>NC_141694.1:1346159727-1347612909 GCF_964263255.1 Lissotriton vulgaris | reverse complement strand
ACCTAACATCTCTGCATGGGTCCTATACTCCACTTCAGACCAGACTGAAGATTCTATGTCATTGCCAAGCAAACATTCTACAGGGAGGTCTGAACTGACAACAACTCTTTTGAGGCCAGTTACCCCTCCCAAGGAGAAATTAACAATTTCCATACTATGGGTGGTAGTGACATTGCTTGCATTGGTCACTAGGTAATTGTCACCTAGTATTATCTGTCCACGGTCCACAAAGCTGGGGGTCACCATTGTGACACTAGCACATGTGTTCCTGTAGGCCTGAGCCACTTTGTTATTAATTAAAGGAGTCTGTCTGTACTTGCCCAGGTTACTGGGGCTCACAGTAGAGGACATATCCATGCCCACATCACAGACAAGAACAGCTTGAGTTGGTATTCTGACTAGGCCAGAACCCATCACAGTTCCCAGGGTTAACCTTATTACACCCTTCTGTTGAGAACCACCGCTATTAGCTGTACTAGGGGGAAAAGTTGCCTTAGGGGCAATGGTGGCTGGAGCTGCCTCCTTCTTGGTGCATTCACTGGTCCAGTGAGTATTTACCTTACATACTTTTCACCATGGTTTCTTAGGACCTTCTTTCTTTTTTGCAGGTTGGGAACCCCCACCATTAGAAGCTTTTTAGGGACCTTGAGAAGACTTATGGTCTTTTGCTTTATCTCCACCCTTTTGGTCTTGCTTCTTCTGATCACCACCTTGGTTCTGTACCTTCTACTTCACCCTGGTTCCGACCCATTTGTCTGCCTTCTTTCCCAATTCTTGGGGAGAGGTCAGATCAGAGTCAACCAGGTGCTGATGCAATAACTGGTTCTGACAGTTGTTAAGAATGTGTTCTCTTATGATCAAATTATACAATCCTGTATAATCATTACCCTTACTGCCCAGTAACAAGCATTCCAGAGCCTTAGTAGCACAATCTACAAAGTAAGTCCTGTCCTGAGTCTGTGTCTTCTGGGTATCTCTGAACAGCAACCTGTACTGCTCAGTGGTTAAGCCAAACCCATCTTTCAGAGCACTCTTCAGGATATTGTAGTTGTCAGCATCCTGTTCACTAACTGTCAGGAGCCTATCTCTACCTTTGTCTGCAAAGGAGAGCCACAAAATTGCTGCCCACTGATTCTGGGGTACATGCTGCACTTTGCAGGCCCTCTCCAAAGCAGTTATCCACTTGTGGATGTCATCTCCACACTTGTAGGGAGGGCAATTTGTTCAGGTTTTTATGGTCATAAGACCTTTCCCTATCTCTAGGTACTATTATGCCACCAGTGGGCTCTAGCCCACACAACTGTTTCTCTCTTTCAAGAGCCAGGGTCTCTTTTGTAAGGGCAACTTCTTGCCTCTTGATCCTTAGCTTGACTTCCTTCACCCTAGCTTTGTGCTCTCTCCTCCTAGGGGAAGTCATCCTCCTCAAAGCAGAGGCACTGGACCCTACTGAGGAATCAACATGATCAGAAACACTGGACAGTGATCTGGGCATTCTGGTTCCATTGTTAGGACTATCTGGAAGGTTAGAGGGGGGCCTACCATGGCCCTCTCCACCTTCAGATATTCCTAGGTTGCCCAGGTGAGCTTCATCAGCTGCATCCTGGTCATCATCCTCACCAGAGACCACTGGATCATCTCCAGTAGTATATTCCTCTGTTGAGAGATGGCCTCCCTGTCTACCCCCTTGGTTACCTGGGTCTGATGCATTCTCTACATCATGAGCCACTAAGATATCTACCAGGTGGTTAAAGGTTGTCCTTGTCTCAACTTTCTGACTGCACACAGGCTTCTCAGTTCATAAAGTAAATGAGTCATACTTAGAAGGTACCCTCTGGGTTCTTCTTGAAGAGGTCCACTAGGGCCTGCTTCCAAGGGCATTTTCTAGTGAGGTGTGCTGTGTGCACCTAGAACCTCTCTAGGAGTTGTAGTCAGGGTGTGCTAGGCCCTTACCACCTAAAACTACTAAGTTCAGTAGAACTTATGTATTATAAGAACTTGATTCATATGTACCTACAGGTACCTTAATGTGATCTTTCAGATATCTTAAGATTATATAGTAAAACAACAGCAAGCTCTTATCCCACCCCCTGCACACCAATGTGAGAAGTTAGCCTGGCATTTGATGTCCACTATTCTAGTGGGCACCTTGCACCAGTCTAATCAACCCTTATTGATGGTGGTTGTAAAGTCAACCTTATAGACAAGCTATCCTAGTGGTAGCATGGACCAGAAACCATAGGCTAAGACTTCAGAGAGCATGTGAATCAAGCTGTTTTACCAATTATAATCCCTTGAATACCAAATGAAAGGACACCACACAAGGTATATATTAAATATATATGTATTTATTCTAAACACAACCCCTCTGCACTCTTTATGAGGTCAGAGGTAAAAGTACATTACAAAATACTCAGTTAGCATACGATAAGTTGCACGAATACAGTTATGCCACGTGAGAGTTAGACAAAATGCCTAGGGCCTGTAGATTCACTGGGACTACACTAAACAACCAAAGGTTAGGAAGTAGGAGACCCACAGGAGACGTGTGCAGTGTCTAAACACAGTAGCGAATTACCATTGACTTATAGTGGGAAACGAAGAAGTTACAAAGTTACTGTTTTAGGACACTTCCGGATGGACTACGATTAAACCCCTTTAGACTAGGACACTTCGAGAGTCAAGACCCATGGGAGCACCGGAGTACTCGTGTTACCTCACCCAGGGAAGCTGGGTGCATAGGCGCCTTTTGGTGTCGGGCTTCGTCGTTGTTTTCTATGAAGATCTGCAAAGAAGTGCTGCAGGCTACCAGAGGAAAAGTGTCTGGTTGGATCCAAGGGTGGATCGACGATGTGAGGAACCTGAATGCAGAGGGGACAGAGATCACTATCCAGTGACCAGGAAGGAACCAGGTGAAGTTGCGTGCTTGAAGGTGAAGAAGGTGAGTTTGTCTCTTCAGCCACGAGGTCCAGGAGGCATCGACGATGACCAGGCGCTGGATTCGAGCTGTTCCACAAAGGATCTAGTTGACTGCTGTGTTGGTGTCCGGATTGGACCCAACAAGCCTTGGCAACCATAACACATGCAGGATGTCAAGATTGACTCTGTTGCAGACCAGCAAGGTCTGCAGAGCTTCTCCTTTGAAGGGAAGCTGGAAAAATGCTGGAGCAATCAGGAAAGCAGTTTAGTTTGAAAGAAAAGTCTTCAGGGGGATCACTAGCCAATGGGCAAGAAACCGTGAAGATGCACCAAGCTGAAATGCAGAAGCGGTACCCACACAGCACTCATGTAGTCAGGAAAGCTGAGCTTCAATGCAAATGGTGCTCAGGTCTGAGGCTTCTTGTACCCCATTGCACAACTGTAAGGGTACCTCGGTAGTTGAGCAGTTAGCAAAATGCAGGATGTCCACATCTCTCGTGTCCACCACGGGTCTCAGCTTTGCTCGGAGTTAGAGAAGTCTGAGAGTCCAGTTCCTGTGTCACTGAGTCTTCGGGTTCCGGCAGAAGCATCAACATAGCAGACCAGCAAGTTTCTGGTGATGCCTTTTTGCACAGGGTGGTCACTCCTTGACCACAAGGGAAATGACTTCTGTCCTCTAGTCAGAATAGAATGTTGAAGGTCCAAGAGTTCTGTATCAAAGTTTCTTTCCAGGATAATCTAAAGTCCTGGGGACACAGCTCCTATACGTATACTAAGCTAAGGGGCTGGATTACCTGCCTAGGTCCCTCCTATGGGTGGACCTGAGAAGGGGGTAGTTACACCCCTTTCCCTTTGTCCAGTTTTGTGCCAGAGCTAGGGCTGGAGGGCCCCAGCAACTGGTTTGTACCGGGATATGCATGGAGCACCTTGTGTGCCCCAGGCAGTGTCTAGATGCATTCACTGAATGCAGCCCTCCCCGCCCCCATTCACAAAACCCCTGTCTGGGGAGATGCTGACACCTCCCTGGACAGGAAACCTATTGTCCACGCCGCCCTTTCTGGAGTTTCCCCCAGCAACAGGAGGTCAGACGTGTGTCTGTGGCAGCAGCATCCATTTTGTGATGCTAAGGCTCTGTTTAACTTTAACTGGGTAAAGCAGTAACATACATGTCTTTTCCCTCTAGAAGGGTGGAATGCTACCCCTGCCGCCAGAATTGGCGGGGTAGTATTCCAAAGTGTTTGAAACCTTACATGACATGTTTTGATAAAGCCAAACCAAAGTTAGCATTAACCGCGAGGATAATAATGCACTTCAGAGTATATGGTATGGCTATATCATAGAACAGCTATAAGGAGATGGTTCCAAAACCTGCAGAGGGGCTCAGCTCATGCTAGGGCACCCTCTCACATAAAACCAAGCACTCTGCCTTCAGGATTGTCAAGGCCTACCATAGGAGGACTTATAGGTGCATATGTGTCTATTTGTATAGGTAGATATATATACTATATCTAAGTAAGAGGTGATTACACCACCTTACCAAAGCTGAGTGATCAGCCTGTGGTGTCAGTTTGGAGGGCCAGCCAGGGTGGCATAATACATGCTGCAGTTACTGGTAGGCATTGGGTGCACCTATGCCCTTGGTACCTATGTTACACTATACAGGGGCTCACGAAGGTGACCCAATACCCAATCTGATATGTACCTAAAGTACATGGTATCAATTTAGAGAGATAACAGCTGGGCTGTGGGTCTGATTAGCAGGCCCACAGCCACAATAAAGTCGAAAAACCAGAAAATCACAGCAAAAAGTGGGGTTGACCATAGGAAGCAGACCCTACTCTCCTATAGCTGTTCAAACTGCAGTAGCAAAAGAGAGAGCCCTCGCACAGGTTAAGCGCATTATGGTAGTTACACCTGTACTTGCCTTAGAGGCAGTGATAAAAGTGAGCATTCCCAATGCTAAAGTTTTACATCCAAGATGGATATAATGGGTTAATTCTCTTGCTGCAACAGACGTTGAATACTTTTTTGACCCTTATTTGAAAACATAGGCATATCTACAATACGAACAAGATTGTCCTCTGCCTACTGAAATTCTGCCTCTAATAGTAGTATGAATGCATAATTTATACTGACAGATCAGCTCAACCCACTACGGGGTTAAACAAGCCTATAATGCGGCATGCGTGATCAATAAAGGTAGCTGGCGCGATGGCAAATTCAGACCAATAGTCACTAAAACTCAGTGTCTAGGAGATTTTACAGCTTAGGGGGCTGAACTACAAGGATTCAAGATGGCGCTTGAGAATACAGACCGCAAATTCCCCACACCTATAGTGTGCAATTTGTATTATTGTGTTCAATCTTATAATTAATACTTGCAAAACTGGATTCAAAACGGTTACAAAGATACAAAAGGTGGCACAATCAAGCATAAATTGCTTTGGGAACAAGTAGTTCAGTTACGACAAGGACTACAAAACACTCACGTGATACATACGCTGAGTCATCAATGTGATGGCGTTCACTTTGAACAGGATTCATTGGCTGATGAAGCTGCGAAGGCAGCTGTGCAAACAGCTACCGTAGCTGCAATCACTCGTTCAAAAATAAAAATAGACAGCTAAATAATGCTTGCATCTCAATGCTACAAGCAAAGATAGTGGTAAAACATTACCAAAAGGCTTTCCACTCAAATACTCGTATATAACTGATGCGATCAATGTTCAGTTTGCTTTAATCCCTGGGGGATAGAGTAATTCCAAAAATGGAACATAGATTAGGACTAATCTTAGCAGCACATGAAGGGTTCGCATCTGCACACGCAGGTGTTTCTGCCACAGTGTCATTATTAAAACAGAGATACTGGTGGCCGCGCATGAGGAAATAAACCAGAAACTATGTTTTGGAATGTGAAATCTGCCAAAAGATGAAAGTCTCTACAGTGAAACGTTCTGAGCAGACGCACTGTGTTGATTTCAGATAAACCATTAGCTTGCGTTTACCTGGACCACTGCTGTCCCTTATAGAGGGATGGTAACTATATATAAATTATGGTCGCAGTGGATTTGTGTTCAAGATTCATTTGGATGTGGCCTCAGCGCTCAGCTGATGCTCGAACTGTTATAAAAGATTTGCAAGTCTTATCGGCACATATGCAGTCGGCATGCTACAATCTGACCAGGGTCCTGCGTTTAGCTCTTGATCTTACACGGAGCCTATGGCTTGGGCGTTGCATTGCGGTACTCTGGTCCATTACATGCTGAGGGAAATTCGGTAGTGGAGAGAAAAAAACGTGACATAAAGCAATCTATAACATCTAGGGTATTAGGCTTGGGTGATGGGTGGGTCAAACATCTAATAAGTGTCTAACGTATACTTAAAAATCTGCCAAGAAGTTCTCTAGGGGGTATCACTCCATATGAAGTCCTTTTTGGGACCAGAATGTTAATATAGGATCTCGATTGTCAGACTTCAGTGATAGACCAGACATCCTTTGATATCAAAGACTGTTTGGCTGTTTTACAGGACTTAAATGAAATAAGAACAAAACAAAGTACTGTGTTCCTGAAGCCAACAACCACTGAATAAATAACAACCATTCCAGCAAGGCCTGTCTGGATTCCTAAGCTTGGTAATCTAGTCGGAGAGAAGATCCCGGACAAGAATGAATTTGAGCCTTCTTACAGACAACCAGTACCTGTTCTAGCATCCAAGGATCAAGAACAGTATTACTGCCGCCCCTTGTTGGTAAAAAGGAGAACAGGTTTGTGTCTATCAACCTGGTCAAACCACATCATGTGGCCGATCATAAGCCGTAGGCCAAGTGGACTCTGCCAATGTAGCAGAGGACCTAATCTGGTGACTATCCAAGAAGTTCAAACCCAAATAACAGTTTGTCAAGAAACACCTGTCTACAATGAAGTAACGATTTCAACGAATCCTGATGCAATCCCAACAATTGACAGAACTGCCTATAGCTATTTCATTAACTTTGATACATTTTCTGAGGATCCCAGTGAGCCTGACACAACACCAGTAAAAAGAACTTTGAAAGAACAAGCAACAGACCTTTTTCCTCCCTTGGAAAAGACTTATCTAGTTTCACCATGGATTGAACTTTGGATTGTGTTGGGTGTACTTTTTCTTCTACTTTGGTTGGCTCTGGTATTAACTTTGGGAATGCTGATAAATGGAAGATTTGTTAAAAAGGACACAGCAACTAAGAACATCAACTTACTACTCAAGCCACACAAATCATCTCATCGTGAACAAAGAGATTTGTCATCAATGAACATCACAGCCGTTCCTATACCTGGTGGTATAGCTTGGGACAGAACTGGCTATGACATTTTTGGCCCATCTGAGCTGTTGAAGATTCTACACCAGTTCCAGATTTCCTTGAATGACTTTGTTTCATCTAGTACCTTTTCTGATGATTGGGACTTCAAGACTGTTAATAATACTATTTCAGACTTAGAAATGTCAGCTGCATTTACAAATCATGAATATCTAGAAGGTTCATCAGATTATGAACAAATGTATTGTTATAATCACTATGGTCATCATTTCTTGCACAATTCTGTAAATCCTAGAAATGTATTGATGTATAACCAATGGGAACATTGTCCTACACCACAAAAGGGAAGCTCCAAAAACATTTTAGGAACATTTCCATAATTTTCACATTTTAATGTTCCCAATCCAGAACCCTTTTACTTTAAAAATGTTATTAAGACAGGAATGAAAAGTATGTTGACAAATACCAAGCAAATTTATTCTGCAGCCTTTAATGCTCAGCTGTCTTCACTAGGTTTCGACTTTTGGAAAGACAACATTGAGACAAAAACTGTCTGGGGCACAACATATTGGCAAAAGCAAGGGACAGAAGCTTTATTTAGAACCTGCATCATCCCAGAGCAAATTATGGGGCATATTATCAAGGGGGTTTATCTCCGCTATTTTGGCTTTAAAAGCCAAGAAAGAGGAGATAAAATTATCTCCCTATTACCTAGCTGTCGCTAACACCAGTTAGTGACAGCTAGAAGGAGATAGCGACCATCTTGGGCCCCGCTTTGCATGTAAGTGATATTTATCACTAATGACATGCAAAGTGGGCGTGCCAAGATGTTAGCGGCTGGAAACAGTCGCTAACATCGCTATCTCCTAATACCAACTTTTGGAGATATTCGCGCTAATCTCCAAAAGCTAACACCGGCCCCTGAGCAGTTCTTAGCCATGTTATCCTATGGTAGGTGGATAACATGGCTAAGAGCATTAGCTCGGTAATGCATGAATATTGCTGACTTTTCAGCGATATTCATGCATTTCGGCCAATTATTATCGCAAGGTTCCTAAGCGATAAAAATCGCAGCAGCTTGGCGATAAAAATATCGCCCCTGAACCAACATAGCGATAATTATCGCTAGTTGTTGGTAATATGCCCCAAAGTTTTTGAACAACACTGTCCAAAAGACATCTTGTCTTGGGTTAGCCAAGATAAAAGACCTAAACAATCTATCCATACCTACACCTGAAAGCACTAACACTTCAGAGGGGGAGGTCGACCTACATACTTTTTTGCATCACAACAGAACAGATCCAGATTGGAAAAAATGGTTAATCTGGCCCACAGACACAAACACCTGTCAAGATAGATTCCTGAACAAAACACAGGGGTTCACATTCACTAGGCCAGATCCAAGATATGTTCAGAGACAGCATCCAGGTATAGTATCAACATACAGTGTAGGGAAGCTGTGCCTGATTGGCTACATAGATCTATACTAAAGGATGTAAAGCAACACTTATCTTTACTTAAAGATGGCGCTGATCTTAGGGAATTCTTGCTAGAAGCAGGAAAACTGCGTTATGAACGTTTTATATGTGCTGGTATCTATTCTGCTTATATGAAGCATGGAAGATTACGCAAGCAGAGACTGCAGAAAGAATACGAGACATTGATCGTATTAACTTAGAGAAAACTCTCTCTGTAGTTGACATTAAGTTAACGACTCAGTCGTCCAGGATATATTCTTTGGAAAGCATAGTTTCCTCTGCCATAGACATCATGGAACAGGACTTGGTTATGTTGCAACATGGTCAGTCTCAATTACGTTCTATCATGCTAATAGGCTGGACATTACAAAACCTTCATTCAGGCTATGTGCCTTGGCGTTTAATCAATACTATGTCACTGTTTTCAGAATTCAATCTTACTGATAAACAGATCAAACTGGCACAGAGGGAAGCAGACTATACTGTGCTGAGCATTGGAAAACTGGAAAGATTGTCATTTACTGTCGCTGAAAAGCCAGCCCCAGAATGGATTATACACGGAACAATCGCTATGCCTGTTACAATTTCCATTTTCAATATTGCCTAAAACACATACCAGCAAGCACATATGAAAGGCTGGATAAAGAATACATCAAGACATCCTGTGAATTACCACACACACACAGGTGTTGGAGTGGGGGAAACAAAGTGTTTCTTTGTGGTAAAAATTGTGAAAACGCACTAAGGGGTTCTCTCCTTTGTCAGGGTATTAATTTACACGGGGCATGTGATGATTCCTCTAACAATTTATCCTGCCACCTGCAAGGTTCACCAGCTGCGGGGATTGATCCAATTTTTGGACAGCTTTCTAATGGAAGTTACCTCATGTTGAATGATCACCGCTGCTGTGGCATGTTGCCAGGTTTACCCTATCTAGTAACTGTGTCAGCTAGGGTCACTTGTTTCCAAAAACCAAGACAGACCGGGAGTCCCCGTTATGGCCTTCACTGAGCATCTCTTCTATACAAATTGATACTTAAAGGAGAATGAAAGCCATTCTTTTACAGAAAACTTTGCCACTGACCTCGCCAAAGAGACCTATGATCTGCCATTCACAAGGACTTCTGCAGAGATACATGCCCTCTTAACTACAAATTGCCCTAAACATTTCTCAGAAATGTTAAGTCGTATCTTAAACATGTCTTATACAAGTGGTATTGTACATGTATTTAAGACAGTATTTTCGGGACTGTTAGCACCTTTTGAAGCAGTCTTACGAATGTTTCCAAACTTTGTGTACTCTGTGCTTGGTAGATTGCCTCTCATTTTGGGACTCGCTGCAGAGGTACTATTTGTGCTCCTACTGCTTCGATATGGCAAGCCAATCCACAAGCGACACCCAGTTCACTGTGGAGACAACTCTACTGGCGATGAAGTGTTGTGAGCGCACCGTCCAAATTTTGGGACTACCTCGCCTAAGAGAATTGAATACCACATGGTTTCTATCATTCAGACCAATTTGGCAAGATTTTATCTTGCCAGTTCTATGCTGCCTGCTATGCGGAGAAGAATGCGTGCTAGATACATGTATTACACTCCCATCAGTCATGCCAATGGATGTTGACACTTTGCTTGAACCAGTAATGGCCCATGCACTTTGTTGTCCCCAGCAGCTACCAATTCTGATGACGGCATTCATTGAAATCTCACAGACGCAAAATGCTGACGGTGAGGTACGAGAGGAAACAGGCACAAAGGTATCATCCAATATGAACATTGCTAATGCGACCAATGCTGACGGCGATGCTTCACATCTATGTGTGGTTGATCTTCTTAACGAGGTAATCCAACTTTCACTCACAATGGTAGACAGATTCTTTACAGACTTAGAAGATTTGATGTTTTCTCCAAACAATAACACTGACTTTTGATTTGGCACACAGTGTTCTGAGAGACTCTGAATTCAACCTTAATTTTTTCAAAACAAACTTCTAACTATGGTACTCTTTTTCTCTATGATTAGCATTTTCTTTTTCCAAATTTGTATTTTTCATTTTTTGGCACAAAGTAATCTTCTTAAAGTAGAACTATTCATAGAGAACTAGAATTCTTTGAAAAACTTCCAGAGACAATATTTCACCTTTTCCTCATACAAACAGTTATATGTAATATGACATGAAATGGTTTTGGCTTGTTTTTTTTCTGTTTTTACGAGCCATTTCATGCATATATTTTCATGCTTCAGTCAGACAGCATTTACAAATGTCAACATATGTGCTTAGAATGAAACATTGCTTTGAATGTGTACAGCACCAATGCACTTTTGTGTACAACCAGTACCATTGCATTTTTATGTGTTTTGGGTGGGTTTTAGCACATCATGCTTAGATATGTTTAACGTGTTTAAAGCTTAGAAATGTCATACATAAGAAAGTGGAGTGGGTGTTGTATGGCATTTTAGATTCTGAATGAATTTTCCCGATTCATGCCCTTATATAGGTACAATTTACATTGCCCTTATATAGACATAGAAATCAAGCCCTTATTTAGGCATAGCCCATGCAACCCAAACACAGGCATGGCTACTTCCATCCATTCACCAAAAGTCACAATGATTTCTTGGAAAACCAGCTTAAGCGTCAGGGACTTCCCCTTGCCTAAATATTGATTTCTCCAAGAGCTCAGTTGGTTTTACAATGAACATCTATTCCTTAGGAGTTCCTTCATGAAGCTCATATGCCCGACTTTATGTCAAATATGGCATTCCTAAACACTTTCAAGGTATAAATATACCTTCACTTGCTATGGCAAAGCACCGTGGTTTGGAGCGGTTCGATGACCTACTTGCCCGACGCAGCTCGCAACAGCAAGTACCGAAGGAAGCTGACTCTCCAGCTGACGCACTGATCAGGAAGCTGATCTCCTCTGCTGAGAAAACCAGCTCCAGTGTTTCTGATTCCCTTGTGGGGTGTTGAAAAATCGAGTCCCGAAACAGAGATACCAGATCTCCTTCCTTCTAAAGGTATGGAGCTGATTAGAACCTAGAGAAACCTTTGGTAGATTCTTGGGAAAAACTAAACCTATGCTAAAGACCATACTTCCTTCTTCCCACCTACTAGACCTAAGTTAGGTACATTGGGGTAGGCATATTTTAGAAGCACCAGTTGAGTATTTATGTATGTATTCTTATATGGCTTATAAACCATACAATACTATTACAGTTTTATTTTATAATACTATTCTCGCTGTATGCATTATACTTTGCATTCTGTCTAACGATTGTAGCAGTTCACCTCTCTTGCATGAGAAACAAGACTGTTTAATAAACCTTTATTGAAAACGGCCGTCTCACTATTTCTCTGCAACTCTGTAAAAACGAAGCATGCATGATTGACTGAGTAAAATAGTTATCTATTGTTTCCACGACTCTGAGAGATATGTTCTTATAGTTGCGGAAACAAAGTTGTCATGTTTATGTAGTTGTCAGAAACGATTCCCTTCTTGTGAATTTGAGAAAGTTTCTAGTGAACTCTGAGCTAGCTAGCACTCATTATTAGGTTTATTATATTCGACAGAAACCTATTGACTTAAGTCCTACGTCAAATCTATAGGATATATTATTCCAATGCGCAGAGCCTATTGGGAATATACGAACTACACTACAAGGCATTGTGTAGGATTATCAATCTCAAACACAATCTCTGCAACTTCACTTACTGGTTCACCAAGCTCTGACATGATTCTTACATAACTTCAAGGGTTTCCACAAAAACAGGAAAAATCAAAAGACAGCATGTGGTTGAGTAATGGTCTACTTGCACTATGCAGTAGTGTACACCAATCACTGTATATCAAGTACAAACAAGCCCTTTCCTCACCATTGACCACTACTGTTAGAAATGGGGGGCCTCATTGATGAGAAGTGACACATCGCTTTGTCAAAGCAGTGATGCGTCACTTCTCAGTGTGCCCTCCTTGCAACATGATTGATGCATCATATTTATTGCATGAAGCATCATGAGGCAAGGAGTTACAGATGCATCAGTATTTCTGACGTATCTGTATGGCGCAAAAGTGACGCATTGCTGGAGTGTGTCACAAAAGTGACGTATTTCCAGCAATGTGTCCTTTCACCTGGGGCAAGCCCCAGGTGAAAGGACTTAAGTCAGTCTTAGGCCTGCTGTGAGGCAGGCATAAGATATTGACACATTTGCACCCTAGAAGTGGCGCAGTAAAATCTGGTAGATTTCACTGCGCCACTTCTATGAGGTTTACTTACATGGGGACACCCACCCTACATTCATTATACCTGACGCAGGTATAATGTAGCGCAGGGGTTTACAAAGTGACGCATCTGCTTAGATGCGTCACTTTGTAAATAGGGCGCAACAGGAGGCACAAAAAGTGACTCAACGGAAGCGCAAAACTGTCGCAAGTCCTTATAAGTAAGGCCCAGAGTCTCTAGTTGGCAGTGGTATGCATCCTCTCCTGGTAGGGGCCCTTCCTTCTAGTCAGAGTGAGGAAGTTACACATCCAAGATAACCCCTGCTCACCTTTTTGGTAGGTTGGCACGAGCAGTCAGCTCTATCTCAGAGGCAATGTGTAAAGTATTTGTAAATAAAACACACAGCAACACAGTGAAAGCAATACAAATTGACACTACACTAGAAACATAAACAATCTTTATCTAAACCGAACAAGACCAAAAAGACAAAAATCCAAAATACATAACTCAAATTATCACTCAGAAAGAGTTTAAGCAATTCTGTCCATGGATCTCTATGGAAGCCTTGATTTTTAGCACAAAGTACCTTTGATGCATCAAAATCCAAGATGAAAAACAACAGCAAAGGAAAAAAGACTAGAGTCAGTATATACAACAATGCATCAGTTCTTGAGTCCCAGGGGAATGGAGGTGTCAGTTCTGCTGCACGCAGAAGACGAGTTGCATTGATTCCTCACTGCAAGAAGATGCGATGCATCGATTTCCATAGGTGACTCCTTTCAGTGGGATGATGTGTTGGAACATTGACCCACAGGTGAGATGCATGAGAAAATTGAGGCACTGCAGGTTGATGAAGTGCCAATTTCTACAGCTGCAGATAGGTGATGCATTGATTCCTTCTGCCACACAGTAGGGCTTGCATCAAAGTCGGACCGGGGGTCTCGGACGTCAGATAGATGGTGCTCTGAACTAGGGCTGCGGCTGTTCTTCAGGCCAAGAACAGGTGCTGCATCAAATTTTTTAGCTGCACTGTGGTGATTTGTTGGTTCTTTTCCCCTGCATGGCAAGCTCAGGGTGGAAAAAACATCTCTGGAAGGGCGATGCATGGATTTTCAAGTCTTGAAGCAGCAGAATCAAGTCCAAGTGCCCCAAACTGGAATTGGCACCATTTGGGAGGTCAGAACTCCCACCAGTGGAGTTCAGAGATGCTGTAGAGGAAGTCTTTGCTGGCCCTGAAACTTCCAACAGGAGGCAATCACACGCAAGTCCTTGGAGAACCTTGAAAAGCTGGAAATGCTGGATACAAGAAAGCAAAGTTCAGTTCAGTCACTGCCCACAGACAGAAGCAGCAACTGCAGGCCAACCCAGCAAAACAACACACAGCAATGAGGCATCACTGCCCCTGACAGCTCTGCAGCTCTTTTTCTTGGCAAGGTCCTCAGTCGAGAAGTGTTCTAAAAATGTGAGGTTACAGGTCCAATGCTGTACCCCTTTTGGCCTTTGAAGTAGGCATACTTCAAAGGAAAGTATTTTTTCTCCACAAGATCCTCCCTTGTGCTGCCTTGGCTCCAGACACCTTCCAGTAGGGTGGAGACACGATTGTGAGAGGGCAGGCACAACCCTATTCAGGAGTCAGTGACATCTCCCACAACTCTAGCTCAGGAAGTCCCTTTGTGTGACTGTCTAGTGTGAATGCATAAACAAGCCAAATGTCAGTCTAAACCAGATGTTGAGTATACAGGCAGGCATAGGCACAGGATGGAAAAGCAAAACAAAATGCCTACTAGCTACAAGTAGAATTTTCAAACACCCAATTTAAAAAACAACTTCACTAAAAGATGTGTTTTTAATTTCTGAGCTCAGAGCGCCCAAACTCCAATTCTCGATCTCTTCCTAAATGAAAGTTATACTTGTAAGATGTTACAAAACAGCTCCAATTGTAACCTATGAGAGAGACAGTCCTTACAATAGTGAAAATATAATTGTGCAGTATTTCACTATCAATACATGTAAAACACACCTGTGCATGTCCTACCTTTCACATTCACCGCACCATGCCCATGGGGTTAACTGGGCCTACCTTAGGGGAGCCCCACATGCAAGAAAAGGGAAGGTTTGTCCCTGGAAATTAGTGCACTTGCCAAATCAACATGGCTGTTTAAAATTGCACTCACAGACACTGCAATGGCAGGACTGAGATATGCTTACAGGGCTACTCGTGCAGGTGGCACAACAAGTGCTACAGGTCCACTAGCAGTATTTGATTTACAGCCCTGGGCACATACAGAGTAGAAAACTATGGACTTACCAGTAAATCAAATATGTCAGTCATGGATAACCAATCATAATCACCATTTTCACAGGGAGCACTTGCACATTAGCACTGATCAGCAGTGGTAAAGTGCCCAGAGTCCACAAACCAGCAAAAATAAAGTCCAGCATACCATCAAAACTAAATGAGGTACAGGCAAGAACAGAAGGGAAACGAGGCCAAGGATGCCAGGTCTAATATGTCTCAACAGAAGATCCATTGCAAGAGCATATTTGGCCAGTTACCAGAGTAGCGAAAGATAGCAAGTCCAGTCCTCACTTTGTCACTAGATGTCCTATATATTTCAATACCGGTAGGAGGCAATAAGCCCTCCTCAAATAGGAAAGCTTAATGTTCTGTTACCCAGTCCCAAACTGGTTAGCCCCTGTTTTAGGGATAACCAGGGAAAACCTTTTGTAAAATGTGCCCATTAATTTGTGAATCTTTCGAGGATGCAGATCCTTAAATTATCTGATGGAAAATCAACAAATTCAACTGGAAGAGACATTTTGCATGGCTCCAATACAAGATTTGTTGATCCTCATAGGGTTTGAATATCTGAAGGCAGAACGGGGAATTGTTGTTTTGACCATTATAGGTTTCAGATACTAAAACCTGTGTCCTGAGGAAAAGTGAGTGAGGAGTGTAAGTGGATTTGGGGAACACGCTTGGGACCCTGGGTATATGTGAGGAGGTGTCCCACGAGTATCGATATTAGCCCAAAAAAAGAAAAAGATTTCTTGCCAGATTCAAGGATTCCAATTCATGTCTGCAGATCTTAATATGTGCAGATAATTCCTCAATTTTTTTAACTTGAATATCTATTATATTTTTCTATTAACTATAAAAAATATCTCAGTGGGATTATGCATGGAAGAACCATGTATAGTGCACAATGTTGTCCTCTGGCATGCTTAGGTCCTCTATATAACAAGGTCCTATATCAAGAGAGGCAATGAAAGTCAAGGGCTATTGCACGCCTTGCTCACAGAGCCTACTATGTATATTGAAAAACGATGAGCAGCTGAGTCAGAAGCTCAGAAGCTTGTGTGGTCCTCCTCTCATGTTGACACATCCAGCAATATAAAGTACAATAATATTTCCTAGTCAAGGAATCCACTTAACAAAATAAAGGACAGGATCTAATAAACTATAAGCATTGAAATCACAAGGGGCCAGCACAGACCCTTGTCTACATTTATTTTTCCACTGAAGACTCCTTGCTTTAATTTGATATCCAAACATTATTGTAACAGTTATATAATTATGAAGATTTGTTAACACATCCAGTAGCTGATGTTCTCTCCCTATGTCAGCCAGTATAGACAAATTTTAATGAGAAACAGAGTCAAAAACATACTTAATAACCACAAACTATCCATTTAACTATAGTAGGCAGTTATTAATCCAACTAAAACCCAACTGCGTATCTACCATCAGTCAAATGTCCTCCATCTTTGTCCTGAATCTTGTAAGAAGCAGCCTGAACACATTTGCTATTGCATCTAATATAGAAATTGTCTTTTATTAAGCCAGAGTATACAACATGACAAAGAGTCCAACATGCATATCTCCTTTATTACCAGCTCACAGCAGCAGCAATTGAAGAATCCAGAACTTCAATAACATTCCAACTAGTTATAAAATCCTCCAACACCTAGTCTTTTCCTTTCTTTGTTGCTGCTGCTCACAGATAAGTACAGCTCCTATTAACTACTTTGTTGTTTGTGCAGCCCTGGTATTCCCTTTTCCTAAAAGAGGCGAAACTTGGCTGTAAGAAACTGGACCACCAGTGGCGGGTCGCTTACTGCCCAGTCGTTAAATCTGCTCTGCGCACAGCTCAGAGAATTTACTACACAGCTGTCAGGAAACCAAAAAGCAATTTTTTTGCTGAAAGAATTATGAAAGCTAATAATAATAGCAAAGAGATTTTCTCTATTGTCAAAAGTTGTGTGTCCCCTTGCGCGGAGCATAAGGCTGTCCCAGCCTCCTGTGTATGGTGTGAGGAGCTTTCCGCGTTTTTTATGAATACAATTTAATCTATCCAAGATAGCCTGGCTTCATCAGTGGCACTGCAGAGTTTCCCTCAGTGCCCCCTCTCTGTACTTCTTTCAACTCATTATTCACAGAGTTTGCCCTGGCTGAGAAGTCTGACATTCTTGCCATTCTCAAATCCCTCAAGTCAGGCTCTCCCTCTGACCCGTGCCTGGCCAGAGTCCTAGCGGGGGTTGCAGATATTGTGTGCGCTGAAGCTACTACCATTGTCGATTGGTCACTTCAGTCTGCGACTGTACCGGGACAAGGGAAGCAAGCTAAGCTTCTTCCTCTTCTTAAAAAACCTACGGCGGACCCTTCTGTACCCGCTAACTATCGTACGATCTCCTTACTGCCATCATTGGCCAAAGTTTGCGAAAAGGTGGTGTTTCGCCAACTGGAGACCTTTGAGGAAACATCTGGGCCTCTGCATCCTGCCCAGTCAGGCTTTAGAACATCTTACCGCACAGAGACAGCACTGGTGGAGATGGCAAAGGCAATTAGGGAGTGCCTAGATTTATTGGACCTCTCTGCCGCCTTTAATTTGGTACCTCACCAGCTTCTTCTTGCCCGCCTCTCTGCCACTGGCATCTCTGGGGCAGTGTGGGCCTCGCTGAAATCGTTTTTGGATGCCCGTACTCAGCTGGTCTGAATGCCTTCTTTTTCATCCTTGGCCAGGGAGATCTTGACTGGAGTCCCCCAGGGCTCGAAGCTGAGTCTCTTGTTCTTTAATATCTATCTGACTCCATTGATCTCCCTGGCTGAAGAGCTGGGTGCCAAAATCATGGCTTATGCTGACGACACCCAGCTTCTATTCACTTGGAATGGCTCCAACCTGAGTGTGGGGCCACATAGAGTTGCCTTACAGCCGTATTTACATGGCTGGCACAGGCTAAATTTAAAACAGAGATACTACTGTACGGTCAATTTCCCCCTCTTTTCACAGAAGCCCTGTGGCCCCCAGAGGGAGGGAGGGAGACTGGCCCAATTCTCTGGGAATTGGAATTTTGTAACTCAGGACCCTTGGGTCCTGGAGTTAGTAAAGGGATAAAAACTCAAACCTACAAAAAGAAATTCCCCAGGAAATGGTATTCTCACAGGAAGGTACAGTCCTAGTATCATATGAAGTAGAGGACTTACTGACCAACGGGTCAAATTGAGAGGGCGCAGAGTCAGGGTTCATTTGCAATATCTTTATGGTATAAAAGAAGGACAAAGGGTTAAGACCAGTGATAAACCTGAAAGAGTTGAATGAATTGGTGGTTTTCTACCATTTCAAAATGGTAGGCGTACACCTCTTAAGAGATGTAGTAAGAAATAGGGGTTTGGCTTACTGGACTAGACCTAAAAGACATATTTCTAACTATTCTAATTTGACCACCACATCAAAAATGTCTCCAATGTACCTGGGGTGGCAACATTTGGCAGTTCTGCAACGTCCCATTCGAACTTTCCTCAGCCCCTTGGTGCTTCACCAAGGTTCTAGGTCCTGTTGCAGGTTGGCTCAGAGAAAGAGGAGTAGGACTAATACTGTACTCATACAATATCTTAATAATGGGCCAGTCCAGGGAAGTGGTGTCACATCACACAGAACTTACTGTAAGCCTATTAGAAAACTTGGGTTTTGTTAAAAACAAGAAAAAGTCATGCTTGGTTCCAAGCCAGAAAATTCAGTTCCTGGGCTTTGTCATGAACATTACAGGCAGAATTAAAATCACTTGGAAAAAAGTTAAGGAAATTTCACAAAGAATTGAGGAAAATATTAGGGAAAAAGTAATTCTATTTGAGAGTCCTAGGTCTCCTATCCTCAACGATTCAAGCTATCTACCCCGGCCACTAATACTATCAAGCTCTCCAAAGACTCAAAGCTAAAGCAAGTCAATCTTATTGCCAAGTGCTATCTCTGGACCCAGACTCAAGGAAATAATTACTCTGGTGGTTAAAGAATATAGGAGCATGGAAAGCAGAGCCACGTTTGAGGAAATACAGAGATTGTGATAAAATCATTCACAAGTTTAAAAGGATGGGGTGAGAGATGTGGCAACTCATCAACAGGGGACTTTGGCCAGAACAAGAGAAGGAATTGCACATTAACTGCTTGCAATTACTGACAGGTACATTGGCAATCCGCTGCTTCACCAAGGGCTTAATGAAGTGCTTTGTGATGCAGTGTACGGACAACATATCTGCAGTCAGATATGTCAACAAGATGGGGGGTCCTCACTCCAAGGGCCTTGCAGACTTAGCCAAGACTTTCTGGGGTTACTGCCTGAACAAAGGTATTACAGTAGTAGCGGAACATGTCCCCGACTTGAGCAATGGCAGTCGCTGATTGGCTTTCCAGGAATTTCAGAGACTCCACCAATTGGAGGTTGGACGATGGAATCTTCCTCAGTATCCAATCGATATGGAGACCCTTCTAAGTAGATCTTTATTCAGACAGACTGAACACTCAATTGTTTTAAATTTTTAAGCTGGAGGTCGGACCCTCAGGCCTTGGGGGTACACGCCTTCCTTCAGAATTGGAAAGGACTAACACATTATCCTTTCCCTTCATTTGTTACGCTACCAATATTACTATTACACATTCAAAAGAACAAGGAAATCACAGCAGTGATAATACAACACTATGGAGGTCTTGGGCATGGTTCCCAATCCTACTAGTAATTAGTATAGACTTACAAATGTTAATGCCAACCTTCAGGAAAATAATTCTAGGCCAAGAAGGAGAATCACATCCTCTTGTAGAGCAGGGTCTTGTGACACTAATGGCCTGGAGGATTTCAGGAGACAGTGGCAGATCCCAGCCCTAGCAGCAGATGCTTTCAAACTCATATCGAAGTAATGGGCACCTGGCACAAGGAAAATGTAAAAACTTGCTTGGGAGAAATGGGTTTGTGTGCGTCTTTGACAGAGTTACAATTCTGTTTTAGGCACATAAACAAAAATACACACACTTGTGGATTACGTAAACATAACTATAACTCATGCCCTAGCCATGTAGTGCTAATGACATAATTTTATTACTCATGACATGCTATAACATCATTGATAACATCACTAGAACATTTGAAATGACATTGTTCAAGACAACACTATGCATGGGGAGGCATGGGTTATGGTTACTTTAGGTAACAAGTTACAATTCTTGAGATAACTATACCTGGAAAAATTTCAGTTGTTTTATTCGTTTAAAGCAATATGTTTCAACTGCCATTTTCACCTAACTATAACGTCTTTTTAACTTTTGTGTTTTTCAGTGAATATATTTAAATATATAATTCACTGAAAAAAAACAATGGTTGAAGGGGCGATATAGATAGGTGAAAATTGCAGTGGAAACATAACATTTTATAGTAAAAAAAACAGAAATTTCGAGTTATAATTATTTCAAGTAATTACGGGCCAGATGTACAAAGGTCTTTTCCTCTTCTTAACGGGCTGAATTGCAATTTCGTCCCGTTACGAAATGCAAAACAGCCTTTTTCTAAGTTCAAAGGTCTTTAGAGAATTTTAGGGATTTTCTATTTGCGATTTCTTGGCACATGTACAAAACATTTTCTAAGTGCGAAATGAGCATTTAGCAAATGTAATTACTATCAACGTAACTTCGATGGTAACCATGTCCATTTTAAAACATTTCCCCCAGATGCCTTTTTTTAAAGTGCAATAGAGTGCAAACATGCCCCTAGTGAATATGTGTGCTCTACATGTGCACCACTATTTTGGGATGCATTATGGGGGCTTTATGCACATAGCCATCCTTGGTTAAGGATTTCAAAAGTAGCAATTTTCTAAAGGGAAATCGCTATTTTGGAAATGCAAAACCGGCCAATCGGTAGGAATGGGATGGGATTTCCTAATAGTACTCAGTACAAATCTCTATTAGGAAATTATTAATTTCATACACATCATTTTGCCTTTCCTAAATATCGATTCCTATGGAGTCGCTATTTAGGAAATGCAAAATTGGATTTTGTACATCTGGCCCCATAACTCCACCCTCGCTTTGCACTCATTAGGATTTCCCATATTGCTCATTGTATCACTCATGAAATGTTCTAAGACATCATTGATAACATGATTAATGACATTTGAAATTTCATCCGAGATGGCATCTCTGTACACGGTGAGAGTGTGAGTTATTGTTACAGTGTTTTTTTTGTTTAAAATGTTATGTCTAAACTAACATTTTCACCTTAACCTTTGTTTTTTTCAGTGAATTTCATTTTAAACAAAAATCCAAAGTAACATATCATTATCATACCCTCAGACCTAACTATAACATAACTATGACATCACTTTAACTTTTGTTTTTTCAGTGAATTTGTAGAGTTTTTTAAATGTAAGGTAATCTTTTGTTACCATGTGCGACTGTGCCAACCCCCTGCTATGCACGACCTTCGACTATATGAGGCATGAGGTTGGCCTCCATAGGCAGTCAACACCCGTGCCTTGAATTTTTGTTGGTCACCCCAGAAGACAAGATACTATCAAGATAGCAAGACTGCAAGTAGGTTAGGTATTCCCCAATTCGCCTCAAAAGCCCCACATTTTGGATCATGCTTTTACCCAGGCTTGGATCAGGACTTATCAGATTTTTGACAACATTAAATTAATTCTTTTAGGGGGTTGAGATTCAGTAGGCATGTGGTCATCCAATTAAATAACATAGATAAAGCCCTATGCAATCCAATATGCCACTGAGGATTTAGAAGGAGAACAATTACCTACATGATAAAAGTGGGTTCTACTCAAAACAAAGGATTCAATGCATATCAAGGTAGAGCCCTGTGTTTTTTTAACGCAAATTTATATAGCGCAAGTTCAACCCGATGGTGTTAGAGCGCTTTACATGAGCACCGGTTACGTTATACAAGGACACATTCAGGCACAGGAGATTAAGTGATTTGCCCAGAATCACAGGATGTGGAGGCAACCCAAGCCTCGAACTTTGGTTTCCAGCACCAATGTCGTCAGTCTAGCCGACGGACCACATCCTCTCTGTGTTGCGATCACATAGTCCAAATGATAAAGAAGAATAGAGCAATCCAAGCTTCTAAATGCTCTGGATACATCTAAAGGAGCTAAAGAAGAAGGCCTTCCATATACCTTAACACAAATAGCCTTTTTCACATCCATCACCACTGCCTGGGTGCTCCATTTAGAAGTAATGGGCAGCCCTACCAGGAGCAGCCAGCCTGCTGCTCAGCTCATAGTCCAACTGCCACACTTCACCTCAGAGGCACCCAAACATTCCATTCATCATCACCACTCCAACATTCCACACAGCACATTCACACTGGTTGAGCAGCTAGAGCCAAAGCAACAAGGGAGAAGCATAAATATGTATACAAGATACTACATATCCCCCCTTTATATAGCACAAAAAAAATAAAAATGCAAAATGAAATAAAGTATTGACAAGAGGAAACATGAGAAGAGTATTTACATCAAAATACACAAATGCCATATGGGATCAAGCATTAACCCGAAGAACCATAATGAAGCATTAAGGAAAATAAAGTTTGAAGATGCATAGATGAATATATAAGATATCAGTTATCCTCCTCCTTTATAAAATTCATAAAATGTAACAGAAGTAACAGCAATTTTTATAACCCCTTCGCTGCTACGCCTTTCTACTCCTGTGCTAAGCCTTTTTTCGGCTCTTTGGGGTAGTGCGCGCTTAGGCCCCTGTAACTTTTTGACCACATAAGGTATCAATGCCAATTTTGCATCCTTTTCTTCCAACATCATGGGGATTCTAAAGGTACCCATGGTTTGTGGATTCCCTTGGAGGGGTCCCAGAAATTAAGCAAAATACAGTAAAATGTTTTTTTTTCTTCAGAAAAATTGGAAAAATGGGCTGAAAATGAAAGCCTCTGCGTTATTTCGTGCAAATGTTAACAAAAAAGGGTTTGTGGGGCTGAAATTACAATTTTCTCAGCCTTTAGGGAATGACAGTCTTTTTTCTGAAAACCAACATTTTTCACACAGTTTTTTCATTTTTCTGGGACATAGCCTATTTTTGCTATTTTTAGTGCTTTCAACCTCCTTCCAGTTATTGTTGAAAATGAGTATAAAAGCAATAATGGATCCTGGAAAGCTATACCTTTTAGACAAGTAGACAAAATTCTAAATTCAGCAAGGGGTCATTTGTCTAAATCCATGAAGGTTTCTTTATAGAAACTAACAGTTAAATTTTGGAAAAATTGAAAACTTAGTTGAAAAAAACAGACTTTTGTCTCAACGTTTTCACTTGTAACTTTTTGTAATTATGATATCTCTTTGAAAGCAATATACAGTTACATCCGCTGGACTGTTATGGTTGTGGGGATATATAGGACTTGTAGGTTCACCAAGAACCCGACGAACCCAGAGCCAAAAACTGAGCAGCAACTTGCAATGGTATTTTATAAAGTCCCGGGTATAGAGCAATTATTCTGGGAAAATGTATACAAGGAAAAATCGGTATGAAAGACGCCTATGTATTTCTGAATTGGGTATAAACTATAGATTTTAGAAACAGAATATATTTGCACATTTTCAAAATTGGGAATACTCATACTAGCATGAGAATTATTGGTAATTTTTCAAAAGGACTTTTTTTTAACACAATGTCTTTCATTTGGAAGGGAGAAATGCATGAAAACTCAATAGGTAATAACAGTTGATTTACAAATCTGAATTACCCAAAGTCTCCCGATAAAAATGGTACCTCACTTTTGTCGGTTAGCCTTGCGCCCGCAACAGAAAACAGCGCAAAATGCATCGCCGTCACACCTTAATTTTTGCAGTGAAAAATGACCCTTTTTAGGCAAAGTGCCTAGCTGTAGTTTTTGCACACACGTGGGTCCCAGGCACTCCACACCACTGGAGTCAAGCTAGCCGGGCTGATGAGAGGTGTTACCTCGAAACCGGTCCGGTCCTCGGGTGCTTGATTCCGTTCTGGGAAGGACATGGCTTTTGTAGTTCGGACTGGACTGTTCCCATGGGGCACAGGGTCAGAGCTGATTTGCATATCGCCATTGTCTAACCCAGGGTGGTGTGGAGTGCAAAAAAACGATGGATTTGGGCCCAGATCTTTGGACTGGGGTGAATGTGTGACATTGATCCATATTCGGTCCATCACCTGTTTTGTTTGCAAATTCGCCATAAGTGCGCTGGGGATGCTCAGACGTGGGTCCCAGGCACTCCACACCACTGGAGTCAAGCTAGCCGGGCTGATGAGAGATGTTACCTCGAAACCGGTCCGGTCCTCGGATGCTTGATTCCGTTCTGGGAAGGACATGGCTTTTGTAGTTCGGACTTGACTGTTCCCATGGGGCACAGGGTCAGAGCTGATTTGCATATCGCCATTGTCTAACCCAGGGTGGTGTGGAGTGCAAAAAAACGATGGATTTGGGCCCAGATCTTTGGACTGGGGTGAATGTGTGACATTGATCCACATTCGGTCCATCACCTGTTTTGTTTGCAAATTCGCCATAAGTGCGCTGGGGATGCTCAGACGTGGGTCCCAGGCACTCCACACCACTGGAGTCAAGCTAGCCGGGCTGATGAGAGGTATTACCTCGAAACCGGTCCGGTCCTCGGATGCTTGATTCCGTTCTTGGAAGGACATGGCTTTTGTAGTTCGGACTGGATTGTTCCCATGGGGCACAGGGTCAGAGCTGATTTGCATATCGCCATTGTCTAACCCAGGGTGGTGTGGAGTGCAAAAAAACGATGGATTTGGGCCCAGATCTTTGAACTGGGGTGAATGTGTGACATTGATCCACATTCGGTCCATCACCTGTTTTGTTTGCAGCAGGAAACGGCACCAAACGCACAATGGTCACATCTCAAATTCGCAGTGAAAATAACCCTTTTTTGGCAAAGTGCCTAGCTGTAGTTTTTGAAACCTAGCTTTGCCAGCACCTAGGGAAACCTAGCAAACCTATACATTTTTGAAAACTAGACACCCTGGGGAATCCAGGATGGGGTGAATCGACTGCCTCCCACCAGCTTCTGTTACCCAGAATCCCTTGCAAACCTAAAAAATGGCCCCAAAAAACAAATTTTCTCCACATTTCTGTGGTGGAAAGTTCTGGAATCTAGGTGCATCCACAAATTCCTTTCCACCCTGCGTTCCCCAAATTCTTCCAAGAGAAATGGTACCCCACTTGTGTGGGTCGGCCTAGTGCCTGCGACAGTAAACAGCGCCAAACGCAACATGGTCACACCTCAATTTCGCAGTGAAAAATGACCCTTTTTTGGCAAAGTGCCTAACTGTAGTTTTTTAACCCTAGCTCTGCTGCCACTGAGGAAGCCTAGCAAATCTATACATTTCTGGAAAGTAGACTCTCAGGGGCTTCCAAGGAGGTATGGCTTGTGTGGATCCCTCAACGTTTCCTTACCCAGAATCCCCTGCAGACCTCAATTTTTGCTGAACAAAAAAAACGTTTTCTCACACATTTCTGTGTGATAAAGCGTGGCATCACTGGGCTCACACAAACTTCCTACCACCCAGCGTTCCCCCAGTCTCCTGATAAAAATGGTGCCTCACTTGTGTGGGAGGCCCAAGTATCTGCGACAGTCAAAGACCCAAAATGTAGTGTGGCAACTTCAAAATTGCCTATGTCAAAAACACCTGCTTTTGCAAGGGGGGTCACCTGGGTTTTTGGCCCCGTACTCGATGGCCATCTAGATAAACCTACCAAACCCACTCATTGCTGACACCCGGGGGCTTCCAAGGAGGTATGGCTTGCGTGGATCTCCCAACCTTTCCTTACCCAGAATCCCCTGCAAACCTCAACTTTAGCTGAAAAAAGTTTGTTTTTTTCACATATTTTTGTGTGGGAAAGCGTGGCATTACTGGGCTCACACAAATATCCTACCATGAAGCGTTCCCCCAGGTCCCCCGAATAAAATTGTGCCTCACTTGTGTGGGAGGCCAGATTAGCTGCGACAGGCAAAGGCCCAAAACGTAGTGTGGCGACTTCAAAATTGCCTGTGTCAAAAACACCTGCTTTTGCAAGGGACGTCACCTGGGTTTTTGGCCCCGTGCTCGACGGCCATATAAGGAAACCTACCAAACCCACACATTTCTGAAAAGTAGACACCCGGGGGCTTCCAAGGAGGTATGGCTTACTTGGATCCCCCAAAGTTCCCTTACACAGAGTCCCTTACAAACCTCAATATTAGCAGAAAAAAATCATTTGTTTCACACATTTTTGTGTGGGAAAGTGTGGCAACACTGGGTTCGCACAAATTTCCTACCACCCAGCGTTTCCCCAGGTCTCCTGATAAAAATGGTGCCTCACTTTTGTGGGAGGCCCAAGTACCCGCCACAGGCACATGCCCAAAAAATGTTTGATAGGCAATGTCGATGTTACCTCAAAATGTTTTGGGCCCTTGCTTGTCGCAGGTACTTGGGCCTCCCACACAAGTGAGGCACCATTTTTATCGGGAGACCTGGGGGAACGCTGGGTGGTAGGAAATTTGTGGGTTTGGTAGGTTTCTCTAGATGACCGTCGGGCATGGGGCAAAAAACCCAGGTGACCTCCCTTGCAACACCAAATTGTTTTGACTTAATTATGTTTTCAGTTCTACAGCGTGAGATTTTTGGCACAATATTGCATGGCAATTGTGACAGACATTGACAAGTTTGCAGGACATTGTGGATGAAAAAATAACTTGATATTCATAAGAGAGACATCCCCATGTACTCCCATGGGTTAACAATAATATCCACATTTAGGAGGTTAGTCTTACATGAAATGTACACCGTGACAGAGAGACTTAAAAGACAAAGATTTCAGCACAGCGATCAATTTCTCAAATACAGACACATACTGGTTGGATATGGCACGAGGGCGAGTGATGGTTCAGTACCTTTCATTTGATTAACAAGAGATTTCACAAAAATGAAATGCACTGTCAATAATTAAATGCACAAAAACCGAGCCAGTGACTTGCAGCTCGCGAGCTGTAAAGCCACGACAAGGCACCAACCGTTT
The DNA here is from genome assembly GCF_964263255.1 of Lissotriton vulgaris. NCBI lineage: Eukaryota > Metazoa > Chordata > Amphibia > Caudata > Salamandridae > Lissotriton > Lissotriton vulgaris. Next base: position 1,347,585,644 of record NC_141694.1, on the reverse strand, counting down.
TACAGGCCATTCACGCACCTTTCAAACCTGATACACACAAGACCATTCATAAAACCAAGACATTACAACACATACAAAAAGGGACAAAGTACAACCTGCTTCAAAAAGACCAAAAAGACAAATATTAATGCACAGCCATCTACTCCTCAAGCACACACACATACTGTTTTGGATCCGGCACAAGGGTGAGTGATGATTCAGTATATACAATTGTATTAGCAAGTCATTTCACAAAAATGAAATGCACTGTTAATAATTGAAAGGACAAGAAACTGAACCATTGACTCACAGCTCGTAAGCTGTAAAGCCACGACAAGGCACAAACCTCTTTATAGGCCATTCATACACCTTTCATAGGTGCGACACATACAAATCATTCACACCGCCAGCCGCGGGCCCATCACATTGCAACACTCACAGCAGCAGAGAGCGCCATTCAAGGGCCCATCGCTTTCACACGCCCACATTCCAGACACAGCAACTACACAAACTGATGGATTGTGTGGAGTGGCACTCAGCTAGCAATGTGTGTAGTGACCAGCAGCAAGTCACTACTCACACACTGCCAGCCGAGCACCAATCCGCGCACACCACTATCCAAACGCCAGTCAACGCACACTGCCAGCCAAGCGCCAGTCCACGCACACCGCCAGCCAAGCGCCGGTCCACGCACACCGCCAGCCAAGCGCCAGTCAACGCACAACACCAGCCAAACGCCAGTCAATGCATACTGCCAGCCAAGCGCCAGTCCATGCACACCACCAGCCAAGCACCAAACCACACACACCTCCCAGCCAAACTCCAATCCACTCAAACCACCAGCCAAGCACCAGTCCACGCACACCGCCAGCCAAGCACCAGCCCACGCACACCACCAGCCAAGCGCCAAACCACGCACACCGCCATCCAAGCGCCAATGCAGGCACACCACCAGCCAAGCGCCAGTCCACCCACTTTGACAGCCAAGCGCCAGGCCACGCACACCACTAGCCAAGCGCCAAACCACTCACACTACCTGCCAAGCGCAAGTTCACACACACTGCCATCACATTTAGGATTGTTTTAAACAAAAAAAAACACAAACAAATTGCAAATAGATACAAATCTACTAACACAAAATCTGAAACTAAATACATGGCACTAAGGTCAACCTTGAAACAGAATACACATTTTTAAACAATACAGACCTGGCAGTTCACTTTACCACTCATGGAAACTCCCAAAACTTCTTTTGCGTGTGGTACGCTCTATAACAAGCAGGCACACACAGCCCAGGGTTAGAAGGACACCCGGGGCTGAAAAGACAAGTCTCCTTCCTCAAACCTATTCACCAATAGACTCTACATCTTCAAGCGGGAAAGTCTTTTGTAGATGTGGGAGGAATGTAATCAGGAAAGTGGGGATCTTTCAATCGAGCCTCATCCTCCACCACTCCAAATCTAGGAACTCTTACCTGATCCACAACAACAAGGCTAGCTATCACAGAGTGCTAAAACTGAAAAAATGTCAACTTTGACGCAGGAGAACACTCCTTGAACAAAATAAAAGCACTGAAACTTGCTAATTCGAAGAAATGGATGGCCAACTTCTTATACCAAACATAAGCCTTCCGAATAGCAGTGTAAGGTTCCAATCTCTGATCTACTCTGTCAACACCTCCCATGTGTTGATTGTAATCTAGAATGCACACAGGTTTGTGCACTTCAGAAACCTGACCACAAACAGGCACAGGTGAAGTACTCTCATCATGGATGGTAGTCAGCATGTACACATCCCTCCTGTCCACAAATTTCACAGCTAGTAGTTCATCACTACGCAAGGAACTGCACTGACCCCTCTGAAGTTTTTTGCAAACAAGCTCTTTGGGATAACCTTTGCGGTTAGAGCGGATTGTGCCATATGCAAAAGTGTCCACTTTAAACAATTCCTTAAATAATTGCACTGCAGTGTAGAAGTTATCAAGGTACAAATGGTGGCCTCTGTTAAACAGTCTTCTAGCAAGATCCCACATAATTTTCTCTGAAACTCCAAAAGTGGACGGACAACCTGGGGGTCAATAGTGGAATCTCTACCAGTGTACACACAAAAATTAAAAACATATCCTGTCCTACTCTCAGACAACATATAAAGCTTAATTCCATAGCGTGCCCTCTTGCTAGGGATGTACTGCCTAAAAACCAAACGACCCTTGAACAAAACCAAAGACTCATCAATAGCTATTTCTTTCCCTGGAATGTATGTCTCTGAAAATCTATCAACAAAGTGGTCAAGAACAGGCCGAATCTTAAAAAGACGGTCACTTCAGGGTGACTACGTGGCAACGCCAAAGAATTATCAACAAAATTCAGCATACGTAGCAAAAGTAAATACCGATCACGAGCCATAACTGCAGGAAATATAGCTGTTGCCATCAAGGGGCTGGAAGACCAATATGAAGCCAGGTTCAGCTTCCTGAGCTAACCCATCAATAAAGTCAAACCCAAAAACTTATTCCAGATTTGTGGAAGTCTACCGGGTAGCTCTAGAGTGGGGCCTAAGTTTGTCACTGTTGTCCCTCAAAAACTGTTCAGCATACAAATTAGTCTGCTCAACAATATCACCCAAAAATGCATCATCCATAAATAACTGAAAGTACTGTATAGGCAAAAAAAATCACAATCCATTCTACACCCTGCATCAAAGCTGAAGGCAGGCAACACCGGCTGCACCATGTTTGGATCAACCCAGAGTCCAGCACTTCCAATAGGAAGCCCAGAAGCCTCAGGCTGCAATCTAGATGCCTCTTGCACCATTGGCACAGACAGCAGCATCCTCCTCTAAAATAGGCCCTTCAGAACATTTATCATCCGATGATTCCATGTGGTGAGAAAACTCACTCCCCCCCCCCCCCTCCTCTCCCTCAGACGCACTGTCAGTCTCATAATCCGGCTCAGAGGAAGATTCAAGAAGCATACCAACCACCTGCTGAGCAGTCATTCTACAGCTAGCCGTAATGATTACTAATAAAGGTAACTTGTCAAACAAGTCAACAACAACAAACGCTTTGTAAAATAGTAATAAACAAAATGCACCTTTAACAAAAAATACCTACACACTACAAAAAAATACCACAAGCAGCTAAAATCACCACCACATACTCTGCACAGACACAGTATGGATCAACAATATCCCACTAAAAAAGAAAGAGAAATGAAAATGACACAAAAGACAATGCAAAACACATCACAAAGTTTTTCATGCTCAAACAACTTACTAAATATGCTGCCACTTTGACAACACTTACAAAAACATGCATCCATACATTACAATATTACTCATTTGGAGTACATACAACAAAAAAGTTGTTCTTACCAAAAAAATGCAACTACGCAAAACTGCCACTGTCGAAACCGCAAACAGGAATCAAAAGCTGTACACTAGATTTAAAAGGAGAAAAAAAATGCCATCACATATGCAAATAATGCACCAGTGTACCTGCAAAGCTAAGGGGGGTAGGTGGACCTAACAGTACAAATTAAATATTAACCCCCGTAAAAGGAAAGCAACCCTTGCCCTTGAGGCCATCCCCCAAAACAAAAATTAACAAAACTCTGGCATCTAGTGGGCAGAGAGGGCAGCGACCCAGGTCCAAGGGGCGGCTCCCAAACATAAAAATAAACCCTGGTGGCCTAGTGGAATCACAAAAAAAAAAACTGCCCCTCAAGGCGATACCAAAGGGGATGATGAACAGAGCGCTTGAGCAAATTTCACTCCGAATCTGATACTCTTTGGTCAAATTACAGCATTAGTAGTATCTCACTTGTTTTTATCAGTGTTATACTGACTCCACAATAAAGTTTGTAGGGAGAACACGTATTACACTTTCTAATCTTCACCACTTCACTTATTTAACAAAAAACCCAGTTCCGCTGCAGTTGCAGGAGTCGTAGTACACCTGAGTGGCACTCGATCACTCAGGTGGACCCTGATGATGAAGCATGTCACCAACCAGGTCGGAGAGTGAGGGGTTTATTAAAAATAACTTTCTTTTCCCACAATCCTCATTCTCTGTGCTAGGACGCCCTGTCCTGGGAACACTCCTTCTATTTGTTATTATCCAACTAAAAAAACACCCAAAGGGGAGTGACCCTTGCCCAAGGGGCCACTCCCCACTACATTTATTCAATTTTTTAAATTTTAAATCAAAGCACAAATAATGGCCCTCAAAAGGAGAGAACTTAAGGGGTTGCTCCGCAAAATAAAAATAAAAATGTGGGCTTGCTAAAATGGCCCCCAGAGGGAGTGGCCCTTGCCCAAAGGGCCACTCTCAAGCACATTGGTCAATTGTGCCCGTATTTAAAAAAAAAATTCTACCTCCCCCCAGGGAGGCAGACAAAGCCTATCAAATTGACCCCAAAAGGGGAGCGGCCCTTGCCAAAGGGGTTGCTCCCCAAAACAAAAAAACATTGTGGACAAGCAAACATGGCCCCCCAAAGAGACCACTCCCATGCATGTATATTTGGGCTATAAAATTATTCATGAAACATATGCTATCCCCCCCCTGGAGGGAGACAAAGACCAAGAATATGCCCCGAAAGGGGGAGCGACCCTTGCCCAAGGAGACACTCCCCCAACACACGAACAATGGCGGCCATATAAAAAAACATCCCTGATGTCTAGTGAGCATTCCTGCTGCACGATCGTGCAGCAGGAATGCTCAAAAGAGGTATCGAGGGAAAGGAAAACCCTTTCCTTTCCCCTGATGCCTCTTTAGTTGAACCCCCCCCCCGCCTCAGCCCCCAAACTTACCTGTTAGTTCACCGACGCGCAGGAAGCAAATGGCTCGCTGCACGTCGGTACACTAAGGGGAACCTCTAATGACGTCAGCGCACCTCGCGCGCTGATGTCATTGATGACGCGGGAGGGGGAGGTGGGGGAGGCAGGGGAAGGTCTTCCCCTGCCTTCCCCGTTAGAGAGGGGCCGATCGAAGGCCCACGGGGGGAGCGCCAGCGCTTTCCCCGTGGGTGGGTGCCATGACGAGCTGAGCTCATCATCGGCACACATGACGATCTCAGCTCGTCTTCAGCACACAAGGGGTTAGTACCACACATTGCTAGACAGTAGACAAAGGAAGAACCCTATCAGTCTCAAATTTGCATACAAGATATCAACACAATTGCACCTATTATCACCATCAACCACACCAACTTGCCAAATAAGCATGAGAGGCAGCACAACACAGCACAAGAGCTAACAGTGGGAATGACACACACACAACAAAAAAAACTGTAATAAGACTACTAATTCAATGAGAACACGTCAAAACATAGAAATAATGGGTGAAGTACACCTGCTCAACTGTCCCCAAACATGGACAAGTAGATTCATATGTCACAACAGGTGACAATCACACCATAAAAACATCCTTCAAGTAATGGCATGTAGTGAACAATGTAGAAATGGGCGACACCCACCCATTCAGACATTCCTCATGTAGGTGTATCAAACGAAACATGTAACGTAGAAATAGGTGACACCTACCCATAGAGCCATCCCTTATGTAAGGGTATCAAACAAAACATGTAGAAATGGGTGACTTCCATCCCTTCTAGTCATCCTGCATGTAAGGGTATGAAACATAAAGTGTAGTGCTGGGTGATAAACGACCCATCCAGACAGCTCTCAAGAAAGGAAATACACAAACAATGTAGATATTATAACTTTCCCTCATGTAAGGGGCATGAAGTACACAATGTTGAAATGGGCGACAATCACCCATCATGTAAGGGCCTGTACCGTGTAATGTAGTAATGCGTGACCTACACCCACTTAGCCATCCCTCATGAAAGGGCACGTAGGCTTAACTAAAAAAAAGGCCAAATCCGACCCACAGGGCAATCTCACGTATAAGGGATATGTAAAGTTTAAGTTAAAAATGCATTGTAAGAAGTAGTGTAAAATGTAAACATGTTGAAATTCAGCATGAGAAACCATAAATGGCGACACAAACTTAAAGAAATTTACCATACAATAAAAAGCAAACTTTCCATCATGAAATAGCTATGTCACCACAACACCACAGTAGTGACACTAACATACAGAAAATGTGCACAGTACGGAAATACACCTATGCTGTAAACATTGTGCAACAGTAGGGATATTCAACCCACACAGGAAGAGAGCACTCATGAGGCCAATGCACACTAGAGCATACTACTAAGGAAAACATATTGTCCGGTCAAAACAATAAATAATGGCAAAATGCACCATAAAACGGCATAGCATTGGCCAATAAAAGCCAGATGACCCAAATAAAACACCAGAAAAACAAACATGTTTTGCAGACCTGGATTGCATTCAAATGTGACTCTAGTCAGTCACCTGTGAGCGATTTCTCACATGAATTTGTAAGCCAGATCACTGGTTCAATCACTGTAGAACTAAACAAGATCCTAGTCTGGTTAAAAAGAGTGATCTTACCAGAATCCACAGTTTGATAGCTAGACCAGAGGTAACACAAATCCAGCATGGCAGAAGGACTGATGATATGATAATCTCCTCATCACATCTGAGTACCAAATAAAGATGCGAGAATGATACAGTGGTGTTGCAAAGTCATCCTGTGCCCGGGCACCCCCAACTTTTTGCTGACTGGAACTGGTGGTAACTGACTCTGACTGACCCTGGGCTCTGTTTAACCAGGCCCAGGGCCAAGCTAAAAGGAACACATTAGAACACAGTTAAGACACCCAACATACACTAGGGTACACTATAGTATAGTGTAGTTGGTATGACCTACCACCTAAGCCCCTAGTATGTAATAGGGCAGGGGATTGAAACTACCTAGAAGTCTTCAGTATCCTGGGGCATGGCAGATTAGAGGCCAGCAGATTCTCTGCACCAGCATGTGTGCAGTGCTGAAGCCTGAGGTCAGTTTAAAAGCTGCACTGGTGGCCAGGACAGCTTTTAAAACTTTAAATTGTGCCCAAACTCGACTTTGGGGGTAGGGGCCCTTAAAAATTAAAAGCCTACCATGTTTTTGCATATTAGGGCCCCTAGGGTCACCCCTAAGTATCCCAGGGGTGGGGGGTTAGTTATCTATAAGGAGCGCCCATATAAAATAAGTTTTTAGAAGCCTGGGTAAAGTGAAATTTTACATTTCACTCCCCACATTGTCTTAAAGAGGTGCTCAAATTCGACTTTGATGCTGGAAGAATTGGGTAAGGGTGATCTGCAATATTTCTGCAGATTCAGAACCCCTGAAGTCTCCCCTAGTTGCACAGGGGGTGGGGGTCCGGTAGAAATTAGGGAAATACTTATAAAATATGTTTTTATAAGCCCTGGTGCTTCAAAAGTGGTGTAAGTCATTTTCCCCATTGCAAACCCATGGCCCATAGGTTAACATGGTAGGAAGTGATTGATTAATAAATATTGATAGGAGAGAACTAGCAGGACCATTCAAAGACTTCCCAGAATGGTCGTAGTAAATCCAATGATATTATATTGTTGAATTTCTCCTAAAGTGTACATACAATAAGTTATGAGACTTTCTTGTTTGTAAGTCCAAATTCAGCCTTTCAGTGGTCTGCCATGATTGGTCAGAGTTAAGTGGATTAGCCAGGCTGCTGGGAGAGCAGTGATCTGTTCTATAGGAATGCCAGGCCAGGAGGTGGTGTCGTAAACTACGCTCTTCAAAGGCAAGAGGGGAGGCCTGAGTTTTAGTCCTCTATGACAGTCGTGACCCAGAGTCAGAACTAGAACTAAGAAAGGTATTTGCAGATGGTACGGGGACGGTCCATGGAAATGAGATATCCCAGGGGGTGTGTTTAGCCAGCTCCTACCTCCTTGCTGGAAAATCAGCCAATATGGATTTGGAAGGCTGATGCACTCTGGGACAAACTAATGCCACACTCCACAGGATGTGGTCATAACTAGGAGGAGTTGCCCTGCTCTCATTGGTCAGCAGTGATTTGGTGCTTGACCCAGAGAATTTTGAATAAGTATCTGAGAGGGGCAGAGCCCTCCAGATCTGCTGCTTGAAACTGAATGAAGCAAGAAGTGCCCTGCGGATGATTTTGCTGTGTGCAAGGAACTCTATAAGGCCTGACCTATGAAGACTGCACCATCTGAAACTACAGCCCTGTGGATTACCTTGCTGCCAAAAGACTCAAGAGTGGAAACTGCCTGCAAGCTACAGGTTAACAGAGCTCACCTGGACAGCCCCACAAAGAATTCAAAGCCTGGAGTACCAGTGGATTTGTAAGGGTTTTGTTCAAGTGGATTGCGGAATTGAAGTTTCACACTTTCAAGGACCCTCTTGGAGATTCCAGAACCTCGGATTGTGTGTTGGATACTTTGGTACCTGCAAGCAGAACGCCAGGAAGGTGTTTTAACTGGACCCTGCTTGCTGAGGAAGGTGGCCCACTACAGTGGTGAGAATGCTTCAGAACAATTTATAAAGGTGTGTCCCTGACAGAGAAAACAAAATGGCTTAAGGGGCACTGGTGGTTTCTAAGCACCAGAAAGTGACTAATCTTTAAAAATTCATATCTTTGGTTCCCTACAGCGGATTACTTTCGTTTTGGTGTCATTCAAACGATAAAAATATTACCTATTTTTATAAATTGGTGTTTGATTTTTTTTTGTGTTGTCTCTTAATTATCTACTGAAATGGTGTTTTTAAATGCTTTACATACCTGTCTTTGAAGTTAAGCCTGTCTGCTCGCAGCCACGTTACCAAGGGTTGAGCAAAGGCATACTTTTTTAAGACCTATGCTGAGTCCTATCATGTGTTAGTAGCCTTACGGCCAGTGGCAGACCTACATTTGCCCCTACCAATAACCCACTTTCCAACAAGGGATAAATACCAAGTATGCTGATACCCTATGCACTGTGCCATCTCTGTAATTGTGATCCAGAAATCCAGGGTCCCATCAGCAGTTCTCAACAGTCTCCCATCTTCAGTTTTCAACAGGAACTTTCACTGTTAATTGGTTGGTTCCCAAAAATAGCCCCTGAGATAGCACAGCTCACTTCTGTTATGTTTGCCTTAAGCCTGTGCCTCCTCCTAAGAAAACGCATGCACCCTCCGGCAAGCATACACACAGCACACTCCCAGATCCAGAAATACCAAGCCTCTTGGTGTTCTGCCTCACTGACCTAAGATGGCAAACACGTAAGTGATACAGTGCCACATGACTCCCGGCAGATGTGCACTCAAACATTGTTACTGTCATGTTTCTCCATTCCAAATCCTCAGGGTGGTATCGATGCTCTATAGGGGCCCACCTCTGGATAACCCAAAGTCTGGCATATAAAACACAGAGACTGTGGAGGTAATCGAGCGGGGGAAGGAAAGGGTAGGAACTGCGGGGAGGGAGATCTGTAGTAGATACAAAAGACACAGAATCAGTACCAGATCTAACTTCAATCCTTCAGAAACAGTTGTTTGTACTACCCCCCCCCCTTTATTACTACTTCTCCGCCCCTCACCTGTAAAGTAAAGAAGGTGGGACTTATCAGGTAGAAGAGAGCGGAGAGTTGTAGCAGGTTCACTTCAAGCAACTAGCTGTAATGACCGGATTCTCGGACCAAGAATTACCCACTCACCTAGATGCAACCAACCCGGCCAAAATGTAACACCATCCCTTACCGGATCCTATTTACAACAGTTCCTGAGTACTTACCCAGGAATGGGGAATTCACAATATACAAGCTAATACCATCAAAAACACTGCTAGATCTAAGGGATTACTCAGAATAGTCAATAATAACTACGGAATTCCATGTCTCATCCTATGATCTCACCTTATAGTCCTGCGACAATCTGGCCCGGGCTATTCTACCCTCCCTCTCATATCGGAGAGCAGCTCAATCTACCACACCAACCACAATTGGTGCTCTCATTAATGCCCTATCTTGAGCAATCTCATTACACACCAATCACAATTGGTGTTCTCATTAATGCCCTATCTTGAGCGATCTCACTGTCCTATTAATACCTTCTGCTCTCTCTCTATTGGGAAGTTCCTATGTACCTAATATTTACTGGGAGTATTTTCTATCTTGTATGAATTATTATCCCTCATGTGATAGATAGGAGATCCAATCCTCTCACACAGGAACTGCCAAATTGTTACACTTAAGAATTATTCCCTGACATAAAACTGACATAATTCTCCCTCATCAGTTACCTGTAGGAAGGGAATCGCCCATCCTTCCATAAGCTGGCATCTGACTGTAAAGAAAGGTCAGCTTTATAATAGAAACAGTACTCAAATATATATATTCGTTATAAACTGGGGTCCCTTTATTACAAAATAACAGACAAAGAAAGCATTTTATTATAAAGTCACAATAATACCTAACACTCTAAGCATAGCCTGAAAAGTAAAGAAAAGAGTTAGTATATTTGCACACTATAATAGCAGGACAGACTTCACCTTATAATTACGGAGTCCGGTTCTAGCTTTCATCTGGGTCCCTCTCTCATCTGTGCCTTGTCTCATCTCAGATTCTACTCTGCACCCACGGATACACGTCTGCACCGTTATGCTCCTTCACCCCCGTCCCCCTCCAAAGCACTGGAACCCTTCTCTCGTCTTCTTCTCGGTTTCTCAGTTCTGCACCGATCACTTTGCACTGGCTTCCTCTCTCCCACGAACTGTCTTCACCTCCAGACTTCAATCTAATTATAAAGTTTCAGCCGCTCTGAAAACCATCTGTTCAACTAACTTCTTCACTCTGATTGTTCTAACTCCGACGTCTAACTAGCTCCAACTGCTCTAACAGACTGACTCACGATATAACTTCAGTCTCTCCAAAAGATCATCAGCCTTCGATCGTTCCAAACTCCAACTGTCAACTGCCTGCTCCTCCTCTCTACACTTCGATAATATAAAGAGCTCTTCGTTCATGGAAATTTCCAGACAGTAACCAGCCGCCCACCAGACTCCTGTACTAGGCTCCGGGCTTCCGACACTGCAACAGTGGCCGGCTGCTGTTTCGTCTAAAACCCGAGCTCTGCCTACATTCCTCCGATAAGGGCCAGCTCTGACCGGTTCCTCTCCAGTTGACAACAGCTCATAACTAAAATATCACTCTTGACCTACAAGCACCTTGAGCAGCCGAGGCAGGAAGGAAAATGGAGTCTCTCTCATTTTGGCCTTGTAGGCCCGAAAAAGGTGAAAGAGACGCATAGCTCTATCAAAATACATAAGCAAGCCCTACCAATAGGTAATATGATGTCAGAAATAAAGGATCTACCCTCTAATATAGGCCTTCAGGCCCGAAAGTGATGAAAGGGCATATTATTATGCCAAAGTCAGTAGGCTAATCCTAAGAATAGGCTGAAAATAGGGATCTATCCACTATACTAAGATGGTAGTAGACTAAAGTCACCATCACTCAGAAATAGGACAAAATATCTGGTCACTACACTAGCATATTTTGATCAGAAAACAAAAGAACACACAGATGTATATATATCTATATATGTGCATTCCACAGGGGTTTAGTCATACCAGCATATACATAAACCAAGTGCTCCCTGTGTCCACCTACCAACTTGTGCTTGAGGTGGGACTAAAACGCCTTGCCTATACTTGGCACCAACCCTCTCTGAAGACTCTCTCCTATAATAGGTAAAACAGAAGAGAACAAATGAATGATAGCCTTATGGCTTATTTGAGCAATAACTTCTTGTCCAATAAACCAAAGAAAAGAGATATCTGCTAGTGACTGCGATGTCTGCAGTATCACAAACATAAATAGGAACCAGTCCAAGTCTCTATGAGTAACAGTCCCTATATCACTCGAAACAGTACAGATATGGTATCAGGAATGTTACTTATTATCCAGAGCCTGTATACAAGAGGTTAAATTCACTGTGTTAGTATGGTGGCTGAAGAACCCCAATGACACCAGCAACAAGTGACTCCTCTGAAAGAAGACTGGGTAACTGGTCTCCGCCAACAGAGGAGTCGGGATGCACGTGGAAACCACACAAGGATTCCTCTGCAAGAGACCTAAAAGCAAGGTCTCCGCCAACAGAGGAATCGGAAACAGAAATAGAAACCGGGAACTCCGGTTCTGATGCAGAAATACCGGAACCTCCAATCATTGCCACCTACTGCGAAATACAAAGATAGTCAGGAGCGCAGCTTGCCTCCTGAAGGTACTCAAGTAATCCTTAGTTCGTAGCGCACTCTTAACACCCAATATCGAGGAAGTCCAAAACAGGCCCGCTTCTGATTGTATACTAGAATTATCGTCCAGGAACGTTTCCACCGCGGTCTTTTACTTTCGCGTGTGACGTCACGAGAATCACTTCTTGCGTGATTTGCAGGGCATGTAGGGATTTGTAGTTCTGAAATGCCCTCATCGCGGTCTCCGTACACACAATCACAGCAGTCAGTGTCTACCGGTGGCGAAACAAGACAGTTACTCAGTATGCGTCATCAGGAGTCAACAAAGAGGCTTGCAGCTGTTGTGAGGAAACGCATGCATTGGTGAGAAGACTTGGGCAGCCACAGGAGAAGAAGTTCAATCATGTACTTACCTTCACAGGTAATGGCTTTCTAAGTTCAAATGAGGTAACCCTCATGCATACCTCACTCTGAAATAATGGATTGGGGATAGCTGTAGCTTCCCGACCCCACTTAACACAGTTCAAAACAAAAGCCATCCCTGTGATGGCCCCCTCCAGCTGTCGGTAGAAAACTCTGTGGGGTACATTAATCTTCTCCACCCAAGCCATGCAGACCACGCCCCATTGAAACTTTTGGAGGTAAATCCAACATGTCAGCTTCAGCTTTCTAAGCATGAAGCGCTGACAAAATCATTAAAAACATCATGTTATCTCTGTATGAGCAGACGCTTTGATGGCTGTACAGCTTGTCACATTGCAGAGAGGATGGAAAGTTTATAAGTGACTGTTTCCGGCTCACACAGGTTGTTACAGTAGCATAAAATAAGCACGTCCTGGCTGGGGCCATCCGATGAGAAGGACACTGGTGGGGATACCAAGCGTAGTGTTTGAGTCTCATAGCATATTTTTTACCATTAATGTTCCTGTTAGTTTCTTCGGAGTAGCTCATAGAATGGTTTCTTTGCACATATAGTTTCTGTAGATTCAAGCTCTAAATCCTTGTTTTAATCTACGTACAGCAGCCCCAACAGGAGCAGCCAGGTGAGAAGCATAAATACGTATACAAGATGCTACACTTTGCCGCGAATGTCTGACATAATATCGACAGACAAAGTATCTACATACAAAAATATCGACACAAAAATATCGACATCAAAAATATCGGAGTTATATCTTCATAAAGGTAAGTACAAAAATATCGGAAAAAAATATTGTAGTACGAAAATATCGAAATTAAAAATATCGTTTTTTTAAATGTATTAATAATGTAAAAATAATTTAAAAATACATATAATTTTAGAAATATTAAATAAAAACATTAAAACATATTTAAACAATAATAACTAATACATATACATTTAAAATAAATTAAAAATTCTACATATAAATTAATATATATACTTACTTCACTTATTGCAACAGTAGGAAAAGCGTTGGATAGCGTAGGGGTTTAAATTACTATTCCCACTCCAGAGGGGACAACAGTAGGGAAAGCGTTGGATAGCATGGGGGTTAAAATTACTATTCCCACTCCAGAGGGTGCAACTGTAGGAAAAGCGTTGGATAGCGTAGGGGTTAAAATTACTATTTCCACTCCAGAGGGTGCAACAGTAGGGGAAGCGTTGGATAGCGTAGGGGTTAAAATTACTATTCCCACTCCAGAGGGTGCAACAGTAGGGAAAGCGTTGGATAGCTTAGGTGTTTAAATTACTATTCCCACTCCAGGGGGTGCAACAGTAGGGAAAGCATTGGATAGCGTAGGGGTAAAAATTACTATTCCCACTCCAGAGGGTGCAACAGTAGGGAAAGCGTTGGATAGCGTAGGGGTAAAAATTACTATTCCTACTCCAGAGGGTGCAACAGTAGGGAAAGGGTTGGATAGCGTAGGGGTAAAAATTTCTATTCCCACTCCAGAGAGTGCAACAGTAGGGAAAGCGTTGGATAGCGTAGGGGTAAAAATTACTATTCCCACTCCAGAGGGTGCAACAGTAGGGAACGCGTTGGATAGCGTAGGGGTAAAAATTACTATTCCCACTCCAGAGGGTGCAACTGTAGGGAAAGCGTTGGATAGCGTAGGGTTTTAAATTACTATTCCCACTCCAGAGGGTGCAACAGTAGGGAAAGCGCTGGATAGCGTAGGGGTAAAAATTACTATTCCCACTCCAGAGGGTGCAACAGTAGGGAAAACGTTGGATAGCGTAGGGGTTTAAATTACTATTCCCACTCCAGAGGGTGCAACAGTAGGGAAAGCGTTGGATAGCGAAGGGGTAAAAATTACTATTCCCACTCCAGAGGGTGCAACAGTAGGGCAAGCGTTGGATAGCGTAGGGGTAAAAATTACTATTCCTACTCCAGAGGGTGCAACAGTAGGGAAAATGTTGGATAGTGTAGGCGTAAAAATTACTATTCCCACTCCAGAGGGTGCAACAGTAGGGAAAGTGTTGGATAGCGTAGGGGTAAAAATTTCTATTACCACTCCAGAGGGTGCACTAGTAGGGAAAGCGTTGGATAGCGTAGGGGTAAAAATTACTATTCCCACTCCAGAGGGTGCAACAGTAAGGAAAGCATTGGATAGCATGGGGTAAAAGTTACTTCACACACTACTCCCCCTTTAACACACAACACAGTACACATACAAAAATACACAATTAATATAAATATCAATTAATCAATTAATAACAATTAATATTATTAAATTGATGTAATTTTAACTGAACTAATTAACACATATTAATTACCAATTAATTAACAATAAATACCAATAAAGAAAAACAATCTCTTTAATTAATTACATTTAATTATATGACACCCTATTACCCTATAAACACACAACCACTACACATAAATAAATCATATAATTTAATAACTTAATAATTATTAATTACCAATTAATTATTAATTAACAATAACAAGAATTTAAATATATTAGCACATCAACTCTAATTAATTTAATTAAATAATAATATTATTTTATTACAAATTAATTATTAATTACCAATAACAAAATATTCTATATATTTGCACAATAACTCTAATTAATGTAATTAACTAATTAATATTAATTAATCACCAATTATTTATTAAATAACAATAACAAATATTAAAATATATTAGCACATTAACTCTAATTAATTTAATTAACTAATTAATATTAATTAATTACCAATTAATGATTATTAAAAAATATATTAATTAATTAATTATTATTAAATTACTTCCCACCCTATTCCCCTATAAACCCACAACCCGTTATGATACTAAAACGCAAAATGTAAACTTAATTACTAATTTTCAAACATACATTTAATAACATATTTATCAAACATATAAACAACATAATAAAATACATAACACTAAACATAATTTCGATATTATTAAAATTCGATATTAGTAACATACATACCATAAAAACGATATTCTGTCTGTCGATATTTTGGACATCGATATTCTATACTATCGAAATTAAAACATCAATATTATTGCATATCGATATTTAAATTTCGATATTTTGTCTCCCTACCCTTTGCCGCTATAGGTATTGTCATTGAGTGGAAGCGCGGTAATTGATTAAAGGGTTCCAAATTGATAGAATCCCATTTCACCATTTTTTTAAACAAAGTTGTCTATTAAGAGTGTGAGGAAAAAATCCCCCTACAATGATGTTCAAAATCTATATGCTGATAAAGTAAGTTTTAATCACAATAACCTAACAGTCTAACTTCTTTGCTCTCCATATTACTGTTCCACCCATTGGTCTCTCCAGAGAAAAGAGCAAGGCCTCTTCATTAAAGATAAAGTATCCTTCATAGCAATATTATATTATTCCCAATGATCCCTGTAAAAGGACATAATCACATTGTTGCCGAAACTAACCTAGGAGCACTAATGATTTTGTATTGAAACCAATCAGTATTCCATGAATATAATTTCAGGGCCTTTTGTGTTTTTACTCTTTATCTTTCAGCACATTTTATGCTGGTATTAACAGCAGGGATGCATCAGTAATAATAGGATGAACCTCCATAATCTTTAATCAGTATCCTCTAACACAGCCATCGGGGCAAACAAGATATGGCATGGAATTTGTTAAGTCACAAACAGTACTTTGACTCTCCGGAGATGGTTAAACATGTTATAATTTAGTCGACATTTGAGTATATTCTGAGGAATAAAAATATTTGTTCACTTCAGAGACCTTCCAAAGGTAGCTCAATGCTACAGAGGGCACATTCTCTGGTATATTAAAAAGAAACCCAACCTGATATGGGTAGTATGCCAGACCCACTTAGAAAATAAATGATGTAACCTTAAGTGGTTGATTAGTGTGAGAACTTTACAGTCTTCGGCTAAAATTGTATGCTCCTGATCCAGATAGACCAGTTTTACAGCCCCCAAAATATCATTCAACTAAGTAAATAAGCCCCCTTCTCCATATTTCTCAACCAGTGAGTTTCACAATTGATTAAGGTACTGGCATCTTGCTTCATGCTCTGTAATGTTGAGACCTGGATAAGAACTGCAACTATTGGTGTTGTCTTGATAATTAACTATACAGAAAACATACTCAGAAGTCATTATTTGTGTGCTATTTTCACAACACCAAAGCCATAATCTATTGCCATTTACTTCATCAGTGGTTTGTGGTGCATGCTTCTGTTCTTTATTGCATGCATTTTATATCATGTCACTTTCAGATTTCACTATTGCATTGAAATTTAGCTTAAGGTGGTCTCTGTTAGTATTTACTTTAACAATTATTTTAACAGAAATTATGTTAATTTTGATAACTTAATAATTGTACTGTCTGGCAAAGATCCAAAGGGAAATGGTTGCGAAAGACATGGTCTAAAAGTTGGAAAGTGGACATGCATTTATGTAAGGGGAAGGAAGTCATCTCCAAGGATAGCAATCTGTTGATAACAACCAGACTATAGCAAAATATCAATCTTAAATATGGTTTACACACCTGAAAAAACAGTCACTCGAGCAAAAGAATTTCTCACAAAGTTTATGCTTTAGGTAATACTAACAGACAAAGCATTGGCAAAATTAAACAAGTCTGGCTTGAATGTAGAAATGTATGCAAGCAGCATTTGTGCACAACAGTGAAGTAGTGTGGCTCACTGGTTAGAGGCGGCAGACCCGAGAGCAGAGGGCGTCCCGGGACCAGGGTTCGATTCCCGGCGCAGCATGTTTCTGGACCAGGGTCAGCGGACTCGATAATTCTCTCGCCTCGGTGCCCACTCTGATCAGCGATCACACTCGGCAACTCTGGGCATTAGCTTGCCTCATCTTCACTAACGGCCCCACCAGACCGCCGGGGATGCCTGGTCTCACCCTGGAGATACCCATTAAGGGACCATCTCTCAGGGAAGCCAGGAAGGATTTCGCAGCGGTCGAAGCACCTTGGGACCCTCCAGGTAAGTAGTGCGCTATATAAATGCCTATACATTACTGTGTTTTTGTGTGTTAAAGACAGAATTTGTGGATTGTCAGTGCCAATGCTTGTTTCACTGGTTACTGAAATGCGTTGACCCTCACGTTTAGAGAGCTTAAATCCGTACTCACCCAAATAGTACAGTTTAAAATCTCATCTGTAAGCTGTGCAAAAATGTATAGATTGGTCTTGGAAGATTTTAGGAGAAGACATCGAATTTACAACTGTATGTAGCCCACCAGAAATATTTACTAAGATAAGGCTTTTTTGAGGTTCTACTACATTTAGGGGGATTTATGGACTTACAGTGATGATAGTGCTGTTAAATTTGTGGGTTTGCTAAATGGTAGAAGCATGGACAAACACACATCGATCATGAATGAAAAACACCTGCAATAAATATAATCAGATTTACTATGGACTCCTTTCCTCAGGGAATTTATTTTGCTATTGACATAAAGTAAATAAACAATACAAATAGGATTTTTAAAGCTTGATTTTGGATTCCAGAATTAAAAGACTGCCTGGGAAATTCACTTTCACAATACATAGAAAAACATGGAATGAATATAAAAAATACATCATCAGAACCCCCTCAGTAATCAACACACATCCATATCTCTATTTTACTACGTGCACCACAACATTTGCAGGCTATATTACAAAACATGATTAACGTCAACCCATATATTAAATACAAGGGCAAGCAGAAAGATCTGCCTCACCTTATTATGCCACATCCCATAAAAAAGACAAAAGTATATTGATGATACATTTCAAAACAGGATAATCTTTATATTGATATTCAACAGTTCACTTGATTCACAGCCAAATGAGTAGTTGCTCAATGTGCGGTGCAGTCCAAGTGGACAGTGGTAAAAGCATAGAAGTGAAGAGCTGAGCAACACAAAAAAAGAAACAAACTATTAGCTGCATAAAGAGGAAATTTGTGAACAGCAACCTTAATGTTGGTTCATGCTTTGAAATTAGACAATGTATGTCCAGGCAATAAGTTAAGTATGTCAATGTTTTGAAATTAATTGTCGAATTTTCTTCATTAGGACAACAAGAGGCATCCTACAGTATAAAATAACATGTATACCCTTTGAGTAACCAGAATCTGGATAAATCATGAAGGGGTGCATTTGGATTCTTACCTCTATGTGTGCACATTTTTAGCTGGAACGCTCTCCAACATATCCAGAAAAATATTGAACTGAGAGAAATACGTTTTGGGGTATTTCACATTCATGCTCGGTCATCTATTGAGCTCAAATCTTCTTGTATTACATGAACTGTATCAATAATTTTAGCCTTACCTTTCTTCATAACAAGTTATCGAGGGAGAAGCAATCAATCTGTTCTAGTTTCAGAGGTTTGATCATTTAAATTATTACCATGCCCCTTGTAGTATAAGGGGTTTATGAAAAATCTTTATTTGGATTAAAGGATTTGTTATATGTCTAGAAATTTTTATCTGAGTAAAACATCTTTTAGCACATGTTCCTTTGAAAAAGAGAGTGTCACAATCTAAAATAAATTAATTTCTAATCTCGTTTGATCACCTGCAATGTGATAATTCCTATCACTGTACATTGATTATGGCTACTGTCATTTTGAGTAGCCTCCAGGAGACAGCAAGCACGTTTGGCAAGTCCACTTTTGAAATCTGGAACGTGCATGTACCCGCTTAGTTTGACAGAATCTTTGAAGTTGGAGACAGATACGGATTAGTACGTTCAAAACGGTTTCCACGTAATGACTTAGATTTAGGTAATGCCATTGCACGAACACTAAATATTTTCACACAATTTTTATTTGAGGACAGTGAAATACTTCCAAGTTGGAATTTATTTCAACTTGCTTTAGGTGAGCTCATATTTATTTTTATTGCATTGCATTGCATTGCATTATAGCAATTTACAGAGGCAAATATTATGCCTCTCTCCTTCAATGCCCTCATTCACAGAAGCAAAAATAATGGAATATTAACATTTAGAACACTTTAAACATTCTGGAACATGCATTAATTACAGAACACTTGAAGCCATGTCCCCTCTTTCCTTGCTGTTCATGCACAGATAAGTACTATGCCTGAGGGTTGATGATTTATATATGGACCAGGAAAATTAGAATGCAATTATGAGCTGTTTAAGAGACAGAATGCAACGGAAGTTATATAAAATAAGGAATAATTCATTTATCAAGCAGTAATTATTTTAATTTGCATTTATTATTTTAAATATGGTAGTTCATTTGTTAGATCATGTATCATAAGGTGCTTTAGACATTTGCTTGCTATGAACATTGAAACTTGGTTAGTCTGTTTTCACTCCATGATTGCTGTCTGCTCCATTTTACGTCTAGTAAGAAACTGCAATGTTCTTAGAGCACACGCAAAAGTGCTGATATCATCATGGCCACAACTCTGTGGGCTGACATATTTTTTTTTGTTTATGTTAATTGGCATATTCTTTACAATACAGCCCCTTACAGTGTAAGCGTATTACTTACAAAGATGGATGCTTAATAGTATGTGAATCAAGCTGATACATTTTGCACCATGGAAGTTTTGTTTAATAGTTGGATTAGTGACCTGTTTTATTTTGTAAATATGGGATAAAATCAGTGGCAAAATGTTATAAAAAACCAAGATTTGGCCATTGATTGGTTCGCACCAGAGTAATTGCCAAAGGTCACCCCGGATTGCTGAGCACCCTGCTCTCAGTTGGAGGGTTGATTCCAGAAGCCATGCTGAAAGCATCTCAGCTAGAGCGCATACCCTGCCTCTGGTCAGAGCTATGATAAGGAATAGCTGCCACTAGCTATTAAAATGTTTGAAAAGTGGAGAGTGTGTATTCCATGAAAGATCAAAATTGTACTTATTTGGATTAATATCCATTCTTTCAAATTATTTGACTTTAACTTCTGGTTGGGATTTGGACGACGGGGAATTTGGGATTCAACCCACACACCAACCCGCAGACTAAGAGCCGCGAGTAGGGACCGAACTGCACTCGTTAGCCTTGAAAACCTACAGAAGAATTTTGCTCCTCGAGTATTGAAACTCTTGTCTCTTGGATTTTGACAATTTGGAAACAGTAATAATATACGCTGTATATGTGTAAATAGCCTTGAGAAAGCCCGTGCGCAACTCGCCAATAGGGGGCGAAACACGTGTCGGCTGTCCATGTCTCACTACAAAATAATAAAGATGTCACACTGCAACCTGAAGTAGTTCTGTCCTCTGTATGACAATTTGAAAGAACGGATATTAATCCAAATAAGTACAATTTTGATCTTTCATGGAATACACACTCTCCACTTTTCAAACTTGTCTTCCTTTTTGAAGCTCAAGAGGTCCAGAGCTTCGAGTGTGTCTCCATCTACCTATAAAAGCAGCTTATCAAAGCGTTGTTTAACCTTGGAATCCTTGGACCTTCCTTGTCTTGCTGGTAACTAGCTATTGAAATGTATGCTGTGTGATCTATCCTATGAAACCCACAAGGCGGATTTTGCCAGTTAATCCTGTAGCTGAGGTTCAGCATAGCATTTAGGAACAGCATTAGGGTTTTAGGATATCAGAAACTCGCTGACAATGTTAGGAACATGTATTTTGCTTTTATGACTGTTATATGCCTACCTGCTTTTATTTTAACATTCTGTATGTTAATGTACATATATTACTAGAGGAAGGATTTTAAGATAAACATTTTGGACTTTTACATTTGAAATGTATGTCCCTGTTTCTTAGTGCTATACCTAAGTGCAATAATCATACAAGAAAAATTGTTTGTGTACCTGAACTTGAATAGATGTACTGATAGTCACTTGAAAACACTGCCTGGTGGGATTGCTCAGTAGGTTAGGGTCAGAACTGCAGTCAAATTGGCTTCCAATTAATCTCCGATGCATTGAACTATTCCTTCCGATGGTGGTTTAGAAATACAACTCCTGCATCTCTAGGGACCCCTATATTTCATATCAAAATTGTGTATCATAAGGAGATTTAGCAATTTTAACAACGTTTGATTAAATTAGCACAATATATTTTGCACCGGGTGACCAGTGTTATAGTAATTGGAGATGATTCAGTACAAGATGTTGAGAAAGCTAAAAAGCATAGGTTTAACAAAGAGTGTATTGTCCAAGATGAGAAAGAGTTATTTGATCCATTTTGGGATTATCTGTTTTAACATTGTAAGTGCAACATCTCTATCACTATAGTGGGCTCCGGTTTTACATTTGTCCTAGTATAGTGAGAACTAGGTTTGTAGAGAAATGCAAAAGGAGGTAAGTATCTGTTTAAGATCAGAATTTCCTAGACCAAGTTTGACCAATAAAGTGGCTTAAACACTGGAGTTGGATCCCATGGTCTTGGTGTTGTTTAACAAAACTGGTCAGGGTCTGTGAAATGGATCAGATAAATGGCGGAAAGAATGCAAGATTGGGCTCCTCAAATTAGTGGAACCTTTGACTAAAATATATATGTTTATGTGTGAGGATGCATACTAGCATAACACAGGCCTCAGGGTGAAGAAATGTGGCCAATGGGTGCATAGAGAAATTAGTTTACTGAGAAATACTAATCTTGCATTGTGTGTTAAAAGAAGAAAAATTATTCCAAAGAAAATAGATCCTAAACTAGCAGACAGCTTTTAAAGAGGAAGAAGTATCCTCAAAGGGTTTCCTGTTTGTACAGAATTTTGTTAAGGATATGTCAAGAATCCATCTATGGGTACCTTCAATATAGATATCAAGGGCGCTTTTGAAGGGCTGGTTACCCGCTCATGGGCAAGGTATCACTCGCACTTTCTTTATACAACAATATATACCATTAGGAGGGCACAAACCATTGGAGTTCTTCCCTCATCATCACTGAAACAGATCTAAAAATTCCAGAGGAGATATGATCAAGAGGAGTATCAGGTAGGAGTATCCGGCATGTTCCATAAGAGGCCATTCATTTACCTCTATAAAACTGGGTGGCAGATTCTTGGGCTTCGGAGAAAGTACAGGGCTATCAAATAGATTTCATAAATTCACCATTTAGGTAAAAGAACTGAGAATATGTTTCTCAAATCCGGAACACAAAGTGGTGCTTCAGGAAGTCAAGCTGTTGCAAGACAAATGAGTGATAGAATTGGCAATAGATGGTTGAAAGGGCTTTGTGAGCAATATATTGTTGTAAAGAATAGCAGGGCCATCTGAGTCTCCATTTTAGTTTGACGTTTTAGCTTGACATCTCTTTCTAATGATGACTATTACATGGTTTGTATTACACAATAATGTACGGAGAACCTATTATACATGCAGTTCATTTCTTAGTAAGTATTTTTATCATGTTGTGGGTGCACTTTGTACAAGGATGGTCGCCTAGAACATGATGACCTTGTATTTGGTCTTCTGACTGGAGATACCTCTGAGGCTACAGATAAACCATCGAATTAGATCTGGACTTCTGACACTGTGTGAAGGGAACAGTACTTTTATTATTTAAACGCCCTCTGTTATACATTCAGGAAAGGAGCCCTTCTGCTGACTCTAACCTCTTTCCTGCGAAGGATGATGGTCAGCTCCACATCAGATTAGCTTCTTGGAACATCATACCCATGTGTGGTGGGTTTGGGCTGTCCTACTGGACCTGTTAGAGGGTACTTCCAATATGGCTTTGATAGTATAGGTAGTATTGAATAGGATTATAATCACATAATAATGTTATAATGGTTGAACTTTTTATATTTTTCAGCATTCTTATAATGTTACAGTTTTTTGTTTCTTCTGCCTAATTATTGCAGCTCTCACTTTCTATCCAAGAATACAATCATTACAATAAACTTTTGAAAAGCCATATTTGTATCTTTCTTGTGTATACCATGGGCATGCAAAAGTAGAAGTGAAAGGGTAGATCTGTCTCCACAATTTCCTTGAGGAATAAAGAGTGGTCATATTCGAGGTTGAGATACCATCTGGTACCCTGGTAAGGTTTAGGAGTGGGGATGGGGCACTGTTAGCTAGCTAGGAATTAGGCCAACATTTCCTGATGATATGTGAGACCAAGTCCCCAAATTCTGTAGTTGATCTTGTCCAGATACACAGTCCTGCTTAATTCATAGGAACAGTATAACAATATTCTTAGTACACAAAAAGGACAAGGGTACAAGACCAGTTATGAATTTAAAGGATCATAATTTAACCATGCCTGTTTGTCAAGAAAATTGGATTACCTAAGGTTTCATTGAGAAAGAAATATTTGAGAATCAAATGTCTTTCATTTGGGCTAACATCATTTTTGCAGTGTTTCACAAACGTTTTGAGACCTGTGACAGCATATTTGAGAACAAGCAGCATAAGCTAATCTGTGCACCGAAATGATGCTTTGATTTCGGCTCTGACCAGGAAGTCATAAGTAAGGAACTTGTGGTTCGAATCATAGAAGTTTTGGGCTTTGTCATGAACAGGCTTTAGTTGAGTTTACTTTACAGATTCCACGCCTCGAAACGCGCCCGGAGGCGCTTTAAAAGTGCGTGGCAATATCGACAGAGTGGGCTGCTTAACTAATCCCTGGAATACTTTGCTGGAGACCCACGGAAGTTTTTGCTCACCGTCAGTGCCTTGTTGACGCTTCTCCCCGCTGCTGGCGCCGCTGGACATCGGGCGTAGCAGCCGAGAGGGAGAGGCACTGAACCACAATCCCCAGGTGCCCTCACAGATTCCACGCCTCGAAACGCGCCCGGAGGCGCTTTAAAAATACGTGGCAACACCCGCATCGCGGGACGCGCGCGGGACTAGCCGGGCTGAGCCCGGGCAGAGGGCGGGCCGTCTGTGGCCGTCCGGGGCAGGCCGTGGCTGGGCTGGCCCACCCCCCTTACTATTGGCATAAGGATTCGGATGATCCAACGACTTTCCTGGTACTGCTGCTCCCCTGCAGGTATCAAAGATAGCTATTGATTGATAACGTAGAAAAATGGGTAAGAACACACCTATGGCTACTCGTTCAAGTACTAGGGATAAAAAATGCCTTAACACACCTTTGCCAACTTTGACTGCCATAGACCGTATGTTACCGAAAACTATCGGAGTTGTTGTTAACGCTATTGAAAGCACGGAGAGACGGCTCTCGTTGCCCCCTAATATGTGTCTACCATCATTGGTTACTAATGAAATGGATATGCTTGCGAACATTTCAGATTCTTTACTCGCAGACTCTTATGCTGAGTTTCCAAGACCAGTGGGAAAACCTGCCTCTCCGTTATCACAGACTATGCCTCTTGTACCACCACCTTTGGGATACAGACTGTCAACAACACCCATACTTCAGACATCAGGACTGTCAGAGGTGACATCTAATCCTACTACTGATGTAATTAATCTTGAGGGCTCGGATGCCTCATCGATCACTAATTGTGAAATTTCTGTTAGCAGGGATAATGAGACCCTCCCCCAAAAAAACAATGGGGGAAAATGTACACAGGGAAAAAGTGCTTTTCGTAATGAAAAATGTACTAATACAAAGATGGGAAAAAGGAATGGCAGACGTAAAAAACACACGTCAGCCCTAACTGTACAAAAACAACAGGGGGAGGCAGCAGTGGACAATTCAAATGCGCCCGAAATTAATAACCCTGGAGAAAGTGATGTAACCAGTACTGATATGTTACCACCAAATCCTGTAGGTTTTATGCTCTATATGGAGCAGTTGTTGAGATCCTTAACTTTACCACTGTTGGAGCGAATAAAAAACCTCACTAATAAAATAGGGGATTTAGAAAAGCTGGCCCTAGGTAATTCTGAAATACTGGAAAAACTTCTGATTAACGGTTTAGCCGGGGAGACCACAGGTGTGGATAAAACCCTTAATGTAGCAGTTATAGCTAAGGGCCTACCAAAATCTCGAAATAACACACACACTCAGGAAAAAGAGGGTAGTAAGCAAGCCAAACGGCTACCTATAGCCGCAGCAAATACTGGACAGAATCCAAAAAACACTGTTAATGAAGGGGTGGACAAAGAGATTAGGTCGAATAAATCAGGGGGACTACAAATTAAGGCAAATCCCCCAATAGATGCAGCAAAAACGGGCCCTGTTACTCAAAAGTTTAAACAGCCACGCATAGATTTACCACCGGAGTCCATGCCTTACACAGTAGTATTGGTGGGGGTCCCAGAGATTTCAAGCGAAAGAGGTGAAATTTACCCAGAACTACGAAATAAGGTAGTGTTTTGGTTGAATTCTCAGAGACCACTCCCAGGGCACATACAAGCAGAAATCACCTTTGTGCGTAGAGTGGGATGGGTCGGGCACACACAAAAAGATTTATCAGGAGATTGTATAATCGTCAACTTTAGAGACAGGCGTGCTGTTAAACATATTTGTGGGTGGAACTCATTTGAAGGGACTACAGGGATTCAAACCTGGGATCTGTCTAGATTTTATCCCTCTATGTCTCTAAAAACAAGTACATACCCTTACTGGCATGGAGAAAATTGGGAAAATCAGTATGACAGGTTTAACATCCCAACATATAACCGTTTTTCGACCCTACAAGGGATGGAGGGTATTGTTTGACTTGTAACAGATTTACACCTCTCTTCCCCTGGAACATTGCTGAGCAAATGTACTACTAGCCCTGTTCTAGTTAAGAAAGTTGTAAACCAGATAGAGGGTGGTGACTGTGGAGGTTGTATAGACCCTTGGTCAAGTAAGCAGAGCTTAAGTGCTATAAAACATGTAGGTCAAAATGGAGGGGATATATTGGATGCGGAGTGTGACCTGGGGACTGGGGCTAGTTCAGGGAAGGAGAATTTACTGGCTTTGGTGAGTTGGAATATTGCTGGTCTGAGGTCAAAATTGGGAAACGAGAATTGGATTAATTTTGTGAACAGTCAGGAGGTTATATGTCTACAAGAAACATGGACTATAGCCCCAGACCATGTTAATGGGTTCAGGACATATTTTTCCCCAGCTATAAGTTCGTCTCATGGGAGGGCAAAGGGTGGTTTATGTACCTACGTGTCTAATATGCTTGCTCATGTTAAGATTGAGTTTGTTATAAACAACAGGTATTATCATATCCTGAGGATTTCTTTTAACACAGAGTGTCCTTTATGCATAGTCAATTTGTATAATAATGTTCCGCCAGAGGAATTGGACAATATTTTTAAAAATTTAGGAAGGGATATAAAAGCGCTGCTAACACGAAGTTATCGGGACGTCTGTGTTATTTGGGCAGGAGACTTCAATTGTTTAACATGCTCTAGGGCTGAAAAGGGCACCTGTGGTGTTATGCTTGATAGTGAAACTGCTCTGCCACATTTTGAACATACTAGATGTGGAGATATTTTAAATGAGATCCTTTTTGAGAACGATATGGGCTTTGTAAATAGGTTGGTGAATCCGGAATGCCCCTTCGTTCCCACTTTTTGTGGTAGAGGTGCTACATCCACTATTGATTACATAACTATAACCGTGAGACATGAGGGATTGCTTCAGTCATTTACTACCCTTGATAACTCACTGAGTGGCCACTATCCCCTGAGATTAATATTGCGTAGGCATCACACCACTTCAGGTAGAATAAGAGCGCCTAATGTACGAGTGGAAAATATCATTATGACCAGGAAAAATGGCTATTCCTTAAAATGGTCAAATGTAGTACCTGCAGATTTTCTTAAAAAATTAGTGAGGAATACTAAACCACAGTTTCAGGCTTGTACAGATCCAAATATGGACGATGGCAAGGTTGTAGACAACTTTTGCTTGATCATTGAGCAAATTAAAAAATTGCTCTGGGTTGAAACAAAAGGACCCAAAAAGACCAAAGTTAGTTGGTTTGACGCAGCCTGTACAAAGGCATATTCAAACCTGAAGCATGCACTACACGCTCCAGAGAAAGATAGGGTGTTGGTTAAGGAGTGTAGATATATTTACAAGCAGGCACTAAGAAAGAGGAAAGAGGCCCTAAAACAAGAGCTTTGGAATTCCCTGTGTGAGGCCTCGTTGAGTGGAGACATAGCAGCTTTTTGGAAAGTTGTAAATTCCCCTTTTTTGAATGATAAAACCACTGGTACAATAGAGGTGGCAATAACAGAAGATGAATGGGTGAAACACTTCAGTGAATTATATTCTGAGGAAGGTGCATTAGCGGACTCTACATTTTATGAATTGCCTAATGGAGAAGCACCCCTCCATAAGAATACCCTGGTACATGAATTCACGGTAGAAGAAGTCAGTGCCAGTATAAATGCAAGCCTGGGGGGCAAAGCACCCGGCCCTGATGGGGTACCGGTGGACCTCTATAAGAATAACATTGAGTTATGGGCCCCGATTCTCGCAAGGGTTTTTAACTTCACGTTCCAGTATGCTTCTTTTTCATCTTGGCAGGAATCTTTAATAGTCCCTATTTTTAAAAAAGGTGACAGACTTAGCTGTCATTGTTATCGTCCGATTTCGCTCTTGGACTCTACCATTACAGTTTTTGGTAGAGTCATTTTAAATAGGCGACAACTATGGGCTGAAGAAAACAGGATAATCAGCGATTTGCAATATGGATTCAGGAAGGGGCTTGGGACAACTGAACAGTGTCTGAACTTATATATTTTAAAAGAGAAATACACAAAGGTTAAGGGGGGTTGTCTGTTTTTAACATTTGTAGATTTAACCTCCGCATTTGATTGCGTATCACATAGTAAGCTCTGGATGGTTATGAAAAAGATGGGGGTAGACACAGCAATTATTAACTTTTTAAGGGAACTATATCAGGGCGCATCTGCAAGAGTTAGATTTGGAATAGGGGGGGGAATGTACTGCACCCTTTGCTATTTCTCGAGGTGTACGACAAGGCTGTGTGATGGCCCCATTCCTTTTCACACTTTATATAAATAATCTTGAGGAAACTCTGAAAAAAGGAATGTAGGGATTTGCCGATGGTGAGGGAAAGACCAGTGCCTGCATTGTTATATGCCGACTATGCGGTTTTAATGGCTCGAACCCCACGGGCCCTACAAGCCTTGGTCTCCTCTTTTGCAGATTTTATGAACGGCTTAAATTTAAAGATAAATTGCTCAAAAACTTTCACCATGACTTGCGGTACAGGCGCAACTAAGAAGAAGAAAGCTGTTCTTATTGGCCAGACTTCAGTTGAGTTTACCCCAACTTTCTCCTACCTAGGAGTTTTATTTGACTACACTGGAAAGTGGAATACTACTATTAAGACTAGAAAGCTGTTATTTTGTAAATCTATAGCGGCTCTTAAAAATTT
Source organism: Lissotriton vulgaris (assembly GCF_964263255.1). NCBI lineage: Eukaryota > Metazoa > Chordata > Amphibia > Caudata > Salamandridae > Lissotriton > Lissotriton vulgaris. The sequence goes on along the minus strand of NC_141694.1, from coordinate 1,347,556,819 downwards.
CAGTCATAAACTGGGTAAAAAACCTACGGGGGAAATGTTAAACGTGTATAGGGCTACTTGCGTAGCTATAGTGACCTATGGAGCAGGTCTTTGGGGGTTTGCCAATGTGACATCGCTGCAGGTGGTGGAGAATCTTTTTATGAAACAACTCTTGGCTCTCCCTAAAAGTGCCTCTACGTATGCTTGTCATACAGAACTGGGGGAGCCATATTTAGAAGATATCATTAAGACAGCCCCAATACTGTTATGGCATAGAGTTTGGACAACGGATGAATGCCAGTTAAACCGCCTAATCTTGAATGATGTGTTATGCCTGGAAAAGAAAGACAAAATTTTCTGGCTGTCGTATGTGAAGCAATTTTTTGTGGATTTAGATATGGTACATTATTTTAATGACCCATTGTCTTTAGCTAACATTTCAAGGAAATCCTTGCAGAAAATGTGTATGGTATTCCTTCAGGATAAGAGAGCATTTAAAGAGTTAAAAAAGATAACTGTGGCTGCTCACCAACAAACGGTTATTTCAAGGAAAATGCAGCCATATCTAAAGCTGACACTGAGTGAACATGATAGGTTTTTATTAACCCGTCTTAGATTTAATCTACTGTTTCGCATATTTAGCTACCCCAAAATGAATGATTGGTCGAAACAGCTGGCAAAATGCCCTTGCGATGATGTATCAGAGCAATCAGATATGCATATTCTTTTCTTTTGTAAATTTTATATGGATTCTAGACGCAGATTAGTTGTCCCCCTACTGAAGATCATGTCTGTTAATCGTTGTCGCCCTGCCTTTTTAGCTGTACAGCAATTGGATAATATTTTAACTGGCGTATTTATTTCCTAATTTTTGAAAAGTGCTCTTAAAATACGCAAATTAATGGTGTTATGAATTTTGATGAACTATTTACTGGAGAGCGGAATAAGAAAATAATGATTTGTATATGGACTTATGATAACAAGTGTATGAATTATTATTATTATTATTGTACTTTTGAGAATTTGCTAAATTGTTTATTCTGGATTGTGATTTTATCTGTACTTTCATGGTTATTAAGTTTCTTTAATAGCCGAATAAAGAAATTTTGACTTTTTGAGTTTACTTTCAAGTCAAGGCACAACATTTTTAGGCTTCCTGGTACAAAACTTGGATTATGTATTGAAGTTGCTGATGAGCAAGAGCACTAGCAGAATTAGAAAAGAAGTGTTGTCATTTTTGCTTGGGCAAGAATATTAGAATTCAGATGCAGCATATTCCAGGGTGAAGCAATTTTGTTGCTGATTGGAATTCAAGAAATCTATGGGATTCAAGCAACTGGATGTAGAACTGGGAGATATTCAAGAGGCTGGAGATAAAAAGAGGGACATTTTGAAATAGATCTGTTTGTCCACAAGGTGAATGCACAGATGTCAGTGTTCTGCAGTTGTTGACCGGCCCCAGAGGAGAAAGAAGTAGATGCTTTCCTACAGAGGTAGAAGGTCATTTTATGTGATTCAACCATTTCCAATTATTCTGTGAGTTTTAATGAAGCTGAGGTGAGAGAAAGTGAACATGTTAATGTATAGGCATTTATATAGCGCACTACTTACCCGTAGGGTCCCAAGGCGCTTCGACCGCTGCGAAACCCTTCCTGGCTTCCCTGAGAGATGGTCCCTTAATGGGTATCTCCAGGGTGAGACCAGGCATCCCCGGCGGTCTGGTGGGGCCGTTAGTGAAGATGAGGCAAGCTAATGCCCAGAGTTGCCGAGTGTGATCGCTGATCAGAGTGGGCACCGAGGCGAGAGAATTATCGAGTCCGCTGACCCTGGTCCAGAAACCTGCCGCGCCGGGAATCGAACCCTGGTCCCGGGCTGTCCTCTGCTCTCGGGTCTGCCACCTCTAACCAGTGAGCCACACTACACCATTTGGGGAGACAGAACCATGGTGTCCAGATGTGATGGAGTTCTTAGTGGATGGGCTAATACTGCCATGTTATCCAGAGTTGTAGCAGAATGCAGCAAGAGAATATCACAAGTTAGAGTTAGGCGGTCACTTACGAATGACGGCCTGGATGCTTTCAAGGGAGTCTGGATTAACTTCAGAGGCTTCAGAGCTCATGAAGAGGTTTGGTCTCCAAGAACATAAGGGCATATAGGTTGGTATAAGATAGGGTTGTTGGTGCATTATGTAGTGCAGTTCATTTACAAAGATAAAATATGTCAGCAGGGCATCTTTTGGAGGATGGGTTCCCTGATATACAGAATATGTTGATAAAAATATTGATTAAGTGTATTCATTTAGACACTTTACCTATGGCTATTTATCAGTCAGTATGAATAAAGTTCTATGATAGCTGCAAAAGTGTGGAGGGAATGAAAAATGTAAGTTTGTGGTGTTTGCCATTACTATTAGCAATGCTACTTTGTTTAGTTTCTTGTAGAACATTATCAGACAGTCAGGCTTTAGATGTCCCCCTCAAAGAGTTTTTTTTTATATTAGTAACAGGACTGAGACAATGTCTAGGACTATTTTAAATCCAGAACTAGATGATCATGAGAATCTGAAGGGCATATTATCAAGGACCGGTGTTAAAATTATTGCTGTTTTATCGGCAGGAAACTGCCCATAAAACGGCGATAATGGGCTTGATAATACGCCCTTGTTAATTCCCATAGAAGCCCATGTTAACATCAAAACATGGGCTTCTATGGGAATTAACAAGGGCGTCTTATCAAGTCCATTATCAAAGTTTTATCGGCAGTTTCCTGCCGATAAAACAGCGATAATTTTAACACCGGTCCTTGATATTATGCCCCTGAGTGTGTTTGAATGTCTGAGACAATATGAGTCTAGAACTGATATCTGATGCAACAGGGGGAACCAAGGATGATAGTTTTTCAACACCTTGGCTGCTAGGTGTTTTCCCCTCCTATGCTGACTTTTCGTCATGTCCATCATTTCATGACGAGCTCAGCTCGTCATCAGCACAGCTCAACCGTGCATCATGACGAGCCGAGCTCGTCATGAGCATCGAAAGGGTTAAACATCTTCGTTGTCTATTTTCTACAGCAATTTGAGCAAGGAAGATAAAGCTGCTAATGAAGAGATCTGGAGTAGATATACAAACATTTGGGGCACATTCATCATGGGGTTCAATGCCAGGAGAGTCAGTGATTGGAGTGATATCCTAAAATCAGATGATTCAGTAGGTTATACTGTATTTATAATATTTTATTTTAAACCCACTGAGAGTGCTGTGGAAATGGTATGGCAAAGATCTGAACATGTATAATATTGCCTTCTGCTATAAAATGCATACTTTTCATAACCCTGGTGGATAGATAATCATGAATATTTTAAAGAAACATAGGATAATATTATTCCTCTCATAATATATTCCACCCTATAATTGAATATGTGTTTTAATGCAGGTCAGTTTTACAGAAGATATTGTGAGGTCGACAGTTGACAGATAGTAGATAGTAGTACAATATAGAAATGGAAAACTTTACTCAGAGCAAGAAAAGAAGGAAGAAGGCTGTGGGCTCTCTGCATTTATGCATGTTTCAGAATTTTTAAAGTACCATACATTTTAATGCTCTATTCTTGTTGTTGCTATTGAGGAGGGCAATAAAGGAGAGATGTATAAGATCAAGCTTTGTGTTTTTAATAAAATCATGATGTTCTTCCCACTAGGGGTGTGCAAAATCAGTTTTTTTTCAAACAAACATGTGAAACAAGATGTTTTCTTCAAATCAAAAGTACTGCACATGTGTAAAAACATATTAACACTAACAGAACCCAAAAGTAATGGTTTAGGGACTAATAGCATTGAGAATAGCTGGATCAATCAATTTAAAGTGATTTACTCCTTTGATAACCACCGTAATGTGTACCTGGACATGGTTCCCCCCATATTCCCTTAGATATCAGGTTTAACCTTGAAGAGGTAATTACTGCTAATTCCATTAGTCCATCAAGAAAAGAGTGTAGACCACACTGAGTTCAAATGGATCCAACAAAGAGAACATTGCACTGTAGGCCCCCATTATTACTAACACCTTGAATGCTGCTGCATCCTGTAGGATTCCTGCATCTTGGCAGCAGGAAGTTACTGTTCTCATATTTAAAAAAGACAATAGGAAGGACCCCTGATGCTAACCACCAATTTAATTGTTGGATTCAGTAGTTAAAGTGGTTGGCTATATAATCTTGCACAGGATAGAGACTTGGGTCCAGCAGTTTGGTGTCCTCAGTAAGGTGAAATATGGCTATTGAGAGGGTTTTGGAGCTCATGAATAGTGCCTAAACCTCAGTCTATTGCTCAGAAAATACAACATTGCCAAAAAGGGCTCCCTCTACTTTGCCTTCATGGAATTGAGAAGTACGTTTGACCATGTGGCCTGCTCTAAATCTTGGCTCACCCTTACCCAGATGGGCAAGGCACAAACATTTGTGGATTTCCTATGAGCATTACTGTCTTAAAGTATAAAGATGACAGGAAACAGAGTATCTTCCAGTACTTGTTTATTGGCCATCCACTCTCCTGACAAGTGCAGTAAGTCAACATTCTAAGGTGAGCGCCAGCAGGGGAAGACCAAAGGAAGGAAAAGGATGGGTGGTTTCAGAATGTACCAACTTGGACTAAAATGAAGACCATGACACACCTCCCTCCTTACACAAACAGAGGAGGAAAGTGACACCCAAAGTACCCAATGAAAGCAGGTACACATTGCATAATTTGGAACATAACTTGGGTAGAACAGCACAGCTCAGAAAAGCGGGCAGTGCAATACATAGGGGGAAGAACAACGTCTAAAGGCTTAATCACATTTCAGACTTACCACTCTGCCACAGCTCCACCATTGCCCATTATTAAGGAGGACTACATTTTTGAGAGCCTTGACAACACAGCAAGGAGGATAGAACTTGCTCTGGCTGTGCCAGTCTTTCATGCTTCTCTTGACTTGTACCACATCGCCTACTTCCCAGTTGGTGGTTTTAACCCCATTCTTCCGTCATACCATTCATTGTATTTTGCTTGGTGCAGGTCGATCTTCCTGGGAATCTCCTCAGGATTGGGATTGCTTGTCCTGCCCCATTCTAGCCAACCAGGGTTGAGCTTGGTGCAAGGCTCTCTCCTATGAAGGGAGATGAAATGGGAAATACCTCTCACTTGGTTAGGGGAGGTGTGATACGCCCATAGGCAATTACTTAGGGATGTTTCTGCGTCCTGCTTATTGAAGATAGCTAATTGGATGAGCTCTTTTATCAGCCTGTTTGCCCTTTCAACTAGGCCATTTGCTTTAGGGCAATATAGTGCAGTCATTTCGTGTTTTATGTTCATGTTGTCTAAGAATTCCTTCATAGCCTGCGAGGTGAATTATACACCATTATGTGTTACCAATATCGAGGGTATGCCCACCTTGGAAAACGCTTCCTTGAGAAACTCCAGGACTGTGTTCGTATTTATGCTATGCACAAACTTCTGGGTGATCCAATGCGAAGAGTAGTCAATCAACACTATCATGAATCTCTTCTGTGTGCCCAGGTTGTCCATGGGCCCTATGATATCCATGGCTAGTGTGCTCCATGGGTTGGTAGATACCTTGACAGGAGATAGAGGAGCTTTCCACAGAGATTTGGACTTGTCTCTCTTGGCACAGCTTACATAGTCCTTGACCAGGCGCTCTGCCATGTTGGGAACCAGAAGTTAGCTCGGACTCTACTTTTCGTGATGTTACATCCCAGATGTCCTTTGTCTGCAAGTTCTACTATTTTCTTCCAGAGTCCTTCAGGTGTTCGAATTACTGACCGGTCCTATATTAAGACAGCAACCTGTTGATTTTAACTCCCCGTTTGGGAAATATGGAGCGCATGTTAGGGACCAATGACACTATATAATCAGTATTATTGGCTCCAGAGTTACAGTATTGCATACCATGGTCCCTATCTCTTCTTTGTAGATATTTAGTTGGCTTACTTTTAATCTGTGTGCAATATGGGGATTCGCTACTTAGCCTTCTAATTCTACGTTGCTTCAAAACCCGAACAAGGGTCTAATCTCTTGAGACAATTTGGAAGCAACTAACTTGACGATCTATATCCACTTCCGGGTATTCCACAACTCTAGGAGTCCCGATGAAGGTTAGCGCTCTAATTCTAGCGCACGTCTACTTATCGTGAGCATGCTGGGAAGACTTACTCACTTCCGCAACACACACGGGAGGAGGAATGGCGGCGGCTATACTGGCTGTTTGAATCGGGAGTGTTAATGACTGGTGAGCATTTACGGCGGTATTCTTTTAGATATGAAAGGGGTTTTTCGGTGGTTTCAAGCCTGCTCTACCGTTGGAGTCAGACTTGACTCAGGTTGTTATTTGTCTTATCTGGGCTCTTCGGAGTGGGCCGGTGATTTGGCTTATCCCACTCACTCATTATACAGACATGTTTCAGAAATGCAGTATAATATATCGGGGGGTTTTGTACTTGGAATTTAAAGCTCCGTAATAATATACTCAGGCAAGGTATAATTTATTCCCTCATTATTTACTGGTCTGTATCGAGTGACAATGTGATTGAATTGAACAGTAGCCCTCACATATTGTGGGGCTTGGCCCATTACTGTGGGCGAATTGGCTCATACCGAGATTGTTTTTTGACTGCCTTTAGTGGTCTTTCATATCTACAGTATTGGAAGCGGGGACGCTTACATGTGGAACTTTGAGGTCACTTTATCAAGATGTCAATGCCCTTTTTTGTTTCCGAATTTGAACACTTGGGCATGGTATAATTAATTTCCCCTTACCATTCAATGTATGTGACGATGGATAATAGGTTCTAAATATAAGTAGTCCTATTTAATTTTGGGACATGGCTCATGACTGTTGGTAATTACGCTCGTACACCGGACTAACTTTGAGAGCTTTACGTGATCTGTCATATCTTCAATACTCTTACAGTCAGGCCGAGCAGCATGACTACTCAAGTCACACCAGCCAGAGTTACACTTTTGGCTTGTGTGTGACTCTCCTGCAGATATGAACGCCGTCTTGTTCATTTTTCACACGCACCGCTAGGCTTATGGAGAAAAGTCACTGCACTTTTTAACTAACACACTATTCCGGCCCTCTGTTAAATACATGTTCATATGTTCCTTCTAACGGCGCTCCGCTATCTGGTACTCACCAGTCTAAGATACAGTTTCTTGCTAGCAACATTGCCTGGATTTAACTACGGCCGGGACGGAAGTAAAACCGGCGGAGAGGTGAGGTTCTCTGCTTTTGTGCCATAAACCTTCTTGCTTATTGGCTTTCAACTTGACCTTTATTAAATACTAGTGTCTAACTGTAGTTTTTCCTCTGTTTCCCTCGCTCGTGTTTAGCTTTTCTCAACGTTTTGTTAAGCTGCCCGTTAGGTAAGATGCACTACCTTGCATACATACTACAGGGTGTTTTTTCTCAACACCCTCTTTTCTCTCTCCTTAATATAGCACTGGTTATTCTGCTGAAAGGGTGGTGGTCACCCTCTCCATTGCACCCGGTCACTGTACATATAACAAACTTTGATGGTGTACAGTACACTTTGAGCTTTATTAACCAGGAATAATTGTGCACAGGACTTAATCTGTATGATCTATTACTGTCTACACACCAATTAGTTGGTCCAACGTGCACCAAAAAATTTGAACTCAAAGAGACCATGAGATGATTTTGTTCAATGTAATAGTTGCATGTTTGCAATTCGGGAATCTTTGACAATCTTGGGATCACTTGCTTGGGTTTTTTGGTTGCACTTCTAGTCACAGGACTGTTTAGCTTGCCACATTGTACGTATTTGGTGCAATTACATTTGTGTAACCTGCTACAATTATGCATTTTTTAGAGCCCTGAAGAAGTCTAGGGTAACTCCCTGACGAAACACGTGTTGGCTGGGCACCAAGAATAAACCTAAACTGGAAAAATACTTCAATCAGCATTTCCCAATGTGTTTTTGTTTTGTGGTTTTCTAATTAAGTACAGTATTCATACTACCAACGAAAGAACGTGTGCACAGATCCTTTGTATTTATTCCTTCAGGTGGTATTACTCTGTTTTGGCATTACACTCTGTCCCCAATGACACTCAATTGATTTCTGACCTCCCAGAAAACTCTGAGATCTTCCTAGAGGTCATTTCTCTTGTTGGGCCACCCTTCTCTCATAATTACCATGAGCCTGCCTAACTCCTTGTCTTCTTCCATACACTTCACCCAAGTGTCTTCTGTGATGGCAGAGGTGTCCACTATCATGAAGGGACTGTCTAGAATCTCTTCTTACGCATATGCGTGTTACAGCATTCTAGATAAGAAGTCGGCAATTATGTTGTCTTCTCCAGGTACTTATTTTACCTTGAAGTTGAAATATTAGAGTCCCAATCCTCAGCTGCTAGTGTGCAGTTCTCCATCTCTTTCACTGTGAAGATGAAGGTGAGGGGCTTGTGGTACGTCCGGATGGTGAAATTTCGCCCCCACAAAAAGAATTTGAAATGTCTCACCAGAAGCATGCTAGGGCCTCCTTCTCAATTACGGAGTAATTGCTCTCTGCACGCGTTAAGCACCTAGATGCGAAGGCAATTATCTTCTCCTCCTTTCCATACTTTTGTATTAGGGCAGCTCCCAACCCTTTATTTGAAGCATCAGTGGTGAGTATGGTCTTTCTCCAAGGATCAAAAGTCTCTAAGGCAGGAGGTTGCGGCGACTCAAGATGGCCGCCCACTGAAGAGCTCCGCCCATACGAGCGCTGCTCGTTTTTACTGGGACCTTGTTTTCGACTCCTGCCTGCATCCGACCTCTGAATCCAGCGTCGGAATGGCTGCTGTCTGCAATGTGCAAGTACCATGACTTTTTTTTACATCAGAAATGCATTTTTTACGTGTTTTAGCTCCCGCGATTTTCGCGGCCGCCATTTTGTTTTTTTTCTCCTCAGGCGCTCCGCAAATGTGATATTTTCATCAATGCCATGTTCTTTTTTCTTGCATTATTTCCCCTTCAAGTGACTTTTCTGCATGCTCATCGTCTTTTGCTGTCCCTTTGGAGAATTTTTTATTTTTGTTTGCCTCTTCTGTGTTTTCTTCATCATGAATAGACATTGCGCATTTCTACATTGCCATTTTCAGTCAACCTCTTGGTATTCACATTGCTGCTCTACCTTTTTGTCCTTTGAAGTTCTCAGGGCTCTTCCCTCCCACCCATTCTTTTTTTTCTTCTTTTTTGCTTCATTAATATTTAAGCAGCTGTATTGTCCTTTGGAAATCTTTCTGCATATACAGTCTGCTGCTTATCATCAACAACAGCTTGTCCTTGCTCGCAATATACCCTCTTTTCTTCCTATCTGCTCAACATGGATCATTCTCATAAATCTCAGACCTCTGTGACTGGTGGGCGCAAGGACGTTAATACTGCGACTGGTAAGCGTCTCAAAAAAGATCCTCCTTCTCCCTCCAAATCACCTCTTCCTGTAACTTTAGAAGGTATTATGGAGGAACTGCGTCTTATCCGCCCTTTTATGACTGACACTGCGGCTTCCTGACAATGCATCGAAGATAAATGGACCTCCCTTGACTTACACGTTACAGATGTTGAGCAAAATGTAAGTGACGCCCAGGATGTTGTGGCCAAAGTAGAGTCTCTCTCTAAAGAAGTTACTCAATTGCGGAAGCCCACAGAAGATTTGGAAAACCGCAATAGACGCAATGATTTGCGTATTCATGGTATTCCGGAGAAATCTGAAGGTTCGGACATAATTTTGTTCCTGAAATCTCAACTGCTTCCACTTGTTGGTCTTCCCAAAACTATAGACTTCAAAATCCAAAGAGCCCATAGACTTGGCCCTCAATCTTCTTCTATTGCTTCGAAGCCAGAGGTATTATTGCATATTTTCTTCTCTATTCGGATCTCATTGCCATTGTCAACGCTGCAAAACAACATAAGTAACTTTTCTGGTCAGGTCACAGAATTTGTTTCAGTCAAGATGTTGCCAGACCCACAGCTATCCGTCGGAAAGAGTTTCTTGACCTAAGGCCAGCCTTACGTTCAATGAATGCCAGATATGGACTGTTCCATCCTTGCTTCTTTAAAGTCACCTACAAGGACAGATCTTGGAGCTTTGAGGAACCTGCTGAACTTCGGAAGTTCATTCACTCTCACAAAGAGGATTCAATGGACCTTGGCAAATCATAAGATGTATTTTTTTGCTCATTACTGTTTCTTCTTGTTTATTTGCTCATGTTTTTCTCATATGTTGTTAACCTTTTCCTTTGTTTTTTATCCCCCTTGCTGTATTTCAGGCTCATCTCCCCTATTGTAGTTGACTATCATCCTTCCACTTGTTTCCTCACCGTATCCCCTTTGTGAATATTATTCTCTGCAATCCTGTTTTCACCCAGTTTATGGTGAGTCTTCTTATATGTTCTTATATATATCCCAATTTACTATTGCTTCTTTTTAATTTCTTGCTCCTCTTTGGTGTGGACACTTCGTTTCCTTCTCTCGCCGCTCCCTTCCCGCTTCAATCTTCTCTTTTCTCCTTCACTTTGTGGTTGAGGTCTTCGGACTTCTGGTAACCCTCTTTCTTGTGACTTGTTTGTTTGAGTCTTTTCTTCACCTTACCTCTCTCTTGCTTCACTTTCTTTTCCCTTTCTTTCCTTCTTCCCTTTTATGATCATTTTCTTCTTTCTTACTACTTTCGACTGCTCTGTGTCTTTCTTTCTTCAGCCTTTCACCATGTTCTCACTTTTTGCCTGCTGTTGGGTCTGATTTTCATCCTTTCGTGTTATTCATCTTTTGCATTTCTCTTATCTGTAAGTTTTACTCCCTCCTCCTTCCTCCCTTCCCCGTTTTCTCATCCTTTTCTTAGTTTGCTTGTATTTACACTTCTCTTTATCTCTCTTGCCATTTTTCTATCCCTCCTAATCACCTGTCTGTATTTTTCTTGTACCATTCCATTTCTCTATCTTCTTCTATCTCGCACTTATGAAAGGTTTACGAGTTATTACATTGAACGTTAAGGGTCTACGTAACCCTATTAAACGACAACGGGTGCTATCACATCTTGTATGTTTAAAATGCCAAATTGCATTGCTACAGGAATCGCACCTTACTCTTGAGGACTTAACTAAGTTACGTAAATATTGGGTTGGTGAAATTTTCTGTTTGCCTGCTGTTCATAACAAAAATGGTGTGATTATTTTTTTTCACAAATCTCTGAATGTTACACTACAAAATAATTTTTTAGACAATGATGGTTGATGGTCCGTCATCAAAGGAATTTTCCGAAACCCTCCACTCCCTCAACTTTATACCTCATGTTCACTCCCCCACCCACATTAAAGGTCATCGGCTTGACCAGATCTGGTCCCTGAACTGCCCTGTGGAATCACTTTCTATTTCCCCTTGTCCTTGGTCTGACCACCACCTGATTTCCTTTCTCCTTCCTATTCTCCCTCCAGCCAAGCCCCTTCGGCCCAAAAACACCTGGGTCCGATCATGGGGCCGTGTCAATCTTGAGAATCTCTCCTCCCTCCTTACCTGCTCCCTTCCCTCTCTTCAGGGCCTTACCACCACCTCCCAGGTTGATGCCATAGATCAGTGGCTCTCCCATAGCTGCGACTCTGTTGCCCCGCTCAAGCGCATTACTTCCAAACGCGACAAAGACGCCAATCGGTGGTTTAATAAAGAGCTTAAAACCACCAAACTAACAGTTCGTCGCGCAGAGCGGGTTTGGAGGAGAAACTATTGCCCCACTTTGAAACTGGAATACACCAACATCCTGAGCCAGTACAAAAAAGGCATCTTGGAGGCTAAAACATCTTATTTCTCCTCCAAGATCTTAGCTGCAGAGAACCAGCCCAAGGAGATATTTTCCATCGTCCACAACCTGGCCTTCTCGGACAGAACTACTCTAAAACCGGCCCCGTCCGAAGACCTCTGCCTCTCTCTCAATAATTATTTCATTCATAAAATTGCCACCATTAAGGCCAACATCCCTCCTCCTTCCCCATTTTTTGTTGATCCTCAATGTCCTCCCCCCAAAGGCGCACTGACCACCTTTCCCCCTATCACTCGGGAAAGTCTGACTTCTTTGGTGCCTCTGATCAAATCTGGCTCCCCGCTGGACCCCTGTCCTGCCCACATCCTCCGTCACATCTTTGTTTCTTGCCCAGACCCTCCCCTTCACCTCCTCAACAGCTCCCTTTCTCAAGGCATAGTCCTCAGCTCCCTGAAATCCGCGGTAATTGTGCCCATTCTGAAAAAACCTGGGGCAGATCCTTCTGTCCCAGCCAATTTCCGCCCCATCTCCCTTTTGCCATTTCTGGCCAAGGTGCTCGAGCGCCATGTCACCTGCGCTCTGAGTTCCTTTGTGGAGAAGCACGGAGCCCTTGACCCCCGCCAAGCCGGCTTCCGCCCCGCACACTCTACGGAGTCCGTTGTCTTGTCGGTTCTAGACACCCTCAGGGAGGGTATGGACACCAATCAGCACCAGGCCCTTGTGCTCCTCGATCTCTCAGCCGCCTTCGATACGGTGGATTATAACATCTTACTTTCCCGTGTCAGGGCGGCAGGGATCGGGGGGACTGCCTTGGTCTGGTTATCCTCCTTCCTGAGCAACCGCACCCAGGCTGTCTGCCTGGGTGACTTCACAGCGGACATCCGGAAAGTTCAGTGCGGGGTCCCCCAAGGTTCCTCTCTCTCTCCCCTCTTGTTTAATTTGTATATTGCCCCTCTGATTTTTTCTCTTCAACAGATGGAGGTCGCCGTATTTAATTATGCGGATGACCTCCAGCTGGTCTTCAATCTTTCCTCTCCCTCTGCTGTTCTTAATTTCCAAACTGTCATGCTTCATATCAGGTACTGGATGAACCACAACCACCTTAAACTCAACCCTGATAAAACCGAGCTGGTGTTGACGGGTGGTTCATCCAGCCCCTGGTCCCCTCTTTTTTCGCCCCCCTCTCTTGGTTCTTCTCCTGTTCCCTCCTCCTCAGTTAAAACTTTAGGCATAAAACTTAACTCTCAACTCACCCTTCACTCCCAGGTTAGCTCTGTGGTATCTTCTTCCTTTCTCCCACTGCGTACTATACGCAGGGTGTCCCGCTTCTTCACTTCCTCTGCCCTCAAACTCATCATCTTGGCCATGGTGGTGTCCCGCCTGGACTATGGGAACGCCCTGTATGCCGGTATCCCTGCATACAGTCTGCGTCGCCTACAACAGATACAAAACCAGGCGGCCCGCCTGGTTTTCAATCTCCCTAAATCTCACCATTCTACCCCACTTTTGAAATCACTTCATTGGCTCCCCGTGCAAGCTAGAATTCAATTCAAGCTCGCATCCATCACTTTTCTGGCCCGATTAGGCTTGGCGCCAGCCTTCATCTCCTCTGAGATTGTCTCATATGTCCCCACCAGGGCTCTACGTTCCTCCTCCCAGTCCCTCCTCACCGACCCGCGCTTCCGGAGAAAGAAGTGGGGGGGATCCAAATTTGCTATCCTTGCCCCCACCCTCTGGAATTCCCTTCCCCTTGAACTTCGCTCCATCACCCTCTACTCACAATTCCGCAAGTGCCTTAAAACCCACTTATTCACAAAGTCCTTTGAATAAATGCCCCCTCTGCCCTCCCTGCTTTTAACCTCAGTCCCCGTTAGCTATAGCGCCAAGAAACCGCTGGTATACGTGCGCTTTAAAAGTACTTTCAAACTCAAACTCAAACTCATGGTTATATCTAGATGTTACTGTTAATAAGCATCAGTTATCTCTTTGTAATATTTATGGCCCCACTGGTGTTGATGTTTCCTTTTGGGACAATCTTTCCACTTTCCTTTCCTCCCAAGTAGTTGACCATCTCATTTTGGGTGGGGATTGTAACCAACTTATGGACCCTTTTCTTGAAAGAAAATCTCAGAATAGATACATCCCGAATAGAATGCAGAAGGGTTTTCTCAGAACTATTACCAACAGAGGTTGACACATGGCGCACTTCTCACCCTGACACTTTAGAATTTTCTTTTTTCCCCCAGTTCACAAATCGCACTCCCGTATTGATTATCTCTTTCTTACACAATCGGCTTTTCAATTTATGATCAAGGTCGAGATTGGTTCAATACTTATCTCTGATCATGCTCCCGTAATTCTTGACATGGATTATCCCCTTCGCTCTCCTGCTCCCAAGAGATGGCGCTTTAATAATTCCCTGCTCCTTGATACCCAATTCTCTGAGCAATTTCTTCTCCTCGCTCAAGAGTTCTTCCAGCACAACCTTGCTTCGGTCTCCGACTTCCATGTTGTGTGGGACTCTTTTAAAGCTTCAGCTAGGGGCTTCATAATCTATTTTGTTTCCCGTAAAAAGAAAAAATCCTTCTCTCACTCTCTTTTGCTTCTTAAGCAAATTAAGGCTTTGGAACACAAATACTTTACCACTAACGGTCGAGACGTTCTACCTCTCCTTATTCAAGCCAAAATGCAGTATAATAAACTTTCCTGGGATTCCGCTAACAATATTCTTCTTAAATTCAACGCCAAAATGTATGGTGGTCGCAACAAAGCGGGTAGATCCGATGCTAATTATCTCAATATTAAGAAACAGAAACCCTCAATTGCTGCTATTAAGGACAATTCTTTTATTTGCATTTTTCTGACTCTTCTATACTTGATTGTTTTACACAGTTTTACTCTTCTCTTTATACTCCTGAATCTTCCCCATCTTGTGACCTTATTGACTCTTTCTTTCATGCTATCCCCAAACCTTCACACGATACTCCTGATCTTACTTCTCTTGATGCTCCCATCTCTGCTAATGAACTGCTTGAGGCATTTTACCAAAAGACAAAACGCTGGGCCTGACGGCTTCACTTTTGGGTTTTATTCTACATTTTAAGTCTATTTTGTTGCATCACCTTCTTTCACTGATTAATTCTTTTCTTCTTTCTGGTGCTTCTTGTGGCTCCTTTACACAAGCGATGTTGTGCCTCATCCCTAAAAAGGATAAAGATCCATCTTTGTGCAAAAATGATAGGCCGATATCCTTGACAAATACCGATTGCAAGATTTATGCAAAACTTCTTGATCTTCGTATTAATTTGGTAATCCCCTCTTTGGTTACTATAAATTAGTCAGGCTTTGTGAAAGCATGCTCAATTACTGATAACTCACGCACCTTTCTCAATATTATTCACTTAGCTTCCAAACTTCATTCCCCCCTTGCAGCCATTACTCTTGATGCTGAGAAGGCTTTTGACAGTGTTAACTGGGATTTTATTTTTGGCGCCCTTCGTTGGCACGGTTTTAGTCCCACTCATTCAACTTTAATACTCCTCACCTTCCACTTCTGTTTGGGTTAATGGTACTCAATCCCGCTATGTTCCTCTTCTTTGGGGTACAAGACAGGGCTGCCCCCTGTCCCCTCTCCTTTTCATCCTTGCCCTTGAACCTTTTCTTGAATCCATTAAACGCTGTATGGATTACAAAGGATTCATTTTTCGAGATGTCTATATTAAATTTACTGCGTATGCGGATGACATTCTTCTCTTTATTTCTAATCTGTCTACTTCTCTTCCGGTCTTCTTTTCTTTGCTAAACAATTATTCTGTTGTTTCGGGGTACAAACTAAATGTTGATAAATCTGAGATTCTGCC
The DNA here is from genome assembly GCF_964263255.1 of Lissotriton vulgaris. NCBI lineage: Eukaryota > Metazoa > Chordata > Amphibia > Caudata > Salamandridae > Lissotriton > Lissotriton vulgaris. The sequence continues at coordinate 1,347,541,173 of NC_141694.1, read as the reverse complement.
TCTTAACAAATTTTGCCTTCCCTCTATGTTTACTGGCTCGGGCTTCACCTGGGCCTCTTCTCACATTAGATGTCTTTGAATCCTTTACAGTAATAATATAAGAACTCTTATTAAACGTAATCACTCAGAAAATCTCGCCAAGCTCACTGCTCTCATTGATAGTTGGTCACCTCTTTTTCTTTCTTGGTGGGGCAGACTAGCCACAATTAAGATGATGCTTCTCCCTATCATAAATTTCTACCTTTCCATGCTCCCTATTTCCCTTCCCAATACCTTTTTTAGTCCCATTAACAGCAAACTTATCAAATTCCTCTGGAACAATCGCAAGTCTAGACTCTTACTGGCTCCTCTTCAACTCCTCAAATCTTCTGGAGGAGTTAATTTCCCACATCTTAAACGTTATCACTCTGCTTTTTCCCTGAAGCAAATTTGGACCCTTCCTTCTGAATCTAATACTGCCTCCTCTATGGCATGGAGCCCCCTGGAGTTGGCCCAATGTTCCAATTTTTCTCTTCCTTCGGCACTTAAGATCTCCTCTGCCCCTCAACAATTTTCTTTCCCTACCCTTGTACACTCCGAAGCTTTAGTTTTTGCTTCGCTTTCAGCTCACTTCTCTTTCACCTCCCGTTCCTTGGACATTGCACTCTGGTACAACAAATATTTCAAGATCAACAATCGCGCCCTCTTTTGGAAGGAATGGATTTATAAAGGGATAATCACCCCTCAGCACCTGCTTAGTGGAGATGCTTTTCTCTCTTTCTCTGAGGTTCAATCTCTTTATAATGTCTCCACCCGCTATTCATCACATTACAATACACTTAAGGATGTCCTTACTAACTATTACTTCCCTATTACTTCTTCGCCTACTATCTCCTTGGATCCTTCTCCCTCCCTCCCTACTCCTGTTAATTTTTCCACGCAGTTTAAAGCAGCCACTTTTTATAAATTGATTGCCTCATTTCCCACACTCAGACCTAAATCTCCTTAGAACTCCTTTGGGAAAAAGAACTTGGAGTAGATTTCCCTCCATGCACCTGGGACGCTCTCTGGTCTCGAATCCACACTACCTCTCGCTCAGCCAGCACAACACAAACCCTTTTTTTTTACAACAGATTATTTTTTACCCCTACTTCTCTCCATAAATTCAAATTGCTTGACTCTCCCAAATATTGGTCATGCTCTCACGATAATGCTGATATGTTTCATATGTTATTCCAATGTCCCCCTATTGCTGCTTTGTGGTCTAAAATGTGGTCTAAGCTAAATGATATTTTTATGTCAGATATTCCTTTCCTTATTGAACATTATTTGTCTCCTGCCTTTGCTAATTTTCCTGAACATGGGAATTTTTTTTCAATCTATTTATTGCCATTACCTTTCAAATTATTACTTCTAACTGGAAAGACTCCTCAAGCATTTCCTTTTTAGCATGGTAGAATTTACTGTGTCATCACCACAGAATGGACAGAGCTTTTGCTAATTCTACTTCTTTGTTATTTAAAAGAGACTTATTGTGGTTACCTTTGACAAACTTTTTATCCAGGAAAATGTCTTAATTGTTTAATATGTTATTTATTATGCTAAGATTGTTCTTTTATTTTCCTTCTGTTTTCTTCTTTTCTTTTTTTCTATCCTCCTTTTTCTCCCTTCTCCTTTTTCTTTCTCTCTTCTCTTTCAAAAAAAAAAAACTTTTTAAAATGCACCTGTATTAAGTTAGCTCTTCTTTCATAGGGTTACTCTGCTAGTTCCTCTTCTTCATCACTCTGTTATTTTGATGTGATCCACCATTACTGTTTTGTATTGATGTTTTGCATTGTTTTTAATTCTAATAAAGCATTTTTGAACAAAAAAAAGTCTCTAAGGCAGGAGAGCTCACAATCTCTTCTTTGAGGGCATCCACCACACACTTATGCTCTTCTTCCCATTTGAAATCCTTGTTCTTTTTAAGAAAAGCCCTTATGGGTTCGCATTTGGATGCAAAGTTTTTAATGTACTTATACATGATTCCATGAGCCCTAGGAAGGACTTCAGTTCATCTTTACTCCTGGGGTACGGGGCATCTCTTATAGCTCTTAGCAGGCTGTTTTTTGGTCTGAACCCTTCTTCAGAGATGGAATGTCCCAAATATTCAACGGACATCACCCTTATCTTGCATTTGCTCCTCTGAACGATCAACCCAGCATCCATGAGCTTCTGGAATACTACCTTGAGGGTGTAGTCATGTTCCTCCATGTCACGGCCATAAACCAAGATATCATCCTGGAAACTCATCGTCCCGTCCACTCCCTTCAAGATCTCCTGCATTATCTTCTGGAAAACAGCTGCGGCCGACGCTAATCCAAACGGCATCCTCCTGAACATGAATGCACATTGGGGAGTTATAAAGGCGGTGAGTGGCCTGGACTCTGGGTAAAGGTCTACCTGGTGATACACCATAGACAAGTCAATTACGCTGAAGTATTTAGCTTGGCCCACAGTGCTGAGCATCTCATTAATGTTAGGCAAAGGGTGCCTCCCCACCCAAATGCTCTTGTTTAGACTGTGTAGATCCATACATACCCTAATACCTTCGCCGCTGGCCTTGATAGCGATAACTATTGAGGCCAACCATTCTGAACAGTCTACTGGTTGGATGATTCCCATGTCACACAGTTTGCACAGCTCTTTCTTCAATGGTTCTCTCATTAATTGTGCTACTGTGCACAATTTGTAAACTACGGGCTTGGTGCTGGGCTTCAACTTGAATCTGTGTTGGAAGTCTTGTAGAAAACCCAGTTTCTCCTGAAACGATTCCAGAAATTCTTTGCAGATGGCTTGGGTCCCTTGGTTCCCTTCTGTAAGTAGTACTTGCTCAGTGCTGTTTGGGTCAAGGATGATACCCAGTTATTTCTGGTGCTGCCATCCCAGCAGGTTAGATCCAGATTCTACAATGTAAACTTTGCCAAAGGCTTGCCTGCCCTTAAATTGTATGTGCATCTCCCTCATACCCATGAGAGGCATCGGTTCCCTGCTGTACACTGTGGGAGAAATATCAGGGTTTGGCAGCGTTCTCTCTGCTTGCCCCACAAAGCTCTCAAAGTCATTTTTGTTTAAGAGTGTGAATGGAGAACACAAGTCTGCAAACATGGTGACCGCTATCTTTAAGCTGTAGCACATACATGTTTTTTCTTTTTTTCAGCCCTGATGAAGCCCAGGTTAGGACGAAACACGTAGGCTGAAAAGATTTGATGAAAAAACCTGAAAAGATTTGATTAAATTGAATGAGCAACATTATATGATGCTCTTTCTTTAATACATTTGGAACAAAAATTCTTTGGAACTGAAAAAATGGCCTGTGGAGCGGACTTTCTTTGAGAAATTCAATAATTGATTGATAACATTGAAAGAAGGGGATGCGCTCCTTTCCTATTGGTATTGTTTTCAAATAAGATGGGGCTCAAATTTTTGATATAGGTCATGTAATACAATATTGTGATCACTATTGATTAATGAACAGGAACACAAAATATTTTTAAAAAATCTTTATTTCAATTCCAGGTATTTTTGAATTAGTTCAAGAGCGTTGTTTTTGCAAATGTATACACATAGAGATATGAACCTAAATCTATCCCTTCACGACTTATGCATATTCTGATTCCATAGAGAGGTAATACATGTTTTAATATAATGTAGGATGCTACCACTTAACAATTACCTACATGATAAAAGTGAGTTCTACCCAAAACAATGGATTGAATGCATATCAAGGCAGAGCCCTGTGTTGCATCACCTAGGCCAAATGATAAAAAAGAATAGAGCGATCCAAGCTGCCAAATGCTCTGGATACATCTACAGGAGTTAAAGAAGTAGGCTTTCCTTATACCTTAACACCTACCATCATCTTGTTGTCCCGATGGAGACCCTTCAATTATGTTATTTTTGGAGTCAAAGCGCTGACATATTGCATTTATTAGTAGACTTGTATTGTGTGATTTCAAAGAATCAACCTGCATTGTGGTCAGTGGTTACAAATGAACTATTTTGAAGCTAACAACTTGTTTCTTCTTTGCTACTGTTCAGCTGTGCACTTCTACAATTTCCCCACTGTTCATTTACCCTACACTGTCACAGGGAGCACCAGATCAATATCAGATTATCTTTATTTTAAATTGTTATTCATATATGTTTTTCTTTTTTGGGGGGTGTGGCCAGGTATGTTTTTGTTGAATAAATCCAAGACAACCACTGTTAGTATTTGCTACAATTCTGCCAAGCTTCCCAGGAATACTGGGCTGGTCCTGTTTCTCTCTTTTCCGACATTATGAAGCATCATGTTATTTAAAGATCACATGTAAGGGCAATAGATGAGGTGTTGCAGGTTAAACAAATCTGGAACATTCATCAAGAAATAAAAACTAAAGCACAGCACTTGAAAAACGTTTGTAATATTGTCCAGCAGGCTCTGATGAAAAGGCTGTTTTCATTAGAGCCCATATGTTAAGTACAAACATATAAAAGGAGACCACATGAAGACTGAAAAGAAATGAACAACTAAAACGGTTCCCGTCAATGTAAAGAAGCAATGAGTGAATTAAAGACATTATGTGAATGGGAAAAAGAGGATGTGTTCTAGCGTACCACGTACCGCCAATTTCATAAAGACAAAAAAAATGGTGTGAGAGAAAGACAGCTAATGAGCTCTGCTGCAGGCTGGTGCACACCTGTGATTGACTGGCAATGGAGTGCTGAGGCTATAAGTGGTTGTGTAAATCTGCTGCTGGAAGGTAGTGACATATGTAGGAAGCAGGGGTGGGGACTGAAAATGTAAGGTTATGGGTTGATGACCAGATAAAAGAAGCTAACGTAAGGCCACCCTTTGCAAAATGTGCGTACATGTGTAATAAACAGGCAGAAAAATGGATGAGGGAGGAATAGATGCTTCCCTCCACATGCATTTTAAAGTAACATTAGACTAGCAGAGTCTATTAGGTCACGTGCCCACACCAAATTTAAAGTTCCACTTTTATAATGATTTATTTACGCATTTGTAAACTTCCATGTTGAATCGCCCGCAGCCATTTTGCATGCCTATGGCATACTAAGGTGATTGAGTTCTCTTGCTTCTAAGATACCCGCCTCATCTTCGTGCCTGGCACTGCAAAGTGAAATAGCTGTGTGTCTGAGCTGTACACTGGTATATCTTTTCTCAAGATTCTATTTTGTTTGTTAAGCCGAATCACCTGTTCGTACTGTTATCTGAAGTTTCGGTTTCTGTCACCTGTATCTGCTTCAACTGTCTATACAAAGAAAGTTTACAAATGTTGAAGACATTTGTGTAGTTAAATTAGATGCTCAATAGCTTGGTACTGTGAAGCTCTGTCTCTCTAAGGGCCATATTATCAAGAACGGCGAAACTGCTGCTAAAGCAGCGATAAGGGGCTTGATAATGTGCCCTTGTGAATTCCCATAGAAGCCCAGGTTCTGGTGTGAACCTGGGCTTCTATGAGAATTCACAAGGGCATATTATCAAGCCCCTTATCGCCGATTTAGCGGCCGTTTCCGGACGCTAAAGGGGCAATGTTATCGCCGCTCTTGATAATATGGCCCCAAGTCTGCTATTTCTCAAATGTTTGCTTTTTTGCGTAATCAACATGTTTTAGACTTCACAGGAGCTCAAAGCAATGCATTTCCACAACATGAATGGAAGGGAATGGCATTTCAAGGCAACTTATTTCTAAACAAGGTGTACAGGTCTCAACCTTCACGGATGCCAAGGAAACAAAAAAAGATCTGTGTCAACCTGGCATGAAATAACCAAATCATATTTCTCCTCGAACTGAAACTTGTATGTCTTTGACAGTCACAGTCAGCCTAAAGGTGATCAACCCATTAGAGTACCCACACTCAGAATAAGTCATTGATGTTTACTCCTGTGATCTATTTAGACAAAAATAAAGACCATTTTGATAAATTCACCTACTATACAGCCAATGTTTCTTTACTAGGGATACATTAAACCACTATGATGCAGCAGTGCTGGTTAATATCAGATATCAGACTAGGGATGCTCAACTAACCACCACAAGGATATATGGCGCTATTCCACATACTCCCTGGTGGTAGCCAGCAGATAATCTCGAACATCAGAATAATGGTGGAGGGTTTATGTTTCCTCTGAACAGATTTCAGTCTGTTTTCCACTCAGCAACTCGTTTCATTTATGGGGCCAAAAGAAGCGATCACATCACACCGATGTTATCTACCCTCCGCTGGCTTCCCTTTGAGGCTAGAGCTATCTACAAGACCGCTTGTATCACCCACAAAGCCCTGCACTCCTCTTCTCCTCTCTACCTGGCGAATAAACTGAAACTCTCTGGAGGTTCTAGACCTTCACGCAATGCGGAGAATCTACTGCTTGAACCTCCCACTTTCAAGAAGGAAAGAACGATGGCCCAATCCTTTTCAGGCAACGCAGTGAGAATCTGGAACTCATTCCCGCCTCAGCTCCGGACCACCGCCTCCTCCCAGGCCTTTAAAAGGGACCTCAAAGCTCTCCTCCTCCAGAGACACCTCCAAAAGTAACTCTCTTTTGTCTGAAGGAAGATCTCCCACTACTGATAATTTCTACCTCTCATGTCCATGGAAGTGCCTTCCCAGTGTGTTCTTGGGGTTAGAGTGTTTGCCTTTTATTGCAGTATTATCCATGTACTTGTGTTTGGTACCCTCTTGCAACTTGCACTCACCACTTTGCCCCTGTAACACACGGTTTGCTTCCTCTCACATGTTTTTTACCTTTGATACTTGCACAAGTGCCACTTTTGCCTACGTAATCGTTTGTTCTTGTGCTTGAGTGTGTAACATATATTGCAGTATTATACCACAAATTATACTCTATTTTCTCTTGTAGCCTGCACACTTGTCACTTTTCCTCCTGTGCACTTTTTACTACCTCATGTATTTTTGGTAGCCCACATTTTTACTACCTTATGTATTTTGTTTGCTCACAAGTGTCACAATTACCTTGTCTACCTCATGTATTTTTGGTTTCTCACAATTTTTACTACCTCATGTATTCTTGGTTGCTCACAATTATCACTTTACCGTATGTAACGTAATGTATGCCTCTGCAATCTGTTGCTCGTGTAATGTTCTCAGTTTGTATCTTTTCTGTTCCTATTGTGAAGCGCTCTGACACCTTCGGGTAAAGTCCGCGCTATATAAAATTGCATAAATAAATAAATAAATAAATAAATTTAGCACTCTAGGTGAGGAGGCTAACTACAAAATGTATCACACGGCGCTATAAATATCTTCAGTGCATAGTAAAAACCTTGACTGGTGATAAACAGCAAAGAAATCTCAACCCCAAAGATGGCCGACACAATGGTAAATACCATTATGAAAGAAATCATGGTGAAAATAACCCTTTAGGCTTTTCCCATGTTTAGATATGAAAAGCAGATTTTATTCATATTTAGACTTAGCCCTGTGGGTGACTGAGCAAGCATATAAAAATAGTTTTTCCCCGCATGGCACAAATACTTCTCATGTTATCATATTTCACTGCAGTGCTTTTAACATGCAAATCAGCCACAGCACAATGCTTCTCCTTGAAGCCATATATGTTTGTCATACATTTTTATGTGGGAACTATAAATCAACACTGCAGCCCACTGATGACATTTAACTTCCATGCCAATGGTGCAATTTCTGTTGCAACTTACAATAGCTTTACTGAAATGTTAAATGCTACAATTCACTGAAAGCAATGTTAAAGTTTTAGGAACAGAGAGCATACACTGTGGCACAGAATGCCAGTGTCACAATTCAACAGAGTCATAAATGATTCCAGCAAAAATAAAGTCATAAAAAGGCAAAAGAGCCAGTGGGTGACCATGCATAAAAGGCAAATTTACTTCACTCTCCATCAAAGACAAAGGAACACAAAACAGACATCAAATAGATGGTTAACAAAATTACAAGAACTATGGGGCATATTACCAAGCAATAGCGATAATTATCGCTATTGCTTGGTTAGAGACAACAATTTCCCGCAGAGCTGCAGCGATTTTTATCGCAAATAAACCTTGGTATTACCAAGGTTTATCGCAAATGCGATAAAAATCGGCCGCAAGGCATGAATATCGCTGAAAAGTCATCGATATTCATGCATTACTTAGCCATGTTATCCACCTCCCATTGGATAACATGGCTAAAAACTGCTCAGGGCAGGTGTTAGCTTTTGGAGATATTCGCGCTTGCGCGAATATCTCCAAATGTTGGTAATAGGAGATAGCGATGTTTCCAGTCGCTAACATCTTGGCACGCCCACTTTGCATGTCATTAGTGATAGATATCACTGACATGCAAAGTGGGGCCCAAGATGGTCGCTATCTCCTACTAGCTGTCGCTAACTGGTGTTAGCGACAGCTAGGTAATAGGGAGATAATTTTATATCCGCTTTCTTGGCTTTTAAAGCCAAAAAAGCTGAAATAAACCCCCTTGATAATATGCCCCTATATTCTGTGACTGCACTTTTGAGTTAGTAGGATATGCTCCGGTGGTGGTCAGGAAGCCTGCCAACTGTACGAAAATGGTAAATTATAAAGAAAATGTATCCAGGGTCAACAGCAATTTTTTTATAATAAAACCAATAAATAAGTTGTTCATAATGCACAGCAATTAAATGTTAAATGAACTATGCTTGGTGTTCCCACTCTGATTGCACCAAAAACTACAATGTTTTGTTTAAATGCCTTCCTCATTCAAATTAACGCAAAGACATTACAGCATATGAGAGAAAAATTATGTAAATACAGCCAGTGATTTTGAAAATCGCTAGATTGACACAACATTTGTACCAGAAAGTGTAAGAAATTGGTCAAGCCGGACCGGGACAAGTCACAAAATCAGGCAGATTGCAATGGAGCACTGGCCAACCACAGGAAGCCAGTTAGGCCTGCAGAACAAAATACCTTAACTCCTGGTTTAAGGAGCATTGTGAGGGCTGTGTTGAAGATGTATTGTGCAGCCATAACTATGTGTTGGGTCTGACATGCGGTCAGGTTTCTATGCAAGGTCCTGAGTCGATGGTGAGGATCCTGTCAATAAGGGCTTACGATACACAGTCCAGTGTCAAGAATGCATTGCACAGTCAGGGCAATGCATTGGTTCCAAGTATCTGGGAGGCTGCAATGCAGATTCTGGCTTTATTGTCACTGCTGCCGTCGACCAGATTTGTGAGGGCCTGCGCCAAGGATGTGTTGCACCACAGTGGTTCTGATGAAGCCGACCCATGCAGCAGCACCAATGCATATGTTCTGCTCTGGACTGGACCACATAGCAGAGGAGATGTGCCCACTCAACTGGATCCACAGAGGCTGGTAGAGAACCTGAGGCCCACTTCCAAGAGTCCAAGACTGGGATGGCACCACTCATCAGAATAGACTTATGGATGGCAACACCCAGGTGCTAGGGTCAAGGTTGTTGGAGCCTTCTGTCCCTGAAGCTCAAGTCATGGGGGCAAGCCAACTAGTCCTTGGAGTCACTCTTGGGTGCTGGGTTCAACAGATGAAGGTCTAGTCCTTCTCATTCAGGAAAAGGGCAGCAGGCAGAACGTAAGCACAGCAGGGCAGCAGTCCTGCAGAGTAGCAGTCCAGCAGAGGGGCAGTTATTCCGCGGCTGGAAACTACAGCTCCCAGGAAGCCTTGCGGGCACTTCCTGCTTCCTGCCCTCAGCGCGCCCGGAGGCGCTACTTAACACAGACGCTACCTCCGCGTCACGGACGCACGCGGGCAAAGCCCGGGCAAAGGGCGGGCCCTCTTAGGCCCTCAGAGGACAACAGAGGTCGGGCGGGCCCCCCTCTAAGAGCTGTTATAAGAGGTGAGCCCGGGAAAAGTGATCATGGGGAAACGTAATATCAATTCCACAATGCCTGCTTCTGTAGACCCCTCTGCTCTACCTCCTTCCTTTGAATGCTTACTGGAGAACGCCCTTAATATGGTCCAGGAGGAAATCGCCAATACTGAAAGGAGGATGTCACTGGGCTGTAGCACTAGTCACTTACAGTTACCACAAGCAAGCCCCTCTAATACTCTACCACTCTCACCAGTAATTACTATTTTGAAACCCACCACTCAGGTAACTTCGTTGGAAGTGTTGCCTGGGGGCAGTAGCCCAGTTAGCCCAGTTATAACCATCGACTCACAGCCTGACTGTGTTGTACAGACTGTTATTGCCTCCCCGTCTCCGAGTAACAAGACTGTCGATGGTAAAAGGAAAAGGGGCCCCCTGAAATCTACAGTAAATAAGAGGAAGCAACCTACCCGTAATAAGAACCAATCAACCCCCCAGAGTATGTGGACCAGAGGGAAGCAGCAACAATCTGAGGGCAACACCGTTAATACAGAAAACCTGCAACTTGTTGAAGTGGCTGTCCCCCTAACCACTTCTATAGATGAACACAACTCATTGGGCACACAGACTGAGTTTTTAACTGAAAGCATCATTCAATCCAAGCCTAATGGGAATGTTATCGAGACAATTGTTGACACTATTTTTAAACAATTGGAAAGTCAATTGATCAAACAATTTAATACTGTTTTTAAAAGACTTGATAAACTAGAAAATCTGGTTAAAAAGGAAGAGGTAAAAAGGAAAGGGACGATCAGCCTTGATCAGATGAGGGGTGATCGTCTTTTGAAAGACCTAGAGTCTGCTAGCAAGGCTATCTTGTGCGGTGGGCCTATTATCAGCAGCAGTTTAAAGGGTGGGCCCAAACCTATCAGTTTTACACTAACAGCTAACACTACACCTAGACGTGATACTACAGAGCAAATTCAACCTGCCCCGAAAGCCAAGCCCACTCCTCCGCAGTAGTTGGTCCTTCTCACACTACCACTATAGTTAGCAGCACACAGAAGGAGGGCCCTATTATAACTACTGCAAAACCTGTGGCCCCAAGTAGTAATGACGGTAGCAAGGGACAACCGGCCGTTAGCAGACCCATAAAATTTCAGGACCCTGCCCTCCATTTACCACCTGACGCCTGCCCATACATTCTAGTATTGGCAGGCGTGCCACCACTTAGGGATGGACAAGGTGAGTCTTGGGTTCAGCTGAATAATAAGTGCATCGACTGGCTGACCAAACATAAGGGGGTAGGTCATGACATCTCAAATGAAATTTTGTCTGCCCGCCGAGTGAGTTGGGTTGGCCCCTTACGTAAAAACTTTAACGGGGACTGCATTGTTGTAAATTTCAGGCACCCTGGCACTGTCAAATATATACTCAACCACAACAACATTTATCCGGGTCCATCTACTGTTGTTACTCCCCTGCCTTTGGGCTACTTTTATAGGCCCCCACCAAGGCAATTTTGTCCAGCTCCACCGCCTTTTCCACTTTTTAATAGATACACCGCATTAGCTGAAACATGTAGTCTGGACTGACCATTAGACATTCTACCTGATATTGTAGCCAGTGATCATATTAATATTAATATGCATGTTCTTGCAGGAAATCCGTCAATTTGTCCTATTGTATCATTGTCTAATTCACCCGGCAGGCGCAGGGCGTCATCTGACTCCATAATAGGTGCCCAGGGTCATATTTCCACCACAGCTTCTGACGATTTATCCATCTTCAGTTGGAATATTGCAGGCCTCAACGCAAAAAAATTTAAATCAAGTCCTGGACTGATTGGGTAACCAACTTTGATGTCCTAATGTTGCAGGAAAGTTGGTGCACGAGTTCTCTACTTCATGAAGGATATAGCTGCCATAACTTGATTGTACCTTCTCCTCCTATTGGTCGTGCTAGTGGGGGCTTATCTATTTGGGTCAAAATCACTGTTGGAGCTAAAATCGAACCTACTGACAAACAACAATAACTTTATGGCGTTGAGATATACTGGCAGGCTAAATTTATGTCTTATCAACTTTTATAATAACGACTTTACAACTCAACCCAAAACCAATTTCCTAAAATTGTTTAATTTTATCGATGAAGTTGTGGATGGACAAAAATATGGTAGGTTTGATGGCATTTGCATTTCACACATTCACCCTAGAACTCCACCCTGTAAGAGAGGAGAGGAATTACTAGACCTACTAGCTACACACGATCTAGTTGATGTAATGAAGAATATAGTCACTGGTGTGGACAATGTACCCGTTCCCACCTACATTGGGCGTGGGAGCTCAACCACTATAGATCACGTATTCATTTCTTCTCTCCTTTGGGATCTCCTATTAAAATCAGAGGTTCTTAGGACCACGTATAGTGACCATTACCCAATTTTAATTTGTCTCAAATCAATTTAAAAACCGGAGAAGACAATAGAAATCGGGGCTAAAAATTTTAACGGCATCGACAGATAGGCTAAGGGTGGTTTGGAAGGGGATTGACAACCAGGGCGTTTTGGCTAGAGTTATTAAAAAACATCCTACTCTAGCCCCGGTTTGCCTATCAAGTGACAGCCCCGGGCCTGATATCGTTAATTCATTTTGTGAGCTTTGTAAGGCTATAAAAAAGGAAATTTCTAAACCTGTCCCAGCTCATAACAACAGTAATCCTAGGTGGTTCGACACCTCATGCTCCAAAGTCAATCGGGAACTTAGGGTTGCCCTTACTGCTGAACCGCGCGATCCGTCCCTGGTAAGGACTCTGAGATCTAGATACAAACACACCCTAAAAATCAGATCTGAAGAGTTAATAAAAGACCACTGGGACTCTCTTGTTTGCACAGCTGCCTTAAAAAATGTAGCCGGGTTTTGGAGGGAAGTTAAAAACCTGAGATCATTGGGCTCCAATATTTCCCCTATTAATTGTAATATAACAGGGGATGGGTGGGTTGACCATTTCTCTAAGATCTAGGATGCTTCTGGCAACCCAACAGAAATTGTTCCATCAGTAAGGCCCTTGATTATCTCGCTGTTGGAGGTGGAGGATGCCATTACCGAAAGTGCTTGGAACTAAGCCCCCGGACCCGATGGCTTATCCATCGACCAAAATAAATCTGAACCTGACTTTTGGGCACCCCTGTTATGTAATGTTTTTAACAATTTATCTTATACCTCTGTCCCGGAAACATGGTCTAGCAGCACTATTGTGCCAATATTAAAAAAAGGTGACAGACTTGACCCGGGTTGTTACCGCCCCATATCTCTAATTGAGAACACGTTAAAGGTTCTAGGCAGGGTCCTTTTTAACAGAATTAGAACCTGGGTGGAAGAAAACACCATCTTACACCCATGCCAGCAAGGTTTCAGAAGTAAAGTGGGTACGGTAGAGCAATGCTTAAATCTAAACCTGCTTATGGCCAAATATACAATTGCCAAAAAATACCCTGTAAAATTTGGGTTTATGGATTTAAGTTCTGCTTTTGATTTTGTAAATCGCTCCCGTTTATGGTCAGTACTGTTGAATTATGGTTTAGACGAATCCTTAATTTATTTTTTGGCACATCTTCATAGTAATTTGAAAGCCCGTGTTCGCATTAACAATGACGGCGAAGACTCTAATGACATTTTAATCGGCAGGGGGGCCAGACAGGGTTGCGTCTTGGCCCCCCTGCTTTTTATTTTGTATATAAATGAATTTAATGATTCTTTGAGCAATCTAACTAATGATGTTCCGCAAGTAAATGGCAAACCCGTCCCCGCACTCCTTTATGCGGATGATGCGGTCCTTATGGGCCGCACACCCAATGCTTTGCGTATTTTAATTTCTGGTTTTGTCAAATATATGGCAGATCTGGGCCTATGCACTAATTTTAAGAAGTCATTCATAATGTCATGTGGCCCTAAAAGCTACAAAACAACCCAGATTCTGTCTGCTTTTAAAAAGCACTTGCACTTTTCCCTACCTTGGTTTGTTGTTCTCTAATACTGGATCTTGGCAGCCTCATGTTGCTCAGGGAAGGAATAAACTGAGTAAAGCTATAAACTCTCTAACCTCCCTCCGCCAACCCATCCAGGCAGATGTGATCACATCCTTGTTACAAACTTATAGAACACAATGCTTACCTGTAGGAACCTATGGTGCGGAGGTGTTGGGCTACTCGAACTGTACCCAACTACAGATTGAAGAAAATAGATTTTGTCGGAAGGTTTTGGGGGGGGTTATTACTGCACCAACCTAAGTCTGCCACAGGGAATTAAACCTCCATTACATAGAGGATTTTAAAAGATCCAGACCCGCCCTTTTCTGGATAAAAATTTGGAGTAATTCTGCTGCGTCTTTGTCGCGTGACATCATCCTGGACTGCCTAAATTGTGAGAGGGCTAACTTTATACCCTGGTTTAAGGCTGTGGAAAATAGCTTATTGAGAGTGGGGCAGGGACATCTTTTTACCTTCCCTCAATTGATTGATTGCACGCATAAGAATTTAATAAAAAGGGCTTTGTATGATTTTTATCGTAAAGAGAGGATAAGGTGCGATTTGGCAAAGCCGTCCACATTAAGGTATATCTCCCTTATGGAGCCATGCGACAAACCTTATGCCCTGCCTCAGGGCTATCTCCCTATAAAGTTAGGCAGGTGGAATAGGAGCTTGTTATTTCGGTTCAGGGATGGAAGCATTGTAAATCTACTTTGCTTCCCATTAGGCTTTAATAAACATGTGGAAAATCTAAGCTGTCCCTGTAACCTTGGTGGTAAACAAAGTTTGCTCCATTTTCTTTTCTTTTGTGGTTTTTACAGAATGCATACCAAGCATTTTTTAATGCCGTACTGTAGAAAAAATGCTTTGATGGATTTTAAATTAGCTTTTAAAGATTTGTTGATGCTAAAGACGGATGAGGCTACCTTCAGAGGGAGCTGCTTTCTCAAAACAGTTGTCCGGTCCCGTGCCTCTCTGCTCATTGACTGAGACATTTGCACTATGCACTTTTTGCACATTGTACATTTTGCACTAGTGATTGCCTCTTTGCACATGATTAAGCTGTCTATTCCTATGAATTTGTAACTCCGCGGGCTGTTATTTGTGTATACTTTACTTTTTATGACTGTGTTTTTACCTCTGCTGTGTTTTATATGTACTTTTATGGATGTTTTACAATCTGAATAAAGATCTTTTGACTTGACTAACTTTCTAAGTATGGCATTTTCAAATGTGTAATTTAAAATTCAATCTTACCATAAGAGAAGATTTTTCATTATAATTCCAAAGATACCAAACACAAACTGATTACCTGGTCCCATTTGGAAATTACAGCTTACTAAAAACAATAATGTAACTCCAATGTTATCCTAAGGAAGAGATAGGCCTTGCAGTAATGAAAAATGACATGTTCTACTTTTAAAATTCATTGCACCCTGCACTATGGGCTGCTTAGGGCCTACCCTAGAGGTGATTTATATGTATTAAAAGGGGAGGTTTGAGCCTGGTGAAAGGTTCATTTTGTCTTGTGGAAATGGCAGTTTAAATCTGAACACACAGGCTGCAATGGCCAGCCTGGAGTATGTTTGAAGGGCTACTTAAGTGAGTGGCACAATAAGAGCTGTTGGCCCACTAGTAGCATTTGATTTTCAGGCCCTGGGTCCATGCAGTACCACATTAGTAGGGGCTTATATGTAAATTTAATATGCCAATTGCGTTTTTAAGGAGTGAGCACATGCACTTTAGAACTGGTCAGCAGAGGTAAAGTGCACAGAGTCCTAAATCCAGCAAAAACGAGTTCAGCAAAAATGGAGAAGGAAGGAAAAGTGTTTAGGGGAAGACCACCCTAAGGCTGACCGTCTAACAGAAAACAACAGTGCGATAGGGGTGTTGGACTTGACCCTTTCCACAGGGTCAACCCAGATTTTTGCCTTCCTTCAATGGTCCCATTTTTGTTGACATTAGGACACTGTTTACCTTATCCCTACAACCAGTATTAAAGTGCTAGTGCTCACTCCCTCAAACATGGTAAAGTTTACCTCACCTAATTGGCATATTAATTTACTTATAAACACCAGCAAATGTTATTACACATACCCAAGGCTTGTAAATTAAATGCTACAAATGGGGGGGGGGGTGCAACACTCATTGTGCCATATATTAACCCCTCCCATGCTCATGAAGAGCTCATCTCGTCATGAGCCATGGTGACCGTGTGTTCATGACGAGCTGAGTTCGTCATAACGCTCGCACGTGGGGCTAATTCCCCCTCTGTGCTGCACGTTCTGAAGAAACGGGTGTGGCCATGACGAGCTCAGCTCGTCATGAGCAAACGGCCACCGTGGCTCATGATGAGCTGCGCTCATCATGAGCACCTGGTCACCTTTTGTGGTTATTGTCACTCTGCGCACCCCCCAGCACAGCCTGGGAATTAGCCGCGCAGGCAAGGGGTTAAAGTAATAATGTAAAACATGTCTCAGGTCTCCCACTGCAGTGTGTAGTGCAGTTGCAAATTGCCGCTCAAACTTGGCAAAGTAAACCTTTTGCCTGGCCAAGATCTTATTCTTCAAAACTTTTATGTCCCGCCTATGAAGGCACTAAAGGCTCATCTGGCAGGGTGCATGGTATCTCACTGTCTATCATACAACACTTAATAATTGACAACATCAGTTTGGGAACAGATAGGGATATGATTCTTCCACTCCTTTTAATTGTAAAATAAAATCCTCTAAAAGGTAAACTCAGATTTTAAGTTACTATTCTGAAAATGCCACTTTCAGAATGTTAGTATACTAATAGGGGGTTGACCCAGCTAAAGTCACTGGGACCTGGGCAATCTAAATGGTAAAAGGAAGGGGTCCCAGTTGTAAAGACACAACAATGGATCAAGAATAAAAATAAAAAACAATCAACCAAACAACAAATCCATCCAAACTGACCCCTTCCTTTTACCACTTTCAGAATGTTGGCATTTTTCTGCCTAAACAAAATGTGCCTTTCTTCCAGTGTCTGGGATAACATGAGTGTAATAGTTCTCCTGGGGTGTGAAGTGTATTCCTTTCAGACATAGAGACAAAAGGGCCATGGGTTTGGGGTCAGGGGGTCCTCTCCTGAGCAAGGTGTTCTTGGGGTTTTAATTCTTTCGCCCGATCTGGAGACGTCTATTCTCAGATTATTAAGCTGGCACAAGATTTCAGACAAGTTTCCAGCTATGAGGTCAATGCGGCCAAGACCAATATCATGGCTTGGAACCTGCCAGACTGTCAGCTCTCGATTAAGCGTGAAATAAGATACTTGGGGATTAGGATTGTTCAGAACATTGACAAGATAGCAGAGACCAACTTAGTTAATGTTTCTATAGAATGCCAGAGGCTTATGAAGTCCTGGGCTCATCTTCCACTGTCTATCGTAGGTAGGATACATTTAATTAAGATGGTCATACTTCCACAAAATTACTTTTATTTTTTACACCTTTCCCCTGCATTTTGATAAAAGAGAGATCGATAAACTCCAGCAAGCAATACATTCATTTGCATGGGCCTATAAGGCTACAAGGTACAAGGATAACTTGGAGAAAGTTCAGATGTAGGAGGGAGAAGGGAGGTCTAACATTACCAGACCTGCAGTACTATGCCTGGGCTTTCCAGATGTCACATTCAAGAATTCCATTAAAAACACGAGACCACACAGGGACAGGGGTCATGTTCTCCGCAATGTTAAAAGGAGGGGACATTCCCCAGGAGGGATTTCTTTTTAAATTTGGGGATCAAAATTTTTTCAAGAAGATCAGGCTGAAAGTCTTACTTGGGATGGCCCGTATTTGGGCTATAATTAAACAATGTACAGGCCTAAATTACTTTTCGAGTCTGGGCCCTCTTTGGAACTCTCCAGGGGCTCCGGATTGCCTAAAACATAAATTGACTATACCATTAAAGACTGTGGGAATGAAAATGTGGACGGACCTGACCTTAAATGGTTCTCTTAAACCATAGATATTATTTCATAACACATTAGAAGGAGGTTTGTCCAGATTCAAATATCTCCAGCTTCAGAGTTGGTCCCAGGGTCTTAAAAAAGCCAATAGGCATAGGAAATACTTTAGAAGAACAACTAGTCTCTAGGCCACCAGGAAGGAAGGAAGTTTATTTTTTTAATTGGGCCATAGAAAGCGCTATTGATGGAGTTTCTAAACTAGCCGAAGAACAATGGGGATCTCATATGCCAAATATACAACTGGAAGATCTGTGGCAAACTTCCTTCAACATCTTGTATAAGACTGTGAAACCAGCCTGGCTCAAAAGGAATCATTATTTTACTACCCCTAGGGCTTATTTATCCCCAGCACGACTATCAAAAATAGCCAAGGGTCCTGAGGTTAGTTGCAAAAAATGTAGATTGGTGAATGCTTCAGACATCCACATGTTTAAGGACTGCCTAGTGATAAATATATTCTGGGAGAAGGTGGGTGCCATTATAATAGACCTTATAGGATTCCCTGTTCAAATCTCCCTCCCTTTGGTTATTTTTGGTATAGAGAGCGAAATAACTGGGCCAGCTAGGGGTTTCTATTCTATGCAATATTGTTGGGTAGGAGGGACATTTGTAAGAAATAGGCAGAGGTGACACCCCCACCAACGAAGAAGGGTTGTCCTCTCTAAATAAAATGTCAAAGATTGATTTGGCTAGACCACAAAGTAGCAGACAAAAAGTAATATGGGAATGTTTGGTAAAGTGGTCTCAGACACACTAAGGGGCACATTAGGAAAACGGGTGGATTGCCACCACCTGTATGGGGGTGACGATCCGCCTGCAAAAATCCTCCGCCCGCGAACAATTTCCCCCCGCCATGGCAGGGGGGACCCCGGCGGACGGGAAGACATTCAGCCGGTTTTCCGCCAGTAGGCAATCCGCCCGATTGCCTACCGGATGGAAAGGCAGTTTATATGGTGGCGGTGTCTGTTAGACACCGCCAGCCATATTGCTATGAGGGCGGAAGCATGCCTTTCCGTGGCGACATTGCCGCCACGGAAAGGCATGCGGGATTGCTTGTGGGGGCCCATTGCAGGCCCTCAGGGACTCTGGGGGGTGCACATGGGTTGCATGCACAACATGTATCCTGGCATTGTGGCGAGCAGTGCTGAGTGCACCGCCCACCACAATGTTAGGAATGCAGGATGCGCCTGCCACTGTTGCGGGGGCATCCTAATGGCACCTACGGGACTCCCACCCTTATAGCGGGCGGTCTCTTTTTACGACGTGATGGTGGGCGGACAAAGTCCGCCCGCCATCCTAATGTGCCCCTAAGTGTTTATCTCCTTCTAAAATAACCATATGACTCCTATGATCAAGCCTCATGGATGCTCTTTGACTGTGTTGGGCCCTCTCAGAAGAGTTTATTTTTCCATCTGGCCACCAAACACAGTCTTCGCTCACAAGCTATCAGAAAAGAGTGGGACCATCCCCCATTCCCAAAAGGGGGTACAGTGACGTAAGGTGGGATTGTCGGTAGCTGGTAGGCGGGTGCCATTCCCCGTTTCGATTTTGAAACCTACGACTCCCTAAACTGAGAAACGGTTGTAGACATCCTACTCGTGTGTCAACTGAGGTCTGAGGCAAATGAGGATTTAAATGTTTTTGTTTTTTTAAATTAAAAAAAATATGTTCTTGGGGGTTGCACTCAGCCCTTACTGAGCAACGAGGAATAGCCACAGGGTTAAGCCTACAACCTCTCTGACTTTTAAAGGGTGTCTGCCCTCCCACTGACCAGAGCAAATTACATCTAGGCATGCCTGCCTTTGTCCACCATACATACTGTAGTCAAACCCAGGGAAAGAAGGTCAGACAAGAGAGCATCCACAACCTACAGGCTAGTACTGGGGATAGGAATAGCACACTCAGAGCCTCTCTTCAGAATACTCCTAGACTTGTGGATGATTCAGTAGAAGAACTGCCCTGCTGCCTGTACATCGTTGCTTTGCACCTAGAACTCCCAGAAGTGACTATCGGTGAGTTGGGTGACCTCCTGTTGGGGTACAGGATCTCAACATGCTTCCAAAGACCTTCCCTGCAACTGCCAAGCTTGCCAGCACCAACTGGGCCTGTCTGAGCTCTCCTGCTTGTCTCTGCTGGAGGTAGTCTTGACCTCGAAGAAATGCCACCCACGCCCGGAACCCTTGGCTGGCATCAGTGTGAAATCCTCCTCACGAAAAGGTACTCCCCTTGCTTCAAAACTGAGCACTACTCCAGGTGGGGCTCCTAATGTGGACTTGGATTATGAGAAGGTAAACTCATCACTTCGACTAGCTTTGTCCCTGTATCTGACCCATGTTCCATTGCTGTTGGCTTGATTTTGCAAATTTGACCACGTCCAGCATGGCCAGCTAACAGCAAGTGCTCTTTAAGCACTATTCATTATGCAAAGGACAATAAACAATATAGGCCCTCTACTGCGAAGAACTTTAGCCTCCCCAAATCTACCTGGGAGATCCCTCAGATCCACTTAAGCTCACCTACTGACAGACCCTAGGATCCATAGAGCCCAATGGGATGGCCGTTCTTCCTCCTTTTTGGCACCCAGACTCCAGAATTCTCTAGCTCTGGCATTGCACCTCCTGGAGCATGACCTTTCCTTTCGCAAAGCTTTGAAGACATGTCTGTTTTGGAATGAGCTCCCTCTCAGCTATCTAAGATCTTATAGTGCCTTTGTGCATGACACATTATTTCCGACTTTAGAAAAAGGTCAGGTTTGCTGAGTCAAGTTGTTTAATACCAAACATGACACTTTCAGTGGAATCACAATTGAACTGGCAACCTGGGGGTGCCTGGGTGCAAGCCCAATAACATGGCTCCCTCTGAACACTTATAGTAGCCCCTAATGGAAGGAGACTACTATATTGACATATAAGCTTGCACTTATATGTCCACACCTTTAATATATAGCACCCTGCCTCCTGCACTCAGGGGGCCTACCTCACGGGTGACTGACATATATTAAAAAATAGGGCTGTGACCTTACCACTCATAGTAAGGGCCTACTCAAGTTTGAGCAATTTGGATGCTCCAGCAGTCTGCAATGGCAGGCCTGCTGACAAATGTTTACTTGGATCACTCAGAGTGGCACAATCAGTGCTGCAAGAGCCCTGGGTGCCCCTTTCACTCTCTTGTCCTAGGTACCACAGGGACTTATAAGGGGGTCAAAGTGCTTGCCAATTGGGGTCTCCAATTCACAGTCCTCATATTTGAAGGAGAGAACACTGGCACTGGGGCCTGGGGAGCAGGCTCCTGTGAATTTTCAGATCCAAAACCATCTGCATTGGAGAAAAAGGTGTAAGGTGACTACACAAAAAGTGTGCTTCCCTACAGTGGTCACCACGGTGTCCCTGCATACACCTCCCAGGAAGCGTATCAAGGATTGGTGCGATCTTGAGCTGCAGGCAGCTTCTCAACCAAGTAATTTTTGTAACCAGTTGATTTTAGTGTATCATGAAAAAAATGTGTTAAGCATAACAGCTCTATACAAACATTGGTAAGCAGCTGACAACCGAGAATGAGATTTCATTTTAAGGTTTAAATCTTAAAATCGTTATGTAGATTTATCCCATTTGTCTGTATATAGGGATTTACGTTTCAGAAATTAATGACATTTGTGTACCTGTCTTTTATAGCTGAAAGTATACCAATCATTTTGTTTAGCAAATAAAATGAATGCATTAGTATCAGGTTTGTGAAGTAAAGTGATGTTGGGTTTTTAGCAGCGATGATATTTTCTGAGAAGAAATAGCTATTATTTCAGCTTCACATTTGGTGTATTCATAACTATCATGTCTAAGTAGGATGTAATGGCAGCTGTCACAGAAACATCCGAGTGCAAGGCATGCATTGAAGACAAAACTATTCTCCGCGTGCCATTTTTTTATCAGTCTTATGACAGGTTGTAAGCAACATTTTCTCAACGAGCATTTACTTATTTCCTAGTTTCTCGTGGGTAGAAATTGTTAGCTTGATCACTAACGGATGAAGAAGCTACCTGCACGAAGCTACAGTGCGCCACCGTTTGTCGCTGTTGTTCCCGTATTTACTAACATAAGTTGTCTTTTTTTATTTGTGTGCATTTTTGATATAGACAGGCGCCTTTTCTCCTCGTGACAATGTAAATCAATTAGGCTGACAGGGCTGCACCTCGCCTCCTGACAAGAATGCAGTGACAGGTGCGGCTGAGCAACTAGCACGGTGTAACCTCGAGCAAAGGCTCCTTCATGCTAAAATCCCGCTCTCTCTCTCTCGCGAGCTCGCGCGCGTGCTCTCTCTATCTCGCTCTCTCTGACTGTCAATATTCCTTTCAGCGCGGCTCACTAATGCGGAATGTCATCTCATTATTTCTGGCATTTAGTGCTAGCGGAAGTAACATCTGCACCTGAGATATTATTCATGAAAATCTGCAATAGAAATATATGATCATTTGAATACCAATGGGGAGGCTTCTTTATTTCGCAATCTGTTTGGAAGGCATTCAGGAGGTTCACAATAAGAAAACAAAAGCATTTATTTCTGAAACATGTATACACAAGTATACCGAACCCGTTTATGCTTCTGGTGAAATTTAATATTCTATGGCTATGCAATGTGCAATGGCGCTGAACAATTCTCTGTCAGTGTCAGGGAGTGATGCTCGTCATTTGAGGCACCAGACACAAACTTTTCTCCATTTGTATGAGATTAAAGTCATCCTGTGTTGAAAGTTGTTGTGGTTGCAATTCCAGTGAACGAGGCTTTGCGACTGCAAAACACCTCTCAATAATGTAAAATCCCTCTTTAAGAGTCAAAAAGTCTTTCCGAGGCTTAAATGCGTTTTGAACCTTTTTTGAATCCCAAACAGGAAGGGACGTGAAAGAGGCGCTGCTCTCCTGTTTGGGAAGCACAAAGGAATGTATCAAAGGTTAGTGAATGACCACATATGCAGTCTCAAATGATTAGAGCTCTCAAATTGGTGTGGTAACTGATTTGCATAGGGGAGCTACCACCGTGAGACAACTCATTCTTTCGGAATCATGTACAGTGTCCCTGGGAGTAGGTTGACCAACTGGCATGGGTGAAAATTCAGGGCAGTGAGTGTAAAAGTTCAGGACAAAGGGACAACATTTAGGACAAAAATTCAGGACACAAGGGAAAAATTCAGGACAAAACTTCGTGGGAACAAGGTACCTTTAACAGACACGTCAGAGGAAGTTGTGCAGTTGTATAAATAAATAAACATCAACAGGCCTTTGGGGAGCCAGCATCCTTCATTGGCCTGTTAAATTGTAAATTGTTAAATTTACACTTTGCTTCAACCCACCACAGCTTACAGCAAGGGGTCATAGGTCAACCCACTTTATCATTGTGCCCTTCAGTGTGAGGGAAGGCACAAAGTCACAACCACTGTTCATATTTGCCTTAAAATAGTTCATTTCTCTTAAACTGCAAAGTAAACACGGCCTAGTTATAGTGTATTCACTACTTTTTAAAATTCATGGTTTGTGTGTCTCCTAAAGCTTAGGCATTCCTGCTGTGGTGCAGTAGGTCGATGCAGGCACAGACACACCACATACTGTAACTGCAGCATGGCCCGTTGTCAATCTGTATGAAAGAATCAGCAAAGACAGAATGACAATGGAGCTAATTGACAAGTCTGGGAGGAGCTGTGGCAGACTCTTCACCTGAAAGAAATGTGAGTTTGCCCCCATAGTGACTGCTGTGAAACCCCTGAGGATTCTCAAAGGGGTCATCATAAATTCCTGTAACCCCCAGAATTACAGACAAAAGGCGTTCGTAAAAAATATACTGGATAAAAGACTAGACACTGAAATAATGGACCATCTGTGAAATATACAGTTGGTTGGTTACCCTACCCGGGAGGGGAATGCAGAAGTCCATGCCTGCTTCACCAACTTGTTCCCAAAGTGTTGAAACAGTTTCAGAGAGTTATGGGGCAAGCAGGGCTTACTGGGCTCAACAGTTGAGGTCATTGTCTTTTACTCCTGCTGTGCCGGGGCCCAATATACTATGTGTTCCAGTAGCTGGGCCAAAGAACTACCTTTTTCAGCACTTGACTCTCAGTGGTAGTATGGATCGAGGAGTCCAAGGGTGTTTGACCGGAGATCGAGGTAAGGTATACACAGACACAGGTCTCAAAGCACAAACAATAATAGCAATACGCAAATTGTATTTTGTCTGTATCAAAAATGGTGTATTTAATATAAACACTAAAAAAGAGCACGTGCCACAAACTCCTTCTTTACTTGTTTATTTTCTCCAAGAACGCGACCAACCGTGACAGAACTGCATCAGCAACTACCAGCGCTGGCTTAACATAGTGCCATCATTCTACATTCCTTATTCCATTGACTTCATGTTGCTAAGCTTCAGTAAACAACTGACCCAAAGCATAGTATCATGCTCATTTGACTATTGAAATACAAAATATCTCCCTTCCCAATAAACACATTTTAACATATTATGCCCAAAAAACTATATACATATCATTATCGAACTATATCGTTCTACAGTTCCAATTTTCTACCACAAAGAATAATCCCTCAAATATTCAGGCCATTTTACACTTCTTCCACTCCTTCTCTCCCCATGCCACCTTCACATTTCCTCACTTTCTCCTTCCCTTGACTCTCACTCCAACAGTTGCCCTTCCACTTTTCCACCATAGCCTCACTACACTTAACCGCACTCCTCGTATTTTACCATTTCCCATCCTCAAAACCATACTGTACTTGTTCACATTTACAGCCGGTTTCGGGACAGACCACTTAGACGTGCCCAAAAGCTTGCAACTCCTTCTCATTTCTCTTTTTTCTTCTCTTCCCATCATGCCCATCCATCCTGGTACAGGCTTGTCATACGGTTTTCTTCCTTTCAGCAACACAAATGGTGCTTTCTTCATTGTAGAACGTGGAGTAGTAGGACGTAACATAATATTTTTTTTAACTCTTCTCTCCAATCCAACCCAAACTACTGTATATTTTCACTCAAAACCAAGTTGAACATTTCCAATAGTCTACTCTCGCTGTTTTAACATGCTTTATATGAAAGAGCGCCAAATAGAGATAAAATTGTAGGGGTGCACCATATGTACGAGTAGTCAGAACCCAAATATATAGAGGACTTATTAATCATGTTCAAATGTAATGTAGGATTGAGAACTAATGTAGTTGTTATTAGAACACATTAAGAACGAATGTAAAGTGCTTTAAAGGTTAATTATGCTGTTTAACATAGAGATGCCGTTTGCTGTGGAGTATTTCACTAATAAGAGTGTGTTTAATAATTCGCCATTGTGCCTTTAGCCTTGCTTATTAAACTCACAGTTGTAACGTTAAATGTGATTAAATGGCTTAGGTAGAGATTTGTATTTTGCTGTAAAGATTGATGTTAAAGAACGTAAATGAATTGCTTATGTTAGCATGTTGGTGCACATAACGTGCAGAGGTCCATTTCATGGAAATCGTGTAGGCCTGATTTGAAATGCCTTTCAGCATTATATCATAGAAATGTTTTGGAGAAAGCTGCTTCAGCTAAAAGTCAATTGCAACATTTAGAATTTGTGAGCCGATTCACATGCGTTCTTTTGCAGGTGCAGGACCAAGTAGATAGTGGAGTAGAAGGGCCCATTGTGTATGAGAGTTAGGATGCTAGGCTCAGAGGTGGAGGAGTAGCTAAGGAATTCAAGGAAGCAACTTGAAGCGAAGAAGAGCCTGGGACCCAAGGACGTTTCAACGGACAGAGGTGGAGAGGTGCCATAATGGAAAAAATCTGAAAACCAACACCTTCGAGAGGGGCGTACCTGAAGGCGTGTCGTCCGCATTGTGGGGTTTGTATTAGGGACAGCACCCCGAGGGTGGAGGCAGAGCAGATGGGCTGAGGCGTCAGCGAGAGCGGTTGGTCAGGCAGAGAGTTGAGCTATGACTGAGTAGTCTGAAGATTGAGATCGAAGGAAAGTGAGTGAACCCCTTTGAGAGTCAGCGCTGCTAACACCTTACTTCTGAATGGGACATTTTTGAGTAGGGATGTCACTTAGGGTAGTGTAGGGACAGACTAACCTGGATTTTATTCCTTTTACAAATGCTTACTAAAACTCAGGTGGTAGCAATTCTTGATGATTTTTGAATTAATTCTTGTATTGTTTTTGAGTCGTCTGAGATTCTTCCGTATGATTATGTTTGTATTAGTGCCTGTTTATCTTTTGAACCTTTTGCTGAGATGATTATACATCCAGTTGTTTTTGGCTTTGTAATAAATCTTTGAACTTAGTTCCTAGTCAGTGGTTCTTTGGGGGTAACAGAGGAATTGTATGAAATTGACTAACCATTGTTTGATTAGATTTCCTAATTCACTCTATGACAGGTGAAAAGGTCTAGTCGACCTGTGTCCGGGATTCTGGCGTATGGCAAGCAGACTCTAGGAGTAAAATCCCACCCTTTCAGTTGGTAGCAGAGGATGGTTTCCTTCTAGAGTGAGGGTAATCTAGATTAGGTTAAGATTTCCCCAAGGCCCATAGGGATTCAGTGATGAATGCCCAGAGAATTGCGGACGGAGGATGGCGTTCCATGGAAACTGACGGAGAGTGACGGTGCGGCGGAAAGCAGCAGGTCGTAAGAGAGTGAGTATGAAAAGGGTCATGCGTTGCTAGATTGCGGTTACGTTGAATTGTTGTGCTGTGTTGTATTGTCTTGAGGAGTTGAGTGCCTGTAGTGTGAAAGGAGATCAGGTTGTGAGCGCGCGCAACCGGTGAAAATCTTAGGCTCAAGGAGAGTTTAAGTGGTTCGGGTGTATCGAACACCCATAGTAATTGTCGACCATTGTTAAGGGGGTCATGAGGTACCATTGATCGCCCGCAGGACCGAGATAGGGGGAACGAATGTGTGAGTGCGTGGGTAACAGACGCTGGTCGGAAGTTGCCGTGTGTTTGTAACCTATCAGTTGAGGCGATTGTCCGGTCGTTTTGTGGACAGACATTTGCCAGTTCGGTGACAATTACAGTCAGACTGTGGACGTACAGTCAAGGACGTGGTTGCTTGGTCGGAAGTGATCATTTCAAGTGTATGATTGGGATGCATGCGTGACCGGGAGACGAGCTGAGAGAGGAGGGGCACTGCTGCGAAGCGGAGGCGAGTGACGTCAGAGAGAGCCGCGCTGGCATAGGGCGGTTAGTGTGGAGCCACGCTGGGATTGGTGGAGTGACATCAGAGAGAGCCGCGCTGGGATAGGGCGGTTAGTGTGGAGCCGCGCTGGGATTGGTGGATTGTCATCGGGAAGTAAAAGAAGCGCTATAAACAAAGAAACGTTGTGGTTTTCATCATGAAATGTTTAAAGGTGTTGCGAAATTGTTTCAAAGGTGAGAAGAAGTTAGAACCTCGGGTGGGGAGGAGGCTCCACCCGAGGATACTCCAGCTCATTACATGGCTACAAATGTTGGTTTGCATACCATATTGTGGCTTGAGAACTGGTGTAAGATGACTGACGGAAGCGAGGAATTGACCTTTCCTAAGTACGGAACGTTTAAATTGGAGGTGCTGTATCAGTTAAAAGCGACTATGGCTTCTTTGCGGCCTTTGCCCAGACCAACACAGTTTGAAGCATTAAATGCGTGGATCAGGGCAGCTCATGAAAAGGACAGAGATAGGAGACAAGAAAGAGTGAAAAGATCAGTTAGGGCAGTTCAAGATGCGAGGTGGGATGCACTGGCCAAGAGGTGGAGAGGGCAGACCATCGAAGGGGACAGGTTGTACCCGTTGTTGATTAACACAGGGGATGCGCAGAGGAAGAGTACTGAGGATGAGGACAGTGAGACAGATGACAGCCTGATAGAGAGACTGTTGTCGGAGAGACCACCTCCATATAATCCTGAGATAGAGGGAAGGCCAGCATCAGCAATAGGCAGGGAAGCCTCTGTCGTGGATGGTGGCGTCCCAATGGCGAGCAGTCTGGGCCCTTTAGGGGACAGGTCCGGCTTGGTGGAGGGAGAAAGGGCACCTCAACTTTCTCCAAGAACGAGAGTAGTGGGAAGATTCATGGTACAAAATGTACAAAACGACAAGGGTGTCGATTGTCAGAGATTGCCAGACGCTCTTAAGATACCTGTCACCATAGGTCCCATAGTATCAGTGTATAACCCAGAACAGACACAAAGCAAGAGTCCGCCACAAACAGACAGAGAGAGAAGTAGCAGCCAAGGAAGAAGTAATGTGGCGGACGGATGGAGCCAAATGCCAAGGCCTGTGGAAAGGAGCAACCCTTTGGCAGCATCGGCAGACTCATCTAGAGAGCAGGGGGTTCGTAGAGGACCGATGGATCTGAGAGGACCACGGCCAAGGTCGCTTAGGAAATTAAGGCCTGATTTGAGAACATGGGAGACGATTGTGGATACCCAGAGCAACAGGTCGAGGGATGGCTTTGATCATGGAAGTCAGGAAAATAGAGGGGTGTCTCACTGCGCGTCTAGCGGAAGCAGGCAGGAATGGGATCGCGGGAGTGTGGAAAGTAGGGGGGTGTCCCACCACGCACCTAGTGATAACAGACCGGAGTGGGACCGCGAAGGTTGGGAAAACCGAAGGGTTCCCCATAACACACCTGAGGAAGACAGACGATAAAGTCAGGACTGTGGCAGAGGGGACTCTAATGGAACATCTAGTCAAGGTACATTGAGGGCGGCGATAAAGGCAACAAGGATTGATGTGGTGAGACTAAAATCTGAAGTGGAGGAAATAGTGGAAGGCACATTGCCACTAGAGAGAATCGAACTCTATGAACCAGATGAACTGTTGTTTGTGGCGAAAGATGTTACCCGAAGGGCTAGGACAGCTCATGAGAAATTGTCTGAATTAGCGAATAAGTATACTGTGGATTTGACAAGGACGAAAGCACTGCAGGGTGGCCATAGGTTGCAGTACTCGGACCAAGATCTAGAAGAGAAGAGGGTGATCGGATTAAAAACCCACATCAGGGAATTGATAGTGGGACTCCGAACATGGGTCCAATTGGACAAATGGGAGGAAAGGTGGTCAAAGAAAAAGAGTATTAGGCGAAGCGCTACTGAGACATCTCCGGGGGGAGGGTTGATGCATGTGGAGGCATACCCCTTGCAGGAGGTGGCCCATGGGGGATATGTACATGTACTCTGGAGTAGGGGAGATTTGGCTGCATTTACAAACTCATTTCCGAAGTTGCGTGAGAGTCCCGTGGAATGGTACAAACAGGTAGAGAGGTTTGTTAAGATCTCAAAGGTATTGTGGATTGATCTGAATACTCTCTTTGACATTGTGGTTCCAGGAGACCTGTGGATAGCATGTAAGGTCAGTGTTGAATGGCCCACAGTGGAGCCAGAACGAGATGCTTCCACAAATGGACCCTCACCCAGGGTGATGATAAAGTATGAGCAGGTGACCACGTGGTTGAAGACTAAGGTACCACCACAGGACATCGACTGGGTGAAGATAGATTGAACTAGGCAGGAACCAAAGGAGACAGTTCACGAGTTCTATGAGCGATTATTGCAGATATTTAAGCAGTACAGCGGATTGGATGTGATGGATCCGAAGGACATGGGACAGTTTGTGTCTAAGTTTGTCCTAGGACTGAAACCCGACATTTGTCTCATGATACAACAACATTTAATTTGTTGGCAGAACAAACCCCTAGATGAGATCTTGAGGTACGCAAGATACTGCAGTGACGAGATAGACTCTAAGACAAAGAGGTTTAAGGATAAGCTGATGTTAGTTCAGATGCAATCGGGAAGACAGAGTCAGTCTGGAGGTGGAACCTTAGGGAGAAAATCGGGTGGTCAGAAAAGAGACAATGAGGATGGTACGAGACCGAGGATAGATTTGGCGACTCTGAAGAAGACGACCAAGTGTCATCAGTGTCATGAGGTCGGACATTGGAGACGCGAGTGTCCTCTTAACCCAGAGAATCAAGAGCAGGAGGTAGAAGAGGAGGAGGTTCAGGCCCCTCCGGTGCAGAAAGTAGCAATAGCAAAGGTTAAGACGGCTAAAGGGGGGACTTCAGCTCCTCGGGTTCCGGTTCCCCAGCCACCGAAGATTTCAGCAGGAAACAAGGTTTACAAACAGATGCCTTTCATAGTTGAAGGGGATGAGTACTATTACTTTGACCCAGTGACAGGACGGTGCCTGAGTGGGGAGGAGGACTGTACCCTCAGAGCAGTTCTGGAGGTGGGCCAGAGAGGACCATTTGTAGAGGCTGATGTGGATGGCCATCCCACCACCTTTCTGGTTGATACTGGTGCTACTCATTCTACTGTACGGTCTGCAGTGGTTCCCAATCTACCCCTTTCAGGACAGACTGTACAAGTTGTAGGCGTTGCAAACAGAAGAATGACAAACCCACTGACTGAGCCAGTCCCAGTGAAGATAGGGAGTTTCAGGGATAAACACCAATTTGTGGTGTGTGATTCCAGTCCTGTGTGTCTGTAGGGGAGAGATCTCCTTTGTAAACTCAACTGTACTATCTATTGTACCCCAAGGGAGTGGAGTTGCAGACAAACGATGATGACACTGCCTTTAAGGTTGCAAATACGCATGTGTGCATAGAATTGTATCTTGCTTTAACTGTGGAGGAACTCCCTTGGGATTTGAGGGATACGGTCTCATCAGCAGTGTGGGACTTTACAGGAGAAGAGATCGGTTTGATCAAAGAAGTAGAGCCAGTTAAGATCCAAGTAAAACCGAATGCTGAGTTCGCAAGAACACTCCAATACAATTTGACTCAGGAGACGATTGCAGGGATAAAACCTGTGATTGAATCCATGATTAGACAGGGAATTCTGAAGGAAGTCATTGGCAGTCCATGCAACTCTCCGATCATGCGTTTGCAGAAGCCTAGCGGGAAGTTCAGGATTGTGCAGGATTTACGAAAAGTGAACAACATAGTTGTTCCATGCTGTCCAGTGGTACCGAATCCATCAGTGATACTGTTTCAGATACCGTACCAAGCTGAGTGGTTCACCGTGATTGACCTTTGTCAGGCTTTCTTCTCGATTCCATTGCACGGAGAGAGCCAATATCTTTTTGCATTTAAGCTGGAAAATCGTGTAATAACGTGGTGTCGTATCCCTCAGGGGTATACAGAGAGCTCATCGATCTTCAATCAGCTGCTGAAGAAGAATCTTGAGAACCTAGTACTGCCGCAGAACTCCGTTCTCGTACAGTACATAGACGATCTCCTTGTTGCGTCAGAGACAGAAGACGCTTGTAGAATTGACACCATTGCCTTGCTGAACCATTTGGCCGAAAATGGACACAAGGTGTCCCCCAGCAAGTTACAGTACTGTTTGTCTGAAGTTCAGTATCTGGGTCACCAGATAGAGAAGGGAAAGAGGAAAGTGTCTCCTGACAGGATTGAGGCGATCATGAAGATGATGGGCCCTTCGACTCAGAGAGAGGTTAGGATGTTTTTGGGGATGGTTGGCTACTGTCGCCAGTGGATTTCCAACTTTTCCCTGAAAGCAAAACCATTGCAGAAACTGACGCACAAGGATGTAAGCGATCCAGTACCATGGGACAAGGACAGTATGATGGCTTTCCTTGAGCTGCGAGAGGACTTGTGTCGCGCTCCGGCTCTGGGAATGCCTGATTACACCAAATCATTTTCACTGTTCTGTTGTGAGCGAGAGGGATGTGCTTTGGCAGTTTTAGCACAAGATCATGGAGGTGTCCGTAGACCAGTTGCTTACTTCTCGGCTACCTTAGTTCCAGTAGCCGCAGCGTTGCCCGGATGTCTCAAATCCGTTGCTGCAACAGGTGTCAGCATTGAAAGGTGTGAAAGCATTGTGATGGGTCATCCACTGATGGTACATGTTCCTCACTCAGTAGAATTGTTGATGACCAGGACTAAGACACAGCACTTGACAAATAATAGGCTCACACGCTACGAGCAGGTTATACTTGCTGCGGAGAATGTGACCCTTAAGAGGTGCTCGGTCTTGAATCCTCCCACTCTGATGCCATTACCAAATGTCTTGGACGATGATTGTGAAGACCATGATTGCCTTGAGGTGACTGAACTGTGCACCAAACCCAGACCGGACATTGTCGATGAGCCATTGGTAGACCCCAATGAAATTTTCTTTGTTGATGGTTCATGTGTAAGAGACAATACTGGTCAGTTGAGAGCAGCTTTCGCTGTTAGTACTATTTCTGGAATAGTGGAAGCGGCTTGCCTGGAAGGAGTACACTCCGCTCAGGTGGCTGAGATAATTGCGTTGACGCGGGCCTGTTTGGCAGCCAACAAGATTCGGATTACCATATACACTGACAGCCAATACGGGTTCGGTGGGGTTCATGACTTTGGGCAGTTGTGGTCTCAAAGGGGTTACTTGACATCATCAAGTTCCCCTATCAGGAATGGAGAATTTGTCAGGTTACTGCTGGATGCTTTGCAGGGTCCAGCAGAAATAGCCGTTGTGAAATGCACTGCACATAGCAAGGGTACTGATTTTGTGTCCCTGGGTAATCGTTATGCTGATGAAGTCGCACGTTACTGTGCTGAGCAGGGATACTTCTTTACTGAACAGACTGTTGAAGGGACGCAGGGGAGGACCGAGTTAAATATGATACTGGAAGTGGCCGATACCTGGGATGAGTTGAGGTGCATGCAAGAGCAGGCGTCGGACTATGAGAAAAAGGTGTGGGGGACAGCTGGTTGTGTCAAAGGAGAGTTGGATTTGTGGGTTTCGGCTGATGGGAGAGCTGTGTTGCCGAATGAGTTGGTGAGTCCGATGGCACGACAGATACATGGTCCTGTACATCTGGGAAGAGATGCGATGATGCGTGTTTTCAGACAAACGTGGTATAACCCGAAATTCAGAACTGCTGCGGAAGCAGTATGTCAGAGGTGTGTTACATGTCAACAAATGAACGTTGGGAAAAAAACACCAGTCACACTGAGTCACATTGGGAGGTCCGGTGGACCCTTCAATAGGATGCAATTAGACTTCATTGAGATGCCAAGATGTAATAGCCTCAGGTATGTCTTGGTGGTCGTGTGTGTGTTTTCAAGGTGGGTTGAGGCATACCCAACACGTAGGTGCGATACACTCACAGTAGCAAAGTTATTGTTGAGGGAGCTAGTCCCACGTTTCGGGGTTCCGACCTCTTTGGAATCAGACAGAGGGACACATTTTAATAACAAGATCGTGAGAATGCTCTGCCCTGCATTGAACATTGACCAGAAACTGCATTGTAGTTACCGACCAGAGGCTTCTGGCATAGTGGAGCAAGTAAATAGAACACTCAAGGCCCGAATGGCAAAAGTGTGCTCATCCACGTCCCTGAAATGGCCAGATGCATTACCGTTGGTGCTAATGAGCATGCGTAGTACACCAGACAGGAGGACAGGACTCTCACCTCACGAAGTACTGATGGGGAGGGGTATGAGGCGACCCTCTGTTCCTTCAACAGCCTTGCTGAATATCATAGATGATCTGATTCTTGACTATTGCAAGGGACTCTCTGATGTCATCCATTCTGTGTCCCTTCAGGCGCAGGCTGCTGAAATTCCAGTTTCTTCAGACCTTTGTCATGACCTGTGTCCAGGTGACTGGGTCCTGGTGCGGAAACACGTAAGGAAAAGCTGCCTGGACGTGCGTTGGAGAGGACCATTTCAGGTTATCTTGGTAACGAACACTGCTGTGAAGTGTGGAGGATTGCCAAACTGGGTCCATGCTTCTCACACCCGACGAGTTCCAGCACCCCTGGAAGAAACAGCACCTCTCGTAGATGAAAATCCAGCTGTGGAGGAAGATCCACTAGAGTGGACAAGTCAAGCTGTGGGGGTGTCTGAAGAGGCTGGTAGCTCATCTGATCAAGCTGAAGGAAATAACGACGACAGAGACTCTGAGTCTACCTCTGAATGGGGAGGTTGCTGTGAAGGTGATTCGAACACAGAGCAAGTTGAAGGTAATGATGAGCAGGGTGTGCAGACGAGAAGCAGAAGAGTAAGAAGAGCAGAGACACGTTGGCCTGAGAGGCGTAGGCGACTGAACGTAAGACTGGCTTCCGAGAGAGATCTTGCCCCTGTATCTGAAGATTCAGACCGGGAAGAAGATGAACAAGAAATAGAGCAAGGAGGTCCGAGAAGGTCAAGGAGGGTGAGAGTACCTTGTCGAAGATACGCCACTCCTGAGTGGACCTACCCTGTGACAGATGCCCGGTGTACTGAGATCAGGGAGGGTGAGGGCTGTGACAGTGACCAGTACGAACCCAAATGTTAAGTTGGATGTGGTGCTGTTGGTACCAGGACTTGAGATCGAAGGCGTACTGACACTCACCGTTCCTAATCCCCCTTACCTAAGCAAGATACGTGATTTACTCCTGAATAGACTGATTTTTCCTACATTTGGTCCAGAAATACCAACCCACGAATCGATTGTGCTTCGCATGGAACTTTTGGAATACGTGCTAAGTGCAGTTGGAACAAGTGTGATTATCGATTACTAAAGACTTTTTGTAAATAGCTGTTGAACTAACCTAGAGCCGAGTGGAAGAAGAAGAAATTTAGGGACTTTCCACGGAGAAGGGTTAGGGTTGTCTGATGTTGATGTAAATAAAGAACTAAAAACTACAAGGGGATTTCTGCTTCCAGGTGTGGTTCGAGAACTTTCAAAAGCCAAGAAAGAGACTTTGTGTTGTTACTAAGAACGGACTACACTGTTCTAAGACCATGGAGGCTGGAAACCCGACTCGTAGAGCCAAGTGCATTGTAGGCACACTTGTAGGAGGAGTGATACTTTTTATTTTCTTAGTAGTTATAGTTTCATATGTAGTGCCACATGAGCAGGCAGTGGAGGTTGAGGGAACACCGACACCTACCACTCCTAGCAAGAAAGAGGTCAAAGTAGGAGCTGAGAAAGCTTTGCTAGCAGAAGAGAGTCGTAGGTTACATGCAGATCTGTCTAAAGGCAATTTTAAGCAGAATGCGTATGCAACGTTGTTGTTGAGTACATTGATGCGATGGATGCGAAAGACTGTTATGTGTGTATGCAATTGCCGGCTTCAGTAGATGAGGGTATTACATACCATCAACTTCCATTGACATATGGAATTTCATGTAGTTTGCTGCTTAGCATATTTTATGGGCGAAATCATTTTGAATATTTCTTTTCGAATTATGGCGCTGTGCTTCCAGAAGTCCCTGCTTATAAGCACCTGAATAAGTTTGATTATTATAAGTCAGAGGACAGACTTGGATATTTTTTCATTCCAACACAAGAGTTAGACACCACATATGCTCACCGACACTATTTGACATGCTTGCTATCAGAGACAGAGAAAAGGTTCATAGAACAAGTAGAGGATAGATACAAAAAGCAAAAACAGTTGCGAGATTCAGGGCAAGGCAAAGTTGATTGGACGGATGAGGAGAAGCTGCACAAGATAAAAGGGAGTTATGGTCCGATAGCTCTAGATGAGGTACAGAAAGGGAAGTTGTGCATTCACAGGCCACAGACGTATTATGAGAATGTGTATGTGGGGCATACTACATGTGAGCACACTTTCACATTGGAGTATTACACAAAGGATTTCTTGCAGAGCTTGGTGCAGGTGATTCCAACTGTGTATTTTGTCTGCGGAAAGAATGCGTATATGCGATAGCCAGAGAAATGGTATGGGGCATGTTATCTTGCCATTATTTTTCCCAAGATATACCATACTGAGGATTTTGCTCTCTTGGAGGGAGGACACCAGACGAGAGGAAAGCGAGGTGAAAGTGCTGGTGCAATAGTTGGAGATGTGTTTGGGGCAGTGATACCCATGTTGGGAGTGATTCTGAATGACGTGAAGATACGGCGGTTGGCAACTGTGGTGGATGAACTGTCAATGAGTACATCTAAGTCATTAGTGTTGGTTGAGGGTGAGATGTTGTCGATAAGGACAATGGTTTTACAGAACCGTCTTGCCTTAGATGTCCTTCTAGCCAAAGAAGGAGGAGTCTGTAAACTTTTGAAGGTCCAGGAATGCTGCACGTATATTCCAGACAATTCTAAGGATCTGGAGAAATATATAAGTAACATTACTGCCATTCATTATGAAATTGAGGATTTGACGCAAGAGAATGCGTGGGAAAAAGTTGGCAAAGGATTTGGAAAGGTTGGAAACTGGTTTGCAAACTTGGGAAGGAGTTTCCTTGGGTTTATACTGAAACCCCTCATCATAGTCGTAGCATGTGTGATTGGGTTGTGGGGTTTGTTAGGAGTGTACAAGTGGTATAGGTCAACCAGGTTGGAAAGATCAATGAGAGCGCAAGAGCAAAGAATGGAGAGACTGCAGGACAGTCAATATCAGAGCTTGAGAGCGATGGAGATGCTCAGGCGAGGGAAAGTGGAGACAGGGTCTGTTTAACTCGGTTCTTACCTTCAGGGATGATGTTGTGATGGTGATGACACAGGTCATCAAAGGGGGGAACTGAGAGAGCGCCAAATAGAGATAAAATTGTAGGGGTGCACCATATGTACGAGTAGTCAGCACCCACATATATAGAGGACTTATTAATCATGTTCAAATGTAATGTAGGATTGAGAACTAATGTAGTTGTTATTAGAAATACATTAAGAACTAATGTAAAGTGCTTTGAAGGTTAATTATGCTGTTTTAACATAGAGATGCCGTTTGCTGTGGAGTATTTCACTAATAAGAGTGTGTTTAATAATTTACCATTGTGCCTTTAGCCTTGCTTATTAAACTCACAGTTGTAACGTTAAATGTGATTAAATGGCTTAGGTAGAGAATTGTATTTTGCAGTAAAGATTGATGTTAAAGAACGTAAATGTATTGCTTATGTTAGCATGTTGGTGCACATAACGTGCAGAGGTCCATTTCATGGAAATCGTGTAGGCCTGATTTGAAATGCCTTATAGCATTAAATCGTAGAAATGTTTTGGAGAAAGCTGCTTCAGCTAAAAGTCAATTGCAACATTTAGAATTTGTGAGCCGATTCACATGCGCTCTTTTGCAGGTGCAGGACCAAGTAGATAGTGGAGTAGAAGGGCCCATTGTGTATGAGAGTTAGGATGCTAGACTCAGATGTGGAGGAGTAGCTAAGGATTTCAAGGAAGCAACTTGAAGCGAAGAAGAGCCTGGGACCCAAGGACCTTTCAACGGACAGAGGTGGAGAGGTGCCATAATGGAAAAAATCTGAAAACCAACACCTTCGAGAGGGGCGTACCTGAAGGCGTGTCGTCCGCATTGTGGGGTTTGTATTAGGGACAGCACCCCGAGGGTGGAGGCAGAGCAGATGGGATGGGGAGTCAGCGAGGGCGGTTGGTCAGGCAGAGAGTTTAGCTATGACTGAGTAGTCTGAAGATTGAGATCGAAGGAAAGTGAGTGAACCCCTTTGAGAGTCACCGCTGCTGACACCTTACTTCTGAATGGGACATTGTTGAGTGGGGATGTCACTTAGGGTAGTGTAGGGACAGACTAACCTGGATTTTATTCCTTTTACAAATTCTTACTAAAACTCAGGTGGTAGCAATTCTTGTTAGCCTGATGATTCTTGAATTAATTCTTGTATTGTTTCTGAGTCGTCTGAGATTCTTCCGTAGGATTATGTTTGTATTAGTGCCTGTTTATCTTTTGAACCTTTTGCTGAGATGCTTATACATCCAGTTGTTTTTGGCTTTGTAATAAATCTTTGAACTTAGTTCCTAGTCAGTGGTTTTTTGGGAGTAACAGAGGAATTGTATGAAATTGACTAACCATTGTTTGATTAGATTTCCTAATTCACTCTATGACAGGACCTGTGTCCGGGATTCTGGAGTATGGCAAGCAGACTCTAGGAGTAAAATCCCACCCTTTCAACCCCACACTGTACTAAGTACATCGCAAATTCATCCGACACAAACTAAGGCCCATTATTCATCACTACCTCGTCAGGATAACCTTCCCTTCTCCATACTTCCTCATAAGTCTCTTATTCCTCGTGACTTAACATCACTCACAACACTTACTTCCGGCCTTTTCCAATGGTAATCCACGAAAAAATATGGCAAACTTTCTCCCTTAACCTTCTAACTCGAATAGTCAACTGATGTTCATTGCAACCCTTTGCAATGGTTTGAAAGGGAATGAAATAGGAACTAGTGTCTCTTTAATAACATGCATTTTATTACTACACGCACAATTTATGACATTTCTCACATATCTTTCCACATCCCTTCGACTCCCAGCCACCAAAAAACCTCCCTTACCTTCCTTTCAATTCCTCACATTCCGCCATTACCTTAGTACAGAGTCCTCAACACTCTTTCTCTCAACCCCAATGGTACCACAGATCTGTCACCTCTTCTTATGACAACCTCCTGGTTCGACAACTCTGACCATACTTCTTTATATTTCATCAAAACATTCAGGTTACCTTCTACTTAGACCATTCCTTGGGTAAGGTTCTCTCAAGAAACGGCATCTTTTTATCTTTTGTCATCACTTCCTTCTAGTCCCTCTCAGACACCACTTTGACCTTAGTATCCATAACATTAGCTACCATCCTCCTCATTGTCTTTCTGGACCGGTAAACTTGATAAACATTCATCATTCATGTTTGAAATTCCGGGAACATACTCCACTGCAAATGTGTACTCCTGTAACCTATACATCGATTTTGCAATCCTTGGGGAATCCCGGCTTGCCCCCTTCATTGTAAAAACATCAACCAAAAGTTTATGTTTGGTCCGCAACACGAACATTCTCCCCCACAAAAAAATCCTAAAGTGCTGGACTCGCCACCAGCAGGCAAATACTTCCTTTTTAATTATTGAATAAATTACTTCTGCCCCCTTTAATGTTCTCGATGCAATCACAACAACTCTTTCTTTTCCATTTCTTACCTGCAAAAGTGACAGGCCAAATTTATGCATGCTAGTATCTGTGGACACAATGGTATGGTCACCCAAGTCAAAGGGTTTTAACACAACAGCATTTACAATGCTTTTCCTAATCTTATTAAATGGCAACTGGTACTCACTTGTCCATTCATATCCTAGTCCCTTCCTCATAAACACTTGTAACTGTTGAGCAATATCCTCAAAACCTGACAAACTTGGCATAATATTCTGCCAGGCCTAAAAATTACCTCAATCAGTCCTTATCCATTTGGCATGGTGTAGTAAATATCCAAACTACAAGTAGGTGTGAACTAAGTATTTATTGAATTTCTCGACCGGACAATGAAAACGAGCCTCCGTGAGCCAAAAACAACAATCAACTGCTCACTGGTGCCGTTTCACATTCAAAGGTAAGCTCTACTGTTACATATCCATAGTTCCACACTTTTCTCACAGGACACCTCAAGTACGAAAGTCCCCACAAGGAAAGAGTAGAACACTAGACATCTCCTTTTCATTGCCCACAAGTGTTGGTATCTTCATCCAGAAAAAAGTTATGCGAGACGATAACTTCAGTTTTCTGAGCGGGATGAACCTGTGGGCAATTAGAAAAATCATGCAAAACAGACGACTTTTTGACATCAGAATTGAATGCAAACGGAGCTTTACATAAAGCTACTCTCTTCAGATTCCAACACTTTCCATCCTCCAAAATAACAGCATTTTTCCTTAATTTGGCAATGCATTGAGGTTCAAAGAATTTACTTACATTTTTTTGTACAAACCCTGCTTTTTTTACTCTAACTCACTGGCCAACAGACAGTGTAACATAATGCGTGTTATGCTTTGTGTCATAGAACTTTTTGTACCTGTCATGTTTAAGAAAAAGATTGTTCTTAACATCAGAAGAAGACTAAGCATGGGTGAATTTTGCGAATCTGGC
The DNA here is from genome assembly GCF_964263255.1 of Lissotriton vulgaris. Classification (NCBI taxonomy): domain Eukaryota; kingdom Metazoa; phylum Chordata; class Amphibia; order Caudata; family Salamandridae; genus Lissotriton; species Lissotriton vulgaris. The sequence goes on along the minus strand of NC_141694.1, from coordinate 1,347,501,486 downwards.
GTTCGCGAATTTGCGTATTTGCGAACTCGCAAACCGCAAAATCCGCGAATTCTCGCGAATTTGCGGATTTTTATGTTTTTATAGTGTTCGCAAGGGTTTCTGCCAGTTCGCGAGGATTTTGTACCAGTTCTCGATTGCGAACTTACTTGTTGGCACGCAACGGTCACGACTATGTTGTTTCTACGTCTGGTTGATCATCACAGGTTCACAGCACCCTCTGTTTCAACACTGCCACCCTCTGTTTCCCCCATGCCACCCTCTGGTACATCAATGCCACCCTCTGGTTCATCATCATCATCACTGTAGATTATGGGGAGGAAAAGCAAGCACACCTGCCCTGCTTCAACTAACATGAATTAATTTGGGGTTGATTTATTAATGTGTCACTGTTTTAAAATTCCAGTCTGGCACCTGCTTCCTTATCTGTAATTTGCTTTCTGTTGCAGTGCAATTTTTTTTTCCAGGACCTTTGTGGCCTACTTGTAGCTATTCCATGATCCGGCTGTGAGGGTCAGAGCAGGGTCATACAATTGTTGCAACTAGCAACTGAACTCTGGAGGGCCCCAGTCAGGAAGCACTACAGGGAATGGTTACTAATGATGAATTTGAACGTTTGCACCTGCTGAGTGCTTTCAGTTTAGCAAAACTCGTTTTTCTGCAGAACAGCAAATGTAATGCCCCAAACAAACTTACTTGTGAAAGTATATTTCTAATCCAAAAGTGATCTAAAGAAAGTCAAAAGGCCTCAAATTCAAAAAAGGGCAGGCAAATGTCAACCTGAGGATTTATTCTGATAAAAATCATCATTTTCAGAAGGTCTATACTGCTTGCTAGTGGATTTCTTGTGCAGAATTGCAAATTTTGTAATTTCGCGAGTGCGAGATTGTTGCTGCCCGCCGCACCTACATGTTCGCAATTGCGAACTAACACCGCACGCTGCAAAATTGTATCACCAAGAAAAAAAAATCCGCTGCGTGCGAATTTGCGGATTTTCGGTAAATTCGCGACCGTTCGCGGATCGCGAATTTACCGAAAATCCGCAAAATCCGCGAGCGTAACGGATTTTCTGCCCATGCTTAAAGAAGACCAATGCACTTCTCCACAACTTTAAATCCAAACCTGATACCACTTTGCTCTGGGTTTTTCTCCCTCTCATGAGCTCAAACAATGAAAATTTAGTTGAATCAACAATTGAAACTCTATAAGACCAGAGAGTTTTAAACATTTTTGTTTCCCAGCGAATATTGTTCTTAAAAGCCAACTGAATAGCGCCCTTCTAAACCCTATTGTACCTTTCCACTAAACCATTTCCACTGGGATTATACATAGAGGTAGTATTGTGTTCAATGCCACATTTGGATAAATATTGGGTCATGATCTCGGAAGTAAATTGTACGCCATTATCACTACTGATAACAGCAGGAATACGTTCACTAAGGAAAACTTCATCATAAAACACTATCACCCTATCATTATCCAATTTTCTGATAACTTTGAGTACAGGCCATTTAGAAAACACATCCATCATTGAAATAACATACTTCCTATAACTGCCGGCAGGACCCATGATATCCACAGCGACACACTCCCATGGATAATCTGGGCACATAAAGTCACTCACGGGAGGCCTTATAGTTTTAAGGGTTTTGTCAGCAGGGCAACACAATCCACAATCTCTCACAACTCTCTTTACCTCAATGTCCACACCGGGCCACCAATTCCTGCTTTTGTCAATGCACTTGGTTTTTAAAATGCCTAAATGTCCATCATGGCACAAAGAAATTATTTTATTTCTTAAATCAAATGGAGGAACAATGTTATCACCTCTCATAAGATTGCCACACAAAGAAGATAATTCATCTCTGACTTCCCAAAAAGGTTTTACATCTTTAACATCCATTTTGCAGGGCCAACAATTGCTCAAAAATTATAAAACCTTTTTTAAACAGTCATCTTTAGTTAAGGCTTCATTCAACTCCTCTCTTTGACAGGAATCCAGACCATGGTTCCAAAACCTTGCAACTTGAGCATTATCCATAAGATCATCCTAGTTTTCCACCATTTGAACTTGTAAGGGTGACAAGAAAAAGCAACAGCATTCTTCTTACCAGGCAAGTATTCAATTTTGTTTAACAAAACCTAATAATCTCATAGAAATGCGTGCAAATCTGACAGAAACATTTATCATACCAACATTAGATAAGAACTTAACCATAGGTTTGTGATCACATTTAACAGTGACTTTGCTGCCCCAAACAAATGTGTGAAAATGTTCTAGAGCCCAAGCACAAGCGGGTGCTTCGCGCTCAATTATAGCATACTTACATTAGGCAGGAGCTAAAGATGTAGATGCATAACCAACAATGGATTCAAACCCCTTTTTATCAATCTGTGCTAAAACAGCACCAATACCAGTACCACTGGCATCAGTAGTGATTATATGTTTACCACATGGATCAAAGCCTTGAAGAGCAGGAGTAGAAGCAATAGTGTTCTTAATATTAGACAACTCCTCTTGACATGCATTAGACCACACAAATTTAGAATTCGATTTAAAGAGTTGCTTTATATGAAAGGTTCTGTTAGAATTGTTCCTAACAACCTTTGAAAAAAACTCCACAAGTCCTAAAAAGTATTTAACTTCATCCTTGTTTTTGGGGTTAGGGGCATCAGTAATAGCAGAAACCAACTTTGCTTTAGCAAGTATACCAAGGGGGCTGATTTCAACACGTAGAGAAGAAAGAGTAGCAGAGCAAGTCAAATTTCAAGTAACGCCTTTCACCTCACAATAGTAGAATGTAGTTCTTCAATGCATATGTGAAGTGAAGAGACTGACTTACACTGTGCATTAATAAGACTGATACTCTTCAATGTTCAGCGATCTTAAGGAAGGAAGTGCCTTATTGTAAACATTGACACAGAAAGTACTTTTATCGAAGGTGTGGTTTCTGTGATGCCGACCAATAGGAACGATCAATGCACAGGTGGGGCTCGTTGCTCCAATGAAAATCGTCAATGAAATGCAACCCCAAATTTTTCCAATTGGCTGCAGCCGAACTCATTAAAATTTAGGAAATAGATGAATGCGAGTGTCTGATCTGGTCGAGATTGTCGCCAATAAATGTATAGCAAATATCTGAACTGCACGTAGGTGTGAACTAGTATTTATTTCATTTCTCAACCAGACAATGAAAATGAGCGTCCGGGAGCCGACAACTACAATCAACTGCTCTCCGGTGCCATTACACATTCAAAGGTAAGCTCTACTGTTACATATCCATAGTTCCACACTTTCCTCGCAGGGCACCTCAAGCATGAGAGTCCCCACAAAGAAAGAGTAGACACTACACATGGGTCCTTCTCAATCGCTTCCATCAGCTTGTGCTTTGGTTTGATCCCCTCATACGATATGGTGTGGTATAGATACTCCACAGAATGATATGCAAATTTACACTTGTTTACTTCAACCAGCGTTTAATATTTCAAACACCTTTCTCAACAACTTATCATGCATCACCTTGTCCTCTGCCCACACCAAGATGTAATCTTGAAAGAATCACAAAATGTCTACCTCCCCTCCTAATGTTTGCATAACTCTTTGAAACACTGCCGAAGTAGACGCAAACCCAAATGGTATATGCACAAATTGAAATGCTCCTTCTAGCATTATAAATGAGGTGAGATGCCTCAATTCTAGAAGCAACAATACTGGTGGAAGTCAAGTGTTGAATGCATTTTTCCCCCTTTAACTACGGCCAACAACTCGTTGATGTTAGGTATAGGTTGGTGTGGTAATATCCTTCTTTTCTTTCTAGCATTGTCATTGATGTCACTTATGGAATTGTCATATGCATTAAAGAATGCTACACATGTAATGGAAAATGTTGTAGTGGACCTGAGTTCTAGATGAGAGAAGCAGTTGTAGCTGATCTGATCTAGACGCTTTGGTTTGTGCTCCAGTGGGTCCTTGGATTTAACTTAAATAAATCCTGGAATGTTTTTGTTGAAGCTGTTGCTAGACTTGAGAAACAGTTTGAAGATGAACCTAATGTCATGATTGAAAGGCATTCTTTTCATAAGAGGAAACAGTCCGCTGATGAATCTGTTGAGGATTAAGTAGCAGCTCTGAAGATTTTAGCTGCAAACTGCGATTTTGGTGCCTATGTTGATACAGCGTTAAGGGATCAATTTGTGTTTAATTGTGCAGCTAAAAAAGTGCAAGAACGATTCTTAGCTTGTTGTAATCCTACTCTGGTAGAAGTAATTGATTTGGCCAAAGGGATTGAAAGATCAATTGAGTCATCGAAGGTCATTGCTGCTAACAAAAACAAGAATACTAATGACACTTCTGTTTGTGCTGTTCAAATGCATTGTAAGGGTAATTTTCAAACTAATAGAGTTTTAAGTTGTTTTAGGTGTGGCTCAAAAGCACATTTGGCGAACGGTCCAAATTGTTCTGCACTTAAAAAAAAGTGTACTAAATGTGGTAAAATCGGCCATCTTACATCTTCATGTAGGATTCAAAGGAAAGGTGGTAAGTCTAATTCCGCTGTTAGTAGTGTTTTTTATGTTAATGATGATTTGGAGAATTTAGTCATCACTATTTATGATGATTCCTTTGATAGTCACATAAATAGTATTTCTCTTCCTTTCAAAGCTCCTTTAGGGATAGTTCATGTCGGTAAGATTGTCTTTGAAGCTATGGCTGACTCAGGTTCGCGGGTGACTATCTTATCAGATGTGTTCTTTTATGAAAAATGGAAAGGTGTCAAACTTGCTAAATCAGATATCAATCCTAAAGCTTTTGGTAATTTTGACATCAAAATGTTAGGTTTCTTTGAAGATTCGTTAAAATTTGAGACCCGTGTCATTTTTACCAAAATTTATGTTGCAATTGATGGAAAAAATATTGTTGGGTGGTATGATCTTGGAAAACTTGGCATTAATTTATGCCGAGGATCAGATTGTCCCATTCAGTTGAGAGAAATGCCTGTTAACAATGTTTCTTTGGAATATCCTCTATCTTCCATTCTGAATAAGTATAAGAATGTTTTTGAAGATGTTGTGGGGGAGGTCAAAGGTTTTTCACACAGGATTAAACTTAAAAAAGGAGCTTTACCTGTACAACATAAAGTTCGTATGGTACCTTTGGGTGTGAGGGACAAGCTCAAATCACATTTGGATGGTCTCCGTTCTCAAGGTATCATAGACCCTACTGATAGCTCAGAATGGGTTTCGGCTATCATTATTGCTCTTAAGAAGAATCAAGAAATTAGATTGTGTGTAGATCTTCGATCTCTCAATAAAAACATTGTAGTGGAAACTTATCCTTTGCCTAGAATACAAGAAATGTTGGCTGCTGTCAATGGAGCAATTTTTTTTTCCATTATTGACTTGAAGGCAGCATACCATCAGGTTACTCTGGATCAGAATTCTAAAGATCTGACGGCGTTTATAACTCCGTTTGGGTTATTTAGATTTTTGAGGATGCCTTTTGGCCTGGCATCTGCTGCCAGTGTTTTTCAAAAGTTAATTGAAAATTTGTTTTGTGGAGTTAAAGGTGTCCAGTCTTTTCAAGACGACATTTTAATCTTTACTAAGTGAATTGATAAGCATAATGTCACTTTGGAAAAAGTTTTGAAGATCCTAAGCAGCAAGGGAATGACGGTGAGCAAGGAAAAATGTAGATTCTTAGTTAAAGAAATTGACTATTATTTAGGTCATAAAATTACTCAGAAAGGGATTTTTCCTAAAAGAGATATCATCAGCAACCTTGAAAATGCCAGCAAGCCTCAGGACAAGGATGCTTTATGCTCTTTTCTTGGGTTAAGTGAATACTATGCGAAATTTGTGAAAGGATATGCTTTGGTTGTTGAACCACTCAGACAACTATTAATGAAAGGTTCCAGATTTGTTTGGACTGATGTCTATGATTCAGCTTTTCAGGGTGTGATTAAGCTTATCGCTAGTGCTCCGGGTCTTAAAACTTTTGATCCTGAAGGGAAGTCTTTTGTAACTGTGGATGCAAGCACGGTTGGATTGGGGGCTGTTTTCACGCAGATGGTTAATGGCAAGGAGAGAGTTATTTCGTTTATCTCAAGAGCGATTAGAGGTGCTGAAGTTCATTATAGTACAATCGAGAAGGAGGCTTTAGCCTATGTGTGGGCTGTGGAGAAGTTGAAGAATTTTTTACGGGGTAGGCCTTTTGTTTTGGTGACGGACCATAAGCCGTTGGTTTATATGATGGATGGCGTGAGGAGTGGTAGAGCATCTTCCAGGTTGGTTCGGTTAATAGCGAGACTGCAGGAGTTTAACTTTGAGATTCAGCATATTCCAGGTGGAAAGAATTTTGCTGCAGACTGCTTATCTAGGTTACCTCCACTGGGTGATTCTTGTGATGAAATCACTGATCAGCAAGAGTGTGTTGTGGCTGCTTTGGATGTTGTAGAGTCAAGCAATTTTGGCATTGATGAGGATGAATGGAATGATCATGTTGGTAAAGATAATTTGTTAGTTAAGGTCAAATCTTATGTTGTTAATGGATGCCCCTCTGTTAAAAATATTGAAGCATCGTTGAGAAGTTTTGCACAAGTGGCGAATGAGCTATCTATTGAAAATGGAATTTTGTTGAGGAATGAGTTGTTTGTTCCACCAGGTAGTCTCAGAGAGAAGATTATCAAATTAGCACATTCAGGGCATCCTGGTGTTTCAGGTACAAAGAGGTTGCTTAAGTGTCATTATTGGTGGCCTGATTTGGATACCTCTGTTGAGAAGTTTATCAATAACTGTGCGGTGTGTGTTAGGTCTGACAAGCACTGGAAGGTTTCTACTGAACCTTTGTCAATTTGTGAAGCTCCTACAGGTCCGTGGGAAAAGCTCTCTATTGAATTTTCAGGACCTTATGATTGTCTTGGCAGAGAAAATAGATTTTTAATTGTTCTCTTTGATGATTTTTCTAAATGGTTACAATATTCTTTTGTGGAGCATCCTAGTACTGATGTGGTTATTAGTTTCCTGGACAATGTTTTCAGGATCGAAGGGGCACCCATTTCCATTAGGTCTGACAATGGTGTTCAGTTCATTTCAAACAAAATGAAATTGCTTCTTAAAAAGTTTGTAGTGTCTGCTAATAGGGCTCCCCTTTATAGTCCACGTTCCAATGGTCAGGTTGAAAGGGCCAACAGATTTTTTAAAGAGGGGATCCAAGCTGCCTTGGAGAGTAATTTGGATGTTTTTGACTTTTTGAAAGACAAAATTTGGCGTTATCATGTGACTCCTACCTCTTGTACAGAGGTTTCTCCTTTTTGTCTAATGAGAGGCAGACAAGCTAGATCTTTGTTTTTGCCCCAACTTAAAAACAAGAGCAATTTGACAGAGAGTTTTGAGTCTTCTATCTCTAAAGCTAGAGATAACATCACTTCTGCACGGATGTCAGGAAAGTTCTATCATGATTATTTTCATCATTGTAAGAGCAAGGTTGTGAATGTTGGTGATTGGGTTAGGATTGTTAGTCCCTCTCACACACCCAAAGGTATGTCCAAGTTCAGTAAGCCCTTTAAGGTGGAACAAGTTTCTGATTCCACTGTTTTCCTCAAGGGCAGAGGGTGGTGGAGTAAAAGTTCTGTGATTGTTCTTAAACCTGGCCAAGAATTTTTTTTTTGATAAAAGGGAAGATGGTGAAGATGTTTGGTTTGATCATTCCTGTTCTGGTCCATTACAGAAGGAACAGTTTGCTTGTTCCAGTGATGATCTAGGTTCTACTCTTTGTTCAGAGTCTGATCCTATTTTGGGTCCTCCTGTTTCTGATGGTGATGCTGGTACTAGTTCATCTGTTCTTGGTTCACATGTTTCTCTTAAAAGATGTCTTAAATTGCCTAAGAGATTTGATGATTATATTCTGGATTAATCTTTCTTTGTTTTGTTTTACTTTTCTTTTGTTTTGTTGTATTTTATTTTATTTTGTTTTATTTGTGGAAAAGATACATGTGGTAGTATCCTTCTTTTCTTTCTAGCATGGTCATTAATGTCACTTATGGAATTGTCATATGTATTAAAGAATGTTACACATGTAATGGAGAATGTTGTAGTGGACCTGAGTTCTAGATCAGAGAAGCGGTTGGAGCTGATCTGATCTAGACGCTTTGGTTTGTGCTCCAGTGGGTCCTTGGATTTAACTTAAATAAATCCTATTCTAAACTTATACTGCCTCCTCCGCTCTTTACAGTTGGCGGTCCACCCATCTGTTATCGTTTAGATCGCTTGAGTGCACACACATCCTAATGCTTCCACTGGGTTTACATGTAATCACAACCGGACATAACCAATCAGGTGCCTCAATGTGTTCGATCACTCCCCATTCCACCAATCTCCTTAACTCTGATTTTAATGCATCTTTCAATACCACAGGCACACTTCTTACCTTGTGAGCTTTAGGGACAGCTCCCTCCTTGAACACAATTCTTGGTGAAAACTTCCTCATACATCCCAGTTTATTTCTAAGCAGTTTTGGAAATTCACCCTGCAACATAACAGCATCTCCTTGGGCCACAGATGACACTTGTTCCATTGGATCCCCATTTAATGCAATATTTAAAGCACTTTGTTCCCTCCAACCTGGTAGACATCGTCCCTTTTATACCACATATACATAGCATGTGAGTCCCCTGTGTTTAAACAACAACTTTGTTTGAAAACAACCAATTACAGGCAACTTATTCTCTATGTACCCAACTAACTCCACCTTAGTTGTAGACAGTTCTTCCTTTTTCAAGTCTTTCAAAGTTTCTTGATCAATGAGTGTATTAGGCAAACATGAATCCACCCACATTTGCACCACAATTACTCAAAGATGCCACATGTCTAATGCTCCTGCACCTGTAACATGCCCTTTTTTCTCCTTCACTGTTTTATCCAGCTTTAACCTGCCCTTTCCTGTAATTATTCTCCTTGTTTACAACTTGTACCATTGACTTATCACCACATTTTTTCTATAACTCTTTCAAATACCTTGATGAATGTTCTAAAAGTTTGGCAACAGCAATGGCTCTTTCTGGAGATTGATCTTTTAAACATAACAATTTTTCTTGTACCCTCATATTTCTCGTATGATTGATTAACTGATCTCTACTTACATCCTTATGATTATCACAAAAAATACATGTGACAGCTAACATATGTAATGTACTAACATATTGATCTATTGATTCACTCGATGTTTGTGCGTGTGAAAACAATTTATGGCGCTCCACCGCCACCCTGACTTTCTTCCCAAAAGTGCACTTCCAGCTCTTTCATTGCAATACTATATACACCAACCTCTTCATCCTCCTCATCCAATTCCCCATTGTTTTCTGTGTCAACATTCTGACATGGTAAAGTCTTCAATAACTTCCTCCCCTCTACTCCCAAGCTATGTTTTAACAAAGCAAACTTCCTCTTGGCAATAAAAATGGTTCTCCCTAACGCTTCTAAATACGTCTCGAATTCTTCTTGGCAATCTTTCCATGCAAACCTGGATCCCCCGGGGCATTTAGAAAAAACAGGCAGAGCTGCAATAGCCTGCATGATTTAACACACACCACACAACACGTTTTACCCCTAATTTACACAACAAATTAAAACAATAAACTTAGTCACTGCTGTGTCAGGTCAGGGAAACATTGCAAACTAATATAAAATAATGTAGCCACCATTGTCCACAACTTTGCCAAAGAAATGGTAAGAAAAAAATTAGCTTTTTCAATTTTACTATAGCAGTCTAGTCTTCCACTAAGTAGGCTTCTCCAAATCAAATGTCAAAGACTTCATGTTACTCCCAATCCGCTCCACAGGTCATGTGAAATTAAATGCTTCCTCCCAGCCTCACAGTGATCAGACACTCCTCCTAGCTGCTCCTGATGAACCAGTAAAATCCAATACAGTTACCTGTGTAAGTTACCTTACATCCTTTTAACAGATCTCTGCGCCGGCACTTCATTGCAGTCAAACTGCAGGTCTTACTGTGCTTCACGCAGAACTCTGGGTATTTCCGAAATGCAGCCTGACACACTCGATACTGCAGCTCTGGACTTGCCTTAAGCAGACTGCACATGTACCAGCAATGCAGCCTGACACTCTCCTTTCCGCAATGCAGCTTGAAGTGCTCCCTTCAAGTTGTGTAGCCATTACAAGGCTATGGGCGTGGCACTTTCTACATTGCCTGGTGCACACAGTTCTACAGAGGCCATTGCCACACAACCACAAAACACTTTGCTCGTGCCATGTTGTTTGTGCTGGAAGATCGCACAGTTGCCTCGTGTTTCTCCCTCTCAGCAGTCAAAATTAAATTTATTTTCTTACTCTTAGAACATTGCTGCGCTCCTACTACTTCCTGCCAATATCGCAATCCACTCTACCCTGACCAAGCCTCCTGTTCCACAAAACCTACTACACTTCTTCAACTATCTGCCAACAAAACGGGTTGGTCCTTATATGGGTACATTCCATCCTCCTTGCCATTGAAAAATAGCACACTCCCAAAACGCCTTCAATATGCATTTGTTTTTTCCATGAACAAGCGTGCAACCAACGCTGGCAGAACAGGATCAGCAACTGACAGCGTTGGCTTAGCATTGTGACATCATTCTACATTCTAAATTCCATTGACATCATGTTGCAAAGATACAGTACACTGCCTACCCTAAGCATTTAACATGCTAATTTGAGTACTAGCATACAACAAACACCAAGCATAGAAACAGCATACTAAATATTTACCCCACTTTCTTAAGGTCAGCACACTGGTTACATCCTGGATGGAATCCCTGAGTCCCTCTTTTCTGTGTTTTGGGAGTGGTTATTTCACATTCCTTAATGGGGATGACTCCCAGATGTGGCTGACTATAGTCCTCATGCAACAAAGTCTACGTTTGGCCTTAATGGTCAATGTTAACTGTGCTAGGAGCTACATGTCTGCAAGTCCTCTGCAGGCCAAACCGTTTTACAGTTTTACTTGACCCTATGGTAGCCGGCAAGTACAGGAGGACTGATACACTTTTTTGTGGTCTCCAGAGTCTCAATGGAGAGGGACCGCACCGCTTGCTGTCTTTCCTTGATGATGTGTTAGGCCTCCCCAATCTTCAGATGGCCTGCATTGGTATTGGACTTACTCTCTCAGCTCCTGCAGCAATCTGTAAATGTACTTCACATCATCCTTGACAGGAGGATCATGGGCAATGGCCCTGAGATTGGAGAACCCCCTGATGGCACACAGGGTCACTAACTTCAGCTGGCATGTAGACAATGGCCTTATCATCATGACGATCTTCTTCCTGGTTACATAAGATCAATGCCTTTGCTCATACTTTGATGTGCACACATAGACAAGGCCTTAGCTTCACAGTGGTCCCACCTTGGCACACAGGGGTGTCAGCTATCACATCTCTCAAAACATGATGGCCCTAGCTTCCACAAGAGTGGGTAGTTGGCTTGGACTCTTTCAATGATCCATGAACAGGATTGGGCATCTCACACATTGCACACTGGGATCTACACGGCTTGGTCCTGGATGGATCTCGCTTCAACCAGTCACTTTCATCCTCAGAGGATCTACTGGTTTTGTCAGTCAGGCAGAAAGCTGGTGCTCCAGGCTGATGGAAAGTGGTCTTGGCTTCTTGGGAAATAGTCCCTCATCCAGCTAGGAGACTAGCAGACCTTGGTTCCTAGTCCTGATTCCAACAACTGGAAGTCTTGGTTAACTTTTCTCTAGTTGAATCCAGCTGTAGAACAATGTTGTTGAACAATTTGTGGGACTCATGCCCCCACCTTTATAGTCCAAATCCAGACAAGGGTGTGACCTGATCTTCCTACTACTAGGCCCGGCAAAGGTATTAGAGAAAATCATAAACAGATACATCACCAAATACCTGAACAACCACCAACACCACATCACTGCTCAATCTGGTTTCAGACCGAACCACCACACAGAAACTGTGCTCATCAATGCAATGTACATTCGCATGACTCTGGATGGAGGGCATACCGCCGTTATCTTCATGGTCTCCCACCCCACCCCATCCACATCCAATGCCTACATGACATTGGAATCTAGGGACACACACTTTGAGGGATCTGATCCTTTTGACTGGAAGGACACAGTCAGTTAGCCTGGTGCAATATACTGTGGATGCCCACCCCCTTCATCTGTGGAGTTCCACGAGGATTCTCCCTGAGCCTGACCCTCTTCAATACGTACGTGAACCCTCTAGCCAGCATTATCCGGTCTCAGACATCAATGAACTCTCTTGCACCGATGATACACTGCTCATTCTCCCCCTTATGGACAAGACACCCATTACATAGATCAGGGCCATTGCCTGAAAAACTAACATCACCCAGTGGATGAAGACCAACTATCTGAAGTTGAACACCAACAAGGTAAAAATTGTGATCTTTGAGAAAAGCACTTCACCATAGGACTCCAGCTTCTGGCCAACAGAGCTAGGAATGGCACCCATCCCCAAAGCCCATGACAAGAATCAAAGAATCATCATTGACGAGCTAACTTGATATGGCTGATCAAGTCAATGCTGTCACCACCTGCTGCTTCCATACTCTGAAGATGCTGAGGAAGATTTTTAAATGGCTCCCAATCGGCACCTGGAAATTTATCATGCATACCCTTGTCATAAGCAAGCCCTCTATGTTGGAATCAACAAAAAGCTCATCAAAGGCTGAAGGTCATTCAGAACTCAACAGACACAATCACTCTCAACCTCCCACGCCACACTAACATAACCGCACACCTAAAAGAGCCCCACTGGCTCCCCACACATAAATGAGCACAATTACACTCTACACTTTCATGGCACTACATAACACTGGCCCAGCATAGACCACTGACAGAATATCAATGACAGGAATATTGAGGTACACAAATATCGTGTACAGAATATCGATGTCAAGAATATTGAAATCCTATCTCTACAAAGGTAAGTACAAAAATATCAAAACCAAAAAATCAATGATTAAAATATCATTGTTCAAAATATATATATATTTTTAAATGGCTTAAAAATATTATAAATAAATGAAATAATAAATATAATTAATAAAAACAGAATTATAATTTTTTTATAAATAATAAATATAAAAATAATGAAACATACATATACAAAAATTATATATATATTTACCTAATAATATTGATAAATGATTATCGTATTAAAATATAAAATGTTAGAAACATAATAAAAAATATGAAAATAATATATATATATATTATATAACTGAGTGTAATTTATCGAGCTTTTCCATTCTACACGCCCAGTTGCACTGAAATGTGCAGGCGACTAATTATTGCAGTTTAAACCTACCGAAGGGAACAGGCACAATGTGGAGTCACGCAGTTCAGGAGAGAGAGCAAGAAGCAGATGCGCTTTTTGATAATGTGGCTAAAAACAAAAGCAAAAGCACTAATAAGAACGCGCAAAAAGACACCAATGAAGAAGTGAATAAAGACGCCAATTTGATATTAAGGAATCTGGAGAAAAAAATGCGAGCAGAGTTGACAAAATGGTGGGAAAGCAAGTCCCTGACAAAATATGTGGAAGTTAATCGGGTCCCTCGGGGCCTGCGCATACTATTGGCTCCCAGCTTCGAGCACCCTAATCCAGCAATGTTACTCGAGTGGGGGGAGAGTAATTTACAACAATCTATGAATCTCATAAGGATTTTAATTAAGTATGCCGATATAGACCGTTCAGCACTCGCAAAGGAGATTGAGGAAATGGAACAGGATCTCAGCAAAATGGAACACCAGGACTGGATTTCGAAAAAAATGAATGAAATTAAGGAACGATTGAAAAAATATGAAGATAAAATAAAAAATAGAAAAGTACATAAATTTGCCAGGGACCTGGAGGACTATGAAAGAGGCCAGATCTACACTTTTGCAAAAAAATATGAAAATATTCGCAAAATGAAAAGTACATCGGTAACTAAACCGAATATTTTGGAGGCTAATCCGACTTCTAAGGAAGGAGACTCACCTGAATTGGATTCAATATCTCTAACAAGTGAGTCCAGTTTGAGCTCAGCAGGTTCTAGTACGAGCAACTTGGAACCTGTAGAGATGATTCCCGGCTTAGGTGAGGAGGTGGATTTTTTAGTCCAGGACCGGTTGAAAACCCTCAGACCAAGGAAGGAAAGAAAGCAAGCCGACGAAGGCGGAACACCATCAGAAAAACCGCCCGAAGAAAACGCAAAAGGCAAGCCGAAAAAGAGGCAAAACTACTGGCGGAAGAAGAAACAATAAACGACAACACGGTAGTGAACCTCAGTACTATGAAGCTCACAAAAGCAGAGGAACAATTGCTTTCTTTGGGTTTAAACTTTTGTCCAAACACCAATTTCGATTATGCCTCAACACGTGTAGATCTTTTTTTGTTCATCCGTAAATTAAAACTCAAGAAATTTCATGCCTTAAAGAGTCTGGGAGAGGACAAACAAAATAATCAGGGAGCCTCCAATTCCTCCGGCCTACAAGTCGGGGAAATACCAGCATTATGGGCATTACACGGTTTGAACAATGAAGATCAGCTGAATTCCCAAGCTCCGACACAAGTTAAATTAAAAGAACTGAATTTATTACAGAAGGGTGCAGGGGAAAGCCCTTTCAAACCGAAGTCCACTTTTATGCCATTGATGCCGAGAGACTCAATCGATGTCTTCCATGACCGCGTCGTGGAGGAAATAAAAGAACTACACTGTTCCACAAATCGTAACAGAAACTTTATTCCAAACCAGCGACAAGCTTCTCTGAACACGTTAATAAACAAGCTAGCCAAGGATGCTTCTATCTTGGTAAAAAAATCTGATAAAGGGGGCAATGTGGTCCTGTGGCCCAAACAGCAATATGATTCAGAGGCCAATAGACAATTAAATAATAAAGATTGCTATGAGTCAACAACTTGGATTAAATATAACAAAGCGAAGGAGAACCTTAAGAAAGAGCTTTCTAAATGGAAATCTGAGGGCCTATTATCAAACGATGAGTATAAATTCTTGTTCAGGACTCATCCAAGGGTACCCTTCCTATATTTATTACCAAAAATCCACAAAAACATCAATCCTGTTCCAGGTCGCCCTATAATCTCGGCGATAGGGAGTATGACTGAGAATGTGGGATCATATATTGACTTTTATTTACAGGACCTAGTCAAGACTTTGCCCTCCTATATTAAGGACACTGGTGATTTTTTACGGTACCTTAACAACATATCATGGTCACAAGAATGGATTTTACTAACGCTAGATATAGAGTCTCTCTATACTAGCATACATCACGAATGTGGGTTGCGTGGCGTTGAGCATTTTCTAAATACACGTCCTGCTGAATATGCTATGCATAATAAGATGCTATTGTCTTTAATCTCATGGTGCCTAGACAATAATTATTTTACATTTGGAAAAAACATGTACAGACAAAAGCAAGGGGTAGCTATGGGGGCCTGCTTTTCTCCAAGCTACGCGTGTTTGCATGTTGGGTTTTGGGAAAAGCAGGTCCTCATGAAGGAACACAAGGTCATATTTGAAAACAATGTTGTTGCATGGCTTCGTTATATAGACGACGTTTTTATTATTTGGAAGGGCAGTATGCAGAGTGCACAGGAGTTTGTTGAGTTATTAAATGTAAATGTTTTCAACTTGCATTTTACTTCAAACATGAGTGCTACTAGGCTAGAATTTCTAGACGTCCAGGTACAAATAATTGATGCAACTTTAACTACTACAGCTTTTAGGAAACCAACAGCTGGTAATGCAATATTGCACGCATCAAGTGCCCATCCTCGGCATTTAATAGCCAGCATACCCTACGGGGAACTGCTGCGTCTCAAGCGGATTTGCAGCACAACTGAGCAGTTTAAAATCTGCAGTGAGTCATGCCTGAAACGTATGCGTCAGAGAGGATATAGCGAAAAGATTTTAGAGCAAGCCATGACAAAAACAAATGAGAGACCTAGAACTACCTTGCTTCCCAGCACTAATGAGTTGAATGTCACTACAGCAGAAGAAAATAATTCCCCAAGACTCATTACCACATATTGCAGACAGGAACGCAAAATACGTAACATCTTGAATAAAAATTGGCCCATAGTTCTTACTGACCCAATTATGAAAAATACGTTGTCAGACCGTCCAAATGTGACATTCAAAAAATCTAGAAACGTAGAAAATCTCTTATCTAAAGAGATTCCCATAGGGTCTAGCAGTATTCAAACCTGGATGCCCACAAGTAATGGTTTTCGCAAATGCGCTACTTGTAGGGCTTGCAACTTTGGAGCCAATACTACCACATACAGCACCCCGTTCAATACCAAAGAACAATTAATCAGGGGGAAATATGACTGCCGCACTGAATACGCTGTATACGTCCTTACTTGTACATGCGGCTTACGTTATGTGGGAAGCACAATAAATCCTGTGTATATGCGTATCCTACAGCACATTCGTGCAATTATTAACAGTGACCCAGCCTACCCGGTTGCCAGACATTTTAAAATAAGCCATAAAAAAGATGTGAATTGTTTGACTTATTTTGTCATTGATCAGGCACCGGTTCTAAAACGAGGTGGAGACAGAGACAAAACATTGAGGCAGTTAGAGACCAGATATATTCTGAATCTCAACAGTAAACATCCAAACGGCCTTAATGACAGGGAGGATATGCATACTTTTCTGTAAACTGTAATATATGCTATCAATCCTGTATCCCACCCTGTAATGCAGTTTTATCTCTTATATGTTATTTGAGCGTATCATATCACCAATGACTGTCAATTATCAGAATATGTAAATCAAACTAACATCTAAGAAGCATCTTTTTAGCTATCAATATTAGATTTGCTTTCTTATCTCTCTTCTCCTTTTATCACTTTTTTAACCCTTTAAAAACCCAGGTTGCACTTTAATCACTCAGCACACTGACATTTTGGATAAAATGCTTTCATTACACTTAGCTGTCGTTGACAGTATTATGGTCAGCATAGCACTAGCACTTTATTGTTGAATGGTCATACAAACAACAAATACGACATCTAGATGTGGTAGTGTAGACAGGGCATGAGGACAAAACTATGACTGGTTACACTAGATGCATAGTTGCTTTACCACAAAATTTCCATTTGCATAATTTTTATCATAATATTTATTCAATGTAAATTATGATTTGACCTTAATTTGTGTAGATATATATATATGGTCTTTTCACAACAGAATTTTTAACATATTTATATGTTATTTATCTATTTATTGCAATGGGATAATGTATTGCAACACTATATGAATGTGTATATATATGATTGTACTAGTTGTTTATTGTCATCACGATGCTGCTAAGTCTACTTTGCACAAATTACTAAATGCATTTATGCTGCTATATTTTGTTTGTTGTAAATAGAACATAACTGACTGTGTATTATACATAAAATATGC
Organism: Lissotriton vulgaris; assembly: GCF_964263255.1. NCBI lineage: Eukaryota > Metazoa > Chordata > Amphibia > Caudata > Salamandridae > Lissotriton > Lissotriton vulgaris. The sequence continues at coordinate 1,347,484,014 of NC_141694.1, read as the reverse complement.
TGAAGCCTTATAACAACAGTAGAAAGCTACCTAATGTTGGTCATCTATCACTTTACACGACGAGTCTATTCTCTATGTCTATAGTTAAAACACGTGGTGGAATCACAATGTAAGAAAAAAATTGAGTGGGTGCTCTATTTAAAGTGACCACAACTGCATTTCCGTTATGTGATCAAGGGCAGTACCTGCCCGAAACGCGTCATGCCTGCTGAAAATTGCAAGAATGGATAATAAAAGCCCGTTTTAAACTCTCACGAAGTTGCATGGTGGTCCTTCCTGTCTGTGGTCTGAAGTGACGAGCAGAATTGTACCTCGCATATATATATATATATATATATATATATATATATATATGATCAATGCTGCGGTGACGTGGCCGAAACGCTTCACGCTGGTGGTAATGGGGGAATAAAATCACGTATAACCTAATTGTTTGGCGTTCAAAGTGATCTGTAACTGTTGGTATGATTGGCGATTGAGGCTGATTCACAGGACCTTGGAGTTTATTATATATATATATATATACAGGAGGCACCCGAGGAAAAAAGAGGAGCAACGGTTGGTGGACAGAGAGAAACGGATATATATACATATATATATATATCAAAATTAAAATATTAAAATATTAATTTAATTTTAAAACAACATTTTACACAACATTACCTAAAACAGTATGGAACATGTTGGATAGCATAGAGGATACAATTAATATTCCAACTACAGGAAATGCAAAAGTAGGGACAGTGTTGGATAGCGGAGGATATAAAATAACTATTCCCACAACAGCGAGTGCAACAGTAGGCAAAGTGTTGAATAGCGGAGGGGATAAAATTACTATTCCCACAACAGCAAGTGCAACAGTAGGAAAGTGTTGGATAGCGGAGAGGAAAAATGTAGTATTCCCACTCCAGCAAATGCAACAGTAGGGAAAGTGTTGGGTAGCGGATGGGAAAAATTTACTATTCCCACTCGATGGAGTGCAGCAGTAGGGAAAGTGTTGGATAGCGGAAGGGATACAATTACTATTTCCACTCCAACAAGTGCAACAATAGGAAAGTGTTGGATAGAGAAGGGGAACAATTTGATATTCCCACTCCAACAAGTGCAACATTAGGGAAAGTGTTGTACAGCGGAGGGGATAAAATTACTATTCCCACTCCAAAGAGTGCAACAGTAGGGAAAGTGTTGGATAGTGGGGTGATAAAATTACTATTCCCTCTCCAAAAAGTGCAAGATTAGGGAAAATGTTGGATAGCGGAGGGGAATAATGTACTTTTCCCAGTCCAGCAAAATAATAAATATTAATTAACAAATACTTAAATAATAAAAAATAATTTACCTCCCACCAAATCCCCCTTCAACCCCTTCGATGCTCATGACGAGCTCAGCTCGTCATGAGGTACACCTCTCGTACACTCATGATGAGCTGAGCTCGTCATGAACAATGGGAATAAATAATGTTCAGCACAGGAGGGGAATACCATCAGCATTGATGGTGATAAATGACACCACCAATATTGTAAAACATGACACAATTAACATAATTGCTTAACAATTAAATATTTAACTAATAACAATGAACAATCACTTTAAAAACAATCAGTAGTAAATTAATTCACACTATTAATACTATAAAAAAGCAATAACTAAATATTATATAAAAATATTACATTTAATTACTTCCCACACTACTCCCCTAAAAATCCCAAAAAATGACACAATTTACACATTTACCCATTCATTAATGCAAATTAATGACCAATTAATAAATTATAAATTATTTAACACAATTAACAAAAAAAATGAATACACAAATATTAATTAAGAAAAACTATTAATTAATTATTTATAATAAAATTACTTCTCACCCTACTCCCTAATAAACCCACAACCCACTCCTAAAAAAACTAGGAAGGTTAACATATTTATCAATTCATAAATAATAATTTATATCCAATTAATAACTAATTATTTAACTCAATTAACAAACTAATATAGTAAATACATAGATAATAATTAATACAATTATTAATTAATTAATTATAATTAAATTACTTCCCACCCTATTCCCCTATGAGCCCTCAATCCACTACAGAACTAAAACGCAATACTTAATTTATATAAAATTCATAACTTCTAAAAATTATTAATACATATATTATAATTAAATTATTTCCCACCCTATTCCCCTATTAACCCACAACCCGCTATGGAACTAAAATACACAAAAATGAATTATCATAAAATTCATTATTTTGAAAAATGTCAAACATACATTACAAAAACAAGCTATACTTATACAAAATATTTAAATCACATACTTTTAACACATTCTAAATTACAGAACACTAAAATAAATTTCGATATTATTAACCACAATATTTTTTACTAATGATATTACTAACTTCGATATTAAGTAAAACAATATTTCTTAGCTGCATGTCACTATTCTGGTCGACGATATTCTTGCAGGTTGATATATTGTGCCACATCGATATTTAAACATCAATATTCTGGTATGTCGATATTTAAACATCAATATTATGTCTGCATACCGCCAGATTTTTAAAAAAAGGACTTCCTTCAGTATTTCAAGGGTTTCTTTAAGTGGCAGGCTCGTATATAAACTCTCCACATCTAAGCTGATCAGAATACTAGATGTGGGGTCAAAACATTGGTCCTTCAATAGACAGAGCCCATCCTTTGTGTCCCAAAGGTAGGTATCTGTTTTTTGTACTATTGGTCGTAGGAACGCAGGAGTGTGGGCTCCTACTTTCATATGATGTCCTAGGAGGGTGACCTGATCTTTAGTTCCCCCCCCACCCCCTTATTGGCTAGAAGGCCTGCAGACATAGTGAAGTATTTTAGATCTCAATGACCCGTGCCCTTCCTCAATGAGACCTAAAAGGAAGTCCGCTCAGCAGCAGACCTAAAGGACAAGTGCCTATCATCGGCATTCGACACAGTCAACCACAAGAAACGACAACTCAAATACAGTATTGGAGTAGGGGGAACTATTCTAGAATGGTTTAGATGCTTCCTTCAGAACCGCTCCAAGAGAGTCTTAGTCAACCGTAATATATCAATCGGAATCCCCCAAGGCTCAACTCTTTCCTCTACCATCTTCAACCTCTACCTTGAACCATTAGCTGAAATAGTGAGTATTGCCAGAATCTCTTTCCACATGTATGCCTATGAGGCTCAGATCTACATCAAAATCTCATCCTTAGAGGAGTTCAACTTAATGAATGAGGACCTAAAATTGACTTTTCAATGGCTTGCCAGCAACCAGCTCAAACTAAATGCGCAAAAAACTGAGTTCCTTCTAATCTTCCCTCCTAAAAGTAACACTGACATACTGGAATGGACCAAGACAATCACAGCGCTGAACTGCACACCGACCATAGTGGACTCAGCCAAATCACTCAGAATCATACTGGACAGCAACCTGAATATGTGAGCCCACCTCAACTCTTTGGCAAAACATGCCAGGCTTCACCTGAGCTACTTGAGGAAACTAAAACCATACCTTGATGCATCAGACCGAAAAATGGTTAGTGATCTCTAGGATGGAATACAGATGCTCAACCCTCTCTGGCCTAACAAAGATCTCAACTGCCCCCAAAAAGTTTGCCTCAACGCTTCCGCTATACCCTTAACAGAGTCAATTGTTTTTACCACATCTCACTACACCTGAAGGCGCTGAACTGGCTTCCTTTTGAAGCCAGAATTAAAGTCAAATTGGCTTGTATAATGCACAAAGCGCTACACTAAAATTCTCCTGCAAATCTTACCCAGAAAATTGTGGTATCTGGAGGAGCCAGAAACTCCCAGTCCTCCAGAGACGTTGTGCTCTAACCACCCTGCTTCCAAAAGGAAAAAACATACAATCAAGCTTTCTCAGTGACCGGGCAAAGAAGAATATGGAACCTGTTGCCGCCTAACATCAGAAGAATGCCCTCTTTGTCAAGATTCAAAAGGAAAGCTAACACGTTCCTAATGGGCAAATTCCTCCCATAAAGCGCACTCTTTGCACACACTGCACAGCAGCCTAGCGATATGTTTTTTTTTTTGCTCGATTCTTGAACTCCACCTGTGTTAACCGGTCTTGATATCTGTGCCCTAACCCTGACTCTGACTCTGTTATCATGATTGTCTGCTCATCATTGTGTATCTTTTCGTTTTTCACCACCACTTGTGATACCTCCTGCTAGCGTACACTTTTCACTCATCCCTACTTCTGTCAATAGCTGGCTATCACTACAAAGTGCGCTCATGATCACCTGTTTGGAATGTTTTTAAATGACCTGTTATTCCCCCAAGTGTAAAAGCAGGTTATATCTGCAAAGTGCTACCAAAATCACTGTTTCAAATATTGTAAATGACCAGTTGTTCCCCAAGTGTATGCACGATCATCTGTCCCTACCTATGTAACTGTCTATTTCAAACTTGTATACCACTTGTTATCCCTCTAAAGAGCTCTGTAACCGTAACAGATCACTTTCGTGCTCTATAAAACAATAAATGAATAAATAATCAAGGCATTTTAACATAGTTATATCTGATGCTTTTTTACCGAAAATTTCCTGGCATTTTGCAGTATTTCATGGAAGTACAATAGTACATAGTGATGACAAGTCATCATGTGATTAGCTAATGACTGCCTTTACAAAAGATAAAGGCAGGACTGTTGTTTTAAGGCACTCTTTCACTATGTAATGCGTTTTGCCATTAGAAGTAGATAAGTATTAGATTTGATATTTATTTCCATCATATTACTACTTTACTAAAGTGGTAATAGGTAGGGATAATATTTCTACGTTTCTATACTCCACTCCACTATATGCCACTCCACTCTACTCTACGGCACTCTACGCTAATCCACTGTACACTATTACACTCTACCACACAACACTATATGCTTTTACACCCTTCGACACTCCACTGTAAGGTCCTATACGGTTCGCTGCTCCAATGTATGCCACTCCTCTCTACAATACTCCACTCTATGCTATACCACTCTACACCACCCTACTCTACCCAACTCCAGTGTATGCTATTCCACTGCATGCCAATCAAGAATACGCCACTCCGCTGTATGTCACTTCACTCCATGTTATTCCAATGTACTTCACTACACTGTACCACTCTCCACCAGTCACGTCTACAAAACCCTCCTGTATGCCACTCCACTATGTGCCATTCCTCAGTATGGCACTCAACACTATTCTGTTGTACGCCACTCTAATATAACACATTCAAATGAATGCCATTGCACTGTACACACTCCACTGTGCAATTGCAAAGTCTGCTGAACATCTATATGACAATGCAGCGTATCCACTCCACTGTACATCACTCCACTGTACACTACTCCAATACATGCTATGTATTTGTACGCCACTCACACTCTATGCCACTCTACTCTACAGTAATCCACTATATGCTATTACACTCTACATCACTCCATTCTACACCATCCTACTCTATGCCACTCCACTCTGTGCAAATCCACTCTACCCCATTCCACTGTATAACACTGCACTCAATGCCACTCTTGTATATGATATTCTACTATATGCCACTCCACTCTACTTGACAATACTGTACACCAGTCAAAGTTAACGCATTCCACTCGACACCAATTCACAGTACGATACTCCACTGTGTGTCACTGCACTCTATGCATCTCCACTCTACAACACTACACTCTATGCTATTCCTCTCTACACCACTCCATACTATGCTATTACACTATAACCCACCACACTCTATCCCTTTTCACTTCACAACACTGCACTCTATGGTATTGCACTCTATAACACTATGCCACTACACAGTTGCTACTCCACTGTACGCCACTCCAGTCTATGCTGTTCCATTGTACAGCACTACACTGTACCTCAAACCACACTAAGCCAGTTTAATACTGTAAGCTACTCTACTGTACTATGTCACTCCACACCACTTCACTCTACCCCTCTCAACTTTACATTTTTCCACTGTATGCCACTACAGTGTAATCCACTCAACTCTACTCCAATTTATGCTGTTTCACTGCATGCTACTACACTGTACCTCAATCCTTTCTATGCCAGTCAACCCTAGATCACTCCACTGTACACTTTTCCACTATTTGCCAAACCACTCCAACACACTCTACTATAGTCTGCTCCACTGTACATCACTATATTCTACATCAAGCCACTATACACTTTTCCACTGTACACCACTCTAATATACAGTATTCCACTGTACACCACTCCACCGTATGCCACTGCACTCTATGCCACTCTACTCTACCCCACTCCACTCTATGCCACTCTACTCCACACTACACCACTCCACGCCACTCTAGTCTATGCCACTGCACTCTATGCTAGTTCCCTCTATGCCACTCGACTCTATGCCATTCCATTATATGCCATTCCACAATATGCTATTCCACTCAATGCCACAACAGTATATGCCACTTTCATTATGCGGGCCTCCACTATATGCTATTCCACTTAATGTGACTCCACTCTACAACAATCAACTCTACATTATTGTACTGGATGCCACTTTACTGCACCTCATTCGACTGTAAGCTACTCCACGCTAAGCCATAGTACTCTACGCTACTCCACTATGCCTTACATTAACTATATCTAGCACCTTCTTGTGCACTGATTATACCATTTCACATTTCCTCACTTATACCATCTGAATAATAGTGTTTACAAGATCATTTATGACATTGCAAATCAAATATTTTTTGAGCCCACAGTGCATTCAATCTAATATTGTATACTGATGCTTTTCTATGGAACAGCAACCCCACTACAGTAAAAATAGCTTTTGAGGCCTTTTGACTGTAGGGACATGTTTAATATTAAACTTTTACATGCCCTACTTTTAAATACCATACACACTGCCTCATGGCCGGTAAGGTGATGACTTATTATTTAAAAGACAGGTTTAGACCTATAAAAAGGGGTTATTTTGACAGGTCAAATTTGCAATTGTAAAACTACACAGCCAGGCTACAAGGGTAGGCCTGCAGTCATGCATGCATTGCCACTGTAGTGGGTGGTACAATGTGTGCTGCAGTCCACCAGTGACATTTAACTTACAGACCCTGGGTACACTTTGCACCATGTACTAGAGATGCATGGTTATGTTATATAAACCAATTAGTAGTATAGCCACTTTTGACATGCTTTAGAAGTCAGAGCACTTGCACTAGTGGAGTCCCAGTGCACTTTCAAAAATCCAGCAGCATCGGTCCACAAACATGTGGTGATCATGCAAAAAGATTTAAACAAATAACAATCCTAGGCAACTATGGGGTCCTGAAGGATATTAGGTACAATGGCACGAAAAAATATAGGCACAATACAATGAAATAAATGCAGTGTACAGGAGAAAATAATATAAACAGTATGAAGAAAAGTATTATTCATTTATTATAAAATATCCATAACACGGAGAAAGATTAAAAATCACAAGTATATCACAATTAATCATAAAAATGTTTCGACATATACATTCATGTTCTAAATCACTTATCATGTATTAATAAAAACAAATACATTCATAAAAAATAACCAAGTGGGTAAATCAATAATCTCTACGCGCGTTTCGGCGTAACACACGCCTTCTTCGGGAGAACCACTTGCAGATTCAAAAAATTCGGAGAAAAATGCATTGGACACCAATGAGCGGATGAGAGTACATGTAATTCATGAACGGAGCAAGGTCCTATCGGAAAGTAGCTGAAAGAGCCAAAAGTTAATTGGTGGTCTGGTAATTTGTTCGAAGTGAATTAGATAGAAATAACTTTCATTTCGCCATCCAAGACCAGGTAAAAGCTTATTTAGGTGTAAGCTCTAGAACTGTGAGCGATAGTAATTTCGGCAGGCCAAAAGCCAAAATGTGGCTAAATAATTCAAAAATGGAAATAAAACTGACAGATACCCAGTTTGTGACGTGCTAATATCACCTTGAATGAACTTTAGTAGGATGTGAAGTCCTATTTCAAGTTATGGGTGTTGAGGGCATGGATGGCCACGTCAACCCAGTACGGGTAATGTTATCCTAAAGCACACGAAGCGTCTAAAGGGGTTCCGGTATAGATCATGCAAAAAGAGCCATTTTCCCACAGTATGATTTATGCAACTAGTTGTTTCTATATCCAGAGAAAATGAAATTAATTTTCTTTCTAAACTCACAAGTTCATCAAGAAATGTACTTATTTTGAGCAATAAATATTTTATTGTATAAAATTATTGGTTTGCCTATATCTGAAGACAGGATTTGATCAGACAGTAACTCACATATATATTTATTATAAATCGTGGACAGTTCCTTCAGTTGTTCTGAGGTAGGTGTATGACCTTGGTATTTAGCCTCGGGTGAATGCATTAGGAATATCCCAGACAAGCATTAGTTGAGCTGACCAGACAAAGTAAATTAAAAATTCATCCAATTTTGTTTTGGCTGACAAACCTGTTCTTCCTAAAGGTTCAGTTTATGCTAGAGGCAGAACTGACAGAGCAGTCTGAGAGCACCGTCATCAGTGCTGATAGATAGCAGATGGGAAGAGCACAATCTTCAACGGAGTGCAAAAGACTTTTAATGATTACAAAAACACTTCAGCTGAGCACGATGTTTAATGTGCTAGTAGTAGCAACGGTATATAGGATTTGTTTTCCCATATCAAAACCCGTTCCATACCCGCAGTAAGTGTTGTCGAAGGGAGCTGAATTTTACAAAAATGTTTCAGACATTTTTCTAAAAGTAGTATTGCTTTGTTATTGTTAAATTGTAATTGTCCATTCTTCAGACAGAGTACAGGGGGTAACTACACAAAATATTGAGTTATGAATATCGACTTCAAAAAATAGACTGCACAAAATATCGAATGGCCAGAATCTGGTCAACAAAAAAATTGAATTTAAGGTAAGTAATTTAATATTGAATTTCATAAATATAGAAAGTCAAAATATTGAAGTATATAATTTAGGAAATAAATATATCGAATTTTCAATAATATCACATTTTTTAAAGTGTTTTGTATGTTAGTATATGTGTGAAAAGTGTATATTTATTTTATAATTTATTTTAAGTAATGAATTTTATGTTATTAAATTTTTGCGTAATTTAATTCTGTAGCGGGTTGTGGGTTTATAGGGGAATAGGGTGGAAAGCAATTTATTTATTGGTATTAATTTTGAATTCATTGTTAATGAATTTTTATTTGGTCATTAATAAAATTTTAATTGGCAATTAATTTTACTTAATTGATAATTATGTTATTTTATTAATTTATTTTGCGTAGCGGGTTGTGGGTTTATAGGGGAATAGGGTGGGAAGTAATTTAATTATAGTTAAATATTTTAATTTATTCATTGGTATTTATCTTAAATTAATTTTTAATACATTTTTAATTGGTAATTACATTTTAATTGGTAATACATGTTTATTAATTGATTAATTGATAATTACGTTGATTGTATACATGTATTTCCCGTAGTGTGTTGTGGGTTTATACAGGAATAGGGTGGGATGTAATTTTTTTGTCATTAATTTAATTTTTTAATTTATTTATTGGTATTTATTTTGGATTAATTGTTAAGTATTTTTTAATTGCTAATTACTTAATTGGTAATTAATTTGTATGAATAGGTAATGAATTTTAATAATTAATTGTTATTTGTATTTTTAATTGATTAATTATTATATTATATTAAATTGGTAATTACTTTTAATACATGTTTTATTGTTAATAATATATATATATTTTTTTATTAATATATGAAGTATTTACTTTCCCTACTGTTAGACTCACTGGAGTGGGAATAGTAATTTTTACCCCTACGCTATCCAACGCTTTCCCTACTGTTGCATTCACTGGAGTGGGAATAGCAATTTTTACCCCTACGCTATTCAACGCTTTCCCCACTGATGCACTCTCTGGAGTTGGAATAGTAATTTTTACCCCTACGCTATCCAACGCTTTCCCTAATGTTGCACTCTCTGGAGTGGGAATAGTAATTTTTACATCTACGCTATCCAATGCTTTCACTACTGTTGCACTCACTGGAGTGGGAATAGTAATTTTTACCCCTACGCTATCCAACGCTTTCCCTAATGTTGCACTTACTGGAGTGGGAATAGTAATTTTTACCCCTATGCTATCCAACGCTTTCCCTACTGTTGTACTAACTGGAGTGGTAATAGTAAATTTAACCCTCCCGCTATCCTAAGGTAAAAATATTGTATATTTTTTATTAATATTATGTTAATATATATATATGTTTTGAAAAATAAAATTGTATGTTTTTTTATAACTTAAAATAATTATTTTATAATTTTAAGTTTAAGTATTTTTAAGTATATTTTAGTTGATTATTTTTAGTATTACATTAATTTTAAATTATTTTTAAGACATTTACAAAAATTCGATATTTTGATTAACTATATATTTTTAAACGATATTTTTGATTCGATTTTTTGTACTCATCTGTAGATAGGAATTCGATATTTTTGTATTCGATATTTTATCCTCGATATTTGTGTAATTCTATATTAGTGTAATCGATATTATGTCAGTGATCTGTACAGGGACCTCCTACGACCAAGAGTTAAAAAAATAGCAAACACCTGCAATCTTCTCAACATTTGGATCGCAAAAGTTGGTAAATTTCTTAATGTCTTAGTTTTTGTTTGAAGCTTTATGTTTTGCTATCATCCCAATTGATAATTTGATATAAGCAGCTTGGTGCTTTGTTCCACACATGTCAGATTCGAAAACATATGTTTAGGGAGCTTATCATTTCACAGTAACTGCCTCCTCTCATTATAATATTTCTTGATCGTTCATATAATTGAGACTACTCCCATCAATGTCAAGAAATTATCAATATGAGATTAAAAGACACCCGAAGAAATAGAGAAACCGATTGCCTCAATGAGTGCCTTGGATTTGGGGCTGCTATGTTTCTCCCCACCCGGAGTTACCAATGTCGGCTGTTACATTAGGGGGTGGATACCATCGGATTACAAGATGCACCCTAAGGGTGATCTTAAAAATGGGGACTCGCTGGTAATCAGAAAATCAGCAATTGGCTCCCTAGGTAATTCCTCATTTTCTCTCGAATTTCCCCAAACATTTCAGGCACTTTCAGCAGCCATTGACTCTGGGTGATACTAACTTGGTATCGTTACAACTGTAATTGTCATCGCATTGTCGGTCTTCGAAGCATTTTAGCAGTTTTCACGCGTAGCGCCGCACTATCTGATATACATCATAGCGCGACCTTGCTGAGGCTGTTCTGCATATTATTTCAGACTGCACACTCGGCGCATTTGAGCATTTGCTGCCCCTGTCTCGCTTTCCCTTTGACCCTCCATTTTGTTGTTGGTTTCCCCTGGCCCGCCCCTCATCCCCGCTACCGCCTCCCTGCTGCCCCTCCCACGCTCCGCCTCCTTCACTCTCCATTTATGTCAGATGTCCACATGCGCAGCGTCCACGCGCTGCGGCCGCGCCAAAGGTGCGCCAAAGGTACGCCCGTCCGCGCCTGGACCGCGCCCAGCGCCAGACCCCCTGGCCCCCGTCCCACCCACCCCACCCGCATCTCATACGACGCCTCCACCCTCTTAGCCCTAAACCCCGGCCGACTCCCCAACTGCACCCTAGCCGCTCCTGGACACACCCATGGACCCTTCACATGCAACTCATGCAAGTATGATGGCACCAAAACCAACTCCTCATCCACAAACACCAAACAGAGATCCGACACCAACCACCTAAAATGCATCCTGCTCAACACCCGCTCGGTCCACAGACACGCAATCGACCTTTGGAATCTACTAGACACCATCTCTCCGGACGTCGCTTTCCTAACAGAAACATGGATGAACGCCTCCTCAGCCCCAGACATCACCATTGCCATCCCGGAAGGCTACAAGATCATCCAAAAAGACCGCACCCACCATACAGGAGGAGGAATCACCATCGTCCACAAGAATTTCATCCGCTTCTCAACCAGCTCAGACGTCAACCTCGCTACCGCCGAACACCTTCACTTCCAGATCCACACTGACCCCAAGACCACACTCAGAGGCACCCTCCTCTACAGGCCACCAGGACCCCTGGCACAATTCAGTGAAGACATCACTGACTTTATCACCCCACACGCCCTCCCCTCCGAAGACTACATTCTATTGCGAGACCTCAATTTTCACCTGGAAAAGAGCAACGACCGCAATGCCACCACCCTTCTGGACAATCTCGCCAACCTCGAACTCAAACAACTCGTTAATACCCCCACTCACTACGCAGGTCACACACTCGACCCTATCTTCACCTCCAACAAACATATCTCCTTCAGTCACACCACAGTTCTCCATTGGACGGACCACAGCTGCGTTCACTTTATCTACAAAAAGACCACAACCCACAACCATCCTCAACCTACTCTACAAAGAAACTGGAACAAAATCACCATCGACCAGATCACCTCATCGCTTCTTCAAAACCCCCCCACCCACTCCTCGAACCCCAACCAAGCAACCATTAACCTCACTCAATGGCTAACCAACAGCGCCGACAACCTAGCACCTTTGAAAAAACGTCAAATCAAACTAGGCCGCAAAAAACGCCTCCTGGTTCAACAATGATCTTAAGAAATCCAAGAAACTCTGTTGCTCCCTTGAGAAGGCCTGGAAAAAAGACCCAAACACCAGCACCAGAGACGCCTTCAAAAACGCCACCCGCATACACCACCAACTGATCCGGACTGCCAAGAAAGCAGCATTCAAAGACTGACTAGACAACAACGCCCACAACAGCAAGGAACTATTCAACATCGTCAAAGAGTTCACCAACCCCACTGCCAACTCCAACGACATCACTCCCTCTCAAACCCTCTGCGACTCCCTAGCTTCGTTCTTCCACGACAAAATCGCAGACATCCACAACAGCTTCGACAACCAACCCGGAGACCAACCCACACAACCTTCTGCTGTACCTTCACCCCCCTTGAACATCCTTAATGACTGGAACCCAATCTCCACTAAGGACACCATCCGCCTGATGAACTCCATCCACTCAGGATCCCCCACAGACCCATGCCCTCACCACATCTTCAACAAAGCAGACTCCATCATAGCACCACACCTCCGAGACGTCATCAACTGCTCCCTCAACTCCGCCACCTTCCCGGAGAGCTGGAAACAGGCCGACCTCAGCGCCCTTCTGAAAAAACCCACAGCTGACCCCACCGAACTCAAAAACTACCGCCCCATCTCGCTCCTTCCATTCCCGGCCAAAGTCATCGAGAAAGCTGTCAACAACCAGCTCGCCGCCTTGCTCGAAACCAACAAATCCCTCGACTCCTCACAGTCCGGCTTCCGAGCCAAACACAGCACTTAGACCGCACTCATCGCAGCAACAGACGACATTGGAACTCTACTGGACAATGGAGACACAGTCGCCCTCATCCTCCTCGACCTCTCCGCAGCCTTCGACACAGTCTATCATAGTACCCTGTTACAACGCCTCAGAAACATCGGAATCCAAGGAAAAGCACTGGAATGGATCACCTCGTTCCTTGCCGGAGGAACTCAGAGAGTCCGCCTCCCACCATTCAAGTCAGAGGCCACTGAAGTCATTTGCGGAGTACCACAAGGATCTTCACTTAGCCCCACCCTCTTCAACGTATACATGAGCCCCCTCGCGTCCATCGCACGCCAACACAACCTCAACATCATCTCCTACGCTGATGACACTCAACTGATCCTCTCACTCACCAAAGACCCTAACACCGCCAAAACCAACCTACATGAAGGAATGAAAGAAGTAGCCGAGTGGATGAAACACAGCCGTCTGAAACTGAATTCAGACAAAACAGAAGTCCTTATCTTAGGTACCTCCCCCTCCGCCTGGGACGACTCTTGGTGGCCAGAGGCCCTTGGAAAAGCACCCATCCCGACGGACCACGCACGGAACCTGGGCGTCATCCTGGACTCCTCACTCTTGGTGACCAGACAAGTCAACGCCGTCTCATCATCTTGCTTCAACATTCTCCGCATGCTCCAAAAAACTTTTCGCTGGATCCCCACCGAAACTAGAAAAACGGTCACCCACGCACTGGTTACAAGCCGCCTGGGCTACGGAAACACCCTATACGCAGGTACCACCACAAAACTTCAGATAAAACTCCAACGCATCCAGAACACAGCAGCCAGACTCATACTAGACATCCCACGTAAAGACCACATTTCTGGTCACCTGAAAGACCTCCACTGGCTCCCCGTCAATAAGAGGATAACATTCCGCCTCCTAACCCACGCACACAAAGCACTTTACGAACTTGGACCCGAAGGCCTCAACACACGACTTTCCTTCTACACCCCCTCCCGCCAGCTACCCTCTTCCAACCAAGCCCTTGCCGCTGTACCTCGCATCAACAAAACCACCATGGGAGGAAGATCCTTCTCCTACCTGGCGGCTAAAACCTGGAACTCACTTCCCATTCACCTTCGCCTCACTCAGAACCACCTAGCATTCAGAAAGCAACTTAAAACCTGGATATTCGACAAGTAATTCCCCACCCTTCTTCTAGCGCCTTGAGACCCTCTGGGTATGTAGCGCGCTATACAAATTCATTGACTTGACTTGACTTGACTAGTTGCAAATCCTTGTTTCAGCTTTGCTCTTGGGTTCCAAAAGTGATAGATCTGTTTAAGATTATAATATAATTAAAATATGTCTTTGGTCATGTCTAAAAAAACCTACATACTGAAAATTCTTGCAGCGCTTTGATACTAGATGATGTTGTCACTATTAGGTTACACGAAGAGGCCAGCAGCAAGCGCATTACCCACTGTGCTATTGTTCCGAATACTAACGATGTGTACCCGGGTGGAGCGATATAAGCGTTTTATTTAATTAGCATTTTTTCAGGTGAAACAGGGTAGATACACGTCCAAGAGTGCCGTAGAGCGATGCAAAGCGCAGTATTATGAAACCCTGATCTCTGATGTCATGGGCAATTCGTTTTAGATGGTTCTGATTTACATAATCAATATGATACATACAGGAGCCAAGGACATAAACCACGAGGAAGAAGAACACGTGACTTATACCTGTCACCTGAACCCTGAAACGACATTACTGGACCCTAAAACGTGTTCTACCCGCGTATTTTCTTTTTTATATACAAGAAAAAATTACATATGAAATACGTGTGAATTTATCAAGAAAAATAAAATATTTTTTTTCTGGGGAATTATGCATGTTTTACTGCTCTTGCATATTTATATATTCGTGTAACGCTCAGTGTCACTGTGAAACAGCTTCTGTGCTCTGTATGGTACGTGATGTCCTGTTTTTGAAAGCAACCTATGGCGCTCGTGCAGCCTCCCACAGCTGAGGGAGACAGCTTCCGTGAATTATGTATTTTGAAACCACTATCTGTGCAGTAACACCAGCCAAAGATGTAAAATAGATTTGCTGCTATAATATGGTGACGTAGATGTTAGCATAGCTAGGGTAAGTGGTCGGTGCACTAGAACAACATTCACTGTTAGGATTTTTAACATAAAGCCCAAACATGCACACTTGGTAAGGCAACACGTCTGCCCAAAATCGGAATGAGATGTCATGTCAGACGATTATGTCACTGTATGCCATGTTGTACGGGGAAGCTGTACTATGCCGCCATGTTCACCATGTTATGTCACATCAGGTTATGGTAAACTAAGCTGTGTCATAACGTGTTAATTTGGCATGTCATACTATGACATGTTATACGAGTCTCTGGTTAGGTAATGTTACGTCCCTGCACGGTATGCTAACGTCAGAACATGTCGAAGCGTGGTATGCTAGGTATGATGTGGTATGGTGTTTAATCTCAGAAAGCTCTATATGAGGGTCAGTACACATCTAAAAAATAAACAATACATATAAAAGGGGCAAGTTCAGAAGAAAATAAAGGCATGCGGTCACGCGCTGCCAAATAAAACAAGTGGAGCACACGTCACGCCTGTGTGGGCACAATCATAGCTCCTCCCACGGCCTATTGGTGTCGATTACGTGCTTGGTGCACGTAATAGACACCAGTAGGCCATGGAAGAGGCTATGCGCGTGCTTCGGGCCAATTGCGTGCAGTCTTTTACAATAAAACGCACACAAAGGCCAATGAGGGAGCTGTAAAGGAAACGCACATGCACGAGCGTGTGCGATTCATAGGTCAGCTCACAATCCCCATTTTTTGATTACTATAGCTCACGCGACTTGCATGAGCCCTGCTACGCTGTGCACCGCAGGTCGCTAGACCTAAAAAGGCAAGGCACCAGAACAACCAGATCAGATAAGATGGGTTATAATAATATAAGATATAGTGGAGGTAGAGAGCAGCGATGTGGCTGTGGTCCTCCTGCACACCGAGAAAGCCTTCGACAGGAGCTTGTTTGGTTATATAAACTACAGCTCACAATTATCAGAAGATCTAATCTACTTAAAATGTGAATTTTCCCCAAAACATTATATTTATTTCGCTCCATACCACTGGAACTGGGAGAAGCAACTATAAATAAAACGAATTCTATGATCTCAAATTGTATCTGGAGCTACAAGAAGACACGACGAGCACTGAAAACTATGACGCCACCTTGTGAACAAGGTGGATGGGGAATCTTTTGTTTTATTATTGGTAAACTGCACTACATCAGATAGGCACCTTTCTTACACCAGGCCAGACAAGTAAGGATGATTCTGGCTTGCCTTCTATATATCACCTATTCATGGGTAAAGAGGCAGAATGGCTCTTCCTATGCCAGCCTGAACCAAAGTACTACACAAAGATATGGTTCGAGTGCGTTAAGGTAGCCTGGAAGGTCTGGAAAAAGGTCAGCAGAATGTTGAGGATTCCCAAATATAATAGATACATGCCCTTATTGTGCTCCTCTCTAGCCCCAGCGGCATTAGATAATGGCATGGCAAGAAATTGGGAGCATACTGGTATAGATAGAATTGCAAGCTTGTTTGATAATACTGACATTTTTACATTTGTAGGACTTGTGGAAAGTTATGGGATTAATAATAGAACACAATTCAAATATTTAAAAAATATAGGAATGTCTTAAAAATCTTCAAAGCGGCACCCTCAACCTAGATAAAATATCAATCTTGGAAACTGCAAATTGCCAGCATTGCAGGATCAAAGATTATTATCAAGATTTAATTAAGACCCTCCCAGATGATGTTGAAAAAACGGAGTGAAGATGAGCAGAGAAGCTGGGCGATGGGGACCCTGACCTGGTTATGTCCATTGAACTTGGGATAAAGATTTTCCTTTCGGCCAAACAAAAACCCAAACATTACAAACCCATATTCAATCTATACTATACACCGGTAAAGCTGTTTGGGTGGGGGAAGAGGGAAAATGACAACTGTCCCAGATGCCAAACAGGTCAGGCAGACACAGAACATATGTTTTATTTTTGCAGTAAACTCACATCACTGAAAGAAGGTAAAGAAACCTGTTCCAGACAATGAACAAAAAAATCGATAAAAGCCTGTCAATGATGCTATTAGGTTATGATAGCCATGCCAACCTAGATCCAAACCAAAGAGATTTAGGGGGTGATTAGGGTGGCAGGTAGACTTCAGTTCGCCCGCCACCCTAGCAGTAACGGGACCACCCACCTGCCATGTGGCGGTCCCGCCACCTCAATTCTGATGCGACCACCACCTCGGTGGTTGCATCAGGCATTTTAACATTGCGGCGGGTGCTGCTGGCTGGAGCATCCGCTGCAATGTTAAAATGCCATGTTGTGCATTGCTATGCACAAGGCACAAGGTGGCAGACACTGGGCGGTGCCTGCCACCTTGTGCATGGCAATGTACCTCCCAAGTGCATCCCCCCACCACCCCGGAGGCCCGCAACGGGGCCCAAAAGCAAATCCCCACCAGCCTTTCCATGGCAGCGGAAGGCCTTCAATACCACGCATCATAATATGTATGGCGGTGCCTGCTAGGCACCCCACTATATATGTGCCCCAGCTCCGCTCGGCCAGCAATCGTAACGATTGCCGGCTGGCGGAAGGCGGCAGGCGGACTATACGTTTGCCGTGTTTCCCACCACCAGATTACAATAGTAATCTGGCGGTGGGTAAATCAGGTTACGATGGTGGGCGGATTGCCATTGAAATCAGCCCCTTAAGTTTTTTCACAATAACAGTGGCGCGGCTGCTAATCTCCACTGTATGGAAATATGAAGACAAACCCATTTATCAGCTGTGGTTGCACCAGGTATTGAGCATCTGTGCATAGGAAAATGCGTTATATAAATGTAAGAGCCGAAGGGCGAAGGAAAAAGGCATAAAGTAATGGGAACCGCAGACAGCATGCCGCAATAATAGAAGAGTTCTGGGGTAGCCTTAGGAAAACAACATAAGATCTTAGCAGTGGAAGGAACTAATTGCTGTGTAACCCTGAGTATTAAATAGCGTATGTCAATATGGATGAGCCTAACTAATCTGTATATCTAATTATGTATAAAAAATGAATCGTAATATTAACTTTGTACTGGTTTGTAACTACTCTTATTTAATGAAAACAATGTTCTATTTTTGTATTCTTTTTTTGTACTTATCTGGCAAAAAAAAGTTTAATACCACACAACATGCGACTGAAACAGAACCTCAAGAAGCAACAGAACCCAGAACAGAAGTGGTAAAAGCAAGTCGAGCACCACCCCCAACCTGCAAATGTCCTCCACGGACACCCCATTCAACGCGGCCCAAGAATTCACCACAGAATGAGTAGACCACCCCTAAACAGGAAGCACGAGAACACCGTCCTGGGCATCATAAGCCAAGAGAACAGCTTCCTTAAGACAACGACTATGGGTAGAAAGGGAAGGCTTCAAGCCCGGCCTAGACAAAACAAAGTGACAAACAGACTGTCTGCCTTACAGAAAGGAGCAGTCCATGACAAGTATATCAACAAAGCACGTTTTGCATCCAAAAGATGTAACAGAGACTGCTCCTCAGACTAGGGATCAGAAAAGATACCATTGTGCGCAGGATCAAGACTGTTTGCATACAGCTTGGTTCAAACTGGAATGGTATGGTGAGCAAAAATACGATGGATTTAGGCACACATCTCTGTACTGGGGTGAATGTATGACATTGCTCTGCATTCTGTCCATCAATTGTTCTTTTTGCATTTGTCACCCCGACGGGTATGACCAGACGTGGGTCCCGTGCTCTCCACGCCACTGGAGTCAAGCTATCCTGGCTGATGAGGGGTGAAAACCCAAAACCAGTCCTAGGATGCTTGTTTCCAGTCTAGGGAGGACCTAGCCTGGCAGTTCAGGCTGGACTGTTCCCATTGGGCGCAGGATCAAGACGGATTTGCGTACGGTTGGGTTCAAACTGGAATGGAGTGGGGGAGAAAAAAAAGTATGGATTTAGGCCCAGATCTCTGTACTGGGGTGAATGGATGACATTGTTCTGTATTCTGTCCATCAATTGCTATTTTTGAATGTCATAATCCAGCAAATATCCTAGAGAATCAATCAAGTTTTAAATGTTGGGCTTTTCGAGTCTGTGTGTAGTAAGTACTTCAGTTTTTGTACGGTTTAGTGGACCTAGCCATGTCCTCCCATACCAGGGTTCCCTATTGCGTTTTTTCCTCTGTGGATATGAAGCCCTGCCTGCCTCTCTGTCTGTGCGGCTGCATGGTGTGTATCTGCAGTATGGTTGTCGCTCGCATCATAATGATGTGCCCCAGTAGTGGTGCATTTGTGGTAGAGTTCTGTGAAAAGCCCCTTTGTTTTGTGTTATTTCTTGGCAGCTCATGTCTATCCCCTGTGTTGAAGCTGTTGGGTTTGTTCCCTGGTATGTGCAATTGGTGAGCGTTGGATGTTGGGGGATGTTCATTCTCAAAATTGGGTGGAACAATGTGCTTGTTTTTATTTGATTGTGTGTTTCCAATAGTTTTTGGCATGATGCATCTGTTTTTTCACATAGTTTAAAGCCTGCCTTTGTGGTCAGTTTTAAGGCTAGCATCCATTCCGTTTACAATCGAAAGCAATGGGCCTGCAATTGAGCCCAAGAATGCTTTCTGTGTGCATTTATTATCAATCTTCTGGTGATGTTGTCACACTACTTGAGGGCCTATATGGCTGAGATTACATCCACCTGTGGAAGAACAAAAATATACAGCCTTAATGAAATGAAATTAAATTATTCTTATAGGCTGCCAGTTTTTTGGGGTATATTTCACCAAATCTATTTCATGCAGAGCTATTGGTTCATGTTCAGGTATAGTTCCAAATGCCCAGTGAAGGTGTGCAGATACATACTGGCTTCCTTCTAATGTGCATTGCTGGCATTAAATTCCTTGCATAATCACACCAAGCTATGGTGGAATAGGTGTGGCGGTGGAAGAGGTGTGACACAGCGGCCAGGGTGCCTGACTCCGGCCACAGGATTCACGGTTCGATACCCGGCGGCAGGTCAGCCCAGCACCATGTGACTCTGGGCAATAGCTTGCTTAATCTTCCCGAGGGCCTCCAGCGCCAGGAAACCACTTCGGAGGTAGCTATGCGCTTTATAAATTCAAGGTTATTATTATTATGGTATGGTCTTAATTGCCCCGTGCAACCTACTCAAATGAATGATTAGCTTCAGTGTAACGGTGAGAGTGCCTGTTTTAGATGTGACCCTCAGTGCCAAGTGTTATGTCCCCAGGGACAGATTCAGCTACAGAAGCCCTTACAACCGTCTATCTTTACTAGTAGTAGCATACATCAGTCAGCAGACCAATGTAGAGGAATAACATCAAAACACGATTTAGTTTTCGCACTAACATATTTATTCTCAAAGGCCAGGTTTGGCACCTCCATTGACAAGTATGCCCTTAATTGATGTAAATGCTCTCTACAGCCTCTTGAACAAACAAATGACCTTCAAAGACTAGGACACCTCCCCTACAGCCTCAAAGATCCAATTTAGCATCCCGATTTGTCTCAATAGCCCTGTACAGGCTTCACAATCACCTCAAATTCATAATGAAACCTCTTCAATGGTCTGAGGTTTAGCCAGTGCATTCTTCTTATGGCCTGAAACATCTGACAGTCTGTTTAATGGCCTCAAAGGCTAAATGCAGTCAAACCACCAAACAATTATGGCCTCAGAGGTCCCAGAGCTGCATTCACTCATTCTCCACATTCAGGTCACAACTTATCTTTGGACTTCTTTCATTTCAGAGACAAGGATAATGGTAGCCAGGGTGATGTACTGTCTATGCCCCTATGGGGTATTGTGCCTAACCATCACATACTATGTGAATGCTGGAGACCAGTGTTAGATTTAATACATTTGACCTCATTGACTAGTGTTCCCCTCACAAGAGGAGCTCCTTCAAGACAGATTAATTTGTACTTACTTTGGACTATGGGTAAGTCAATGAACCACGAATATAACTGTCTTGGTCAGGCCTATCCTTATTATTACCGAAATTACTTAATTCATTGTATACAAAAGATTGATGGAGGGGCAAGGAATAGACGAATTCTTTTGACCATTCATACTAAGTTGTGTTCGTGACTGTAAATTAACATTTTGTTGTTAACATGCTGGATGTTTGTCTTAGTTGATATATATGTCCATAACTGTCCTAGACTTCCAGCTACTAAGCCTTAATAAAAATTATTCTGGTGTAATAAAAACGAAGATCCGTGTTGGTAGCACTATTTTAAGCAGCATAAAACACTTTTATGATTTAGTCAGTCAGCCCACTTTAATTAATTTCGCTGCTGGTGCAAAGAAACACTTGTGTTTAATCTATCTTTGCTAGTTACCCGCTTTTGTTAGTAAATACATTGACAAGTTTATCAGAGGGCCTCAGAAGTTGGTGTGTGAGGGATATCGTTAGGGTGGCCAGTATCTGAGGGTAATGTTAATTTGTTTTAGGTGTAAATGTTTCACTACATTTATTTTTTAATTCTGATTTAAAGAACCCCAGGACTTTGCTGAGCTAACAGTGTCAGCACACTACGGGAAAGAAGCAATCTCTTGGGAAGAATTATTTGTGACAGACATGTTTCCCAAATACATTTCTACAATAGCTTCTTCAACCCACTTTGATTAGAACCTGTTAGAGACATGTTACACACCATTCTTAGCAGTATATGTGTTTGTCAGCTCTGCTTTCTCACTGGCATTATTGTCAACTCTGATTTCTCACTGTCATTAGAATATTTGATCTGCAGGAAACATACCTACCTCTACAATATTTGTAAATATCCACTGATATTTCAGGCTGAACCTGCGACCTGTAGATGAAATAGAAATCCCTGATCAAGGCAGATCTGCATACGGTTGCATAAGGTACATTTTGAATATACCACTTGCTAAATACAAGACTATCCAGGACAAAACCTTTTCAAGAACTGTTGAAATATGAACAACGTTTTATCAGGGGACATTTTTAAGGTCTAAAGCCACGAAGAGACATTGAGCTGAGTAGTAAAACATGCATAGGCCAACATTAAAACCAAACAGCAAACCTTTCACTATGAAAAAGGAAAGCCTATTAGTCTTTGGTAATGTAACATGACCACCATGAAAGAATAGGACAGATTTATCTAAAGAGACTTTTCAAACAAAAATGGACAATATGATCCTAATATATTGACAACGACCTTATATACAGTCCTGTGAAAGGCATTTCAACAGTTTAACACTTTTGACACTTTTAAGGGACAAACTTTTAAATAATCCGTACTAATAGAGTACACCTATTTCTCATTGTAATCAACTCTAATCTGTCACTGCACTGTTGTCAGTTGTGACATAACACGAGTTAATGATTAATGTACCGCTTCTCTTATATTGATCATATTTTAATAATGCACCAGAGAGCAACTAGGAAAGAAGCACCTTTTATCTTAAGCTATATTTTAGGAGTAGAGAATTCAATTTTACACCTTTCAAAAACGTAACCAATCAATTTCTACAAACTTGTCCTTAAGGAATCCGTATCTAGGTTTTCAACGCAATTGATCAGCAAAGTTACTTGGACAAAAAGTTGAATAGTTTCTTTCACATCTATCAAAGTCTAAATAAAATGGGCACCTAAAGCTAAGAAAAGAAAGAGAGCAAATGCAAAGGAAGCATCAAAATGTTTGCAGTTAAATATGCTGTGTTCTCCTAAAATGGAAATAGAGATTTTGTTGGGTGAGTTTGACGTGAGAATATCGCTTGGACACTTTCACTATTAATTCTGACTCTTCCATTTCACATGGTCACCCTTTTAGTGTTTCAAGCATTGTAATAATGAGTATACAGATTGATTGAATTGATATTTAACATCTCTTTGTTTAATGACTTTAGGTCCGATTACGCGTGTGCCGCATTTTTTATCCTAAATCCATTCCTTTCCAAGACAAAACTGGTCGATAACAAAAATGATTGTGCTGGCACTATTACATGTTCCTGGTTGTATGCAAGGCACTGCTTGATACAAATATAATTCATCAGCATATTATGAAATGGTATGCTCCAGTCACCAGTGAAGGGGCCCCTCAGAAGCCTGGTCTTTTTATGTTTGGCTTTCATGTTTTTTAAAGTCACTTGAGTTTGAGGCGAGCCAATGTAGCAATCTGTCAACAAATGCCCCGTATACCAGTCCTTGCCTGCCATTACAAAAAATAATGGATCCTGGGAGTACTAGTGTCACTCACAACTTTATCAAAACCCAGGATTGAGCCATCTGATACCAATTATGTGTCATGTAAAATGTGCATTCAAATTGTGAATTGGTGCCTTAGCAACATGGGGCCAGATTTTGACGTGAGCTGTAATCAAAGTTCTACCAATGATTGCTCAAGTTCCATCCAACACTCCCCTTCCCACACCCCACACGTGGTCCACAGCACTGAATAGATAATTCTGGAGCCAGAAACAAAAGTCGAAAGCATGAGAGGCCAAAATGAAAGAGCAAAAAGACGGGTGGGAGTCATGACCAAAGGAATGAAAAGTGGGAATCTGGGACATGTGCCATGTAGTATACTTCTCTGCAAAGCAGTTCATGTTGGGCAGGTAGTTTATGCCTTTGGACAAACTCCCTCAGGCAACAGTGTTGACTGCCTTGAACTGTTACCTCAAAATACCATTTTATGGGTACATTTTCTATATGCAACCAGCACAGCTGTAAACAGTGGCTAAAAAGGTGGCATTCAAGCGAATCTGGAGTTCTAAGGATAGTCACAAAGGAGTCGTTCCTACCAAATAAATATGCTGCACTTGCTCCATTTGCGTCTACTCAAACAGAAAAAAACAGATAATGTAGAAGATGTGTGCGATTCATAACACTAGGGTTTTACCCATGGATTTGGGAGAGACCAATAGGAAACACAACCAAACTCTGAAAAAGCCAATGGCCGCACATGCAGCAACATCTAGAATTGTATCACCTGACACTGAGCCCACGCCACCCGCCATCCACAACCAACAACCAAACCATCACCGGACAATTAAGATGATTGAACGTGGTATGCCAAAACCAACTACAATACCTAGAGGTGCTACTGGAGAATAATCCTACCATTTCAGAATGTCACTATGGCCACTTGAGGCCTATTTGTATGGGAGCTGGGGACAACACTACATTACACAATTGCATCTTTCCCGGGATGGCAACATTTCATAACTCATTGCAAAATCTAACATCAAGCATGACTACTCCAAAATTTGAGGGGGGGGGGGACATAAAAACATGACAAATGTCACCATGAACATAGGCATATCATCCTTAAGAAGTCAATCAGCAGCCAACAAGCTGCAATATCATTGCCTGTAGATTCTACCCCCTGGCTTCAGGAGCATGTAGTCATCACAGATCAGTGAAGAGCCAAATCCTGCTATTTTTCTCCTCTAAACCAAAGAAGGGAACTGTATGCCTGACAAAAAGGAAATCCCATTGTCAGGCCACCCTAACTAGTCAAGAAGTAGACAGCCTTAAAGGTATGCTGTGGATCACATCACTACAATGCTTCAAAGGAAACGTTTCAATACAATCTTTGTCCCGGCATCCAGGGCAAGTGGTGCCCACAAACAGTTGTATTAGCAACTAGGAGGTGTTTGGCCCATAATGAGTAAGGCTATGCCTATTTAATTCTTTAAAAGCAACATACATGCCAGTAATGATAGTCTTTCACACTCTTCCTTCCTGACCACACCACACACTTGATATGCCCACCACAGATTTCTTATTCCTTTTGTTATTTATTCTTTAACATTTGGTATTGTTATTTCAAAACATTTTTTTCAAAGGCTACAATAATTTATTTTTGTCAACAACATTTTACACCATAAAGACGTTGAACATAGAAAAAGTTACAAAACTCAAATAACACCTAAAGTCATTACAATACACATATATGAATACAATTACATATAAAGACAATGTTGTAAACCAGCTCAAGTTCTGTAATTGTTCCAGGCACAGTAAAGAAAGAAATAAAGAAAGAAAATTAAACTGATAACAGCCCTGCTAAACTTCTCTAGAAACCTGGGCTAACAATCTAACAGTGTACCAATTAGGCTAATAATACATGTATATTCATGATGCTTAATTCTTTCTTGGAGTGAGCCACCTTGGTATAATTCTATATTGTTACACTTGTTTGAAGGACTAAACTGTCGATGCATTTCGAACCCATGCACTTTTATTTCGGGTTCTCCTCGGGACACAGAACAGAAAAGAGCTAAAAAAAGAAACACAAAACATTGTATTAACAATTATCCTCTACGTGACTCACACCATTCATCAAAATGCACCCTCCTTCTTCATATTTACATTTTTATTAATAAGGGAAAGAGTTGAAAATCCTCTCAGATAATGCCATGGTCCCCTACATTTTAACTTGTCTGGAATACTGTTAACAAAAGAAGACAATATTCAGAAAACGAGCTACCATGTTGTTTCGGCAAGGCACTTCAACACAATGTAACTCCAAGTACTTACTTGTAGAAATTACTCAGTAAGCACTGGGGGAAGAGCGCCTAGTGTTCTCTGTAGTGAGCGGCGTTGCCGCTATCAATGCAAACTGAAAGTAAAAAGCGAGGCCTGTTTTTTTTTTGTTTAATCCAGACTGTGAGCTCGTAGTCAGTTCCTTAAAGGAAAATACGCTCTGTAGCACAAGTACCTTCAATTCAGTTAAGCTTCTCTATATGTTCCCACGTGGTCAGAATACTCATCTGACTGCTGTGTTCCCGTTGGTGCTTCCGCTCTGCACCTACATCCTCTGAGCTTACGTCAGAAGCCGACGTTAAAGTTAGATTCACCCGATATTCACTTCCGGTCCGAGGCAATCAAGGTCCGGTTGTTGACTATTGTCAAAACAGTTGTTACTGTCATTTTTTGATGAACTCTGACGTGTTACGATGTAGCTCTAATACTTGTTGGAATTGGTACTTCCAGTTGCTGCAATAAAGTATCATTTTTTGAACAAAACTCCGATTTATATCACTGTAGCTTTAAGGTTAGTTGGAATTAGTACTTCTATGATACTTTTTTTGTGCGTTCATAGCTTAGTGATTCTGCCTTTTGAAAATAGGTCTGTATGTATGTTTTGTGACAATATATATTTGCCTAACCAAGTTAAAAAAGCATTAGCACTATGGTTCTACTGCCTTTCATAAAGTATATAATGTCATTTTAGAATATTTGCTCCTTAATTGGACCACAGTGAACTTATTTCCACTATCTATATTACCTGTTTTGTGTGACTAAAAACATTAAGTCACAACAGCTTATGAACCCTGCCGGAATGTATGAAGGCATTCACAAAGGTTCTTGGGAATTGGAGTCCAAATTGCCTGGCCATCAATTAGTGGTCTCGATGTCCAAGTTTGAATTATCACGTAGGTGGCAAGAAACAGTTTGAATTTGCAAAACACTAAGTTTACTATATTCGCAAATTGTGTAACTCTGACATTTCATTCAGACCGTCAGTCACGGAATTGAATTTGACTATGAGCAACGCCTCTCTCTCAAACAAGATTTTTTCAAGGTCACCTCCTTGGTGCCTAGCTCAATCACAGATAATACAGCCCATTATAAATCGCTCTCAACATGATTTGAATCACTCCAATGGCTTACCAAGGGAGCTGTAAGGACATTTTTAAGAATTCTGGATTTGTGCTGGGAAATTCATTTCCACACTTCCTGGCTAGTTTTGCCAATGTATAGTTTAGGACAAGGGCACAATATTCCATATACAAACTCTTTCGATTTACAATTTGAAAACATGTGTTTCCAATTGATGTTCTTGTGGGTAAATTATTTTCCTTTGATCGTGATGGAGCGAGGTGGAAAAACATAATGTTGTACACCCCTTGTGAAGTCATTTCCTCATAACCGTAACCTTTATTGTGTGGTGTGAAAATATTTACCAACATAGTAGAATACACACACATATACACGTGGGAATACTAATCTGCTTGTATGGCGAAAATATAACGAACTAATTAATGTTGTTGTTGTGATGTGAATTAATGCAAAGCTTCATATGAACAAAAATGGCATAAATGTGCTTTTTGTGCATGTATTTGTGGCAGAAACCGAAGGATATCTGAGTATAAATTGCATCTATGTGGCTTGTTTGCTAGGTAATAACTAATAGGGAAACCTTAGTATGAGGGGAGGTAAACAGAAGGGCTATAGTTCCATATTTAACTTCATTTTGTGTTTGTTTCTATGATAGTCCCCATTTAGGCCTGTGAGGCCTAGTGAAAATATGGCTGCTCTATTAACTATGAATAGATGATGAAATGAGCATGCGCAATCCAAGTCCGAGTTAAAAGCGAGCTGTTTGTGCATGGACAAAGACAGTTCAAGGCCAATATGCCCTGGAAGTCCTGATGACTGCCAAGAGGATGGACGTTTGAGTTACTGAACGTGAGAAAATTATGAGGTGTTGCAAATGGAGGATGTGACTAGGCTAAAGACTTTCTTAAACAAAGGACCCTTTAAAATGTAGCTGACATAATGGAATCGAATGTTAAAATGATGAGGTGATGCTCATCCACCCCAAATTTGTCCAATCAGAAACCGAGTTCATGTTGGTAGTTACTTTTTAGATAAAGTTAGTGAAAAAGTGTATAAAACCCCTGACTTTACTTAAAATTATACTTCTCTTCGATTTCTTCCCGAGATGCTGTCGGACAGCTGATTTTCCTGTGATGTAAGATTTTCTGGAATAAATGTTTATTTTTTTGAAAGAGAACTGAGTCTTAGATGAGGGTATTAGGGGCCGATTAGGATGGCGGACGGACTTGCGTCCGTCCGCCACCCCTGAGTAGGAGGGACCGTCCGCATGGGCAGCGGCGGTCCCTCCATGGTAATTAGGATGTGACCGCCACCCTGGCGGTCACATCCTGTATGTTTTACATTGCGGCGGGTGCCGCTTGAAGCAGCACCCGCCGCAATGTAAAAAATGAAAGCAGTGCATTTGCATGCACAAAGCGGCAGGCACCGCGCGGTGCCTCCCGCTTCGTGCACACAAAGGCGGGGGGGTACCATAGGTACCCCCCATGTGCACCCCCCACGCAACCTTCACCCAGGGGGCCTGCAATGGGCCCCCAAAGTGAATGTCCGTATGCTTTTCCCCGGCGGAAAAGCCGCCGCGGAAAAGCATTACTTTCCCTACATCCTAATATGGCTGGCGGTGTCTGATAGACACCGCCAGCCAAGTTTGTGCTTTTCCGCCGTGGTCGCCTTCCAACCGCGGCGGAAAAGCGGAG
The DNA here is from genome assembly GCF_964263255.1 of Lissotriton vulgaris. Lineage (NCBI taxonomy): Eukaryota > Metazoa > Chordata > Amphibia > Caudata > Salamandridae > Lissotriton > Lissotriton vulgaris. Next base: position 1,347,455,202 of record NC_141694.1, on the reverse strand, counting down.
GACAGATTGTGAGACCCACCAGCCATCCTAATTTGGCGGTGGGTCTTTCAAGCCTCCTCGGCGGATTTCCCGCATCCTCCGGGCCGGTGGTGGCTTCCGCCGCCCCGGAGTATGCGGGAAATCCGCCATCATAATGACCCCCTAAGTTAGGGAAGTTAGGAGAAAATGAATTTTCGGAACTATCTGTCTTTCACTAAATACTTGCGTTCTGAAGCCTAAATAATAATGTTTATTTCTGATTTTCTGAAATAAAATGAACATAACAGTTTGAAATAAAACTTTCTTCTTTAAAGCTATTTGAATAAAGAAATAAATAAAGTGAATAAAATGTCAGACACACTCAAGTTTTGCTTTTCATAAAAATTAGATAAATGGAGAATTAAGCTGGTCTTGTATTTTCCTACGCCTAATTTTTACTAGCAGATTCATCGAACAGATTGGTGGTGCGTCTGAATAAAATGTCTTGTTAATGAACCATGGTAAACCTCATTTAAACTGCAGGTGTAAATAGTATAAATACTTGGTTTTGATTTAGGCACTCCGCCATGATACAGCGGCTCTCCTTTGAATTTCAGTAATATAAATTGGTAGCAGAGCATTGGTTGCTATAGAATTAGCTTGGATTATGTACAAAGTGATATAAAGATTTTTTATGTACAGAATTATGACTAACATCTGTTGAGTTCGTATTACATTATATGTAGTCCTGAAAAGGCTTCCGAAGATTGTGGGAAGCTGGTTACTCTGTCTGCAGGCAGAGGAAGTGTGGCAAGTGAAGTCGCACATCACATAGTCTGTTTCAAAGGGTAGTATCATCGTATACTACAGTGGTATTTGCGCATATCACAAGTGGTGTCATCGTACATCACAAGTTTAGGGATCTTAGGTGTGAGAGGATAAATGTATAGCGAGGGCAGTCTATGAAATCTTAGCTTTCAAGTATAGGGATCATTGCGTATTCTGTTTTAAAACTTATTGCTGGGAGTGAAGTAGGACTTAACCTGAGCTTGAAAGAAGGGTAAAGTAGGTGTTCTACTTTATTACCGATAGAGAAGTTCTGTGGTAGAGTAGAGGTAAGCGCTGCCTACTGGAAATACAGAATTATTATATGGATGAATAGGGATTTTCCGTGTGAACGTGTGTAAATGGAATAGTCAAGTCAAGTCAAAAACCACTTTATTCGATTTAGTTAAAAATCATAAAAGCATTCTACAATCACAAAAGAAAAAGGGGCAATACAAATTCATGAGAAATTACAAAGATCGATGGAACAATTTATATATTCACAGTTTAAAAACAATTAAAAGAAACATCAAAGGTAATTTATATCTTCACAATTTTCAATGAAAAAAGGAATAAATATTTAGCTAAAATTTTTTTACAAATACATAAAAACATTATCCATTTCATCCTTTCATGCAAAACCCTTATGTTACATTTTAAGTCTTCTCCTCCTGATCCGAACAGCAGCAACAAGATAATTGGCCACGCTAAACATAGCCAAAGCGGAATCCAATAATTGGAGATACAGGAGAGCAGGTTTTGCCTGCTGGAAGGCTTTATCTTTCAGCAAAGGAACCAGGTATTTCTGTCTGGGCTCAGTAAAAAAATGACAGAACAACATAAAGTGCATATTATCTTGCGTTGAAAAATTGTCGCAATTACAAACAGGGGCGTCCTCCTCCTTATACCATCCTTGATTATCACAAAGGACCATATAAATCTGATTAAACCGAAGTTTAACCAGAAGCCACCTGTGAAAAGGGATGTTGACAATAGTAAGGTACGGTTGTATAGTAAGGCAGGTAAGGGTCAGGAAATGGGCTCTGACCGTGGGTTTAGTCAGTTGGCATTCCTCCCTCTCCACATTTTTCAATTTGGCAAAGTTGAGCTTAACCCAATCTAGATCAGATTTCCTTAGACCTTGAGGGACCGAAAAAATATCGGGGCGACCAAGGTCCAAGGAACACTTATGAATGTATGATAGCCAAGCAATATTTTTAGAATTGTCCAATTTTAAACAGTCCACCAGTATTTTGTGATTCAAACCTAGGTTTTTATTGGTCCAGGTCCTTATCCATAACAAAATAGGAGCCATTAAAAGGATGTCAGAAATATACCCTAGACCCAGTTCCTGGTGAACTGAAAACGTGGCTGTAGATTGGGGAAGCCCTAAAATGGATCAAAGGAACTTGTTTTCTTCCCTTTGAATGGATTCGGCAGTCACATAACCCCACAAACCTGAACCATACCTGGGTATTGCCACAGATTTCGCCCTATACAAGTTTAGTAAAGCACCAGTTGGCTTCCCACCCAGTCTCCTAGAAAAACTTAAAATAGCATTAGCCGAGCTCCTAACTGCTTTAGTTTTAGCTATAATTTGGGGAGCCCAGCTACCCTTGGTGTCAAAGATTACACCCAGGTAAGTAAAAATGTTGACATTAGTGATCACGTCACCATTGCAGTAGAACTGTTTAGAATTATTTTTGACAGCCCCAAAAGCCATGACGTGAGATTTGGAGTTGTTTATCACTAGGTCAAGTGAAGACATAAACTCATTAAAAGCATTTAAAAGTCTTTGCAAACCTAAATGGGTCCGAGCTATCAAAGCTGCGTCATCCGCGTACAGGAGGACAGGGATACGAGTATCCCCTGCACGCGGAGTGTCCAAGGTAGCAGTTAAAAGAGTCTTCTCTAAAGAATTTATATAAAGAGTAAACAGCATGGGCGCAAGAATGCAGCCCTGCCGGACGCCCCTACTTGATTTGAACCACGCTGTGCGGTTACCTTCTTGGTCCATTCTAATAGAAGCTTTTAAATCCTTGTGTAGTTCTGCCAAGAAATATACAAGGGGAGGATCAAGACCCAATTTTAACAACATGGTCCACAGCCGGGCTCTATTTTATTACCGATAGAGAAGTTCTGTGGTAGGGTAGAGGTAAGCGCTGCCTACTGGAAATACAGAATTATTATATGGATGAATAGGTATTTTCCGTGTGAACGTGTGTAAATGAAATAGCAATATGCGTTCTTGTGAAACTCTGGATTAGACTCTAAGGAGCATTGAAGTCTCTGTATGTGTCTTATTCCTAGAGAAACTGGTTCGTTATTGTTTGACAGAAGGGTAAGGTAGAGGGTTGTGCTACTTTATCGGTGAGTCTAAGATTCTGTGGTAGGTATACAGAATATTTGAGCGACTTTGTTTTAGCGAAACAGACAAATGGAGTTGTTTTGTGTAAGTTACTAACTGATTCAGTTGTATATTTTATAAATACGGCTTCTCGATAAACCTAGTAAAGGAGGGGTCAGTCGGCGCTGCAGGAGCTGGAGCGCTGGTGACGTCAAAATGTCGCGCTGGGATTGGTCCTCGTGACCAAGACAGAGTAAGGGCTGTTTGGTGCATCACAAAAAGTAGCAAAACTATTGGTGAAGCACTAAGGAGACGTATCTTGTTTTAATTGGTATGCTAGTGTAAACCGCGCTGTGATAGGTTGGTGTTATGGAACAGCAACAAGGAAGTACGTGATCTTTTGAAAGACAGTGAATTCACAGAAAAATGTATTACAATTACGAAGAGGAAAAGAAGAAACCTTCATGGTTTAAGAAATTGAAAAATGTGTTTGTGAAGGATAAGGCGATAGTAACAAGAGTGGGAAAATTACTTCCTCCACCGAAAACGCCTGCTTCCTATATGTTGTCAAAATATGGGTACATGTGTTTGGTTAGAGAATTGGGCAAGGTATACCTGAAATGATGGAGCGTTAGCTTTTCCAGAGGTTGGATCTTTTGATGTGGCAGTTTTACGAAATGTGAGAGAAAGAATGATGAATCTTGAACCAAGACCTAGACCGACTCAATTTGAAGATCTAGTTGAATAGGAAGATGAGATGCAAGAAATGGAACAAGAAAGGTATATCAGACCAAGAGGTAGGTTGCGTGGATTATGGGGAGAGACACATGAGAGTAGAATGCGCAGATGGAGAAATGCAGACATGTGTGATGGCATGTATCCAGTTAGGCTCGTGGATGAATATGAAGGGCGAAAATGTACAGAAAAGAAGAAAAATGTGGAAACAGGTTATGGTGATAGTGAATCAGAGGATGCTGTACTGGAAGAGATATTAAATAGGAGACCGCCACCGTATCAACCAGGTTCTTTATGGACTACACCTAATGCTCCATCAGTAGAAGGTAGAATTAATGAAACCCCAAGGCAATTTTCAAATTTTAGATATGTACCAGAAAGAGTAGAAGTGAGATATAACCCAAACACCTCAATGACAGAAACAAGACTTACTGGTACTCCTAAACAGAATGATGAAAGAGGAATTGTGAGTAGAGTAGAAAAACGAGTTGAGGAACAAACTGGTACTGCCGAGTATATACAATCTACAAATGAATTGACAGAAAAGATACAAGAGCTTACGAAAAATATAGAAGCAGTAACAGTCCCAGTAACAATAGGACCTGTAATTCCAGTGTTTAGGAACCGAAGAATAAAAGAGCCAAGTTTAACAATCCCTTTACAGCAAAGTTTGCAAAAAGTAAAAGAAAATATTTATCCAGACTTGTCAGAAATCAGACGAGCGAGTAATGTAAGTCCGCCTGACTTGACTTTTAATCAAAGTTTACCCTATAAATATGCAACCTGAGTAGAATCTGATTCTGCTACACCTGAAAAGAGCATAGAGAAAATAGACGTAACATAGACTCAAATAGGTCCGTCGGAACAAGAATTAAGTGATTAGCTTAAAACCTTGAAATTAAAAGAGAATGAACCCAAAGTATTAGATGTCGCTAGATTAAAGGTCGATATGGAAGAATTAATTATTGGAACAATTTGAACAGACAGATTAAAAGCCTATCAAGATGATGAACTGATGTTCATGTGTAAAAGTATCTCTTGGAAAACAAAATCTATACATGAACAGTTGGAAGGATGTGCCAGTGAATTAGATGTAGATTTCACAAAATTTAAAACATTGCAGAAGACGTATAGAGTAGTCTTTTTCAGAAAAAGACATTGAAAATATGAATACAGCTGGAAGAATAACTCAAATAAAAGAATTCACATTGTGCTGCTAAGAAAATGGGGAGATGTGAATAAGAGGAGAGTGAAATGGGCAAAGAAGAAAGAAGAGGCTAGTGATAAATCTACATTAGCGTTCCCTGTCAGAGAAAAAGAAACTACAGTAAATCAATTTCCAATGAGAGAAATACCAGGATGAGGATATGTGCATGTTCCTTGGAGTAGACAGGACATACTATCATTTGCGAATGATTTCCCCAGATTGACAGAGAAACCAGTAGAATGGTATCGACAGGTGGACAGATTTGTAAAGGTTTTAAAAGTATTATGGTTTGATCTGGATGGATTATTTGATATAGTTGTGCCAGCAGATTTGTGGACTGAGTGTAAAATATCTGTAAATTGGCCGAGGGAAGAATATCCTCCTGATAAAGTGACAGGTGCTCTGTCGCCTGAAGTAATGCGCAAGTACGAACAAGTAATAGTATTTTTGAAGAATAAAATTCCACCAAAGGAAATTGATTGGGTCAAAATAGACAGAACTACAAGGGAGCTGAAAGAATCTGTACATTTATTCTTTAAAGATTGTTGTTAGTATTTAAGCAATACAGTGGATATGAGGAACTAAGCGAAAAGGACATGAGTCATTTTGTATATAGATTTGTGTATGGGTTGAGACCTGAAGTTGGAGACATGATTAGGAATAGTATGATAGGATGGCAATTGAGTACTGTAGATGATGTTTTAAGAAAAGCCAAATATTGTAGTGAAGAGATAGATGCCAAGCAAAAGAAATTAAAAGAGCAAGCCATGTGGGCACAAGTGAAAGTAGCTGAACACCAAGTAGCACAATTGGAGAATAAAAATGCAGAGAGTCAAGGAAAATTTAAAGGAAATTTCAACTAAATGAAATTGGTAGTGAATATGGAAGAGCTTAAGAAAAAGCTCCCTTGTCATAATTGCGGCAGGATAGGGCATTTGAGAAAGGAGTGTAAGTATCCACCAAGAGTTAATCCCGAAAATACGTCATTGAATCCACAGGTGCAGCATGGGGTAATTCAACAGCAACCGCAACAGCAGCAGATAGTTACTCAGCAAAGTCAGGTGCCACAACCGCCTCTTCCATACAGTGTAAATCAACAGAGATACAGTGCAGAGACAGGATTCAACAATCATATTTTTCTTTCTAAACAGGCAATATGTATTTTTTATTCCACAGATCAAACAGTATAAACGACACACATTTCTCATCTTAATAGATTATCGGATATACCATTCCTATTTTTTCTGTGTATAAGAAATGGAAAAAATATATACAATATCAATATATCAGAATCACATATTTTGTTCTGCTTTTTAGATTTTCCAGAATGAAAAAATCAAGACAGGTATCTAATATTCAAACCAAGTGTGGAAATAGATTCCCAAAATATGGTGGGTATATTTATTGTAATGAGAGATTAACAGATCCCAGGAGTCCTTGGTGGTGTGTTGAATATTTCACTATTGATGACACAGTGGAAAAAACCACAGAGCATAACCACTCTGCTGCTGCATGGAGATTGAAGCTATGGAGAATATTCAACAATTAAAGTCACTCACAGCCACCTCCAACGATCCCTGTGGCTCAGTTTTCAGGGAAGTAGCTGAAGACATCCCCATGCACTTTGCCAGTTGTATGCACATGGTAGCAGATTTAAGAAGAAAGATGCAACAAAAAAAACAGTTGAGTAACTCCTCAAACCAACTCTGATAACATTCCCCTGGAACTAACTGTATCCTTTAATCATGAACCTTTTCTACTCTATGATAACAAGAAACCTCTTAATAAATAGTAACATTTAGTACCGAGCATCACACAGTAGCCCTAGAGAATAGTAAAATGTGGATGATGGATAGAACTTTTATATCTACTCCTCATCCATTCGCCCAAATGTATACCATTTATAGAAGCATCACAACACTACTATTATACTACCTTATAGTTTACTGCCTGAGAAACAATCTTCAACTTACTTTGAATTTGTAAAATCTAAAGCAGTAAATTAAAGTCCTAGGAAATCATAATTGGCTTTGGATTACAAATGATTAATAAAATAACTAAAATGTATCCTAACAGCTAAAATCGAGGAAGTTCTTTTCACTTATCCGAGGCATATTTAGAACATTTTTACAAAAATGTCCTTAGCTGAGGATTATAGGTCAAAAATGAACTGAAAAAATAAACTGTATTGTGTTTTGTACCTCCTGAGTGTGTGGATGACTTCTACGCTTTTCACAGAAAAAGGAAAAATTGGCCCCACTTCTAAATTACTTTCTAAAACACAAAGGTTGGTAATTTAAGAAGGTTGGGCAACTGTAGGAAACCAAGGTTTCCTATTGAAGGGTGGAATTGTTTCTCAACCTGTGAGGTGCAAAAACTGATAATACCATTGAGGGTTGGCATAATTCTTTTAACAACTCTTTCTGGAAAAAGTCACCTTAACCTCTATCATCTCCTGGAAATGTAAAAAAAAGAACAAAGTTCTCAAGAAATGAGAATGGCGTGGCTTGGACGGCAGTGGGAATGGCCGCCTAACCGGGAGCTCCGCAATTCAGGAGAGCGACTCCAATCATTTTTGCAGCGATACCGCGACGCACAGCAGCGGTTTTCCAGGGGCTGTACAGCTAAACACATGGGGGACCCTCCGGTGTCTTGAAAAGGAAGCTCCGACCATCACCTGAGGCGAAAAACGGGGTTTTTCCACCCGCCACGCGCCGACAGCATTGTATTCTAAAATGGCGCCTTGATGTCCGAACGAAGACGCCTGATGGAAGGCAGTGTCCTTGCGCCCTACCAATGCAGACAAGAACCGGAACACCTGAGGGGACATGAGCCGCTCCAAAAACACACAGATCTCCTCTGTTGAGGTGAGGATTGCCGTCTACCCGCACTGTATCACCTGTCTGACCAGAGCGCTCTGCCTGACCCTAAAATGGCGGCTCTTCAATAGCACGAGCGCCTCAAACGAGTGATTTGCAGGGCATTGTTCGACTCGAGCTTACCGGCGATACCATGCAAGCCTCTGCATAGCTAGGTACAGGGTGAGAGAACACCTAGCTTGCACTGATAATCCTCACAAGTCAGTAAAGTCGCCCATTGCTGCCTCCAGCCTCCAGTCCAACAAAGTAACTACATCAAGTCAACATGAGGAATGATCACTGAGGAGTGACTAGTACTACCAAATGGAGGTGGAGTGCTGGGGAATGTGCGTTGGAGTATCACTATTGATATTGCTTGCTCCCACACGGGGGTGATCCTCTATAAGTGAGTCTTTATTATTTGATTCCGCCTTTGGAGCCGAGTAACCTTAAGCTCCTGCCCACCATCTCTTACCCACGCATTGGACACTGCCCACGAGAACAGCGAGGTTTAACAGTGCCATCCATCCCTAACACAATGGCATTCAGGGAAGACAGGAACGTCATAAAAAAAGTGAAACCAGAACCCTTGATTTCCGACTCACCCATCAAGAGCAAAGCAGATATGGCAGCCACAATGGAGATGATCTTGAAGAAGCTGTCAGACCTTACGGATATCTCTAAATCAACCAAAGCTAACACAGACTCAATGCAACTTGAAATGACCGCAATTAGGGCCGACATGAGCGCTTTAACCTCAGGCCTGGGAGCTGCAGAACAACGGATTAGCGATGTGGAGGATCTATTGCGATAGTCAGCGTCCAAGATCCAACGCCTGGAAGACACCACCGACGCCCTCAGACGCCATAACGCGGAGTTAGAGGACCAAAACAGACGGGGGAACGTTAGAATTTTCGGCATACCAGAAAACGCGGAGAAGGATGCTGACTCTTGCGTGGCCTTTCTAGAATCATGGATCCCCATGATTACCAAGACTGAGTTCCCACCTGGCCTCGAACTGGACAGGGCGCATAGAATCCCTACCTTCACGAGCAGAAATGCTAAAGGCCCCAGGCCAATGATTTGCAAATCGCTCAGATATCAGCACGCTGACCTGATTCTCCAGTATGCGAGGAAAAACCACTCCATTACATGGGAAGGCCATAGGATCATCTTCACGCAGGACTTCTCCAAAGACACAGTGGATGTACGCAAGGGCTTCCTGGACCTCCGCCCTAGACTTAGATCCAAGAACATCCCCTTCTCTTTTGCAGGACCAGCCAAGTTCAGAATCACGATAAATGGCCGCCCAAGATTCTTCACAGATCCGAGGGACCTGGCACATCTTCTTGAAGAATGCCCAACGCAAGAAATGGACCAATCGACCGGTCTCTCCAACAAAAGGAAGACCACGAGTCCGACTCAACAAGACGGAGCCAGTTAGTTCCATGTCACTCTTCGTTCATCCAGTGGTCCAGCATCGGTTGCCTCAACGGGACCATCCTCTGTAGAACTTTACTCGGCTCTTGGCACGGGTTCCAAGCTCTGCCTGCCAGGCTGCCAGGCTCAGCGATTCTACAGTACCGTGAGTTTGTAAGCGTGGCCTCGTTTGGTCAGCACAGTGACTTTTTCTAGCATATGACTATTTACAATGTTTGAATGCTTATGTCTCACGCAAGTTATTACATTTAGACCAATGGGTACTCTTGTACATTTTGCTCATCTCAAGTTAGCACCTCCACTCTGGATCTTAACGCTCCACAAACTTAACACATGACGGGGGTAGCGCATCCCAACGAGTATACCATGGTCGTGTCTATTAGTTACTCTCATAATCTCATAATTGCTCTTTGCTTATCTGCTTCATATTAGGTCAATCTTGTTATGGCCTGTTATTCGTATTCTGCTAAGAATCTGTTCTTTGCCACTTTCCTGTTGGTTATACTAACCGTCTACATTCATCTGGGATTGATAATATGCACTCATTATTGTTATTGTTACTCCTGTTTTGCGTAGCATGGTACTGTCGTCGTACTCCCTACGTACGTATTTGGGGGGGTGGGAGGGAGGGGGGAGTGGGAGGAGTCATCTAGAGGAAGGGGAAAAGAGAGAGGATGTAGGAGCAGTCACTTGGCAGAGTCTCAGTAAGTTCCTTCTCAATTTGTATCATATTCTGTTTTTTATGCTAATGTTTATGTTTCACAGAGTTACCACACACAACTCACCACACCAAGTCCACGTTATCCCTTATTGTTTCCACACCCCAGGCTACAGGCACGCATCACAACACTTGTACTTATATGTCTTGTCAATTAAGGTTGCTTTGAAATTTATCTGATTTTGTCAGAACAAGGCGCCCGGTCTTGTCACAACACCCCGTCTGTCGCACATCACACCTCCAGCTTCCCACCGAGCGATAATACATTTCACCGATGGCTAACTCCAACTCAATTAAAGACGATCTTAAAGTAATATCACTAAATGTCAAAGGACTTAACCACCCGGTGAAAAGGCGGAAGGTGTTCGACTATCTAGCATAAACAAAAGGAGACATCGTTCTTTTACAGGAAACCAAGCTTTCTGAAGAGGACTTGCGTTTCCTTAACATACATTGGTCGTCCCATGTCCTGTCCTCTCCTGCGCTAAATAAGAAGGGTGGTGTAATCACACTGCTATCTAAGAATGCCAACCTGACACTGCTATCACACACTCACGATACAGATGGTAGGTTACTAGTGACTCACTTACGCAGAGAAGATGATCCCATTCACGTAGTGAATATATATGGCCCTAATTCCGATGATCCCACATTCTGGGACTCAGTCTCTCGATCCATCGAACATATCTCCCAAGACGAATTATTAATAGTGGGGGGTGATTTTAACCTACCCCTAGACCCCTTACTAGACAGACAATCCAAGTGCTCATTCCACCCCTCACGGTCACATGGGGCCCTTCTCCGTCTCTGTGAGCGCTACTGTCTCAAAGATTCTTGGCGACTACAGAACCCCGATGGGAGAGACTACACCTTCTACTCTGCCCCACATAACTCCTATTCACGTATTGATTTCATCCTATTATCCACCTCATTCGCACACCTGATTGAAGAAACTGGTATTGCCCCCAAACTGGTGTCCGATCATGCATGTATTCACACCAAACTTGCAGGCTCCCGGTCGATTCGCCCGCCTAGAAGATGGCATTTTAATGACGAAATTCTCACCAACCCAGAGGACAAACTCAAAATAGCGGACGCCATCGAGGAATACTTACTCCTAAACGATACCGCTGATACCAAACCTAATACTCTATGGGACGCTCTTAAGGCCACAATCCGTGGAGTCATTATAAACATTAGAGCTAAGACTAATAAAAAATTAAACAAAGACCTAGAACAATTGGAGCGAGATATCACAATCCTAGAAGACCAGCACAAGGCCAACCCTCTAGACCTCAAACCCCTCGACCTTCTCACTAAAAAGAAGTATGAGTACAATACCATAACTAGTAAAAGAGCGGGCGTTTGGATTAACCGTTTCAAAGCCCTAAAACTCTGCGAAGGAAATAAAGCAGGTAAACTGCTGGCTTCGTATCTCAAACATAAGCAAAAGCTGTCAACCATTTCATCAATAAAAGACGCCACAAATACTACCCACACCAATCAAACTAAAATCCTAGATACATTTAAAACCTTCTATGAAGAGCTTTACAAGAATGACAAATCGCTGGACACAGCAGCTTGCACCGAATATCTTGAGTCTCTCGACCTTCCGAAACTAACGGAAGCTGACAAAACGCGGTTAGGTTCCACCATCAGTAAAGTAGAGATCGCAGAGGCCATCAAATCTTTAAAAAATAACAAAGCCCCCGGCCCAGATGGCTTCACTGCAGCTTTTTATAAAGCCTTTGAAACCCAACTCACCCCCACGCTCCACACTGTTCTCAACTCTACGGCGTCCAGTGGATGTATCTCACCTTCTATGAGCGAAGCTAACATAATCGTGATCCCTAAAGAGGGAAAAGACCCGCTCCACACCAAAAACTACCGCCCCATCTCTTTGATAAATCTTGATTGCAAGATATATGCCAAAATCCTAGCGAATTGACTAAACGCTGTTCTTCCCAAATTAATAAGCCCGTCGCAAGTAGGTTTTCTGAAACACAGGATGTCAAATGACAACACCAGACTTCTGTGCCATATATTAGAGAAAGCTAACAACTCCCAATCCCCGATGATTGCGATCACCCTGGACGCTGAAAAGGCCTTCGATAAGGTTTCATGGTCTTTTCTTCAATACTGTATGCGTTCATTCAATCTCGGACAATCGTTCATCACAATGGTGATGGCCCTGTACGCCTCCCTTTCGGCTCGGATAGCAATTAATGGCACCCTCTCTAACCCTTTTTGCCTCTACCAAGGCACCAGACAGGGCTGCCCACTTTCACCGGCGCTTTTCCTTTTGGCCCTTGAACCCCTTCTAACTGACATCAAAAAGAATGAAGATATTCAGGGAGTCTCCTTTGGAGATACTCAAATAAAATTAGCAGCATATGCTGACGATATACTGATTGCGACAGAAAACCCAGCCAAATCGATCGAGGGGCTCATGACCTCAATCAGCAAGTACTCGTACCTATCGGGATACAAGCTAAACAAAGACAAGTCCGAGGTTAAACCACTAAACATCTTCACCACCAAAGAAGTTCTTGGTACCTCAGGTCTAGCTTGGCAAACAGGGGTTATAAAATATTTAGGAATAGAGTTTACCGATAAACTAATGAGCACCATCACACACAACGAAACGTTGACAATGACAGAAGTTAAAAGAATCCTTGACGGCTGCTCCCCACGATTTATTACTTGGTGGGGAAGAATTGAAGCTATAAAAATGATGATATCACCGCTAATCAACTACCTGAGCACTATGCTGCCCCTCACCTACTCCAAAGATTTCCTCTCCAAACTTGATAAATTAATTTCCTCTTTCCTTTGGCAAGGGAAAAAAGCCAGAATTAGCATGAAAAAACTAAGGCTGGATAAAACCCTAGGAGGCGTCAATCTAGCTGACTTTAAGCTCTATCAAACCGCGTTCCTAGCTAGACAAGGGGCCTTTTGGCTCACTCCACACTCAGACTACACCCCAGTGTGGCTGTCGGTGGAAAAATCCATCCTGCGTGGCCTTCCCCCCTCCACCCTCCTCACTACCAAACCACAACCCACTGTATCCTCAGGTACCATCCTCAGAAACACGAAGGCTGCCCTCCTTCATGTAAGCAAATTCTTACCGCACCAATTTTGTAAATCACGATGGGAATCACTGTGGAACAATACCAGACTGCTATACAAAGGGAAACCAATGAATAATCCTACTTGGATAGACAAGGGTATACACTTCCCTCATCAGCTGTTTGATGGTCCGTTGCCAATCACTTTCAACGACATACAAAAAAAGTTTCAACTCCAGAACATAGACTTCTATTACTTCTTACACATCAAAGTGGCCCACTCCAAAACAGATTTATCCAGCGTCACCCCTTCCCTTCCTGGATACCTTCACACGATTAACAGACAGGGTCATCAGGTGTCCAGAATATACAAACTGATCCGCCCTCAGACCACAAAGCTGACAACATCCACACAGTCCTTCTGGGATTCATACTCTTCCACACCAACATCGGAAGCAGAGTGGGCCAGAATATGGGAATCTACCTCACGACGCAAAATCAGCCCTACATTATCCCAATCTAAATTCTGGCTTCTCCACAAAGCTTTTTGGACTCCTAGGAGACTCTTCCTGCACAACATCAAGGAAGATGACTACTGCTGGAACTGCATGGCAGAGGGTGGGGACCTTGAACATCTAATATTCAAATGTCCTTGTGTATCCGACTACTGGGATAGAATCTTCGAATTTATTACCAAAGTGTTACATGTCTCGCTCCCGAGGGAATTTGCAACCTTAGTCATGGGTTTTGCCAAAGCTGTTAACCTCAATGAAAATGATAAAGCCCTACTTGACTTACTCTTGACAGCAGCGGTCAAACTCATACTGAATAACTGGAAGGACACTAGCAAAGCTTCTTTCCCCCACTGGCTCAAGTGGGTTTCGAACCTCAGAGGTGCCGACAATATTGCGCTGGCTGCTACACCTTGGCGCCCCCCCTATAGGAACCTATGGTCCTCGCTTGACGCTCACTTCGACCTATTTAAACCACCATGATTACCTGATGCGCCATGCACATATACACCCTGCCCATAGCCCGGGTTGCCTACCTGCCCAAACGACTGACCTCATTGACTTACGTGGTTATCTTGCTCCACCTATGACTGTAACCTTGAAAATGTAATGATGCACTGCCTGTGTTGTCTTTCTTTTTTCTTTTCCTTACTATTTGTTTTAAACTGCTTATTGATTTATCTCATCTTATCTTAATCTAATTTACCCCTCCTTTGTTCCCGTTATACTTGTATACTTGCTCTTGTTGATGCCGGAACCATGCATGATATATGCACATGTCTGTAATGCTTGCTCATCTTTCTCAATAAAAATTTTTGTGAAATAAAAAAAAAAAAAAAAAAGAAATGAGAATGGTGAAGTCATTGTCAAATAGTCTGAAGAGGAAACAACCGTTACATCGCAACTATTACAACGGACTACTTTTACAACGCAACTACTACAATGCAGGATCCTTTACAACGAATGCCTTTACAACGCATGACATTACATAGCAGATGCTATTACAACGCATGCCATTACAACGTAAGTATATGTAAGTATATCATTTTATTTAAACATTTCTTTAATTAAAAAAATTATTTAATGTATTAATTAATAATAATTTAATAAATATTAACGTAAAAAATAATTATTAATAAAAAAAGTACTTTAAATAAATTAAATAAATTAATTTTAGTAAGTTTAATATTAATTTTAAAAAAGTTCTAAAAATTAAAAAAAAATTCATTTTTACCCCTACACTATCCAGCACTTACTCTACTATTACACCCCCCTGGAGTTAGAATAGTAATTTTTACCCCTACACTATCCAGCACTTACCCTACTATTGCACCCCCCTGGAGTTAGAATAGTAATTTTTACCCCTACACTATCCAGCACTTACCCTACTATTACACACCCTGGAGATAGAGTAGTAATTTTTACCCCTACACTATCCAGCACTTACCCTACTATTACGCCCCCCTGGAGTTAGAATAGTAATTTTTACCCCTACATTATCCAGCACTTACCCTACTATTACTCCCCCCTGGAGTTAGATTATTATTTTTAAACACCTACACTATTTAAAAAAAAATATTTATATATTTACAAATACATAAAAAAATTAATTAAATTAATTAAATATTCATTAATTACTTTTTTTATTTAAAATGATATACTTACCTATACTTACGTTGTAATGGCATGCGTTGTAATAGCATCTGCTATGTAATGTCATGCATTGTAAAGGCATTCGTTGTAAAGGATCCTGCGTTGTAAAAATTGCGTTGTAATGGTATGTGTTGTTAAAGTATGCGTTGCAACGTCATACATCCAGTCTGAACACATGGATATCTGAAAAAGTAAAGTGATGTCCGAAAGTCTATTGGAAAAAAATGAATCAATTTCCATTGATGGAATATTCAGACTACCTGGGCAATATTCTATATCATTTTTACACTACTGACCCTTTCTAATACCTTCTGCAATTACTCTACTGTTTTGACTGTACAACTTAATTCTATTGGCAGTTTTAAAATTCCTACCTCAAGCTGTCTTCCTTCATCAACTCCTGGTGATATTCTTTCACCAAGTCACTGGTATTCAAACAGTCCATACAGTCCCCCCAAAAAACAAGACCAAAACCAACAAACCCTGTTCAATTTTCAAGTTTCTTTCTTTGAAACTCACATAATTTTAAAAATTCATAAAACCATGCTGGGCCGAGCCAAGCTGCAAGATGCCCGCTTGTTAGTGTGGCTCTGCCGGCCAAGCTAAGTATCCGACAGAGATCTGGGACCCACCCACTAATCCGGGGCTAAAAAGCAGTCTACAAGATGCAGAAATAGCGATTGACTAGGCAACATGAAATTCGACTGCGGGGAACCCAGTAGTGTGCAGAAAATTATGGCGGCACTGAACACGCGTGCCCCTGGCTGGAAAGCTCAAAATGGCACAGGCACAGTGAGGAAGAAACAGAACCACATTTACAGCAACTGACGAGGCAGCTGTCCAGCGCTGTTTACAGGGGGAAATCAACATGTTTGCGGTGACAGGGGGAGATGCCCAGCAGTTCGGCCGACGACCGCTGCTGTGTGCAGTCAATGCAAGCTGAGACCGGGTGAGTGAGCGGCTAATGGACGGCCCGCCTGGACCCCCTGGCATTCGTTGGGGTGGCTCAGGGGACCCGAATGCGGAGTGAACGCTGGCGGCAATAGTGCATACGACTGCCCCTTGCACATTTGCCAGCCGGGGACCTGTGAGGCAGGGACGGCCCGCGAGGCGATCTCGGGGGTGAGGTGGACCAACTCCGCGATTAAAGCCGTGCTCCGAAAACATGACGGCGGCACAACCGGATCACCCGCAGCTGCAATCTGAGCAGGAGTGAATGAACAGTAAAAAGGCACCACAGCAGACCAAAGTGCAGGTTTGGGCCTTAATCAAGCCCGCGCGAGGAGGCAACTACTTGCTGAGCAGGGAATATAACTCAGCACAAACACACCTGCTAATAAGGCTCTCAACACGACGTTGGCACCATAACTCTAACATACACATACTGCACTAGCAACAGTCAGGAAGGAAATTATTAACACTGACTGGGTGGTAGCGGAGGCCAGCTGGGACAAAATGTGGGACTGACTCTGCACTGGACGCAACTTGTGAAGCTACACGGGTGGGGGTGAAGGACTAACTACCTACATCAGCTAAGATCAGCAGCAAGAGGCAGTGCAGAGGAGGTCCCTAATTAATATGGCAATGGTGCCCTGAACGGAGTAAATCAAACACAGTGTGCAAGGTGTGTTCTCCCTGTCGCATACCTGTGAGGTTTGGGGGCTGGGGGGCCAACAACTGTAGGGTCACTGCTCACTCAACACAGTGGCCCGTGGTGCGTGTCTGAAAAACCTTTATCAACAGCAACAAATCAAGAAGTTGCAATACACTGAAGCTGGAGCGACCGGAATTAAGCACCACCGAATTAGCATAGTGCGCCGACCGGCGCCTAGTCCCCTGACTATCGTGGAACCTCCAAAGGGCAAGAAAGGGGGATTGCTTGGGAAGCATCAGCTGACCCACATGCTCAGAGACATCACTCCAAGATGCGGAGTTACAACCTTGGAAACTTAGGCGTGTGGCGCCCTGGCAGGATTGGATTCAGTGTCTCCACACGTAGTGGAAAGGTGCTACAAACAGGCAAAAATCAACTTTGAGAAACGTTCCTCCAGAATGCAAGACACTGACACATCACAGAAAACTGTGGTGCCTGAAACGCAACTAGAACCTGAGCAGGATGATGATACAAAAACCAGGCTCTGCGAAGTGAAGGTCAGCCTCAGAGCGATAGACGCTAAATTGGACTCCCTGGCACTGCGAATGAAAGAAGTTTCATAAAGAGTGGACAAGCACGATGACAGAATAGACACTCTGGAAATCGGAATTTCGGACTCCGACGATCGCCAAGTGGAAACACAGTAACAACTCCTCTGAATGGATAAAGTGCTGGATGTCATCAAGGCACGAAACCAAGACCTTGAAGCAAGATCAAGGAGGAACAATATCCAAATTACAGGAATACCGGAATTTCACAAACATAACAAACATGGAAAAATGTATGGAGGGCCTTCTGAGGGATCTCGTCGACCCTGATCTATCGCCGATGTTTCTTGTGGAATGTGTACACCGAACACGTGGACCCAGACCTTCTCCTGGAGCTCCACCCAGAACAATTCTGGCTCGCCTGCTCAACTATAGGGACAGGGATACCATTTTGAAAGTAGCCAGGGAGAAGGGGGAACTGCGACACCAAGGGAACAGCGTTGCATTTTACCCAGACTTCACCCAGGCAGTGCAGGCGGCACAATAGGAATTCATACCAGCGAAAAAGTTATTTTAAAAAACTGGCACTAAATATGCAACGCTAAATCCTGCAAAGCTGAGGGTGCAGACTGGAGGCAAGCCTGTTTTTTTTTACGAAAGTGGCCAACAACGCTCCAATGGCCATGAGAAGGACAACTTGTCCCACAGTCAGCTAAGTGACAATGTCTAGTGCATATACCCCTCCACTTAGTCCTAAACTTGATCCACCCATGTGTTTGGCTAAATGTGCTATTGGGAGGAACTGTAATCGTTTTCCAGATTCCTGACTACATCCACGAAAATGCTCTTAGGTAGTCCTATTGATTCTCGGCCACCCTGTTGCATTCTGACAGGGCAGTATGCCGGCAACCTCACGCCCCCTCTGGGATGATTTCCTTCAGCCTCACTTGTTGCGGGCTTATGTTTGCTATGGGGTGGGCAGAATTAGCTACTCAACCTGATTGGGGGGTTGGAGTGGGAGGTGGGTGGGTTGGGAATGTTACTGTTTGTTTTAGTTCTCATTGCATTGCATATCATATTCTTTACTGGGTCTTATGGGAATGGGAACCACTTGCCGCCATCCGTATTTCACCGTCACACACCATGAGGGATAATACCGAGAGTTGCAGTGGGTACATCTCACGAATTGGGATTTTGGTCACCCCAGAGTCATATTTTATTTACAGGCTTAATGTCTAAATTGACTTGCATAACCTGGAATGTGCATGGCCACAATGACTATAGAAAGTGACCGTGGTGCAGTCATATCTCACGTGACATGCAGCTGATGTGTGCCTCCTACAGGAGACCCACCTAAGGGGTACAACGTGCGAAAGATTGAAATCTACTAGATGGAGCGAGATGCATACATCCTGCTACTCCAATTACTCCAGAGGAGTGGCAACATTTATCAAACAAGGCACTCCCTGGCAAAAACTTATGGTAGTTACCGACTCTGAAGGGCGTTATCTACTAGTCTTGGGGACACTATTTCACCAACAGGTTCTCATCGCAAACATATACGGGCCAAATGTGGACGATTCCACTTTCTTTCAGAAGGTAGGGCACCACATACAGTCAATAGGAGATGCTGCATTACTCTGGGGCGGTGACTTCAACACTGTACTATCGCTGGAGAAGGACAGGGTGGGTACCTCCAGCTGGTATCACCCGCAGGCCACTGCAGTGCTGAAGGGATTCATTGCTGACTATAACTTGGTCGACACCTGGCAGGTGTCCCATCCTAACACACGGGAGGGCACATGCATCACACAACAACATCTAGAATGGTCCAGATTAGATTTATGGCTTGCATCTCAAGACCTTCACTCCTCGGTCCCAGAGGCAGCCCTTATGCTGGCACCCTATTGGATCACTTACCAGTCACACTGACTCTTCAGATACCCAAACCCTACATACACCCTTTCACATGGCACCTACCACCTATTGCTCTGCATGATGCGGTCTCACTGCTAAATTTTACAAAGAATACTCTGAGTTGCTTGCCCCTCACCTACTGGTGGTATACCAGGAGGCCTTGCAGGAGGGAATCCTTCCTGGATTGATGGGAGAGGCTATGATAATTACTCTTTTAAAACAGGATAAGGACCGCCAACAATGTGATTCATACTGCCCACTCTCACTATGCAATTTAGATGCCAAGACTTTTGCAAAACTATTATCCACAAGGCTTCAACAATTGTTAACACTAATAGTCAGACCAGACCAATCTGGGTTTGTACCTGTTCGCTCGACCTCACACAATCTGAGAACGCTATTTGGGCTGTTACACTACCTCAGACCTTATCTTAAGTGTGAGGAACACTTAACCTCTGCGCACTGTTGCTATTGCGGTTTCCCTGAGAGAACACCGCTGATTTGTTTACCACATTTAAGAACACTTTACACACTTGTTATTTTGGCTCATGCGAGCTTCAAAAGAATTTTTATCAAAAAACATTCAACTGAAAATTAATCCTCACAATTTACAATTCTAATGTACTGTGTTATCACAATTAATGCATTGTTAAACAGATATACAAAATCCAAAATATCCGAAAATGGATAAGTCTTTCACGTAGATAACTTGTCTTTTATGCCCAATGCATTTCAAGCTTTAAGAGCTCTTCGTCAGGGGCCTGTGGACTAAATATAATTACAAATTAGTACACTTATATGTATTTACTGAACATCAACAATCTCATTTAGTACAGGGCTGGAGTATTTCTCAAGTTGTCCAGCAGGCAACATTAAACTAAATATTACCCAAGTACCAACACCACTGTGTGTGTGAAAGCAAGGAAAACAAACTCACTGAAGACGCTGTCAAGCAGGTTCATCCGATCTAAATCATGAGAACAACGGGCCATTAATCACCCAAACTCCAACTGGAATGTACCTTAGCTTTTCTGCACAACACGAAAATGACTGCCTCCTTACCTTTAACCCCTTTGATGCTCATGACGAGCTCAGCTCGTCATGAGGCACAGTGGAGCTGTGCTGATGACGAGCTGAGCTCGTCATGAACAATGGGAAATAAGGATGGTCAGCACAGGAGGAAAATATCAATAGCAGCGAAGGTGTTAAGATAATTCCTTGTGCTTAGGGGCGATGCTTCTGAACACTCGTGGCTCACTCACTATCTGTAAACAAATGAACCAAACACTTGCTGAAATCTAACTTCTATAACCACACTGCGCTACAGTGCTCTTTTCGATTGTCAATCCTCTATGTCCAAAACGCTCACCTTCTCAATGAAAACAACGATTCCATATAATCGCTCGCTATCCCGTCTGTGCACACTTTCTCCCACTTAGTTTTCCAACCGGCTGCGTAACCAACCACTTCTCTGCTCTTTACAAAGCCGCGTAACATACTAAAAATCGACAACGGACTGGTAAACACGGGACCGTGATCGCCATCTTAGAAAGGGGTTGGATCGGCGAAGTGAAGAAAGGAAAGAAAGTGTAAATCAAATATAGAGGTGTTGCCTAAAAAGAACTGCGATGTAACCAATATTATCAAAATACTCACAATTAAAATACAGGATTACAAAATTACAAGCATCATTCTCGTGCAGATTCAAGGTGAAACAGCCTCATAAGAAACATGATAAATCCACTTTGTCATTTATTCCCTTAGGTTCCTGAGTGACAAGATACCTGATCCAATGTATTTCTCTTTGGAGGAGGGATCTGGTTAGATCAACCCCCTCGTATGGTTTCACAACTTCCAATATGGAAAACCTGATTTGGGCTATACTATGGTTGTTCTCATTCCAGTGTTTTGCCAAATTGCTTTTCACGTTTTTATTTCTTATTGTGCTCTTGTGTTCAGATATTCTCGTTTTTAGTTTCCTCTCTGTTTTTCCTGTGTAAATTTTACCACAGGGGCACTTTATGTAATAAATTACATTTTTGGAGTTGCAATCCGATACTGTTACACTACCTCGCCACACATGTCTCCACAATTGCGGCGCTCCTAGATGCCACTAAGGTGTTCGATTCGCTGGAGTGGGGATTTTTGTTCCCACTTCTAAGAAAACTAGGAATAAGTCTGCTATTTATTCACCAAGTCCAGCTTCTCTATACGTGACCAACTGAGAGGTTATGGGTAAATGGATTGATCTCATAGCCAAAAGCTATCACACGGGGAACCAGGCAAGACTGTCCACTGTCGCCATTATTGTTTGCAATTGTGACAGAACCCCTAGCCCACCTCCGACAGCACCACACCAATAGACAGATTGGTTTCACCAACAGGGCCCTAACCGTGTAGATGTATGCGGCCGATATAACTCTGTTAATAGTTAACCCCGAGGAAAACTAGTCACCTATGACACAGGAGGTTGTGCGATATATGCGACTCTCCGGAGTAAACATTAATTGGAGCAAAACTGTGATCCTCCAGCTCACACACTGGAACTAAGGCTTTCATAACTGACTACCCATTGGTCTGGGCAGCTGGCCCGATTAGATACCTGGGCATATGGTTCAGTAGTGACCTGCAGGAACTGTGGACAGCCAATTATGGTAAAGCTGTGGCCTGGATTGAAGACCGGGTAAAAAGATGGAAGACTCTTCCCCTCCCCCTGCCCGGCCTTATAGCGGTGGCCAAGATGATCATTCTGCCTAAACTACTGTATCTCTTTGTCAACATCCCTTTGCCACTCACAGTGCATTTCTTGAACTGCCTTAGGTTGCTCATGATTGAGCTGGTCTGGGGGACAGCCTAGGATAGGGGTGGAATGGCAGCCCTTGACTTTGTCCTCTATGCCTACAGCGCACAGGCACAATTGTTACATTTCTGGGTGCACCCCACACCTTTTCAGCCCCACGTTACAATTGAAAAAGATAGGGCAGCACCACTACCAGCTTTCCCGTGATGAAATTGGCACAGCACAAGTCATCAGGTGGGCCTGGGAGGGCCTTCGTAAATGGGCACACTTAGATGTACTATATCCCCCGTCAACGCCACTTCCAAGTATTCAGTTGTTCCCCACTCATGGAACCCAAGGCACAAGAGCCTGCATCTATGCATAACATTCAGAAAGGTGGTGATCTCTACCCGCTGGAACCCTTCCTTACACTGCAGCAAATGTGCGAGCCCACACCGCCCTCAGCACTCGACATGCTACTATACTATCAGCTCCATGCATCCTGCAGAGCAAATTCCCCCTATTTCCAGACCTGCCTTCAACACTGCCGGCACTTGAAAACCTGTTGGCGGTGGAATCGGAGTGAAAACTCATTTCACATATTTACAACATCACTCAAAAGGAATTTCATATAATTGTCCCAATCTCTTGTAGGGCCTGGGAGGAGGAGCTGGGGGAAGCTCTGATATATAGGCAATGGGACCTCAGCTGTAGTCAGCTAGAGAGGCTGTCGCCCAATCATCATATCTGACTCATCAATTTTAAGTATCTCCACAGCATCTACCGCACTCCCATTTACCTACATAAGATGGGGCTACGGGAGGATGACTGCTGTTGGCGCTGTGGTGCCCCTCTGGTGACCTTTTTACATTTAGCATGGCAGTGCAGACCAATAGCAAATTTATTTTGGGATTACCGTAATGTGTCATATAAAAGCCATTACTGGGCTGGGCCTACTCTGCCCACCATTAGTATCCCTGTTGGTAATAATAGAGACAGTGCCACCAAAATCACGAAAATTACCTGAAAGCTTACTTTTAATGGCTAAAAGACAGGTGGCTGTACACTGGGGAGTGATCCAACCTCCAATGGCGCAAGAGTGGGTTAAGGATGTATCACACTGTAGGGCACAGTTGATAAATTATTGGGAACTTTTACCACCCAGTTCTCATCCAAGAGATATATGGGAACCCTTTGTGATTTGGCTTAATTCTGCGGCTGGAGATGACCCGTGAAATAGCAAAGAATGTAATGTGTGTATATGATGAGGATGTCCTCCAATATGGTGATGTACAGTGTTGTTCTTGAAATGCGTAGAGATGTACAGTACTCTTTGATATAGTTGAATTGGAATTTCTTTCTTTTTTTTCTTTTTTCTTTCTCCTTTTGATCCAAATGATGTGGCGGAATGCTTGGATTATGGGCAAAGTAATGTATTTTGAACGGAACAGTAGACTCAATGATAAGTATTACACTGCAATTATTGTAATTGTTGTACAAGTTATGAGAAAAGCAAATAAAACGAATTTTAAAAAAGAAAACCATGCTGCCCAAAACTTTAAAAAACATTTATAAATTTTAAAAAACTGAAAATACCAACAAAAACTTTGAATCAAATATTATTTTTAAAAAATTGAACAGAACGAGTTTATTTTACCTTTGAAGATGTTGTCGTCTTCTACTAAATTTGAACTACGTAAAAAACACATTGCCAAAAATGTTTGTTGTAATTTAAATAGGTTTAAATAGGATATTTATTTTTTCAGCTTATTTTTGAAATCTTATTAGAAAAAAAAACAACCGTCCCAGCGTGCATACATAAGCAACCTGTATGGAAAACGGTGGAGTGTGGCAGATCTTTCTTCCGCTCAGCTAGAAATTCTACCTGAACTGCAGGTTGTGCTCGTCAACTTACCATTGGCGGGTGAGCGAAAAACTCTGTTGCGCTACGTGGAGCACAGTTTTCTGCACTCCACGAGTTCCACGTAGTGCTGAGTGCAGAAAACTCTGCAAACTCAGCGAGCAGAGTGGAGTTCACCACACAGGCCTAGTAAGGATCCCAAATCCTTTGTCAACTCCACCTTGAAGCAAGCGGTCTGACCGCCGAGTTTTGCTGGTGGATCAGGCATCTCGTAAGACGCACAGCAGTGCAGCTTCCCCATACCGCCCTATGGCGGCTGCCTTTCCCTTGTCGCAAACCCGGCAGTCTGATGGCAGTCGCAGTAGTCCAGCGGCAGAGTTCCCTATGCTAAGCCACCCAACAGGTAATACGACGGTCAGACACCGATTTCTCAAAGCTCGGACCTCCACCGCCAATACAGGGGTCCACGGGAATGCCAAACATGCAATAGGGCCCTTACACACTTCCCTATCATTAACACTACATGCTGTTCTTACCTCTCCTAAAACTTTATTTACAATATACTGAAATAATTTACGTAATTTATGTTATTAACATTAATCCCTTGGGTGCTAAGGTCATAACGGTTATGTTCTCAGCCATGGTGCTTGTGTGCTGAGGATGTAACTGATATGTGCAGGTGACAACCCACAGGGGAAGTGCTGGCGCTCCCTCTGTGGGCCTCCCATCTGCAAGCCCCCACTGGGGGTAGCAGCTGAAGCACTTCTGCTGACACCTGGACCCCACCTCAGCAATCTGATGAGGTTGGCACCTTCAAGGAGCACTAATGCCATCATATCCTGCCGGGTACGTGCTGGAAGCCAATTGCTTCCAGCCCGTCCAAAGAGGGCATGTGATTCTGGTACATCCTTCACCTGGGCAGGGTTAGTGGGGGCAAAAACAGACACGGGTAACGGAAAGAGTTTTTCTTCCCCCCTGTGCCTGTTGTGAATTTATTCCTGCTCCACAATCATGGGTGACGCCCACGATCGTGGAGCAGGAATTCATCCACTAGAACACCAGGGATTTGTTTCTTTGTTGTTGGGGGAGTGACCGCCTTAGGCAAGGGTCACTCCCCTTGGGGCTTGTTTGGCTGGGTTTCCGCACCCCTTGTAGGCTGCTGCAGCCATTTGTTCGGTCGATCAGCCCCCATGGCAGGCCGAGACCCACTAGAAGGCAGGGATTTTTTTATGGCAATAAATATGGGGAGTGACAACTTAGGAAAGGGTCTGCCCCATCCAGAGGGCTGATCAGCTGTTTTATACTGATCTGGAATCACGGAGGCAGAAGCCCACTAGACACCAGGGATTGTGTGTTGTGTATGCTGGGGAGTGGCTCCTTGGGCAAGGGTCATTCCACTTTACTGGAGAAATGTTGTTGCTGTTTTCTGACCCCTAGGGGTAGACCAGCCGTATTTCTATGACTATCTGTCCCCATGGGGTGTAGAAAGCCATAGGATACCGGGGATTTTATTTGTTTATATGCTGGGGATCAAATCCTTTGACAAGGGTGACTCCCCTTTTGGGGATTAATATTTTGGCTGTTTCTGCACCCTTGAGAGCAGATCAGCCCTATATTTTAGGCCCATCTGTCTTCAAGGGGGGCAGAAGTCCATAGACGGCCATGATTTTTTTTTTAGGTGGTACATAATGATTTTGGGAGCAGCCCCTAGGGCAAGAGTCACTCCCCTTTTGGATGTTAATATTTTGGCTATTTCGATCAGCCTTGTATTTTAGGTCCATTTGCCCTCAAGTGGGGCAGAAGCCATAGACCACAAGGGATTTATTTGTAGATGGCACAAAATGTTTTGGGGAGTGGCATAGAAGAGACCCCAGGGATTGCATGTTGTGTATGTTGGGGAGTGTCTCCTTGGGCAAGGGTCACTCCTCTTTACTGGAGAAATATTTTGGCCATATTTTTAGAATCATGCCCCATGGGGTGTAGAAAGCCACTAGATACCACGGATTTCATGTATTTATTGGCTGGAGAGCAAATCCTTTGACAAGGGTAACTCCCTTTTTGGGGATAAACATTTTGTCAGTTTCTGCCCTCCTCGAGGGCAGATCAGCATTATATTTTACAGCCATAAGAAGCCCCTAGACTACCAGGAATTATGTTTATGTGGCACATAAAGAATTTAGGAGCAGCCCCTAGGGCAAGGGTTGCTCCCCTTTTGAAGGTTAATATTTTGTCTGTTTCTGATCCTTTTGGGGTCAGAATAGCTTCATATGTTAGGTCCATTTGCCCCCAAGTGGGGCAGAAGCCACTATACAACCGAGGGTTTAAATGTAGATGGTACAAAATGTTTTGGGAGGTGACCTCTTGGGCAAGGGTCACTCCCTTTTTGGAGATTAATATATTGTGGCTGGTTCTGTAGCCCTTGGCGGCAGATTGTCCATATATTTCTAGGTCCATCTGTCCCCAAGAGGTGCAGAAGCCACGAGAAACCAGGGAAAGTTTGTATGGGAAATGTAGATGGGCTGGTACTCTGCATGTTCTGCCGTTTGGCTGGCCGTGTGTGGACTGGCACTTGGCTGGTGGTAAGTGTGGTTGGCATTTGGATAGTGATGGGTGGACTTTTCCAAGTGTTTGCTAATGTTAACTATTTCATTTATCGGCATCATTTCAATTTGTGACCGTAATGTTTTATTTCTCCTTTTTATTCTGCTGCAAAGCTTTTGTTTACAATTGTGTCTCCTGCTTGCCATTATGTTGCTGGTTGATCTGCAGTTTGTGTAGTTACATCTGTTTGGTAAGAACACCTTTTTTGTTTTGTTTACTCCAAATGAGTATTATTGCCCAGTACATGTTTTAATAGCAGCATATTTAGCTTCTATTTTATTGTATGTTAAATTCTCATTGTATTTGTGCATATTGTGTATTGTGTTGCCTTGTGTGTAATATTTTTAGTTTTTTCCTTTCTAGTGGGATATCGTTGGTGCTTGCTGTGTCTGTGCTGAGTAAGTGCTGGTTAGTCTAGCTGTCTCTGGAAAGTGAGTGGTATTGTTTTTTCAAAATATATGTCTTTGTGTGATTTGTATTGGTTAACTTTTCCTTTCAGGCTACCAGTAGTTTTACTATCTGGTTGTTAAAGCCACACTTTGATCATTACTTATATTACACAGTGTTGTACTTTTCTGATTAATGATTATGGCTAGACGCAGGATTACCACTCTGCAGGTTGTTGATATCCTTTTCGCATCTTCCTCTGACCAAAACCTTTGTAGAAAAATCAAAATGATTTGTCGCAAAATGATCTGGTATTGCAAGGGGGCACCTGTGTTTTTGTTCCCAGGCTCAGCGACCTTCTGGGGAAACTTACAAAACCCAAAAATTTCTGAGATTGTGTGGAACCCCCAATGCTTTCTTACCTAGAATACCCTGCAAACCTCAGGTTTCTCTACAAAAATCTAATTTTCCTTGCCTTTATGTGTTGGAATACTGCACCAGGCCAAATTTCACATCACCCAGAATTCCCCTCGGTCTTCTGAGTAAAATGATACCTCACTTGTGTGGGTGGGCCAAGTGCCTGTGGCAGCGAAGGGACAAAAAATGTGTGGAGGTTGAGGGGATATCACAGCGCGTTGATAAGCACAATTTAATATTATACATTCTTAGGCTGACTCTGCTTTGGGTAACCAACAAACACAACTGAAGTATTGTTTTGCTCAGGAGAACGAGGGGAATGCTGGCTGGTACCTAAAAAACCTTGCATAGTTAGAAGTTACAAGAGGAAATGTATGCTAATTGATTGTAAATTAATGAAATTATCATAGTTGTCTCCGATTGGTTGTTTGTTAACATTTAAAAAAAAATTTTTTAAGTGGAATGTTCTTTTTATAATGGTCTGAGCTCGTGCTCATAGACTATGTTTTAACTGTATACTATTAACTTTGGTATTGTTGCTTTTATGGTTTTTATATTCAAAAACCGAATAAAGTACTTTGAAATGAAATGTATACACAGATGGCTGTTTTTTCAAACTCAATTTCATTATTGTTTTATTTCAACTGTTGCTTTCTATAGGAAAACCTTAATGGATCTACACAAATAACCCCTTGATAAATTCTGAATTGTGTCTATATTGCAGAAATATATACTTTTCCATTATTGGTTTTACAACCATTTCTACCACTAACTGGAAGAAGGTTGAAAACACATAAAATAGGAAAAATAAACTATCTCCCAGCAAAATGCCAAAACTGTGTAGAATCTTTTAGTTTTCTGACAAAGGTCTGCCTGTTCCTAAAAGTTGGGAAGAAGAAGATTTTAGGTCCACAAACCCTTTGTTGATGCCATTTGCAGGCAAAAAAAATCAGTTGCTTTCTTCTGCAGCACTTATTTCCATTTTCCCACCCCAAAAAAATGTATCTGAATTTTGGCTAATTTCTTGGCCCCATTCAGGAGAATCCACCAACCCTGGGTACCTTAAGAATCCTCATGATGTTGGGAGAAAAGGGCTTAAATTTGGCATGGATACTTTATGTGGACAAAAGGATATGGGACATAAGGGCAAACGACCCCAAATAGCCCAAAACAGGCTTAGTACGGGGGGAGGCATAGCAGTGAAGGGGTTAAATCAAATACAAAAAGGGATGTACTGAGGCGCAGGGTGCTTGTAAATCTGCCCCATAAGTACTTAGGTATAGGCAGACTGATACAATAAGAAAATAGTGCTAGATGGGTGAACGAAGAATTGCATGAGACTGACAGGAGGTATCCTACGCTCCATGGGTACTACTTCAGTATTTAATGGAGTGGACCAATAGTATGTATCAGTTTGGAGATTTATAGGGATTATGAACAGAATATTTTATATGTACTTGTGTTGGTGCCTAGGTCATTTTATAAGAATACCGCTAGTAACTGGAATGATGACGGTGCTGCAAACAGAGTGAACACTTAATTTATAAGTGCTTACGTATTGGTGCAGTGATAGGATAAGTAGATAGTGGTAGATAATTGAATAAATAAGTGCATGGGACAGACTGAACGATTCCTACACTGCATGAGTACTAACTGGGTATTTAGAAGAGTGTATCAATAGTATGTAGCTAGTTAGAGGTCTCCTTGGATAGTGTACAAAATAGTATACCTGTACTTGTGTTAGTAGCTAGGCCATTCCATAAGTTCATGACTACTAACTAGAATAATTACAGAATTACAAACAGAGTGTATAGTGAGGTTATAAGTGCTTAGGTATTGGTGGAGTAATAGGATAAGTAGATAGTGCTGGATGGGTGATTGGAGAAATGCATGGGACAGACAGGAGGATTCCTACACTGCATAGGTACTTACTGGGTACTTATGACAGCATATCAATAGTATGTAGCTGTTTAGATCTCTGCATGCATAGTGCACAGAATATTGTAGCTGTACTAGTATTGGCTTGTCAATGGTTTCGAGAATGGTAGTCTGTATTTAAGGGTGTGAGGCAGTGCATCAGATGATCATGTGGATGATGTCATCAGTGATGTCATTTGATATGTCATCAGTGATGTCACTGACAATGTCATGAGTGATGTACTATGTGACGTCCTCAGCAGTGCATTGCGGGGGCGCGAGTTATAGTTAGCACAACTAACTATAACGGCCAAATTTCTCTTGTTTTGTACGAGTGAAATGTCCAACTAACTATGAGGTCCATGAAACCCGTGTTTTTTTCAGTGAATTTCTGAGGTTTTTTAAATGCTAATTTCTAACTATAATGTCCCCTAAACTTGTGTTTTTTTCAGTGAATTTTATATATATGTATTTAATCTCCTCTCACTCTTACAATGAAGTAATCAGCACTCAGGTTGTAGTTTGGAAGTATTTAATCTGAAAAGGACGTGATCCACGCGTTTCGGCTCGTCCGAACCTTGATAACGATACAAGACGTCATTGTAGCATCCTTATTTAAATGTACAAATGCCAAAAGTTGCCAACATTAACAAAGGACTACATATTACTTTAATACAAAAAGCTGGTGGCCTTATTGGCCTGGTTACGATGTGAAATTTCAGGAATTGATACAATAAAGAAAAGAAAACAAGTGTTAATATGCACACAATGTCATTTTAGCATATCTTGCCCCATGACCGCCATACCTGTATGTTCGTCAACGTGACTTATTCATAATAAACATTTCCCATCACTCTGAAAATGACCTCCTGGAGCACTATTAGTTGGGGTTGAAGTCCTCTTGGCTCTTAATGGTCCTTAGGGACCAACTACCCCTCCTGTTACCTCCAGTAAGACCCACACAGCTGGTTTGCTGAGAGTTCGTCAGAGGCCATGCCCCCTTTCTTCATCACTCTGCAAATGCACCTCCTGGCACATTACTGCTTGTGGGAAGAAGTTCACCTTAGTCCTGAGGCCATCAGGAGTAAAGTGTAATTCATTCCTCAACCATTAGTTTGCTTGGAGGCAGAGTGGTAGAGAAAGGGGGCGCGCCCTCCAAAGACCTCTCAGCCATACAAGGACCCTCTGGAGCCAAGGTGACGTCATCCCCCAACCAACAGTGTCCCAGAAGGCGCATTTGCAGAGAAAGGGGGCCGGGACTCCGGTAAGTTACCAGGCTGGTTTATTTGATTTATTTTTTATTTTTACAGGGAATAGACTGTGTAGCCACCATTTCCTGGGCTGATTTCAGCCCTGGGGACCCCACCCTCCGGGGCCAGGCATTTCTTAGAATGGGGAAGATGCCACGTGGGCCCCCTCCTGAGATGATTTCATCCCCAGGGACCCCATTTCTGGGGTCAGGCATGTATTGTGGATACCATGGTCTCACCCAGATTACCCAGTTACTCATGTTTGGGACCATGGGGGGAATCTGAAGACCCCACAGTCCCTGCCAGCTGCTCACCTCCTGTAGCAGACGGCATTGCTTTTGGACAAACACAATTCTGCTCTGCTTCAAGTAAGCAGGGGCAGTAAATATGTCTTGCTTACTAAAACAGAGCAGAGTTAGCAATGGCTTGGAGGGAGCAGTGCTCCTGCCAAGACATAGATGGTACCCACTCACACACCCATAAAGCCTTTTAGACACCAACTGATAGACTGATCCAGACATTCACACAACCAGTCACTCACCCAAACATTCACTGAGACACCTAATCACTCACTTAAATAGTCAGTCACACACCCACTGAATCATCCATACATGCAATCATACACCCACTGATTTACCAATACACCGTGGTATATATATTTAACACTCATAACCCGTTTAAAGACACTCACAGTCATTGTATGATGTCTTCAGTGATGTCAGTTTAGATGTCATCAGTGATGTCATTAGAGATGTTACTGACCATGTCATCAGTAATGTAATATGTGAGATCGAGATCATAAGCAGTACATTGCGGGGGAGTTCGTTATAGTTAGTTCAGCTCACTATAACTGCTGAATTTTACTGGTTTTGCACGAGTTAAACTTGAGCCTAACTATAACGTACATGTAGCCTTAGTAAATCCCAAAAATGGTACTAGTCCTGTAGGACTAGTACCTTGAAAAATCTCCTTGACTTAACTGCAAATTACTTGACCTCCATCTCTGAAAGCAGAGCAAATGTGAAAAGATAACAAGGTTTAAAGGCATCTTTATTGCTCAATAACTTTGTGAGCAATAAAAATGGCTTTAAATCTTGTTATCTTGTCATTTTTGCTCCGTTTTCACAGACGGAGGACAAAAGTTAGTTTGTCTTCCTACTCGCCAGAAAGGGTGAGTAGGACCTAAAACAGCTCGACCATGTTAAATTTAGCTCGCATTTGCGAGCGGTCGAGTGGATTTTTCGAGCCCTGCATTTACGAACTATAGCGTGCCTGTAACCCATTTTTTCAGTGAAGTTTGTACTCTTGTTTTTTTGTGAATTTCTATGTTTTTTTAAGTTGTAGTTGCATTTGCAGAGTGGTGGAGAAAGGGGCTGGTCCTTCAACCAGCTTTAAGGAATCCCGCTGTCTAGGACTTAAAGGAGGTACCAGCAGGGCTTCTTGGCCCTCAAGGTCCCCAAAGGAGTAATGTGGACTTCATCCCCCAACCAGTAGTACACCAGGAGGTCTGTTTGCAGAGTGGTAGAGGAAGGGGGC
The DNA here is from genome assembly GCF_964263255.1 of Lissotriton vulgaris. Taxonomy (NCBI): domain Eukaryota; kingdom Metazoa; phylum Chordata; class Amphibia; order Caudata; family Salamandridae; genus Lissotriton; species Lissotriton vulgaris. The sequence goes on along the minus strand of NC_141694.1, from coordinate 1,347,423,074 downwards.
ATGGTCTCCGAAGACCTCTTAGCTATACCTCTGTGTGGGACTTACTGTAGGTAAAAGGAGGGGTAGATGGCCCCCAAGGACATCCACGCTTCATTTAGTTTTTTAATTTACAGTGGGATTTGTGAATCCAGTGCGACTCCCCTCCGTTTCTTTTTCTAAATGCTTTTTTGGCCCTGTGGTGCCCCTCTGCAACCTCCCAAGAGGCCTAAGGGGGTCAGGGCGTCTCTACCCTGTCCCCTTTTCTTTTTCTTTCATCTTTTTTCTGTGACGCAGTTCAATGGAGTCACAAGAGGGTTGCCAATACTTCCTGGTTTGAAGTGTTGGCAGCTAATCATATCTCAGCACAAGATTGGAGGGGTTGTGGATCATCTACATCCCTATGTATACAACTGTAAATTTCTATCAATAACACTCAAACTACTGAATGGATTTACACCAAAGGTACTTCCTTGGACCTACATCTACCTTCCTCCCAAATTTGGTGTAAATCAGTTCAGCAGTTCGGGCTGTAGCTGTGCTTAAAGGTCCCACGAGAACTAACTTGGGGATAGTGCTCTTTTAAATACCCCCTGGTTCTGGGTACTCTCTTGATGGTTCAACCTGAAACTTTCAAGATAGCAGCTGGAGTGAACGTTGTATCAGTTTTAAACATTTTGTGAAGATTTGTGTAACGATGCCAAATTTATTGGCAAATCAAAAAACATTCTTTCTATGTAAACTGGGTCCTAACTAGAACTACCTACAGGCCACCACCAGTAGAAGATATTTACATATATTGCCCAATGCTGATCACTACTAAGTAGTTATATTGAAGTTCAACCACCTCAGCTCTTTCCTGGAAAGTTTGAGGATGATTCATCAAGTGGTGGACTGAGAAAATAGGAGGGTACTAAAATGCATTTTCCCCATACTGAACAGTGATACCGCAAGAACGGCTGATGTTGAGCAGAAAACCTTGCTTTTTGTGATTCAGTGTAACTCCATCAGTATTTTTTGAGAAACTGAGGATCAAAATCGATGTATACATCACGCCTTGAGAATCCACTGATCAAGAGATATGAACTGATTGGCTGCTACCACAACAAGGATGTGGTCACAGCCCTTCCAACATGAGCACTCAGTCCCTTGTCCAGCAAAAGGGTGAGAACAATTTATAGAGGGGGAGGGTAGAGATACCCTGCCCCTTAGGCCTTGTGGGAGGGCCCCACAGGGTCGAAAATAAACCTGTTTTTCTTTTCAAATAATATAGAAAATTTGCAGAGGATCTGCAAATCTGCTGTAAAATTAAAAAATGTGGGCTGTGCCCTTTTGAGAAAATGCCTCCCAGAGTGGGCCAGGGACAGGAAATCAGTGAGATATTACTCTTCCGGGGAGAGGACATGTGGCTCCACTCCATGATCTGGGTGCAGCCCCTGAGTCTGGTACACCATTCCATGGCCCGCCATTTTTTAAGATGGGTAGGGGCATGTAGTCCCCCTCCTCAAGCTGATTTTGGCTCTGGGAGATCATCAAACGGAGCTCTGGAGTCACTCAGGTAGACTCGGAAGAAGGGAGAGGTCCAGGCTTCCTTTGTAGAAAGCAGAGCAGGCCTCAAGCAGGAGGGCACTCCTCTGAGGGATAAGGCAGGTCTCAAGCAGCAGGGTAGACCAAAGGGTAACAAGGCAGTCCTCCAACTATATTTCCATTGGGCAAGAAGTGAACGGAAGAGTTTTTCTGAGGGTACAATATACCTAGTGCCAGCCTTTGAAGTGGAGGAAACTTCTAGGCTACCCCCTCATTTGGTTCTGGAGAGTTCTTTCCATCTCCTGCCAAAACCCCTAGGAAGTCTAGGCTCCCAAAAAGGACAGTCATGTTCCCTTATGTGTGCACTGGAAAAGTCCTTTTAGATGTAAGTGGAGCAGGGAACAGCCATGCCCCACATCCATCATGGCAGAATGGCACATCCTGGCCACACCTAGCCCCGTATTATTCACTGTTTGAGTCCAATACACATTCTTAGTAGGGAGCCATTAACAGTTCCAGGCAGCTGGAATCTCCAATAGGCCCTTTTGGCCAGTAAAATGGCAACTTTCTAAAAGTGGAATTTTTAAAATTGTAAACTAAAATCTGACTTTAGCATTAAGTAGGATTTTAGATTACATTTCATTTGATTCCAACCATGCCATCTCTATCTGTTCCAATCAAAGGTTTTCACTTTTAAATATAATTAGGTTAGGTAACCAAATGTTATCCAATGGTAAGCGATCGACCTTTCAACAATGAGAAACACATTTTAGGCTTTTTCAATACGAGGACATTTGAAAAACACATGTCCTACTTTTTACATACAATACCGTGCCCTATGGGCTGTTTAGAGCCTGCCTTAGGAGTGACTAATATGTATTAAAAGGATGTTTTTGGCCTGCAAAAAGGTTTATTTTGCCAGGTCAAATTGGCAGTGTAAAATTGCACGACAGGCTGCTATGGCAAGCCTGAGACATTTCTGAAAGTGCTACTTCAGTGGGTGGCCCAATAAGGGCTGCAGGTACACTAGGAGCATTTAATTTCCAGTCCTTTGGTACACATAGTTCCATATATTAGGGCCTTATAAGTAAATTGAATGTGCCAATCAGGAATAGGCAAACTTTACCTTGTTTTAGGGAAAAAGCAGAAGCACTTTAGCATTGGTCAGCAGTGGTAAAGTGCAGAGAGTCTTAATGCCAACAGAAACACATAAAAACAGGAGGGGTGAAGGCAAACGGGTTGGGAATGACCCTGCAGAGAGGGCTATGTCCAACACCCCTGCAGGTGGGTGTTTGGGGTGACTGCACCTGACTGCAATGGGATGTAAGTATAATGTCACTAGCGTGTGGTGGACAAGCCCACCACCCAAACCCACCAGCATAAACAAATCCCCTTCCAGGTGGCCATGCAATGACAGTGCTATTTCTATATAAGGGAGGTCATTTTAAATAATTGTCTAGGAGTGGCCACATCAATATATAAAAGACAGGTCTATTGGTTTTGTCCAGAGGCCACCACATCCTTATAGAAGGCAAGCCTATTGGCTTTCTCAGTGGTGGGCACACCAATATATAAAAAGGCAGGCCTAACAGCTTTGTCAAGGCGTGACCAACTCAAATGGTGACCACATCAATATACAGGCAAGCCCATTGGCTTTGTTAAAAGATAACCACATCATTATCTGAAGGTAAACCTATTGCCTTTTTTCAACAATATTGAACACCTATTGCAGTATATCTTGTACAGGCTTCAATCAAGATAATACAGCTATAACACCAACAAAACAGAGTTCCTACAATCCTTAACTGAAGAACAAAAGCTCCAACTACAAGAATGCTTACAAACTCCTTAAACTTTTCCCGAGATCATGCTGTGTACACCCTAGGAAAATTAGAGTTACTTTTGATAAATTATTTCTGGGGGTCTGCTGCACTCCCAGCAGCTTGCACAATATTTGTAACCTGCTGATCGTCCACCTGCCCAGATTAAGGCACCACAAAGCAGGAGAACATATGCAAATTAGCCCATAAAGGTCAGTATGGGGCATTTCTTGCCAAGGAGAAGTGAATATAGCCTTATATCCCGCCGTAGAGGGCTATACCGGCTATTAAAGGCCCTCTCCAGCATTAAAGACCCCGAGCCGAAGGCGAGGGCCTTTAACAAGGGAGATGGACTTTAATAGCGGTATAGCCCATCTACGAAGGGCTATAAGGCTATTAGAACATTCTGTCACTAGAGGACAGAATGTTCTAACAAAAAAAACAAAGCCTTTTGGGAGCGTGAGGGGATTGGAATCCCCTCAGGTTCCCTGAAGCCTTTGTTCACAGCCAGATCTATGAACAAAGAAACATTGGAATGTTGGAGCTCCAGGCTTATACCAGCCATTATAAGCCCGGAGCATTCCATTGTTTTCAATGGAGCTCCCAACATTCCAATGTTCTAATAATAGATAAACAGTTCTGCCCACTCATTTATTATTACTTTTTCTTTTTCTTCTGGTCCCACTCAGGATATTTTTGTTGATGTGAGGCAGCCAATCGCAACTTATATTTTGATCTGCTAGTCGTTCAGCACTATCAAAGCATACAACCTCCATACAATGGAATCTTAATTTCTCAAAAACTGCTGAATAAATCAGATTTACACCAAATCACAAAAAGCACACTTTCTGGGTAAAGATCTAGCTTTCTTGCAAATGTAGTCTGATTAAGTACAGCCGTTTTGGCTGTAGTGCTGTCTAAATATCCTAATAGAAATTGGATGGGGAAACCCCCCATTTTTTCAACTCTTGTTTTACAGATCAGCCTGAGACTTTCAAAAGAGGAGCAGAGGTAGATGTTTTTTTTAAGAAAGTTTTGTGAATATTCATCAAACAGCTCCAAAGTAGGTAGCCCTTCCTATAGAAAGCTTTACCTAACTATAATTTCATAGTGATGACCGTCACTGTGTCATGTGTGTGTGTGTGTGTTTGTGTGTATATATATATATATATTGCACTTTATATTCATACAACACTTTGCACATAAGATACGTCACTTTGCTGGCAAACTGAATAATGAAATGACTGTTATTTTTGCTTATTCACTTTATAGTATTGCACAATTATTATTTATTAGGCACTTGAATAAGTTCACTGTCAATTCATGGTGGTATACAACGGCACTATTAGCATTTATGCAATGAATTACTCTTATGCGATGAATTACATAATTGGAAAGACTCATTATGGGATTAATGTGAAAAACTGATATTACATTTTGTATGATGTTTTTTTAATTTTTTTTTATTTCAAAGCAATTGATGCGGAATCTAATTAGAAGATGTGCCCAAACAGTATTATTTCCACTATGTCTATGTAAGGCTGCACTGCACATGCCCTTTAAAAAGCGAATGGTGATGCCTTTGGGTTGTCATGTGATCAAGCGAGGGATCTCCCGAAACATGTTGTGCGGCGATGGCTAAATAAACATATGCACTCAATATACCGGGTTCACGCTCGTTTGTCCATAGGAGGATTGGGAGTGAAATCAAGGAGAAAAGGATTTATGCCGGAGAGACTCTCACCGGCTTGTGGACCCCTCCCCAAGTTGTGGCTTTGCAGATAGTGAGTCTTGCCTCGGCTGGGAAACTGATCACTGGCATCGCGGGTTCGTGGTGTTCGCTGGCGGGGACCCTGAGGCAATGTGTGGAGAATCCGGAGTCCGGAAGCAAAAGCAAAGCCCCCTGTGAGCTGTGGAAACTAGGAGTATGTATGTGGCAGCTGCGACGGTCGTCGGGTGATTTCTGCCCCTGGTGAGGCCCGGAGGAGGGTACACCGGAGGAAAGGGATCCAGTGTCGAGGTGACGTGGATGCTGCGGAGATACGACCCGGACGAATCAGCACCAACAGGTGAGGATTGTGCAGCACAACGCGGCAAGCTTCTCGGTATTGACCGATTGAGTGTTAGCGGTGTGTACAGAAATAGCCATAATATGTCCACAGACATGCTCAAAGATCGCGAGTTGGCAGCAGCAGGGCTGTTCTCAGATGCTCCGGAAGTACAGGGAGCCAACAAGGCGACTAATGTGGAAACCAACAGCAGTCAAAGTAGGGGGCTGCAAGACAGTTTCTGAGTGCTAGAAAAATTAAAACGGCAAGAGCAATCTAAATGGTCGGAGGCCCCGTTACTCCAACGGTATCTGGATGTGGGCAGAATACCAAGGGGCCTCCGCATCATGATAGCGCCAAGCTACGAAACTCCCAACCCCGCGATGATGGCTGAGTTGGGGGAGTGCAACTTGGACTCTTTACATCGGTTAGTTGAAATATTGGTAAAATATGCCATAATCAATAGAAGTTTGCTCAAGGATAAAATTGAGGCACTGGAGAAAGATATAGAATTACTGGGGGATCCACAATATAAAAGCAAGATGGTGGATGAAATGATTGCACGACAAAAAAAAGAGGAGGAAAAAATTACAAATAGAAAAAGCTACAAGTTCAGGCGGGACAGGGATGATTACGCGAACTGGCAAATTTTCACCTTTGCCAAACGATACAACTCAATGCGCGTGGCAATGGCAAATAAACGCAAGGGAATGGGCAATGCAGAGCGCGGCCCTGAGGAATCCCCATCCACCTCTGATTTTAGCTCAGCCGTAGAGAGTGGTTCGGAATGGGACAACACGTCAGGAGCAAGATCGGCACTGAGTAACATCAAACGTACGTTGGGGGAAGAATTGGAGATCCTCCAAAGCAGCCGCATCGACACGCTGAGGCCCCGTACCAAAATACCAAACAAAACAGGGCAACAAGGAGAAGAAGGGGATGCAGGCAAGCAAGGAGAAAACACCAGGAAAAGAGGGAGAGGGAAAGCTTGCGGGCAATAATTTGATTAGGAGGGGTACCCAAAGAAATCATACAACAGAGTGCCCCAACACTAAATAACAACAATTCCATTGTGAATTTATCAAGCATCACTCTCACAGCGGCCGAAAAACAGCTGCTGACATTGGGGCTTTCTTTTTGCCCGGAGTCCAACTTTAATTATACCTAAACCTGTGCGGACATTTATAAGTTCATAAGGAAACTAAAACTAAAAAAATTCCATGAACAATGGGGTGCCCGGAAAAATAATGAAGAGAGGGCCTCACAGCAACATCCAGAGATGCAAGGCCTTGTGGGAGCGGATTACGATCTACTTCATGACATACATGGGCTGGAGAGAGGGGGAAGAATATCCAGTGACCCCTCCCAGTCATCACCAAACGTAGTCACACCTGAAACTGAAACTGGACTAGCACAAATAGCAGGGACAAATGTCAAGCCTGAAACCTCTTTCAAACCAAAATCTAAATTCGTGCCGGTCATGGCACGGGATTCAATTGAAGTTTTTAATGAACAATTGGTGGCACAAATTAAAAGATTGAATATTAAGATTTCCAAATCCAAGAGAAATGACACTAACCATGAGAGGAGATACTGGCAACTTATTAACCAATTGAAGGACAATGAACAAGTCATAATACAGAACTCAGACAAGGGGGGAACTTGGTATTGTGGCCTGTGCAAGACTATCTTCAAGAGGATTACAGCCAACTCAATAACACTGAGTGCTGCCGGAAAGTTCCTTTTACGAAGCAGAAAGACACCCAGGAGGCTTTGTATAAACCACTATTGGCTTGGACGAGTGTGGGGATGCTGAACTAGGAGGAATTCAAATATCTAAAAAAGGAACATCCCAACATCCCGGTGATCTATTTCATACCTAAAATACATAAGAGTATGAATAGACCACCGGGGCGCCCCATCATTTCCGCATGCGATGGCCTACTGGAAAATCTTTCAAGGTATATCGATTTCTTTTTGCAGGACATAGTCAGGAGCTTGAAATCCTATGTTCAGGATATGAGTGACTTTCTTAGGAAAATTCATGACATAGAATGGAGGTCCTCTTACCTGTTAATAGCTCTTGATGTGTCTAGTTTATATACATGTATTAGAAATCGGGATGGCATGCAGGCTATTGAATATTTCCTTCAAAATAGGCCAATTATCTACTCTCAGCATTCAAACATGTTGCTAAAGATGATAGCATTCTGCTTAGAGAATCATTTTTTTCTATTTGATGGGTGGATGTATCAACAAACGCAGGGTGTAGCTATGGGGGCCAGCTTCTCCCCAGCTATGCCTGTTTATTTATGGGCTGGTGGGAGGAGCTTGTCCTCAGGCGGCAAGATGAATTGTTTTTTAACAGCAATGTAATAACTTGGTTATGTTACATTGATGACTTGTTTATTATATGGGATGGAAGTATAGCTAGTGCCACTGATTTTTATTGAAAAGTTGAATCTGACTGAAGTTAACCTACACTTCACGGCAGAAATGAGTAGAGAAGTGGTTACGTTTCTGGACGTGAGTATACATTAGGTTGAAAATGAGCTTACCACTACCTTATACCGCAAACCTACATCCGGCAATACACTCTTACATGCCTCAAGCGTGCATCCCCGCACTTATTGAGGAGCATCCCATACGGGGAAATGCTCCATATAAGACGGATCTGTAGCAGGGAGGCTGACTGTGAGGAAAAACAAAATGAGTGCAAAGTCAGGTTTCTGGATAGAGGGTACAGCCCAGAGGTGATTGAGGCCGCTATTGGGAAAACCAAGTCAATAGCAAGAACAGGTCTGTTGCAGTACAGGAGGAAACAGAACATTGAAGGAACAGAACAGGAACCAATTAGACTTATCCTTGGCTTTTTGAAGCAGCAGAAACAGATCAGGGAGATAGTCCGGAAGAACTGGCCTATTGTTAAAGGCGACCCGGTAATAGGAGGGTCAATGCCTAAAATGCCGTCTATAACTTTCAGAAGAAATAACAACATGGGCTCCTCTTTGGTCAGAAGTAATTTTGAGACCAGAGAGAAGAGGCCATGGCTGATCGCAAGGAAAGGTTTCTTTAAATGTTCTGTATGCAAGGCGTGCCAGCATGGAGTCAACACGACTAGTTATACCCCTGCGTTTGGCTCAGCGGCCTGCAAAATCAGTCAACACATAACTTGCAAATCTGAATATGCAGTGTACGTGCTCACATGCAGCTGCGATCTACGGTATGTAGGAAGCACTAAACTACCTGTAAACAAGAGGGAGCTGCAACATATCCGTGCCATATGCAACAAGGATGATAGTTACCCTGTGGCACGGCAATTCCAACTAAGTCATAACAGCGACCCTAAGCACCTGAAATATGCAATAGATACCATCATGCCTCAGAAGAGAGGGGGGATAGGGAATGCAAACTAAGAAGGTTGGAAACATCTTATATCCTTAGGTTTGATTCAAAACATCCGAATGGTCTTAATATTAGTGAAGACCTACATACCTTCCTCTAACACATGCTAAGACTCATAGGTTAACTGATGTAACACTAGAATGAGATAATTACTGAGAAGGGACCTGACATGGCATGATTGATATGGTTTTGGAGAAATGCATTCGGACATCTGTTTGTTCCACCAAATGAAAGCTTATGAATTTTATAGTGTAAATGTATTTAAGGATAGTATAATTTTGTTGACATATTTATTAGGATTAGGGGTAGGCTTTTAGAATCATTATATAAATAGTATATATATATTTTTGATACTTCTGCTATTTATGATGATTTTATCTAAGGATTGACCCCGGTAATTATATATATGAAAAATTGACTTTCCTGATTACACTTTGCACTTTATATTCATACAACACTTTGCACATACGATCAACGCTTTGCTGGCAAACTGAATAATGAAATGACTGTTATTTATTGCTTATTCACTTAATGGTATTGCACTATTTTTATATTTATTAGGCACTTGAATAAGTTCACTGTCAATTCATGGTGGTATACACCGGCACTATTAGCATTTATGCAATGAATTACTCTTATGTTATGAATTACATAATTGGAAGGACCCATTAGGGGATTAATGTGAAAAACTGAAATTACATTTTGTATGATGTTTTTATTTTATTTTTAAATTTCAAAGCAATTGATGCGGAATCTAATTAGAAGATGTGCCCAAACAGTAGTATTTCCAATATGTCTATGTAAGGCTGCACTGCACATGCACTTTAAAAAGCGAATGGTGATGCCTTTGGGTTGTCATGTGATCAAGGGAGGGATCTCCCGAAACGCGTTATGGCGGCGATGGCTAAATAAACATATGCAGGCAATATACTGGGTCCACGCTCGTTTGTCCGTATGAGGATTGGGAGTGAAAGCGAGGAGAAAAGGATATAGATATATATATATATATATCTATAATCAAAGACTGCAACTCCTACTACTTCCACTGCAGCGGCGAAGAAGGAGAAACGGACCACTTCATAGGCAAGATGTTTTTATTCGACCTTTACATCCAGTACAGCTACGGCAGATGACGCGTTTCGGGCTCGAGAAACCTTGATCACATAGAGACTGTCTGTACTTTCGTCATTTTGAATGCTGCTAGGTATCCCGCCCCTGTCACAAGGTACAATCACGTGCCATAAAGCTAAAAGTCAGACTTGCGGCACTTAACAACAGAAAAAAAGAGTTTTGTTCTTTTTCTCTCTACATAGTTTCCATAGGTAATACAAAACATTCTATTTGGAATAACTTTGGCGCCGGTGGACGAATCTTCACAAATTTCTCCAAGAAAATGGACTGCTCGGCTCATGAAGCGTGGCTGAGAAAAAGGGGGATCCCAAAACATGTTTTCCCCATGCAATTTTCCACAGGACCTTTAGCCAGGGCTACATCCCGAACGGCTGAACAGAGTTACACCAAATTTGGCAAAAAGGTAGAGTTCGGTTGGCAGATCACGCTTTTTGTTAAATGGTGTAAATCCGTTCAGTAGTTCCTAAGAAAATCATAAGTAAAATCATAGATATATATTGGAGGTGTTACTGTAAGCTTACTGTACTCTGTACCTTCCCGAGCACGAGTTGAGTGCTAATTGGCTGTCAAGTGTCTGTCAACACTCTAAACCAGAAAGTGTTGGCAGCCATCTTGTGCCTCGGTAGAACCGAGGCACAAGAAAGCTGAAAACAAATGCGCAAAACACACAAAGGGGGCAGGGTAGACACACACTGACCCCCTAGGCCGGCTCAGGGGGTCCCACGAGGACCCCCAAGGCCAAAAGAAAATATATATTTTTTTTAAATCATGGGGTGACCAAATTCCGGGGGCATATTTTATAAAAAGTGTGGGGAGGGGCAAGGTTTTTATGCTAGCAGGGGGGCATGGAGCCCTCCCCACAGCCCCAGGGACCGCCACCCCCGGGGTTTTTTTCTAAGTATGGGGGGTCTCATGGCCCCCCCCGCAGCCCCGGGGACCGCCACCCCCTGGGGCTTTAATATTTGTGATGGGGGGCATCTAAGGCCCCCGAGCCCCGGGGACCACCACCCCGGGGCTTTGTTTGCTATAATAAAACCTGTGTGGGGGGGCCATGACTGACCCCCCAGCCCCGCGGGTTCATACATGTTGGGAGGGGGCCGCGCTCCTTGAGCCCTTGATGGCCCTGGGGGCCGCCACCCCCCAGGGCTGGCTCCTGCAGTGTCCTGGGGTGCTCACCCCGGGACACTGCTGTTTGCTGTGGTAGGGCGGGAGCTTCCGGGCTCCCACCCTACCACAGCAAACTGCTTTGATTTTTGAAAGAGAGAGCAGAAAACCTGCTTTCTCTTTCAAAAATCAAAGCCAATTACTTTTCTGTACGGGGAGCAGCATGTTAGCTGCTCCCCAAACATAAAAGCAATGCCGGCTCCCGCAGAATGCGGGGAGCCGGCAGGGACCGTGGGGGGCTTGGGGACCCCCCCACAGCCCCCAACGAGGAAGGCCCCCTCCCAAAAAAAATTATAATTATTAAAAAAGCCCGGCCCCGGGAGATGGGGTCCCCGGGGATTTAAGGGAGTATAGGAGGGGGTTAAAATAATAAAGTTGGACACGCCCCGGGGGATGGGGTCCCCGGGGCTGAAATAGGCCACGGGAGGGGGGCCACGTGGCCCCCTTCCCAATTTAAAAAAAGAAAAAATAATAAAAATTGGGGACAGGCCCAGGGGGGTGGGGTCCCCAGGGCCGAAAAAAAGAAAAAGAAGGGGGCCTACACAGCCCCCCTTCTTAAAAGTTTTTTTTTTTTAACTATGGGATCGGGAGGAGTCCACGCCCCCTCTCCGGAACCTCTCTGCAAACCCGCCCCTGGCGCATTTGCAGAGGGGGAAGTAATTCCCCTCGCATACTGGGGGTCCCCGGGGGCCAACTAGCAAACCAGGAGCCTCCAGTATGGGCCAGGGGGCTCCCTTGCAGAGACGTGTAAAGAGGCCACGCCCCTTTTTACACCTCTCTGCAATGTAAAAAGTGTAAAAAGGGGCATGGCCTCTTTGCACCTCTCTGCAACACAGCCCCCTGGCGCACACTGGAGGTTCCTGATGGCCTAGTTGCAGTGGCGGTTTTACCGTGGGGGCGTCTGGGCACCGCCCCCCCCTGTTTTCTCGCCGTGCGAGAAGAAGGCAGAAACAAATGGTAGTTATTTATTTATAACTACCATTTGTTTCTGCCTGCCCTTCTCGCACGGCGAGAAATCAGTCAGCAAACTTCCTCGAGCTCGAGCCTCAGGGCAAGGGGGAGTGGCTTGGGGGAGTGGCTTGCCCACTGTTGTGAATACGGACTGTTTGGACAGCCTGAGAGGCTGTCCAAACAGACAGTATTAGCAACAGTGGGCAAGTCGCTCCCCCAAGCCTCCTCCCACTCTCCGTTCTGCAGCATGCAGACTAAGAGGAATGACGTGTTTAGGGCAGCCGGCCGAACCAATCAGCGCCGACTGCCATGGAGGGGAGGGAGGCTGCCTGCAGCCTTCAGTGACGACTCTGGTGACGACGAGGCATTCAAAAAAATCCAGGATGGCGCGCGGGAGTCTGCAGTCTCGGCCCTCGGGACAGGACTCGAGTCGAGAGCCAGAGCGGGAAGCCAAGCCAAGGTAAGTTTTTTTTTACATTTATTTTTATTATTATGAGGCAGTCAGTCCGAGTCTGTTATTATTGTCCAGCCACCGCCAATTTTACGCCCCGCCTATTTCAAATGTCACCAGCCGCGACTGTCTAGTTGGCCCCCAGGACCCCCAGTATGCAAGGGGAATTAGTTCCCCCTCTGAAAAAGCACCAGGGGTCTGCTTTGCAGAGAGGTGTAAAAATGGGTGTGGCCTCTTAACACCTCTCTGCAACGCAGCCCCCTGGCGCACACTGGAGGTTCCTGGTGGGCTAGTTGGCCCCCAGGGACCCCCAGTATGCAAGGAGAATTACTTCCCCCTCTGCAAACGCGCCAGGGGCTGCATTGCAGAGAGGTGTGAAAACATTTTGTTTTCAATTTTATATTTAAAATATGTAATGTAATTTAAAAAATAAAATATCTAAAAATAATAATTTAAAATAATGTAGTAAATCAGTATAAAAAATATAACAATTATTACATTTAAAAATTATCATTTACAAAACCATTGAAATTCACTGAAAAAACCATAGGTTTCAGCCACGTTATAGTTAGGAATTACCATTTAAAAAACCTTTGAAATTCACTGAAAAAACCATAGGATTCAGCCACGTTATAGTTAGGAATTAGCATTTAAAAAACCTTGCAAATTCACTGAAAAAACCATAGGTTTCATACACGTTATAGTTAGGAATTAGCATTTTAAAAACCTTTGAAATTCACTGAAAAAACCATAGGTTTCACACCAGTTATAGTTAGCTGGTCATTTTACTCATTCAAAACCTTTGAAATTCCCCCATTATAGTTAGTTCAGCTAACAATAACTTGCGCGCCCGCAATGCACTGCTGGTGACGTCACATATTACATCACTCATGACATGGTCAGTGACATCATTGATGACATCACTGATGATATCTCAAATGACATCACTGATGATATTACTGATGACATCATCCAGTGGATGTGTGTCTTTCTGAAAAATAAATAACGGAAATACCGTCCGCCGCTTTTCCGCCCGGTCGACAAGTCGACTGGATGGAAAGGAGTTTAATATGGTGGCAGTATCTGCTAGACACCGCCATCCATATTATAATGGGGTGAACACATGCCTTTCCGTGGTTGCTACGTAAAGGCATGAGGGAATATCTTGCAGGGGCCCATTGCCGACTCCCAGGGATTCTGGGGGGTGCACATGCGGGGTACCCCCCTGCATTTTAATATACAATGTGGCAGACACTGCGCTGTGCCTGTCGCATTGTGCATTGAAATGCATGACGCACATTTTTAACATTGCAGCGAGCGGTGCTTTCAGCTCCGCCCGCCGCAATGTTAAAAATGCGGGATGAGCCCACTAGTGTGGTGGGCACGTCCTAATGGCCCCCATGGGATCCCCGCCCTTATGGCATGCGGTCCCTTTTTACGTCGGGATGGCGGGCGGAAAATGTCTGCCCACCATCCTAATGACCCCCTAAGGGTCCTTGGGATTGCCACTTCCCCGGGGCCAGGTGAATGATAAAATATGAGGAGGGGGCCACAGGATCACCCTTTGTAGTTCCTTTACGACCCCGGGGATCAATATGTTCCTCAGGCTTTAAAGTAAAAATGAGAGTGGTACCACTTGGACCCCCTTCTTTAGTTATGAATTTCCCCAGGGTTCACCACCTCCCTGGGGTTAATGAAATTGAAGAGAGGGGCAGGGGGGTTGAGCTGTCTCCCTCCTGGGCCATATTCAGCCCTGGGGACCACCACCTCTTCTGTGCATTTGTACATTTCAACAGGGAAGGGGGCAATTAAACCCCCTTCAGGGTTGTTATCGACCCCAGAGACCAACCCCTCCCCCTGGCAAGCCCTACAGAAACAAAGGAGTGGGGCCATGTGGTCCCTCTCCTGTAGTCACACACACATACTTTTTTATAAACTATGTCATGTTTCCATACATAGGCAGCTGGACAAAGTTGTTCACAGCAGCGGATATCCTATGTTAGGTACCTAGAAATATTTTGGGAAGACGTGTGTCTTCACTAAGAAAAGGGGCAGGTCTAGTAGAGAGAATAGTCCCTCTCCTGTAACCAATAATGGTGCTGGGGACTGCCACTCCTAAGGGTCAGCTCCCTATGTCCCCATGTGCCCACCCTTGGGACACAGCTGATTGATTTTGCTTAACAGGAGCTTTGACAGCTTCCACCAAGTATGAGCAAACAGTAAGTCCACTCCCAGCAGGTACTTTTCACTTGTTTTCAGAAAACAGATAAAAGAATTACTCCTGCATGCAGTGAGCAGCATTTTTGTCTGCTCCCTACATGCAAGAGTGATGCCATCTACCTCTGGGGGTAGGGAGCTGGCAGGGACCACTGGGGCATTGAGGTTCCCCCTGCGGCCCCCAACGCAACAGAATGGGTGCCCTGGGTGAGCTTCAGGGCACCCAGCATAAAGAGGCTGTGCCCTGGGTGATGGAGCTCCCAGGGCCAAAATCAGCCAAGGGAGGGGATGCTACAGAGCTCCCCTCCCCTTTTAATAATTTGCCCGGCCCTAGGTGTCAGGGTCCCTTTGGTCAAATTAGGCCCTTGGAGGGGGTTCCCACCTTTAAATTACTACAAATAGGTAAATGTGCAAAATCACCTGGAAGCTCCAGGAGTTTGTCCCTGTACCATTAAACTTAGAAGTGTTTATAAATCATCTCACCTTTTGCCAGGATGATGGATTGCTTAACAAAAGGCACACCAGCACATTTCCAGCCGATTATAGTGAAGTGTTCTTGAAGCTAAGGAACATGAGGACATTTCAACGAAACAAAGAAGCACTTATAGTTTTTAAAATTCTTCTTATTCTTAAAAAGTTCTTATAAAGCACACAGCTACTCACAACGGCCACTTGTTAAGAGAAACTACCCTTTTTTAGTAGAGATTCACCTCTTTGCACTCTCGTCTTCTCTATATTCATGTTATCACAGATTTCTGGATGAAGACACCCAAGGAATGATCATATTGCTGTAACAAACACATGGTCGCTGCAGACATTTCCTTGTTATCCATTATGAAGCTGTTGTGAAGAATATGCACTAGTCATTTATCCTACAAGATATCACTTACCGAGCTCACAACAGAGCTAGGATATGATGGCCCACTAGGAGGGAGTGAAGGGAACATGGTGGCCCGCTAGGAAGCTGTCAGGGAGCTGCTCTGCACCGAACGCTGACTTCAGAATTTCACCACCAAGCATCACAATGATCTAGTTTCCTGCTTTGCTCATTTTACCCATTGTACTTCGCTTGCCGTTGTCCTCAGTGTGAATGAGTATTCTCCCGCTGAATCTCTTCTGTGCTGCCCGCCGAGGGCGAGGCGGTTTTGGCAGTTTTCGAACCAGCGGAGTCCTACTGATGTGTGTCAGCTTGGCATTTGTTCAGGGCTGCGGGCACGCTCAGTAAATCTCGAATGGCGCCCGCACCTTCCCCAACATGGATACACTGGTTCTTGATTCATTGTTATTTTGGGCAGAGTCAGTACATGCAGCTTCCTGGAGAAAACCCAGGGACACTGTGTGGAACTTGCTGACAGCAGTGTACTTTGAGCCTTGAACCAGGGAGAGCAGGAAGAGAAAGGGAGACATAAGCATGGTGTGGGTCCCATGCATATGGGTCTCATGTCCCATCCAGTTGAGGGTAAGGAGTATGTAATTAAAGGGAGCAGGCTAGTGACTCAATATAAGGGCTGGCATCCAACTGTTAACCCCAGCAGTGAGTTACCACTTGGTAAATAATATAAATTTAGGTCCAATACCTTTCTTTGCAAGGAGTCCAATCTCCAATCTATGCTCCCCCTTTAGGCAAGAATAAAATCAAAAGTCTCCCCGTTAAAAAAGGAAAGGCCATTCTCATAAAAGAGAGAAAAATAGATTATCCCCAGTAGGACACCCTCTCCCAGGTCATACTTTAAATTAAACCTATAGCTCAACATGGAAACCCCAGAGGAGGCAGCTGCCCCGCCAGAGAATATTCTTCTGTCACATCCAGCAATCCCTGTTACAAATCGATTTTCGGTGTTAAAAGACCCTGTCCCGTCACCTGGGTCTACCGAACTGATAAGTGGGAAAGACCGAACACCAAGCAAATCTGCCAAGGTGGTCACTAAAGATACACCAGGTTTGGACTTGGTACAGGGGTTGCTGAGCCAGTTATCCCTAGAAATTAAAGAACGTTTTTCCACCTCAGAAACTAATCAGAGGAAACTTCAAGACTCGTGCAATAGCCTGGAGGAGAACTTATCAGTATCAACACAATGCATGGATGTATTGGAAAATAAAGTTCTAGATATAGGGTCAGATGTAAAAGATAGCACTCAGGAAGTGGTTAGACCAATCCTGAGAGAGAGTTTATCAGACAGGTTGGAAAAGTTGGAAAATAATTACCGAAGGAACTATATCAGGATCCTGGATAGCAAGGAGTGGGCAGAAGGAGATAATGTTAAAGATTTTGTAATAGACATTCTGACTAAAGCCTTTCCGTATGTTGTTTCTGCCTCAGCTCTGGAAACTGAATTCCAACGGGCCCCCGGGACCCATTTATATTAAACCCCGTCGGAAAAAGCCCAGGAAGATTCTGGCAAATACACAATCTTAAGTAAACACTTCTGGGGTTGGCCCTCGAACAAAAAATTAGCCAGGTCCAGGATTTATCTTTCAAAATAAGGTCTGACATTTTGCGGGTGACACAAGACGGAAGGTGGGAGATGTGCAAGCGGGGTAAACAGTCTAAATATCGAGTTTTTAATTTCGACCTATAAGAATACCGAGTTTTCAATATTGTAGGGACACAAGATCGAAATCAAGAATATCGATGACCAGAATATCGACCTGATGGTAAGAAATATTGCTTTATTAATATCGAAGTTAGTGATATCGACAGCAAAAATATTGATGTTACTAATATCGATATTAATATTAGTGTTATGTATTTTATCATGTATTTTAAATGTTTGTGTTTAATTTTTTTGTTAATTATTGTACTAGTTTTCGAATATATGTATTACATTTTTAGAAGTTAATAATATTTCTTTAAGTAAATTATGCATTTTAGTACTGTAGCGGGTTGTGGGTTTATAGGGGAATAGGGTGGGAGGTAATTTAATTATAGTAAATTAATTTTAAAAATTTAGGAATTAGTAATTATTTTTAAATACATTTTGCATTTTATTACTGCAGCGGGTTGTGGGTTTATAGGGGAATAGGGTGGGAAGTAATTTTTTATTTTTATTTATTGGTATTGATAATTAATGTTATAATAAATAATTATTAATTGGTAAATAATTTTAATTAATTGGCAATACGTTTTTATTAATTGATTATTTGGTCATTATATTAAGTGTATTAATTTATTATTGCAGTGTGTTGTGAGGTCATAGGGCAATAGGGTGGGACGTAATTTAATTGTAATTAAGCAAATATTTATTTTATTGTTGAGTATTAATAATTAATTTATTGTTAATTAATTCTCTCTCTCTGTAGTTGGAGTAATTTTAACCCCTATGCAATCCAACACTTTCCATAGTTATTGTAGTGTATTATAATAATTAATTGTAAATATTATTAAGTAAGGGGCCCATTAGGATGTCGGGAGGTGGCGATCCGCCCGACATCCTTGCCAGCCCGCCACCCATTTCCCCTTGCCATATTACTACTTGCGACCGGGGCGGAAAAGGGTTCATATGGTGGCGGTGTCTATCAGACACCGCCAGCCATATTATGATGGGCTTAGGTAGCGGTCTTTACTTTGTGGGCCCCCTGTGGGCCCCCATGGTGAAGGCAAGGTAGGGGTGCACATGGGGGTACCTGTGGTACCCCCCTGCATTTGCATACACAATGCAGCAGGCACAGCACGTTGCCTGCCGCTTTGTGTATGCAAATGCATACCATGCATTTATAACATTGCGGCGGGTGCTGGTGTGAACATCGCCCCCGTAATGTTATAAATGCATGATGCGCCCGCCAGTGTGGCGGGTGCATCATAATGAGCATGGCGGGACCACCAGTCAGATCGCAGGTGTTCCCATTTTCCACGAGGATGGCGGGCGGGCAAAGTCCACCCACCATCCTAATGGGGGCCTAAGTATATATATTATATTTGATATGCCTAATTTTTTTACATTATGTGTATTACTTATAATTTTAAACATATTTTTAATTATCTTTTTTTCAAACATATGTAATATTTATTTAATTTTACATTATTTTTAAGCATTTTTTAAAAAACAATATTTTTAACAACAATTTTTTTTTCTGATATTTTTGTACTTATTATAATGTAGATAGGACTTCGATATTCTTGACATCGATATACCACCTCCAATATTTTTGACGTCGATATTTTTGACGTCGATATTCTGTCAGTGATTTGTGCAAGCGGATAGATCCTCCGAAAGAAACGGGCGCCCAAGTTTAGTTGAGCTTTCCCGCATTCCTTAAAGTGATGTGGGCCAACAAAATGTATAATTTTTAAACACCAGAGGAGGGAGACTGTTTCTGATCTTAATAAAGCCAGCAGATAGTTAAGGCACCCATCATTTCTCTATGTGGTAAGAGTTAGTGTTTTTACAGGAATTTTGTTGGTTGGTGGACAGCAGCTCGATTTGGAATCACCCAATAGGTAGTCAGGGAGCATGCCCAGGGAGGGGAAGGGGGATGGGGGAGCACAAGTGGTGGCGGGGAGCATAGGGGTAAAAAATGTTTTTCCTCATTTAGCATAATAGGTGTTAATAGATGCGGTTTGATCTTGAAAATTGATGGAGGGGGATGGGGGGTCCACCAGGAAGAGAATTCCTGGAGATATTGAGTTGGAATTAGAACAGCTTAAGTATCAAAAGTAGAAAGCATTTGGTCATTCAATATTTGAAAGATAACTCTGCTAGGGTTCTTATGCTCCTAGAGATGCACCTTTTACATGCCAATTTTAATATCCTTTTAAACAATAGACTAGATAGATCTTCACCCTGTACCCAAATTACTGCATCGCGAGTTAAAGATAACCTCCTCGCTATGCTAGACAATTTAGACTTATGTGATGTATGGTGAAAGAAAAATGGTGACTCAAGGGATTATTCAAGGGATTATTCCTTTTATAGCAAGAGGAATGGTCACTATTCCCGGACTGATTATATATTTATATATTTAAAAAAAATAGATTATTTACCCATCCACTTATCAGATCATGGAGCAATAGGATTAAAAATAAAACTCCCCTCAGGATTCTCTCCTAGAAGGTGGACATTGAATATAAGGTTACTTCTACAACCAGATATCATGAGTAAGATAAAAAAGGGAGACAGTCGATTTTTTTTACCAGAACCTAGCATCTGCCCCATGACAAATCGTTTGGGACGCTTTGAAGGCATGGTTAAGAGGGGCCTTGAAGGGGTCTGGGTTAGAGCACAAAAAAGAAACATTGTCTTATTAGAAGAGCAGATAACAACAGCCAAAGCAGATCTATAGGCCGGGCACCTTCAAGGGGTGGTAAAAGAAAGTTTAGAGTGGAGAGTTCAAGATCTGCAACAGGAATTTAGTCTCAATCAGGGGAAAATTTGTGAGAAATTGCTAGCAATGAAGAGTAGAATGGATAGGTCTCACAATTATATCAGGAAGATCAAATTGGAAAAAGGGACCAGTATGCAGAGGATGAAGAAGAAATCGAGTTGGCTTTCATTAAATTTTACCAGGACATGTACCAGGAGGACTTAGTAGTAGATGAGGTCACCCTGCACCAGTGAGATTTAAATATTATCAAATCTCAACATGGTGTAGGAACCAGCAGTGGCGCTTTCCCTCTGACAATTCAATTGAGGGAGACCTACAAGACTCAAACCCAAAGGAAGAAGAAGTATCACTTTGATACAATCATTTACTCACCGCATTGGATAGGAAGTTGGATCACCCACATCTGGTCGGGGAGAATTGATTACACGACAAGGAGTGGAAACATTTATGGCAAGTATCTTTAGACATGCTTTACCCATTGGTCAAATCTGCTGCACTAAGGAGAAACCACTTTTTTACACTCCACAGGATCTATTGGTCCCCTCTCAAGTTTTCTAAAAAAAGAGGTATTTTAGAAGCAAGATGCACAAGATGATGCTTCCAGGAAGTGAATGACAGCCACATGTTTACTACCTGTCCGCTGCTGAAAGAGTTTTGGAATAATGTGGGTAAGACCATGTCAGATGCATTGGGAAAATAAGTTGCAGTAAGCCCTTCTTTAATCCTGTTTGCTATTGTGCAGCCTTCTTTGGGAACAGATGGCCTCTCTGGACTACAGAGCAAACTCGTTTTTTACCTGATCCTTTCACCAAGAAGGGAAATATGTAAGAACTGGCCCCCAGCGGGCCCTCCAACATGGAGAGGCTGCTGGAATTCTATATGATTCTTTAGAGATGTGGACCAAAAGCTTAATTGTTTTAGAACAAGAACAGAGCTTGGGCTATTTTGGAGGTTATTAGATTCAGAACAGTAGGTTGTAGCTGGAATAATGTGTCCAATGATTACACCTCTTGGTGAGCTCATGTTTACCAGCGCAGGCTGGGCCTTGTATGAACATTAGCTGAGATCAGACTCCAAGATATAAGCAAATGGGATGGTTAAGACTGAGAGGATGCATATTCCATGGAGGTTATATGAGGACAAAAAATACATCACTTACTAATTAACCAGTAGAAAGGATTCAAGCTGGGAAGACATTTTGTGTAAAACTGTTGACTCTTGTGGATAAACGGACAGATGAGGTTCTGTTCTGGCCCTGATGCTCATTTCACAGAAATTAAACCTCAACAGTAAGCAATTACAAATATAAGCATAGTTAAAGTTCAACTTCTATAAAGGACAAATGATCCTAACTTCCTGGGCTTGCTGAAGGCAAAGCAAGTGTTTTTGCTCTGCAATCCCACATTGAAAAACCTCTTGAATTTTTGGTGAAGTTGAATGCATTGTTGCTCTATCGTAGCACAATCTGTAGTGACTGTGACAAGTGGGTTCTTTCTTGGTCTTGTAGTGTAGTTCCTATATCCCTTATAGGCTCTGCGCATTGGAATAATATACACTACAATTTTGACATAGGACTGAGGTCACTATGCCTCTATTGAGTATATTCAACTTAATTACTTGTGTGTGCCAGCTAGCTCAGAGGTCACTAGAAACTTCTTGAATGAACAAGAAGGGATTAGTCTCTGACAACCGCATAAACATGACAACTTTGTTTCCATTAGAATCGGAACAGTTCTCAGAATCGTGGAAATAATAGATAACAGTTTCACCTAGTCCATCGTGCATGCTTCGTTTCTACAGAGTTACACAGAAATAGGTAGATGGGCGTTTCAATAAAAAGGGTTTATTGAACAGTCTTATTTTTCGTGCAAGAGATATGAACTGCTACAATCGTAAGACAGAATGCGAATTATAAAACGTACAGTGTTAGCAGTATGATAAAATAATACTGCAAAAGCATGGTTTGTAGCTCTGACATATATTCATAAAAATACATACATAAATAACACAGGCTTACACGTGAATACTCATCTGGTGCTTCTTAATAGTTCTACCCCAGTGTACCTAACCTAAGTGTAGTACGAGGTAAGAAGTAGGTACTGTTTTTCTATAGTCTAGTTTAGCTATAGTTAGTATTTGCCAGAAGTCCATCTAGGTTCTAGTCTGCTCCATACCTTTAGAACGAGAGAGTTTGGAATCTCTTTCTGTGTCTCGATCTCTAACACACCTCGAAGGGAGTCAGAAACACTGGAGCTGGATTCTCTGCAACTCAGAACTCTGGCTGGCCAATAGAGGTGCTCCAGCTGCAATGGCACCCAATCTTCCCTTTTCTGTCCCCTCAGAAGCAAACAGATGCAGGCCCCCTGGGGACCAGAAAAGAAAGCTTGGCAAAGAATGCCCACGCACAGAGCAATAAAAAGAATACACAGAGCCACTGCAGAAAAATAGTTGCCCAGTGGCAATGACAGTAGATGGAAAAAGAGAGGGAATAAAACAGAGGACAGCACAATCAGAGGATACACATGAGAGGAAACGCAAACCGAGACCAAAACAAACACTCCTCCCCATTGTAATTGGCCCACGGCCAGGAACAACGGAAGAGAAATATGCAAGGAGATGGCAACTGTGTCCCTCAGATGCTAGAGGCAACAAGATGGTGCAACACTGGCCCAGTGTCAGAAGTGCACACCAGAGAGAGACACAGCCACTAACAAGGACACGTGTCAATTACAAGCAGAAATAAAAACATTACCATGGTACCTTATTCTAACACCAAATATACAATATCGTACCGGCACCTGAACCATGTGCAGCCGCTGCACCTGAACCGCGTGCAGCCACAGGTGTTCTTTCACTGCAACCACCTGCACATGGAGAGCGAAACTGCCACAACTCTAAAACGAAGGGCTACCTGCGGCAACCCAACCTGGAGGATATAAACCCTTAATATGTACTCACCTAGTGATGACTGATCTGGCAAAGCATACAAACCTCAGTTGCCACCATGGGACCGGTGCGAAATGGTCCTCCACCGCCATAGACCGGAGACTCTCTGGAGGCAAGACAAAGGGGTTGCAGAAGTTTGTCCTCCTTGGTCCTTGTTACAGCCAAGCGCTGCGTAGCACCAAGGAGTGACTGCGTGCATGGAATCGAGCAGAAGGACACCATCGCCGGTCTGGAGGGGTGGAGATGAGGACCAGAAACTACAAAGGAGATCAAAATACACATTAAAAGACAGGTGAGAGTTGGCAGCTGTGCCAGATTTGAAAATGCAGAAAGAGCTTCAAAGCAGAAACCGAGTCAGTGGCGCCGAGCAAACATTAAGACGAAGCGGAGGAAATGTCACCAGCAGAATGGCGACACAGTGACATGGAAATTATCAGAGCTAGAAAAAGGAGAACAAAGAAAGGAATGAGGACGGCCAGTATGACAGCCAAGAAGTACTTCGGGAAACAACCAACGGAGATATCCCCTACACAGAGGCACACCGGCCAAAGAAACACTGGCAGGGGCATGAGAAGAGGACCAAGAGAAAAGGAGAGAGTAGGAGTGCCCTCAGAATCCTGTAAAAGCAGTGCCATACAAATCTGCTGAGTGAGAAGGAGCAGGGGCCAAAGAAATGACACAGGCAACTAACAGTTAAGCACCAGTGTCGTCCTCCAACAGCCAGAGAGCGGAGATAGAAAAGACAAACTGAAATGTCATCACCTCAGGTCTCCGAGCTCGAAGGTGTTGGAGTCCAGCAGCCAGTGGCGATTGAAGCTGGTCAGATGTTTTGGGGCTGCATTCTCCACCTAATGTAGAAGCTGAAATAGAAATAATAAGGAATAATGCAAATAACACAAGTCTCTGTCAACACAACTGTTAGCAATATTTATTGGGGAACAAATAATGCAAAAGTACGCGCAGCACGGAGGCAGACAATATAGATACTGAATGCCCAAAGGTGTGACATTGGTGACAGCTTTTATAGGCCAAAACCACAAAGGATGCAGCATCATCACATATGTAGCACAAATTAAGCCCTAGTCATTAAACCAATTAGCAAGGGTCTAAACAGTCGTATACCATATAAGGACCGAGCCATACAGTTGCTTCTGGGACTTTCCACTGTAATGTAAGATATTAGTCTGGTACTTTTCCAGTTAATAATTGCAACATAATAGAAAGGACCAGACGTGTTGCAAAATGTGCTATGCTGAAATGTCTGTGTCTATGTGAGCATCTTCCCCGTCACATATTATTCTTGATCAAACCTTGTGTTACAAAAGCTGTGTCTCTGAAGCAAATGTAATAGTACAAGCATTTGTGCACTGCTTGTTATGTCAACTTAGCAGGGCCTATTAAGCTTGCAGCATTTGGTACCATACAAGAAAGATTTCTTCTACATAGGTATGGACAGAGTGTTCATGTCTTTGATCTTGGCTATCCCAAGGCAAGGCGTTTGTTGGACAGTGTCATTCAAAAACAATATTTGCTCAGGGATGATACAGGCTCTAACCAAAGCTTCTATTCCCTTGTACTTGCCAATCTTTTTTACCCCAGACAGATTTTGTGTCAATTGTTTCTTTCCATAAGTCGAAACCCTGTCTAGACATTTGGGAAATAAAGGTTGCAGAATAAATCTGTTTTGTATTGGTTAACATACTTTTCATTCATGTTTTGTTCACATTTTTAAAGTAAATTGGATTGGATATGTTGAACCCTAAAAAATATGGAAACTTCATTGCAAACCTTTTTGAGCTACCCTTTGATGGTGTGGGACAATGTTCCCATTGGTTATACATAAATACATTTCTAGGTGATGGGTTATGTGTTTATGAGCTAATGTTCCTTCTTCTTGAACAAGTACTTAATCAACGAGGATGAATCCTTATTATCAAATGTTTCCCTGAGGGCTAATACTCCATTTCCAATAATTTACCACTCATTTAAACCATTATACTCTTTGTTTATTTCATCAGTGTTTTATTGAGTAAAACAGCCAGCTTTTATTGACAGTGAGGAAAACAGCTGACACATGTTTTGCCCTTTGTGGCAAATTATGCCAGGGCTTTCTCAAGGCTAAGTAGTTTCAACATTCTTATCATTGAGTCGCAGTGAGCAGTATTTCAGTAGTTGTAGTTGAACATCCAAATTTAACTAGTCTAAAACACATATAAGGTGAGGGGAGATGGAGCCACAAGAAGGAGTGACAACGCCAGACTCCAAGCAAAGGCGGGGAGGGGCGAAAGGCGACGGGCGGAACAACATATGGGTAAATACATTATAAGAACGAAACCTTTAGTTTCCGCTTAACTCAAAAATTTTATGGATCGTTTAACGCCGGCCATGGTGTCCATCGCCACAGAACGTTCCCCAACATTACGATATCTGAGTCAGAAATCCGTTCCCATTTATTCTTCCATTTCTAGGTGATCCAGTTTTATGCAAGAAATGATGACCATAATGGTTGTAACAATAAAGCTGTTCATAGATTGATGAACCCTCTAAGTATTCATGATTAGAAAATGCTGCAGCTATTTCTAGATCAGACATTATGTTATTAACAGTCTCAAAGTCCCAATTATCATAAAAGGTACTAGAGGTAATAAAGTCACTTAATGAAATATTAAATAAGTGTGGAATCTTCAAAAGTTTTGACGAGCTAAAAATGTCATATTAATTTTTGTCCCAAACTATACCATCTGGTATAGGAACGGCTGTGATGTTCACTGATGACAAGTCTCTTGCTTCACGACTGGATGATTTGTGTGGTTGGAGAAGTAATTTGACTCTTTTACTTGCTGTGTTCATTTGAATATATTTCCCATTTATCAGCATACCCATAGTCATTACCAGAGCTAGCCAAAGTAAAAAGAAAAATATTCCCCAAACAATCCATTGTTCAATCCATGGTGAAACCAGATAAGTCTTTTTCAGGAGATGAAAAAAATGTGTTGCTTGTTCTTTGAAAGTTCTTTATGCTGGCATTGTTTCAGGTTCGCTGGATCCTCAGAAAATGTATCAAAGATAATGAAATAGCCAGAGGCAGTTCTGTCAATGGTTTGCAATTGTATCAGGATTCGAGGAAATCGCTGGAACCTATTGATCACTTGTTACTTTGTTGTAGACAGGCGTATCAGCACAAACTGTTATTTGGGTTTCAAGAGGAATAAGTTCCATAGCGTTGTTGCTTAGTCCTTCAGTTCTCACTGTAGAATCTTCAAAGTTGATGAGTCTCTCAGTGGCGGGATTGGCAGCAGCGCAAGAATAAAGAACGCCACTAACCTTGTTCTTGTGCCAAGCGGAGACGATGTCTGAAGCTAAGCCTCCCAATCCCTCTCGACACGACCCCCAACAGAGAATATACTCTCTGCGTGAATTTGTGCCCCGGGGGGAAAGGGGAAGTGGATGAAATAATAAAGAGGCTGTGGTTTCTGTGTTCCTCTCAAGGGCGTGGTATACACTCTGCGCTGTGTCAGAAAGGCCTTCAACGCTGCATAAAAGGGCGACAAAGCAGATGATTACTCTCTGTTCACTTGTACTATCTATACAAAGTACTGTTCGTCCCCTCCTCCAACTCACCAAAGTCTCACAGCCAGCTGCAATAATTCGTATTCTGTAAGAAATTTCTAATCAAGAGATCAGAGATAGCTTCTGCCCAATTTCCGATGGTTAATGTCAGCAAACAATACTTCCCCAAAAGGTGCACAGTCTTATAATGCTGCCAAACACCTAAACAATTAAAAAGTCACTAGAAAAAGGGTTTTCGTCTTCCCTTTTAACAAGGCGTTGTTGCAGTCACAACACTGGTTCCATGGATCATTTAAAGTGGTACTACTTCGTGTCCGTAATTCACAGCAATCGCTTTGCTCTTTCAAAACATGCTCCAAAGGAAACGAAAATAAGCTGTGACCAAAAAACACGAAGGAATTCCTCAGCAATAATCCCTCCACTAATACTGAAAGCAAATGCACCAGACGCGTCTTGCTCTCAGACGCTGTACTCAGTAAAATGCTTTCTTTTACTCACGTGCCATTGAAACGCGTCTCCACGCGTTTAAATGCATCGCGGCTTCTC
Organism: Lissotriton vulgaris; assembly: GCF_964263255.1. Lineage (NCBI taxonomy): Eukaryota > Metazoa > Chordata > Amphibia > Caudata > Salamandridae > Lissotriton > Lissotriton vulgaris. Next base: position 1,347,396,000 of record NC_141694.1, on the reverse strand, counting down.
TTTCCATAGGAATTTACAAATCTCCAGGAAAAGGATTGATGTAAAGGAGGCAAGCCCACTCTCCTTCCACAGTAATACGTGACAATTGTCTTGAACACGCTCCGATTACCGAAGGTCAGGGTTTCACCAGGTCCAGAACAAGAAATTTGGAATTCTTTAACGAGGCTTGAATCTTCACGCTGGAATCCAGCGGGGATCACCATCCGCCATTCCTCTCTGGAAGCAGGTTAATTGACAAGCACCTTTCCCCTGTAAAGGAGGGGCTTATGTCTGTTGAAAAGGCCCCAAGGCATTCTGGTAGCTGTAGTCTTAGGGACGCTTCCCGTTTTTTCCAGGCTGAAATGACTTACAGCACACTTTTCGTGCATGATAGGGCATCAGCCCCCTTGACCACGTAATCGCTACACTCATTTTGACCCTCTTGGATAGTAACTAGAGGAGTGCGTCTGCTACATTTTTGGAATCCACTTGGTGGTTGTCTCCAGGAACACATTGCTTTGTTTCGATCTTAGTTCATTTAAGTCCTGTAAAACAGCAAAACGATCATTGATATCAAATTGTTCATTTTCCACCACTGTGCCTTTCATGTCAAGGTCCAGTACCAACATTCTAATCCCAAATAGGACCTCATCCGGAGTGGTACCCCCTAGAGAACTTCTTGGCAAACTATTTAATGAGCGTTAGACTCCATAAAGATGTTTGACCAATCCATCACCGAAACCTTATACCCTAGATGTTATAGACTGCTTTATGCCCCATTTTTTTCTTTACACAACAGAATTTCCCTCAGGATGGAATGGAGAAGAATACCGCAATGCTGTGCCCAAACTGGCCATGGCTTCTTTGTTAGCTCGAGAGCTAAAGCAGGGCCCAGGTCAGAGTGTAGTGTGCCTATTGTGTATGTGCCGATAAAGACTCAGTCAAGCGCTGAGGCCACATCCATAGGAGCCTTGACTTAGTGTTTGTGGGACTGAATTAGTCCAAAAGGACGCCTGCACGTAGATTGTCTAATGCTGTCTAACAATGGTGTCTGTACAGGGCTGGCTATATCGTAGTCAGGTGTCTGGTGGCGTTCTGTACTGCGATCCCTATTGCAGTCTATACAGTTATTGATGAAGATGTGAATCAGTGTATTCATCCCTGGTCACGAGTACATCTCTTTTAAAGTTAATATTGTTTCAGAGGTCCCCTGATGTATCAGTTCCTCTCCCAGATGTGCTTCGTAAATCAAAACTGTCCTTTGTTCCATGTTTGGAATTACCCTATCCCCCACTCAAGGGATTCGAGCAAACGGAAGGCTGTTCGCATCAATTATATACGAGTATTTGAGTGGAAACTGATGCCTTTGTTTGAAGCATTGACAGCCAGCATTATTTCACTGTCTATTTTCGTTTTTTAATGAGTGATTGTAGTTACGGAAGCCGTTTGCACAGCCCCCTCCAAGGCTTCATCAGCCAATGAATTCCCTTCAACGTGAACGCCATCACGTTGATGACTCAGCGTGTGTATCACATGAGTGTTTTGTAGTCCATTTCGCAACTGAACTACTTGTTCCTAAAGCATTTTATGCTTGATTGTGCCACCTTTTGCTTCTTTGAAACCATTTTGAAGCCAATTCTGTAAATATTCATTGTAAGATTGAACACAGTAAAAAGAATCGAACACTATGAGTGTGGGGAATTCACGATCCGTATTTTTAAGTGCCATTTTGAATGCTTGTAGTTCAGCTTGCTGAGCTATACAATCTCCTAGAAATTGTGTTTTGTGACAATTGGTTGGAATTTGCCATCGCGCATACGACCTTTAACGACCGCGCATGCTGCACTATACATTTTTTTACTCCCCGTAGCGGGTTGTGCAGATCCGTCAGTATAAATTATAAATTCATACTGGTCAAGAGGGAGAATGTCAGTAGGCAGAGGACATTCATGTTCGTATTGCAGGAATGCTTGTATTTTCAAATAAGGATTAAAAACATATTCAACATCAGTTGCAGCATCCGTTGCAGCAAGAGAATTAACCCATTGTACCCATCTTGGATGTAAAGCTTTTGCATTCGGAATGCTCGCTTTTGTAACTGCCTCTAAGGCTGGTACTGGAGTCACGACAATAACGCGTTTCCCCTGAGCTAGAGCTCTTTCTTTTGCTACAGTGGTTTGAACTGCTGTCTGAAATTTTTCTGTTGAAGTGAATTTCATTTCTGCTTGTGTGTACAAATGTGATTAGTATGCAATTGGTAAATTTTCACCTTCGGTAAAAGTTAAGTAGGTGAATCCACATTGAACCCCCATGATTCGGATCACTAAGTTGCGTACGTTTAAGCGTGTTTGTAAGTGTTTTGTTGGTAACATGTCTGCTTGAAGTAAACACGGGATATCTCTGTGTCCCTGTGTCCAATTTATGATTTTAAAATCAGGTTTGATTAATTCGTAGAGAGGTTTAACCCTTTCTGCGTAATTTAGAATGTAAGTTCTTCCAGAATTCAGGAAACCTAGAATCGACTGTAAGTTTTTCATCGTTTTTGGAGGTTGGACCAGCGTACATTTTTCTAAAAAGTTGGATGCCTGGCTTTTGCCTTCACTTGAAAGCTCATATCCTAAGAAAAGGACATTGAGTTGGGCAATTCTTGATTTCTTGAAATTAAATTTGTATCCCTCAGAGGCGAAGCCCAGTATAAAGGTTTTCACCCTATTCAAGTGCCTATCCAGGTCATCGTCTGTCAGATAGATATCATCCACAGATGACAATGCCTCGTCATCATAAATTTGCAGTAACTCAGTTACTCTTGCTGGGAATAACCCCTGGCTGTTCTTGAACCTTTGTGGGAGTCGACAAAAGTGATGCTGGGTCCCCATTTTTGAGAAAGCTGTGAAATACCCACTTTCAGGTGCTATGTTTTAACAAAAGAAATTGTTAGAAATGTCTCATGTGGTTTTATATTTTTTACACACAATGTTATTCAGTAATGCTGTACTATGTGCATTTTCCACTGCAAATGTTTTAGAACAAGAGTTCAGGTGTCTGTAATCCAAAACTAGATGATATGTATTGTCTGGTTTGGAAACAGGAAACAAAGGATTGTTCATTGATGAGGTGCATGTTTCAATCACCCCTTGGTATTCAAGTTGATCCAAGATCTCCCTGACCTGTTTTCTTAGCTTCTTGCTTAATTGGGTACTGCCTTTGTGCAGTTGGTTGATTTTTCAACTGGATCTTGTGGTGAGGTGAATCCTCATCCCATCCTACATGATTTTTGTATAATGCTGGGGCTTGGGCTAATGCCCTTTTCCTGGCATAAGTATATTTTAAATGTACTGGAACATGGTTGGAGAAGGCTGGCATAATGATGTCTTCACCATGTGGGCACTCCCAGATAAATGCTGGTGGCCAGTCCTCTTCTGCTAGAAGTATATCATAACCCTTTGAAAGTCGCTCCCAAAAGCGTGCTTTCACTTTTCTTGGTATGTCTCCCACCATCCTGAGTGTTATTTCATATGTTATTTCATATCACCTATGTAGAGAACTAACCTTGGTGTCCATAGTCTCAACATGAATGTCTTTATTCAGGGCCACTGTCTCCAGGAGTTCCTTCATGTTCTGGCGAGCTATTGTTACTTCTGCTGTACTGTCCAGCATTGTCTGAGCCCATTCTCCGTTCTTGAGTTGTGTTCTCAGAATTCTCGGCGTGTCTGATCTTCAGACCTGTTACCTTTTTCTTGGAGAATTGAGGTTTTGGTTTGTTTTTCTGAACGTGTTGATCGTCTTTGAACTTCACGCGTTCTTCTCTGTGATCTGACCGTCCTCTTCTTTCGGATGTCTGTGACTATATCTGAAAAGCACGAGAGGAATGTGTATCAGTATCTTGATACCTATCAGGTTTTCTCAAATTATGCCTATTCCTGAGGTTATACCTACTTTCAGAGGGTTCCTTTTGAGGAGACCTACATCGGGATTGAGAACGTTTCTCTTTTGAATTTTGTTTGTTATTTTCCCACTTCTTTTTAGAAGATGTAGGATTGTGTTTAATAGAGTACTTTTCAGGACCTTCAGACAGTTGTGGTTTACTGTGTAATTCTTTTAATTCTTGTATTTGTTTAAGTAGTTCCTCGTCTGACATTGCTTGAATGTCAGGATGAGGTGTTTAGCCGGCTAAAATCGGCCATGTTGCTCCTGGCCTACCTAGTGGACCAAGCCTGGTAATGTGATTGAAATGTTTTAGGGCGGCTTTAAACCAGAGATTATGCTCCTGGTATGTGAGAGGAGTTTCAACATCCTCGAAAGGAATATATTCCTAAGGTGGATTATCATCTTTGTAGAAGGGAAACATCTGTGTTACTGGATGTGATTCGGGGAATACTATCCATGAGTAGAATACCTCTGACTGATAAGATTCATGTGCCTCTATCACAAAAACTGCTCTACCACCTCATGTTGTTAGGCCATGTTTTATAAGTTTTAGAGTGATGGCTCTCCTTAAATTTGGAGGTATTTTTATAACATCCTCATCGGTTTCATTAAAACCTGTAAAATTAAAAGCTGCTGTGACTTGGTCGGTTGCAGCTCCACCGGCTCCGGTGTGGTCCTCGTTAACGGACATTGTTTAATGAAAAATGCAGAACAAGTTTCAAGGATAAGGTGCAAAATATTTTGGAACACTGTATCCTTCAATGTTGAACAAACCAAACAGCTAATACATATGATTTTCGTCCAACTCAGCTATGGCGGATATTATCCCTACCCACTCCAAAAATCGCATGGAGTATTATGAGTAGGGGTTTCTGAGAAAAACACGACTGAGTTACTTCAGTATCTAGCGTTAAATTAGTGCCTTCCCAAACCGTTGGGCACCATGTAGTGTAGATCCTTTACCCCTTATAGGCTCTGCACATTGGAATAATATACACTATACTTTTGACATAGCCTCCATCGAGTATATTAGACTTAATTACTTGTGTGTGCCAGCTAGCTCAGAGGACACTAGAAACTTCTCGAATGAACAAGAAGGGATTCGTCTCTGACAACCGCATAAACATGACAACTTTGCTTCCCTTAGAATCGGAACAGTTCTCAGAATCATGGACTCAATAGATAACAGTTCCACTCAGTCAATCGTGCATGCTTCGTTTCTACAGAGTTACACAGAAATAGGTAGATGGGCGTTTCAATAAAAAGGGGTTATTGAACAGTCTTATTTCTCGTACAAGAGATATGAACTGCTAAAATCGTAAGACAGAATGCGAAGTATAATATGTACAGCGTTAGCAGTAAGATAAAATAATACTTCAATAGCATGGTTTGTAGCTATGACATATATTCATAAAAATACATACATAAATGACACAGGCTGAAATGTGAATACTTATCTGGTGCTTCTAAATAGTTCTACCCCAGTGTACCTAACCTGAGTGTAGTCCGGGGTAAGAAGTAGGTGCTGTTTTTCTATAGTCTAGTTTAGCTATAGTTAGTATTTGCCAGAAGTCCCTCTAATTTCTAGTCTGCTCCATACCTTTAGAATAAGAGAGGTTGGAATCTCTTTCCGGGTCTCGATCTCTAACACCCCGCAAAGGGAGTCAGAAACACTGGAGGTGGATTCTCTGCGAGGAGGATGACAGCGTCTGGTCAGTGCGTCTGGCGGGGACTCGAATTCTTTCCGAACTTGCCATGGCAAGCCGTGTCGTGGTGTTCAGCCGTGCTGTGGTTTGCCATGGTCAGTGAAGGTATATTTACACCTTGAAGGTGTTTAGGAAGGCCAGTATTGACGTAAAAGTCTGGCAGAGGAACGTCATATATGAACCCCTAAGAAATAGATGTTCATGCATAATAAATGAGTTCTTGTAGAAATCAATAATCCAAGCAGGGGAAGTCCTAAAGGCTTAAGAGTCTGGTTTTCTAAGAACTCATTGTGACGTGGGAAGGACGAATGTAGGTGACCATGCCTGTATTTGGTTTGCATGGCTGATTCCTAAATAAGGGCTGGAATTCTATTCCTAATTAGGAGCAATGAGTGGCATGATTCGGGAAACCTATATATGGGTATCTTAAATCGAAACACAACAGTCTCTCCTGGTGAGAGCAGAGTCCATGGTTCTCCCTTTAAGTTACTAGGGGTATGCAAATGTACACATCACATGGAAATTCTGCCGTTTGGTGAAAGATCCATCAACATATAGTAGATTTATAATTCCCACAAGCAGCATAAAGGCTTTACGAAGCAATGATACATGACTAAATACTGCCTAATTATTGGAAACCACATTTGAGAAATTGCCATTGAGGGGAAGTTTATTAAAACAATGGAAAGTCCTGCTTGATGCCTTTCTGCAGGGTGCAAAGGCACTTCACCTTGTAAAGACAGTTAAGAAGGCTTGAAGCTATGCCGAATATTGCTAAGGATCAGGATGGTTTACACTTCCATAAACTATTTAAACTCTTCAAACTAGTCATTCTTAGACATGAACTGAGCCAAGCCTGCTGCGCCCCAAAACTTGCATTTAAAATGATTATTCATTGGGTACAGAGATGATGACTTAAGAATTTCCCAATGTAGCATTGATGAGAAGAAATGTGCTACCATCAGTTTAAAAGTCAGTTTAATATTGAACATAAGCATTGCTATGTAATTAATGCCTTGAATTTCAGTCAATTAAACTGTTTCAAATCAAACAGCACATTTGTTTAGCTTGTCCAGCAAATTGCCTATTAAACGTTATTTAAATGTCAAGACAGTTAAATAACACTGATTAACTCACAATGCCGTAAATTAAAGCGTCTCGTATGAATTAACTTGTCATCTAAATTTGAGACATTAGTCTTTATGCAATATCAGCACGCAAATGGTGTAGGTTGGACTTTAATTACCAAGGAAAATTGTAAGGCAGGGAGCCCAGTAAAGTAGCGTTAACTCGAATAGCATTGTGTTTTCTGTGCCGTCCTTGACACTTTCGTTTCTCTCACATAGACATATGCCGTTAATAGCATATGCGTCTAACAGACATATTGCATATTAATGTTCTATCAGTAGTCTAAGACCGATTATTGAATGATCTAAAAGTGACCTTAGCAAACATTTCTGGAATGTATCCTTTCTGGAGGCTTTCACCCGTACAAACAAACATCATGTACTTCCTAATCTCTACCGGGGAATTTGGTTGTCATAGAATATGTATACTTTTTATAACGAAACTGGCAAAGTAATTACATGAGTTTCAAGGAAAACATCCTCGAAATGTTCGCTAAGTACCTCAATTATTTGCTTTGCTTCAACGGGACAACCCTGGAAACTAGAGAGGATAGCATCAACACAGGAAATATGTGAACTACACGGGGATGTAATTTATTTCAAAGTGCCTTCTCTGGTTTCAATCTGTTTTCATAGGCTGAACATGGGGAAGATGAAACATGTTCACTCCAATGGCCACTTTCCAGGAAAGTATTGTTTTGTTTTAAACAGCAAGTATTTATTTGTGTAGAGGTTTTAGAGTGCACACTGTGTGTTAAATCACCTCTTGGCTCGTCTATTGCTGATCTATTTGAGAAAAGCTCCGTCAATGTAGGGAAAAGAACAGAGGTGCCCGACGTAGATCCTGAAAAGCCAAATTAATGCCAGATAATCAAGATAAATCCTGTCTCCGTAAAAAAGATGTATATGTATACACTATTTATTTTCGATGGTACAAAAGTAATAAAAATGGAAAATAGGATGCTAAACGTATGAAAAAGTTACTTCATGGTACTCAAGTGATTTTAAGGTGTAAAATACTGAACACATGTGGCACATGGCCGGATTACGAGTGTAGCGATCTCGGTGTCACTGAGGCCGTTGGGCAGTGTGGTGTCGTGGGCCCTAAGCCCGCATGCTGCAGCAATGACCACGCTGACACATAGTATTCGGTACTGGTAACTGGCCTCGAGCACGAGCGCCCGGCCCCCTTTATTAACTGGGTCACGTGACTCGTGACCCAGTGGTGGGTGGGTGTAGAGTGTGGGTTACATCTCTTAAAACAACTAGACCGTGTCCCGCAGGACACTACATTCCTCCTCAACTTTAATAAAAGTTGAGACAAAATAAAGTCCGAACCTGGGGGAGGAAAAACACCAAAATATGCAAACTCATAATTTTAGAAAGAGTCTCTTCAGCTGCTTGCTAGATGACGCTGGTGGCACTTGACAATGAAGTGTTAGTTTTCATGGGCTCGACGTCCTGGTTCTCGGTGGGCGTGATCTTCTGGACTGGCGCCATGGCAGTGTGTTCTTCGGTATATTGAGATCTTGATTTTGGGGTGACGCCGAACAGGATGACCAGATGGTAGACTTGATGGAGGTTGTCTTTTACTAGTCCATCGGGTTTCTTCACTGTAGGCAGCTTGGCTTCCCATTGCAAAGGAGGGAGTGGTTGAAGGGTATCCCTCTCACTGGGTCGCCCCTCTCGCGGGTGTTCTCCTGCCACAAGATGTCCCGGAGGCCCTCTTCTTCAGGTTTCCGCTGGGCAGGGTGTTTTCTGCAGCGTTGCTCCAACTTCACAAGCCGGTGTGAATGGACGAGGCAATGAGGTCACTACCATGCATCCGTAGCTCCGCCTGGAGGGTGGTTGTTGACTCTTTCCTTTGCGCACAAGTTCCTCTTCTTCCTGGGACATGCAGGGTAGACGGCGACGGATCCATCTCTCGTGTCGGGACCCTCTGCCACCGGTGTCCCTGAGGCCTTTGCCCCTTGGATATCCACGGGCTGGTGTGGGGTGGTCAGTTCTCCCTCTGCCGGGCGTCTGAGCGTTCTCCCCATCCAGACTTACGCTCAATCCCAAAGGTGGGTGTTGCCAATGGTCCAGCCTGTTCATTCCTGCAGTCGACAGGTTGTCAGAGGACTTGTAGGTAGGGGCCTGTTCTTCACCTAGTGCTACCGATGTTCCCCTGGACTTGTAGGCCCTTGTATTCGATGTTGTGGTGCGTGTCACCTTCTCTTCTGGTGGGTGTGCAGACTCGTCACATCTCTCCTCACATTTCTCCTTCCTTTCGTGGCGTCACGCCACTCGTTCTCCATCCTCTTTTCTTCTTCGCGACGCGGTCCGGTCATCTAGCCGCGGTTGTCCTCCTGACCAGGTTTCTCTGAGCGGCGTGCACTCCGCCCGTTTCCTTCTGGTCTTGTCCTGGCTGTAGGACACTGTCTTTTTTTCCTCTTGTGACTGGACCAGTCGTCGCGATCTTCTCCTGTTAATGGTTATACTTCTGGTTCTTGAGGGTGTCGAAGTTCGTTGGTTCCTTGGTCGCGGACCACGTTTTACTCCAACTTCTTGAACTTCTTGCCAGTCCACCCTGCCGGTCTCTGGCAGTGGTGTTGATTGGCGCAGGTGCTGATGGCTGGGGTGATGGTGGTTGCCAGCCATGTAAAGACTCGGGATGATAGGTGTTGGTGACTCGCTGGGAGTGTTGGATGTTTGGAGAGATTTGGCAGCCATGTGCTTCCGCTTTGTTGATGTTGACCTTGGGTGGCGGCTTGGCACGTAGAGTGTACGGTTCCTCTCTTGCTCGTTGTGGGGCCACTGCCGACTCCATCTTGAGGCGGTGAGAGGGCGGCCGCTCAGTGCCGATCTTCACCGGTGGCATCTGCGGACAGGAGCAGGGATGCCGACTGACTCAGACTGCCGACGCTCGGGGACGGACGGTCGCCTGGGGAAGCGCTGGGATGAGACGTGGACTGCGCTTGCTGCGGCTTATGTTTGGTTCATCCGTGGGGCTGTGTCCTGGGACGTCGGTCCGCCTTGGTGGCTGTCTGGCCTGCCAGGGTGTGCTTTTTGGCTGGCTGTGAGTCATCGGTCTTCTCCCTTTGTTGGCTTGTTCAGCCCACCTGTGCTCATCCGGTCTTCGGAGTAACAGAGCTGTCACTTCTTCTTTTCTTCGTTTTCTGCGTTTGGACCTCGAGGCGGCACTGTTGTGGCGTCGGCTTCTGCTTTTGCTCTGGCATGCTTGTCTGGACTAGTCACTTGGTGACGTGTTTCTTGCTTGCTGAGCGACTTGACATCTGGTCTTGTGTCGCTGTTCGTTGGAGCACACGGTGCTGTGGCGACCTGCCACGTGGGGTGTGCGACTCCTCTCTTGCCGGTTTTGGGTCGTGGCTGACTCCGTCTTAAAGCAGTGCAAGGGAGGACACCGTGGGTGGTCTTCGGCCTACTGTAGGGCTTTGCTGTGGCGGTGGAGACGTGTGTGCTCTCCGACCTGCGTTCAGCAGTGTTTCTGTGTGGAAAGGTTTTCCTGGGTGCTGACTGTGCAGTCAGGGTCACTGGCTCAAGGGCATTGTGCTTTTGCCTCGGGGCTGCGCCGTCGTGGCAGCTGCTTCTTCCTTTCTTCCGGTGCGCTTGTCTGGACTGGTCACTCTGCGTGATAGGCTCCTTGTCTGCGGTGCGCTGTGGCGTCCAGTCATGTGTTGCGATGCTGTCGGAGCATCTGTCGCTGTGGCAGCCTGCCACATGGAGTGAGCGACTTCTCTTTTGCCTGTCTTGGGTCCCTGCCGACTCTGTCGTGAAGAAGAGGGTCTCCGGGACATCTCGTGGCAGGAGAACACCCGCGAGAGGGGCAACCCAGTGAGAGGGATACCCTTCAACCACTCCCTCCTTTGCAATGGGAAGCCAAGCTGCCTACTGTGAAGAAACCCGATGGACTAGTAAAAGACAACCTCCATCAAGTCTACCATCTGGTCATCCTGTTCGGCGTCACCCCAAAATCAAGATCTCAATGGACCGAAGAACACACTGCCATGGCGCCAGTCCAGAAGATCACGCCCACCGAGAACCAGGACGTCGAGCCCATGAAAACTAACACTTCATTGTCAAGTGCCACCAGCGCCATCTAGCAAGCAGCTGAAGAGACTCTTTCTAAAATTATGAGTTTGCATATTTTGGTGTTTTTCCTCCCCCAGGTTCGAACTTTATTTTGTTTGTCGCGAGTCTCGTTGAGAATTAGGATGCCGTAACGGGGCCGGCTCTGTGTCACGCTAGTGCGCAGTTCGCTAGCTGGAGGGGCGGGCGTCGCCTGTGCAGCTCCGATGCTCTCCTCCTCTAACTAACCGGGTCGGGCCTCCGTATATGGGTAATATCAAGCTGGTGCTTACTGTGGGTGTAGCAGCAGGCCGGGCATGTCTTCCTGCCGGACGGTCCACGTCCTCCTCTGCCGGCTTTGATTGCGCCCAGCGCTGAAACCTTCATATTGGCTGGATGTGCGGGCAGTGGCTGTGAGGGGTCAATCAGTGGTCTGGCAGCACTTCCCCCTTCTCCCAGGCCCAAACGCGATTAGGCTGGCGGCTGTAGGGTCATGTCAGGGTACCTCGGGCTATCGATCTCCTCGGGGCACAACAGAGAAGCAGCCGGTGCGCACGTGGGGTCAGACCCCCTCGTCGCCATTGTGGTGTTGTGGGCCCTAAGCCCACATGCTGCAGCAATGACCACGCTGACACATAGTATTCGGTACTGGTAACTGGCCTCGAGCACGAGCGCCCGGCCCCCTTTATTAACTGGGTCACGTGACTCGTGACCCAGTGGTGGGTGGGTGTAGAGTGTGGGTTACATCTCTTAAAACAACTAGACCGTGTCCCGCAGGACACTACAGGCAGGATTCACCGTTGGACTGCTAGCAGTCCGACTGCCATATTGCTATGCTTTCGGTTACGTATACAAAAGACGGCTGCAGTCCCACTGCCAGGAAATCTGGACTGCAACGGGATAGGCCTATGCATTTGTCTGTAGGGTGGACTGCCAGTGTAATTGGCGGCCCAATTATGAGGTGCCTTTCAGCCGATGTGAATGTGGTGGTCCAACCACCACATCTGAGGTATATAAAGCCGAAACTCAACTGTACTCACCTCTACACATCCTGTGCCAACATGGAGCAGATCGTTCAGGTCCTGTCTCTTCTGTACCTGGTTAATTGTGTCCAAAGATGACAACATCGCAGACACAACCAAAGGGGAGCTATACTCTTATCTGTTTCCATTGACTCCTCAGCAAATAGATGCCTCGCAATGGACGGGGCAAGGGGTTTGGAGTCCCTGGGCCAAACATTTTTGTGGGCCCATGCTCAGAATTGTTTTCAATATATGACCGAGTTACAGCTCTATGATGCCCTCTTTGTCCAAGTCACAGGCACTGCACAGGGACACTCTACACAAATAGACATGTGTTAACATCTCATAAATAGTAATAGTGATGTGTGCATTAAATTGTGTCACACAACAGCACCTCCTCATCAATATCACAACTATTAATCTCTGTGACACCCTCACGTTGCTCACAACCTAGTTTCTGTTGTGATATCAAAGATACATCTGTATGGATGTGTCATTAAACTGAAACACACCTTCTCTGCTACATCTCTGCAGTGGACTGTAACATATCACCCACATAAAAAGGTAAAGTAAGTAAATGGGATTATAAATTATCAGTGTCAAAAGCATTCAAATAACACAACGTAAACACCCACTGCAGAATAAGTATGCCTCTTCCAGTTGGATCCCTGAAAGGCTGAGGTCCTGGGCCACAGTCCACATTGAACATGCCTTAAAACCTCTATGTGCACAGGGCCTATGGATTGAAGTCTATCATGGACAATCAATAGTAAAACCAAGTGTCATGCAGGTGTAGGAAATGTTTGAGTGCAAGTCATGAGAGCAAACACAGAACTAACAGTATTTGTCACACATTTAGATAAAGTAGGTGTAAATTATAGACAAGAATGTCCATACAACTGTCTTACAAAGGTATGACAATTTAACACCCTTCATGTGTGGATAAATAAATATCTAACTTAAATACATCAAACACATATCCAACCGACATCCTAGGGAGTAGTGCAACCTAAATGATGTTGACATTGGCCATGCCAAGCTGAAATACTTACCGTATAGCAACATCAATCTGGCTTTTGGAGAGGCGACAGCACGGAATCTGCACTCTTTCACATTATGGATGACATTTGAAAAATGCTAGACCAAAATGAATCATGCCTCCTGATTCTCCTTGACCAATCTTCTGGCTTTGACACTGTTAATCACGACAAACTACTATCCATGTTAGAAGAATATATGATGTTACAGTGCAAACCATTACATTGCATGCTTTTACAACGCAGTTATTACATCGTAACAACCATTACATCGCATGATTTTACAACACATACTATTACAACGGATGTGTTAAAACTACCCTTACAGCACATGCCATTATAACGCAATCCATTACAACGCATAATACTTGTAGTGCAACAGTAGGGTAAGTGTTGGATAGTGTAGGGGTGAAAATGACTATTCCCCCTCCATTGAGTGCAACAGTAGGGAAAGTGTTGGAGAGTGTAGGGTTAAAAATTACTATTCCTACTCCTGTGTGTGCAACAGTAGGGAAAGTGTTCGATAGCATAGGGGTAAAAATGACTTTCCACGACTACTGCAAAACCCATACCCACTCATAAACTTAAAATTCTTCATTACTTACCTTATAATGAGTTGTGATGACATGTGTTGTAATAGCATGCGTTGTAATGACATGCATTTTAATGACTGCGTTGTAATGGCATGCAATGTAAAGGCATTTGCGCTAAGCACCTAGATGGGTAATGTAATGTAATGTAAACGCATACTTGTATAGCGCAACTATCCCTCCAAGGAGCATCTTGGCGCTGATACGGAAGTCCAGAGATGGAAAAAAACACCTGGTTTGCTGCTCCTAACAGAAGGAAATGGGTGTTCAGATCAGAGTTTTACACAGTATATCTGGTGCACTATAAATCCAAGTTTTAAGGGCTTTCCTAAACACAGACTCAGATGCAATCTGGCAGAGCTGAGGTGGAAGTTGATTCCATGCCTTTGAGCCTATAACCGCAAGTGATTTTCCTCCCTTTGACACCAATCTAAAAGTTGGAATGGTCAGCAGATTTGCATTGGATGATCTTAAGCTACGGGAGGGAAGGTAGCGCTTAAAGCCAGTTTGAAGATATTGGGGGCCTCGTGACGAAAGGCTCTAAAGGTAATGATAAGGACCTTAAACAAAACACGTTTGTGAATTGGCAGCCAGTGCAAGATGTCTACTGCAGCAGAGGCAGATGATTTCCTGGGCCACTTCAGTACTAGCTGAGCAGCCACATGCTGGACCATCTGTAGCCTGTGCATGACTGATTTGTTGGTTCCTGCATAAAGGCTGTTACAGTAGTCCAGCCTAGATGTAATAAGGGCAACAGCAACAGTTTGCCTGGCTGAGTAGGGGAGAAAGTAGAAGAATTTCTTTAGACTTTTTATAATATGGAAACATGTACCCGCAACTTCCAGGGATTGTTGTTTGAAGGATAGAGTGGTGTCAAATTGTATTCCTAAGTTCCTAGCTGCATTTATTGTATTAGGAGGGGGATGGCATTGTCTGGCCACCAAAGTTTAGGCACAAAGGGGTTTTGTTGGCCAAATGGCAGGATCTCTATTGCTTCCGAGTTACACCTCAGATGGTTGTTATTCATCCATTTGAAGGTTGCTGAGAGGCATTTTCTGAGGTTTTCTTCCGCCTCAGTAGTATCATTATACAGGACCTGAATAAGCTGTGTGTCGTCCGCATATGATATGGTATTGATCTTGAAGGACAATATTAGCTTAATCAGGGGGGGCATATATACATTGAAGAAGGTCGGGCTCAGGCTTGATCCCTGAGGTACCCCTGATTGGAGTGCTTTTTTTTCTGAGTTATATTGTCCTAGCGTGATCACTTGGCGCTGATCTTGCAGAAAGTTCTTAATCCACTCTAGGACGTTCCCAGATATGCCAGGGTATGCAAGACGGTCTAAACTCGGACGCCTGACCCTGACACTCCAACATTGTAGCGTGCTGCAGGGCGGGCTATTCACGAACGCGGCAGCGTTTTTAAAAAAATATCCCTGTTGTCTATTTGCTTTCTTTTTATTTTAATTTACCTTGCTTTTAATTAGTATCGCGCTCCCTCACCTGCACTATAATTGGATTTTCACCGCGCTTTGCGGGTCCCGGTTCCCATCAGCTTTGGCCGCCATCTTGGGTGAGTCTTCTTCCACTCCTGGCCATTTGGGGGTAGCAGATCAGCATCATAAGGACACGCTGACCTGTATTTAAGGGGGCTTTCTAGGCAGGCCATTCTGTTTACATCTACCTCGGACGCCTGACCCTGACACTCCAACATTGTAGCGCGCTGCAGGGCAAGCTATTTACGAACGCGGCAGCGTTTTTTTTAAAATATCCCTGTTGTCTATTTGCTTTCTTTTTATTTTATTTTACCTTGCTTTTAATTAGTATCGCGCTCCCTCACCTGCACTATAATTGGATTTTCACCGCGCTTTGCGGGTCCCGGTTCCCATCAGCTTTGGCCGCCATCTTGGGTGAGTCTTCTTCCACGCCTGGCCATTTGGGGGTAGCAGATCAGCTGTCATAAGGACACGCTGACCTATATATAAAGCAGTCATTCTACGCGCAGCGTTCTCGCGCAGCGTTCTCGCGCAGCGTTCTCGCCGTAGTGACGCCGGAGTCACGCCAGAGTCCAGCTCGTCTGCGCCCGTCAGCGTCTCAGAAGCGGTCGGAGCGGCGGGGGGGCTGGATCTGTTGGACTAATTTTACCGGGTGTTATCATGGTCTGCTATACATCTTCGAAGCTGCGGTCTTTACAAAAGGTATCGTGTGCTTGCTATAAGGTGTTTCCTGGTCACCATAGGGGCAAGAAGAGATGCCCGGGATGAGGCTGGTCGCCAGGCAATGCTCCACGGACACTCTTCAATCGGGAGACGGACACTGTGAAGCATCTCTGTATGCTGCTTAACACCAGGTCAGTGCGCAGTCACGTTCAGGAGCTTTTTGACCTCCTGTCCATGGAAAAACCGGTGTGCCTGATGCTAACAGAGACCTAGTTAGGAGTCTCCTCCAATCCCGATATCGCTATGGCCATCCCTCCAGAATACAATATTTATAGGCAAGATAGACTAGAAGGGAGGGGTGGAGGGGTAGCACTCGTAGTGAAGAAATCTGTCGTATGCTCAATTATTCCTACGGAGGGTATCAATGGGTCTGAATCCCTTGCCTTCTCTTTATCATTGGCGCCGCATCAGTCGGTGAAAGGGCTGCTAGTGTACAGGCCCCCTGGTCCAGTTGGTTCTTTTTTCGATGAGCTTCAGTCTGTCATGTCAACGCTGGTCCTGAGAGCTGACCACTGTATCTTGGCTGGAGATCTCAATTTTCATATGGATGAGGCTTCGGACCCAGATGTGATCAAACTGTCCGATATTACGGCCCCCTGGGCCTGGCCCCCTATCTTTTTGAACCAACGCATGATAAAGGCCATACTTTGGATCAGGTCTTCTCTACGTCCCCCATAGAGGTGACCGCACTTCTGCCGGTCCTTTGGGCAGATCATCGGTTGGTCAATTTTTACATACTGGGGAATAAGAAACCTCCGAGCAGTGCCCTCAGACAGCAAGGATCAGCGTCGAGGGCATACCATCAGGCGACCCCAGAAATGCTGGCACAGACATTGTGCGAACATCCATGCCCTCTCACGGGGGTTTTAGATAGGGACCTGGAGTCTCTGCAGGCCTGGCTTGTGGACAGGCTGAATGATTTGGCCCCTTTGAGGGCTCCTCGTTCACTATCTAAACGGGTTTCTGCTCCTTGGTTCACTGAAGCGCTGCTTGCTTCCCGCAGGCAGTGCAAGGTGGCTGAAAGGGCCTGGCGGGCTCAGTACGATTCTGCAGCCAGACTCGATTATAGAACCATGGTTAAGGCCTATCATCGGGATATCCTCCTTGAGAAGAAGAGTTAGTTTGCTAGGATTGAGGCTGCCTCTAATTCCTGCAAAGAGATCTTCACGATTGTTAGGGAATTTATTTCTCCACGGTCGAATGCGACCCAGACCGCCCCTACCGAGACTTGGGCTTCGGATCTCGCCAGCTTCTTTACTACTAAGATTAAGCTGATTCAGGACTCTTTTCCACTGAGGCCGGCTGTAGTCTCCCCTTGTTCTAAGGACGGACCAGTTCCATCGGTCCCTCTAGGGTCAGTCCTGGCAGACTTTCCGCCTATTTCAGCTCCTTCGTCATTGACACTCATGGCCAATCTTAAATCGGGTTCGGCGCTTGACCCATGTCCGGCCAAATTTCTGGCAAAGATGGCGGCAGTGGTAAATCCGTTGGTGAATCCCCTCCTGAATCTCTCTTTGAGCCAGGGGGTGGTCCCATCGGCCTGGAAACAGGCTATGGTTATTCCCTTCATTAAGAAGCCTGGTTTAGATCCCGAGGTTTTGGCCAATTATAGGCCTATTTCTCTCCTCCCTGCATTGGCTAAGATCGTGGAGAAGCACGTGCACACTGTGCTTTCTAATTTTTTGGAATCATACGATCTACTTCATTCCACTCAATCGGGCTTTCGCCCTAATCTTAGCACTGAGACGGCGCTGCTGGAGGTGTCCGAAGCCATCAAGGAGACGCTGGACTCGGGTGGCAGAGCCATGTTGATAATGCTTGATTTGTCGGCGGCCTTTGACACCGTCCCCCATGAGGGTCTGCTCGTCAGACTTCATGAGATCGGTCTGAGGGGGACGGTGCTTAGCTGGTTTAGATCATTTTTGGCTGGCCGCCGACAAACGGTCTGGGCCTCCTTTAGCTCTGCTGAGATGCCGCCATTGGGAGTCGGAGTCCCGCAGGGCTCTGTGTTGAGCCCGACTCTATTTAACATCTTTATGACCCCTCTGGTGGCATTGGCTGAGTCTTTCAGGGCCCAGATCGTATCCTATGCCGACGACACCCAGCTGCTCTTTACCTGTGGGAAAGGAGAGGATTTTGATGGAGAGAGTATTCGTGAGTGCCTTGGGGCTGTTTTCGAATGGCTCCAACTGAACAGCCTCAAGTGCAACTCAGATAAATCTGAGGTACTCTTCTTCGGCTGTCAATCCGATCCAGACTGGCAGGTATGGTGGCCCGCTGATATGTCTCCTCCAGTGCGATCGTCTCAGTTGGCTAAGAATTTGGGGATTAAAATTGACAACGGCCTGACTTTAAGATCTCAGATCCTTGCCCTCACTGGCACCTGCTTTGGTCTCCTCAGGATGCTTCGGAAGTTTTTTCCTTTGCTATCTGAGGACCATAGATGGACTACGGTACAGGCCTTAATTGGTTCTAGATTGGACTATTCCAACGTCCTATACCTTGGCCTGCCGGAGTATCTCCTGCAACGGATGCAGGTGGTCCAGAATGCGGCAGCGCGAGCCATTTTTGGCCTGCACAGGCGAGTCAGAGTCTCTGGCCTGTTGCAGTCTCTTCATTGGCTGTCTATCTGGAAGCGGATAGTTTTTAAAGCCCTGACTCTTGCACACAAGGCCCTCTACGCCTCGGGGGCTAAATACCTTCAAAGGAGGCTCGCCTTCTACCGTCCGTCACGATCTCTGAGATCAGAGTCGCTGTTTCTTGCCACTGTTCCTCGTGTGAAGAAGGCCTGCATTGGAGGTCGCTCCTTTAGGTCCTGGGCTCCACAGCTTTGGAACTCTTTGCCCTTGACACTGCGCAGTACCTCGAATTTGCTGGCCTTCAGGAAGGGCCTGAAAACTTGGCTTTTTGCCTCTTAGACTCCCTTTTATTTTTCTGACTCTGTTTTCTTAAATCTCTGTGTTGTGTTTGTCTTTTTCAGGTTGTCAATAAAGCGCCGGGACACTCTTTTTGAGTAGCCGAGCGCTATAAAAGACACAATTAACATTAACATTAACATTAACATTAACAGAATGGCATGTGAGACTGTGTTGAAGGCTGTGGACAGGTCTAGTAACACCAGGACTGCTTTCTTTCCCTGATCCAGGGCTGCTCGTAGGGTGTCTGCAGTATACAAAAGGGTGGATTCTGTCAAGTGTTGGGCTCCAAAACCTGATTGATTAGAGTGCCATACATTTGTTTCCTCTAGTAAAGTATTGAGTTGTCTATTAACAGATTTTTCAGTTAACTTACACAGGGTGGGTAGGAGCGAGATGGGTCGTAGGTTAGAGAGGGTCGTATGATTGGCCAGTTTCTTTTTCTAGGGAGGTTTTACCGCTGTGAGTTTCCATTCTGTTGGGATCTTGGCTGTGAGAAGCGAGGAGTTTATTATATTATTAATTATGGGGTTTACATTATCAATGAAGGCGTGTAATAGAGTGAGGGGCAAGGTTCAAAAGTAAAATCTGATTTGATGGACAAGATGGCCAGAAGTGATTCCTCCAGCGTGATGGGCTGGAAAGTTTTCATACAGGCAGTGTCTGTGCCTGCAGAGGTTCCCTTATTTATGGAAAATGGAGTAGGAGAGGGGAAGTCTTTTATAAGTGTCAAAACCTTTTCTTCAAAGTAGTCTGCTATGTTATTACAGAGGCTCTGGGAGGGAGGGATCTCTTAACTATTTTGAAGATCTCTTTCTGTTTGTTATTGGTGCTTTTAATAGCCTCAGCGTAACAGTTTTTTTTTAAGCTTTGATCAAATCATGATATTATCTGTGTGCGATTTTGTAGATGTTAAGGTCATTACTATTGTAATTCCGGCGCAATCTACGTTCTAGCGCTCTAACTTGACCTTGCAGTTCTTTTAGGAATTGTGAAATCCATGGTGCAGGTTTCTTTTTTTGTGGCCTTTGAGGTGTAATTGTAGGTGCTGACTGATCTCTTAGATCGAGCATCCATTTCCCAATGAGCTGGTTGTCAATTATAGGGTCACCAACCATATTGGGTCTACCCACTAGGGCTTTTGGGACGAGGTCTGGAAGCCCTATTAGTGCCTTCCAGCTGGCTTTATCCGGTTGTTGAATTTTTGTTTTTTCCTTAACTCGGGCCCTGTCCTTTATCAGGAATTCAAAGGGAATTAGTTTGTGGTCGGTCAATGTTTGCGTGACAGGGGACTTCACTTTGAGAGTATTCAAGTTAGAGCAGATGCAGTCAAAGATATGGCCTGCTCTGTGTGTAGCAGACGTGAGAGTTGTTGTAGGCCAAAAACATCCATTATCTCCTTGAGGCAAGTTGTTCCAGGGTCCTTATGGGAGTCAAGATGTAGATTAATGTCACCTAGCAGAGTAAAGTTGGAGAACCTAAAAGCAAGGGTACTGACTACGTCTCCAATGCTTTCTAAAAACTTGTTGTGCTGTTCGGGAGTTTACTAAGGAATCTCAAACCATTCCTTCCACAGAAAAACTTTAAGCTGGTGGTTCAAGCTCTTGTACGGCCAAGGCTAGACAATGGAAGCGCCATGCTCTCTGGTCTTTCCAAACATAACTTAGCCCCACTAAGGGCATCCATTAATGCTGCAGCCAGATTGATAACTAGTACAAAAAGAAGCAATAACATATCCCCAGCCCTAAAATCACCAAACTGGCTGCCATAAAAAGCAAGAAAACAGCTAAAGATTACCTGCATGACTCAGAAAGCCCTACATTTTAAGACCCCCATTTATCTGACTCAAAAAATAGAATTATCAGTGGGTTGCAGACCATCAAAAAGTGCAAGTTCACTGCTTCTGAAACCACAGATTTTCCACAAAAAGAGAACGAGTCACAGAGCTTTCTCAGGCATTGCCCTGAAGATTTGCAACTCTCTTCCATCGGATGTCTGTCGAATCTCATTGACCGCTTCTTTCAAAAAGGAAGTGAAAAAAATCCTAATGAACAGGTTTCTGTTCTAAAAAGTCTTGACTCCACTGCTTGCCTACTGCCCTCTATTAGGATGTCATGATTGACTACTACAAGGTTGTACACCTGCCAATCCCTGCGTCAGCATGCTATGCACATATTTGTAACAATTGCTCTTTTCCCACTACTGTATCCATCCTATCCTAAATGTGAAGCGCTCTGACACCTGCTTGGGTCATGTTCGCGCTATGCACATATATGTAACAAATGTTCTTTTCCCACTATTATATCCTACCTACCCTAATAGTGAAGCATTCTGATACCCACCTGTGTCATGTTCATGCTATACAAAACTTTATAAATAAGATAAAATAAATACAATATAACACCCAATTCAATATCAGCCCCAATTGGATTACATTCCACATATCCATCCATTCAACATTTCACTTGTCCTGTGTAACTCCAGCATTAGTTCGAAGATCAGATCGATCATATTTACCACTTCAACTGGATTAGCAACGAAACAAACACAACTGTAGTCACACATCACTAACTAGCCAATAACATCAAATAATTAGAAAAGTAATTGCAGGACTAATGTCTTCTAAACTAAGCAACATTTTAATGATTGTTTGACAAAACATCAAGTAAAACAAAGGCCAAAGGCCAGGCCTTTTTGTTGAATCTGTGCCAAGGCACACTGCTGTGCCACTAACCTTGCCTTTACTGAAACTGCTAGGGAACTTTCTCACAAAGGGACATCCATATTGAATGGCAGACACCTTGAAGAGGGTAATTGGGAGAGGTGAGTTTGATTTATGGAGGGGTGAGTTAGGTTTTGTGAGGGGTTTTCTTGGACTTCTTAGGGACATGGCTGGGTTTAGTGAGGTAGGAGTCTGGTTTTTCAGGGGTGGATTTGGACGTGGAGGGATTGGTCTGATTTGGGAGTGGTGTATTTAATTTTGGGATGCGAGGGTTCAGACTTCACAGAGTTAAGGGCAAGGACAAATAAAACACTTTCACAAGGAAAATGGTCAGGATGCTTGGGAGGGAGTTGGGCTTGGGAGGCAGAGGGAGTGATAATGAGATGTGTGTGTTCTGTATCTTTTGTGTGTTCTGTAGGTGCCTGTTGGGTGACTGTAAGTGTTTGTGGGTTTTGTGTGTGTATGATGTGGATTCACTGGTTATGCTGGGTGTTGTGGATGGGTATGTGGGTGTTGGTGTGGTGTCTGCAGGAATGCTGGTGGTTAGGGATGGGTCTGTGGGTGTTGCAGTGGAGTCTGTGGGAATGCTGGTGGCTGGGGATGGGCCTGTGTGTGTTGGTGTGGGATCTGTAGTAATGCTGGTGGTTGGGGAATGGTCTGTAGGTGTTGGTGTGGTACCTGGGGGCATGTTGGTGGTTGGGGATAAGTCTGTGGTTGTGGTATCTAGCGGTATCTTGGGGTGGCGTTGAGGTGGTGAGTGTCTGGTGAGTGGTTGCATGCCTGTATCTTGACTGCTGTATTTGTTTGGGTGTGGTCTTAGGTCTGATGACGTGTGTGTCTGTGGATGTATGAGTATGCTTGGGACAGGCATGGGAATTGGGACATTGGATGGGGAAGTGACAGGAGTTGGGATGCAAGGTTGTGATGGGTGGAAGGCTGCTGTGAGAGAGGAGGCCAGAGCCTGAAAAGACCTATGTAGAGCAGACATACCATTTTGGATGCCTACCAGGCAGGCCACCATCTGTGTCAGCCGTCTGCCTTGCCCCTGGATGGCATTCAGGAGGGCAGTCTGACCCACAAAGATGTTCCTCGGGAGGTCAATAGCCTCCTTTCTCTGGGCAGGAAGGGTATCAGGGGCAGGGGCTTAGGGAAGCAGGCCCAGCCAACTGTTTGAGAAATAATCAGGAGGGTGGCAGTGGAACTAGGGGGTGGTGGACGAGGATAAAGGTGGAACTAATCCAGTGGGGGTCTGCCACCATACTGGAGTGTCCACAAGGGGATGATGAAGAACTTGAGCTTGTGTCCTCTGTACCACTCCCCAAATCCTCCTGGTTACTGGGTCCCTCTGTGGCTGTGTTGTCACGTCCAGAACCACTGTGGCCAGTTGTATCCCTAATGAAGCTGGTCCCTTCTCCTTCACTTGCCCTGGATGAATTTGAAAGGACATGCAAAATGGGTTTATTTCAACTGTGTTTCCACACCTGACCATCACATATCTACAGAATACATTTATTATGTACATTTAGTACACCAATTTCATGGCTCACTATATAGGCTTCGAAATTAGCTTGAGCACATGCATGCAAGCTACATAACCTACAAACAGGTGGTTCCACTTAAGTCATAACCCCTGACAGCTCCAAATGCATTGATGGTCTTGTCTATACTCCATCCTTATGTTCATACTAGGATAGTTGGCCACCTTGTATACTTTGGCACTTGTAGTATGCCATAGTAAAATGATGTTTCCAAATAGGATGGATACCAATTTTACAATTAGACAATGTTAACTTAAGGCCCAGATCTAAAAAAATATATTTATTTGTCTTATAACAGATCACAATGTCATGAATGTCAAGTTAAAGACCAATGTACCATCAACGTGTGCTGTTGCAGAAACGATGTCACATGCAAATGATCATTGCACGCCGATGACACTTTGTTTTGAGTTGAAACATTTATCACGTCTTGAAAAGTCTAATGAAAGCTGTACTTAAGTAGTTTAGGTATGTATCACATCTAGCATAGAAAATTAGCCTTAAAACATTGAGGGCTAAAGTTTTGGGAGATAGATAAAACTAAATTCACATAGCATAAGCTAACTTGGTGCAGGTGAAAATTCCATTCATAGATTGCATTCCTCCAAGCCAATGCACCTTTGAAGGTTGCTGCGTGTCAGTGAACATCTATGACATGAAGATGTGGGATCACTATAGTCCTAATGGGAGGGCACATAAAGGCACTCTTTGGAATAGTAAACTCAAATTGCCTTATAAGGATGAGTGTGGACACTCACATATGATCTGTACAGTTCAAAATCTAACTTCCTGATGCATGACACCAGTCAGTAAATGAAGTTTTAAAGACTATTGCATATGAACTATCAACAGGGAAATGTATTCCTTGCAACAAGTAGCACTAATGCTGATGGCACCAGTGATGTTTGCACACTCCACTCGTGTCACTGTTGAATCACAACTTACCAATGGAAAGTGTTGTTCAGTCACTGTATAAAGAGTGCACTATATGCTGTGTCACATGTAATAGGACCACCATCACATGAGAGGCAGTTGTGAAGGAACATCACTCCTTACACAAGAAAGACTAGTGGCCTGTGAGGTACAATTGTCACTCAGAAGATCAAAGAACATTAGATAAATTATCAGTTCACTCAGCCAGCTGTCTGCTCAAGACTGCAAATTGGTAGTTGGCTGGACTCTGCTGTTTTCCTGGTCATAAAGACAATAGGCACCGTACATCAGCATATACCTATTACCAGACCTACACAAACAATAACTCCTATTGTGCGTCACACATGGGCCACACACAATATTGATGGGAAATGCCTGCCTGTAACACACACAGTTGCTAATATAATATAGATGACTCTGGCCAGGAATCACCCGCTTGTAGGTGCTGTTTGGCCCTCAACTGCCCATCAAGCTCTGGGTAGGTCACCGCTAGTATGCGGGCTATTAAGGAGGTCGGAGTCCAGCACGCGCACCATCCATGTTGGGAGGACTTCCCCGGCTGGACCTTATCTTCTGAGAGATGGTTCTCCAAATGGCTTTCTTATGATGGACGTTGACCTGTCTGGATGCAATAAATGAAGAAACAGATTGGAACTGCAAGTTTTTGGTTATCTGTTTGGTTGAAACACATTTTACATATGCCTAGCACAATTATTAACCGATAGTCAGCAAACTACATGTATAAATATCACATGCTAAGCACTACAAAAACATGAAAACACACTGTTGTAGTTATCTGCTGGCTATCTTCAAGCTTGGCATGACCTACACTGAGTAAGCCAGCCCACTAACATCATATAGTCCAGGGCCATCTTACATATGCTAGGATGTGAGATACTATGACACACAGCACACCATTGTGACCGTCTGACGTGCAAACAACTTGCGCATGACTGTACAGGCACCTTTACAGCCAGGCCAATTGACTTTATGCATACAGTCCATAGAACCATGTACCATAGTATAGGCTACATCCTAAGATTAAGGTTACAATTAAATGGCTGGCATGTGTATCACTGAGAGCTTCCTCTCTGGGGATGTGTGGTCATGTGGACTACTTAATCGGATAGTATGCTACGTTTGATTGCTTTTGTCTGGTATGTACTCCCATTAAAGGACACACCCTTTGCCATATGAGACACTGCCACGTGGAGGAGAATCAACATACGATTGTATGTCTTTTATGATTGGTTTGAGTACATCAAAGCTGATGATTGACATTTCAAAATCTCTTCCGAAGAAATCTATTCTGTTAAAGTGTTACATGTGCAATAGGCATGTACAGTGCAAGCAAGACTTATGGAAAAATGACAATAGACCTGTGGGAGTATGGGGCATGTCATAAGTAAATGACACAAATTGATAATGTGGGTAAATGGAGAGAAGTAGAAGGCCAGGGGTTACCTCAATCACCATTCCATATATAGTTCATGTAAAAGAAATCAGGGCTAATAAGAGTTGTACTTACTTCTAGCTGTTTTCCCAATACTAGACTTATCGTCTTACTGACTTCCTGCCAGAAGGAGTCAAGGAGGGGGCATTCTTTGAACATATGTAGATCATTCGCCCTTTCCAATCCGCATTTAGGGCAGGTCTTTATGCTGGTTCCCTTGAATTTTGATAGTCTTTTCGGGGTCCAGTAGGCCCTATGTATAGTAAATAGGTGATTTCTCCTCAAAGCGGCCGGTTTTATGGTGGTCCAAACTTTTTCCAGTGATCTTTGCCAAAAATTTTGAAGGTCTACTTCTGGTATATCTTTCCTCCAGATTGTTTCTGGGATCAGAAAGTCTTCTCCTGCTGTAATTAGAGCCCAATACCATCTGGATATTTCTTTTTTTATTGGGATGGTTTTCAACATTTCTTTCTCTATGTCCTCATTTCCCTTTTTTTCCTCTGTAAGTGATTTAGCCCAACTTGTGAGTTGGTTGTATTTAAATTTAGACACGGATGAACTTGTAATTGTGACTATTTGTTCCAGGAAATTATTGAATTTTCTGTCATCAGATGGCCCCATTTTTTGATTCCTGCAGCTTTAAGGGGTAAGGCCATGGAGTCTTTTAAGGAATCTGGTGTGCCCGGAGATTCCCATATGGGGGCCAACGAGCTATAGTAAGGTATATTTAAAGTGCTTCTATTGATCGGGGTAAGTTAACAAAAAAACAGGAAAACCTGCTGTTTGTACTGATACTACTAGCAAGGAGAGAGATATGCATAAACTGGGTTAAACCAATATCACCATTACACAGGAACTGGCTAAACTCCATAATAAAAACAAACAGAAGTGATAGAAAAGGAAAACCCAGTAAAAAGTTTAATGTTTGGGAAATTTGGGAAAATCACTACGAATTAGGCACCTAATGTATTAATGTTGGTCCCGGAAAACAAAGTCCAATGATTAAAGCGGTGACAATAATTCAGACGGGAATCCCCCCGAGAAGCCAGGATGGCAAGCTCACCTCACAAAAAAACGGAATTATTGATTATGATAAAGGATACAGGAGACCCCAAATTAAAACAACCACTGAAGGGAAACTCCCCACCTCAGATTGGCCAACATGGGGCAGTGAAGGCACAACAGTTTAAAGGAACGGGCTCCCGTCAATCTCCTTACACATATATTCGCAAAATGAGGACAAGAAATAAAAAACTAAAAAAAAGCAATCAGGGCTACTATTGGTTCAGAAAGCTAACTTTGGCCACACCAAGGATCTTCAGGTCTACTGGAAGATTACACTGTGAATATGGCCGAGATACCCGCCACCCCCTCTCAACACAATCCCCAAGGATGGGAAACCGGAAACAGTTCTGAACTTTTGGAAGACGGGAGGGAGTGACCCTCCCGGCCGTATTTATTAAAATATGAAACAAAATTAAAACATTAAAATAACAGTTTCATATTATGTACAATTTCATTACCACATTGCGATGTTTGGCTAACCTTAACATATTCTCTAATACAAAGGTTCTCCTAGCCGAACTAACATCCTACAAAACATTAACTTGAAATTTTGAAATTGTACATCCTAACGTTTAAGGGCCAACGGCAAGGTCGTAACCGGTGTCAAGATCCCTAAACCAGAAATATCCCCCTCACTTGTGAGGGGCGACCGCACAGAGGTGTACCTCAAGTGCAACTACCAATTTCCCTTGACTTGACGGGGGCCCCAATAAACTCGCCGCCACTTAAAGGTCGTCCGAGGACTCGTGTGAGGTATCTAGAAGGTAGCGTAGACCCCCCCCCAAACCCCACACACTTACCACATCTGCCGTCGCAGATGTCCTGGCCCCGGGAAATTCCACAGGAGGGGGCTGTAGCCCCTCCTACCCAGGAAGGGGCCTTGACCGCCTTTCCTTTCCTTTCGGCGGCCCATCCTTAGAAGGGACCGCCTCCCCGTTGAGGGGCCAATGGCCACCTCCCTCGAGCGCTCCCATCCGTAATGGGTGACGCCCACTCATAGGGATCTTCCAATTAGTGCTCACCGATCATGACCTTACCGCCCGACCAAAATAAATACGACAATTCTAAACTAAATGACTAAATTACTTAAAAGACAGTAACAACAACCACTTTATTCAAAAGCATGCTTACTGATCAAACACTAGAGCAGGATTACTTTATTTACAAAACATACCACAAATTGACCATTCTTTATTGCATATTAAAAGTTATCACAATAATAATCCCAACCTGCAAACAAAAATTAGAGTTACCACATCAAACTTTATTCAAAACCACTTGCTGTCCTCAGGGGCTGGTGGGTGGGTCAAAATTGGCTCTTCGTTCCGTCTCGAGCTCACGTGCAGCGAGGAGGTGCAGCTTCAGAGCACAGGAACAAGAGGATGCTTTCTTGGCTTGTTGCTCCTTTTATCCATCTTCAGGGCGGGCGTAAACCTGCCCCTGCCTGCCCCAAGGGCGTGGCCGGCCGCGTCAGTGTCTAGGCCAGCCCACTCCAGGGCGGGAAAAAGGCGCGCCCCGGCTACGCCGCTTCGGGCATACCAGCCGAGACTCGCCTCCCGCCCAAGATGGCTTCCCGGGGGGATCGTGGTACTCCGCCATACGTTCGGGGGGACCGAATGGTCGCCCCTTTCCATATGGCTGAGATTTCCGCCACCCCCTCTCAACACAATCCCCAAGGATGGGAAACCGGAAACAGTTCTGAACTTTTGGAAGACGGGAGGGAGTGACCCTCCCGGTCGTATTTATTAAAATATGAAACAAAATTAAAACATTAAAATAACAGTTTCATATTATGTACAATTTCATTACCACATTGCGATGTTTGGCTAACCTTAACATATTCTCTAATACAAAGGTTCTCCTAGCCGAACTAACATCCTACAAAACATTAACTTGAAATTTTGAAATTGTACATCCTAACGTTTAAGGGCCAACGGCAAGGTCGTAACCGGTGTCAAGATCCCTAAACCAGAAATATCCCCCTCACTTGTGAGGGACGACCGCACAGAGGTGTACCTCAAGTGCAACTACCAATTTCCCTTGACTTGACGGGGGCCCCAATAAACTCGACGCCACTTAAAGGTTGTCCGAGGACTCGTGTGAGGTATCTAGAAGGTAGCGTAGACCCCCCCCCAAACCCCACACACTTACCACATCTGCCGTCGCAGATGTCCTGGCCCCGGGAAATTCCACAGGAGGGGGCTGTAGCCCCTCCTACCCAGGAAGGGGCCTTGACCGCCTTTCCTTTCCTTTCGGCGGCCCATCCTTAGAAGGGACCGCCTCCCCGTTGAGGGGCCAATGGCCACCTCCCTCGAGCGCTCCCATCCGTAATGGGTGACGCCCACTCATAGGGATCTTCCAATTAGTGCTCACCGATCATGACCTTACCGCCACAGGCCGGATAGTTGACCGGCTATCCGGACCCCCCACAACACTCCTACCTAAAGGTCATGTCTTAAAGTCTTTAGCCAAGCTATCAAGTCTCCTATGAGTAACTCGTTCCCCACCCGGGACAAATGAACACCATCCCCCAAATACATACTGTCACCAATAATACAACCATGCGAAATAGAATGCAGTGTATTGGAACGGAACAATCTACTCACTTTGTTATTAATTTTTCTTACTGAATGATTCAGAGCAGAAACAGAAATAGCCCCCCGCCATACTTTTCGTGGGATCATATGGGACCATGCAATTGTGCACCCTGGAACTCTCCTCGCTAACCAACTTACAGTGGAAAGCATCGCCTCAAGAAGAAGTCGTCTACCAGTGGTGACCAGATCATTGCCCCCAAGATGTACTATGACTATAGACGGCGGTGACCTCGTCCGCCCTAGCAAACCCTCGAAAAATGATTGAAATTGGTCAATACAGAGTCCGCCCCTTCCGTAGAAGGACACACTGTACCCGTATTCCCCAGCCACGTGAATCATGTCACCTGCTTTGAATACGTCCGCGGCACGCCTCACGTATGAGTGGCCCACGACCCACACCTCCTTTTTCACAGCCGGTGATGTCTGACCGCTGGCCCGGTGTTGGGTCGACTGCATAGTCCGCCCCGCCTCGTAGGCTTGCGCAACTGAAACCAAACAAAAACAAGAAGCGTGAGTACATCATTACAGCTTCACAACATGTGCAACCGCACATACCTTTTATAACAGTTGGAGGACCAACGCCCCACACGTTTAATTTGTTCGACATTCAGACCCCTGGCTGTAGCCTCTGTAGCAGCCCCTATCCGAAAGGAATGGGTCCCAAACTCGCCCGGGTTCAAGCCCGCAGCGGCAATCGATATCGCAAGCACCCGCTGAAACTGAAACCTCATCAGTGGGGTGGCGTCAGCGTGTCTCAACAAGGTCCCCCCCCATGATGCCACCCTTTGTGCTAAATATTCCTCTACACAACTCACCGGGCACATGGAGGACCCGGGAATCCTTTGTATGATTATGCAGTCACCCATCGCACCCTGATCGGTCTTGGACCTGACAAACGAGACAGTCATTGTCCCCCCTCTAACCTGAACGTGCTCTCGGCACAGTCCCCCCATCACATCCTGCTTGTTCCTTGCCACTAGTTCGCTTACCCGCATAGCCCCATGGAATGCCAGCGTAAAAGCGGCTCGGAATAACACTGTTTCATACTGGGATGAACACGTTGCAGGGAGTATGGATAATAACAGGGCCAACCTATCCAAACCTATGGGGCGCCTTTCATCTACTCTGCGACCCTCAAGGCGTTGCCACCCACGTAGCGCTTTTTGCACAACGAAAGACGCTGTCGGGTCCTGGATCCCATGAGCCCTAGCCACAAAGGAAATGGCGGCCCCATGCCTCTGGGCCGTAGCCACTGATTTGCCTGCCTGATGTAAAGACAGCAGGAATTTCACTACCAACTCCTCCTGGCCCCAAAGCTCCCCTCTAGCAGCCCCCAAAAAGGCCCAATAGGAACAGAACGCCCCTTCGTATGCCTTCCTCGTCCTGGGTGCTAAACTCTCTCCCACGAGGTTACGAAGTTCGGGGCACCGAGAGACCAGAGAGCTTCGGGAAAGGGTGCCGCCACCGGGTCCGCTGTGGGCCGAAAACCCCAGAAGGCCTGCATACGAAAACGAGAAAGCGCATCAGCCGCCTGGTTCTTCACCCCCGGCACATGTCTTGCCCTAAATAGCACATTCAATTGCATACACAGTAATACAATTTCCTTGAGCAATCTCAGAATCCATTTGCATCGTGCTGCCTGGCTATTGATACACTCCACCACGGTCATGTTATCAGACCAGAATACCACAGAGTGATCTCTGAACCCTTCGGGCCAAGTTCTCAGGGCCACCAGAATGGGGAAAAGTTCCAGAAAAGCAATGTTACTTGTCAGTCCACTATCATGCCACCATGACGGCCATTTTTGTGCCGACCACTGAGTGCCGAATATGGCACCAAAACCAATGCTCCCTGCCGAATCTGTCCACAGCCCCAGCTCCTCAGAGGACACCGCCGGTTTGTTCCAGATTATTCGACCATTGAAATCCGCCAGAAATGCCAACCAAATGCGCATGTCCTGGCGAACCTCTGCCGAGAGCCTCGTGCGATGATGACCCTCCTTCAGGCCGACCATGGCTTGAGCGATCGAGCGGGAAAAGGGGCGGGCCATCGGTATTACTCTTAGGGCAAAATTCAACTGTCCCACCAATTGTTGTAATTGATGCAGCTTAACCTTAGACTCACTTATACACGTTTGCAGGCATGCCCTGAATCTTAACACTTTGTCTCCGGGTAAACGAAAACAACCTTCTTCAGAGTCAAGCTCGATCCCCAGAAACTCGAGGCAAGTCGAGGGACCCACAGTCTTACCTGGTGCCAATGGCACGCCAAACTGATTCATCAAGACACAAAATTCAGTCAAAGCTTGTCCACATTCCGGATCCCCGGCTGCCCCCAGAAACAAAAAGTCATCGAGATAATGCATAACATGTTGAAACCCCGTCTTCTTTGTGAAGACCCATTGCAGGAAACAACTGAACTTTTCAAAATAGGCACAAGATATAGAGCACCCCATTGGCATACACCTATCCATGTAATAGTGACCCTGAAACATGAAACCAAGGAGACGCTGGTCATCTGGATGTACCGGGAGCAACCGGAACGCTGACTCGATATCAGATTTTGCCATCAGCGCACCGGGCCCCAGGCGATTCAATATGGCTACGGCCTCATCGAAGGATGCGTACCGCACCGAACACACTTCCGGGTCTATCGCATCGTTTACGGAAAGACCACGTGGGGCTGATAAATTATGTATCAGCCGAAACTCACCCGGGTCCTTCTTGGGGACCACCCCTAAAGGGGAACAAACAAAGTTAGCAACCGGTGGCACATTAAATGGACCGGCGACTCGACCTCGAGTAACCTCTTTCACGATCTTTTCCTGTACCACGGTCGTATGTTGCAAGACCGATATTTGGTTTTTACATTTCGCTATACCCTGAAACTCCCCCACTGGGATGCGGAAACCATATGAAAAACCGTTCCGCAACACCCCAGCGGAAGCGTGATCCGGGTATTCGCTGAGCCAGGGAATCATTGCCATGGTATCAATCGGAGTAGGTAAAGGCGCCCCTCGGACTATATCAGACCTGTTTGGCGCCTCCTCTACCCCCGTTATCACCCGTTTTGGCTCTGCACATGGACTCAGGATGGGATGATTGCCCACACCCACCACATTCGTGCCTAAATTTGCATGACCCCTGGGGCCTCGTACATTTACCCCTGTTAAAGTTCCAACAAATCCCCCTTTTTCCTGCGTTGCCGATCGGCCTCGAGTGGTTGTCGTTACTCGTACTTGATCGAAAGGGCGTCCCCGCATACTGGCGGGAGGATTCACCCACGCTACTCCCTACCAATGGCAACTTCAACATACCAGTATCTTCCATTTTGGACCAAGACACAGAATCATAACAATCCCAAGTTAAGTTTTTATCATGTTCTTTCGCTTTTCTGAAAATATTATCGTAACAGAACCATTGATTGCCCCCGTGTGATACAGAATACCCCATGATCCGTGACTGATAAATCGGCAATTCGGACAGCAATTCGGGCCTACGTTCACCCATGATGGATGTAAAAATCCCCCACGCTCTGCCCCAAGTGCCAATGTTTTCATTTACCTTAAAGGCGGCCATCTTTGCGCGCCAAACACTCGGATGCATGAGCTCCTTCTGGCTCTTAACATGCTCCATCTCATAATGATCGGTAAGCAATGAGAAGATGTTTATATACTCCTCTGCCCATATCTTCTCTTTAATAGCCAGAGGGACATGTTGACCCAACTTTTCCCTTCGTGAGGGTGCAGACTCATCCCTCGCAATCGGCAATGGCCGCTTACCTGAACCGGAAGCTGTATCTGCGACTGGACCTGTCCCAGGTGGCTTCTCTACTGCCGCAACCGGCGATGGTGCCTTCGCCGCTTCCCTTGTTTCACGCAGTTGCTTCATCAACACCCGCGCGTCGTCAGCCGTGGCGCCCTTGCTACCTTTACCCAACCACGCTGCTAATTGTGCTGCCAGCTTGGGCGGCATATCCTCCCCGGACACGGGGGTGACCACCACAGGAATCGGATTCCCCTCTTCCGGCACCGGAGTTGGTTCTTCGAGTGGGGTACAGGGAACCGGGATGTCTCCCCCAGCTGCTCCCCTTCTGGGCCTCTTGCCTTTCCCTCCCGGAGCTGCTCCTGCCAAAGGACGTTTCGGTCCCCCTTCCTCGTCTTTATCCGCCATTCGCCTCTTTAGCTCGGTCACCTCTTTCATAAGAACACGCAGCATCTGGTCGGTAGTCATTCGCTTTCCCGCTTTCTTGGGCATTCTCCAACAGAGTATCTGTAAAACAAACAAGAAAGATTACAACGCTCAAAATTGGCTCTTCGTTCCGTCTCGAGCTCACGTGCAGCGAGGAGGTGCAGCTTCAGAGCACAGGAACAAGAGGATGCTTTCTTGGCTTGTTGCTCCTTTTATCCATCTTCAGGGCGGGCGTAAACCCGCCCCTGCCTGCCCCAAGGGCGTGGCCGGCCGCGTCAGTGTCTAGGCCAGCCCACCCCAGGGCGGGAAAAAGGCGCGCCCCGGCTACGCCGCTTCGGGCATACCAGCCGAGACTCGCCTCCCGCCCAAGATGGCTTCCCGGGGGGATCGTGGTACTCCGCCATACGTTCGGGGGGACCGAATGGTCGCCCCTTTCCATTAGTTGTTTTACCACAGTAATGGTGCCCCAGCCCTGGCCAAGGCCACAATGGGCATGACTCATGTCAGGCCTTGATCTCTGCAGGCTGAGCATACTGATCCTAAATGAACATCACTTTTCCACTGATTCAATACATAAAAGTAAATTTTCTGGCCATCAAATATGTGACCTCAAGGTTGTGCGGCACTCTGAAGGGGTTTGTGATGTATAGCTAGCTCCTAGACAACAGTTTGGCAAAGCCTGATATGAAAGGCGGTATGTTCCAAATGTCCCATGTGAGGGGTCAGGCATCTGACATCTTAGCGATTGCAACCACGGCCCTCTTTCCTTTGCTGAGGAGTAATCTGACCTACTTGCCTGATCCTCGCGTTTCAACTCCAAAAACCACTTTCTGGGAGACCTTAACCTCCACTGGAACAAAACTGAAGAACCATTGATCCGCCTCCTCAATGATTTACTCAACATTAATGACTTGAAACAACTCTGCCATTCTCCTAAACATATTAAAGGGGCCACACTTGACGCCATCATCACTAGCAATGATCTGGCCTCCCTTTCCCGCATAGTCCCCATTGACTGGTCTGACCACCAACTTATCCTCTTCATGATCGCCGGCTTAAAGCCTCTCCCTCCTCCTAAAGCAATAAAAAACAGGAAATTGACTAGAAATCTTTATCTTATTCCCCCAGGGGAACTGAAGACCAAGGTTAAAGCACAACTCCTGCTTGCTACTCCCTCACAAAATGCTAATGACCTCACCGAGCATTTCAACCTATCTATCATTAACGTCCTTAACCAAATCGCTCCTGCTAAATTAAAACTACAAAAAAACAATCCTGCCGAATCTTGGTTTAACACTGATCTCAACAATGAAAGAGGCTCTCTTAGGTTGTTTGAACGCAAGTAAAGGCAACATCCATCCACCTCTAATCTTACATTCCTTAGAGCAGCTAGGGCCAATTATAAAAAACATATTCTCAATGAAAAGACCTCCTTTTTTTGCTTACAATTCGACCGGACCAAAAACAGTCCCAGGGAACTATTTAATATTGTGAAAAACCAAACATCCTCTGCCCCTCCGAAGTTGTCGGCCACTATTGAGAGATTCAAAGAAATTGTGAACTTCTTTTTAAAAAAATCTCTAAAATTGATCAATCCTTTATCTCTATCCGCCATTTGCCCATTCTCCTCCCATGGCCCACCAGCCAAAGCATCTCTCCTACCCTCTCCTGCCCTTAGCGCTTTGCATCTCCCTCCTGTCGTCCCCCCTCCTGACCCCTACTTCACCAACCTCCAGCAAAAAAATAATGCCTCTTGGCATTTCTTTCGCTCAGTCACTGAACCTGAAGTCTCAACATCTTTACCAAGCGTAAAACTTACTCCCATTCCAGAGATCCTCTCCCTGCTTACCTGGTCCAAGATTTAAAATTCATCATTGCTCCATATTGAACCTCGATCATCAACTCATCCTTTGCCTCTGGTTGTGTCCCCGTCTCCCTTCAGCTTGGACAAATCCCCTCTACCCTCAAAAACCCCGCAACTGCCCACACTGACCTTAACAATCTTCGTCCTATCTCTAACCTTCCTCTGCTATCTAAAACCCTGGAAAAATGCGCTCTACTTCAATTGGACAAACATTTTGATACATTTAACCTCCTGGACTCATTTCAGTCTGGTTTTAGAAAGGGTTGCAGTACAGAAACTGCTATGTATAATATAATTAACGACTTTCACCAATCCCCTGATCAGGGGGAATCCACCCATCTTATTCTCCTTGACCTCTCTATAGCTTTTGATACTGTCAACCACTCCGCCTGGATTAACACTTTGAAAGATTGGTTTGGCTTTAACAGTTTAGTCCTGAAATGGGTCTCCTCCTTTTTCCAACACAGATCCCAACAAATTAAAACACTTGACTGTCTTTCTAAACCCATGCCGGTCTCCTTAGGAGTCCCCCAGGGCTCTATTCTCTCTCCTTCTCTATTCAACCTCTTCATGGAACCCCTCACCCTCATCTTTAAGCAAGCCGAAATCAATTTCCACCTCAATGCTAATGACACCCAACTTTATTACAAGATTAAATCCCGTGCAGACGTTCTTCACCTCAATGAGACCCTGTCCTAGATTCTATCCTGTTTTCATCACAACCACCTTAAACTCGACCCTAAAAAAATTGAAGTAATTCTTTTCTCCCCTAAAAATAACCCACTCCCAATTCAACACTGGATCACTGACCTTAAAGCCCTCAACTGTTCTCTCACCATATCCAACACAGTCAAATCCCTTGGAATCAGTATTGACCAGAGCCTCAGTCTTACTTCCCACATCAAAAATGTGGCCAAAGGCGGACTCTACACTCTTCATCACCTTAAGAAAATCAAACCCTTCATTCCTACAGGTGACTTTAAATTAGTGGTCCAATCTCTGGTCCTGTCCCGATTTGACTGTGGTATAACGCCACCCTTTCTGGAACACCGAAAATCCACTTAGCCCCAATCAGATCTGTCATTAACCTCGCTGCCAGGCTCATTATGGACTGCAAGCGTACTGAACACATTTTCCCCGCTCTCAAAACCCTCAAATGGCTTCCCATTGAAGGCAGATCCATATACAAGACTGCTTGCATCACTCACAAAGCCCTTCATCTAAACACCCCTCAGTACCTCTCTGATAAACCCTACAAAGCTGGCTGCTTTAGAGCATTAAGGAGCACGTAAGCTCTTGTCCTAGTCCTGCCTCTGTTAAAAAAGAAATCTACTCAATCAGGTTCCTTCTCCAGAAATGCACGTACCACCTGGAATTCCCTCCCTATAGAAATACGCTGCTACCCCTCTTACCCTAGCTTCAAAAAGGACCTAAAGCTGCACCTTCTCAACAAATATTGGAGCACTTAAATTCTTTTATCTGGAACCTAATTCCCCAGCACCCTCCCTACTGTTTAGGTTTCACCCTTTTGATGCTCTGACTCCCTCTCCCTCCCCTCTGGACCTATTTTCCATTACTTCTGTCTCATTCCCTTTGATTTCTATCGTGTTTTTGCCCTTGCACTTATACTATTTTCCTACTCATGAGAGAGATGGGCTTTGCAGTAGTAAAAAAGGAATGTAGGAGTTTTTCACTATACGCGCATGTAAAACTTGAAAAAACATGTACATGATTTTCAATACAGTGCACCTTGCCCATTGGGTGTCCAGGGACAACGTTAAGGGTGACTAGTATGTATTAAAAAATAAATTTTCGGCCTGGTATGATGGTTAGCTTGCCAGCACACCATGGGGGTTTAAAGCTGCAAATACAATATCTTCAATGACAGGCCTGAAAAATATACAAAGGACTACTCGAGTGGGTGGCATAATCAGTGCCGCAGGCCCATTAGTAGTATTTAATATTTAGATCTTGGGCACATGTAGTGTACTTTACTAAGGACTTACAAGTAAACTAAATATGTCAAATGTGAATACGCCAATATTACCACATTTTATGGAAGGAGCACATTCACTTTAGCACTGGTTGACAGTGGCAAAGTGTCCAGTCTTAAAACCAACATAAACGAGGTCAGAAAAACGGGAAGAGGAAGGCAAAAAGTTTGGGGGACACCCTGCAGAAATGGTTAAGCTAACAGTGACAAATGTGGTAGCTTGGATGCAAGAGCTGGGATTTTTTGTGCATTCGTTGTCCACTCCCAGCATCTCACTGATGAGTTTTCACTGATATGTTATACTGCCACAGACTAGAAAAATTTCCTGTAAAACAAAAAACAACTCACAGCTCTTGTTAAAGGCACCACACTATGGGGCATATTTACAAGAGCATTGCGCCACGTGAACGTCACTTTTAATGACGTTCATATGGCACAATGCCTTGCTCCATATTTACAAAGTGGCGTTATGCCACTTAACAGAGCTTTCACTATCTTGTAAATATTCCCCTTACTGCAGCAGTTTGCTGGGGCAAAGGGGCAGGCAAAGGGTGTTGCATAGGCGTTCCACTGAAACACTCATTGCTTTTTGAAGCTGTCCCCTATTTACAAGGGTGGCGTAAATATGGGGCAGTGCTAAAAATAAGAACAGGGTAAACCTGATTTTAAACAGGTTCAACAAGGAGAAATGATTAGTTTCTCCTAATTTTTGCTGTTTCTATGTGTGCTGCATTCTGCAATTTTATACAGTGGCCTCAATCGGTTCATGCATGAAAAACCTTCTGATGAAACCACTAGAGGTAACTGCGAAATCAATAAGACCACAAGCGACCCTATGCCAGCAAAATTGATCCTCACCCCGCAATATCCATCCATGGGTCAACATGCCACCATGAATAGATCACATTTACTGCAACTTTTTAAATCCATCCCAAAACCAGTAAATATTACCACTGAAGACATCCTGGGGGTAGAATTTAAAATATCGACAAATCGCAAGTACGGGAAATAGTTAACTATATTAACAACTAAATCTCCCTCACTGGCAGCAGAAATCCTGACCAGAAAACCAACCTTTGAGGAGTGGGGCCTTATTAGTACGAAACCAGAGGCACCTAAGTACCCGCATCCAATAAAGGAACAGGGAGAGCTATCAAGGCCACAATCTCATGATCTGATTCAAACCAAGGAGCAGATTGAACACCACTGCAGCGTATATTTATTGACACTATGGCGGCCTTTTTTAATTGCCATATTTACAAGTTGCCACAAAGCACAGTTAGCAGCGTTCTTTAAGCGCTAACGTCAATTTTCCACAGCATCACTTTGCTTAGCGTGACTTACCAAAAATGAGATGCAAGGGAGGCATTCCAGTGAAAAAAATTGCAGCAAAACAAAAAAAGCAATATTAACCAGGATTTCCTTGTACGTCGCTGAAAAAGAAAAACTGCTTGTAAGTCACATTAGCTTCAGTTTCTTACAGCTAGGGATTACCTAGTCTTAAAAATGACGCTAACAAACTTGTATAATAGGGGCCTTATTTATGAGGCTTTGGCTCAGGACTACTATAAAAAAGTGAAGGAATGTGCCATATCTATAAGATACAGTACATTCCTGTCCTTTTTCCCAGCGCTGGCACACAATGGGCTCCCATGCACCTATGCAGGCACCCTTGTACTATGTTGCAAGGGTGCCTACGTTGAGTGGCTGAATTATTTTGTGCCAGAATCAATCAATCAATCAGGGGTTTATATAGCTTTGTTTCTCACCCATGAGGATCTCAAGGCACTGGGCGTGAGAGTGGGCTGCTGATCCGTCTGGTTGTGGAGGTCTCAGTCAAAGAGCCAGGTCTTCAGGTCCTTCCGGAATTGGGTGAAGGACGCAAATTGCTTGAGGTCGATGGGCAGGGTGTTCCAGGTCTTGGCCTCAAGGTTGGAAAAGGATATTACACCGGTTCTGGTATTCTGGATCCATGGGACGGAGGCCAGGGCGAGTTGGATAGAGTGGAGTTGTCTGAAGGGTGTGTAGCAAACGAGGCTATGGTTCAAATATTCATTTCAGAGCATTGTAGGCATGTGTGAGGTATATGAAGGTGATTATCTTGTTGATTTGGAGGAAGTGGAGTTGTCAAAATGTGGTCTATCATGAGGATGCTGCAGGGAAAATCTGTCAGCAGCGTTTTAGATAATCTCTAGTTTCCTGAGCTGTTTTCGGATGACGCCGACATAGAGTGCATTGTAGTAGTCAAGTCTGCTAGTGATGAGTGCATTGGCGCCATTCTTAAGGTCTTCCCGAGCAGCAGTGAGTGTGGAAACAGGATGAGGATACTGCGTTGGTTTGGCGGGTCATTGTGAGTGTGGAGTCCAGTATGATGCCAAAGTTACGTGTATCATCCTTATGTGTGGGAGGAGTTCCAAGTGCGGCAGGTGACCAGGAGTCATGCCAGGCTGAGGGGGTGGATCCCAGGATGAGTACTTCAGTCTTGTCTGGCTTGAGATTGAGGCATCAATCTTTCACCCAGGTTGCGATGGCCTTCATTCCATTGTGAAAGTTAATTTTGGCAGCTGTGGGTAAGTTGGTGATGGAGATGATCAGCTGGGTGTCATCTGCGGAGGAGATGATGTTGAGTCTGTGGCTTCTGACAATGGCTGCAAGAGGGGTCATGTAGATGTTGAAGAGGGTTGTTGAAGAGGGTTGGGCTCAGGGAGGAGCACTGGGGCACTCCAGAGTTGATCTCTGTAGTTTCTGAGAGGAACGGGGTAGTTCTGATTTGCTGTGTTCAACCACTCAGGAAGGAGTGGATCCAGTCGAGTGCCTTGTTACAGATGCCAGCACTGTGGAGTTTTGTGATTAGAGTGCGGCAGGAGATGGTATAGAAGGCAGCTGAGAGGTCTAGTAGGATGAGGGCTGTGCACTTGCCCCTGTTGAGGAGGGAGAGGATGTCGTTGGTGATGGTGAGGATTGGGGTCTTGGTGCTGTGGTTGCTTCAGAAGCCAGATTGATATGCGTCCAGGATGTGGTTCTATTTGATGTACTTGGAGAGTTGGGTGTTGATGGCCTTCACGATGACCTTGGCTGGGAAGGGAAGGAGGGGGATGGGTCTCAAGTTCTTGAGGTCTGTCGGGTCAGCGGACGGCCTCTTCAGCAGGGTGTTGATCTTAGCATGTTTCCTGTCGTCAGAGAAGGTGGCCCTTCTTCCTGCTCTGACGGAGTGGTGATGAGGGTGGTGGTGTGCGGTGGGATTGGCAAAGGCAAGATGTGTGCAGTGGTGGTCGGTCTAGAGGAGTACAGTTCTGTGGATGTAGGTCAAGTTCCAGCTGGCAGAGAAAATGGGGTTGAGCTTGTGCCCGGCTGTGTGGGTCAGTTCGGTGACTAGCTGCTTGAATCCAATGGTGTCGACGTTCTCCAGTAGGGATGCGGTGTTCTGGTCACTGGGGTTGTCCAGGTGGAAATTGAGGTCACTGAGTAAGCTGTAATCAGTGTATGTGAGAGCCTGAGTGAGTCTAGGTCTACGATGGTGTCAGTGAAGGGTGGGCAGTGGCTAGGGGGCCTGGAGATGAGGAAGGGACACCTTCCTGCAGATAAACAACCATTCCCCACAATGCAGGCACACTTGCAATACTGTGCAAGGGTGCCTCCATTGGCACTAGGCAGCTGAAATGAACACCAGTGCAGGGGGAAACACAGGGCTACACCATATTATTGTATATATGGTGCATCCATGGTGTCGCAAGGATGACACAATGAAAAGTGACGCATCATAATTTTTCACCAGCGATGCACCACTTTTCATTAATGAGGTCATGAATCTTCATTTCCTCTTCCCATGGGACTATGGCTGATTATCCTGGCTGTTGGGGGAGGGGTGAGGTTGTTTGTTGACCTGTGCTGAACTTGGTCCTTGCTGCTCCATTCTGCTTTCTAGTGTTTTTTTTCCCTTAGTGATGTATTTGTGAACCTTTTTTGCCACTAGAAAGTAATGCTGGCCTGGCTAGGGTGAATCTTTTGGCCAGCTGTCACTTCTTTCATGCTAACATGTATTTTTTGAATCATCTTGACAGTTTTTCCGGCCATTAGCTGATCGTAACGCCATGTAGCGATGTATTGTAAATACGTCACAAACATGGCGCTAGGATTTGTTGATCAGCAGCCGTTAAAAAATTGCTGATAGGCATAGTGAAAATTGCTTGGCCGCAATACTTGTAAATATGCCCCCAAATAGGCCAATCAGGGAAGTTGCTCTTGAGCCTAAAGAAGAAAAGCAGGAAAAGGGATGGAGCTTGGATTCATCCACCGTCCAGAGTAACACCCCAAACTATTCCTAGCATAAATAGACACCCACCTCAGATAGTCCCAGAAATAAAATAAAATAAAAAGATTATCAAAACTATTCAAATCTTCATCTGCAAACTCATTTATAAAGAATGCAGACCTTCTTTGTCTGCAGGAAACCTGGTCAACAAGCCTCATTACAATACCTGGATTTCATGAAATACACCACACCACACTGCAATAAAAATAAATATATTTGGGAGGCCATCAGGCAGCCACTCAATAAATGCAAGCATGGGCTTGGAACTGAGCTAAAATGACTGAAACACACGATGAAATTATTAAATTGGTTACTCTGGAAGATCTGTACATAAACAATCAGCAATCAAAGATACTACTGGCCAATGTCTATTTTAACTGATTTGGATCAGGATTAGCAGACAGGCTGACTCAATTATCCAAACCCCTAGAATCTGTGCTTTGTGAAAATACCAACTATGAAGTCATTATCTGTGGCAACTTCAATCTTCATCACCTAGGAACATCCTTGACATATTTATCACAGCGGGCAATCTCACCATCCCTTTTTGTACCCTACTTAATAACCATAGGCTAAAGTCCATCCAGCACACATTGGAAAAGAAATCAGCAGCACCAAAATTCCGAAATAATTTCACTGAAATAAGCCCCCCGGACTATGTGTTCTCCACAGACCAAATGTTAGAGTTCCTAGTGAGCTTCGAAATTCCAACTTGCCATGAGAGTGATCACTCCCCACTCCTCACCACCATCAAAGCCAGCATTAGTGGTCGCAAACATCTGAGGGTAGTCTGCAATTAATATGGTGATGAAAACTGGCAGCCAATGAGGACAATAAAATGGGGACCAGTGTGCATGTAGGAAATATTAAAACTTGGGAATCATCCAGAGGTTCATATCTCAAGAACCAAAACGGTAAATTCCTACTGGATGACTGGGACATAAACAATATTGAAATCCACCTAGCAATAGGAAATCCCACAGTCCGCCAAAGGGCATCTACCAAGCCTGCTCCAATACAGTGCCATATAACTTAATGCAAACAGAACATACAAAGCCTTCAAAACGTGCGAAAATCCAAGTAAAAAAACAAGCAAAGAAGAAATAAAATTAAGACTACGGTCCTTAAATAAGCAACATAAACAGGTGGTTTAGGTGGCTAAATGTGAGCAAGTGAGCAAGGAGTGGCTACATGTATGTACTTTATTGGGCAAACAGAGCAAAGTTGACCTATAGAGAGATACATTAGAAATAAACCATGCTCAGAAGAAGCCAAAATAAATGTCATTGACAAATCCCTGTGGACACTACACAAAGAAAACCTATATGCAGCTAAAACTGCAAGCTACAATGACACGGGTAAACTAGGCACTCCCATAGAAACCAGAGGTGTTGCTAACAGTCAATGACATCTTCAAAATGTTGGGGAAAATCAGAGCCACCAGAGCCCCAGACCCCAACAGTATCCCAGCACAGGTCTTCAAAGATGACCCAGACCTATGATCAGCAATGGTACTACCATTATACCAATCATCCTTATCGACCCATCAGATCCCGGAGAGCAGGAGGGGCTCAATCTTGCACCCTATATTCAAGAAGGGTGATAGGCAGGACCCAGCAAATTACCACATTATTGCCCTCCTAGACATCGAAGCAAAAGCCTAGGCCTCCATCCTCCTGAAGGAGCTGTAGCATTGGGCAAAGGCGATTGAGATAACCCATTCTGCTAAACTGGCTTCAGGGCAAATACCTCAACATTGGACAATATAGTGTCACTTTCTTATGTAATCTATCAGGCAACCAGTCAGAAGCAGCTCGTGCTCTATGTGTGCTTTGTCGACTTCACCACTGCATTTTGAAGAAATTCAGAGGATGGGGCATCCCTAATACACTGCTCCATGCAATTATTATCTTTATTCACCTCAACCTGGGTGAGGGTCAAGTTATAACAGACTGTGGTTACAAGGAAAATTCCAACGGATTACTGCTTATAGCAAGGGTGCGTGCTCCCACCCTTACTAATCAATCTGTATTAAACTGACGTGGGTAAAACATTGAAACAGGCAAACTTTATTCCCACTCTAAAGTAACGATATTACAATATGCAGATGACTTTGCCCTTCTGGATCACTTCAGAATGGGGATTCAGAGAGCATTTAATGCCCTTCACAAATACAATTTGACCAACAAAATGGTGTCAAATGGCTTAAAGACCAAAGTAATAACCTTTTGTCAGGCCACTCAAGAATTCAAAACATGATTGCAGCCAGGGTCCACTAAAAATCGAAGCCGCTGATTATTACAATTGCTTGGGAGTTTGATTCTCATCAAAGGGCACACACATAAGGCATTTAGAAGCAAAAGAAGAATTAAAACTTATCAGAACATGTGTGTTAAATGAAGATGAAGGGTTGCCAGTAGTACAGATGATAACAGAATGCTTTATTCTTTAAGATATGAGTCTCAGGTAATAGATAAAAGATGGTATGAAGGAAGAAGGAAACCCCACTGGTAACAGAATCCTTGCTGCTCAGCCCATGCACTCCAACTGCCATTTCCTGCAACCAGGCACACCTCAGCATTCTATTTCCTCACACTGACTGAGCAGCAGGGAACATATAAGTAAGGGGAGAATGTTTGGCATAGGCATGAAGATACCAAACAAGTCCCTTCTTTAAAGAAACAAATGAAAATATCAATGCAGACAAAATGGAAATACTCAACATCATAAAAAAGGCAAATGATGGAAGCAAAAGTTCACTCATAAACTACATAAAGAAATAGGACCAGGGAAAAAAATAATAATGCAAGGTCAGAAATAACAAAGACATAGACAAACAAGTCCTAACAGGAAATGATAAGGACAGGGAGGCAAGTGTTTGAGGCATGTGGGCTGCTGAATTTATATCTTAGTATTAGATCGCCGCCTAGTGTTGGGTCTGGATGATTGCACCTTGTAGTCTTAGAAGAGTCTTCGAAGTATCACGAGATAGGTAACTCCACCCCTGGACTACAGTGCGCATGGGCATCTTCTCCATCCTCAGATTGTTTTTTTCCGCCATTGCGTTCGGATGCACTTTGACAGCTCCAGCTTCGATACCGAAGTTTTCCCTACTTTCTAGGCCTAAACACTCTACATTCATCGGTATTGTCTTCCGCTCGGTTCCCCTCGACTCGACAACACTTTCACTTCTCTACGGTCGTCGACGCGGGCCGTTGAGCCTTTTCGACACCACGTGGGCCTCCTGCTGATGGAAAGGACCCCGTTTAAAAGATGCCCACAGTGTGGATCTAAATTTCCACACAGTGATAAGCATAGAGTATGCAACAGGTGCCTATCTCCTGACCATAATGAAGAAAACTG
Organism: Lissotriton vulgaris; assembly: GCF_964263255.1. NCBI lineage: Eukaryota > Metazoa > Chordata > Amphibia > Caudata > Salamandridae > Lissotriton > Lissotriton vulgaris. The sequence continues at coordinate 1,347,351,378 of NC_141694.1, read as the reverse complement.
TCCTGCTTGTGCTCAGTTCCGGTCAAAGAAGACTATCCGGAACCGAAGAGCTGCTCGACAGGAAATGCAGAGCCAAGCACCAGATCCGGAAAACATATTCGAAGACGAACATGAACTTCCAGAGGCAGAGGGCTCCGACGACCTAGAGATTCGGACTCCGATGACCAGATCACACCGGGGCAAACCGTGAGTACCAAAGCCCCCACCTCCACCGAAAGCTCCAGTCAAAGTATCGCCTAAAAGCCTTAGCCGCGACCGAAACACTGCTTCAGAAGCCCGGCCTCCCGGCTTGGCTCTGCAGACCACACCCAAGCCCTCCACTTCCTCGGTACCGGCAAAATATCAAAACCAAAAGAAGTCGTCGAGCACAAAAAAGCCATTGACTCAAAACCGGCAGCAGAGAAGAGAAAGGTTGTCGAGCCGAAAAAGGTCGTCGAACCGAAGAAGGCCACCGAGCCGAAGAAGGTTGTCGAGCCGAAGAGGCCGTCGAACAGAAGAAGGTAGTCGAACCGAAGAAGGCCGTCGAGCCGAAAAAGGTAATTGAGCTGAAAAAAGTTGTCGAACCGAAGAAGGTCATTGAACCAAAGAAGTTCGTTGAACCGAAGAAGGTTGTCTAACCAAAGAAGGCTGCCGCTCATACAAACGTTCAGCCTAAAAAGACACTCGACCCAAACAAATCCGTCGAGCCGAACAAAACTTTCACACAAGCAGGCGACCGAGCCAAAATCCTCGGCGCCGAAGCCGCGGACAGTGGATGAAGAACTTTTTCATCCAGATCCGTTGTGCCCAGAACAACACAGAATGTATATAGACTCTGAAACAGGACATATATCGGTCTACAAGACACACAAGAGAAGACTGGACACTGAAGCCCCTTCTCCTGTTCCTTCTAAGAAAAAGGACTTTGGCACATCCCCTTCAAGACCTTACACACACCCCCCTTTCACTCCTAACACGCCTTTTGTTCCATATTCTCCTTCACCTACACATTATAATGAGGAAGAGGACATAGGGGGAGATCCTCAGGATGATTTTACTCAACCTGACGATCCAGGAATCCAGGATGACACATGGAGTGACCATAATGATAATGATGACATATATGATACACAACCCATACCTGATCCCTCTCCATACCTCACAAAGCAATCTCCTACTGACGACACTGTCGCTTTTAACCAACTAGTGGACAGAGCAGCTCAGTTTCATGGGGTTCACATACACACTGACCCTATAGAGGAGGATTTTCTATTCAACACCTTCCCAACTTCAGAGAAGAGTGTACATATACTCCCTATGCTAAAAGGAGTACTAAAGCACGCACCAGACATCTTTAAAGACCCAGCCAGGTCGCGTGTCCTCAATCCAAGAATTGTAAAAAAGTATAAACCGACCCCTACATACCCATCGTACATCAGTACTCAGCTACCACTAGATTCCCTAGTAGTATCTAATGCTAGGAAGAGGGTAAATTCACAGATGACAGGTGATGCTCCCCCTCCTGACAAGGAGTATAAAATCTTAGAAGCCTCACGGAAAAGAGTAGCCTCTCAGGCAGCAAGTACCTGGAGGATTACCATTACCCAAGCTCTCCTAGCACGCTATGACAGAGCACACTATGACGAACTGGGAGGATTATTACAACACCTACCAGAACCCCATAAATCTAAAGCAAATGACCTAATACAGGAAGGCAAATTCATCACTAACGCATCCATAAAATGTGCCCTTGATGTAGCCGACACAGCCACTAGGTCTGTCAACACTAGTGTATTGCTACGCCGGCATGCCTGGCTCCGCATTTCAGGATTCAAAAATGAAGTGCAGTCTACCATACTCAATCAGCCTATAAACCAGGATTTCTTATTTGGCCCTGTGGTGGATACCATCTTGGAAAAGATAAAAAAAGATACTGACACCGCTAAGTCCATGGGGGCACTTCAATTTCAACAGTCTAGAAGCTCCTTTCATCTATCCTCCATTCGAAATTCAGGTAGAGGCAGCACATCTCAAACTTCATCCTCATTCAAGACCTCTACACAAGGCAACTTTAATAGAGGCTCCAATAGAGGAGGTTATAGAGGAAACAATAACAAGGGCAGAGGCCGTGGTAATAGCAACACCCGAGCCTCCACCGACACCAAACAGTGACTTCTTAACACTCCCTCCAGACCACTTAACACCAGTCGGAGGCAGAGTAACACAATTCCTACCAGTCTGGAACGCTATCACTACAGACAGGTGGGTGAGACAAATTATCCAGTATGGTTACTGCCTTGAACTCATTTCTACTAAACCCAACATACCACCCAAACACCGTCCAATGTCAAAGGAACACATCACGCTGATACAACAGGAGGTGCTATCCATGCTCAAAAAGGGCGCCATAGAGCCAGTCCCAATGCAACATCAAGGGACAGGGGTATACTCTCTTTACTTCCTCATCCCCAAGACAGACGGCTCCCTCAGACCAATATTAGACCTCAGAACTTTGAACAAATACATACTCTCAGATCATTTCCATATGATCACTGTACAACAGGTACTCCCACTCCTACAGCAAGGAGACTTCCTCGCCGCATTAGACCTCAAGGATGCATACTTTCACATCCCTATACAGCCAGCTCACAGGAAATACCTCAGATTCACAATAGAGGGTCAACACTATCACTTCAAAGTTCTTCCCTTCGGAGTAAGTACAGCTCCAAGGGTTTTTACAAAATGCCTAGCAGTAGTCGCATTACACCTCAGGAGGCAACACATCCATGTGTTCCCCTACCTCGACGATTGGCTCATAAAAGCCAAATCAGAAACCAAGTGTGCCAACCATACCTCACAGACAATCCAGCTGCTGCACAGTCTAGGTTTTTCATTAAATTACCCAAAATCACATCTGCAACCCTCCCACATACACCAATATATAGGCGCAACAATAGACACCTCCACAACAAAGGCATATCCAAATCCAGCCAGGATAGCCAGCATACAATCTCTTATTCAAAAATTTCTACCACAACACTCCCTGCCAGCACGAGTGTTCATGCAGCTTATAGGCATGATGGCCTCCTGCATATTCATTGTCCCTCATGCTCGACTTCAAATGCGCCCCTTACAGGAATGCCTAGCACGCCAGTGGAACCAAGCTAATGGACAATTAAAAGACCTAGTGTTGGTAGACAGTCGCACTTACCGCTCTCTGCAGTGGTGGAACCCACAAAACCTTTCCAAGGGGCGATTGTTCCAAGAGCCTGTTCCACAGGTAGTACTAACAGTGGACGCATCCCTGACAGGTTGGGGAGCCCATCTCCTTCAATATACAGTCCAAGGTCTCTGGACAGTCAAACAAAAGACACTACGTATAAATCACTTAGAGTTACTGGCAATATTCCTAGCAATGAAAGCCTTTCAGAAATACCTGCACAACAGGACTGTCCTAATCCGAACTGACAACATGACAGCCATGTACTACATCCATAAACAGGGGGGGACACACTCTCTACAACTATCTCACCTAGCACTGAGCATTTGGAAGTGGGCAATCCCACAAAACATCTATCTCCTGGCAGAACACCTCCCAGGAATAGACAACCAGATAGCAGTAGTAGTAGTAGATGTACTTTATTCGATAAAAATTCATCATAAAAGTATACAAACCTATGCAATTGCAGTTAAAAGGAGTAAAAACAAGAACCCACCAATCCTTGTGTACATACATCGTCACGTAAAAACCACAATGCTAAAAATAATAAAATATGCGATAAAAACAAGTACATGACAACAATAAAATCATTCTAACAGAGGTCCCTCTAGCAATCAGGTTGATGGGGGGATGGACTTAGCCCTCCTCATACGTGTCTGCCAGGCACTACCCAAGTATTTGGCTACCCCACACACCACACCATAGCAAGGGAAGACGATGTCGGTGCTGAGAACCTGCAAGGCCATTTTATGGCACCTGAGGCCCAGCCCCATGCATAGTGGTTTTAACCATATCTCCCTTGCACCCCTGTACGCCGGGCAAGCAAAAAGAAAATGAGCCACAGACTCTTTGGGGGCTGCACACCCAGGACAGGATTTTTGTACGCCACCTGGATTGTTCTACCCAGAGGTGAAATCATTCACCGGGAGGGTCCCAAACCTGAGTTTTAGGTAGAGTGATCTATCCAATGGTTTTCCTATAAAATCTAGGAAGGGTTCAAGTTTCCTTACCAATTTAAACTCAAGGAACCGCTCTGTGAGGGGACCCCTTGCACCTCTACATGTGGCCTCCTCCTGAACCCACTCCCAATAGAGTTTCTTGATCACTGACTTAGGGGGCGGTGTTTGGCTCTTTCATGATTCGCTCAGGCCCAATTGTAAATCCAGCTGCCTCAAATTACTCATCCACTTGATCTTATTCCCTGGGTTGAGCAAAAGAAGTTAGTCTAGAGCTGCTGCATAGTTGTGGAGCTCCCGGGTCCTTCTGAGTGGCACCCAGAAAACTAGTGGGCGGGTTTGAAATAATAACCGTACTTGATGGTGGTCAACATGTTTCTGCATTACATAGAACAGAGTTTCTAATGCATTCTTCAGGACCTTATTTTGACAACACTACTGCTTATAATCAAGAAAAGTAAAGAAAAATATCACCTGAAAATCCCGGGTGTGTACTCAACCGTAAACCATATGTGATGGTTGAGAGGCTTCACCCCACCTGGCTGCAGCGCAGGTATGAGGAGCACCGCTCTGTCCGTCGGTGTCTCCTGGCAGTCATCCGTACTGTCTGGGGGGGCCAAGACCACAGATCACATATTTTTCTTTACTTTTCTTGATTATAAGCAGTAGTGTTATCAAAATAAGGTCCTGAAGAATGCATTAGAAACTCTGTTCTACGTAATGCAGAAACATGTTGACCACCATCAAGTACGGTTATTATTTCAAACCCGCACTTGCACTTGCTTTTTAACCTTAGGGATTGGGAGATACTAATAAATTCTGTTTGTCTACCCGATTCACCTAATTTTATTAATATCCTTCACTTTTTCACTCTTACCACTATACACTGCTTTTTTTCAGTAGCCACTTTAATTCTTGTACAAAACACCCACTTACCACATTTATCGGTCACGGTAACATCAGACCGGCCGTTTTGTCTCCTGGGTAAGGAGAACCCAAATGATGAGAAAGAGGGCGGTACAGTGTGGCTTCTGATGGGAACTATTTTCTCCATATGCTCTTGAGCCTTGACTTGGCCTGCATTCACTAGCATACACAATGTTCTCACTGGTGTTCTTTGCGTAGTATTGGTGTTGTGATCCATTCTGTCTGACTAACTATTTTTGACCCCCAGGTATTATTTGTTGTTATAATACTATTGTGGATGTCCATGTCTTGATATCTGAAGATATGGACACCTCGGTCAACCTGTAGTCTTCCTATCTATTATACTATCACTGGCACATTGTGTGGGGAAATGCTGATTTAAATGTTTGATATCCAGCGGAATATATATATTCACATTTCTCACACCCGTGCCATAGATTGTAATTGACATGCACGTCTATCAGTCTTGCCTTGCCAGTTCTAGGTTTGTTATATATGGTGTCTGATCGACATATATCTTTTCCTCTCTAATCCTAATAGTACATTAGCTCCATCGTACCTGATTGTTTGCGATGGGTTGACAGACTTGAACAATTTCCTCATCCTATACTACAGATATAGACTCTATCATCAAATTGAATGGTGAGTTTGAGAACAGGTGTTTTCACCATGTAGTTACTGCTGATTGATATTAACATCATTTTCTTAATAAATTGTAATGTCATGTTACATTAATCTGGATATAAGCGTTTATCCTTGTTCTTTGGATATTTTACTGTAGATGTTGAAGCTACCCAAAGTATCTCTGTGATTTATTTACCTCTTTGTAATATGTCTCCTTATATTGGTTTTTTTCAACACCACTAATAGCTCTGATTCTTGCGACCTCTATGATACTGTAAATATGATTACTGTGCTCTATCCTTTCAGGTATTCTGCATCAATTACACTACAGTTTGCGTCTTTTATCTTGATGAACGAACACAATTTCCACTGTACCACATCTATGGTGGGTGTAGATCTTAATTGTATATAGTGACATGCCTTGTTTGAATTAGATATATGAAATGTTAGTGTATGTGTATTCACTTGGGTCCCTGATCTTGCACGATGCACATGTACTTTAGAGATGATGTGTGATCAGGATTGTAAATATCATATTATGTTGTGTATTTATATGTGGGAATCAATTATCACACCAAATGTAATATAATGCTTGAGATTATTGCCATCCTACACAGTGGTGTAGCTTAGCAACTTGTATATATGTATTATTGTTTACTTTTTAATTACATTTTGTATTACTTAACTTTTCCAGCCTTGATGAAGTCCTTGTGTGGGACGAAACACGTGTTGGCGATTTACGTGCTGGGAGAACTTGTTTTATGAAATTTGAATATCAATAAAGAAAAGACTGAAGAAATCAAAAACTGGACTGTATTTGAAGTTTCTCTGGAACCCCCCATTGAATAGAATCTTGTTCATTGTCCCTCACGGTATTCTCTATGATAACTATTATATCTAGGGCCTCATGTACTTTATGCCCAGACTATTATAATTTAAATCATTAGGAGTGCTGTAATTAGAATCTCCACCCCTTGTAGTGCGGATGGTAATGCTTGGCCTTCATACACAGTGAGAGCAGGTGCTACAAGTTTACTCATCGACTCCCGTGCTCCCTCAAAATAGCCCCTGACACTCTTTTATGATTTAAAAGCATTTTGGCCAAATGATCTTTCCAATTCATCCGGCTATTAACCCTAACACCCAAATAGTCGAATGAATCTACCAACTCCAAGGGAGCACCGTTAAGCGAAACATTGTTCCTAAATCTCTAGGAGGGTGAGATGGCCAAAAGCTTTGTCTAGGAGGTATTGATGGTGAGGCCTCTATCCTTGCAGAATGCACTAAAACGATCCAAGAGCTTTTGGAGACCTATGGGGGTTTTAGAGATCAGGAGGGTATCGTCCCCGAAGAGCAGGGTAGGTGTTTTTTCCCCTGCCAGGGATGGGGCGTCGGCCGCTTCCTCCGTCAGGTGATCCACCACACCGTTCAAAAAGAGGGAGAACAAGGTCGGCGCCATAACACATCCCTGGCGGTCTCCGCTTCTCATGGACACTCTCTCTGTCAGTTGTCCCTGGGTACCCCATCTGATCTTAGCATAGTTCCCCTCATGGAGTTTCACAATAAATCCCAAAAGAGACCCCGGGAAACCCATCTTCTCTAGGATATCCCAGAGCCTGGCACGATGGACCAGATCGAAAGCTGTCCTGAGATCTATGAATGCCAGGTACAGGCTGCCCTTACTGATGGTCACGGTCTTCCAATAGATCGCAAAAAATCAGAAGACCTGATCCATCGTGCCCACTTTTTGTCTAAAACCCGCTTGAAAATGAGAAAGGATATGCTCCTCTTCTATCCAGACATCCACCCTGGAGATGATGACCCTGCCCACCACCTTCTGGACCACGTCTATTAGACTGATCGGTCTGTAGTTAGCGGGGTCATCTCTCGCCCCCTTCTTATACACGGTTACAACCTCTGCTCCCGTCCACGAATCCGGCCCTGGGTAGCCCTTAGAGATCAAATTCATTATTAAGGCAATGAGTCTGGCACATACTGCAGGTTCGTCCAGAAGGAGGTCCCCTGGTAGACCGTCAGGGCCCGCTGCCTTCCCCTTGGTCAGTCGGTTAATGGCCAATGCTACCTCGGAGGACAAAAATGGTTCTTCGGGCGCCGATGGTATTTGGCCCTCGCTATCAGGGGCTGAGGGAGAGAAGCATATCACGTCTGTTCCACCATACAAAGCAAAGAAGTGGGAATACCATTGTTGTTCAGTTATATGATTACCAATGGGAACCAATATCCGCTGCCTAGCTTTATTAATCAAATCCCAGAACAACCTGGAATTCTTCATATTGGCTGCAGATTTAAGGTCCTGCCAGTGTTGTTCCTCCCACTCTCGTTTGGCTAGCAGTAATACCCTCGCATAATCCTTCCTAGCTTCTATAACTAGTGAGGGATTCTTTTTAAGCAGGGCGGCTGACAGCTCCTTCCTTTTTTCCTTGCACTGGTCCGTGTACCAAGGGTTACTGGATTTAACTTGTTTATTGTTCAGTCTACCACTTTTGACCTGAATGGAAAAATATTGGCCCACTTTCTCTATTGCATTTTTATAAGCCAGAGAGAAAGACGGTCCCTGAACACTGCCGTTTGCCACTTCGAAATCCTCTAGATCTACAATCAGATCTGCTACATGCACCCTAATCCTCTCGCGGTTCCCTTCCTGCGATTGAACCTTATCCCATTTCAGCCTACGATTGCAATTGTAGGGGACGACCTCCTTGATTGTCCTCCGGGGGCTTTATTCCCACTTCCATTTAAAATGCCCCCTCCGTAACTTCGTACATAAGGGGTTGTGGTCGCTATCCTGAGAAGGTACTACCTCCATGTCAATTAGATCACGCCACAAGGTGACGTGAAGTAGGATGTAATCTATTCTAGATTGGCCATTAAGCCTATTAAAGGTGTTTGCCCCGTAGCGGTCTGAGCTTGTCCTGCCATTTAGCGCTCTTAGGTTGTATTCCATGGTCAGGGCATTAATCTGTATTGTCCTTGGGGACCATTTTCTGATTGGTGCTAATGACAGGGCCGGAATAGACCATCTAGAGTCCTCCTCCTCTATACCCAGGGGATCCTCCCTGCTTAGGGGTTCATATGTGCAGTTAAAATCCCCTCCCACTATGATTTTGGAGAGCGGGGGGCATTTAGCTAATACCTGCTCAAGGGTCACTATTGTACTTGACGTTTGGTCCCCTGGGGACCCTCTTGAATAAACATTGAATAGGTCTATCCTACTCCCCTTATTGTGCCCTGGGAATGAAAGATGTAAAATATCCTCGCTCGGTAGTTAATGGACAGTGATATCCCAATTCAGGGCAATCTTTATTCAGACATGTAGGCCACCCGCGGGTCTGCCCTTCCCAGAGCTTACTGCGGGCGAGAAGAAGGTTGCATAACCTGATTTGTACACTGGGAGCAAACTCCAGGTCTCTTGGAACATGCAGATATCGAACTTCTCGATAAACGCGTTCCACTCTGGTAGGACCATCTTTTTTTGCAACCCCGCCACATTCCAGGATAGCAAATGTATAACCCTGTGACCCGTAGAGAGCAAGTCTGGAGTAACTCCCTTATTCCCACCCTGCACACAGGGGATTGGCTCAGTGGTAACTTCTAAGAGACTTATTGGTTTTGGGGGTGAACTACTATCACCGTTACACCCCAAGGGCTTTATTGGTATGGTAGGTTTAATCCCGCCGCCATCTGAGTTGGTCATGGGCCCCGTCCCTCTTGGCGTCATTCAACCTGCTCCAGTATGCTGAAGCTATTCCCCTGTGGAAAATGTGAAAGAAGGGGAGATGGCAGATGACTAGCCTCCCACCAGGATAGTCCCCGCTGATCTCTTAGTGGCCGGATATTCTGTTCTTCCTCTTGTCGACTACCTCTATAATGTCTGGAATGGGTATTAGGATAGAAATATGAGAGGTGCAGAGGGAAGATTTGGGTATTTGTCCAAGATGGTGACCTACTACAGATATAATCTACTGCGCTTGTACTCCTAAAGTTAATCACAACACAATTCCCCGCAATATTTCTAGCCCTAGACCCAATCCACCCAACCCTTCTTACACAGAGTGTTTCACCCAAAACATTGGGAGGGAGGGGCCTATTTACATTAAGCCATTGTATGCATTTATTTTTTAGTTCCGAGTGATCCTCACTTTTACCCTGGCTTAAAGGAGGTACCCCCGCTAGGACCATCACATATGGTAAAGACTCAACCGGAAGGTTAAGAGTGGGCAAGGCTGGTAAGGTCCCCTCTTCCGTACTTTTACTATTAGACCCTGGTTCGGAATTAGAGGGTCCTAGCCTGTTTCCAGTGGAAGCTTTTGTCGCTTGGGATTTTCCAGCAGCCACTTTCCCAGCCCCTAACGTGGGTGCAACAGGGGTTGATGAAGGATTTGCTATTATCTTTGTCAATTCAGCTGTTTTATTTACTCCTGGTGATGGAAGTAAGGGGTCACTAGGGTTAGGTAGTGTACCATTAGTTACTTCCCCCGCTAGACCCGCCTGTTGAGGTCTCCCTTGACCTAGATTGTTAATTGCAGAGGACAATCTGTTCAGCTTGGACGTCAAAGGTTTAAGATAGGAACTAATAATCTGTTCAATGTGGGTTTCTAGATCAGATAAAAGATGTGTGGCCCACACAGGGGTACATAGATTACGCAGCGGGGGTCCAGCAGTGGCCTGGGCTCCCGCAGCTGAAGTCGTTAATTTTGTAACAGATTTTTTATTTTTCCTTTTCTTACTATGGGCTGTGGGGGCGAGATAGGGACCACAGGCATTTCAATTACATCTTGGGTCATTTGTGCACATGGTAGGTCTGAAAAGGAACACATAAGCGAGGAACTAAAATCCGGGAGAATCAAGGTGCCGGCCGAGAGGTCCCCATCGGCCTGGATGGGCGGAATCGCAGGCGTGATAGATAGTCGCAGCTCCGTGCTCTCTATTGCAGAAGCAACGACCCCGATGGTCTTCTGGAGCATTTTATCAATGGCCGTTAGACTAGGCAGGGGTTGCGCCGTAGTGGCCTGGAGCCTATTGATACGGTGTGAGGAGACAGATTTTGACATTTCCCTTTAATTAAACACTGCTACTCTGTGTTAATGAGGCCCACTAGGCACTATACGGATGGCTTCAATCCCTAAATATTACAAACAACTTATGGCAATATGTAGTGGAGATGCCACCAGGTGCTAATACATGTATCGGCTGATGTCCGAGAAGATGATGTAACTTCAAGAGTACCTTTATGTAGAGAACAAATCCTCTGGAGTTGGGGAAATGTTAGGGGGGTGGCCCGTCCCGTTCTCTTCCGTCCCCGGACGGCCACAGACGGTCCCACACTTGTCCCGGGCTTGTCCCGCGTCACGTGGGGGGTAGTCAACTATATAGTGGTAGGAGAAGAGGAGGCTAACAAGCCTCAGGTGTTCCCGGAACTGTGGCGTGCCCAGGGGCTGCTGGGACTTGCAGTCCTTCGGTCTCACGGCAGGCGGGGGGATGCGACACAACTGGCGTCCTCCTTCAGCTCCACCCCCCAGCAAGGGTCACCTCTCAATAGGGCAGTACAAACACCCACATAATCACAGGCAGAAGAACCAGCACTTTCAGAATTCAGCGCAGCGGCACCACTTAAACACTTATATACAACAACAGTCCCAGTGTAGATATAATGGTCTTTATCTGTCTTTAGTTTTTTTTTCCCCTTTTTTTTCTTTAGCTCCCCTCGCAACCGCTTGTTCCTAAAAAAGATTACAGCAGTTGCAACATACAAGCGTGGTGTTGGCAGCAATTCCAATGTCCAATAATCAAATGCACTCTTCAGACTATACACCAATTGTACTCCGGTTATAACATCAATCATCAATCAGAGCTGAAAGGGTCTCACTTGCTTTTCTTTATGTTTAACAGTGATTTTAACAGTGATTCGCCTGCTCACCCGGTGCATATATCCTAAAGCCTACCGCCATCGCAGTGAAGAAGCCAGCAACCAGCAGATGCGGTCTCAATACTCCTCACGACTCCTCCGGGTGCAGCACGTCACGAACTGACCGCAGGTGTTCATGGGGACTGAATCTACCGCACACGCTCTTAGCGCCGCACCCGGACTCCCGGGCTCCCAACCAGAGAGCACCGTGGTCAACAGTCAGCAGTTCCTCAAGCGTCAGAGCTCCCACTGCAGCAAAGCGGTAACAGAACAGCAGAAGCACACCGGGTTTTCCTCTTTTTCGGCGCGGCGTTTCTTCACCTCCACCGCACCAAGCCAAAAAAATGCAGTAGTCGGTCAGCCAAACAGCAGAATCCAGGTTAGCCGGGTCTGGGGACGGAGAGCTCCTCACACACACGTCCACGCGAACTACTAAGCTGACACAGTCAGCAAGTACACGAATGGGAGAGTCATCCTCAAGTTCTCCAGCCATTCTTCCAAAAGTGGGGACATCCAGTCATAGATCTGTTTGCCACAAACGAAAACTTAAAATGCCCGTCCTTCGCCGCCAGGTTCCCAAACCCGTTGTCACAAGGCAATGCGATATGGATGAACTAGTCAGGGAGATTTGCGTACGCTTTTCCACCAACCCCACTGATCCCATTAGTGGCATGCAAACTGAGGCAACAATCACTCACAATGATCCTGGTTGCTCCCACATGGACAAGACAATCATGGTACACAACGCTCCAAGAACTCTCAGTAGTTCCACTCCAAAGGCTGTGCCTCTTGCCACAATTGCTAACACAGAACCATGGAGAAAACAGACACCCAGATCCCAATCAGATGAACCTTGCGATCTGGCTCCTGAGGTCTTAGAGTTCGGATATCTTAACTTGCCTCCAGACTGTATGAACATTATCAAGGAAGCAAGGCGTCCCACTACCAGAGCATGCAATGCAGCTAAATGGAAAAGATTTTTAATATATTGTAATAATAACCATATCAATCCATTGGATGCCTCTATCCAGAATTTAATATGTTACCTGCTACATCTTCAGAGATGTAACCTAGCATACTCATCCATAAGGCTACACCTTGCAGCAATAGTAGCATATCTTTAAAACAGACAACATGTGTCCCTATTCAGAATTCCACCCATAAAGGTTTTTATGGAGGGACTCAAAAGAGTTATCCCTCCAAGGCATCCACCTTCTCCAGTCTGGAACTTAAACTTAGTACTTACCAGACTCATGGGACCACCCTTCGAACCACTTCATTCATGTGAAATACAATTCCCAACATGGAAGGTGACATTCTAAATTGCTATTACCTCCCTCAGGCGAGTGAGCTACATACACTAACCATTCAGGAACCTTTCATGCAAATACACCACAATAAAGTAGTGCTTCGTACAAACCCTAAATTTATGCCCAAAGTCATATCCACTTTCCACATCAATCAGTCCAGAGAAATGCCAGTTTTCTTTCAAAACCCGCAATCTGTGGCTGAAAGAGCTCTATAAACACTTGACGTTAAAAGATCTCTATCATAATATGTTGACAGAACAAAATCATTCAGAAAAACAAAGCAACTATTTGCAGCTTTTTCACCACAACATAAGGGCAATCCCATTTCCAAGTCAGGAATAGCCAGATGAATAGTTAAATGCATTCAAATATGCTATCAAAAGGCAAAGCACACTTTAACAGTTCCCCCAAAAGCACACTCCACGCAAAAAATGGGGGCATCCATGGCTTTCCTAGGAAATATTCCCTTAGAAGACATATGTAGGGCAGCTACATGGTCTACCATACACACTTTCACTAAACACTACTGTGTTGACGTACAAGCTAAGCAACAAGCTGCTGTAGGTCAGGCTGTCCTTAAGACTCTTTTTCAAACCACTGCAGCTGGTATGGGTGACCATTTCTAGAGGAGAAACTGCTATACAGTCTATGCTAAGATATGAATTCAGCAGCCCACATTCCTCAAACGGAAAATGCTACTTACCAGTATGCATCTGTTCTTGGCATGTAGCGCTGCTGACATTCATATCATATTATAGGGATGCAGCAAGCATGCCCCAGTTTAAGTAAAAGTAAGAGAAGTGTAAGTCAGTGGTACAAAACATGACCCTCACCAAAAGTAACAATACGAACCGGTTTGCAGAAGGTGCATTCCACCCATCCTATACAGCTTAAAACACATGCAGCACATAGGAATTTATTCCATACTCCATAAAGAGTTGACAAGTAAGTATGGCAAAGACAAAAGAGAAAATACTAGGATAGCAAATAATGTACAGCATCAGACACATACTGATACTAAAAATCTAAGAATGCAATAAATGCCAACTGTAATAGAACATAGTCAACAGAAGTAAAATTAAGCATGACAGAAAATTAAGAATAGCACTTAAAAACAGGGCATTAAAACAGTGACACTTGAAGTCCCCAGACTCCTCACCCGAAGATGCTCATAAAACTACATTTGGAAATATGCAAATAAAAAGAACCCTTCAGCAGAAACCACAGAGGCATCTTAACCCTCCTTTGTATACATTTATGATCAAAAAGGAAAATGCAGAAAAGTAATCTTCCACGCTTGACGTTGCTTTGTGTCCCTCGGAGCAGTTCCAATACACCTTAAATTACTGTGCAAGTAAGAATGTATCCGTTTCTGCCCACTGGGCATGTATAATACTGACTCCTACCAGGATCTTATCAAATTGCAAGATGCTTACTGCTGACAGGATCGTAGCCACAAAGGGGCATATTTACAACAAAGTGGCGAAGCGTGTTGCTAAGCCAGGTAATCTAACGACACACTACCTCACTTTAGAAATGCAGAGCTGCACCGTGTTTACAAGAATATGGTGCACCCTGCATTTCCCCCTGTGCTGGTGCTAAATGTAGCTGCCTGGCCCCAACGCAGGCACTCTTGCACTATAGTGCAAGGGTGTCTGGGTTGAGGGGAAGATTGTTTATGTGCAGGAAGGTCTCTCTGCCTGCACACAAACAATCTTTATTTGGTGTTTTGTAACTTTGAAATGTGCTGCTGAATGTATCACATATAGAAGTTACAAAATATAATTTTTTTAAATGATTGCTTATGTGTAGGAAGGGAGACCTTCCCGCACATAAACAATCATTGGCGGTTTGCTGTTTCCATGTCTGCTGCACAGAGCCAAACACATGGAAACAGCAAAACCGTGGAGAAATAAAGCATTTCTCCTCATTTTGCCTGTTTAAGACTAGGTCTTAATTCTTCCGCTGCCTCCTATTTACACCACCCTTGTAAATCGGTGGCAGGGTCAAATTCAATAGATGTTGCGGTGGAACGCCCACAGCAACACCCATTGCCCTCCCCTTTCATGCTAAGTGCAGAGTTGCGCCGCGTTAGGTGGCTTAACGCTGCCTTGTAAATAAGGCGGAGCCCCTATCGCCATCACAACATCACTAAGACTGGCGTTGTGGTGGCGTTAAGGGCTTATAAATATGCCCCAGATTTGTTCAGACTATCGATGCATTCTACACACATCTTTTATTCCTCTTCACTTTGGTCAAGTTGGACACAGCTTCCAAGCGCTTTCCAGACAAAAGATAATGACAAATCAAATGCACACACGTCAGACGTCCTTACGGTGAAGAAACAAGGCTATGAAAACTGCAGCGTCACAAGCATGGTAGGTTGCACAACAACTACAATGGCCGATTGTGGAGGTTTACTACAAGTGGTTCAGCCAGGAAAGCTTGTAGAAGCATTCAAGTGCTTTGTATAAGGATTGAGCTACATGCTAGATTGATTTGTTCTAGTACGCATTTTTCATCTCATGTTTGTGACTGTAGAATGAACTGAATATGTGGTTGGATGTAGAACAGGAATACGATGCAGCAGGGGCAATGCACATAGCAACCATGGTGCATTTCCATCCAAATCATGGAGATGGCATTCTCCGCCTCAAGAATTCATGTGAGGCCGAACTTAGACACAAAGAAGCGTTGCTGGGAATGACGTCTATGTAGAAGACGAGCCTCTGTCGGCCACGCAGATGGCGACGAGAAATGCTACAGGTAGCTCCAGAAGCTCGTAGAATGGCAGTGCCTCTGTGGAACGTGCATAAATGCCGTAAGGAAGGCACATCATTATTATTATTATTATTATTATTATTATTATTATTATTATTATTATTATTATTATTATTATTATTATTACTATTATTATTAAGGAGTTTTATATAGCGCTAGCCTGACCCGAGGGTATTGGAGTGCTTCATAACAGTTTTTGAGCAAGATTCAAACAATAAGCAGTCCTCTACATATAAGTTTGGCATTCCAACTGTGATGAGCAGCATTGAGCTAGTCCGTGAGTCCTGGAACAACCTCATAGAGCGCACGTTGTCTTGGGGTTGATACAATAAAGCAGTATTCTACATAATAGGTTGGGAAGTACAAGTGTACTGAGCAGCGTTGAGGTAGTCCCTGAGTCGTGAGATAACCTCATAGAGTGCACGTTGTCATGGGGTTGAACCAATTAGGGGGGGGCAGTTGGGGGTCGAAAAGCAGGGAGGAGGTAAGCCTTAAAGCTACAATGTCAGGAAGAGATGACGAGCAGGGGATAGCACATGAGCACTCTTTGAAGTAAGATTACTTTCAAACAGCTCCACAGTTAATCAGTGTAAACGCATTACTGGCTTTAAGTACATGTTCTATGTAAAGGCCTCACTTCTCCAATATTTCCGTACTGCTTAGTTACAACAGGCCCATGAGGTAAAATGCTCGCAAATGGCCAATTTGAAACAGGAATTGAATAAAAGTGTCTTGCAGATGAACATAACACAGTGCTTGGTAAATCTCAAGCTGCCCACCCCCAAACCAGGCAAAACTCAACAGTTTTAACAATTTGACAATGCCCACCGCATTTTTATGCTCGTAGTATTCTCCATGAAGAGCAATGACATCACCAATACGCCAGTCCAATAAAGTACTGCCATTTGATCACCGCCTGTTCTCCTGAAATGCTTGGAACTTTATCTGCATTCCTTTCATCAGCAGGAGCATCCGTTTCATTCCACATGTACAGCTCCTAAATTAAAGTAGGTCACATGCTGCCAAAACCGTCTACTGGTTTGCTTGTTGGCAAACTTGATGGAAAGCAGGATGAACGCCCTAACCTGCAGACTGTCAGCTGTTAGAGACAGCGGTGGGCCTTAGGGCGTTTCATTTTCATCAGGTTGTAATTTTTAAAAGTATAAGGGACACAGTTCGCTTGGAAAAGTTCAGTTATTCTTCAGTTACAATATCCTCTCCTTTTCCAGCAGTAACACTGCTGTGGTCCCTCCCAGTCTCAGTGCCATTGTGGTAAATGAAGATGCAGGGTAGCCAGTAGTACAAACGATGACAGGATGCTTTATTCTATAGGCTAACAGTCTCAGGTTACATGTAAAAGATGGTATGAAGGAAGCAGTAAAGCCCCCCTGTGAGCAGCATCCTTAATGCTCAGCCTACAAACTCCAACTGACAATTCCTCCAACCAGGCACACATCAGCATTCAATTACCTCACACTGGCCGAGCAGCAGAGGGCATATAACTAAGGGGAGAATGCATGGCATAGGCATGAAGATATCACAACATTTCCATTGAATAACTCTCTTGACAGCCACAATCCAATGAGACTCGAAATAGGAGCAACACTGCTCTTGATGATACAATGTGGCCATGAACCCCGCCTGGCCCAACTCGTCAATGCTATGGAACAAATCCTACTTAAAGCCTGCAAAAGGGGTTTTCAGATTACCATAATACATATGTAGATGCCTGGTTAGGCTGGAATTTGGACTAGAGGGTCCATCATTGTCTAGCATTGACAGCTTCTTAAAGTACTGCTATAGGATTATAAAAGTGCCACCCAAGACCCTGAAAGCAATCATCAGAATTCTCTTCACCTCAGAGAGAATCCCTGGTCCCACTACCTCCAGAGATCAATTGCCACTCTTCAAATGGACCAGTCAGAATTAAATAAACTACAGCTCTTGCACGCAGCACTTAAAGCAATACTGAAAAAGGCAAAGAAGGGCACTTTCATAAACAAGTGACATTGGCAAACTCGCCACTATTACGAGCTGTGGAAAAATCATATGCCAACATGCAGCCACAATAACTGGTGCATCCCTGCTAATATGCAGGGATGCGCTAGTTATTGTAAATCTGCCCCTTGTGTTTACTATCATCAATCCCACTGGGTTGGCCTAATTTGGCAAGTATATCAGCCTCATACACGCACGCATTAAAGAGGTGAACAAGATCTGAAAGACTACACCGGGAAAGGACGACCCTGGATCAGGCTTGGCATCGCTGGAAAGTGACGAGTCCATAGACCGACGAGCAGCGCCGGCTCATTGAGCCTTCCTCAGGGCAGATAGTGTAGGTTCAGCCACTCCGTGAAATATTGTAGCACACCCAGAATGTGAATGGCACTACTTAACTAAGCCCTTGTTAGGACAAACAACCTTGGAGAAAAATACTGTAGCACATACAGAATGGCAATAAGACCAAAATGATGAAGACTGACTGCGCTCTGTGCTTTGCCAACTTGTCAAACTATGCCACTCACTGTTTCCCTGTGTATCAAACTATGCTACCCACTGTCCCCCTGTGTATATAATCTTTGCTGGATAAATTATCTGCACCTCAACATCCGCTACCAGCATTCCATCTGCTAGAATCACTTTGTAACACTCAAGCCAGCATCTTATTAATGTCTAAGCTCTTTAAAGTTCTGTATGTATGCGATTCACTGCTGCTAAGTGTGTTGGGCATATTCTACATGTATTGATGAATTATTCAATTTTGACCCATTTGCCTGCTCTTGATCATAAGTATTCACTCCTTTATGACCTGCACATTGTAAAGACTTTAATAGATCATAAATGCCTCCAGCAATATATCTTCTACAAGCACTCTGCAATATTCAAGCCTAGTATCTTCACTAATGACCAAGCACTTTATAGTTCTGTATGTATGTGATTCGCTGCTACTACATTTGTTTTATGCTTTATCTGAACATATTGATGTTTTATTCTATTTTAATCTAATTGCCTGCCTGTAATCATATTAATTTGTTCCTTTATGATCTGAACATTGTAAAGATATTAATTAATCACACAACAGACTTCAACTACTACTACTACTACACTCTGTAATGGAGAATATACTTTTGAGCTGGGAAAATGCTTTGAAGTGATTGCACTGGTGAGTGGTTATAGTTATCACAACTCTTGTCACTAGCTTTGTGCCCGATGCACAGAGCTCCTTCTCTTCAACACTGTTCCAACCCTCTTGTACGCTCTTGACATTCACTGTGTGTTGCAAAATCATCCATTTTTTTGCAATAAAGTTCAACAGTTCTTTTATATACTTCAACCAGAAATCATAAATATCACCAGCATTATGCTCATTCTCTTATAAATACAAGCCTGTTGGTCTTGGAAGACAATGCAGTGAAACATACCCTGCGTGACATTCCCTAAATAGCACTTAATGTGGTATACATATGTATAATCAGAAGAAAGTTAAGGGAAAACATTTTGAAATATTTGCTTGTATATCATAGTGAACTAACCAAACACAGCATAAACATAAGTGCAGTTTCCTATCTATTAAGGAACTCCCAGCCCAGTCATTAAACAAATGGTAACGCCAAAGGTTACAAGAAAACAAATGTCGGGCGTGGTTACGGCACCACATAAGATGGCCGCTTGAGAGTGCATCTCCGCCGAGCCAGACCTTCTGGTGACGTTTTGCCACATCTCCACGGCATGTACTGAACTCCAATAACGATAATTTTTCATTGGAATATGACTGCTACTGGGTGAGCTGTTTCTTTTCAACTGCCGTGCAACGCTTTGTTGGTTCCGGAGCTCCGGTGTCTGTCAGCTGTGCTGCCCGCCATTTCCCTGGAGCGCATTTCTCCTCATGAACCTGCCCACACCCCCAAAATGTCACTCTGTGATACAACGACCCCCCTGTGACTGTTTCTCTCCAATGCCTATGCTTGCCACACAAATAGAGAGCTGTTCTTCAGCATTTTGGTGTCTGTTTTTTATGTGCCTTTTGCTATCTTACAGAGTAATGGCACCTTCTGCACCCTGAGGCTCTACTGCTTAATGCCTACAGTATTTTCTATGGTGTTCACGATTGGCACACTCTGAAGCACTTCCATCATCTAGTGAGTTGCCTATCTCATTCAAATTTTAGCGCTTCATCAAGATTTGGCGCAAAAGCATCTGAGGTTGGCTTTGTCCGCCATTTTATTTACAGCTTTTCTTCTCATTGATCTATAGGTGTATTCAAGCACTGTGCTTTGTATTTTTGGCCTTCCTCTGGCATTTGTGAAATTTGTGGCTATTGTATCTCCACATTTTTCTAACTAGTCACATTTTCCTCCTATTTTTTTGTACCCCTTTTTGCATTGGTGTATTGAAATACCACATAACTTTTCTTGAGTACTTTTTCTCATTGGAGGTTTTTCTGCCTTCTTGAAATTACCACCAACTCCCCTTTTTTATACCTCACTCTATGGTTGTGCTATATGGGCAAACTGCGCAAACCCAAATGTGTCTTTGTACCCTCTCGTAGTGTTCATGCTCCAACTTCTCCAACTGCCCCAATCTCTACTACTACAACTCAAATGGCTGGAGCTCCACCCAATCGATCCTCCTCAACACAGTCCACATCTTCCAAATCTTCTCCTCCTATTACTTCGTCCAACCGCTGGAAACAAGATCCTCCGTCTCCAAACAAATCATCTTCTCCTATCTCTATGGAACTCATTTTGTAGGAGATTCGTGCCTTGCGCCCATTTGTTGGGGAAAAAAACAATGAATTGAAATTTCTGAAAGAAAAATGGTCATCTATGGATGGTAGAATTACATCTGTGGAACAACAGGTTTCGGAGATACCAACCTATACTCAACGCATCTCTTCTCTGGAGAGGTCGGATCTTGCCCTTCAGCAACACACGGAGGATTTGGAAAATAGAAATAGGAGGAATAATCTCCGTATTTATGGTTTGCCCTAATCCTTGGAAGGTGATGACCCTGTTATATTCTTCACCTCTTTTCTCCTAAAATTGATGGACATGCCACCCACCACTTCTCTTATCATCCAAAGAGCGCATAGACTTGGTCCACGTTCTTCTACTTTACCAAAACCACGAGGAGCTATCATTCTCTTCTTGAAATTCACGGATCTTCTCTCAGTCCTTTCTGCAGCTAGATCCAAGCGTCAAGTTTCTTGGTTGGGCCAGAGAGTGTTCCTCTCTCAAGATGTTTCCAATGCCATGGCAGCCAGAAGAAAGGTATTTCTCAATGTTCGTGCGCCCTTACGCTCTCTTGGTGCTAGATATGGCTTGTTTCACCCATGCATTTTCAAGGTCACTCATCAGAATCGAACATGGACTTTTCAAGACCCTGGAGAACTTAAGAACTTTATTCTCATTCAGTCTACTAGTGGCATGGATACTTCTACTTCTCCTAGTGGCTGACTGACTTAACGTTTATGTTTGTTGTTTAGCCTCTTATTGTACTTCTGGAACGGTTCTGATGGTGTTTCTACTTTCTATTTACCTTTTGGATGTTTCTTTTGAATATGTTATGATGTAGTTCTCTTTGGTATATACATTTTGTAATACATACCTATTGTTGTTTCTCTATTGTTATTTATCTTTTTCTTTTATTAATCCTTATACAGATGTGTGTTATTTGTTCTTTCACTCCGTGTGGCTTCTTGTCTTTGATTTCCTTGTCCTGGTTCGGTTGGATTCCCACTCTCCGAGCGATCCGTCTTGTTGAGTGTCAACACTGCCCCATTTCCCTCTGATATGTCCCGCTCAGGTATGTTACTCTCAGTCGTCCTTTGGATATGTACTGTCTACTTTACTATATCATTTCCCTCTTCTTTCCCTGTTTCACCTCTACCTTTCCTTTTAGGTTTAAAGTATTTTATTGAAGCAGGGTGGGGTAGGACACAAAGGGGCAAGGAACAAATAAACCACAGGAACCGCACAGCAATGCGCATTGTACAGCAAGTACAGTAATGCAATTACAAGTTTGTAAGAGGCCCCATCCGACTCGGGAGCATAGCTTTCGCACCCGTGGTCACATACAAACAACGAGGGGGGGGGGTGGAGAAAGGGAGGGAGGGACGGGAAGGGGGGAGGAAAGAAAATCAGGGGGGGGACCAAGAGAGAACGGGAGAAAGAAAAAAGAAAAGAAAAAAGGGGGGGAGGGGAAGAGGGGTAGGGAAAAAGGGGGGGGAGGGGTGAAGGGAGGAGAAGCAACCCCGCTCCAAGAACCTACCCAACCAAACAGAACCCCCAACTACCTAACCCTAACCCACCCCCTGTACTGTGCCAATATCTACAGTCTCCGCTACATGCAACTCTCCAAAAATCCCCGCTATACAGTACCGTCCCCACCCAATCAAGCAGGCGGGTCCGGTGAGGGTGTCAGCCTTAACAACCTAAGGTATCTAGGGCAGGTGATCTCCCGAAACTCGGAACATAACTGGCTGTGAAAGGGCTCCCACAGGTCCTCAAAGGTATCAGTATCCCCCAAGGCTACTAAGGACATCTTCTCCATTCCAAGGACATGCCATAATCTGTGCAGCCAACCAACTACAGAGGGGAGTGTGGTAGTGCGCCAGTGTATGAGAATATTCTGCACTGCTGACCCCAGCGCAATTGCGATCTGTCTACCTCTCCTAGATCTAAGGAGATACATCAGCCCATTCGGCAACCCTAGCAGAACATAGGCCGGGAATCTAGGCAGTTCTATCCCAAAGCATTTGTCTACCTCGCCCAAAACCTCTTCCCAGTAAGGAGCCAGCAGGGGACATTCCCATAGTATGTGTGTTAGTGTACCAGTATTGCCACAGTTGCGCCAGCACGTCCCTGGTATTGCCCTGTCCATCTCGTGCAGTTTCTCCGGAGTACGGTACCAGTAGGTCGAGATTTTAGTGAAGGTCTCCGTAAGACCCGTGTGGTAGGCCGAGTGACGTGCGCGGAAGGAGATGTGTTCCCATTCTTTATGGCTCAACACGCGCCCGAGCTCACGCTCCCAACGTTCCCGACCGGGGTTGTGAATATGAAAGGAGGGGGGCTGCAGCATTTTATACAGGTCTGAGATCAGTTTAGCGTCCGACGTGCGAGTAATTAACCAACGCTCATACGCCGTGATTTCCCGGTGTGCCGCGTCGCGCACCTGGGGTTGTAATGCCCAGTGGCGCGCCTGCATGTATCGCATGCGCTCCGTTTCCGGGAGGCCATAATCCCTCCTCAGGTCCGGGAAGGGGACAACCCCCTCAGGGCAGTACAAGTGATACAGAGTGCAGCAGCGGGCCACCCGCCAGCGCTCATAAGCGCCCTGCTCCATCCCGGGGCCGAAGTCCGGGTTGCCAATGAGCGGCGTAAAGGGAGAGGGGAAGGTGGTAAGCTCGCACCTGGCAGCCACCGAGTCCCACGTCCGGAGCGGGACCCGCGTTACCAGAGACGCATAGAGATTGGGGGGTCGATGGGCCCGCTTCAAGAATGGTACTTCCTGCAGCGTCCTACCCGCCACCGCCTGGTCCTGGAACAGCCAGTGCTTATCAGACTCCCACCGGCTCCATTCCACTAGATAGCGGAGCTGAGCGGCCTGGAAATATTTCCGCAAGTCCGGTATCCCCAGCCCCCCGGATTCCGGTGACAGCATAGCGATGCTTCTCTTGATCCTCGGCCTGCGGCCCTGCCACACGAACCGCGCAATGGCAGTCTGTGTCTCCGCAAGCCACCCCGCGGGGGGCTGGAGCGGCAACGCTCTGAAGAGGTAAAGCACCTGAGGCAGGAGGGTCATCTTCACCGCGGCCACCCTACCCAGTAACGACAGCGTGCACTTATCCCACCGGCCCAATTCCTCCCTGATTTTCGCGCCCAGAGCCGCGTAATTGGCCGTGACCATCTCCGGGAGGGAGGGCGCCAATAGGATCCCCAAGTACGGGATCCGGTCCCTGGACCAGCTCAGAGGGTAAAGCCTCTGTAGTTCCGCTCTAGTGGCGTTAGTAAGCGAAATGTCAAGGGCGGCCGACTTCCCCAGGTTCACCTTGAAGCCCGCCACGTCGGTGAATAAGTTCAGTTCCTCTACACAGGCCGGCAGCGATCTCCGCGGGTCATCCAGCATCAGAATGACATCATCCGCGTACAGGCTGATCGCATGATGGAATTCACCCATCTTGACACCGACAATGTCGGGGTTCTGCCTAACCCTCTGAGCAAAGGGCTCCATGTACAGGGCAAAGAGCAGAGGGGAGAGAGGGCACCCCTGTCTCGTACCCCGCTCAATGGGGAAGGGTCGAGAGCTGCCGCCGTTCACTCGGACTACCGCAGAGGGGAACCGGTAACAATTGAAGATCAGATGACGGAACTTCTCCCCAATCCCAAATTTGCTCAGGACCTTCTCTAGGTAGGGCCAGTGCACCCTGTCGAAAGCCTTCTCCGCGTCTATGGACAGGAGCATCCTCTCCCCAGGGATCCTGGAAGCCTTCTCGAGGATGTGCGTCACCCTCTTTGTGTTATCTACTGTTTGCCTACCGGGCACGAAGCCCGCTTGGTCCGAGTCAACCATGCCCGGGAGGTGCAACGCCAGGCGTGCAGCTAATATACTGGTGAACACTTTCAAATCTGTGTTCAGTAGCGAAATGGGACGGTAGGACCCACAGGCGGTCCTGTCCTTACCCGGCTTCGGAATCACGGAAACCGTGGCCTGGAGAAATTCGGAGGGGATGGCTCCCGGCTCTGCGAAGGAGTTAAAAAGGCGGGTCAGTAGAGGCGCCAGTTCCTGACAGAAGGTTTTATAGAACAGCGGGATAAAGCCATCTGGACCCGGGGCCTTGCCCAGTTTAAGCCGGGATATCGCCGTGATCACCTCCTCGATACGGATGTCACGCTCCAAATACTGAGCCTGCTCCTGAGACAGCGACGGGAGCGGGACCGAGTCCAGATAGGCCATCTCAGCCCGGGCCGAGGGGGCCTCCCCGGTGTAGAGGTCAGCATAAAAGCCGCGAAAGACATCTGCTATTTGCTCATCAGCCGTGACCCTACCACCGGTCGGGTCCACCAGTTCCTTCACACGGTGCTGCTGGTGTTGCACCCTAAGTTTATTAGCCAGTAGCCGCCCACACCGATCACCCCCTGTATAATATTTGTGTTTCAGGCGAAGCATCGCATACTCCGCCCGGTCCGTATCAAGGGCCGCTAGGAGTTTCCGTGCCGCCTTCAGCTGCCTCCACACCCTGGGAGCCTCTGTCCTGTGATGAACCTGCTCCAGCTCCCTCACCTGCTGGGTGAGCTCATCTCTCTTGAGCTGTCGGTCCCTATTCTCGGCCGAGGAAATCGCTATAAATTCGCCTCGGAGCACCGCCTTCAGGGCTGCCCACTGTGTCGCACGAGAAGTATCCCCAGTATCATTTATGGTCTGAAAATCCAAAATGGCCGCCCGGATCTGATCCACCACCGACCGCCTGTGCAAAAGCGTGTCCCGGAGCCGCCAGACCCCTCTCGGCCAAACCACCGGGGGCAGAGTGAAAGCGCCCTCCACCGGGGCGTGGTCAGAAAGAGAGAGGACCCCCATGTCCACACTCGAAGCCAAAGGGAGCATTGGGCCCGACACAAGGAGATGATCTAATCGCGCATAAGATCTATGGGCATGTGAAAAGTAAGAGTATGCGCGGGTGGTGGGGTGGAGGTGGCGCCACATGTCATGCAGATCCAGCTCCTCAAGTCGAGTTCGAATCGAGCCCGAAAGCTCACCCAACTGGTGGCGCCGCTGCACAGACCTGTCCATCGCCGCGTCGAAAACCAGGTTCAAATCACCCCCCAACACTATGTGCCTATCAGAAGTGGATGCTACGTCCTCCAGAGCCCTGTGTAAGAATTGGTCCTGGTGATCATTGGGGCAGTAGATGGTGCCAACAGTCAGTGCTAAACCCCCCATCTTGATCCTGTACACTAGAAGTCTCCCTTTCTGTTCTGCTACCTTGCACACAACCTCTCCCCTGAACCCCCTCGAAAACAAGATCGCCACCCCTGCCGTCTTGGAAGCGCTAGAGGAGAACAGCTGCTTGGGGAACTTAGGGGTACGCATCCTCGAGCAGTCCTTAGCCAGCAAATGGGTCTCCTGCAACAGACAGATGTCCGCTTGTGAGTTTTCTAACAAGGATAACAAAGCCCGCCTCTTAACCAGATTATTCAGCCCTTTCACATTGAGAGTAAGCACCTTAAGAGCCATCAAGGAGGGGGATCAATGGAGCACATGTCAAGAGGCAAAGCCCCGCAGGCAAACACAGAAGGCAACACTCGAGGCCTCAAAACAGAGCAACTTTGAACCGTCCACTGGCACAGTACAGTCCCCGAACCCCAACACCCCACAACTAGAAAAACCCCCCTCGTCCCCACACAACCAAATCTACACCACCCCCCGCAACTGGCCCCCCCTCTAGGCCCCAGAATCAAAACATCTGCCCGCCTGTCCCAACCCCATTCCCTGCTACTCAAACTTCTCAAAAAAGACATTGTCCCAGTCCGGCCCGTAACGGGCAGGGCCGTGGTAAATCAGTCTAGTGGACGTCCAGCCACCTCCTCCAGCACTCGCCATTCCTCCCAGCCCACCCCCCGGATCCCCGCACCTGCAAGAGGAATAAGCTAAAGTAGACTCCCCCCGGAGTGAGTTCAGGCCGTCAGGGCCACTTCGCCGTTCGCCGCCACTCTGGAGGCCTCCTGGATGGCGGCCGCCATGTCCGCCCTGATCGTGGGCGAGCCCGGACGCTCCGCCGGAGGAGAGGTCCCCCCTCCAGCTTGCTGCCATCCGTCACGAGTGCTTCGCCTCCGCCGCGGAGCCGGGGTATCTGTATCCGATGCTGTGAGGCCTAACACCGCGCAGACATCCTGGAGGGACCGAAGCTGATGCAAAACACTGTTGCATCGAAATATCAGACGGAAGGGGTGCCCCCAAGAGTACTGTGTCCCTTGCTCCCGGAGGAAGTCAGTGGCGATCTTGAATGATTTCCTCTTCTGCAGCGTGACTGTAGATAAGTCCTGAAACAGGGTCACAGGGTGGTCCCGGAATCGGAAAGATGGCTGCCCTCGTGCTTCTCGGAGGATCCGCTCCTTCAAGGGAAAGTCCGGGAGGAAGGCCAGAATGTCCGGGGCGGGCGCCGTAGCTCTGCGGGGGCGGCCCACCCGATGTGCTCGGTCTATGCGGATCCGAAAGTCCTCCGACTCTCCCAGGATCGCACGAAAGAGGGCCACCAGATATGCAGTCACGTCTTCACCCTCCTCACCAGACGGCACACCGCGGACCCGGATGTTGTTCCGCCTGGACCGATTTTCAAGGTCCTCGGCGTGGGCCTGTAGCTCGATCTGTTGCTCCCGCAGTCGCAGGACCTCCTGCTGCAGATGGGTGATCTCTTCATCCCTGGAGTGACCTGCTTCCTCCACTGTGTTCACCCGTTCCCCCAGGGAGTCCATCTCTCTCCTTACTTCGCGGACCTCCCCGGCCACCTCACGCTTGAGCGTTTGAAAGTCCTCCCGAAGGGAGCTAAAGAGCGATTCGAGAAATGATCTCGTCACCGGGGGTTCTCCGCCATCTGCTCCCCTGGTCGGGGCCGGGGAGGTCGTGGCGGGTTGGGTTCCACCGCTGCGTAGGGCGCCGCGTCCCAGCATGTCCGGCAAGGTTCGGTCGCCCCGCCGCTGTCCTCTAGCGTTAGACATTGCAGCTGAGTAGAGGACGTTGAGGGCAAAGAAAGCAGCTATATGCCAGCCGGAGGCAGCGCCACATAAAGAGCACCAGGAAGGCCAAGCTGCCCGGCCGGAGACCACAAAATGGCCGCTCTGTGATGTCGAGGGGCCTACGCCCAAAATGGAGAACCCCTCTCCGTCTCTGATCCGGGACCCAAAAATCTGGCCAGTGGGCCAAGTCACGGTGCAATGGTCGCCGGGGCCCGTAGCCTCAGGGGGAGATCTGCCCCGGGAGCCCCGGTCCTCCGCTCCGCTCAGACAACCGGCCGGAGCAGCCTCACCCAGCGGGCCTCTTCAATCCACGGGCTGGCGTAGTGAGGCGATGCCGACTCCGCCTCGGCTCTGCACCTCTGCTCTACTCCGCTCCGTACAACCGCCGTCAGACAACTCCGAGCCGTTCGCGAAGCCGCTGCTGACTCCCACTCCGACAGTTCATGCACCGCTGCGGGCTTCACACACAGGCGGCTGGGCGCTCCGTCACGCTTCGAGGGCCGGGAGACTCGCGGCCTCCGGCTCGCATACGGGCCATGCAGCGGGCCCCGACCCGAGCTTCACCGGTCAGGATCTCACCCCCGACGGCGCAAACCGGGCTCAGCAGTCGCTCCACACCTCCACCGTGGGCACCAGGCTCAGTCGCCGCGTGATCCGGGGGGAATCAGCGGTTACAAGCGGTGCAGGGATTCAGGGGTCCGGGAGCTCTCGGCAAGTGCGACCTCTCAGCCCGCCATCTTGGCCACGCCCTACCTTTCCTTTTGACCCTATCTGTTTTATTCTCTTCTCTCTCCTTATACTTTTTCTCTTCGGCTATGTGTTGCATGTACACCTTCTTGCACTATTTATTTGTATTATCTTTCTGCAATTTGTACATTTACAGTTGTTTCCTGGAATGTATTCAATATCATTTCATCAACTTCTATTCACTCTCTTTTCTTTCCTTCTCTTTTTCCCATTTTTTGATGTTCTCTATGATGCTTGTTTCATTCTACTCTTTTTATTCTCACAGTTTGGCTGTATGTTATTTGGAATCATTTTTGCATTTTTGATTCTTATTGATTTCATACTACTTGTACATTCAGACTTATTTCATGGAATGTGAAAGGTTTTATGAAATCCATTAATAGGCAGAAAGTCCATCCCATTTAGCTTCCTATACTCCTGATATAGTCATTTTGCAAGTAACTCACCTTACTGAAAATGAATCCCTTAAGTTAAAAAGGAATTGGGTTGGTACAGTTTTATTTTCACCCTCTATCAATAAAAAGAATGGAGTTGCAATCTTAATTCATAAGAAATTAAAATGTGATGATGATGGAAGATGGATATTCGCTAAGTTGTTATTGGACTCTATACCTTTGTCTGTTTTTAACATAAATGGTCCTACCCAGCCTGAATGTTCCTTTTGGCCTTTAATTACAAACAAATGTATTCAACATAAGGATGAATTGTTTATTTTAGGTGGAGATTGCAATCAGATTATTGACCCATTCCTTGATCGTAAATCTACTGTTCGTTTCATACCTCATAAGTCACAAAAACAATTCCTTGACACTATTTCTCAATCACACTTCATTGACTCTTGGCGACTTTCACATGCTGATATGCTAGACTATTCCTTTTTCTCCCCTCCTCATGCATCTTTTTCTAGACTGGACTACATTTTTCTCTCTCAACCCCCCAAAATGTATTATCTTCCTCTATTGAACCTATTGTTATTTCGGACCATGCCCCCGTTGTAACTTGTAACAGATCTTGATTTGTTTCCTCCACGCCCCAAGCCCTCTCGTTGGCGCTTTAACAGTGCACTTATCACTGATCCTAATATTTCTTCTTCCTTTCGCTCCTTTATTACGGATTTCTTTCTAATCAATTCTGACCATAACGCTCCTCCTCATATTCTCTGGGATTCTTTTAAGGCCACTGCAAGGGGATTTATTATTGATTTTGTTTCTAAGAAAAAGAAACACTTTCTTCAGAAATGCAAAGCCTCTCTCATGCATATAAAATCTCTGGAGCATATATTGTATACTTCTTCAGATAGACATATTTCTCCAGAACTTATCCTTGCAAATTTAGAGTTTAAAAAATGTACTACCGATAATGCGTCTTCAATTCTCCTTCGTCATAGTGCTCGTTATTATGGTGGTCGTAATAAGTCAGGGAAGCTTTTAGCTAACTACCTCAAATCTCGTAAAGAGCGTACCCTTATATATTCTATGTATACCCCTGATAATACTCTTTTACATAAGCAAACAGAAATACTTAACCAATTCCAATTGTTTTATCAACAACTTTTTACTCCAGAATCCCCTCCTACCCCTTCTCTTATTCAGAAATATTTTTAGAAGCTTTTTAGTCCTCCTAATTCTCATCTTAATTTTCCGGACCTTGAACTCAATTTGTCATTACAAGAACTCTCTGTGGCTTTGTCATCTCTTACTAAAGGTAAGACACCGGGTCCTGAAGGTTTCCCTGTTGAGTTTTACCTCCATTTTTCTGATCTTTTACTGCCCAAACATCTAACCCTTTCTCAGTAATTTTATTCAACTGGTAAAGCAGCTGGCACATTTCAGGATGCTACCATCTGTCTTATCCCAAAAGATGGCTGTGACCCCAAGTACTGTAAAAATTATCATCCAATTTCTTTATTCAATGTAGACTGTAAGTTATTAGCTAAATTGCTTGGATCCCTTTATCAACCTAACTTGAGTGGATGAACCTCTCAACCCCTGCGCACTGTTGCTGCTAGTGAATCACACTAGAAATATCATCATTTTAATTTTTCATTTAACTTCTTTCAAATATAAGTTATCACATAACCAAATTCACCATTCTTCTTTGAAAGTATGATATTTAATCATCAGTTCATTTTCAATAAATTCAAACATATATTCGTAAAACAAAACATTTCAGAAATTCACTGTATCAACAGAGTCTTTCTTGACAACGTATAGTTGATGTAGCCCGATGCATTTCGAGTCCTAGTTGGACTCTTCCTCAGGGGCCTGAAAATATGAACATCTAATATCAGCAATTTCATAATATTATCCTTTTTTCATCAAATTCAAGTTACAAAAACCTACGGATGCTCAAAACAACGAACAATCACTTTACATTTCATGTAGAGAAGAAATGACTACATCATGCACTTTTAAACCTGGAAACCACCACCATCTCACCTCAAAAGTGAATGTATTAAAAAATATGTATACTCACAACCGAACCAAGAGGTTGTGAGTCCTGTAAACAAAAATTCTAACTGTAAATGCCTGCTAAATTCGTCTACCAACACCCTAAAGCCAAAGAGCCACCTCATGAAGCTTCCTCTTACCTCGAGTCTTTTTTAGTTGGAAACCACCGCGTTTCCGTATCAATTCAAAATGCCACCTACAACAAATATAAAACAATCCTTAGCTTCGTGCTTCGAATTCCAAACAATACCGCCGCTATCCCTCACGGACGTCCCTTCTTACCTTGACGCTCAACACCAACTCCTAACTCCACTCCCTGCCGATTTCAAGCCCAACACCGGGCTGGCCGAGTTTAAAACGTGTTTGTCTCTCGGGAGACTGACAACAGTGAAAACGGACTAGGTCCGATCGCTAGGGCGCGCCATTTTGGTACAGTCTTCAAAACGAAACAAAGAACCATCGGCACTCGGGGAAGTTCACTCAGAGACCACAAACCGAACGGAATCACTAAATACCCCCCTGACAAAACCATATATTCCTCTAACTACCACTGACGCTCAAAGAAAAAAGAAAAAGAAAAAAGAAAATGTAAATAATAAGGTGCTCAAAAAATTAAAATGCATAGAGAATGTTTCAATACAAATACAGTGATATGTGATAACAGTGCGTTTTTTGCGTTTCAACCATTCAAATGTACATGTATGGTAAATATAGTCAAATGTTCACATGCTAAAGAGAGGCTTGGCCAAAACCTCTACATGTATCTAGCCTAGCTGACAGTATCTTTTCTACAGAAAGCATGTATAGTCTATCTTTTCATTTAAACCTTTTGGTTCCTGGGTCCCTAGGAACCGGATCCAAAATATCTCTCTTTGTAGGAGGCATCTGGTTAGATCCACTCCTTCTTGTGATTCAGTTTTCTCCAAAACTGAAAACTGTAGCTGGGAGATGTTATGCCTGTTTTCTGACCAGTGTTTAGCTAAATTGCTCTTGACATTAACATTCCTGATAGTACTTTTGTGTTCGGATATTCTTGTCTTTAATTTTCTTTCAGTTTTCCCCACATACAATTTGCCGCATGGACATTTGATGTAATAAATCACGCTTTTGGAGTTGCAATCACTGTCATGGTGTAAGTCAATGGTTTTTCCTGTCTGGGGATGATGCAGCGTATTCCCAACTATCACATTGTGACAATGCACACAGTTCATGCATCTTTTCATCCCTTTTTGGGTTAGTCTTTTTTTGATTATAGGTGTTTTCAACAGCTCCTTTAGGTTTTTTGATCTTTTATATGCAAACATCGGTTTTTGCAAAAAAATGCCTCCAAAATCTGGTTCATGTAGCAAAAGTTCCCAGTGTCTTGTTATTATGTTTTTTATTTTAGATGAGCTTGTAGAGTATTTTGAAACAAACACCTGTCTGTCCAGAGTCTTCTTCGGTTTCTTTTCCAGGAGATTCTCCCTACTGAACCTGGCAACCTTGTCCTTGGTTTGCTTTAGCACACTCTCTGGGTAACCTCTGGATGCATATTTTCCTTCTTGTATTTCCAAATGTTTTTCCAAAGTCTCAGATTCTGAACATATCCGTTTTATTCTCATATATTGCGACAAGGGCAAATTCATTTTTAAGTTCTGAGGATGAAAACTCTGAAACAATAAAGAATTGTTAACATCGGTCTCTTTCCGAAACACTTCAGTTTGTAATGTTCCATGTTTTATTGTCAGTAAAACATCCAAAAATGCTATTTCTTGGTCACTGATGGTGTGAGTGAACTTAATTTGATCCACATGAGTGTTTAAACTCGGCCAGCCCGGTGTTGGGCTTGAAATCGGCAGGGAGTGGAGTTAGGTGTTGGTGTTGAGCGTCAAGGTAAGAAGGGGCGTCCGTGAGGGATAGCGGAGGTATTGTTTGGAATTCGAAGCACGAAGCTAAGGATTGTTTTATATTTGTTGTAGGTGGCATTTTGAATTGATACGGAAACGCGGTGGTTTCCAACTAAAAAAGACTCGAGGTAAGAGGAAGCTTCATGAGGTGGCTCTTTGGCTTTAGGGTGTTGGTAGACGAATTTAGCAGGCATTTACAGTTAGAATTTTTGTTTACAGGACTCACAACCTCTTGGTTCGGTTGTGAGTATACATATTTTTTAATACATTCACTTTTGAGGTGAGATGGTGGTGGTTTCCAGGTTTAAAAGTGCATGATGTAGTCATTTCTTCTCTACATGAAATGTAAAGTGATTGTTCGTTGTTTTGAGCATCCGTAGGTTTTTGTAACTTGAATTTGATGAGAAAAGGATAATATTATGAAATTGCTGATATTAGAAGTTCATATTTTCAGGCCCCTGAGGAAGAGTCCAACTAGGACTCGAAATGCATCGGGCTACATCAACTATACGTTGTCAAGAAAGACTCTGTTGATACAGTGAATTTCTGAAATGTTTTGTTTTTCGAATATATGTTTGAATTTATTGAAAATGAACTGATGATTAAATATCATACTTTCAAAGAAGAATGGTGAATTTGGTTATGTGATAACTTATATTTGAAAGAAGTTAAATGAAAAATTAAAATGATGATATTTCTACTGTGATTCACTAGCAGCAACAGTGCGCAGGGGTTGAGAGGTTCATCCACTCAAGTTAGGTTGGTAGTTTAGCAGGCACGGTAGAAGGACAAACGTGCCACCGCTGCAGCACGCATGTGTAAAAAATAAGAGGATCAAAATTACATTTTTGTTCAAAAGAAAGGAGTGCCTTCCTTTTCATTATCTCATTGGATCCCTTTATGCCACATCTCATTGGTAAGGAACAATGTGGCTTTGTCAAAGGTAGACTTACCTCTGACAACTCCCGTCTTTTCCTTAATGTCCTGAATAAGGCCACATCTCTCTCTATTTCTCTTGCAGCTATCTCTTTTGATGCTAAAAAATCTTTTTACAGGGTTGATTGGTCTTTTTTGTTTGCTGCTTAACGCTGGCATGGTTTTGGTCCCAAATTTCTATCCCTCATAACTTTGTTATATTCTGCACCCCAAGGCTCCATGCTTGTAAAAGGGCAACTTTCATCATCCTTTACTCTTCAACGAGGTGTTTGTCAAGGCTGTCCCTTATCTCCTCTTCTCTTTGTCATAGCTCTTGAACCATTTATGTCCTCTATTCGTAACAATAAATCCATCTCTGGTTTTCCTTATGGTGATCATCAATTGAAACTTTCTGCATATGCTGATGACATTATTTTGTTTCTCTCTAACCCAGAATTATCTATTCCTCCTTTATTATCTGAATTTGCTTTATTCTCTTTGGACTCAGGATATAAAATTAACTCAGATTAGACTGAAATTCTCCCTTTAACCAAAACTTGTCTTCCTCATTTTTTCTCCTCCGCTGGCTTAGCTTGGAACAGTTAAAAAATGAAGGGCCTCATACATGAAGGCCTTGCGCCACTAGTATGTCATGTTTTCACATTTTAAAAGTAACGCACCGGCGGCGCAAGACTTTCATAAATAAGGCCCTAAATATTTAGGTGTTTGGTTTTCCAACACCATTTCCTCCTCA
The DNA here is from genome assembly GCF_964263255.1 of Lissotriton vulgaris. Classification (NCBI taxonomy): domain Eukaryota; kingdom Metazoa; phylum Chordata; class Amphibia; order Caudata; family Salamandridae; genus Lissotriton; species Lissotriton vulgaris. Next base: position 1,347,317,171 of record NC_141694.1, on the reverse strand, counting down.
ATTAAATTAAATATGCCTGATGTGTTATCCCAAATTGACCATTTATTCTCCACTTGGAATCCTCTTTTTCTTTCCTTTTCTAAGGGCCTGTACTCACATAAAAATCATAACATATAGCATGTACAAGTCATGAGCATATGAACGAAAGGAAGAGATTCTCCACGTCTTTTCTTGTTGGTTTAATGCTAGTTTGCATAAACATCAGCCTTTGTTATTATTTTTATGTGTGCATAGGCCCTTGGTAAATGTTATACAGATTTGGAGTTCCAAACATTAGTTTAGCGGTTGTTAGGGTCACCCCATGCCTGTCAGTGCCATAACACTAGAATGCATGCAGACCTGATAGCCAGTCACACAGCAGAGCGCAAGTTTCCCTTTATACTATAAAACCCTACCTCTGGATATTTTCTCTTTTTCTTTCCTGGTGGGGTCGTTTGGACGCAATTAAAATGATGATATCCCCTATACTGATGTATATCCTTTCTATGTTACCTGTTCATATTCCTATATTTACTTTAAGCGCATTGATTGTTCTCTCTCAAAGTTTCTTTGTATGAATAAGAAATCTAGAATAAGTTCCCAAATTTTCGTCTATATCATAAGGCCTTTTCTTTTCGACAGAACCTTCCCCTTTCACTCCTCTTTGGCTCCTCATAGAACAATCTTTATTATTGTCCTTTTCTTTCACTGTAGTCATACGCTTCTCTACTAAATCTCCCTTTACCTCATTTCCCTTATTCAAACATACTTCCTCTCTTCTAAAACCCGCCTTCTATTACTCGCTTATCCTTTTAAATAATCAACCCATTTGTTGGAGTTCTTGGAGATCAAGGGGTGTTATGTGGGTTCATCAACTCTTTGATGGTCTATTACCTTGTTCCTTTCCTCACTTTCAATCATTATTTCATTGCCCTAGATCCTTTTTGCCGAAATTCACCACTCTCATGGCAATAATTCTTGATCGTTATTATTCTCTTCCTCCTCAACTTCTTTAATGTCTCACTCTTCCCTTCTTCAGCTTCTTTCTACTGTCCCTAAAGCTTCTATCATTTATATATTTTTCTCCTCTTCTGATTCAAATCGTCCTAAATCTAAACTGGAACTTGCTTGGGAAGCAGATTTTGGTTCTATTTGGTCTGTTGCTCTCTGGGATAAAATCTGGTCCAGGTCTTTAAAACTGTATCGCTCTGCCTCTCTTACCCAGTCTTTATTTTATCTATATGCCGTTTCATACCCTCTTCAGATTCTAAATGCTGGACTTGTGGTGCTTTAAACGCTGACCTTCTGCATCTGTTATTCTTCTGTCCTGATGTTTATGCTTTCTGGAAAAAGGTTGGCTATACCTTTCTCGCATTTTTTCTCTCCCTGTCTCCTACTCCATCACTATCCTCTTTTTGGGAAGTCTTTCAGATTCCTTATATCTCCCTGCACACTCACATGGTCTTTTTGATCTTGTGCTTGATCTTGCATTCCAACACAGTGCTTCCAACTGGAAATCCCTTTCACACATCTCCATACAAGGCTGGTGGAATGCTATATGTCATTTCCATAGGCTTGATGTCGCCTTCACATCGTCTTGCAAACCAAGTCGCAACACTCTTCTTCATTGGTTACCTCTTACTACATACCTAGACCAGTTAACTTTCAAGAAAGTTGCTCATGTCACTTCAGAAAATTTTACACCTCCTTTAAGGACTTCTGCTTTCTCTCACTTGGTATTTTATTCTGTTTAATAATGGGTCTCTATGTTATATCAATTTATGCTTTAAATTTTGTATTAGTTATTTGTATCCTTTGTTTATTGTCCGTAATTCATCTTAGATATTAATATTCTGCAATACTGTGGTGTTTCTTTCTCCCCTCGCTTCCCCTTCCTTCCTCCCTGCCCCCTTTCCCTTATCTCTAAAACTTCCCACAAAATGCTTTTTATTTCTTTTTTGCTGATATTAGCACTTTTATTGCTATTTACTGTACTTATGTATTTTTCACTGTTTCTGCTAATATCTTTACTTGTTCATAATTTCTTTCACAAAAGCTTTTCAAACATAAAAAAGAAGAAAACAAATCTGATACGTGTATAAGTATGGTTGGAACACATGATTGAATATTTTTAATTTTCTTCGATACCTCAGACGTTCAGTGAAATTTTCTTACCATTCTATCATCCTCCTTTTCAATAGCTTTGTTCCCTCTCATGTACTTCCTTTTTACTATTGCTGACTGCCCCAGACTGAATAGTTGCAGCGAGACTAGAGGGGCTGGGGCGCAGCAGGCATCCCTAGCTTTAGATGTCACTTCTTTTTCTCAGCAAGCATGATGTGGTTGAACTCAGATGCTCTTTTCAGGATAATACGGGTAGGTCAAGGAACACCAGACTTGTGGTTCTTTCCCCAAATTCCGTGGTTTTTGGGTGATTAGACTCTTGCAAACTGTGAGAACAGAAAACAGGAGGGGTGAGGGGGACTCGCACTTGGAACTCTTACTATTAGCAGTAGGTAAATTATCGCTTAACTGTAGTACCACATTTGCACATCTTGAAGTAGGAACAACTATTTAATGTATCTAGTTTTCAAATAATGTATAGTTCTTGAAGGCTGTGGCCAGGATCACAAGTGCCTCACATCATTACATTTACTCCTTCCCCATGCTTTGAAGTTCAGCAGGAAAAAACAAAATAGAGCAAGCACCGCAAAAGCAGCTGAAGCTTGAATCACATTACAATAATTCTCCTTGTAGACATTTTAGAAATAATGCAAATGCATAATGCAAGCCCAAAATGTTCTGATGTCTTCAAAATGTAAAATAGTGCTCTTCTCCGTTAAGAAGTGAGTTAAGGAGAGCACTTCCGATCGTGAATTACTTTCTTTTTTGTCATCTTTCAAATCTGATACTAATGTGCCAGGAGATATTCATTCTTGTATTTGTAAATGGAGTAGTTGGCTATTAAGGTCTTGAGTAGCTTTCCTAAACATTTGTATTTGGGCTCCTGCCTGTTGAAAGTGAGACAGTATTTTGGATGGATCCCATGTGTACAACTAACTTGCAGTAAAATGGAACACATTACAACAAAAATGATACTTATCAGGCAGATTCTGGTCTCTAAGTCTACCTTGTATCAACATGCCCAATACTCTAATCTAATGGTCATAGAGACCATAAGAAAAGAGTATTCGTATGCACAACCTCATGCCTGGAGCAACAATTCAGATGGATGGTCTTGGGAAGCCAAAATTTCAGATTGTAAATTAATTAATTTATCAAACAGTTCTGCACGTTCATTTGTGGCTTTACTGGCAGCCATTTGTATATGAAGAGTTTTTTCAGTCTCCTTCTGGTTCCTCTTATTATGGTAAGCTTTTTACAACACTGAAATAAATTATACCAATGCATATGCCACTCTCGCACTTTAGTAACTGTATCCAAATGGAGACATTTAAGTGCAGAGGCCATCATTGTGGATAGGAAATAAGGGTCCTGTTTATGAGGCCAGAAATTAGCATTTATCACACATGATGGAAATGCTACACTTTCTTGGAGACACTGATTAATAATATTGTAGATAGCTTGATAAGCATTTTTCAAGTCTTGATAAGCAGCTGAAATATGGTGTACAATATATTATTCTGCATTATAATTTGGAAATAAAATGTTGCAACCTCTTTATGCGCTAATTAAGAAAACTTATTTGCTGGATTTAATTCTGGCAACCTACCATATTGCGGTGGTCTATTTGGTGTCACCAATCACTTCCATTCTTGTTTTCGTAATTTTATGCACATAAAATTATGAGAAATGAACAGATTTGTGTTGCATTTCTCTCTTTTTGCCACATTTCTTAACAGTTTTGAAATTCTCTATCTATCATATGAACAGTGTGCAATTTTTTAAGAAAATTATCCAATATTAATCGACTAGAAGCTAACTCACCCTGCAGATTAAACAATCGCTTACACTTGCATCAATGAGTTAAACAGTCCTCAGAACCATTTCCAGGGACTCATTCCTGACCATCAAGACAACTGGTCAAAAGAGGGAGAGCGAAGCAAAGTACTCAAAGTAAAGAAAGAGTGACAAAGAAACACTGCAAGATGTTAATAGCCAGATACAACACAACTCCAGGTCAAACTAAAATACTAAAAAACTAAATGACATGGCTTAACAATGACACAGACTTCTAGCCCACCAAAAGACACACTTTCATTCTCATTAGTAGGAAGTATATATGTAAAGAACAACTTCTAGAGGTCTCTGGGCATAAAAAAATACCTGCAACCTGCAAGAAAAAGTAGGTGCTAGAAGTGTGTGATCTCAAAGAGGGACCCACATTCTTGACACCCAAAGTAAGGCTCTCCAACAGAAAAACGGTTACAAAGTATGTTTATAGAATCAGGGGCATGGCCATTGTGCTATATCTGAACATGCCCTCAGAAACATTCAAAAATCACTCTGATACATCAGCACCCAACAAAACGAATGGTGGACCTCCTTTCACTCCTCTCTTTCATATGTACATATTCTAAAACTGTCCCTCAGCTGATGCTAATATCCCACTCAAGCACCACCTCCACTTGTTTAATAAATGCATAAAATCAATCCATACAATAGTTACAAATCAATAACTGTATAACAGTCAATCCATATTTAAATGTGCATTGTCCGAATGTACAACCACGTTCCTGTTGGCCAATTTGACCTCCTAAATTCCTAGTATACCCAAACCTTTATCTGTGTCTAACTTAGACCATATTTACACCTTGGTATCCTTGACACAAACATTCTGGACGCTGCTTGCAAAACACATTTATCTACACCTGGGTACCATGTGAGCCCTAGTCAGTGTAGTCAGCCGAGACCCATGCCCTGTGCTGTTTCAGAGGAGCACTTTCTGCCCTGCGCTACTCACATGAAAGGCTTCTGTATCATAATCTTAAAATCAGCCTTTTCTGTCAAAGCTGTTACTGTTTAACATCCCTGCATCTGACCACATAACATATTTACAACTGGGAGCTTTTCTACTTTCTAAATCCTATATCCTCTCTTGGCATCTCATGAACAAACATATCTACAACAACCTGGTGCCCTGTTTAATGAGACATGCTTGCACTCCTCTATGTGGTGACAAACAATATACAGTGGGTAACCTAAAATAGGAGCATATAGACCATAGCTACTTGGTGACAACATCACATTTATACATTGGCATACTTCAGCAGGAGCATGTAAAACATGAAGGGGTCTATTAGGATGGCGTGCGGATCGCCACCGACCTACCGGCGGTGGCAATCTGCACGCGAAAACACCCCGCTGGTTAGCCTTTTAAACCCAGCCACATTAGCATGGTGGGGGGAACCGGGGCAGACGGAAAGACCGCCCATTGCTTTTCCGCCGGTAGGCAATCATCACGATTGTCTACCAGGTGGAAAAGGCCCACAATACGGTGGCGTTGCCTTCCATATTAGGATGTTGCGGTTTCATGCCTTTCCACGGCGGAGACTCTGCCATGGAAATGCATGCGTAGTACTCTTTGGGGGCCCGTTGCGGGCCCAATGGGGGGTGGGGGGTGAGGGGCTGCACTTTAGGGTACCCATGGTACCCCTCAACATTGGCATGTGCAAGGTGGCAGGCACCGCGCAGGTGTTTGTCACGTTGTGCATGCCAGTGCACAACATGCATATATAGCATTGTGGTGGGTGCTGCTCACAGCTCCGCCGCCACAATGTAATATATGCGGGATGCCACTGCCACTGTGGCGGTGGCATCCTAATTGCCGTTGCGGGACAGCCGCACCACTGGTGGCCGGTCCCAGCACTGCTAGGATGGCAGGCGGACTTCAATTGACCCCTAAGAGAGGATTTGGGTGATCATAATGCCGCTTCATTAAATCCACCACTGCAACATTTACGCAAAGCAAAACAGGAATTGCAAAGAGAAGATCCTTGCCTGAAGTTACAGTTAGAACCATACTGCAATTTTTAACACTGGGAAACATGAAAGCGTGAGGCTGGGGAAAATTATCTTGTGTTGAAGTGGAGAGCAGGCAAAAATATCACCAAAAATATAACAATTCCTTCAGTGTCTCAAAAAAGATAGCCGTCAAAACTATCCTCTCTGAACAATGCCAAGCCTTCTTCAATAGCTACGTTTCCCTGGCAAAGTACAAGTCAAAGCCTGCATTTGCCACCAAACATGTGGGAGTCTAAAATCAATAAAGACATGAGGCAGTTAAATTTCTGATGGTTCTTATTATTCATCAGCTGTGAGAAGCTGGGTGCCAGTATGGACACGGACCCCAAAAAACAAAAGTTAACATGGGTTTTCGCAGATAACAATACATTTTGCATATATTGGACAAATGATACAAAGTCAATGAGAGACAGATGCTCAGCGAAATAGTACGGGCTTTCCACTTATTTACCCAAATATTAGTTAGAATAAGCTATAAATGGGCATTAATTTATGAAATCATCAACAGAAGAGTAACAAAAGCTTCTTACGTGCACTTGTTATGTAGTAATTTCTCAATGCACTGTGGTTACTACAAAAGTCTAGACAGTTCATGTTCACTTAGAAGCCAACACTGTGCACGGCCTACAGGCTGTGCTCCTATTGAGTGTTACAAAATGGAACCTGCAATAAAATTGATTCCACAAGAGAATAAGCACTTTAGTACTGATTAGCAGGGGTAAAGTGCACAGAGTCCTAAAAGCCAACAAAAATGAGTTCAGCAAAGGAAGGCAAATATCCGGGAAGATCCTGCAGAAAGGGCCATCTCTAACAGTCTTAAGGAGAAAAAGTACGCCATCATCAGTTTAAACAAAAGAAGCAATTGATGGACGGAATGCTGGACAATGCAAACATTTACTCCCAGTCACAAATATCTGGATGTAATCCATAATTCTTTTGCTTTCCACACCACCCCAGTTTGGACCCCGCCCTATGCAAATCAGTCTTGACTCTGTTCTTTGTGGGATTAGTCCAGCCAGAACTGCCAAGCCAGGTCCTCCTTGGACCAGAAACAAGCATCCTGGGACCGGTTTCAGGGCATCACCCTTCATCAGCCAGGCTAGCTTCAATCCAGTGGTGTAGGGAGCATGGGACCCACGTCTGGGCATACCCTTCTCAATGAGATTGACATATGCAATAGAAATAATTGATGGACGGAATGCTGGACAATGCAAACATTCACCTCTAGTCACAAAGATCTGGGTTTAATCCATCATTCTTTTGCTCAACACAACACCTCAGTTTAGACCCAGCTACATGCAAATCAGCCTTGACCCTGTTCCTTGTGGGAACAGTCCAGCCCGAACTGACAAGCCAGGTCCCCCTTTGACCGGAAACAAGCATCCTGGGACCGGTTTCAGGGGATCACCCTTCATCAGCCAGGCTAGCTTGAATCCAGTGGTGTAGTGGGCACAGGACCCACGTCTGGGGATACCCTTCCCACTTCCCATAAAAACTAACCCCAAAAATGCAATTACTGGATTACTGTTATATCGCCCTCCAGGAGCTGCTGCTCAGTTTGGCAGCCAACTTATTGAATTTGCTACTCTGCTAGCAGTTAGATATAAAAAGCTTATTATTCTGGGTGATCTAAATCTTCACTTTGAAGTCATAAACTCCAGGGAGGCACAAATGGTAGCTGTCGTATTGAACTTTGTGGGAATTAGACTTCTCTCTACAGCCCCCACACACCAGCTGGGCCATCTTTTGGACCCTATTTTTGCGAATTGGGAAGGCATTAAGGCCCACTGATTTGGTCAGATCATAGCATTGTTCCATTTGAGATACAAAAGGAACTCTCAGGAACCTTACCCTTAAAACATCCCCCTCAGAAACGTCGCAATTGGAAAAAATTTACTCCTGAACTATTCACTAACATTTTAGCAGAGCACCCCCCGACACTTGGTAACACCTTACAGGAGGTATGGGACAGTTATGAGTAGTGGATGTCAAAAGCACTAGATAAGGTTGCCCCCTGGACATCGAAACCACCGGTAAGGCAATCTAGAGCTGCTCCGTGGTTTTCAGAGAAACTTAGAATGGCTAAAGCTCAATGCAAAACCATAGAACGGAGATGGAGAAAGAACTATGCTCCTGAACTTAAATTATGTTACAAAACTGAGCTTAAAAAGTATCAGAAATTGGTCAGATTGAAGAAAAGTCTCCATTTTAAAAATAGAATTGAGCAAGCAGATAATCCCACGAAAGAATTATTTAGCATCTACAAGGAACTCACAATTCCTTCGAGACTTGAAACTCAAGACACATACTCAGCTGAGACATGCGATCTGATAGCTGACTTCTTTGTAGATAAAGTGGATAACATCCATGCCACCTTTGTAGATAATAAAACTCCCTTAAATAATAAGGTGGATATCAGACCCATCCTAACACACAAATCCTCTCTGGCTAGCTTTAAAACCCCAGACAAACATGAACTTTTAGGCATTGTCAACAGTATACAGTCCGGCTCCCCCACCGATGCCTGTCCACCGGACCGGTGCAAGGGAGTTATGGAAAGTACATTAATTGACTATATCAGTCACATGGTTGCACTATCTTTTCAGGAATGCTATGTTCCGGAGGTTTGGAAAACTGCTCAAGTTATACCTTTAAAGAAAAAGCCTAACATTCCCATCTCTCAGCTCCAAAACCTCCGTCCCATCTCCCTTCTCCCATTCTGCGCTAAAGTAATAGAAATTATCGTGAATAAACAGCTCATGGAGTACTTGGAAGCGGAAGCTCTCCTGCACCCCTCTCAGTCGGGCTTTAGAACAGGTTACTCTACTGAGTCGGCAGTTCTATACTCGACTGAGCGTCTTCGGCAGATAGTGGACGAAGGCGAGACGGCGGCGTTGGTCCTGTTGGACCTTAGTGCAGCATTTGATACCGTGCTGCACTCAACGCTGCTGTCTCGTCTCTCGGACATGGGGGTAACGGGCCCAGCACTTGCTTGGCTGCGCTCCTTTCTGGCCAACAGAAGCTTCCAGCTACACTGCCCGCCCTTCAGATCATCCCCTCGTGAGGTGAGCCATGGGGTTCCACAGGGCTCAAGTTTGAGTCCTACGTTATTCAACATCTACATGGAACCCCTGGCTCACATTGTAGAGGGTTTCGGGGTGGGCATTGTCAGCTATGCTGACGACACCCAGCTGGTGTTCAAGTTAACTCCTGACCGCAGAGAAGATGCCACCAATTTCTCGGACTGCATGTCTGCAGTAGCGGTCTGGATGAATAACAACTGCCTTCGTCTAAATGGCGAAAAGACCGAAGTACTGGTGATTGGAAGAGCAACTTCTGCTTGGTCTCGATCATGGTGGCCTACCAAACTGGGTAACCTGCCCATTCCCGTGGAATCGGTAAGAAACCTAGGCGTTATGCTGGACTCAGACATCTCTGGCAAGACCCATGTCAGCAGGGTAACGGGAAGGTGCTTTGGTATACTAAAGGTTCTTCGAAAGGTGCTGGATCTCCTTCCTACCGGAGCCAGAAAAACCATTGTCTACGCGCTAGTGACTCCCCATCTAGACTATGGGAATGCCCTCCTGATTGGGCTCAGTCAGAGGGGTTTACATCAACTGCAATGTGTGCAGAATGCTGCCGCACGCCTTGTGCTTGGACTCTCACGTAGAACTTCCGCAAAAACTGCCTTAGTCAAACTCCACTGGTTTCCGGTTAGGGAGAGGATCAAATTTAAGATCCTTTGCTATGCTCATCGCATCCCCCAGGACAAAGGTCCTGAATACTTAAAAAATCTCCTCACTATACATCGCCCTACCCGGAACCGAAGATCATCTGGTATGATGCTAATCAAACTCCTGCGAATCTTCAGGGCCAAAATGGGAGGAAGCTCCTTCAGGTACTTAGCTTCCAAGCACTGGAATGCGCTCCCGCTCCATTTACGGATGGAACCATCTGAACTGAGATTTCGGGGAAAACTGAAAACTTTCCTATTCCCCAACATGTAAGGTCTCCTGAGCTTCTTTTCCATAGCTGCCCTTGGATCTCTGTATTGTATCAGCAGTTAGCACGGGGACACACAGCTCTGTGTAGTCAGGCACTTTATAAATTATTTATTATTATTATTACTTAGGACGACATAATCAAAAGAAACAATTGATGGACGGAATGCTGAACAATGCACATATTCATCCCCAGTCGCAAAGATCTGGGTTTAATCCATTATTCTTTTGCTCACCACACCACCCCAGTTTGGACCCATCCAATGCAAATCAGTCTTGATCCTGTTCCTTGTGGGAACAGTCCAGCCCGAACTGCCAAGCCATGTCCTCCCGGGACCGGAAACAAGCATCCTGGGACCGGTTTGAGTGCATCACCCTTCATCAACTAGGATTCACCAATTATTCTGAATATACGAATAGATAAGTATTTAGCTTTTGAGTACAAGTACTTAAAAGCCACAATCCACAGAAATCTTCACCACAGTCCCTCACACAAGTCATGCATGCACTGGAAGATTTCGGCCACATCCAGTTGTGCTCTGGTCAAAGCATTGCAGATGAGGCTATTTCCACCATCACCATGGGGTACACCAATGGAAAGTGAACACTCCCATGGTCACCTAGTCAGGGCTCCCCAAATAATTTTAGTGGACACACAAGATGTTTGTGAAAGAGCAAAGTACAAAACAAAGGCAAGCACAAACATAACTAGCTGGTCAGTTATCTATCTGCAGCCGCCAACAAGAGGTGCAGTGGAAGGGGGTACCAAAGCACATTTCAGCTTCAACCGACAGATGGCCAGCAGTTGGGGATCACAAGGATTGTGGCCTGCAAGAGTTAGCAATCCATGTTCCCTGTGTTTGTATTTTAAAAATGCAAACCTTTTTTTTTTAAAGCAGCTCAATTGCTTCACGGGGGAACAGGTGTGCTCAAAAACTTTTCATTTTGCAAACGTTTCATCAAACCATTTCACTTGACTGGAGTGGGTGACACATGCCAAACCTTTGATGCTGAAGATTTATGTGATGAAAGCTTTCGTATATATTTGATCAAGGTGGACAGTCAAAATATTGATTTTTAAATATCGAAGTACATGTATATCAACGTATAAATATCGTAGGGACAGATTATCAACATCAAGAATATCGACAACCAGAATATCGAACTGAAGGTAAGAAATAACGTTGTTGCAAATATCGATGTTAGTAATATCGATAGTTAAATTATCGATATTATTAATATTGATATTTATATTACTGTTATGTATTTTAGTATGTATTTTATTTGTATGTGTTCTATAGTTTGTCTTAAGTATTGTACTGTATTTTTAAATATGTATATTCATTTTTTAGAAATTTGTAATTTTTTTTAAAGTAAATTTTGCGTTTTAGTACCATAGCGGGTTGTGGGTTTATAGGCGTTTAGGGTGGAAAGTAATTTAATTATAATAAATTAAATAATAATTTTGGGGAATAATTAATTAACTTTAATTCAATTTTGTGTTTTATTTCTGTAGTGGGTTGGGGGTTTATAGGGGATTAGGGTGGGAAGTAATTTCATTTTAATTAAGAAACTATAACATTTTAATTATTAGTATTGATAATTAATTTGTTGTTAATTATTCTCTAATTGGTAATTAATTATTAATAATTGATAACTATATTATTTGAATTAATGTATTATTGGAGTGGGCTGTGGGTTCATAGGGAAATAGGGTGGGAAGTAATATATTTGTAGTTAAGTAATTAATTAAGAAAAAGTGGGTACTGATAACACATTTTTTGTTAACTAATTATTAATTGGTTGTACATTTTTATTCAAAATTATTTCTTGGTACTGATAAAAACAATGTGTTATTGAATTATTAATTAGTTATTCAATCCTAATAAATATTATTTTTGCTATTGATAAATTAATGTTTACGTGGTTATTAATTTCATTACGTAGTATTTATTGTTTTTAATAATTACCTTATTTTTGATTATTAATTGCAAATTCATTTTTATTAATTAATTAATTCAAAATTAAATTAATTGTGTAAAATGTTATGTGGAGTGTGTTGTTTGTTTATTGGGGAATAGGGTGGGAAGTATTTAATATTATTAAAGTAATTATTATTTTTGAAATATTTGTAGTTTTTTTTCTTAATGTAGTAATAAATTATTATTTAATTACAATATTTATTTGATTTATAAGTAAGTTATTTTTAACGTCTACTCTGTCCAACACTTTCCCTACTGTTGCACTCTTGGGAGTGGGAATAGTAATTTCTACCCCTACGCTATCTAGCGCTTTCCCTACTGTTGCACTCACTGGAGTGGAAATAGTAATTTTTACCCCTACGCTATCCAGCGCTTTCCCTACTGTTGCACTCACTGGAGTGGGAATAGTAATTTTTACCCCTATGCTATCCAGCGCTTTCCCTACTGTTGCACTCTGGCGTGGGAATAGTAATTTGTACCCCTATGCTATCCAGCACTTTCCCTACTGTTGCAATCTCTGGAGTGGGAATAATCATTTTTACCCCTACGCTATCCAGCATTTTTCCTACTGTTGCACTTACTGGAGTGGCAATAGTAATTTTCACCCCTACGCTATCCAGCACTTCCCTGGAGTAGGAATAGTAACTTTTACCCCTATGCTATCCAGCCCTTTCCCTACTGTGCACTCTCTGGAGTGGGAATAGTAATTTATATCCCTACGCTATCCAGCGCTTTCCCTACTGTTGCACTCTCTGGAGTGGGAATAATCACTTTTACCCCTACGCTATCAGGCGCTTTTCCTACTGTTGCACTCTCTGGAGTGGAAATAGTAATTTTTACCCATACGCTATCCAACGCTTTCCCTAATATTGCACTATGTGAAGTAAGTTTATATATATATATATTATTTTTTATTTTTTATTTTTGTGTTTAGTAGAGCGCAAACTTGACCCGTTAGGGTATCAGAGCGCTTTACAGAGTCATAGAGTTGTACAAGAGGCATGGGATCACAAGAGTATACCATAAATTAGGGAGGGTGGGGAGTGCTGAGTACACGAGGTATGAAAGTATACAAAGTACAGTTACTATTACAGTTGCTGAGGACAGGCCCCAGGTTTCTTGGGGGGGGGCAAAAGGTCGACGGAGTGAGGCAATAGTCTCTGTGGTGGTTGAGGGAACGGGGTTTCACTGAGGAATTTACCCATAAGGAAGGATTTGGCCTCCTTTTTGAAATGTGCAAGAGAGGGGATTCTTCTGATGGCGGGTGGAGGGAGTTTCATATTCTTGGTGCAGACCCAGCGAACGCCCGATTATAAGTTTTTTTTCTGAAAGCGTGCAGGCTGGAGTAGGAGGTCTTCGGCAGACCGTGAGTTTCTGATTCCTCTGGATACCACAAGTTTCTGTGCAAGATATGATGGGGAATTTGAGTGTAGGGCCTTGTGTGTGATGCATGCCAGCTTAAGTTGTATTCTGGCCTCAAAAGGAAGCCAGTTCAGCGCTTTCAGATGAGGAGAAATGTGATCAAATGTCCTTGTGCTGGTAAGTAGTCTGACGGCCGCGTTGAGGCAGGCTTTTAAAGGTTCTAGGGAGATCTTGGGTAAACCAGAGAGGGTGGAACAGCCATATTCCAGTCTAGAAATGACTAGTGCTTGGACTGCCAGTTTTAGGTCTGGAGCGTCAAGGAAGGGTTTTAGTTTCCATAGGTAGCTCAGTGGAATCTGGCAGATTTGGCCATTGAGGTGATGTGGTCTCGCATGTTCAAGTTGCAATCTAAGTTTATTCCCGGAGATTTGGCCGAATCCTCAATGGTCGGTGGACAATTTAAGGCTGTGATGGACTTAATCCATGTCTGGATCTCAGGGTCGTTTTTAGGAGGGGAAATTAGAAGAAATTCTGTTTTCTTTGCGTTGAGTTTGAGTTGATTGGAGGAGAGTCATTTGGTCAGCTTCAGGGCCTCATTCAGGGAGAGAATCCCCTAGAGAGATGAGATTTTAATGTAGATCTGAGTGTCGTTGGCGTACATATGGTAGGAGATATTTGCGAAAGACTTTGGCAAGCGGTTCTAGGTAAAGGTTGAAGAGGGTGGCGGACAGCGTTGATCCTTGAGGGACTCCAACTGTGACCGAAGAAGGAGCGGACAGGTTGCCGTTAATTAGGAATCTCTGTGAACGGTTTTGGCGGAAGGATCTAAACCATTCAAGGACAAGGCCATCTAATCATATCCTGAATTTGAGGCATTCAAGTAGCTTTACATGGTTGACTGTGTCGAAGGCCGAAGATATATCTATGAGGATTAGGAGACATGTTTTGCCTTGGTCAAGGGCTTGGAGGGCATCATCAATGATGAGGAGCATTATGGTTTCAGTGTTGTGTCCTGTCTGAATCCAGATTGGAAGTCATTGAGTAGGTCTTTGCAGCAAGGATGGCGGGCGGATTGCTAGACTGACGGGGCAAGTCGCCCGCCATCCTAATGTGCCCCTTGGTTCCGGTTTTCTTTTGATGTTTTGGACAGTTTGTTGGATTGGTGTTTGACCAGTTCAAAGAGTTTGCGGGGTCTGTTCTGGGCTTCCCCTAGTTCCGATCTGAAGAATTCTGTTTTTGAGTTGAGGATGTTCCTGTTGTATGTATTTCTGGCCTGGCGGAAACGTTTTAGGTGAGAGGCACAGGGGTGCTGCCTCAAGATTCCTTCGGATTGTCGGAGGGATCTCCTCTCATTGTTGAGGGATCCAATGAACCATAGGTTTCTATCTTTGAATTGAGTTATTTTTAGTTTCAGTGGGGCTAGGTCATCCAGAATGTTCAACATAGTTGCAGAGTAGTGATCGTTGAAGTCACTGACCATTGTGATATGCGGGGGAGAGGTCAGATTTGCAATGAACCTCAAATTCCTTGTGGTCCAGGTTCTTGGTGTCTCTGACCCAGCATTTAGGAGGCACCGGTTGTGGTGCTCTTGTCTTGTGGGTGCCAGGTAGAAGGAAGGCAATGGCATGGTGGTCAGACCAGTCACAGGGGTCTATAGAGATAAGCTTTCATTTATTGTAACATTATGTATTGCTTATTATTTTTAAATATGTTTTAATATTTTTCACTATATTTCTTTTAATGATATGTATTATTTACTTAATTTTACATTATTATTAAAACATTAAAAAAACAATATTTTTAACATCGATATTTATGACAACAATATTTTCCCCCTGATATTTTTGTACTTACCTTTATGTAGATTTCTGTGTCAATATTTTTGTAGTAGATTTTCTGTCCGTGACAATTCTGTCAGGCATTCTTTGGTCAGACTACCTTGCCTAGCATGTACTACTTTACAGTTTTGTTCAATCTTTTCATCAGCAATATAAAAAGTATAATAATATAAAAGCATTGTTTGCATTTAAATGTGAGTCACACTGAATGATTAAAGACAAGTTGGAATATTAAATTCTGGGTCAATGATAACATACATACAATGGAGGATGAACGCTGTAAAGTCAGATGGTATGGCGTAACTAGAACGTATTAGTTGCAATACAGATGTCACATTCATTTGTTTTCTCTTAATTTTGTTATTTGAAAGACAAAAGTAATCTTCATCTATCTGTCAGTTCTGTGTGATGCTCAGAGGTTGCAGGAGCAAAGTAGTGTGAGTCTGTGATAGAAAACAATGAACAAATGGATCTTTTGAAGGGGAAGAGAGGAAAAACAGTAGACGATTGACATCTTTGAATCATGTACATAAACAATGTATATAGATTCCTGACTATCTGGATAATTACGAGATGCCACAGGAGTAGATGTGAAAATCTAAGTAAACCGTTGACTTCCAAGCAAACTGCTTCTCTACATTTACTCAAGTAGTACGTCCACTGGAAGATCGTCACCATCGACAACAACTTAGACCCCCAACCTACCATTTTCTGCCTCGACAACATCAACCAACTAGCAAACGCCGGCCAAACGATCATCACCTGGGCTCTGCTCGCTATTCAGACCACCATACTCATCAGGTCATCTATACACTCTGGAGCGCCCATCGCCCGAGCCCCACCATCTCTTCAACCTCGGAACCAACCCACTCAGCATGGAACTCACCTGCATTCTCAACACGTCCATCTCCACAGCAACCTTCCCGGACAAATAGAAACAGCCAGAGGCCAGACCTCTTCTAAAGAAACCCTCTGCTGACTCCAGCGATCTCAAAATTACCAACCGATCTCCCTGCTCCTACAACCAGCCAAGTTATTCAAAAAAGCAAACAACCAACAGCTCACCAAACACCTGGAAATAAACCTCCTACTCAATGCTTTACAGTCAGGATTTTGTGAACACAACAGCACTGAGACTATGCTGATTGCTGCCACAGATTACATCAGAACTCTCCTCGACCGTGGAGAAACTGGGCCTTGATCCTCCTCAACTTCGCTGCTGTGTTCAACACCATTTCCCATCAGACTCTCATTGACAGACTCCACATCAGCATACAGCAAAACACCCTCAAGTGGATCGCCTCTTTCACCACAGGATGCATCATATGTGGCGTACCCCAAAGGTCATCCCTCAGCCCCACCCTGTTTAACATCTACATAACCCCCTTGCAGATGTCGGATGATCCCACTGACTCAACATAATCTCCAAGGCAGATGACACTCAGCTAATCCTCATGCTCACCGAGGACCCATCAGTGCCAAAATTACCTTCTGCAACGCCATGACCAACGTGACCAACGTAGCCAAATAGATGAGAGGCAACTGCCTCAAACTCAAACTCAAATTGGAGAAAAAGAAGTACTGGTCTTCAGGAAGAACAGCTCCGGGGGATCACAACTGGTGGCCAGCAGAACTCAGACCAACACTGTGCATGCAACCATGGCATCATCCTCGACAGCAAACTAAACATGAAATAACAAATCAACACAGTTGCCTCATTCTGATTCTACACCCTTCGCATACTCTGCAGAATCTTATGCAAGCCCTTGTCACCAGCCACCTCGACTCCAGCAACGCTCTTTACACTGTTATTTCCACTGAGCTCCTCAAAAGACTCTAGATCATACAGAACAATGCGGCAAGTTTCATCCTGGACCTCCCCAAATGGACCCACATCACCACCACCTCCGACCGAAACCTTCACTGACTCCCCATCCAGAAGAGATATCAGTTTAAGATCCTCATACACACCTATAAAACTCGACATGATCAAGGACTGTTCTACATCAACCATTGACTGAAATTCCATCTGTCCGCAAGATACCTGCACTTTGCCACACTCACCCTTGCACACAGCTCCTGCATCTATTGGAGCCGCAGCAGGGGGTGCTCCTTCTCCTACATTACTGTCAAGACCTGGAATTACCTGTTCCTTCACCTCTGAACAGCACCCTCCCTGGAGGACTTCGGAAGGAAACTAAAATCCTGACCTTTCGAGTGAGACACCCTCAGCTCCCAGACACCCCTAGGGGTGACAGTGCTGTGCTATACAAAAACCGATTGAGTGATTAAAGTTGTCTAACAAGTGGCCAGATTGCACGATTAATTACAGTGAAGGTGAGTACTTACAGAGCCGTCATTGTGATCTCGCTACAGACAGGCCCAGCAGGGTGTTGCAGATAGCATTGTACACAATACACAGTCTATACTTGCCTATGATAAATGGCTTTCTTGTCAACCTGAGTTCCCTGTTATTTATTAGTAGATTCCATACTATTCTGTGCTTGTCCCTCCACTGGAACATAGCTTGTTTACCCTTGCTTTTGATTGGCACTTGTGTAACATTAGAATGCTGACATCATAACATTACTTTTTCTGTTTTTTTATTTTATTACTTGCTTATCACTCCAATGCATACAGAGCATGCTTGTGCTCTTTACTGTGATTCCCCTTATCTCTGAACTCCTGTGCTGACTCCCGATTCTCTTCTGCAGTGCGCCACTTGCTGGATTGCAGCCTTCGTGATGCTCAGATGTTCTCCTTTCCCTGTCTCTCTACTACCACCCTGCCTGTTGTTGCTCATCTCTGGTGTGCTGGGCACTGGATGGCTGCCTTAGTGATGTCCTGAATTTTGTCTGATTGCACTTTGCAGTGATGCCCCTCTCCATGGTGGTAGACACTACTGATCTTGCAGATACCAGAGGCTTTTAAACTCGGGTGGCACTGGCAAAGCCAAAAGCTGTGACTGTCCATGTTATAAAAATAGAAAACAATGTATCATTATTTTCTGTGCTTTCAAATTGGCTATCATGCGTTGCATCCTCAACACAACTCCTGTCATGCTTTCGATGATGCAACATTAATTACCAGTGGCTGAGATTAATGTAAGCATTGTATCCATCACTTTTTTCTATCCTTCATTATGTACCATAAGTGTGACTGGTATGCCTAGATGTGGGTCCCGTGCTCACTGTGCCACTGTGATTGTGATTGTGATTGTGTTCTTATATAGCGCACTACCACTCCAAGGAGTATCTTGGCGCTGCGATTCCAAGATGGTTAATAGAGATGAGAGGTAATGATGATTTAGTGAGCGTGCAGGGTGATGATTATACCAATGCTTTGTAGTCTGATTCTGAAAGGGAGTAGATCCAGGTTTTTAGGTTTTTCCTGAAACTAAGTTCTGTTGTGTTATGGCGTAGAGACAAGGGGAGGTTGTTCCAGGCCTTTGCTCCGATGACAGCAAGATATTTTCCTCCTTTGGTCGTTAACCTAAATCTGGGGATTTGAAGTTGGTTAGTGGTAGATGACCTGAGGGTTCGTTTCGGCTGATATGCTTGAAAGTACTTCCTCAAGTACAGCGGGCCTTGATTGTGGTAGGCTCTGTAGGTGATGGTGAGTACCTTAAAGAGGATGCGTTTATGCACCGGGAGCCAGTGCAGTGCATCTAGTGCTGCCGATGCTGAGGACCTTCTGGGTAGTTTCAGTACAAGCCTGGCTGCTGCGTGCTGGACCATTTGCAGTCTGTGCAGGGCCGATTTATTCAGCCCTGCATACAGACTGTTGCAATAGTCCAGTCTGGACGTTATAAGCGCTACAGCCACTGTCTGTCAGCACTTAGGGGAAGGAAATCAAAGAATTTCCTGAGGCTTTTGATGGTTCTGAAGCAAGTCCCTGCTACTTCTTTGGCTTGTAAACTGAAAGAGAGGGTATTGTCGAACTTAATGCCCAGGTTTCGAACAGAATAAGTTGTCTTGGGGGGGGCTTCCACCATTTCCGGCTACCAGTCCTTTGGGGAGAAACAGTTATTGAGGCCAAAAGGAACAATCTCAGTTTTGGCTGAGTTACATTTTAGATGATTTTGGGTCATCCACTTAAAGGTTGCTGTTAAGCACTCTTTCAGAGTTTGCTCAGCGTCAGTTTGATTTTTGTCAAGGGTCAACACGAGTTGGGTGTCATCAGCGTAGGCAATAGTACTGATGTTAAAGGTGGAGATAAGTTCCAGTAAGGGTACCATATAAAGGTTAAAAAGGGTAGGGCTCAGGCTTGAGCCCTGCGGCACCCCAGATGTCAGGAGCTTCTCCTCAGAACGGAAATTGCCTAGCATGACAACCTGTCGTCTCTGCTCCAGATAGTTCTTGAGCCATTTGAACACGGTTCCTGCTATGCCAGCTTTGGTCAGGCGGTGTAACAGGATAGCATGTGACACCGTGTCGAAAGCCGCAGAGAGGTCCAATAGGATCAGGACAGCCATTTTTCCCTGATCTAAGGCAGCACGAATGGTTTCTGCTGATGATAGTAGCGCTGACTCAGTGGAGTGGTGAGCCCTGAAACCAGCTTGGCACGGATGTAATAAGTTGTTGTTTTCTATGTGGGCCATCAGTTGTTTGTTAACAAGGGATTCGGTGACTTTGCATATTGCGGGGAGGAGGGAGATGGGGCGCAGGTTAGACAGTGTCGTAGGGTCAGGTATTACTTTTTTCTGTAGTGGTCTGACTGCGGCCAGTTTCCATTGAGAAGGAATATCCCCTGTTTGCAGGGACGCATTAATAATAGAATTAATGCAGGGGTTGACCTCGTGTATTATGGTTTTCAGAAGTGTTGGAGGACAGGGGTCAAACGGGGAACCCGATTTGGTGGCCAATATCCTTTGGTGGGATTCTTCCAGCGTAATATGGTTGAACTTTGTCCACCAAGGATGGGCTGGATCGGTGCCAGGCTCTGCCTCAAAGTTTTTTAGGACTGGTTGTGGAAAGTCTTTCGTCAGGGTGTCGATTTTTTGGGCAAAGTAGTTTGCGATGTCATTGCACAGGGTCTGGGACGGTGGAATTTCTCGTGATAGAGCTTTAGGTTTGTTGAAGCTGTTGACTATTTTAAAGATGTCCTTATGTTTGTTTTTGGATGCTTCAATGCAGGAGGTGAAGTAGGTTTTCTTTGCGTTTTTAATCATAGAATGATAGAGTCTCCTGGCATTTTTATAGTCCTCTTTTGCTTCGTTCGCATACGTCCGGCGCCATTTTCGTTCCAGGTGTCTAACGCCGACTAGATGCTCTTTGAGTTTATCGGAGAACCATGGGGCAGACTGTCTTTTTTTGTTCAGAGTGCCTTTAGACCCTGAGTTCCTAATCTTATTGCCAATGTTGGCCATCCATTCCTCAAATTTTTGATTATCTTCAAGCGTATCCCCTGATAAAATGGGTTTGCTGTCTTTGGTCCATTTATCGAGGTCAGGATGTTCCAGAATTTTCCCCCAACAGGGGAGGTTAGCTCCTTTTTTTACCGCCACCTTGGTATTTAATTTGTTTCCCTTTAAAGGGATGGAAAATTCAATGAAGTGGTGATCTGTCCAGATTTGGGGCTTAGGGGGGTTTACCAGTATGTTGGTTAAATTCGAACATATGCAGTCGAGGGTATGCCCTGCGTTGTGTGTGGCCTCAAGCGTTTGGAGTTTAAGTCCTATAACCTGTAAAATTTCTTTAAAGCTTGTCGCTTGGCCGTCAGTAGAGTCGTCAAGATGGAGATTGAGGTCTCCCAACAGGGTAAAATTAGCGTATCTGAGAGTCAGATCGCCCAGCACTTCCCCCACGTTTTCAAGAAACTGGGAGGGATGTCCAGGAGGGCGATACATCAGTATCCCTGCAAAAGCAAAATAGTCTAGGGCTTGTATGCAAAAGCTTAGGCTCTCAGCACCTCGTATATTTGGTGGTTCTTTCATAGTGCACTTAAGGGTGTCTCTGTGAATGATAGCCAGTCCGCCTCCGCGCTGTTCAATGCGATCTTGTCTGCATATAGAAAAGCCCAAGGGGAGGGTGTGGACTATGTCGGGGTTTGACCATTCACGGAGCCAAGTTTCCGTAATGAAAAGGCAGTCCAAATCATTTTCCGTGATGAGATCAAATAAGTGTGCGGAGTTCTTGACCATTGATCGTGCATTAATTAGACCACATCTAAGGTTATTTGGGCTCACTTCCTTGATGATAGTGCAATATGGCACTAGTGTCTTTTTACATGTATTGCAACAGATAGGACCTACCCATTGATCTACAATCAGGGAATGAGTACAACTATTGTATGGGTGATTATTTAGGGCAACAATGTCCGGTTTGGATAGGTTGGTCACCTGAATATCCTGTAAGGCCCCTGGACCATTCTCCAGCTCGTCCTCAGCGCCGACGGGCGCAGACGGTCTGGACTCTGGCGTGACTCCGGCGCTGATCCGCGCGCGTCCGCTGCGCGGAGGCATACCGTGGCTCCATATGTAGGGTAGACTGGAGCGCTACCAATTTCAGCCGTCCCCCCACCCAAGATGTCTGCCCTCGGCAAACTCCAATCAGGACTCAGCCCTAAGATCGGCTGTGAGCGTCCGAGCTGCCAACGAGGGGAAAGGAGCAGCCAAAATAATGGTGAGTGCTCAGGGAGGTGTGGGAAGGTGAAGTCAAGTAATTACAAATGTTAAAAAGTCGGCGCAAAATAAACGAATAAAACTCTGCAACCAGCGCTATTTATCAGCTAGGTAACACAGGAGAATTCTCAGTCAGCTAGGTACACGCTAACTACCTCCCGGCTTCCGCCTCAGGAGGGGTCCACAATTAACACTCTCTTCGGTGTAGGAATCTTACGTGTGCTTCCAATGTGGCTCCTTATGTAGGGTAGACTGGAGCGCTACCAATTTCAGCCGTCCCCCCACCCAAGATGTCTGCCCTCGGCAAACTCCAATCAGGACTCAGCCCTAAGATCGGCTGTGAGCGTCCGAGCTGCCAACGAGGGGAAAGGAGCAGAAAAAATAATGGTGAGTGCTCAGGGAGGTGTGGGAAGGTGAAGTCAAGTAATTACAAATGTTAAAAAGTCGGCGCAAAATAAACGAATTAAACTCTGCAACCAGCGCTATTTATCAGCTAGGTAACACAGGAGAATTTTCAGTCAGCTAGGTACACGCTAACTACCTCCCGGCTTCCGCCTCAGGAGGGGTCCACAATTAACACTCTCTTCGGTGTAGGAATCTTACGTGTGCTTCCAATGTGGCTCCTTATGTAGGGTTGACTGGAGCGCTACCAATTTCAGCCGTCCCCCCACCCAAGATGTCTGCCCTCGGCAAACTCCAATCAGGACTCAGCCCTAAGATCGGCTGTGAGCGTCCGAGCTGCCAACGAGGGGAAAGGAGCAGCCAAAATAATGGTGAGTGCTCAGGGAGGTGTGGGAAGGTGAAGTCAAGTAATTACAAATGTTAAAAAGTCGGCGCAAAATAAACGAATAAAACTCTGCAACCAGCGCTATTTATCAGCTAGGTAACACAGGAGAATTCTCAGTCAGCTAGGTACACGCTAACTACCTCCCGGCTTCCGCCTCAGGAGGGGTCCACAATTAACACTCTCTTCGGTGTAGGAATCTTACGTGTGCTTCCAATGTGGCTCCTTATGTAGGGTAGACTGGAGCGCTACCAATTTCAGCCGTCCCCCCACCCAAGATGTCTGCCCTTGGCAAACTCCAATCAGGACTCAGCCCTAAGATCGGCTGTGAGCGTCCGAGCTGCCAACGAGGGGAAAGGAGCAGCCAAAATAATGGTGAGTGCTCAGGGAGGTGTGGGAAGGTGAAGTCAAGTAATTACAAATGTTAAAAAGTCGGCGCAAAATAAACGAATAAAACTCTGCAACCAGCGCTATTTATCAGCTAGGTAACACAGGAGAATTCTCAGTCAGCTAGGTACACGCTAACTACCTCCCGGCTTCCGCCTCAGGAGGGGTCCACAATTAACACTCTCTTCGGTGTAGGAATCTTACGTGTGCTTCCAATGTGGCTCCTTATGTAGGGTAGACTGGAGCGCTACCAATTTCAGCCGTCCCCCCACCCAAGATGTCTGCTCTCGGCAAACTCCAATCAGGACTCAGCCCTAAGATCGGCTGTGAGCGTCCGAGCTGCCAACGAGGGGAAAGGAGCAGCCAAAATAATGGTGAGTGCTCAGGGAGGTGTGGGAAGGTGAAGTCAAGTAATTACAAATGTTAAAAAGTCGCCGCAAAATAAACGAATAAAACTCTGCAACCAGCGCTATTTATCAGCTAGGTAACACAGGAGAATTCTCAGTCAGCTAGGTACACGCTAACTACCTCCCGGCTTCCGCCTCAGGAGGGGTCCACAATTAACACTCTCTTCGGTGTAGGAATCTTACGTGTGCTTCCAATGTGGCTCCTTATGTAGGGTAGACTGGAGCGCTACCAATTTCAGCCGTCCCCCCACCCAAGATGTCTGCCCTCGGCAAACTCCAATCAGGACTCAGCCCTAAGATCGGCTGTGAGCGTCCGAGCTGCCAACGAGGGGAAAGGAGCAGCCAAAATAATGGTGAGTGCTCAGGGAGGTGTGGGAAGGTGAAGTCAAGTAATTACAAATGTTAAAAAGTCGGCGCAAAATAAACGAATAAAACTCTGCAACCAGCGCTATTTATCAGCTAGGTAACACAGGAGAATTCTCAGTCAGCTAGGTACACGCTAACTACTTCCCGGCTTCCGCCTCAGGAGGGGTCCACAATTAACACTCCCTTCGGTGTAGACTGAAAAGGCCAAAACATGCCAAAACCAGTCTTGAGTTCCTTTCATACAAGTTCAGAGAGGACCTGACTTGACAAGTCAGGCTTGACTGTTCCCGAGGGCGCAGTATCCAGGCTGATTTCCATATGGCTGGATCTAATCTGAGGTGGCATGGTGGGCAAAATAAAATGGACTGGAATGCGGCCCAAGTAATTACAAGTGGCTGAGATTAATCCAAGCATTCTTTCCATCACTTTTCTTGTATTCTTTGTTGCAATATATGTTGTCCCGGGCAATGCAGTGGCCCTTTTGAAAACCATAGAAATAAATGTTTCCAAGAAACACACATATAGAAACGAGTTTGGGTACTTAATACATTTTTAATGGACAGCCTCCCCCTTATATTAGCTCGCGATTCTGATTTATAACGACAGAATATTGGTTATAGCTAAGTAGAGTGGGGTTGTATCCAAGGTTTGTGAATGAGGATGCATTTTATGCATTTGGTCGCTAACAAAATGTTTGTATTTCAATTGCAAATGTTGCAGTATGCTTTTCTCCAAAACTTTGTCAATCCAAAATTTCGAAACCAAAATGTACTTTGAAGAAGGTCTTCTTACATTTATTTGCATATGAATATACATAATTCCTATAATGATAAGAAAGGGATGGCTCTCTTGAATGGGGTCACCTGAGGTCTTGAGTCAAATGTTTTTTCAGGAATGGCATGCATGTCGTCAACAGTTAATTAATATTTTCCCTTTTTATTAGGATTTCCAGAGTGTGCCACTTTTCTTTGCCTTTGAGGATGGATAACTCTTGTTTTCACAGTGTGTGATTTTGATCTGCCTTTTTTTCTTTGCCAATGTGACCATGTTTTCTTCAGAAAATGTTCCAATGAACTCAGTCGAACGGAAAGAAATATTGGCAGCGAAAATGAACTAGCTGATTGAAGTTTATCTTGCAGTTGAGCGATGTAATTTGCAATTAGTTCATGTATCATCTACCTTGATAAGAAGCTGAAGCTTCTAAAACTTAATAGAATTTGTGCCATTTGGTACAAGAGTTCAAGGAACTCACCTTCATTTGAAATAGCTGATTAATTTATCCAATAGCAATACCTTCACACCTAAACAAAGGGTAGAAATTTAACAAGCATTTACAATGCAATAGGTTTTGCAATTACTAGATTTTGAGCTATTGGCATTGTAAATGGCAATGCCTTTTATAATATTAAAAGGCACTGTCATTTACGATACCAGTAAGTCAAACTTTGACAAAAGGGAGACCTATTGTATTGCAGAACGGGGTGTCCTTGAAGCGGGTGCCATGCTCACCAATAAAGTAAAAAATAAAAAAAAATAAACTGAGCGTAGTGTCCCTAAAGTGGGTGCTGCGCTCAGCATGCTCGTTTATTTTTAAACAAATAAAAGATAAAAGAAAGTGCCTCTCAAAAAGAATAACTGTCCCCAGGAAGCTTCAGGTGATCATATGAATTAAAGCATTGACTGGCTCCTAAGGAACCTTTAGAACTACCAATTAACTAACTGCACACATTTACATTTCTTTCTGGTAACAGGACACCCTGGAGAGAAGGCTTGTTTCTTCTTTAGTTGTCTGTTTGCTCTCTCTTGGCAGTGCAGGGGACCTATGTTAGCCAGAGGTAACTCATGCTCAGCACTGACCATACAAAACAAACGTTGTCTTTTTTTCCAACAAAAAGTATGGGAACTGTTTTGGCAGCATTTTAAAAGCTTAGAAATGTTGTTGCCAATAGACCCTTTCCACTTCAACCTTTGTGAGTGGCTACAGCTTGTCACCAACTTCTATTCGCACCCATTTGCCATCATTTTGCATATTTAACAGCATCACTACCTCAAGCATGTTGCCATATGGATTACTGGGCCTTCTCCAATTACTCCCAGCCCCTTTTTATGCGCACACACAATGCATCCCACTGACCCTTTGGATACCTGCCTACATATTTTAGTCTCCACATCAACGAGAGTACCTATAACATAAACCTCTAGTATAACAAAAACTTAGAAACATAACACTGGACTTCTAAAGTAAATTATAATCATCAGCTTAATACAAATATTTTTCCACGCCTATGCATCGCACCTCCTAGTACATCACACTGCTAGGCAAGACAGGAAAAAAGCACACATCTGATCACTCTTTGGTGGCAACATAGGTGTACAATAAACACTGTTAACAACGCGCTCTTCCCAGTGTCGCCTGTTACCCGTCAGAGAAGGCGTTCCACAACTGAGTCTGAAGCGCTATTTAAATGCTCAAATAAAATCAGTGCTTGAAATGGAAAACCAAAAGCACCGGTACTCACTATCCCAGGGTACCTGTTTGCTACTGAGAAGTACTGCTTCTCTCCAATTAAAAGTACAGCAGCCGTGCTATGAAGTGCAGGTACTTAGCAACTGTTCATTCAAAGCACTGACTATAATGCATCTACCGAGAACAACAACACACTCAAATTCCCATATCTGGACCACGTTCCTTACCTTCTTTGTCCTCCTGTTCGGAAACCCCCCAGTCCCGACCTGATGGAGAGCCGCCCGCTTCGTCCTCGCCTCCGGACCCCGTGCTGAAGTCGATGTACCCACCTCCTGCATCTGCTTTTCGCAGGCCGACTCAATGCTGATCCGCACAGTGGGCATGGACCCTGGGCTTGATATGATCCCAAAAGTGGTGTTTGCTAACGGGGTCAAGAAGAAAACTGCACCGAGGACCACGAAACAAGAAGGTGTGCAGATGAAGCCCAGTATGGATGCCCCGCCAGGACAAAATGCTCATGCTGCCTTTACTTCTGAGTAGTTCACTGTTAACTAGCACAGTATTTCAGATGGCGGCGTTGAAGCGAGGTGAGGCTCCTCGAGCGGCCATTACGAGCGTGCAAGACAAAAAAAAAAAAGAAAAGAAGGGTGAATCCACAGCATGCGAGGAAGTCCCCCCGGCCTCAGTAAAAAACAAAACAAGTCAGGTCCCGGGCCGCGCTGTGATTGGCTGACGTCACGGGGGTGTCCCGGGCCGGCAGCCAATCACAGCGCGGCCCAGGAATGACGTCACGGGGGTGTCCCGGGCCGGCAGCCAATGGCAGCGCGGCCCGGGACAAAGGGGCGGGGCTTAAAAAAAGCACCAGAAACGCCCCCGAATCGCGTTTTCGAGAGAAAGCGCGATTGACAGCCTCTGCCTCCCAATGGCTAGCCTCCATTTATGGAGCTAGCCAATGATAGGCAGAGGCGGGTCATCACCCCAGATAGAAATCAAGAGGTTTTGCTAGCGCATGCGTACTTCGTACGCATGGCTAAGGCAAAACCTAAAAAGCAAATCAAAATTGAACGATTACCAAATTTGAGAACATATTTCTCGAGTTTAATCAGTGATTTACCATTTACAATTATGTTCATGTTGCAGAGGTATGTAATTTACTTTGTGTATTCTTTTCCTTTAATTTTACGAATGCATACATATATTTTCATTTGAATTTTTAGAGTTTGATCATTATTGCAATCTGATACAAATGAATCTGATTTTTTAGAGTACGAAGTATGAACCAATAAATAACAAAAATGTTACTGCCCTTGACTAAGAATTGAATGACGTGTGGCTAGCAATTGGTTATATGTGAACGAATTTGACTGCCTTCCTATTCGTTTTGGGTGAAGTAATAGAAAGAGAATATTTTAACAGTTTTTGCATTAATTTACAAATGTATTGCTACATTTGTGATTTTGTATCAATTATTTCCAATGATGTTTACGTAATTTCATTGGACTCTACGGCAGTTAAGCTTGAGCAGTCTTCTGAAGGTGTACACGTTTGTATGTATTTTGCAAATATTGATGCATACTGCCCTACATGCAATTTAATTTAAGTAGTCATGTTATTAATTAGACGTTTTCTTTATTTAAGTTGAAGGCAAGGAGTTGGCCGGAAGAACTAGTCCCATGTTTTTAATAAGTCAAATGCATCTTATTGAAATATACAACATTCTTAACTTCCCACCATTAAAGGCTATCTTCACTCAAATGTTTGAAACCTTTTCAGTATACCTGTTATTTGATGGGGTGACATGTTCCGGAGCTCTACCAGAGTTCTGGTTATGATATTTAAAAGCAATCCTAGCTTTACCGCCTTATATAGGTCATCCCCGCCGGCAACTACTGATACAAAATTTCGACGTGGTTCTATCTTGAACCTGATGTTCAAAACGGGCTTTCCTGACATTCCTAAATCAAAGGTTTATGCAAACTCATTGCAAGGGGAGTGTCTGCGTGTACTTTGTTCCAGAGTTCAGTGGCAATACATCAAATAGGTGTTTACCCTGCAGAAGAAGCAATTGAGAACATATTGACGTTTCTGTTGTAAACCAGTCCACAGGCGTTAACAGGGTCAATCACAGTCTAATGCACAAAGGGATAAACAACTGGGGAATTTACAAGGACTTATTAAGGGAAATTATTATCAGCCTATACAGCAACGCCTGGGTTAAAATGAAGATTAATGCAGGGTCCAGGTCTTCCAATAAAGAATACAAATAAGGGCGTTGAAGCAGATATGTGTCTAGCCCGTTGCTGTTCTTCCTCTACATTGCAGTTCAGGGCCAGACACTTGGAAGGTGAGATGCTTCCTCTGTTGTACATCTCATGTTATCTGCCAGCAAAACACTTCTTCCTAATAGGATCATGTACGGCTAGCAGCGTGCTCTAAATGAGGTCAGAAATATAATGCTTCCAAGGAATTGTCTGTTAATGTCTCTAAGCTATAGTTCATACACTTTGGCTGTGGTACTTAGGCTCAAACAAAGTTTAGAATGTGCCAGCATACATCTACCTAGAAATTAGGATATGATAGTTTGGCAAGCCACAAATCTTTTCCAGGTATTCTTAAAGTCAACCTATAGTGCACTAAGGTGAACTAGAAAATGTTTGGCTTGGCTGACAATTTCTCAGCTTCTGAAAAAAGTACATGTGGAGGCCTAGATTTAATAAAGCTCGGCGAAGGAAAGTGTTATCCTGGGATTTTCTTTACAAAGCAAATCAGGATGTGCATTGGATAGATTCCCAAATTAACCAAAGTTGTGATATGAGCTGTGTCACGTTCGCTTGCATCAAAGCATTCCATGTGGCGTAGCTGGGTGTTCCTATGCAACAATCAATGGGGTTTGACCCAAATCCCTATCAACAAACATTTGTAGAATGGTATTTTGTTCCAAAATTAAAAACTCCTTGGGAGAGGTGTAACAAGTAGAATTGTTTTTGTTTTCCTACCGTCCAGCACACACACCAAGCAGTAAAAATGTTAAAGGATAGTTTTTGTGCAAGGAGATGTGCATTGGCACATGGCAGCCTAAAGTGTGCCAGCATAGGGAGAGAGGAAGCCAGAGACGTATCTCCCTTTTCATGCAATGCAGCACCGCGACTTCAGTTGCTGCACTGAATTGCATTACTTGGTTTTAACTCTTGGACAAAATGTATCCTATCACAGATTAATACATCCTTCCAACATAGAACTCCTTGAGCATATGTTTAAACACAATTAGATGTTAACACCATTTATTTCACTTACTAAATGCAGTTCTCCAAGGCAATGATTTGTTCCAAGAATTTGCTTTGGGTCCTGATAGCGTTACAATAAAACCATCATATGTGACATATTTGTATAGAGTGTGGTAAAAGCCTATGACTACATTGAAAGGAGCGAACTGCACTGAAGATGATTCATGGGTGTCAATGCAGTCCAACAGTTTGCTCCACTTTCGCTGTCCCAATAAATCAGCCGCAGACCAGCTCCATCTCGCGCCTTTGTCAGCACCCAGCTGGGCCAGCCGTATTAATGAGAAGAAAGAGTTACCCCCAGTGTGATGCACTCCCAGGTAGGTATGTAATGATCAGGGAAAGTCTTCGGCAAATACAATTCCAGCAGTTCCTTGCCAATTCATTTCGTGCCTTGCGCCCTTTCTCATAGGCAAACTGTGAAATAGACGACAACCATTATGTTATACCCTACTTAGTTGTTATTACTTTTATTCCAGCCCTGCTGCCTCTAGCTGCTCATCCAGAGTGTGAGATGGTCGTAGAATGTTGGTGTGTCTGTGATGCATGGAATGCCTAGGTGTTTGAGTGGATGGGTGTTGGCAGTTAGAGATGGGATGAGCAGCTAGGCAGCCTGCTCATGGTGGGGATGGTACCACACTAGGCTGGTTGGAGTAAAGATTGATGCCACCTGAACTGGAGACTGAATAAAGAACACTTAAACATACATCCTGACTCCAGGTGTCTACCTTCATAGGACATAACACATTACTCCCACTATTTTCTCTATTTATTCATGATCACATTCAGGTGACTAATTAACAAAGCATTCTGGGACTGGAAGTTCAAATCCTCAACAATTGTGGTTCGTTGTCATCGCACAGGCAAAAGGTTCTTCACATAAAAGTATTCACAAATGAAGTCTTTTCCCAGTGCTCACAATCGCCTACTGTTCCACTTTGGCTGCCGCGGACTCACTCCATCTCGCAGTGGTGCCATCACCCAGCCAGGCCAACCATATTATTGAGAAGAAAGACTTGCCCCCAACCGTGATGCACTCCCAGGTAGGTATGTAATGATCAGGGAAGGTCTTCGGCAAATACAATTCCAGCAGTTCCTTGCTGATGTGTTTTGGGCCTTGTGCCCTTTCTCATAGGGAAACTGTGAAATAGACGACAACCATTACTCCCAGTATTTTCCCTATTTATACATGCTCACATTCAAATTAGTAACTAAGAAAACATTCTGGGACTGCTAGTTCAAGTACTCAACCCATGTAGGTCGTTGTCATAACACAATCAAAAGGTTCTTCACATAAATGAATGTGATCATGAATAAATAGGGAAAATACGCAAGGCCTGAAACGCATCGGTAAGGGACTGCTGGAATTGTGTTCACCAAAGATTAAACCTTAGGAAAGCTTTATTTATTCTTTCTATACAAACCAAACTTAAAATGCACAAACATTACAAATTCTAAACTTATGGTTACATCTAAACTTCATAATGTATGCCCCACCTTTAAAGTAATATAACTTTATTTATTCCTTGACTACAAACCAAACTTAAAGTACAAAAATATTTAAAATTCTAAAGCTATATCTTTAATTTATAATTGACGCAACATCTTCCAATTATTTAACTTTCAAGCCTATATACACAGTATATTCAACTGGTAGCTGTACCTCATTAACTATAGCTCACGCTTTTTCCATGCACTGATTATACTCTTTTATATCATATTACTTATATTATTTAAAATAATAGTATATACAATAATAGTTATTACAATGGAAATCACATCTATTGTGAGAACAGAGTGCATGTTATAATGGCAATTTATAGTTAATGTACTTTGGCTACCGAGGTGAATGCACTTTGTATGGTAATACGTGAGTTAAAGTAATTGGAAGTTGCTGCATAAAATATAATTTGAAGGTATAAGTATAATTTTTGAACTTTAAATGTAAAATGTTTGTGTACTTTCAATTTTTTTATGTTTAAGTATTGAGCGACATGCAAGGAAATAGTGTGGTACTTCATACATTTTTCAAAATCTATAAATCATTTTCCTTACCTGTTATCACTTCAATAATGTGGGAAAATGCTACATATACGTGCATAGCACAGGACACAGGCAAAGTGTAGTGAACGAAACATGACTGCCTTTAAATGTTTGCAAAGGCAGTCATAAGACATTCACATAATGCCTTGTAATCGCTATGTACCATAGTAGTTTTGTGAAATACCATGAAATACACCAAAATTGCATTATATCTGAAAACATACTGACCCTTCTTACCTATAGTACCCAAAAGGTATAATTCTACCACATTTTATGGAAATTAATTGACATTTTCATTCTACGTCCAGTATAAAAGTCTATGGAAAACTCATTGGTGGAAAATTGTGTTTTGGGATCCCCCCTTTGTAGCCCATTGACCATCACCATGAAACTGTCTATCCTCTGTCAATGTAGAAAAAGGTACTGTTCTGGAAGGTTTTGTGGAAATTCATCACAATTCTGATTCTGAGGAATTCCTATATCTGGGTATCCTAACTACAACTACAAACAGCTGTTCTAAACGAGAAAATATCCTAAAATGGTTATCAAAGCAGGTCTCAAAAATGTAAAGTTTAATAATAGATTTCAAACATTAGAAGGAGAAAATCATCTCAATTGGGTCAAATCAGACTAATAGCCACATCTTTGGTTAAAAAGATAATTCTTGAATATATCAGGACAACTTCTAAGAAAGATAGGATTAACACTTTGGACCCAGCCAGTGGAGAGTGATTAGTGTTCACACCCACACAGTGGTATTGCCAACAACGTTTGGTAAGATTGGAGCCCCCCTTTACTCTGGTCCTGATGAAAGCCACATACCCACAAGGACAACTGGCAGAAACATGTTGACCTATTTCTTAAAATAATCTCACAGCGGTGACGGGATGATAGGATCCTTATTCACCGCACTTTCCATTTTAATTCCACACAGTATCCCTTTTGAATAAAGGATTTATGGGTGTACTGTGATGGCTTTTTAACTCTCACTCTTTGGGCCCCCACTCACTTAGAAGTGCATCCCTGTCTCCAGGTGCATGCCCGCCCGCCCTCCACCAAACGCGGTTTCTGGAGGGCGAGGACTGGCAGATGATGAAGCATGACACCTGGTGGTGTTTGATGCCAGTCTATCACTTTTTGTGAGATGCCTCACTTTCACAAGGCACCTCACTGTGAATCCAATTTGGTCTC
The DNA here is from genome assembly GCF_964263255.1 of Lissotriton vulgaris. Taxonomy (NCBI): domain Eukaryota; kingdom Metazoa; phylum Chordata; class Amphibia; order Caudata; family Salamandridae; genus Lissotriton; species Lissotriton vulgaris. The sequence continues at coordinate 1,347,284,476 of NC_141694.1, read as the reverse complement.
TAACTGGGAGCGGTCTCTATTGTGTTCACAATATTTGATTGGAGGCTGACCGTCTCCCACTACCCTACTGCCTCTTGTTCCCTCCTTGGGCTACTGCCAGGGGAAAGTTTGTGTTCTCCTTCCAGACCAGGAGCAGGCCTTGAATAAGGCCGAGAGATTACTGGCAGATACTAAAGACTGTGACAATAAGGGGTCTAGTGATTGCCCGAAACTAAGCATTCCATTTACAAGACCTGACAATTCCGTAGAACTGGAGAAAAGGAAGCCACCGCATAAGCAAAAACTGTGTATATTCTTTAAAAAACACAAAGAATAACCCATAGAAAGACCGACTTGTTAGCCTTTAGAACCCCAAGGGCAGAGGAACATTCATGCAAGGTGGAGAAAGCATCAAAAAACAAAAAAACTAATTCTCCAAGGTCTCAAAAGCAAAAAAGCGGCAGAGTTAGGTAACTTAAATAAGAAAACATGATAATAGAAAACGTATTACATCTTGTACAAATTCTTAGTTGTGAAGAACACTCATATTCAAAGGATTCCCACAGGCACCAGGTGGCATTTGAAATACAGGATAATGAGCATGTTTCCATTGTATGGCTATTGAATCCGATGAGTAGCATAATGTATGGATCGAGAAGCAAAGGTCCATCAATGCCAAGCAAAAAGGCCATTTCTAATCAGTCGATCAGGCTTTCATTATCTCCCCTATATGATGTAATCAAAGAATCCCTCTAAGTTCCGTTGGTGGAATAAGGCAGTCACTGGTAATACGCTACAGCCTGAAGTTTCCCCCTCAATTGAGCACGTCTCACCAGAGGTTGCTAATGGTGCAGTACTCTTATACGCAGGATTTTAGGACAGCAATTATGACAGCAGCTCATGCCAACAGATCACTGCTGCCACTTCTAACAAAGATTGTGATCTGGAAACCAACCCCTGGACAACAAAATCATCATATATTTGCCATGAAAACAGTGCCTCTGGTAACTAAGGTTACTTGCAATACAAGAGTTCAAAATAATGCTATGCCTAGTCTATCTCACCAAGGAATTATACTGTGGCCAAATGGAGCATATATTGTAAGTAATATACATGCAACTGAGGCAAGATTGGGATATAGCTGCCAAGTCTATGAACAGCAACATGGTCAGTCGGCAGTTGTAGGCACAAGTGGCTTATGCTACAGACACCAGAGTAGGGTTATTAGGATCTTGTATCTCGGAGAGGGGCAAGAAAGCTCCGTACAATCCACAAGAAATGCATTCGGGCATATAGAGATGTGCAAAACTAGGACAGGCAAGGATCCTGCAATTTTGCTATTTGCACCAACTTATCGGTTTCAGAGACATTATCATATTCTCAAAGAGAGTCTTCTTCCCTTTTGCAAGGGGTTTAAAAGGGTAATCACAAGAATTGTTGAGAGTTGGATTTATATCTTCTCACGCTACAGAAGAGGGGGAAACTGCAATAACATGGTGGGCAAATACTCACACGGCTGAGATGATTCTTGATAAATATGACCTAAGGGCAAACTGGGGTATCCTTTTCACAAAGGCCTACCTAAATCCTATCCAACCGTATTTGAAACTACAGAGCCAATAAGCCCCCAGCATTTAAATTGTCATGAGCAGTCTTTATTTTTGTTTCAGCCTTGGACCCTTATGTCTATGTTTTTGAAGCAGAAGTTCGAAGTTTGAAGATTAAAGTCAAGTTATCTTTTGCAAGCTGGAACCCACAGAGCTCAAGAAACACCCAAAGCCATGCCAATATGATCCACACTGTTAGATCTGGGGGTCTCTAGTTAGCAATAGTATTATCCTTTCTCCAAATAGGGACCCTTACTTCTAAGTAAGGATAAGGGGATTACACTCCTTAATAACCCCTGCTCACCCCTTTGGTAGCTTGGCACGAGCAGGTATGCTTATCTCAGAGGCAGTGCGTTAAGCATTTGTGAATATACACAGTAATACAGTGAAAACACTACAGATGGACACAAGACAGGTTTTATAAAAATAAGTATTCTTTATATAGACTTAAACACAAGACCATAAACGACAAAAATCCACAATACTACACGTAAGATTACTTAAAAGATTATTCAAGTTGCTTAGTTCAAGTTGTTGGTAAATGTGACAAAGTTCTCAACAAAGTACCTGGATGCGTAACGCAAAGTAAACAAAAGGCTCTCAAAAGGGGAGATGCGTCAGTTCCGTGATCCGGGGGGAACGGTTGCGTCCTGCCTCAATGCTTGCGCAGAGTAGGGTACACGTCGTGAGCCTTATCGGTGCGGAGGTGATGCGTAGATTCTCGACCTGCGGGCCTGTTGCGGTGCGCAGGATGGTGCGTTGATGCGATGCGATGATCCGGTTGCGATGCAAGAAGATGGCGCCCTTCATGCTGCGATGCAATGACGATGCGATGACGACCTGGCAGCCTTGCGACGACTCTGTACTTTGGAGCCGCAGCAGGCCCTGCAACACCCTTCTCCAGTGATGCAATGGCGACTCTCTCGATGGCATCACGCTTCTCCGGTGATGCCACAGCAGGCAGCTTCGATGAACACACGCTTCCAGGGAGAGGTGACCAAGGCTTGCTTCTCCGACATTGCGATGATTTCAGCTGCGGCAGAGGCACACTTCTTCTCGATGCGTTGCGCTTCCAGCTCCCAGTGGCACGCAAGTGTCTGGAGTCAGAATTCCCAGCAAGGAAATTCAGGAGGGAGCTGGGGGTGAAGTCTTTTGTCCCTCAGACTTCAGCAGGAGACAAGCACAGTTCAAGCCCTTGGAGAATATTCTGTAGATGAAAGATTCTACAAAGTTCCTTCTCCTTTCCCTTGGCAATGAAGCAACCACTGCAGGCCAACCCAGCAAACAGCACACTAGCAGAGGGGCAGTACAACTCCTGCAGCTTCCTTGGTTCTTCTCCTTGGCAGAAAGATTTCTTGTCCAGAAGTGATCTAATTTCTTGGGATCAGGGTCCCAATATTCATACCCCAAAATCCTTTGCTCTCTGAAGGCAGAGATGACTCTGCCTAGTCCAAACCAGTACCTGAGCACTTTGTTTACATGACTTTCTTCTTCCTTTCACTGCGCAGGGCAGAGACATCAGAGGCCCCACAGGAGGTGGAGTCAGCACAGGGGAGGGAAGATACAGCTCTCGAGCACTCTGTTGACATGATTCCTCCTCTCCTTTCACAGTGCAGGGCAAAGACATCGGAAATGCCACAGCATTGTAGAGGGAAGGCCCAGCCCTATTCAGGTCCCAGGTGCAACTCCTCTCTCCCAACTAGATGCAGATCTCTCTATTCACCACCGGGCTGCCCCAGCCTGTCTCCTGGAATCCCCCAGCCCTGTCACTCACAAATCCAGACAAGAAATACAAAACCCAGCAAAGGCAGGCAAGAAAATACCTACTTTCTAAAAGTGGTATTTTTAAACACAGAATATTAAAACCAACTTTACTAAAAGATGTATTTCATTATTCTGAGTTCAGGCATACTAAATTCGAATTTCTACTGTGTTCCCTGAGTCAGTTAGAATTATAACAATTTAATAATCCAACTGCCCATTCTGGCCTATGAGAACAGGTAGCCTTCAAAAGTGAAAAACGAAAATGGCTGCAATTCACTATTAGAAAATGCTAACAACATCAGAGCATGTCCTACCTAATACTTACAATGCGCCATGCCCTTGGGCCTACCATAGGGGTGTCTAATATGAAGCAAAGGGAAGGTTTAGGGACTGGCAAGTGGGTGCACTTGGCCAAGTCAACATGGCAGTGCTAGACTGCACACAGGCCTTGCAATGGCAGGCCTGAGACACACTTTACACAATGCTTCTGTGGGTGGCACAACCAGTGGTGCAAGCCCACTAGCAGCATTTGATTTACAAGCCCTGGGCACACATGGTGCACTGTACTAGGGGCTGACAGGTAAATCAAATAACCCAATCATGGAATAAACAATTAGTATATCAATTTAACATACGGAGCACTTGCACTGTGGCACTGATTAGCAGTGGCACAGTGCCCAAAGCATAAATCCAGCAAAAACATATCAAAACACAGAAGGCAATCCATCAAAATGGAAGGGTGACTCACGCCTATGATGCCAGGTCCAACACACACACTGCCTGCGTTTATACAAAGTGGATGGCCTGGGTTTACAGATACAACCATTCAGGATTTGCCTGCAAATGCAGCTCACCACCCACAGGGGTCTGGCATCGGCCTAGACCACATGACCAGGACAAAAGTGCTCAGCTCGAAAATTGAATGCCTGAGACAAAAATTTGAAGAAAAGGACTCAACCACATTTGTTGAATCAAAATAAATTGCTCTTTCCAGGAGATAAATGCCACTGATGAGAAGGTTATGGATATCTTTACTCCCTACAACACATAAGCCATAACGGAAATGAAAGAGAGACCGAGAGGAAGATTAACCATATGGATATCTACCCAGTTGGGTAAATTTCGGCAAGTATTTTCTGAAATCAGTAAGAATCTCCAACTGCTAGAGATTTCCAGCGACATTTGGGAGCTAACCATAATGAATGTTTATTTCTTACCTGGATTATAATCAGAATACTACATGCAGCTGAATGAGCAGATTGGAATTGCCAGACAACATTTCATGTAATCTTTTAACCTTACCCACCCACGAGCAAGCAACATACTATGTTGATCTGCAGGGACTTTAACACGAAACCCGATGACACATTGATTAGTCTAGGTGTACTGTGTAACAATGTTACGCGCAGACCTACATATCCTCAAACTTTGTCAATCCGCAGATTGAGGAGAAGTGCCTCCATAATGTCCTTTGCACTTAAAAATAATGTATGCCCCTAAAATTGATCCATGCCCTCAGATTCACCAGCACATCACACCTTTTGATCAGGGGGCATGTCAGTTTGATAGATTATTTCTTAATCAACCTGGATTCATAGCAGTTTGTTGATGATCTTGAAATTGAACAAATAATTGAGAGCCATCATAACCCATTGATTTCGAGTCCAATGGTGCCATTGAGGTCTAACCTGAAAACTATCTTCATACCTGAGTTGAGAAAATGTGCACTGCAAATAACAACAAATACAAAGTCCATTACCTGGCATCAGCATAGTAGGCTAATAACTGGCCCTGAAAGAGCTTCAAACCTCCAACAAAATATGCTTATGGACTTCTAGGAAATGAGAGAATGTAATAACCCAAGTTCCAAGATTTTAATATATTTATTGTTAAAAGCAGGTGTTTTAAATTTCTGAGTATTCAATATTGCATTTAAAGTGCAGCACGTAAACAACTATGAAAATGCTGCAGTTCATTCCTTACTGCTATGAAACTTAAATCTGAAGCCCAATCTTGAATGCCCCACTAATATGCTGATGTCTTTTAAAGTATTTTATTTTGTTCTGAAGTTCTGAGTCTGTAAAAGATGCATCACAAAGGCATGTTTTCTCTGTAATTCTGTACACTGACTTCAGAAGCGCTTTAAACAAGCATGGCTATATATCCGGGTTCTTGTGGTTTTTAAATAAACCCCTTGTGAATGTAACTTGTTTAGAAGAAACTGAGAAATAACAGTAATGCACCAAGCAAGAGGATTCCGGCCCTAAAGGCAACTTTTGTTCTCATTCTCCGTTCTCTTTGGAAAGTCATCCTTGTTTAAGCTGTTATTCAACCCCCTGGATCTGGAATCAGAATGCTCAGCCAAGGGCACATACAGTCTCTGGGAGCTCAATTGGCAAATGCTCAGTTTTCTGTGCACCTCAGGTGCTGTAGTATTACAGAAGAGTGCGCAGAATTTTTCGAGCTTTCTTCTGTAATACAGATAGTGCTGGTGCACATATAGTGCAGTGATATTCAAAATTTGCATTCCTCATTTGCACAGGGGTGTGACCCATGCAAAGGATGGAATACATTTACCTCTGTGCCTTAGTATGGACGTGAACATGGAGGCAAAGAAGCAATCAGGAGGTGCACTGACTGCGTGCAACAAAGAGAGGATGCACAGTCAGTACGGCCCCCAAAGGCAACCGCTTGGAGATGTAAAAGGGGGTTCTGTGGACTCCCTAGGCATACCCCTGCAGGAGGGTACAGCCGCTCACTGCACTGACCTGCAGGGGGATCTCTGTAACCTCTATACATTTAAAATGCATGTACGTGTCTGCTGTGCAGAGAAAGACAGACCTGCTTCTTGAAACAACTTGTCTGGCTTCCAATAATGTGCTGCCCTGAGGGCAGAGGAGTTTGTGGTTGCCCTACTATCTCCCAGTGCACCGTTTTAAAGTTGCCCTGCAGCACAAACAGGTACAGTGCACAGTGCAGCCTGTCTATAACATGGGCACTGGAAAACAAAGTGTAAAATGCAGTCTCGGAGCAACATGTACTCCCCTTGCATATGTTTCATTTTGCGGTAGAATAGTATGTCAGTCATCTGAGTAACATATACTACATGTGCAGGAAATACATAAAGAAAAGTCTTTTTGCCTGATCATTAGTGCCATCACTATCACTGGGTTGGTATTAAGGTGTATATTTGTATATTGGTCTTGGAGTTCATATGTTGTACAATTGTGATGGAAGAGTCGGAAGACTTTTAAAGATAATTAAGATGAAGTTTATTCAAGAGAGAAACTCCACCCGATCACGGAGCGTCTGACCAGCGGCAAGCCAACGGTGACAATGGCCAACCGCGGATCAGACATCCATGCGCGAGTAACATTACATTTAAATCACAACATGGTTATCCACGAGCAACAGCACGTGTAACAGAACGGTCCTACACCGCGTGGAACATCACGCGGTGTATGACACACAGTATACATTACATTACACCAATGTTGATTAGCAACAATGTAGTGATGTACAATATGCAATGTGAAACATTGCTGTTAGGAATGTTTTTTTCTTAAACGGAGGGCAACCGCTGGAAGAAGGGGTAGTGGGAGTTATTCTTTGCGAAATGCTAGTCCAAATGAGATCTCTTAGTTCTAAAATAAGTTGGTACTTGGCAACCTACTGTGTGTTATGAGTTTGATGCGTTCCTGGTTCTTGTTGCCCTGGAGACCACTCACAAAATAGAGCATTGCAATGGGCACCAAAGGACAGAGTTATTGTGAGCCTTCTCCAGTGCTGGACTTCTAAACAGGACTTGCAGCATTAGTGGCACATGTAGCATGCACTGGCCCTAAGGTTCCTCTTCAATGAAAAATATACAATGTTCCTGTTGTCTTCAGTGTTCAATAAGGCCCAGCTTTTTTCTAAGTGTGGTTTTGGGAGATGAGGAAAATCTGATGCAAACCGGTGAAGGCATCAAATAGACTACGGGGCATATTATTAGGGAAAAAAAATCACCGCTCTTTCGGCACATAGAGTCGAAAAAGAGGTGATCTTTTCAACACTCTATTTGCAAGGACACGCTAACAAGCGTTAGCGCGTGTTTCCTTGCTACTTTGCATGTCAGCGATCAATATCGCTAATGACATGCAAAGTAGGCACTCCCTAGCTAAACAACATTGAAATCCTCGCTAACACGGCTTCCCGATATTAGCAAGCCGTATGGGAGACCCGCGAAGCGATAAAAATAACCGCGCTAACCACGGGTATCACAGGTTTGTAACGCCTGCTTTTAAAATGTCTGAACTGGGGTGGCAGAGTGGGCTAAAGACCAGTGATTTATTAAACCCAGATCTGTTGACTGGGTGTGAGTGTTTGATTTGTTCAGATGCTCCGTCCATCACCACGCCCTTTTGTACCGCTTTGTTTGCCATAAGTTGGCGGGGTATGCTCAGACGTGAGTCTCTTGCTCACTTTGCCACTGGATTCAAGCAAGCCTGGCTGAAGACGGCTGTAATGCCAGAAACCGGTCCTAGGAAGCTTGAATCCGATCCAGGGAAGGCATGGCTTGGCAGTTCGGGCTGACTTGCATATGGCCATGTCTGAACTGGGGTGGCAGATGGTTGCATATGGCCATGTCTGAACTGGGGTGGCAGAGTGGGCTAAAGAACAGTGATGGATTAAACCCAGATCTGTTGACTGGGTGAGAGTGTTTGATTGGTTCAGATGCTCTGTCCATCACCACCCCCTTTTGTATCGATTTAAAATGACTTAGGCATACTGATAATGGGAGGTGGATTGCCATGTTAAGTCCACACTCCACTATCAGCAAGCCTTTACTTAGCGCTGTGAAATCTTTTCTGGATTTCACGCGCTACTCCTGTTATTCGCTGGAATTACATCGCCTTTTAGCCAAACGTCGATAATATGTTGCTAAAACGGCAATGTAATACAGCGATAATTTGAATCTTGCTAAGCGTAATTATTGCAGGTCCTTGATTATATGCCTTTTTATTTATTCCTTAGGGCTATGGCTATCATCTTTGAAAGTGACATGTAAAAGCTCTCACTCATACCTTCGCTCTGTCTCACACACACCACAGAGGTGCTACTTTTCCATTGAGAATGTCCACCTAGACCTTGATTTTGTAACCAAAACATTCATGCTCTGTACACATTTCTTCTTCCACAGTTAGTTGTATGATCTAGAAACATCCACTTTATTTTCATTGGGGAAAGTACAAGAGGTTGAGGAAGAACAATTTGAAATGATGGAAGAGTGAGACTCGGTAAACACTGGTTTGTTGATTTCCTCAACAACCCATATCTCCGTCAGTATTCGGAATCAGGCAGCTGTTAACTATGCAGCAATATAATGTTAAAACTATATATTACACATAAACATTTGCTAACCACCAGTTCATTTTCTAAATATTTTAACAGTGAAGACAAGGTGTTAATGTGCTTAAAGAAAAAGTCGGTATTTAGGGCTCCATTATGATGTCGGGCGGATCGCCACCGCATGGCGGTGGCGATCCGCCCGACAGAAATGCCCGCCCGCCACCCTTTCCCCCCCCCGCCACATTACAATGGCGGGGGGTACCGCAGCGGAGGCAAACACCGCCCGCCACTTATCCGCCCCGGTCGCCTTGCGGCCGGGGTGGAAAAGGGTTCATATGGTGGCGGTGTCTATCAGACACCACCAGCCATATTAGCATGCGTGTGTATAGGTGCCTTTCCGCGGCGGCGATCCCGCCACGGAAAGGCATGCGGTCGTTGCTATTGGGGGCCCCTGTGGGCCCCCATGGTGAAGGCCAAGGTGGGGGAGCACAGGGGGGTACCTATGGTACCCCCTTCATTTGCATATACAAAGCAGCAGGCACTGCGCGGTGCCTGCCGCTTTGTATATGCAAATGCATAAATGCATTTTTAGCATTGTGGCGGGCGGTGCAGAGTGCACCGCCCGCCACAATGCTAAAAATGAAGGATGTGCCCGCCACTGTGGCGTGCACATCCTAATTCCCCCAACGGGACCCCCGCCCTTATGGCGAGTGGTCCAGAATACCGATAGGGTGGCGGGCGGACAAAGTCCGCCCGTCATCCTAATGGGGCCCTTAGTGTCTTAAATCATTGACAATAGTATCCCCATTATGATGTGATTCTCTCATGGTCATAAACTAAGTGAATCAAGGTTTTCAGTGAATTTGTGAGTTTCCTAACAGAAATTTAAAAGGCTTAAGTAATTATGGGGTTGCAGTTACTGATATGCTATCTAGCAACTCTACACCACTATAAAGATAAGATCAGACTTCCTAAATACAATTATCTCTCACTGGAGTTTCAAACTTCTACTAACTCTTTAAGTGTTTTTTTTAATTGTCCATTCTTTTACTCAAACGAGCAGTAAGATATGTAATATCTCTAACCCGCCTGAACTGAGCAATATATTGACTGTTTTGTCCTTGAGAAAAATAATATTTTGCACCTGAATTTTAGCATAAATTCAGCTACCTTGGCAAAGAATGATTGTAAAATTCTGAATTATTAAAATCCAACGATTTTAAACCAGCTTCTAACTAGTGTCGTCCTCTGACCCCTGACTGACATTTTGAGTTCAAATGTCATGTGTGTGGCTTCAGGAAGCCAGCCTTGAAATGTATTCCTCATCTAGGCTTTGAGAAACGTACCCCTGCTATGACTATGCTATAGAATGCTTATTCTGTCACCATTATGGTGCCTCTCAGTTGAAAGCATAATGTGGTCACACCAAAAAATAAATCATTGCCTGATCCCAATATTTCAAGCAACATAGTATCCCATCTCATTTCTGCCAGTTCCAAGCAAAATATTTGAAAAACATATTAACAATTCCATCTTGGACTCCTTGCAATTAAGTTTTAGATAATTTTACTGCACATAGTTGGAACTTGCAGCAGTGAATGATGAACTGCAGTGGTTTCCAGATTAAAGTGGCTGTGCAGCCTTAATCCTTCTAGATTTGTGTGCAGCCTTTGACAGCATTTTCCATGAGGTGCTTATATATTGACTTCATGGAATTGGTGCCAGAGGCGTAGCTTTGACCTGGCTAATCTTCTAAGTAATATGTAACAAGTAGTTAAAGTTTCCTCCTTCATATCTGACATCAAAGAATGTAAACATAATACACTACAGGGCTTATTCTTAAGAACCAATTTGTATAACTTCTATGTAACTACATTGGCTCAGTTGATTCGACCACTGGCTACTATTTTAGGATTTATGCTGACATGCTTAGCTCATTATCAGCTTAAATGAGCCGGCTAAATTTAATCAAGTCAATTTTAAGTGTTGCTTCTTTGAAGTAGTCAAATGAATGGACTACAAAACTCTTAAGTTCAACACTGACAAAGCAGAATGTCGGTTTTGGTAAATTCGAAATTGGCCAAATGAGTAGTGGCCTTCAGACCTTGGAGCTTCACTATCTGGTTGCACCACTGTTAAAAATCATAGGGCCTTATTACGTGTTTGGCGGTCCTCCTGTAAGACCACCACCATAGTCATATCCTGGTCATATCCCACATAGATTATGCTAACTCCCTATAACTTGGCTTGCCATTGCACCTGATAAAGAGACTGCAACTTGAGCAGAACCAAGCTCCAAGACTGATTTTTCATCAGCCTAGATGGCGACATTGTAAAGAAGTTCAAACGTGGATTATAGGTGAAATAAGTATTTATTGTAGAATAGGATCCCATCCACAGGATAAAGAGTCACCAGTAGCAAGGTCCAAGCTCAACTGCCTAGATACTCTAAACATCACAACCACAGAATCTGTACAGAGCATTCTAATGCATGTGGCAACCTGGCAACAGGCTGCATAACCAAGATTCTCAAGATGCCACACACCTCCCTCCTTATAACAAATAACAATAAACAGAAAACATTATCTTACAAAGTCATTAAAACGAGTAGGTATACGTGTAATCCTTGAAGATTTCCTTGCGATGATAGGACCAACCACAGCCCGATGAGATGAGGTAGTTGTTGAAGAACCAATCACAGGGTGATGAGATGAGATACCTGTAGGTGAAGAACTTGACACAGGAGATTTGGAATTGTCAACAAAGTCTTTCTTAATCACCACAACCCTGTTCAAGTTCCAAATGCGAAGATCAGTTGTTTTGATAGCATTGCCTAAAACCTTGATGACCTGAATGGGCTTCAAAAATGAAGCAGATAACATCTTGTTCTTCTTACATGGATTTCTTATGAGAACCCAATCACCCACATGCACCACTGTGTGTTTTACAAAATGTTTCAAATCATGAATTCTTTTTCTAGCTGGTAACTTTTTCTCCTGACCTACCTTCCATTCTTCACTTCCATTAGAAACCTTCAGATGCAAATCATTTACCCAAGGCGGGGAAACCAAAGTATTGGGACACCTACCTCTGAAGAGCTCAAAGGGTGTTTTGCCCGTAGTGGCATGTGGTGATAACCTGTAAAGTTTAACCTTTTCAAAAACATCTTTTCAAAAACATCTGATCTCCAATCTGAACCTGCAGATTTAGACATTCTAATTGCCTCCTTGAGCACACAGTTAAATCTCTCCACAGTGCCATTCGTCTCTGGGTGATACAGAGAAGATTTTTTATGTTTAACACCATGTTTAGACAAGAATAATTCCATCTCCCTAGAGACAAGTTGACTTCCATTGTCCGTCAAAATGATGCTGGGAATGCCCTCCCTAGCAAAAAGTTTTTCCAAAAAGAGTATTACATGCTTGGACTCTATGCCACGAGTGATAGCAATCTCTGGCCATCTCGAAGAGAAGTCTATTAAAACTAGGACATACCATTCAGACCCCGTTGAGTATATAGGCCCAAGGATATCCAGGCCAACTTCCAGGCCAACTTCAAGGGCTATTTGGAAGTGTTCTGATAATCATGGGCTGAATTTTGGGCTTAGCCACCTTCTCACTCAAAGCACACTCCATGCAGTCCCTAACTTTCCTCTCAATTTCCAAATCCATGTTGGGCCACCAGTACGACATCCTCAAATTCTCCTTTGTCTTTGAAATGCCCATATGCCCACTATGGGCTAGTGAAATGAGCTCACTCCTAATAGATATCGGAGGAACCAACCTAGTACCTCTGACAAGTAAACCGTCATGTTCAGATAACTGGTCTTTAACATGCCAAAATTTTTCCAATATGTCTCCATCTTTTGGCTTGACCTTCCATCCAACCTTGATCAATTTCAAAATCTCCATAAGAGCCAAATCTTCCTGTGAGGCCTCCAACCATTTACACTTATCAATGACACCCTCACCAACTGAACAAGCCATTTCATCCTCACCTTCCAAATCCTCCTCCAGATCTAAATCTTCCTGAGAAACAAGACGTGATAAGGCATCAGCTACCTTATTTTCAACACCTGGTAGATACTTAACCTCAAAATTATACTCTTGTAATCCTACAACCCATCTTGTAATCCTACTGGAAACAGCATCAATCCCTTTGGTTTTTACGATTTCACATAACGGTTTGTGATCAGTTCTCACTTCAAAAGTACTTCCCCATAAGAAGTTTTTCAATTTCTTTACGGCCCAATATACTGCTAACGCTTCACGTTCTACCACAGAATATCTTAGCTCTGGACCCCTCAAACTTCTTGACAAAAACAAAATGACTACCTCGCTTCCTTCACTCTTCTGTGTTAAAACTACCCCTAATCCTTTTAAACTTGCATCTGTTATTAGAATAGATTTCTTCTCTGGGTCAAAACTATTCAATTTGGGGGCATTGTTCAATTTTCCCTTCAGGACAATGAATTCTTTTTCACATTCATCACTCCATACAAACTCAGTTCCTTTTTTTAACAACGATCTCATGCAAACACACAAAGAAGCAAAACCACAAATAAACTTGTTATAGTACTTTGTCATACCTAGAAAGCTAATCAATTCCTCTTTGTTCTTAGGAGAGGACATCTTCATCATGGTGTTAATCAGACCAGCTTTCGGTGAAATACCATCTACCGAGATTGTGTGCCCAAGATAATCTATGGAGTTTTTCCTAAATTTACATTTTTCCAATTTTACTCTTAGACCAGATTCACACAAACGTTGCAACACACCAACCAATCTTAGATCATGCTCCTCATCACAGCTCCCAAAAATCAGAATATCATATTGGTACACTCTCACACCTTCCAAACCTTTTAAGACACCTTCCAAAGCTCTTTGAAAAACTGAGGCAGCTGACACCAGCCCAAATGGAAGCCTCACAAAGCGAAAAGTGCCAAATGGTGTTACAAAAGCGGTCAGATCTTTTGAGTCTTCATCAACACAGATATGGATTGTCTTCCCTACTCTCATTTTGAACACTCTATAAAGGGGGCTGCCCTAGAAGAATTACTGTCAGATGTCAATTTATCTGAGCCAGAGTTTATCGACCCTAATGATCGGGTAGCCACATACAGTGCAAGGGATTCAAATTCTATTATAGACTTCATATTTGTGTCACCAGGCTTGCTACAAAATGTTATTTTTTATAATGCTGTACAAACTACTTTTAGTGACCATAACCTAGTAGTTATGGAATTAAGTAATAAAAATCTAGCATTACTTGCTGCAAATACAAAGACTGCGCCCAATATGGACTTAGTTGTGCAAGACCAGGGGAGACGGGTCAAGTGGAGTAAAATTATCCCAGAGGATTTTTTCTTTGAACTTACTGAGAAGATGGGAGATGAAATTAACACTTGTTTGGACCCTCTTAGGTTTGGAGGTGACATTATTACTTCATTCGAAATTATTTGTAACAAGTAACTTCGAATTTAACATCTAAGACGAAATACAAGGAGCAAAAACTGCATGGGTGGTTCGATGCAAAATGCTCTAAGGCCCATAGAGATTTGTTGGCAGCATTAAAAAAGTCACCCCGGGACATACACGTAGTGGCTAGATTAAGGAAAAACTATAAGTCTATTGTAGAGGCACGTAAGAAGGAGATTAAGGAAAATGCTTGGGACTCACTTTATGATAGGGCCACCCTGAGGGATAGTTCCAAATTTTGGGAAATTGTAAATACACCTTTGTTCAGTGATAAAGAAAATTCCCTGCTGGAATTGAACATACCTGAAAAAGAATGGCTGAACCACTTTGAAAAGATATATGGGAGTAACCTCCCGATAGATCCATTTGTACCAATAGCAAGTGAACAATTGGGCCCACCTTTGAGATTCACTATTAAAGAAGTCCTAAAGGCTATCGAGGACACAACTGCTCATAAGGCCCCGGGCCCAGATGGGGTCCCTGCAGACATGTATAAATCCAACCCCTCCATATGGTCAATTGTCCTCACAAATATCTTCAATATAGCCAGCATTGATAAAAGCAGATTACCTACAAACTGGTCACGGTCTATTATAGTCCCAATTTTTAAGAAGGGCCAGAGGGGGGACGCAAGATGTTATAGGCCGATATCATTGTTGGATTCGTCCTTTAAAATACTAGGGAAGGTTATTTTAGCTAAAATCTCAACATGGGCAACCAACAATGACATCTTGTGTGACGCACAGTATGGTTTTAGATCTGGCAGAGGCACTGAGGATCAGTGCCTCAATTTACATCTAATAGTCAGTAAATACACTGTGGCCTCAGGGGGGTCAATCTATTTGGCGTTTATGGACTTGTCCACAGCTTTTGACCTAGTTAATAGGTCAAAGCTGTGGACCATGCTTTTGGATATGGGTCTAGACCAGGCTTTGGTGTACTTCCTGGCTGAATTGCATAGGGACCTGACAGCGGCCATACGCATGTCACAAGAAGGGAAGTGTACGGCTGATTTTAAGTCTGGGAGGGGAGTACGCCAGGGCTGTATTTTGGCCCCAATGTTATTTTCTTTATATATTAATTCACTGAGTGCAAATTTGACGGCAGCGTCTGTAGATGTCCCATGCATGGGGGGTACCAAATTGCCAGTATTATTATATGCTGACGATTCAGTGCTGCTATCGAGGACTCCCATAGGTTTACAACGTCTTTTAAACTCCTTTGGGAATTTTATACGAAACTTGGACCTTGTAATAAATGTAGAGAAATCGCATGTGATGTTTGTTGGGAAAGGTAGGAATAACACCAAGACCCTCTCGTGTAATGGCTCAGTAATATCAAAAGTAAAAATCTTCACATACCTTGGTGTAGTGTTTGATGATCTGGGCAGCTGGGCCCCTCAAGTTGCCAATAAAAGAGTGGCAGTGAAAAGGTCATCGGCTGCTATACTTGGCTTTGCAAAAAGATTGGGTGGGAAACCTCCTGAGGCAATTTTGGCGATTTATTGTGCCAAAACTATGGCCATAGCCAGGTATGGGGCAGCAATTTGGGGCTATAAAGATCTATCTTTGATACAGAGAGAGGAAAATATATTTTTGCGATCCCTCTTGGGTCTTCCCCAATCCACTTCATCTTTTGCGGTCCATGCAGAGTTGGGTATGGGTTACATTGCAGACATGTTAAACATGGCACCGCTTTTACTTTGGATTAGAACTTGGCTTAACCCCAAACTTACATTGAATCATAAAATTATTAATGATTGTTTGGGGCGGGACAGAGTGGCTGATATTAAATGGTTGGCATATATTAAAACAACCGCAGCACTTCTGGGCCGACCAGAACTATATTTAAATCCGGAAAAATTTGAATAAAGACGACATCAACTGGGTAAAACTTAATTTTATTAGGACCCGAGAAATGGAAAGAGAGTCGATTGAAATCTCTAAACCTACAGTAAGGTCACATTTTATGCTGATTAATTCAATGTCAGTGCAACCCTATCTGACTATTGTTACACGTCCATATCATTGCTGGTTGCTAACCAAATTTAGATTTAATCAGGCACACTTTCTGTTGGGTACTTATGAGAAATGGTGTACCCCAATGGAAAACGTACCATGTGAATGTGATAATTTCTCTGATCAGGATTTGTTACATTTTATTTTTTTCTGTCCCTTCTTTTTGGAAGGCAGGGTAAAATATATTAAGCCTCTCCTGAGGGAAATGGGGTTCTTACAGTTGAAACCAGCACTGTTGTTTCTTCAATTAATGGAAAATCATCGGGTGATGTTCTGTGTAGCCAATTTTTTGATTGCATCAATCCGTGCTAGACGGAAGAGACTCCAGACGAGTTTAGTTGAGGTCAATGTAAATGTTTGCCCTATACCTGATAGTACGAACTAATTTCTAGGCTCTGGTTCATTTTACATATCTCCTTTTAATGAAATATGAATTATTACTGATAACTGTGTAATTCCTGTGTGCTAGGTCAATCCATATGTATTTGCCAATGAATTTTAAATGTACAGTAATTAACAGCTCTATATGATGTTTTTATGTATTTGTATGTATTTGTATAGTATACTTTTATG
Organism: Lissotriton vulgaris; assembly: GCF_964263255.1. Lineage (NCBI taxonomy): Eukaryota > Metazoa > Chordata > Amphibia > Caudata > Salamandridae > Lissotriton > Lissotriton vulgaris. Next base: position 1,347,267,727 of record NC_141694.1, on the reverse strand, counting down.
ATTTTAATTTAATCGAATAAAGTGCTTTTGACTTGACTTGACTTGAGTCTTCATCAAGTCTTATTTGATGATAAGCGGATCTTAAATCCACTGTGCTAAAAACCTTCGCCCCTTTTAACAACATTAACATGTCTGTAATTTTAGGTAAAGGGTAGTGATCTACCACCACGCTTTTATTCAATTCTCTAAGGTCTATGCATAGACGAAGAGAGCCATCCGATTTCTTGGCGGCTACAATCGGAGCGACCCATTGGGTTGCTTCACCTTCTTCTATGATACCCTCCTTGACCAATTTCTCCAATTCCGCTTTAACTTGATCTCTAACAGTAATGGGGACACTACGTACTTTACAGCAAAACAGCATCTTTCTTTAACTTAATGTGATGATCATAGTTCCTCAAACAACCCAATTTTTCAGTAAAGACAGTAGGGAAACTCTTTTTTAAGTTATCTGAGAAGGGCTCATCACAATCCTGGTTTGTATTGACAGAATTAGTGTTAACAAAAGGTAAATCCTTTAAGATGATGGGGGAGAGGAATTTGGATCTAACATCACACCCAAATCTTTTTGAACAAACCAACTCAAAATATTGTAACCTTTTTGTGAGATATAGATTTTTGGGTCAGTGAGTCTCTCTTTGTAATTAATGTTTCCTCGGAAGTATCCTAACATTTCTATGGGTTTCCTACCATATGCAAGTGGTTTTATATCCGGACGAAACATCTTAATTTTACCTTGTAAATATTTGAGATAAAATTCCTTTGCCACAATGGTGATTTTCGCACCTGAATCGAACAATACTTTAACAGGATGACCATTGACTAAAATGTCATCAATAGGACAATTCTTTGGCTGAGGACCAAAAACTAATTGAACCAAAACTTGACCACACTCAACATTCTCATCATAATCACTTGTGTCATCATAATAAATCTCATTAACCTTGCCTTTGTATTCCTTTCCCTTGCAAACACTAGTAAAATGTCCCTTTCTTTTGCATGTGCCACAGGTAGATTTCCATCCCGGGCATTGTCTGTCATTTGCAAAATGTCCCATTTTGCCACATCTAAAACATTTCACTTGTGTAAAATCAAATTTCTTATCTGATTTAGCATTGAGAGGTTTGTTATTCGTTACTTCTCTCATACTACCTGTCTGGTTAGCATTTTCTTTAGTAGCATTTGGGGTCTTTACAAGATTAACAGTACTATTGGTTTTACTTTCACCATTCTTTTTTATGACATCTACACACTTAATAGAATGTTCAATCCTTTTGGCTATGGTAATCACATCATCTAAATCAGGTTCATCTTTTTGCCATAATTCCTCTCTAACACGCTCAATGCTACAACCTAGCATAAACTGATCCCTTATTCTTTCATCAGAAGAGGCAGCAAACTTACAAGATGATGCCAATTTTCTTAGCGCAGTTATATAATTCTCTATGCTTTCTTCTTCATGTTGTAATCTGCGGCCAAAATGATACCTTTCTAAGATAGTAGAAACTTTCGGAAGGTAATGTTTATCTAACATAGCAATACAAATTTCATATTCATTAAGATTCCTATCTTGTATCTCTAGGAGATGATCAAATACCTCCTGGCCCTCTGTCCCTAAACAGTGTAATAACAGAGCTGTTTTCCTTTCCGCACTTAAGTTGGCCCCACAAACTTTTGCATATCTTTCAAATACTTTACACCACTTTTTCCATTTAATGGGAGGATCCCCAGGAGTTTGTAAGAAAAATGGAGGAGCAGTGACGTTCTACATTATGTGTACTTGACCAATGCCACACCAAATAAAAGAAAGTGAAACGTTTTTCAGGACTAATAACAATAAATTGCTACAGCACTTTTAAAACCTGGAAATAAAATTTCGGTTATGAATACAGTTAGAAAATTGAAAAGCAATCTGAGTGTCTCTCTTCCCCTTTTTAAAAAAAAATAAATAAACACAGTCTCAGTGTCTCATTTCCTTTCTTTTTTAAAAAAAAATGAATCATTCAGTTTAATACCTGTTGCTGCGCGATTTTTCTATGAAGAAAACCACTTGAAACGTTTCAAAATTAAAATATTAAAATCGTGGTGAATCTGCTGCTCTACAAATTAAATCCATGTTACTTGTGATGAATCGGTAGTTTTCAATAAGAAAATGGCTGCCGCGTCATGGTAAACGCGTCATGACGCTCCTTCGTGATGGCAACAGCTGAAATGTCTGCGAGAGAATGAGCGTTGTGCTCGAGCAGCAAGCACGGTAAGCCTTTGAAAGATGCTGCCGATGCAATGCGATGTTGCCTGAAGCTGTTCAAAAATAAATACACAGGCTGCCGATGCGATGCGATGTATAAACACACGGGCTGCCACAGTGATGCGATGTATAAACACAAGGGCTGCCACAGCGATGCGATGTGGCTTGAAACTGCCCGAAATGAAGTGCACAGGCAGATCAGGAGCGCTAGAAAACAAACGAGGGCTGTGCCGGCAATTGGCAGATTGAAAGCAGATCAGGAACGTTAGAAAGGGCACAAAGCAAACAAGCGCTGTGCTGGCAATCGGCAGATTGAAAGCACCAGAAAGGCTAAAAATAAAACAAATGAGCGCTGCGTGTGCTAGCGAAAACCATCAAACAGCGCTGTGCACAATGGAGAGTGCGAGTAAGGAAGCAGTCTCTAGGTAAAAATCAATAAATAGCGCTGTGCACACTGCAAAATGACAATATAGTATTGTTAAAGATTGTCATAAGAAGTGCTTTTCACAAAACAGACAATCAGCACAAAAGTGCTTTCTATAAAAAGGTCTCTCCAGGAAGTTGGTTTAAAGGAAATCAAAGTTCCTCAATCCATGAAAAGTTGAAAGTTTCAATAGAAAGTTGAAAATTAAAATTAACAGTACCTTTGATAAACTTCAAAATGAGGTATAAGAAGATATCTTTGTATCCTTGTTGAGATCCTTTCTTCTTTTCTTCACAAATCCCATCCCGTTGCCAATGTAAAGAAGTTCAAACGTGGATTATAGGTGAAATAAGTATTTATTGTAGAATAGGATCCCATCCACAGGATAAAGAGTCACCAGTAGCAAGGTCCAAGCTCAACTGCCTCGATACTCTAAACATCACAACCACAGAATCTGTACAGAGCATTCTAATGCATGTGGCAACCTGGCAACAGGCTGCATAACCAAGATGCTCAAGATGCCACAGACATGCTTTCCCTCTCATTAAGAAGATACATTAGTTCCCTGTATTCGAACGCTGCACCTTGTAAATCGTCTGTCTTATTTTCAAATCGTTACATGTCACATGGCCAGAATTCATCTCCTGTATCATTCAGAGATCAATACCCACAAGCAATCTGCGATCAGCCCACACAAACTTATTGGTCACCCCGTACTATAAATCAAAGTGCTTAGATGGCAACATATTCGCAGTACTGGCTCCTCACTTTTGAAATGCCCTGCCTCTTGACATTTGATTATGTACAGATCCACTGAGATTCAGGAAACTCCTAAAAACTATCCATTCACCCAAATATATGATTAACTTCTAACATCTGATTACCCGTTTAGGACTCTGGTCACTCCTATAGCGCCAAGAAACCAACCGGTGTATGTGTGCTTTATAAATAATTTTAACATCACATACCAACAGTGGTCCTAGGAAAACTATTAAGCCTGTTGTGAACCCACCTGCTGGATTATGAGTTGACTCCAGGACGGGCGGGAGGACTGTACAGCAGCGGTATCACAGTGGCAGGTATGTTAGGCTCAAAGAAGAGCCTAAACATCATACTGCCACTGTGACAGTTCCTACGACACGTTTGTGCACTGTGTGGCATGCACCATGTCTTGCATGCCACTCTGTGGACCCAGAAAGGTGGTATGCTAGGAAGCACCCCTATGATTTTCCCTGTAATGTCCATTTACCTCCATTTTCACCACCCTTTTCATGGGGGTCCCCGCCATGAAATGGGCAGTGAAAATGCAGGTTGTAATATGGTCGACAGTGCGGGCCTGGGCACCGCCACCATTGTCTGCCCCTTTCCACACTGCCACGGCCATGGGATCCTGGATCCCTGCAGAGGCAGTGGTATTGTGGTAGTCCCACAACCACCGCCATCATAATACAGTAGTTGGACCACCAGGATAGTGGCAGTTGTACCACCACTGTGAGTACGGCGGTCCCAGGACCCCAATAGCCGTAATAAGGCCCTAAGTTTTAACATTGATGACCAACACTTGTTTTCTTGTTTCAAAAATGTTGGCTAGTTAGCTAAACAGCAGCAGGAAACCCGTCAGAGTAAACATTGTGCTTCGTAAGGCATATTAACATGACACAACCCAATTCACTACTTCACATCACAACACAACCCCTAAAAAGGAACAAACGCAGCCATAAACCCATGTCAGAGGGTAAGAGTAAATGAATACACAATTTCTTCACTCTTGCCTTTTATGTCTTGCCTAAAAGTCGCTCTAATGGCCACCTGTCAAATAACTATTGTCTCCAAGACAATATACACCGTGTGGGCTCTGGTTCAGCCCCTTGCTCATGATTGGATATATTTATTGTCTATCTTTGTTCCATGCTCCTAATTGCTCAGCTATGCTCCTGATTGCACTACTTTCCTCCTATTTTGTTTGTCCCTCTTGTGAAGCATTTCTCCTTTACCATCCTTTGGTTGGATAAGTAGTGTCATTCCATGACTGACATCAAGGAACTTTTTTTATTTTTAGAGGTCCATTGGAGCACATTCATTGTGTTGCTTTCCCCTCACTTCCTGTCCGTACGCACCCCTTAAATCATCTCTCCTCTTACCCACCTCTGCATGTCTGTTGCTCCTTTACCACTTGCCTCTTTATTTTTTTTATTTTTTGGTACTCCATTGGAGTGCATGGCTTTTATTTCCCTCCCTCCTGTCTGCTCAATTTCCTACTGCTCCAATCCCACCCCTGCTCATCCATTGATCACCATCCCTATTCCCTATTTTATTTTTAATCTTATTTTTTTTTAAAGTTTTTTTTCTGAAGGGCTATCAGCGGCACACTGCTACTGGGCAACTTGCTTCTTCTTCTATTGTACACATATGCAGTTTAATATTATTTAATGTATCAGTCAAAGATTGTGTATCTTTCTATAGGTAAATTGAACTGAAAAACAAAAAGACTGAAATAGTTGCTCGTGCATCACACCACATGTGCATATGATGTTAACTCTTGGCTCATGTACATGCATAAACATCATCTTGGAAGCTTTTTACTTAAGAAAAGTTGTATCAATATAGACTTCCATGCACAGGTATATGTTGTCATTCAACAGCAGCCATCTTGGAACTGGTCTTTTTTAAAAAGCATTTTAAGATGGTCTCCAGGGAATATGCATGCATTCTCATGCACTGACAGCCAATTTTTGTTCAAAATGCTTTACAATGAAGAATTGACAAATCCTCTAGCTTGATACTCAAATTATATCAGCAACACAGCTGGATTTTGCCAGTGCTTGTTTATATTCGAGTCTGCCGACTGCCTCTGAATTTACGAAGAGTTAACCAATGAACACTGCAGAGATCTATATGATATAATCCTTGCAAAATCATGTGACACATTTTTTGAATAATGATTTCTCAAAAACTACTAAACTGATTTAAGCCAAACCAAGAAACAAAATTCCTTTGAGTAAAGTTCTAGATTCATGCCAAGTTTAGTATAATTCCAAACAGGTCATTTTCCTATAAAAGAAAGCACATTTTGATTTGGCACTTGAAATGGGAAATGTACCTGCTTTAGTCTCCCAAACTACATGAAACTTGTCTTTGGCCATGTATAGATGGCCAGTAACGGGCATAGGGCCAGAAACCCTGGGCAACTCACAGCACACAGCCAACCCCTTCCTCCCATGGCCTTTGGCCATATTTAGCATGGTTTGGCCATGAAGTATGGCCTACGGTCAGGTGCCTGGGCAAATTGCTGTTGGCAGCCATCTTCCACAGCACATAAGACCTAAGGTTGCCCACAGGCTTGACCTTCAGCCAGACCTTCCAGCCAGCCTAATATGGGGAGGAGTCCCCTGCTCTGCAAGATCAAAGGCATTGCACAGTGAGGGTTATTGGAGTGCCAGAACTGTAGGTGAGCTCCTCACCCCTACTTGGGCAATAAACGCCTAGGCTAAACATGTGTGCAGTGGGAGTTGACAGCACGGTCTGGCCATAGTCCTGGCCCTGTTGCAAACTCCTGGTAAGCAGCCATCTTCTACTACTTATGACCTTTGGATATGTGCAGCAGGGGAGAGCTCAAAGGATTAGCGCACAGCTAGGTCCTGTGGCCAACCCACTGCTGACAGTTTTCTAGGCAGTGACAGTTAATAAATACAAGTTATTTCATTCATTATTTATGTTTTTATGGGTTTCAGAAGAATTGTTGTGCTTTCTTATGGAGTTTTAAGGTTAACTTTGAATTACGTGTTTTAGTTTTTTTGCGTATTTCCTTTTTTTTTCAACTTTAGTGTCAAACAACCTTTTACAACGTCTAACTTTTTCAAACTTTTTTATCATTGATGACCTCTTAATAATGATTTTCCATCATTCCCTTTCTATTCTGTAATTTTTGGCTCTGCACCAATTGTTGGTTTTACACTTTTGCAATATAGAGCAAAATTGCAGAAGAGGGGGGATTGTACTGTTCTGCTTCACGGAGCACCACTAGCAGAACATTTCAGGGTCTCACAGATTCCAGGATTGCTACTGGTTTTCTTCTGTTTTTGACCTTCCATGAGCATTACATACTCTTTCTCATGTTTGGACCTGTGATGTTTTCTTATTGAACACAACCTATGTTGTAAAAGGCTTTGAGTAATTTTAGAAGTTACTGGGGATTGACACTGGCTGTAGGGTCCACACCCATATAGAGAATCAGATTTGACACATTTAACAGTTAAGCACTGTGGGTTTGAATTGGACTTGGGTGTCAGTAGATATTGGATGACTTCTGGAGAATTTGCTAAATCAGTGGTTGATTAATTGATTGATTTAAAACTTGTGTAGCGGATACTGTCACCCCACGGGTATCCTGGCGCATCCGACTAAAAGCTGAATCACGATTAAATAGGTCACATCAGCCCTAACCTGAATAGAGAATTCCTACTAGGCTTTGGGAAAGAGCCAGGTTTTCAGGTTCCTGCGAAATTCTAGCAGGGCGCTAATCTGTCTAAGGCTCTGGGAAAGTCCGTTCCACAGCCGAGTGCCGGCTACACTAAATGCTGTACCTCTTGCATGGCCCGTTTGAACCTAGGCACCGTAAGTAGTGAGGCACTAGATGATCGCAGCTGCCTGGAGGGTTGATACCTAGAGAACCTTTCCTGCATAGGGACTGGTCCTAACTCATGTATCGCTTTAAAAACCAGGCACAGTAACTTGAAGCGAATACGTTCCGTCACAGTTAGCCAATGCAGCTCCCTCAAGGCCATTGTTGTTGAAGAGCGGCGTAGCCAGCCAAAGGCAAGTTTAGCTGCTGCAGACTGGATTCTTTGGAGCCCTTGTAGAATATATAACGGGCCCCCAGATACAACGAGTTGCAGTAATCCAGCCTGCTACCCACTATGCTACTTACTACCAGTGAATGGGCCTCTTTAGGCAGCAAGGGAAGGATTTTACGCATGCGTAACAAAGCAAAGCAGACATTGGCGGTCTTATTAGCCTGTGATTCCAGCTGGAGGTCCTTGTCAATCAGCACCCCCAGGTTACGTACTTTGCTCACCGGAATCAGTGGTTCCTCCTCTGGGGTCAGCCTAAATTCAGATGGAAATTGTCTAGGTGGCCTACCCGAGGAGCAGTAAACCACCTCGGTCTTTCCTGCGTTTAACTGTAGGGAGTTCCTACTAAGCCAGTTGGCTGTCTTCCGCATGCATTCCTGAAACAGATCAAGGCATACAGCGTTGGCACCCTCCAAAGAGAATGCTAATTGTGTATTGTCCGCGTAATTAACTGTGCAGACTCAGGCAGACTTTATATTGGGGAGCAAGGGCTGCAAATAAATATTAAATAAGATGGGACTGATTGCAGACCCCTGCGGTACCCCATGGGTGACTGATGTTTTCCTGGCAGTGAAAGGAGCCAGTGTTACCACCTGATGACGTCCTGCCAGGTAAGTTTGTAACCATTGCAGTGCCTGCCCCCCACTCCCAAATTCTGTAGTCTTTCCAACAGGATTAGATGGTTCACCGTGTCGAATGCGGGCGACATATCGAGAAGCACTAAGTCGCATTCCCGTTGTCGGCGGGCATCCGCAGGTTGTCCAGCATTGTGACCAAAGCCGTCTCCATTCCGTGACCGGGGCAGAAGCTGAACTGGTCTTTATCAAGCAAGGAGTTCTCCTCCAGGAAGCGCTACAGTTCCCTACTAACTGTTTTCTCCAGAATCTTCACTGGGTAAGGTAGGAGAGAGATAGGTCTAAAATTGGCCAGTACCGAAGGATCAGGGAAGGTTTTTTTAATCAAAGAAGTCACCGTTGCCAGTTTCCATTCCTCTGGGACCTCTCCTTTCTCCAGGGACTGGTTACAAATCTGTCTCAGCCAAGGGAGAGTGTCCCGACCAGATGACTTCCATATTCTGGAGGGGAAGGGGTCATTTGGGGAGCCTGAGCATACACTCTCTACCAGACTATCAAAAGCTTCTTTTGGCAGGGTTTGGAAGTTATTCATGGAGACCGGTTGTAATTGAGCTTCAGCTCCCATCTGTACCGAGATAAGTTGGTCCGCCGTGCACTCAGATTTCCGCCATGTTTCTGTTAGGAAGAGTATGTCGCGGCGCAGATCCTCAATCAGATGGGAGACCTCTGCAGCATGTTTTGCAATTGAGCGGCTATTAATCAGCCCTCCATTGAGAGTCTTCCCCTCATCTTACACCGCGGTCCCATTCCTACCTAACTCCAGAAGTCGGTCTCTATCATATTGTATCCGCCTTTGATCAACTCCCTGTCTGCAGCGATTCCTGTGCCGTGCACCTCCGGGGACGCGGACGGGCACAGACGGGCTTGCCTCTGGTGTGCCATCGGCGCGCCAGCTGCGCACGCGCGCTGCGCACTTGCATTTTCTCCTTTTTATATGCTGGGCCTTGTACTCCGCCGAGCAGCACCGACTAGAGCGCCGGGCCAAGATGGCACCTGCCGATGGTCGTGCCCCTGCCTCTCCCTCACTCAAGATGGCGCGGTATCTGTCTAAGGATTTCAATTCACGCAAAAATAGCGTGTGAATGGTAAGTTTTTTAATGTGCAAGTAAGCGGGTACAACACCACAATCAATCCACAATTAAAATAGCAATACCACATAATGTTAAAAAACAGCGATTTTCGAAATGTGCAAATTACTTCTTCTAAAAATTATGTGCCCTGCGAGATCGTGCTGTAGTTAGAGTCTAGTGGTAACACACCAGTGGAATTCCTTCAGCATCCTAGACCTGCATATTTCTCAGACTTTGGTGTCTCTTTGAAAGGAGGAAGGCAATGTTTTTTTGCCAAAAAATTGAGAGAGATTTCATCAATCTTACTCTCTGTTGTCCTACCTCCGGGTAGAGTTCAAGGAATCATGTTCCTATGTTGAAACTGCTGCCGGCTCTGCCATTAGTAACAATTTTGTGGCACACCTGAAGCTAGTTTGCATTGCATGGGGAGGGCCCCATTAGTTATGATGGTTACTTCAATCCTATTCCCACTATCTGTTCTGCCTGGAACCCCATAAAGCAAACTGTAGTCCTGGGCAGAAAAAATGCAGAAATGCTCCCCTAAATTTATGGGTCTGTCTTTGAAAATAACTTGAATGACATCAGGTCCACAATGCTGCCATTGCATGGTGGACTTGCTGTCACAGTTTATTCCACTAAAAAGCCCTGCCATTGGAGTAAGGGTCACTTTGAGGGTGAAAAAATAGCAAGGCAAGCAATAATAATTTTGTTGAGTTTCCTGTGTCTACATTTGTTTATTACTGCTCCTGCTCAAGCAGACTCACGTGGCAGACTCAATATATTCCCCATAGTATTTCAAACAGAAAACACAGGTTCTTCCTTCGGAACCCAACCCAAAAGCAGGCCCTCATACACGAATCATCCTCAGATTTATTAATGGTATGATGAAATCATCTCTGTGACTCACACTGTTATAGTAATCCTAGGACCTCCATTTGAGTTGTCTGATGATGGGAAATGCTCCAATTTACAGATGTATAACCGCAACCGCGTTAACTTCACCTCCACCAGAGACATAGGCCCCCATTGGGATGGTGGGTGGACTTTGCCCGCCTGCCATCCCAGTGCAAAACGGGACTGGACGCCATAGGAGCGACAGTCCCGCCTTGACAATTAGGATGCGCCCGCCACACGGGCGGGCGCATCCTGTATTTTTACCATTGTGGCGGGCGGTGCTGAAAGCGCCGCCCGCCGCAATGATAAAAATGCACGTTGTGCATTTCAAAGCACAACATGACAGGCACCGCGGGGTGCCGGCCATGTTGCACTTTGAAATGCGGGGGGGTACCATAGGTGCGTGCCCCCCATGTGCACCGCTCCAGAGTCCCAGGGGGCCCGCAATGGGCCCCCGCAGAGGGTCTCGGCATGCCTTTCTGTGGCGGCATTGCCGCCACGGAAAGGCATGTCTGCATGCCTATCCTAATATGGCTGGCGGTGTCTAATAGACACCGCCACGATATTAAACATTTTCTGTCCCAGCCTAAAGGCGACCGGGGCGGAAAAGCGGTGGACTGTGTTTACGTCCGCCTCGGTCCCCCACCATAGTAATATGATGGGGGAAAATGGGTGGCAGGCGGGCATTAATGTCGGGTGGATCGCCACCGCCACCATGGCAGTGGCGATCCGCCCAACATCGTAATGGACCCCATAGTGTGCTGTAGGAAATTCTCTGGTGGATTTTCCCCTAATTTTTTCCTTTCATTCAGAAACAATGGAATTTTCTATTTCCATCCAACTTAAAGTCAGACCTTTACTATTTGACCACTGTTTATAATAGTCATTAAACATATACGCACCAAGAGACTGTAATATTTTTACATAATGTTTTTATATTTGACTCAAAGACAAATAAAACTGAATCTATTAATTAAGTTACAAAAGGCATATTACCAGGACAAAAACAAGGGGGCATATTACCAACAACTAGCGATAATTATCGCTATGTTGGTTTAGCGGCGATATTTTTATCGCCGAGCTGCGGCGATTTTTATCGCTTAGGAGCCTTGCTATGATCAAGGTTTATCTCCTAAGCGATAAAAATCGGCCGAAATGCATGAATATCGCTGTAAAGTCAGCGATATTCATGCATTACCGAGCGAATGCTCTTAGCCATGTTATCCACCTACCATTGGATAACATGGCTAAGAACTGCTCTGGGGCAGGTGTTAGCTTTTGGAGATATTCGCGTTTGGCGCGAATATCTCCAAAAGTTGGTAATAGGAGATAGCAATGCTAGCGACTGTTTCCAGTCGCTAACATCTTGGCACGCCCACTTTGCATGTCATTAGTGATAAATATCACTGACATGGAAAGCGGGGCCCAAGATGGTCGCTATCTCCTACTAGCTGTCGCTAACTGGTGTTAGCGACAGCTAGGTAATAGGGAGATCATTTTATCTCCACTTTCTTGGCTTTTAAAGACAAAAAAGCGGAGATAAACCCCCTTGATAATATGCCCCAAGGTTATTTTTAGCGGTGGGTGTTAAATTCCGGCCTGCATGTGTAATTGGCAGAGTTTGGGACACTCTGCATTACTAATGTCATGCGGAATTGCAGCAAAATTGCCATGTTGTGGAGTTTGTTATCACACACGACTCACCAATGGTAAGTTGCCAAGTGCAAGTGTATTTGGGATCTCCTAGCACGATTTTCAGTTGCTAGGAGGGCGCCCAGCGGGATTTCACCATTGAGGGCAGTCGCTGGCGGTTGTGACCCTTCGCAGTCAGAACGTTGCAGCTCGAGGAGAAAATCTACCAGAGTGGCAGCAAAATCAACTCGAGAAGCGACGCTCTATGGGATGCTGGGTGGTGCCCTTTGCACATATTTGTTTTTAGTACAGAATGAGCTCCTAGCACTAAAAATCATTGTGAGCGGTGCGACATGCCCAACTCTGCCCGTTCGCAGAACTCCTTGGAATCTCTCAGAGTTTTCATGTTACTCCACAGAATTCCATGGAGTGAAACTCTGTGAGTTCCGACCCGCCCGTAGTTATTTTACACACTGAACATTTGACTAATGACTCTATAAAGAAAAACAAGTGCCACACACATCGAACCTCTCTCAGCCAACTTTTACCTGCAAGACTTCTACACATCCCATTGTTGAAAAAACAAGCACATCCTCTACTTATAGTTCGGAGCTCATTGTCATCTATGTAAAAATGGCCCATCTGTCTCTTTAGAGAATCATGAATATTGCTAGATGTGATGCACTGTCTGCTGCTTTGTAACTATGAACCAAATATCCGTCCCCAAATTAAGAATCGGGAGCATAGATAAAAGAAAAAAGCTGTTTCCAAATCAAAAGCTGTTAACTTGCATAATATCTGTAGCTAACTGGAATTAAATCAACATTTCTGAAAGGATTGAGGAGAAGGAAGTTTTTTTTATCACTTTAATCAGCACATGTTGAAGGGAATTAACATTTTCCACAGCATCAAATGCAATCATACGTTTAATGGTGGAAATGTGTGCAGTCACCCAGTTGCTCACTAAAACAAACTTTGTTGCAGATGTTTTAGTAATTTTCCTTGCAGTAATGATTGTTGCAGAGCATTCGAAAACATTCTACTGTGTTCTTCTGTGGGTTATTTTGCTTACTTCAATCAAGTGTGCAGGTGTATCCTGACATTTTTTTGGGGATCTGCCTGCCGTCTTCCACTATTTCTATACTATTTCTAAATGTTTCTTTCTGGATGGTGGTTGGTCAGAATATAGACTAAAATACATCGACTTATTTAATGCTTGTTAAATTTTGCATGGGCAAATTGTTTACATTTGGGACTCATTCCAGCCATTGGAGTTGCAGTGGCATATGTTGAGTGTGTTGTTGTGCCATTGTGCTGTTCATCTAAATAAGGGGGATAGAAGAAGACATCATGCCAACGTGAAAATCATTATGTCCAAATAAAATCATTGTCAACCCTCAGTTGGGTTGCCAACAGGACTGACTGGAGCAACCTGGGCATCCCTGTTGTGGTTGCAATTGGTTCCTCAGATACCTGCAGTTTATCCAATTATGGCTCTGTAGGTTGGGGCAAGTGCACCCTTTCCACACTTGACTGTCAGGGAAGCAGTGTGGGGGAGGCAGAAACTCATAACTCAAACCATCTAACAGACACAGTAACTCACAGCTCAGCCCAGTGCTAATCCTAATAAAAATAAAATGAATTTCTTGGCAGAGCAAAAATAAATACTACACGTATTTATGAATTAGAATGTTTTGCAGTCCCATTTCATGTTCTGCACCTTTTATTGTAACTTATCCCAGTTATTATGGTGTGCACAGAATCTACAGTGCCAAACAGTCATAGGTGATAATGAGGCAGAAATGTGGTCTCATTATCAGGTTGCGCATGCAATTTTCAGGTTGGAAACATGAATGTTAATTACTTTAGATCGCGAGTAAAATTGTTCATTCTGGAAATCATTATTCCTTTATTAGCAGACTTGCCTTTATGAGTTCAAGATACAGTCTCACATATTTTGATCTCAGTCCTAAGTTACCTGTTCACTGGAATGTGATTATGGGCAAAGCTCGTTGGTGCACTCATCGCTATCACATCATCAGCATCTTCATCAGGAATGCAGGAGTGTGGCCAATGGCCTAATTTCTATTCAGGAGCACTGTGAAAAGACTATGTTGAAGACCTGGTCTGTGGTTTCTCATCTCCATCATTTGAGGACACTCAGCAGTATGGTAGGTCCTTGACTATGGCTGGATCACGGATTCTTGTATGTTACACCTACCAGCGGTGGTCGGTTCAGGTAAGTGTGGTGAGCAGTGGGGGAGGGGGGAGCCGACAGCCAACGGAATAGGTATAATTAAATAAATAATGAATACCTATTCTGTCATCTATCGGCTCCCCCAGACCGTGCTTTCCTGAGCTGGCAGCCACTGGCACCAACCATTGAGGTGGTGAAGCACAAGTTCCCTACCGGATGCTGCCAGAGTGTCAAATGGTGTCCTGTTGCATTCAAGTTGTAGATACTTCATGCATTTCAGGGTATGAAAGACACAGGGAGTTTGGGTGATTGCTCACATGTCAGGCTGGAACTGTTTATGGTCTGGAGCAAGTATGCTCTCCTGGGTCACCCCATACCAGGTCTATGGGTAGATTTTCTCTCCATCCTGGACAGTTTCTACTTCTACAAGGCAAGGCAAACTCCATTCCTCTCTGAAGAGGCTGGCAGGTTTCAAGGCACTGGGCAGGCTCTCAGCTTCAACAGCAATTTTGTGAATTGGTTGATCTACACATTAAAGATTAAAATGCACTCCATGAATTATTTAGCAATTATATTATGTTGAATAATGTCCCTGGTTATGATTCTAATGGAAAATCTTGCGCAGATTTCAGCTACATCCCATAAATGCTGATACTGTAGGAGATCAACTATAGACCAGTTGAATTATGAGATTTGCTTTTATTTTTACTTGGCAACTGATGTTTTCCTTTTTTTTCCACTGGTATTTTAGGAATTTTGGTGTTTTTTTTTACAGTAAATGTCATCTAGAGTATTGTTTAAATGAACAACATTTTATTACACTGCCGGTGAAAATCACAGTGCCGCTCCATTTTTTAATTACAGAGCCACTCATAATGTAGGACATGCATTCAGCTGAAATGTTCCCCAGGTCTAGATCTTTCTCAAGGATGCAGAACCATACCAAAACAAACATATTGCAAGTGTGTAAATAATGAAATATAGTACAGAATTAATTGTCTTGCAAGTGGTAACATATAATAATTTCTACAAGTAGGACACGTTTTACAAAGACATACCTAAGTTGATGGTGTACGAAATATAAACAGTTCTGGAAAGGATATTTAGCAGAATATAGTGGCTATAGCAATTGTGGTAAGAAATAGCTGTTAATAACAGCATAGATTAATAGATCATGGTTTGCATGATCACAGACAATTTAATTAGTCAATGTTACCAAGTATCAAGGATAGATTTCTGTTACAGAAATAGATTATTATGTTTTAAAGTTAGTTTCAATATTTAAATGTGACCCTAAATTATGAAGTTGTATTAGCAACATTTGAGGTGTGGCACTAATGCAAAACGAATGTACCTTTTTTCATCTGGTTGTAAAGTCAATACTGAATCATTGTTTGATCTGTTATTTTTTGCATTAAGGTAGAAAGTGTCTCCTGCTTGCAGCTCAAAAAACAAATTGCAATCAATAAGCATTATATCCTATATCAAAATCATACTTCGACTATTTGGAGTATTAAGAGGGTGAACCCTTGGGAGCAATACCTATTATTCATAGACAGATTTCCATTAGCAGATACTCTAGTTGGCTGAATATTTTTCAATTGATTTAGTATTTAATGTGAGTGTTGTTAGTTTCTGAAGGACAAGCAAGTTCCTTGCTTTCATGTGAACACATGCACATATACAGTTGTTGTGATACTGGTAGTGTTGGTAATGGTGGTGCTTGTAAAGAGAGTGGTAATTGTTGTGGTGTTCATGATGGTTGATGGGGAAAACGGCGAGGCAATGTTAATGTTGGTAATAGAGGTGCCAGTGATAGCGTCAATGGTAGTACAGTCATGGTAGTCTTAAAGGTGCTGGTGTTAATTCTTTGCATTTGAGTCCTGACAAAACACTTTAAAAAGCCTATTTCAATACATTTATGAGATAAAGTAGAGAGTGTCTGATGATTCTGATTTTTAAATGTAAATAGGCCCTCATACATTACCATTGCAATGACTCAACAGAATACCAATGATACACCTAATAGGATGTGTTGAGAGTATTCATTCTCTGAGTGGAGACAAAGCCCATAGTACGTATAGTTTAGGGGTTTTGGAAAAAATATTGAATAAAAAATATTGTGGCATCAAAATATTGTGCCAAGAATATCGGGATGCCAAAAATATTGTGAACAGTGATATCGAAGTTAAGAATATAATTTCAAGTGTCGGTTTTTGATGAAGATGTAAGAAATATTGTTACTTTCAAGTGTTGCTTTTTGATAAAGATGTAAGAAATATTGTTAAATGAATTATCATTGTATAGAATATTGTTTTAATGTATTTTTATATGTATTGTATTGTGTTTTTTTGGTTTGGTTAGTTGTTTATTACAAGAATTTATTTATGTACATTTTATTTCTTGTAATTTTTATTAATGTGTATAAAAACTATTTGTTATTGTGTTATAGTAACAGGATGTCGGACTTTTAGGGGATAAGGGAGTGGATATTCTTTAAATATGCATATATAAAATTTATTTTATCTGAAATTTTGATTAGCATACAAATAATTAATGAATATTTTTAAGAGGATTGTTTTTATTAATAAAATAAGTGAGTTATTTTAAAACATGTTATAAATTTAAATGTATTAATACATTTAAAAGAACTGAAAATGTTTGTGCATTTAATTTAAATGTTATTGGTATAATGCATTTACAATATATAAGGTACATTTTTAGTTAAACTTTATTTAATAATTTATTTTGAAACATAACATCAATGAATATTTTTTTGTAAAATTAAGTGGTATATATTGTTTTGCATTTTGCTTTTAAATATTTTCTTTTCTTTTTAATAGGTTGTGAGTTAAAAACATTTAATTTTAAATGTAAGTTATATCATAGATATATAAATAATGTTTCATATGTACATTTTGAATACAAATTATAATCAATATGTATTCATTATAATGTATTTATCATATATTGTGTTTATATTTATATTTTATATGCATAATATTATTCAAATACATGTTGTATTGTAATTAGACATTTCATATTTATGTTTATGTATAAAGCAAGTAAATGGGAAGGTACATTTTTGTGTTTAATTCATATATTTTATAATTTTGTATTGAATTTATTATGTAATTTAAATTCATTCTAGGAAGTTTATTTTCATATGTATATATTTTGTGTTTAATTTTTCTATTTTATTTCATTACTAAATATTATGTATAATTTAATATTTTAGGTATTTAATAGAAAAATATGTAATATGCTAATGGTTAATGATAATTATATAGTTTTTCTTTGGTAATAGTGTGCAAGAAGTTGTTTTAAAAAAAAGTTTATCAATAAAAAGTTTACAGCCTGTCAGACCTAGGGGGGTCTTCCCCCAAACTGCTAGCTAGTGATAAAGTGTCTCTGCTTACCCCCCTCCAAAACATGGTTAAATTGGCTTATATCAATTGACATATTTGCTTTATGAATAGAAATTGCTTGGAAATGAAATGCTATCAGTGTGCCTGCAGCACATACTGTGCCACCCACTTACATAGCACCTTCACACAGGCCCCAGGACTGCCACTGCAGCCTGAATGCAATTTTAAACTGACATTTCAACTTGCCAATAAACCCCACGCCGAGCCCTAAACTTCCCTTGTAATAAATATAAATCGCCCCTAAGTTAGGCCCTAGGTAGCCTATAGGGCGGGGTGGCTTGTAATTGAAAGTTTGGCCATGTTTTTGATAGTTTTAACTGTCCTGGTAGTGAACAACTCCTACTTTTGTTTTTCACTATTGCGAGGCCTACCCTTCCCATAACTACACATTGGAGATTTCTTATTACTTTGAATAAGCTGCCGTTTGCAATTGGGAGCAGGTAGCTATGTCATGTTTGGTGTCCTTCGAATTGTAATGAAAAACCCTAGTTAATGGTATATCATATTGAAAATGCCACTTTTAAAAAGTTTCCATTTTTCTGCCCTTCGCCCTTTTGTGTCCGGGCTCAGCACTGGTTAATTTGGTGACTTATTGTGGTTTACCCTGCAAGGGATTGTGGCTGTTGCTTGACCTGGCCTCACACCCCAATTGGCCAACAACCCCATTTGTCACTTTGGTGTTCAGTGGTGTGGATCAGGAGCTGTGTTTGTGCAGTACCGTGCAGTGGTTTGTGCAATACAAAATTCCAGTAAAAGTATTTTATACCAACTCAAACCTTTTTTAAATCGCCTCAGTACCCCATTGGCTGTTATCCTTTTTTCTAAATGTACGTACCTTACCCTTTTCATTGACCATGGAGATAGAGCTGATCGATGTTGACAATGTTGACAACTTCACTAGTCTAGAGCTGCAAAGGCTCTGCAAGAAATGGGAACTAAATGTCGGCAGGAAAACTTCCAAAGTGGACATAGAGATAGCCCTTTTGGCTTGTGAGGAAGTAAGAGGTTGCAGTCGGCAACAGCAGAAGATGAGGAGGACATGGACTTGAATTATGAGTAGGTGAAGGATCCAGTGAGGGACCCTGAGCTGCAGGGAGAGCCCAACTACCACCCAGAAATAAACCTGGATATCTAAGATGGACTCTGAGTAATGCAACCTCCTGTGACCTGTCACCAAAGGAGTTGGAGGAGAGGAAGCTCTAGCTGCAGCTAGCCAAATTAAAACTGGAAGCTAAGAAGGAGAAAGCTGGGAGGGCCTTCGCTGAGAAACAAAACTACTGTTGGAGCATGAGGGAGCTGAAGCTAAAGGCAATGTAACCATCAGGACCCAACAATGATGGTGGCAGTGTTTTAACAGTGTGTGCCAGAGAGGAGAGCCTGCATACTAGGAGCTGTTGCTGAAATATGTGGTGGGAGATAATATAGAGAAGTGGTTTGCTGCATATGAAGTACCAGAGGAACCCTGGGGGATTAGCTTTTGGAAACACATGCCTGCAGGAGGCAGGGATGTATGTATTACACTAGAGGCATGGGTTCAGACAAAGTATGCCCCCTTGAAAGCCATACATTTTGCTAAATTTGGAATGACCCCTGAGTAGTACTATCAGAGGTTCGGGGACAGCCACAAACTCCCAAACCAGTCCTGTGAGGACTCTCAGATTATGCCAGAAAGGCACTGAAAGATTGGGTGAGGGGCAGTAAAGTGGATGCTTTTATTTGGCTGTGCAACCTAATTCTGATAGAGCACATGCTCAATATTTGTTTTGCAGACCTGTGCCAATACCTAGTGGATAGCAGGTTTATCAATCTCAGGACACTTGTTGAGAAGGCAGAGCTCTGGGTCAGTGCCAGAGTGTCTAAGAAGGTGTCTGGAAGTGACTCCCAAAAGGATGATCATGGTTCCTAACTAAAGAAAGAGGGGTGTCATAAAAAGAACACTAAGGAGTTCTCTCAAGCCCTCAAAACAGTTCACAGGGGAATAGGTCCCAGTCCCAATCCGGCCACCAGAAGAAAGGCTTTGTAGACAAGAATACTGAAAAATGTGCCCGAAGTGCAATTAGTGCTACCAGTATGAGCATATCAGGGGAGATACCAAGTGCTCCATGAGAGCACCGCCTCCCAGTGGTGGGTAGTCACAGGGGTTGGCCAATGTTGCGCTAGGGGAAGAGATGGCTCAAGTTATTGTAGGGAACATTAGTGAAGTTATCCTAGTGTCCCTGGGTTACAAGGAGGTGGTGCCCAAACCCTACATACTCTCCAGTACTTAAAATTATAGGTAGTAGGTCATCTTCAACGGGTGGAGTGGGAGACTCTGAGTGACAGAGGACCCAGAATGACTGCTGTCTGATGTCATCTGGTTTCCTCAGAGCAGGTGATACCCAAAACATTCCACCAGGTTGCAGAAGCAGACATCCGGGAGAGCCCATAACCTGTCGGTCTGGTTCCCGTTGTGTGGGGAGGGGTCTCAGGTTTTCTGAATGTTGCTGTGAGCCCTACTATGCCCATGGAATGTCTGTTGGGAAATGACCGGGAGCACACTGCCTGGAAGGAAATGGATTTCAGGTCACACTTAGAATGTGCCAGGATTACCTCAGTGGGTCTGTGTGACCACCGGGTCCATGGCTGCCCAGGAGCAGAGTAAAGGTCTAGATCTTGGAAGAATGGCTCAGACAGCTGCCAGGAAAGGAAAGGATAGGGGATGTGGAACACCAGCCCATGGCACAGGTGGATGGGGCGCTGGAGGAGGCTCCCTAGAGCCTACAGGGGAAGACTCTGCTTCTCTTGGTGACCTGCCTGAGCTTGATGGATGGCAAGTGGGAGTGAGACCACCAGGGAGGAGTTCTGAAAGGCACAGAAGGACCCTTGCGGTCTTGAGGCAGCAAGGTTAAGCACGACAGCTGGTGACATCTCTGGAGATCACCTTAGATATTGAGAGAATGACCTCCTGTATCGTGAGCCTAAAGATTCTGAGTATCATGCAACTTGGGTGTTGGTGGTTCCCACATTTTACTGGGCATTCCTACTGGGGCTGGCTCATGAAATACCACTGGCAGGACTCTGGAGCAGGACAAGACCTTTGCCAGGCTGTCCATCCACCTTTATTTGCCCCCGATAAGAGCACAATGTGATGCTTTCTATAGAACCTGTCTCGCCTAGGCTAGTGGGAAGACTGGGAAAGAGCTAAAGGCTCCCTTGACTTCCAAGCCTGTTGTTGGTTGTTGGTACACCCTTTCAGAGGGCGGGCATTGATATTGTAGGACCCTTGGACCAAACACAGGCCTAGGCAACAGGTTTTTCCTGGTCTTGGTGGACCATGCCAATAGGTACCCTGAGGCCTACCCTCTGAAGAACATAACTGCATCTGCAGTGGAACGGGTCATGATGGGGAATTTTACCAGAATTGATTTTTTCGAAGAAGTAGTGTCAGGCAGAGGCACCAGTTTCATATGAGCATACATGAAGTCTATGTGAAAGGAGTGTGGGTTTACATAGGAGTTCCCCACACCCTGCACTTCACAGCCTTGAATTCTCAGATGCCAACCCTGCGGCTGAAACCTGAATCCTCACTTGAAGCCAGGACTATCAGATTGACTCCAACGGCTAGTTTGCTTGCCTCCTGGTCAGAGCCATAGAGACACAAAAAGCTCCCACCATCTTCACCCTGCACCTGGACCCAGCCCGAGTGAGTCCTGAACCTCCATGTGCTATCCTACCCTTCTTGTACTATTGGTTGTGGTGTTAAAGTTGGTCAGATGGGCCAATTCCAAAACTAAGGAGCTTAGCATATGTTTGGCAAAAATCTGCCCTGAGAACCATAAGGAGACTGGGACAAACCTGCTAGAATATCCGCCAGAGGTGCATCACCAGTCAGATTGATTTTGCAGCATCTTCTGCAGTGTTCTTCTCTGCAATGTCAAATCCTTTTCAGCAGGTCTTTGCCAAAGGAGCATCTTTCCTTGTGAAATTGTCTTCGGCTATAGCCCTCTGCTTCATCTGGTTGGAGATTTTTAACTTCCAAATAAGAGACTTAGTCCAAACATAGAAGGCTTCACTGCTGCTGCCACCCAAGGCTTCCCGACAATGAATCTCCGTCCTCAGACACTGCCTGTAGGCTGACCCCGCTGAACTTTACCTTTTCAGAGCATTTTTTCAAAATTTCTTCTAAGTCTTGAAGGTAAGCACTAAACTCAGTGCAGTACACTTCCTGTGTCCGAAACCCTTACCATCAAAGTCTACCAAAGTTTTCAACTTTGACCAGGTCTCGCATGACTAGATGTCTATGGTTGGTGCTTTGATCTTTTAGGCACTCGTTTTTACAAACAAAATGTTAACATTCATAGCTTTGGTTTTACTGATTACATTTTTGTCTATTTTACAAAATTGGGGTGAGATTTTTCATGTGTTGTATTTTCACTTCATAACTGTCTTTGTGCTGCATAAATACTTTGCGAATTGCCTCTAAGTTAAGACTGACTATTTTTGTGCCAAGCTGCCAAAGGTTTAAACACAGGTTAATTTAGTGAATTTTGTGGTTGGCCTCAACCAATAACCCAATTTCATATAACCTGAATGAGGAGGACAACATTGGTGCTTCCACAGAAATATATTCAAGAAGGTCACTTCACAGCCAGGCAGCAGTGTTACCCCAAAATCAGTTCTGAGGATTGCCAGTCTCAAGCCATTAGCTAAGCAGCCATATATATGTGTTCTCCCTATGCATCAGTCACTTCCGAACAGCCCTCAACTGACAGATATCTCAAGCTAACATAGCGCCTGGTATCGTTTGTTTGTATTTACATTTATTGCATATTGCACTGCATTGCCTTGTTTATTTATTGTCTTCATTGTCGTCGTGTAACTTTGCCCCAGTTTCATTTTCCGTCCGTCCATTTTGTTGTTTGGTCACTCGTGGACCGTGTCTCCTCCCCGCTCCCCGCCTCCCAGCTGCCCCTCCCACCCAGTGGTAGAGTAGCTCGATCCTCCCTACACTCCTCTGTGACCAGCTGGACTAGTTCCATGGCGGTCGCTCCTCCACGCTCCCCGCCTCGATCCCCTGGCTGACTGCTCCCCTCCTCCTGCTGAATTTGGTTGCATTGCCCACTGCCTGCCCCAGTGATTGCTCCTGACTCCCATTACCTGCCTCTTTGATCACGCTCCGACATCGCCTGCATTTCCAAAGCGCCTTGAAGCTAACATAGCACCTTGTATCGTTTGTTTGTATTTACATTTATTGCATATTGCGCTGCATTGCCTTGATTATTTATTGTCTTCATTGTGGTCGTGTAACTTTGCCCCAGTTTCGTTTTCCGTCCGTCCATTTTGTAGTTTGGTCACTCGTGGAACGTGTCTCCTCCCCGCTCCCCGCCTCCCAGCTGCCCCTCCCACCCAGTGGTAGAGTAGCTCGATCCTCCCTACACTCCTCTGTGACCAGCTGGACTAGTTCCATGGCGGTCGCTCCTCCACGCTTCCCCGCCTCGATCCCCTGGCTGACTGCTCCCCTCCTCCTGCTGAATTTGGTTGCATTGCCCACTGCCTGCCCCAGTGATTGCTCCTGACTCCCATTACCTGCCTCTGTGATCGCGCTCCGACATCGCCTGCATTTCCAAAGCGCCTCGAAGCTAACATAGCACCTGGTATCATTTGTTTGCATTTACATTTATTGCATATTGCGCTGCATTGCCTTGTTTATTTATTGTCTTCATTGTGGTCGTGTAACTTTGCCCCAGTTTCGTTTTCCGTCCGTCCATTTTGTTGTTTGGTCACTCGTGGACCGTGTCTCCTCCCCGCTCCCCGCCTCCCAGCTGCCCCTCCCACCCACTGGTAGAGTAGCTCGATCCTCCCTACACTCCTCTGTGACCAGCTGGACTAGTTCCATAGCGGTCGCTCCTCCACGCTCCCCGCCTCGATCCCCTGGCTGACTGCTCCCCTCCTCCTGCTGAATTTGGTTGCATTGCCCACTGCCTGCCCCAGTGATTGCTCCTGACTCCCATTACCTGCCTCTGCGATCGCGCTCCGACATCGCCTGCATTTCCAAAGCGCCTCGAAGCTAACATAGGGCCTGGTATCGTTTGTTTGTATTTACATTTATTGCATATTGCACTGCATTGCCTTGTTTATTTATTGTCTTCATTGTGGTCGTGTAACTTTGCCCCAGTTTCGTTTTCTGTCCGTCCATTTTGTTGTTTGGTCACTCGTGGACTGTGTCTCCTCCCCGCTCCCCGCCTCCCAGCTGCCCCTCCCACCCAGTGGTAGAGTAGCTCGATCCTCCCTACACTCCTCTGTGACCAGCTGGACTAGTTCCATGGCGGTCGCTCCTCCACGCTTCCCCGCCTCGATCCCCTGGCTGACTGCTCCCCTCCTCCTGCTGAATTTGGTTGCATTGCCCACTGCCTGCCCCAGTGATTGCTCCTGACTCCCATTACCTGCCTCTGTGATCGCGCTCCGACATCGCCTGCATTTCCAAAGCGCCTCGAAGCTAACATAGCACCTGGTATCATTTGTTTGCATTTACATTTATTGCATATTGCGCTGCATTGCCTTGTTTATTTATTGTCTTCATTGTGGTCGTGTAACTTTGCCCCAGTTTCGTTTTCCGTCCGTCCATTTTGTTGTTTGGTCACTCGTGGACCGTGTCTCCTCCCCGCTCCCCGCCTCCCAGCTGCCCCTCCCACCCACTGGTAGAGTAGCTCGATCCTCCCTACACTCCTCTGTGACCAGCTGGACTAGTTCCATAGCGGTCACTCCTCCACGCTCCCCGCCTCAATCCCCAGGCTGACTGCTCCCCTCCTCCTGCTGAATTTGGTTGCATTGCCCACTGCCTGCCCCAGTGATTGCTCCTGACTCCCATTACCTGCCTCTGTGATCGCGCTCCAACATCGCCTGCATTTCCAAAGCGCCTCGAAGCTAACATAGCGCCTGGTATCGTTTGTTTGTATTTACATTTATTGCATATTGCGCTGCGTTGCCTTGTTTATTTATTGTCTTCATTGTGGTCGTGTAACTTTGCCCCAGTTTTGTTTTCCGTCCGTCCATTTTGTTGTTTGGTCACTCGTGAACCGTGTCTCCTCCCCGCTCCCCGCCTCCCAGCTGCCCCTCCCACCCACTGGTAGAGTAGCTCGATCCTCCCTACACTCCTCTGTGACCAGCTGGACTAGTTCCATAGCGGTCGCTCCTCCACGCTCCCCGCCTCGATCCCCTGGCTGACTGCTCCCCTCCTCCTGCTGAATTTGGTTGCATTGCCCACTGCCTGCCCCAGTGATTGCTCCTGACTCCCATTACCTGCCTCTGACATCGCCTGCATTTCCAAAGCGCCTCGAAGCTAACATAGGGCCTGGTATTGTTTGTTTGTATTTACATTTATTGCATATTGCACTGCATTGCCTTGTTTATTTATTGTCTTCATTGTGGTCGTGTAACTTTGCCCCAGTTTCGTTTTCTGTCCGTCCATTTTGTTGTTTGGTCACTCGTGGACCGTGTCTCCTCCCCGCTCCCCGCCTTCCAGCTGCCCCTCCCACGCTCCGCCCCCCTACACTCCACATTTAAGACAGATGAATCAACGCGCAGCGTCCACGCGCTGCGGCCGCGCCGAAGGTGCGCCAAAGGTAAGCCCGTCTACGCCCGTCCGCGCCTGGACCGCGCCCAGCGCCAGACCCCCTGGCCCCCGCCGTACCCAGCCCACTAGATTCACATACGATGCTGCAACTCTCCTCGCCCTCAACCCCGGACGCACACTACAATGCTGTGAAGCCACCCTAGGACGTACCCACCTGCTTCAGGACCCTCACCAAATCCACTCCCTCCAAACATAGCTCCGACTCTAACCACCTGAAGTGCATCCTGCTGAACACCCGCTCGGTCCACAGACACGCCACTGAACTCTGGGACCTACTCGACACTACGTCACCCGACATCGCCTTCCTCACTGAAACATGGATGTACACATCATCAGCACCCGACATCGCTATAGCCATACCGGACGCTTACAAGATCATCCGGAAAGATCGCACCAACCAAACAGGAGGAGGCATCGCCATCATCCACAGGAACACCATCAAAATCACGACCAGCATCGACGATAATCTTGCAACCGCCGAACATCTCCACTTCCAGATCCACACCGACCCTAGGACCACACTTAGAGGCACCCTCATCAACAGGCCTCCAGGAACCCGCACTCAATTCAGCGATGACATCACTGACTTCGTCAGCCCACATGCCCTCGCCTCGAGAACTACATTCTATTAGGAGACCTCAACTACCACCTTGAAAACAAACACGACAGCAACACCAACTCCCTGCTGGACAACCTGGCCAATCTCGGACTCAAACAACTTGTGGACACCCCCACCTATGTAGCCGGGCACACGCTCGACCCTATCTTCACCTCCAGCAAGCACATTTTCTTCGACCGCACCACAGCTCTCCATTGGACGGACCACAGCTGTGTTCACTTCAGCTACAAAACCACCTTGACCCACAACCGCCCACAACCTATTCCTCGGAGAAACTGGAACAAAATCACCTCCGACCAACTCCTCACATCACTCAACCAAAACCCTCCCACCCTCTCATTGGACCCAAACCAAGCGGCCACCAAACTCAAGCAATGGATCACCCACAGCGCTGACGAATTAGCACCCCTGAAAAAGCACCAGATCATTTCAGGCAGCAAAAAGGCGCCATGGTTCAATGATGACCTTAAAAAATCCAAGAAGCTATGCCGCACCCTAGAGAAAACATGGAGAAAAAACCCAAGCACCGACAACATGGCCACCCTCAAGGCGGCCACCCGCAAACACCACCATCTGATTCGATACACCAAGAAATCAGCTTTCAAGGATCGTCTCGACAACAACGCCCACAACAGCAAGGAACTTTTCAACATCGTCAAAGAATTCACCAACCCCGCCGCAGCATCTAACGACATCACTCCCTCCCAAGACCTCTGCGATGCGTTATCCTCCTTCTTCTACAACAAAATTGCCGACATTCACAACAGCTTCGAGAACACTCCCTGCGAACAACCCTCCCCACCCCCCTCAGATCCCACACTGCCAACTAACAACCTCAGCGCCTGGAACCCAATCACCACCGAAGACACCATCCGCCTAATGAACTCAATCCACTCTGGCTCACCAACCGACCCCTGCCCCCACCACATCTTCAACAAAGCTGTCTCCATCATCGCACCCCATCTCCGTGATGTCATCAACTGCTCGTTCAACTCTGCCACCTTCCCAGAAAGCTGGAAACACGCCTAACTCATTGCCCTCTTGAAGAAACCCACAGCAGACCCCTCTGAACTTAAAAACTACCGACCCATATCCCTCCTCCCCTTCCCCGCCAAAGTCATTGAGAAAGCCGTCAACAGCCAGCTCGCCGCCTTCCTTGAATCCAACAACTCCCTCGATCCCTCTCAGTCCGGATTTTGAGCCAAACACAGCACCGAAACCGCCCTCATTGCAGCAACAGACGACATCCGAACACTACTGGATAACGGAGAAACAGCGGCCCTCATTCTACTCGACCTCTCGGCCGCTTTCGACACAGTCTGCCACAGCATCCTTATACAACGCCTCAGCAACATCGGCATACAAGGAAAAGCCTTAGACTGGATCATCTCATTCCTCGCCGGGAGAACTCAAAGAGTCCGACTCCCCCCATTCAACTCAAAGGCCACTGAAGTCATCTGTGGAGTACCACAAGGATCATCACTAAGTCCCATCCTCTTCAACGTTTACATGAGTCCACTCGCCTCCATCGCGCGTCAACACAACCTTAACATCATCTCTTACGCCGACGACACCCAGTTAATCCTTTCTCTCACCAAAGACCCTAACACCGCCAAAACCAATCTTCACGAAGGCATGAAAGAAGTAGCCGAATGGATGAAACATAGCCACCTAAAACTCAACTCAGACAAAACGGAGGTGCTCATCCTAGGATCCTCCCCCTCTGCCTGGGACGACTCTTGGTGGCTTTCCGCTCTGGGCACAGCACCCACACCTACAGACCACACACGCAACCTGGGCTTCATCCTAGACTCCTCCCTCTCGATGTCCAGACAAGTCAACGCAGTCTCATCCTCCTTCTTCAACGTACTTCGTATTCTCAAAAAGATCTTCCGCTGGATCCCCCTCGAAACAAAAAAGACTGTCACCCACGCACTGGTCATGAGTCGACTGGATTATGGTAACACACTATATGCCGGAATCACAGCAAAATTACAGAAAAAACTCCAACGCATCCAAAACGCATCAGCGAGACTCATATTGGACATCCCTCGCCATGATCACATCACCGGACACCTAAAAGATCTCCACTGGCTTCCCGTCAACAAGAGAATTACATTCCGTCTTCTCACCCACGCACACAAGGCCCTCTACAAACTAGGACCCGAATTCCTCAGCACTCGACTGTCCTTCTACACACCCACCCGCCAACTTAGATCGGCCAATCAAGCCCTCGCCGCAGTCCCGCGCATCCGAAGATCCACCATGGGTGGCAGATCCTTCTCCTTCCTGGCGGCCAGGACCTGGAACTCACTCCCCACTCACCTCCGCCTTACTCAAAACCACATCTCCTTCAAAAAAGAACTTAAAACCTGGCTATTCGACAAAAACTTAACACCCCTTCCCCAAGCGCCTTGAGACCCTCTGGGTGAGTAGTGCGCTATATAAATCCCTGAACTTGAACTTGAACTCTGCAATCTCCTACGCACTCCTCCCATGAAGGTGCATCTCCGGTCTTCTCTCCATCATCAAAAAGTAAAAATACCACTGATGAGGAGCACTGATTGCCCGTTCATTATTCTTTTGCCCCTAAGAAGCCAGATGGCACCCCACTAGAATGGGAGATCAGTTTTACTAAGAGCAGTTAAATGTGCTGCAGGATATTCATGCAATGGTGGCTATTCTCAGTAAGATAGCTGCCTCCCTTAAATGACTATCTCAGACAATTGACAGCACACTTTGTGCCCAGGATAACATAACCATTTTTTTATCAAGGCATCGCAAAGATGCACTAAAAACATTTTCAAACGTTTAGAGAAGTTTGGCAGCATGCCTTACTATAAAGTTGAAAGAGGCAATGAGCAAAAATGCCCATATCAATATTCACAGCCAACGCATGCAGTAGATTTTACAGAGGCTCCTCAAAGTAGGATGGTTAGAACAGATGACAACCTCACATCTCTTCCAAAGCCATCTGAACCACCTTCACCACCTCAACCCCTAATCCCACCAATTTAAACTCCAACCCACCCATCCAAAACACAAGCACAGTTTAATTCATTCTCATCATCTTCGTTGTGTAGGCTGAGTAGTAGGGAAAACCTCCCAAAAATAACAGTAGGTTTGGCAGTGTGTTAGTCGACCACCATTCATCCTTGGCAAGAGCCTGTCCAACCACAAAAATACAGCACCAAACTAGCAGCTCAATATAAAAATGAATTGACTTGCCAATTTCGCCCCTCTGTACACTGATCGCTATTCTGACTGAGTATGGATTGACTGACTATGGATTTTTTTACATTTTTCATTCTGTCAGCGGGAGACAATCTAAGCACACAATAGATCATTGAATGGTGATGGTTCATGGTGAGTAATACTGACTCTCACCTACCTGGTGCCCTCTCTCTCTCGAACGCTTTCTGCACGGTTTAAGTGGAGGTCCAGCCAGCATTCTACGAATGCCGCTCACTGTCTTTGGCTGCATTCCCCTTCCCGGAAGGTCCTTGCTCTTGACTTTCCTTGCCCTACAGCTGTTAGAGGGCAGCTGCCTCCTCCTTGGTTGGTGGCTTTGCAGCAATGCAGTTTTGTTTGGACATCCTCCTACACCTACCATCATCATTTTACGAGCACTCTCTAGCGTTGGCCCCATGCCGATACTGACTGGGTTTTCTACTTAGCTTGCAGGTAACGGGGGCTGACTGTTAACTAGTTAGGGTATTGAGGATAAGACCTCAATCCCCATCCTAACATGCTGGTTTCACCACAAGATGCCACCCTGACTCCGTTAGCTGGATTAAACAGAGGACTGAGCTTACATGTGTATGGCACTAGCTGATATCCCCACACTAATGTTGATTGTATCAGTGCAAATCTGCTCAGTTCTTCTTGCAATTCCATTAACACTGTTAGCTTGTTTGCCTGAACTACCACCCCTTTCTTTTGAAAGTTTAGGGTCATTTATTCTATTTTAACTGCAGTAGTTAGCATTTGTTCCCTGTCAACTCCATACACTCTACTATATTATCACACCCTGTAGGCACTTCCTAGGCTGTATAATAAACAAGTTCCAAACCTTCTAACGCCTCCTAAAATAAAATGTCCCTAATTTGGAAAAGCCCTGATTTCACAGAAAGTAACACTGCTGACCTAATTTAAGTGCATTGATGTTTATTTAAGAGACAGTCTAATTAATTGTGTGCACTGATCACTGGTTTTTAGAAGGTTGTACTTCTCAGTAGGCCATTTTATCAACCATAAACTGTTATATCCGTAGCTAATATGAAGGCAGACAATTTAAATCCTACTGATAGCTTGCTGTCATAGTTAGGCCGCAATCTGCTCAAAATTAAACCTCCCCAACCTATCTAAAATGCAGCTAAAAACCTCTAACATAAACTACTCAAACAGAACACTGAAACACTCATCTCTAAAACCTACCTCTGTCCCAATAAAGGAATTGAGGTTACTGATTTAATTTTCCTCACCAAAAAGAGCACAATGGAGGAAAGACATTGCCTCAACACTAAAGATTAACACATCCATGAAAACACCTCATAGCCATCGAATGTCATAACACATTCATTGCTCTTCATGGCCAAGCCTACCATCTCCCTCTACTACAATGGAAATATTCTCATTCAACCATTGACCGTAACTTAAAGCTTTTTGATGAAATATTCACGAGGATCAAAATGCGATGTCGAGTCTTGTCCCCATTCCCTCCTGCTCCTTGATGGGAAATCAGACATCTTCCAGTACTTCCTCCACCACTTCATCTATCTCTCATCCTGACCTCTCTCTCCATGCTAGCACCGGATCTGTCGCTGATGACCCTGTATCACCCACTCAAGGAAAAGTTGCCTACCCTTCCTCATCAATCCAACCATCTAACCTGCCCTGACCTTATATGTCACTGATGGCTAGCGATCTAAGGAGATGCCAGATTCCCATTTATACCCACAATCCCACTTCCCTTCATCACACCCTGCAATCTCTCTATCAATCCTCAAGCTCATACAATTTCTCTTATCACACCCCTCTCCCCCTTTGTTCCTGCAGGTCTGTTGACCTTTCCAACCAATCTGAATGAGGTACACATGTCCTCCATCACTAGTCAACACTGTATTCCACCAGTATGGATTACCCCACCTCACTGGAGAACAAACTCCCTGCTCTTATTCAAGACTTCCAGCCAGTTAAACCTACTATTCAGAGCCTTATTCATATCACCTCGAAGCTTGAGCATTTCCTAAAACATGACCTTACCTCCTAGGCTAACTGTACCATGCTTACCAAACAACACTGCTCACCCGTCATCAGGTGGCCGAACTATTACTGACTGGGACATTTCACATTTAAAATGCTCCTAACTTGAACAGGAAGACTCAACCCCATCTCAATCCCATATCCATACCCCAGAGGTTTACTGACCACTTATCTGATAACGACATCCACTCCCTTCTGATGCCTTATATCTCTACTAACAGATTATTGCCTTCAGCGGGAGCCACTATCCAGACTATTCCTGCCAACCTACTTAGAAAACCAAGTCGCAACTATAGAACCTTAAAGAAGTACAATATTCTTCAAATTCCCATTACTCACCATGACGTTGCTGAAACCAAATCTCATCTCAGGTCTCAATTGCAGGTCGGCTGCTCAACATGCAGTTGACATTGCAGATCTCATTCACACACAAGACCTTCAGCTCATCATATTAATGGCAACGTGGCTCACAAAGGCCTCCTCACCTTGTCCGGACATCCTAGTCACCCCCAACTATTACATATTCAGACTGGATAGATCTGGAAAAGTAGAGGAGGACAAGCATAGGTTTACCTGTCTTCGCTCTCCTTGAAACAATTGATAACTAGGCTATTACCCTCTTGTGAATTCCTAGGTATCGAAATTTTAAGCAATGACAAGATAGTTTGCAACCTCCACACAATTTACTTTCCCCCCGGGAAATAACCTACTTTTCATTGAACAAATAATAAGAACATCTCATCCATCTCTAACAGGCATACCGACCATATCTTCCTTGGGTTTTCCATTATTCATTGGAATGAACTCTAATGACCCCTAACTGGACACATTCAAGGCCTTCCTCACTGACCTGAACCTTACTCAGTTTTGTAATAGCCCAACAG
Source organism: Lissotriton vulgaris (assembly GCF_964263255.1). Lineage (NCBI taxonomy): Eukaryota > Metazoa > Chordata > Amphibia > Caudata > Salamandridae > Lissotriton > Lissotriton vulgaris. The sequence continues at coordinate 1,347,235,969 of NC_141694.1, read as the reverse complement.
ACATTAGAAGCTCCACCCTCGATCTAATCATATCTAAGGACAACACCATCCAATTTGGATCCATAACCCCATGTGACTGGTCAGACCACTACTTAATCTCCTTCCTATTCCTTGAGAAAGTGTTGACTAGGAAAGGCCAAAGCTTTTCAACCCAAACAAAGGTCCAGAAACTGAGAGAAATATTAACCCTCATGATCTAACCTCTACTCTTAACAACATCATGTTGCTTCCAACTAACATGACAAATGTTAATGATCTTACTGAGCACTACATACAATCTATGACAGATACCTTGGATATGATTGCTCCTAAACAAATAAAAAAGATTATTGTGCCAACACTCCAAACCCTGGTTCAATGACAGTTTCTCCAAGGGAAGACACAACTTAAGGCTTGCAAGAAGTCAATGGAGAAGTTCTCTCTCCACCTTACACCTCAAGTACCTGAGGTTGGCAAAAAGATTGCCACAATCAACACATTTGAAACTCCAAAGCAAAATATTTTAAGGCACAACTAGATTATGCCAAATATATATCCAAGAAATTCTTCAAACAACAAACACTATGCAACTGTAACCTACATTCAGCTGACATTTGATCCATGCTAAGTAGTGAGGATGTCACCTCCAATTTCATTGGAGAGACAAGGAGGATTGAAACTGATCTTTACCATGACTCATAGCTTCTATCATCGCTGGCCCAGCCTAGGATACTACCTTTCCAGTACCAGGATAGCATCCCTCCTTCCAGTTATAGCACTAAAAACAATGCCACATGGAGAGTCTTCAAAATCCTTGTGAAGCAGCTTTACTCAAAATTCTAGCTATAATAAAACCCTCCAATCATTCCATTGATCCTCTTCCTGTGAATCTCTTCAAAGAGTTTAATCCTTCATTGCTCCCTTCTTTGGACCGAGATGGTCAATGCATCTCTTGCTCAGGGCAGGTTTCCTGGTTGCTTAAAGATAGGTCTGGGCACCCCTATTCCAGAAAAAAAGAGTGTGGACCTATCAACCCTCACCAATTACTGTCCAGTCACTAACATACCAACACTAGCTAAATTACTGGAGAAACACGTTCACCTACAACTCTGCAACCACACTGAGTAATTTCAACTCCTGGATCAACATCAATCAAAACTCAGAACTGGTCATACCACTAAAATGTCTCTAACACAAATTGTCGATGACACCTTGAGAGTGCTAAACAAGAACGAGCCTTGTCTTCTTATTCTACTTCATCTTTCCTCTGACTTCAAATGGGTAAACATGATAATGTGATTGACCTTCTGGAGTAGAGGATGTGGCTATCTGGTCCTTTATTAAAGTGGTTTGCCTATTTCCTTCACAGTAGATCACAGAGAATCAAAGTAAACAATAACCTATCTTACACCACACCAGTCATGATTGGTGTTCCGTAAGGTTCCACGCTATCACCAACCCTTTTCAACCTGCTCATGGAACTTCTTACTGAACTTCTCAAGCTTTCAAACATCCACTACTATATGTATGCAGATGATGCACAACTATATTTGAAAATGTCCTCACCTGAATACATCAAACTGCTCGACTGTACCCTCCTTAAAACTCAACAATGGTTGACTCATAATCACCTCAAGCTTAATTTGCTCAAAACATAATTCCTCCTGATTGCCCAACACAATCACTCTGACCCCATCCAAGAATGGCTCAAACAACTAACTTCTCTCAACTGAGCCCCACAAGAGACCAGTTTCACTAGTTCACTTGGTATAAAATTGGATAAATATAAAAATACTAATAATAACAAGGGGGGAGAGAGAGAGAGTGTATTAACCAAGATGGATTTGTTCTCCCTGGGCTGATACAAATAAACAAAAGGAATCCACTCCTTTGGTGATTGGTGTTACCTCCAGTGGTGGGGCACACCTTTGTTGTTTTTTGGTCCCTTTACACCAACAGGCCCCTTGGTGTCATGCTTCATCATCAAAAAGCACGAGGGATCCCTACGACAGGCACATTGTTTTACGTACTAAACCTCCCAAACTTTGTTTTTAATAGTACCAGCCCGGGGGCATAATTAAAGTTTTTTTGCAACCCAACGAGCCAGGTTCCTTTTTAAACTTCACTCACTTAGAAAACCCCACCACGCACTCACATAAAACACCTCCTCCACACCACACATAGTCATTAAAGTGCCCCCCCGTATCTGTAGGTTGCAGCACGCCGTACCCCGTAGAGGGGCACGATGACCCCGATGATTAAGCATGACACCAAGGGGCCTGTTGGTGTGTGAGGGAACCAAAAAACAACAACGCTGTGCCCCACCACTGGAGGTAACACCAATCACCAAAGGAGTGGATTCCTTTTGTTTATAAATATCAAAATATGCATGCTCATATCAGTGCCACAACTAGGGGAGCCAATTTCCAGCTAAATATTCTGATGACAATTAAACCTTTTCTGCCCCCGATGACTTGCAGCTTGCAGTCCATTCCCTGGTCATCTCCTGCTCATATTACAGGAGCAGTACACTGGCAGGACTACCCAAAGTAAGGTTGGCCCCTCTAGGGGCAAACTGAACTCAGATGCTAGGCTCATCAATGGTTCCAGGATATTCAACCACATCACTCCGACCTCAGCCATTTAAGATGGCTCCATTTGAAGCTAGAATACTGTTTAAGATAGCTTGCTTGACTCATAAGGCCCTGCCCTACAACCCACCTGTCTATCTGGGTAAAAAACGTGAACTATCTGTAGTTAGTCACACCACAAGGAGCTCTAAATCCCAACTGATAAAACCACAGAAGTTCAATGAAAAGAGGACTTACGGCCGCTCCTTCTCTGGTCTTGCTCCAAGAATATGGAATGTACTTCCACCTGAAGTAAAAAAGCTTCTGCTTAATGGTCTCCTCCACTAGGAATACTTAATTACTAGTGAGTATTTATCACTGTGCTTTATCATTTACAGGTGTACCTCTTTTGATCATGGATCTATCAAGCCAAGCCACTGTGTTTTTTTCTGTATTTGTTTGCTGTGTTTGCATTGGCTCCTCACTTCCCTTCATGCATTTTTTACCTTGTATGTTTGACATGATTTCTCCATGTACAGCTCTCTAATAACCTGAAAGATCATGGCTGCACTTTATAAAACTCCAAAAAATAACCCACCCCAGATACCTGAATGTGGGTGTAGATCAAGATGACAGGGAAAAGTTACTACAATCTTGCACACAACTTCTGGGGAGTACACCTGCACACTCTCCAGTGCAGTCAACACATTTGAATCACCACTTAAGGATCCAAAAAGTAAATTCAATAATGGCCTGTGGATGGATGTGTGCCCTATTGTACCTCTGTTGAGGTATTGTTCTTGGCCATCTATAGGCTGTGAGGACTTCAGGTAGAGAGCATACCCCACATTGCCTGTAGCAAAGACATGCAAAACATTTTCTATGGGATTGTATTGTAAACATTATACATCATGCCTAAAAATATGTAGTGAATGAGAGGTTAATGTGTGTGTGTTTTGTATTTTAGTTATGACTATGTTACATATTGCAGTCTAAGATGCACATGTAGCCCCAGTGTGAGGTTTTGTTAATTTCCAATGAGCCACATCACTGAAATCACCAGTAACTAAGTAATTCAAGAGGTGACTGCTTGAAGATGTAACTGCGTGTGTGCTTCCAGGAAAGGCAGCAAATTCACAGACAGCTTGCCCTTTGAATGAGCACCATGTTGCGGAAAAGGTGAGCTGTGTGGTGAGGTGGCTGAAGTGCCATGTGCTTGCAGTCAGTGGCACCTACCACACGAGGGAATTTAGCAAATTACCATATCTCCCTTGCCTCTTGTTGACATTCCATCAGTGACAGTGGCTGGCAATAAATTAGTGCACTCCTTTGTTGATGCATCTCAGTGCATGATGCATCCATTGACACTGGGTTGCTGTGATGCCAATGTTGTCAGAGGTGACCTTCTGAAAAAATCCATTGGCGAGGTGGAACGCAATAGAAGTGGACACAACTTGTGTAGGCACTCCCCAGAATTCTGTGGAGTTACATAACAACTCTGCAAGATTCCACATAGTGCAACAAGTGGCGGAAATTATGCATGTCATGATGCTCATGCTGCAATTTAGAGCTAGTAGCACTGAAAGCGCGTGCCCACTCCAGTTTATTTTGCTGCTGCTCGAATAGAAAATCTAATCAAACAGCAGCAAAACTTCTTGAAAATCAGTCTTCTGACCATGTCTCTTTGTGACTGCCCGTATTAGAAAATCATGCTAGGGGAGGCCAAATCTCACTGACGGTTAGGTTTCTGCAGCCTCGCAAGAAAAACTTCCAGCACACGGCTATTGGTGGAATTTGGCTGGAACTCCATGTTTCAAGAGTAATGCAGAGTTGACAAATGAAACATTCCACCCACCCCTAGAGTTCAGCCAGTATTCTGACATAGATAGGGATAGCCTGGGAGAGGGTTGTATATGAATCAAGCTCCTATTCCCAGTCAGCAACCATGTCAAAATGACAGGTGAGTGTCTGACAATGAAAGCTTCTCTGGTCATGCTAGAAATGTTGATCCTTTACCTGTAAATCCTCTCTCTTCTCCTCCGCCTCAAATAGTTATTCCTCAAAATAAGGGGCAAAGCAATAAACATGTTCGTCAAAATAGTGAAAGCAGTAAAACAGGTTTGGTATGTGGGTTCCGTTTTTGTGTGGTTAGCTGACTTTGGTTAGTTGGTATTGGTGCTGAAAGGTTTTTTAGCTAGAGATGGGTCGTGGAGTACAGAACAAGCACTCTTTTTATTACCGGGTGTGTTGCAAGTGTTCTAAGACTTGCTATTGACACCTAGTACATTTCCTTTGAAGAGAAAAAAACAAAATATTTTAAAGTTTTAAAGAAATTTTTTGAAGACGTTTACCGAAAAGATTTTTCCTTTGATAGATAGGGTTGTCATGTAAACATTCACATTTTGGTGAACGAATGAAGTAAAAATTAAGAATACTTCAAATAGAAGTCAAACAAGCTTTCAGTTTATTCGAATGGCATTAAAAATACATATTAGCCAATATACTTATAGAGGTATCTGTTGTCTCTATCCCTGTCTCCATTACTTTCTATGGAAGGCTGTTGTAGTACCAGTGTTTGACATTGTGGGATACTGGAGTTACTTAAAGGTCAAACTGGAACACAGTTACTATTGTTTTAAGTACTTTTTGACTGAAGTAAATTCAGCACTGCAGTTTGTGAATAGTAATGGTCTCACTGTTTTGTTGGTGGGTCTTTGCTGCCCTAAACTACTCCCAATTACTCTCAAAAACCCTCTTATGTATTAGTAAGTGTTCCCCAGTTTCCAGACACTCCCCGGCCCCTTCCATGTTTACTTTTAAAACGTATGCGTCCATGTGCTTAGATGTCTGCAGTTGGGGCAGGGATCTCCTCTCAGAAAACATAGGAGAGGTGGAGGCATGGATCTCCACGTGGACTTTTGTAAAACGAGAGTAATGCTAATATTGTACTACTAAACTACTACCAAATGCAGTTTGTGAAAGGCCACACAGTATTCCTGATTTCACACCATGGTGCCTTAAGCGTGGTCCACACCTCTCTGTTTATTTCCCTTACCGGCCATTTTACTCTCCTCTATGGGAGCACACATTCCACATCTATTACAATTTATTACTTGCATCACACCGTTGTTGATCTACCCCATCCAAGCCTCTGCACATAGCATTGAATGACAGTAGCAGACAAAGGATATCACTTCCTCCGCCTATAGATTTTGCAGTGCTTTGATTTTAAAATAATCTAGACATGGGATTATCAATGAGTCTGTTGCCCCTGCATTGCACATAATGGCTCCACCATTTTGTAATTTTTATAGCTGACTTAGAGTGGCTCCATTGACCCACCACGGGAAAATGGTGCACCATAGCCTCTCCAATCCGCACTAACTCTTGCCAACAAAAATAAAGATGGCATCTTAAAACTGACCTTCTTCTGTTATGTTTTTTATTTTTCCCCTTATATCTATAGGTCCATGCCGACTAGCAGATACAAATGAAACAACACATGGTAATTCTCTCTAAAAATCAGACTTCAATAAAGAGAACATGGAAATTTACAAACCCAGTTGGCACACGCTGAGCTACCCTTGCTAGGTGTTGCTTACAGGAGTCTTCTGGAGCCATTACCCCCTCCCAATGCAAAAACTTATCATCACACTTATATTTTTCCTAGCATAATATGTACTTGCATTGACTTCAATGAACATCTGTAATTCTCCTTAATTCTTAGATAGGATTCTTGAATCTTATTGCATGATTTAGCACATTTCAGCTTCAAAATGGACACATTTTCACCTATAAGGTCTACACTTATGAATATACATTTGAAAGGAATAATAATTTATTGAAGACTTCTAATAAAGAATATGATATGCAATGCATTTACACGGTGATATTAAGAAATTCTATGAGGGTGTTGTTTTTAATTGATGTTAGTTCATCCTATACATGGAACATGAACCTGCTCCATGCTACGTTGTCTCATACAAAAGCAAACGTAAATGGTTAGTTGTCTAATGCTGAGTGTTGTGCTGGTCTACAAAACATTAACAGTGATTTTTGCTGCAGCCAAACAGCGATTGATGCAAAAGAACACCTTAACAACATGGAATATGGTGCTAAAGAGCACCCACGTTTTAATTAGCACTATGATGTATTTAGGGCCAGATGTACGCACGCAAAATCGTGCCTCGCAAATTGCTAGGCGCTATTTTGCATGTACAAAAGAATTTTGAACACTGTTTGCAATTCCCAATGGGGTCGCAAATCGTGAGGCTCATTAATATTAAAGAGCCTATCGCAATTTGAAAGCCAATAGGGAATGAGGCCCTCCCAGGTTTGGTAGCCTGGTAAGCTCAGCAGACCACCATGTATGGGACTGCTTTTAAATAAAGCATCTTTTTTTCCAGGACCACTGCCTGCCCTTATAAAATAGTTTTAGAGACAGTCACAAAGTGGAAGGGGTCCCTTGGGGACCCCTTCCAAATTGCGACTGCATTACCACCTTTTGAAGTGGGTGAAAATTTGTGAGTGTTTTGCGACCGCAATTGCGGTCACAAAACATTCGTCCATTGATTTGCGGACGCAATTAGGAACGGAACATCCCTTTCGTAATTGCGACTCACAATTATTAAATAGCGAGTCATAAATAAATTGCGACTCACTATTTCGAAATTGTACATGGCCCTGTAGGTTTTTGCATGGACAAGCGGGTTACAAACCCGTTGCACATGCAAAAACGACATCTAACTAATGCAAAATGTTGATATAGTAAAGTAACGTTTAAAGTGCTGGTTGTGTCATAAATATTCATGAGCCCAACTCCCAAAATGTATTTGTTTATAGTCTAATGTAGACCACTACATAATGGGGGTATTTACTAACAGTAAGCATTTCACAGGTGCAAAAAATCTACAATGCAAATAAATGATTTCCAAATTGCAAAGGAATACAAATGAAATATCTTTCCTGTCCCTGATGTTATCTATTTTGCAGTTTTTCTGAAAAACGTTTATCATAGTTTTATGCTTGCTTAATCTCTACAGCTTGCATAAAACAGCAATCCTAGCATTTGCTGGGTCAAATACAATGTAAATAGTGAATCCTACAACATTCAGATGTCTCATTTCAATGGAAAAGGAAGTTCTTCATAAAATTCCTATTCTTTCTTACTTTCCCCTAGTGTGCCATTATGAAAAACTGAGAATGTAATGATGAATTGAAATATGTATTCAATATGCACTGTATTAAATCATCCCGAGGTTAAAATGGCTGGGTTGAGATTGCAGAACTCAGGTTTAAAACTACTTAGGGATATATTTGTTAGCCCCTTGCACTGCCATTGCATCACTTTTTGTGACGCAATGGCAGTGCAAACCACCAAATCTTATTTATGAGGCCACGCAGTCACTTTGTGTGGCTTTGTATGACGTCATAGATATGGAGTAAGGCAAGGTAGCGCCAATCGCTGTGTTGTCTTAGTCGGTGCTAGAGAGGCATTCCAGGGGCGTTGTGGCGGGTGTTCCTATGCAACACCTATGGATTTTGATGCATCTCCAGATTTACAAGACAATGTGAACCTGGGGATGTGACAAAACCTTACGCTTCCCCAGGGGAGGTGCAACAATGAGACATAATTGTATTTCTCCTTGTTTGTTATATAAACCACTTGTAATACGGAGGGCAGCATATCCATCACATCTGTGATGGAGCACCCCATCCTCAGAGCTCTGAGGCAGGCCTTTAGTTTCCTGAGGTGTAGCAATGACCTTATTGGCAGGTGATACACAGATATCAGATCAAAGCTTTTGCTCACGTCAGCACACAGCATACAACAATAAATGTGGCTGTAAGAATTGATTCTGTATCTTAGAACAATCCGTAAAAGTCTCAACGCTGCTGTTGTCTTTGATGTACTGGCAGTCGTTAGGAGGCATTGAATATTTCTTACAGCGGAGAACATCAACTTCTTTTTATTAATAGCCCATACTGCCTCTCTCCGCTTTGAATATTTGTGACCTAATTCTTAGGCAATTATTAGGCAATTGATGGAAAAACTACACATCCTTCAAAGTAAAAGCATTTTACCAGTCTCTACTATCTATTTAGGAACCTTTAACCCCTGCACTGGTTTGCATGAGCTAGCCTATGGAACAAACTCTTCTGTGGATCAGCAATGTATAGTGCGGAACTTACTACTGTTTTTGTTTTTTGTAGTAACTTACATTCGGAGATTGCAAATTACAAAAGATACTAAACTTAATAAAAAATTAAACTTATTCAAAGTGTGAGTGATTTTGGGAATCAGGCCCAGTATGACCATATCCTCTTTTAAAATGTTTACTACTAATGCTAAAATTTCAGTGCAGTTTATGTTACAAATGTGTGGTACATACATCACATACATTTGTAGTCCTATTGTCATAAAAAGATAATACACTTGAAAAGTCTCATAAAAATGGACGAATTGTTTGAGTTTTTAGATATAGATCTTGCTGATGAATATTGAAATATTTTACTCTTTGAATTTTTAAGTCAAGACATTTTCACAAACATAGCATGTTTAATGTTTTCTAGATCTTCTCACCAGGTCACCTGCTGAAGCACTAGCAAGTCATTGCTGGGTATGTTGTAGACTAGCACGGAAACTGATGATAAAGAGATTTGCATTGCAAGTTGCCTGATCATTGGTGTGATGTGTTTTGGATTAAGATCTGCTTGCTTCCTCTCGGTCAAGGAGTGATGCCAATGATACTGAGCTCAATCTAAGGTAAAAGACACCTCTTTTGTCTGTCTCAAATTGTAGATTGGGGCTATAATGTACTAAAGTTCTGAATTGTGATTTCCGAATACCAAATCAGTAGCTATGTACGTTTTACCTTCACAATTTGCAACTCGTGTAGTAGCCGCTTCTTTATTTTGGTATTTGCACTTTGTAATTTCCAAAATTGCGACTCGGATCACAAATTGCACATGTGATTGCAAACACTGAAAATACCTTCCCAGTTCTGGGAAATAACCTCAAAACTAGGAATTTATTTTCTTTAGAAGCCTTGAAAGCAGCCAGAGTGGAGGTACTGAACAGCTGCCTGTGCAAATTACGACCTGGACCAGTAAACCACATCCTTCTACCACAGCAATGGCCAGCCAAGACCCAGTAAAGGAGGTAGGGGGAAGAAAAATAAATTCCAGTTTTCGTAAAAAGAACTTGTTATTCTTATGGAGAAGTGCTGACACAATCCTGACCTCCTGTTGGAAGGTCATCCATGACTGTCCTGGAATCACAAGAAAAGAAAATCTGGTAGCAGATGCAGAAGAAAATCAATGCTGTAGGGGCAACCCAGTGCTTCAATGATGAAATTGGGAAGATATTGTATGACCTCAGGTCATGCACAAAGGAGAAGGTTGGAACATGACTGAGTGAGTCCCAGGCAGCATGAGGTGGCCTCTTTACTGCCCCCATGCGCTACACTGGAGTCAAATGTGAAGACTACTTTAAGCCAGAGGAAGTTGTGGGATTTGTAAATATTGATAAATCAGTGTAAAAGGTTTTGTATTTTAACATCTGTTACCCTAAAACTGCCTTCTATGTACATTAATCAAGTAACATAATACTGAGTTTTTAGTAGAGAGTCATAAAAAGGCCATCTTAGTGCATTATGGGACATGTAGTCAAAAATGCACTCACCATAGTCAGTGTTAGAAATGTATTTAACAAATGATAGCAAAAGAAGTGCCTTTCCTTATACCAAAATTCATTGTAAGTTAATTTTTAAGCAGATCAAATTGAGAAAGACAGGTGGCTTAGGAGCTGCTGTAGATGGTCACTGTATTGAGGAACTCTGTGATGCTGGAACACAACGGGTATCCTCCCGGCTCCTTTGTTTCAACCGCGGACCCAGTTTTGGACGCAGACACGTCAGAAGTCCTCCTGCCTCACATGGGACCTTCGTGAGTGACTGAGCTGAGACCAAGCTATGTTTTTCTGACTTTCTTTGCCGCCGCAGCTATTTGCATAGTCACGGCCACCATTTTGGATTTCTGCCGTTTTCTCCCATGTGCCGCCTAAAGACCTGAAGCGCCTTTTCTCCTCAGAATATGCACAAAACATTTTTTTTTACCTTGCCTCCTTCTAAAATTTGATACTTTCTCCCTAATGGCATTTACTTGATGCCCTTGAGTTCTGGAATTTTACCCATTTGTTTTTCACTGCAGAGACATAGTTTTGGAGCACTACACGCCTTTATAAGGGTCTGATTTCTACTATTTTACGCAACATTTTTCTTCTTTGATTTGATTTGATTTATCTATTTCTAAAGCGCACGAATGCCCGGAGGCGTCTTGGCGCTATGACAGGTCCGTAGTCCTGAACTGGTCTTAGGTTTATGCAGTGAACAACCATGTTTTAATTTGCTTTCTGAACAAGTCCAAAGATGGGCTGTTTTTTATATCTAATGGTAGTTGATTCCATGTCCTTGCTGCGTGGACGAAGAAACTTCTTCCCCCCAGTTCGCTCGTTTGAACTTGGGTATTGCTATCAGTTTTTGTTGGCCAGATCTAAGTAGTCTGGATGGTTCATATTTCCTCAACTGCGTCTTTATGAAAAGAGGTCCTTTGCCCTGCAGGGCCTTATAGGTCAAACATAGTGATTTAAATTTGACTCTTTTGGCGACTGGAAGCCAATGAAGTGATGCTAATTTATGGCTGACGGACTGAAACTTTGGTATGTCCAGGATCAGTCTTGCTGCAGCATTTTGAAGGCATTTTTGCTTTCTGCTCCCATGGCAAAACCTCATCCTCTCAATGGGGCTCAGTCTATGGCCCACACACCTGTAGAGGAATATAATCCCTTCAGTGTCCTGCAAGACAACGCAGATGATTTACTATCTGGGAATTCACTTACTAGTGGCGTATCTCCTAATACTACTCATTCTAACTCTAATTTAGGATCCAAAATACCCTCTGTGTCCAGCTCTGCACCAGGCAAACGAGTTAAAAAGGATCCACCTTCTCCTACGTCTCCTTCCTCTTCCATCTCTATGGAGCTGCTCCTTGGAGAAGTACGTGCCCTTAAGCCCTATATGGAGCAGACCAATATCCGCCTCCAGAGCATCGAAGATATTTGGGCAAATACAGAGTAAAAAGATGAAGATTTTGTGAGACGAGTTGATGTTATTCAAGCAACCACTGACCATGCTCCTCCCATGAATAAAGAGATAGGTTATCTTAAGCAGCAGGTGGAAAACTTGGAAAATCGCAACAGAAGCAACAACCTACAAATTTATGGCTTAGCTGAAGGTCTTGAAGGCTCTGACCCTCTCTCCTCTTGGCATCCCTGAGTCTACACCTTTGAATATTCAACAAGCACACCATCTGGGTCAGGGCCCTGTTCTCCTTCTTCCTCGACGAAACCTGGAGGTGTCTTTTTGCATTTTCTACAACACACTGATCTACTTTAAGTTCTCCTTGCCGCCAAACAGAAAGGGAAAATCTCTTGGAATGGCTCTAATCTCTTTTTTGCCCAGGACTATGCCAACGTGACAGAAGATTGGTGTAAACAGTTCCTGGATATGAGACCAGCACTTCGCAACTTGAATGATTGTTATGGATTGTTCCATCCCTGCATTTTCAAAGTGACTTATAACAATAGAACAACAAATTATGAAGATGCTGCACTCCTTCAATACTTTCTGGACACGTGTAGAAATGAATCTATTGACATCCCTCAGCCATCAATGACTTAACTGATGTATGATGTCTCCTTCATTTTGTTTTTCTCTCCCTTTTATGGAGTAATTTTTGTTGTATTGTCCTGCTTTCGTAAGTAATGCATTTTTCTCTTCCTTTCTTCCATATCAGGTGCAGTCTTTGTGGTCCCCCGATTTGTGTCCCCTTGTGTTTCGCCAGGAGGATGTTTCCCCCTTGACGTCTTCATCCTGGAGTCTTCGGTTCGACGTTCCATCTCTCTTACGTGGCTTCACCATCCCCACTTTTTTTGTCTTTTTGTGGTATGTCTTTTTGTTATCCCATTTCAATATCAAATGTTTGGTTTGTGTTGTCTTATTGTTCCTTGTTCTGTCCTTCCTTTCTCTTTTCTTCTTTTCTTCTTCACTTTCCTCCTTCTCACTCCTCATGATCTCTGGACTACCTTACTCTCCCTCTTTTTCTTCACCTTACAACGATATTCTTATCTTCACTTGTTCATTCTTTTTTCTTCTTTCAATAATGAATCTGATGGTTTTACTGTTTTCATAGTTATTGCTTAGTTTTAAATGTACTTGTCGTATTTAGAGTTATTACATCGAATGTTAAGAGAATGAGTAACCCTATAAAATGACAGCGGGTACTAACCCATTTAGCTAACTTAAAAACAGATATTGCTTTAATTAAAAAAACACACTTATCTGAATCAGAAGCTTCTAAACTTTAAAGAGGTCGGATAGGCAATGTATTTTCCTCCTCAGCTCTAGGTTAGAAAAATAGAGTTTCATTCCTTTGTCATAAGAAGTTTCAGATTTCAATTGCTCATCAAGAAACGGACTCAGAAGGCCGATGAATAATAGTTAGACTTCTTATTAATCAAATACCGTTAGTTCTTTTTAATGTTTATAGTCCAGTTAATGTTGATAAAGTCTTTTGGACCCAAAGTTCTGATAAGCTTCCTTTATTTGATGATGATTATATTGTTTTTGGTCGTGACTGTAATCAAGTTTTAGATCCCATATTAGATAGGCATTCATCTGTCAAGTTTATTAATACTAAAATGCACTCACAATTCACTTCGGCCATACATCGTAAATCTTTAGTGGATATTCGGAGACTCTGTAACCCTGACCTCTCTGGTTATAGTTTCTATTCCCTCTACCCCAATCACAATCCTGAATTAATTACCTCTTTTTAAGTAAATCCCTATTTCAACAGGTTCTCCATTCAGAAATAGGTTCTATTTTAATATCTGACCATGCCCCAGTTTATGTTGACTTTGACTTAATACCCTTTACCCCTCATGCTGTTAGATGGTGTTTTAACAGCACTCTAATAACTGATCCTAATTTCTCCAACCAATTTAGTTCTTTTATTTCTGATTTTTTTCTCTCTCAATTCAACTCATGACTCTTCTATTGTAATGATCTGGGACTCTTTCAAGGCCGCATCCCAAGGTTTTATAATACATTTTGTCTCACAAAAAAGAATTCCTTTGAGACCCAGAATGCCCAATTACTCTCAAAGATTTAACAACTGGAAAATATGCATTATCACTCAAACACTGAATCCTCTTAAAAAAATCATATTGATGCAAAATTCACTTTTAATAAATTATCCACTGAAGCTGAATCCTCCTATCTTTTATGAGGTAATTCTCGTTATTACGGAGGCCAAAATAAAATGGGGAAGTTGTCCCTAAGGACAATAAAGATCCATACCTATGCAAAAACTATAGGCCTATCTCTTTAGTAAACACTGACTATAAAATATTTGCAAAAATTCTTGCTCTCCGTATAGATCCTACATTACCTAAACTCATTGGTCCTGAACAATCAGGATTTGTAAAGTGTCGAATATCATCAGATAATTCCAGAGTTTTCTTCAACATACTCAGTAAAGCTTCCTCTCTTGACTATCCCATTGCAGCCATAGAATTAGATGGCGCAAAAGCTTTTGACAGGATCGGATGGGACATTATGTTCCAGGCCTTAAAATGGATAGGTTTTCCTCCATAGGTAATATCCTTTATTTCAATATTATTATTGGGTCCCAAAGCTTCTACATTCATTAATGGTAAGATCTCAGCTTATTTTCCTCTCTATAGAGGAGTCAGACAGGGTTGCCCGTTATTATTTGTAATAGCACTAGAACCTTTCTTAACCAAAATCGGACAAGACCCTCAGATTACTGCTTTTCAACTTGACTCCAGTCAGGTCAAAATTACTGTTTATGCAGATGACATTCTTTTATATTGTTCTAACCCTATAACATCAATTCCCTTTTTTCTTAAGCAGGTTTATATTTTTTCCTAACTCTCTGGATGCCGCCTTAAGAGAGATAAATGTGAGGTTCTACCTCTTAAAGCGACTCTTCTAAAACATTATTTTGGTCATACTGGTTTTTCTTGGCAACCCTCTAAACTTAAATATTTAGGACTATGGTACTCTTCAAATATTTCAGATGCATTGAAAATGATTTTTGATCATATCACTAAAACTCTAAAAGATATTATCGAATGCCGGCATCCGCTTTTCCTGTCTTAGTGGGGACGATTAGACTCCATCAAAACTATGATCTCTCCTTTGATTCTATATTATTTATCAATCCCTGTTCATATTCCTGGGTTTTATTTTAAAAAAATTGACTCTCTCCTAACAAAATTTCTCTGGAAAGAGAAACCCCCTTGAATAGCTCTGTCCTCTTTAAAGGCGGACAAATCCCATGGTGGTCTTAAATTCCCTGATTTCAAATCATATTACGCTTTTTCTTTAAAACAGTCATCATGCTGGTTCTCTCTTGAATACAATACCTTCCCCCCTATATGGGTCTCCATAGAAAAATCTTTTGTATCTCCCTTTGATTTTAAAGAAACTCTTGCCTTTACTAATAATATCTCATCTTTTCGCTCTCCTGTTATTTCTTATACTCATAAAATTCTCACTCCTCTTTTATCATCTTCTTATCCTTCTTCCTCTTCTGTGGATCAACAACCCATTTGGCATAATAATTTATTACGCATAAAAAAATCATACTATATATTGGAAATCTTGGAGACACAGAGGATTGTTTTGGATTTCACAATTATTGGCCAATGACATTCCTCTATCTTTCTCTGACCTCCAAACAAAATGCTTACTGCCGTCATCTTGCAAATCTCAATATAATCTCTTACTCCCTGCTCCTACTCAATATCGTTTCTCTCTAACATCTGCCCCCACACCATCCATGAGAAGCTTAACTCTTTTCCCTTTATTAACTTCCTCCCCTTCTGCTTCTTCTTTATATAAACTCTTATTTCTTTATTCTGATAGCAACAAATCAAACACTGAATTGGCATGGGAAAAGGACGTCTCAATGCTGGTCGACCCTAATTTGGGATATGATATGGTTCAAACTCAACAAAACCTCTAGACCTGCTGACACTTCTCAAACCCTTTATTTTATATATCATCGTATGTTATTTACTCCAGCAAAATTAGCATCCTTCTCTCAAAATACTTCCTATACTTGTTGGCCCTGCCCCTATAATGCTGCTGACTTAAAACGTATGCTTTTTGATTGCCCCATTATTTCACAATGTTGGCATTCAGTCTGGACTCAAATCAAGAAAATACTCAAAACTAATGTGCCCTTCTTCCTACCTAATATCTTCTTAGGTTCCCTATCACCTCAATGGCTCAATCCCCTTCTAACTTTAAATTAATAGATTTACTATTAGCAGTAGCCTTCCATTTGATAACTTCAAATTGGAAACAAACAGACAAGGTCACTTTTAGAGCCTGGTGGAACGCTGTGTGTTTTCATCACAGACTAGATACAAATTATATTACCCCCATTTCTTTATCTATTAAAATAGATCTTTTATGGCTCCCTCTGAGTACCTTTTTAACTTGTGTTGCATCATCTATTGTTCCACCTGTCACCACATCAGAAGATGTTTGGAAACCACCATAATTTATTACGTTGTCTTTTCTTCTTTTGACTTAACAAATCAATATCATCCCTTACTTCAATTTCTTTATCATAGTATAATAGTTTTTTATAATTGGTAGATACTTACAGTTCATATTTCTCATATGTTATGTTCCCTTTTTATTGATATAAAAATGATACATGCTTTTTCCCATGTTTTCTCTCCTTCCCCCTCTCTTTCCCTTCCTTCTCTCCCTTTGTTCCATATTATTAAGTAACATGTTTTGTGATAATTGTTTTTGATTATTATTTTCTATCTTCTTATATCATATTCATATGTTTATGGAGTATACCATTTTTTGTACCTGCTGAACTTCAATTGTTTTATTACTTCACGGTTCAATAAACACAAACTTAAAAAAAAATTAGAAAGACAATGATGGCACAAATGTGGAGGGACAGAATGACTCGAACATTGTGGTTGAAGATCCCATAGAAATATAAGTCAACTAAACACATCTGATGGCCACTGTTGCAGTGTTTCATACACCCCATAGGCACTATCAGTGAATGAGGATGATGTACAAGGGCCTAATAGTCGAATCCTGTGCCAGTTGTGAGGCCACAACAGCTGCATGTCCCAGGGTGTGCTCACAGTCGGTGCAATGAGACGTCTCTTGGCAACCAAGCGTCATTGTCGGAAGTTACAGAAGAAAATCTCCATTTGTTTGGTGGCCTTGAGGGTTCCATGCTGCAAATCCAGATTCTGCAACATAAGCAGATGAAATTACTGTACAAAAAACTGCTGAACATGCAGCAATGCATTGCTTTTGGTTTTAGTAATTTGACTGATCCATTGGTAGAAAACAAAGTAAATATAGACATTAAAATGGATGGCCTCACCAATGCCATTGAAAAATGATGCCCATGAGTGGTGGAGGATAAGGCCAATCAAAGGCATACAAAGAGAAGCATTGCTGTATGAATCAATTGTTTAACCCGTTAATTTGGGAGACTGGCAATTGCCACTTCACCTGTATCCAGACAGTAACTCTCCATGTGAAAATGGTACACTTTAGCGGGGATGTCTCAGTAGACCTAGGGCAAATGACCTCTGCAATTTAGGCACTAAAACCTGCCCAAATAGCTAGTGGGGTACCTGCTGAACCTAAAGATAGTGAGGAATTCTTCAGTGTCATCAGCATCTCTGCCACAGATGCACTCTTACTGTGATCCAGCAGCCATACTCCTGCTGCTCAATAGGTTGGCATAACCCATTCGGGAAGAACCTGCAAGAAGCATTGACAGATACAAAAGTGTTATAAAATGTTAAGAAATTCTGACCATAAAGTTTGCTGTACTTTGAAGCATCAAACAAGCATTGTACATTTTATTTTGCTTGAACTTTCACGTATTACTTACCTTGAAAAGTAATTGTTTGCAATGTGGTCCCATTGTTGTCTTCCCTCCCCTCCCCTCGCTGCTCTACTCTCCTCTGTAGGCTTCTGAACTGGTAGCTCAGGATCATCATTCTCTGAATGCGAGTCTGGCATAGGGATCAGTAAGCTGCTCCTGGTCCCCATATTGTGCAGAATAAGCACACATTGCAACTATCTTGTAAGCTGTTTCCGGAGCAATTTGTAAAGCACCACCACATTCAAGTGGGCACCGGAAATGAGTTTTCAGCAGCCCAAATATCCTCTCAATCACAGTCCTGGTGCGATGATGGGTACTATTTTATTCCCTTTTATTTTGGGTTGTGAGGTTAGGTATGGTGTCAAAATTCAGGGACATAGAGCATACGCACTATCACATGAAACAAACAATAATCTTCATTACAGCGCTACTTGACCAGTATTTGTCAAAAAACTCTTCCTCATTTTTTGGGAAATCGGTAATCCTTACTCTAAAAATCCTCTCTTCTTTCTGCCTCTTCCTCTGCGGAGAAGCCAGTATTCATATCCTCCTCGCGATCACATACAATGCTACCATTGTGAAAAAGTCTGATGCATTCTGGGCCAGCTTTTATAGTTTGCAAACAGTTACTGCCTGAATTGAAATGGTCGTAAATTGCATGCGCAAATGGACCTTTTGTGACTAGTCACTAATTGCAGTAGCATTGAACTTACCTTTTGCGAGTTCCATTGATAGATTATAGAATTGCGATTCTCAAACCTGGGCTACAAAAATTGCCAATTCGCAAAACTGTACATCACAAATAGCCACTTTTTCAGTCACAAAGCCATTTGTGACTAAAAAAGTAAACTGTGAATGTTTAGTATAGCTAGCCCTTCACTCTTGAGTTATTCATCTTGTTGAACTTGGCCCTCTTGGCAGGGTCATCCCTGAACTTTTTGCCTTCCTCTAATATTGTCTCTGACCTGTTTTTGTTGGTTAAATGACTCTGGGCACTTTACCACTGCTGACCAGTGCTAAAGTGCATATGCTCTCCTTGTGCAAAATGTATATGTGATTGATTTTCATGATTGGCTCATTGGATTTACTGTCAGTCCCCAGTAAAGTGCACCAGGAGTGACAGGGCTTGTAAATGCCAATACTGCTAGTGGGCCTGCAGCGCTGGTTGCGCCACCCACAGAAGCAGCCTTTCAAAATATGTCTAGGATCTGCCATTGCAGAACCTGCATGCAGTCTAGTACTGTCATGCTGGCTAGGCAAGTGCACACACTTGCCAGCCTCCAAACCTTCCCTTGACTTCATGTGAGTCACCCTTATGGTAGGCCCTAGGGCAGGGTGCATTGTAAGTGTAAGGTAGGACAAGCCCTGATGTGTGTGGCATGTCCTAATAGTGAATTACAGCCAAATTTGTTTTTCACTATTGTAAGGCTGTTCTCTTAGGCCAAGATGAGCTGCTGGAATTATTACACCCTATAATCCCAGCAGGCTCAGGGAACATGGTAGAAAGTCAAGTTTAGTATGCCTGAACTCAGAATAATAAAATAATTGTTTTAGTAAAGTTTATTTTAATATCCTGTGTTTGCAAATGCTACTTTTAGAAAGTTAGCATTGCTTGCCTAACCATTTCAGCCCGCCTCTGCTAGGATGTGTATCTGCTGTCTGGGTTGTGTGAGTGACAGGGCTGGGGGATGACAGGTGGTGAATGCAAGGATTACACCTTAGTGGGAGGTGGGAGTGCCCCTGGACTCTGAATAGGGCTGTGCTTTGCCACCACAATGCTGGCTCCACCTCCTGGAGAGCGACTGATGACTCAGCCCGACACCTGGCCCAGGAAGAGGGAGGACTGTCAACAGAACACTCCGGGCTGCCCCTGTCATCCCAATGCTGGCTCCACCTCCTGCGGAGAATCTGATGTGCCTGCCCCTCACACTGAAAGAAACAGCCAAGGACAGCCACTCAGAGTGCTCCACCACTGAAAGGGATTATGCAGAGGCCCCCCTGGCCTGAAAAGACAAAAGAAATGCCATATAAATATAGGAGCCCTGCTCCTAAGAAATCAGATCTGCTTTGGAACAAGAAGAATCTCTGCCAGAGGAGGGGGCGCCGGGAAAGCTGTGAGGAGGAAGACTGTCCCTATCCTGGGGGACTGGCCTACAGTGGTGACCTTGCTGCTAAAGGAGAGAAGAACACTCTTCAAAAGGACTAGCTGCATTCTTATCTGACTTTTTGCTACAAACGATCTCCGAGGGCTTGGAAGAGAGCTTGCCCCCTGACCTGAGCCATAGGACTATCTGGCTCAACCTGACCTCCGCTCGTCTGCTGCTGCCTAAAGAGATTTCTTCCCCGGCGGAACGTGATCCTTGGTGCCCCCCAGCCCCTCCTCGGGCCGTGACCTGATCGCCTGGCCGTCCCCACCTAGAGAGGAGCCTCTCCCTACGCTGTGCCGGGTCGCCATGTCACCCCGCCCGCCAGAGGCTCGCTGCAAGCCCCCCACGCCTCCCGCTGAAATCCCTAAAGCCCCCGCAGATCCGGAGGACCAGACACCCCCGTGAAAGATTGGGAGCCCCAGGTGTATGCCTCGCCTTACTGGAGACCCGCTGCTACGCCGCCGGACACCAAGGAAAGCCGCTGTGCGCCCCGCACCCGCCTTCACAAAGAAATCCCAAGGTACGTCACTCTCAACCAAGCGCACAGTAAGGGTTCGCACCGGACTCGGGGTCTGCAACGTCTTATTTCCCCATATCATCACTGTGCGCTTCCACTGTACTCTTCGTTGATTTAACTGAACGCTCGTAACCTCACATTGAACAGTACGTTGCGCTTTGAAGGGTACGCTGCGTGCCCGTCTTGTATTTTCAACTACGCTTCACATTGGATAGCCTGGGTGCATCGCAAGGTACACTGCGTACCCATCTTGTGAATTGAACTGTGCGCTTCGTATCAAAAAGAACTGTAGCTTCCCATCTTAAAAGTGACCGGTACGCTCCGTATAGGTGCCTTTAAGCTGTACGCGGTGTACACGTCTCACGCAAGATGCGTAAGAGTTGGTAGGGCCTTAGGTACGCGACTCACGCGAGATGCGTGAGACTTGGTAGGGTGCCATGATTCCTCCCGTTTTAGGTGTCCAGAAGCGCTATGAAGCATCCAGCAGGCCTAAGACTGGCCTAGAGTACCTAAAACCTAAAGAAGAAGCAGCCTAAAGTAAACTAAGCCTGTGGGTGAAGGAACTTTAGTAATTTGAACTATAATAAAAAGAACATATGCCTATTCTCTTTAGACCTGGTGGCCTAATACTGTGTTGAATTGGTCTTCTGATAAGTCACTGCAGCATAGATATATATTTTTATATAAAGGAACCGTATTTTTACATAAGCACAGCCTGGTGTCCACTTGTGGGGTGATTGGTACATTTACTGTGTGTGTGATTACAAATGCTTAACCCAGAAACGCCTGAAGAATAGCCTTGGCTGCTCACGCCACGCACCTAGAGGGTTAGCAAGGGTAATTCTAAGGGGTCATCCTTCGCCCTGACTTAGAGGAGAGGGTCCCTGCTTGTCACAAGTGAATACTTGCGCCAACCAGAGACCCCCAATTCTAACACATCTGTAGCAATTTCATGTATTTTATGATTATGTATGTCCATATTATGTATGAGTGAGGCTGAAGACTTTCATCAGTGCAGCCACTTTGTTTGGAGGACCAGTTGCTACAATAATGTAACAATTACTAATATCTTCAAAATAGGTGGGTTTCTTTTTAACTTTGTATTACCCACCTTTTTCTTATTCATTACACATCCAAGGCCATCATGTACTAAACTATTTTGTGGTCAGAGCTGTGAGGACCCCAAAATGACATTTGTCTATACTCAAATCCCAAACAGTGATTGGGTAAGATTTTACAGAATCTTTTTTAATCATAATTAAAGTTTGGCAATAGACACCTTGTTGGGATACTGAAGGGGTATCACGAGGGAGTTCCTTTCAGATACGGATTCCGTCTGGGATGTAATGATATTTATCAACCAAATATTAATGTTTTACCACATTCTCAAACAAGACACTAAGCTATTCAAAAACCTCTTTCCATTTGTGAATGTTCACAAAAAGTTTTTGGGAATATACCGAAGTCTATGATGAATTTGTCATTTTTTAAAAATATATCCTGTTTTCCTTAAAGGAAAATGGGCTGAAATAAAAAAAAAAGCATTGCTTTATGTAAAAGCAATAACAGATATGGTGGTCTACTGACTCCAGCTGGCCACCATGCCGTGAATAAAGCTAATCATAGTGGGTCACAATTTACAACCTACTTCATGCATATTAATGAGGTAGGTTGAATTTCAGACACATATATTTCAGTATCTTCTGAACTGTCCTATCAGTATATAGGTCAATCAGTCAATCAAATCAAATAGGATTTGTAGAGCATTGCTTGTCACCACTCAGGGTATCCAGGTGCTGGGGGGAGGGTGCTGCTGCTGGGATGGATTTGTTGAAGAGCCAGGTCTTGAGGTCCTTCCTGAGATCCTGCAGGGTGGGCGGTGTGCAGAGGTGGAGGGGGAGGCTGTTCAAGGACTTGCCAACCAAGTGAGAGTAGGCGTGTCATGTGTTTCTCACATGGCCCATTGTTGTTTTCCCTACATTTGCCTGATTATGCATGTTGTAGGCCGTTGTATTTTTGTACACATTACTAAATATCATGCTTGCTTTATGACAATTGTATTTTCACCCAGAACCAACACATGTTTTGCATTGTATTCTTTTCCTGGGATTTAGTCTGAACAGCCTAAGCAAGGTCAAACAATATTGCCCCTTGTTATTTTCTCTGGTCAGACACTAGTACCTAGACATAAGAGAATGCAGCTGCTGTTTTGAATGCACATATCTTGTCATATAACAAGGGACAGGAGTTCTAAAAAACAACAGACTCACAAAGTAAAGGACCCGAGACAAAAGAGCTGCATCACCTATGTATGCTAAGGTAAGGGATCCACTTCTGAGCCCAAAGATATATAATCCATTACCGCTTATCTTTAGTAGTTGGGGGAGGTTTAGGCAAGGCTCTTCATTGTATATGGTTTATTAACCATGTTGATGACATTATTTATATGTATTTGTTTAATAATTGTGTCACAATTATTGCATGTTTTGAGCACGAACGTTTAAACTAACATTGTAAACTTCCTTCATGTCTCTTCTTTTCATCAGATTGTGGACAAGTACGAGTGACAGAGCGAAAGGGTGTGTTCTGTTACTACGATCCCTGAGAGGGCCGGAGTGTTGTGTTCTGAGATGCCAAATGACTTGCCTATTTGGAAAGGCTAGGAGGGCAAGTGAGGTACTATAGATCACCAGTCTTGGGCTCATAGATACTGAGGTTACGGTGGCTCAGTCTCCTACATACTTAGGTGGCATGGTGATTCATTCTCCTACATACTGATGTTCTATGGTCCCAAGCATAGTTTTGTTCCTGAGCAGAATCCTGACAACAGGCAGGGCCTCTGCTCCTGCTTCTGTGAATGTGGTGTGTGTGGGCTAAGAAGATTGTGGGTGGGTTAGTGAAAGTACACCTTGTGGTTGAGGTGGGCAGGACTTTTGTTAGTGAAGGGTTTTGTAGCAGTGGGTGGGCTGTTTGAACTGGGCTGTTTGAACTGGCATAGTTTGCTGACGGAGCCAGTGTAGAGCTTTAAGGTGGGGGGAGTGTGGGTCCATCTCTGTAGACTGAGGATGATCCTAGCTGCTGAGTTCTGGATGATCTGGAGTTCGTTTAGAAGTTGACCGGCCGATTGCCATGTAGAGGAAGTTGCCATAGTCCAGATGGCTGGTGAAAAAGGCCTGGGTGACGGTGCGCCTAATGTCAAGGGGGAGCCATTTGAAAAATGTTCTCAGCAGGTGGAGGGTAAGAAAGCAAGAGTATAAGACAGAGTTGATCTGCTTCCTCATCGTGAGTTTGCTGTCAAATGTTATTGCCTGGTTTCTTATATGCTCTATGGGCGTGGATGCAGAGCCAAGTTCCGTTGGCCACCAGGAGTCAACCCACAGGGAGTTGTTGCACCCAAAGATGAGTATTTCTGTTATGTTTGAGGCATCTACTTTATATCCAGCTTGGGATGCTGGTCTTGCACCTGTGGAAGTTGGATTTAGTGTAAGTGTGGTCTGAGGAGAGTGAGAGGATGAGGTGAGTGTCTTCCATGTAGGAGATTAAGTTTATGCCATGGGAACCAACCAGTGCGGCCAGAGGTGCCATGTAAGTTTTGAAAAGGATTGGGCTTTGAGAGGATCCTTGTTGGGAACCGTAGATTATGTTTTTTGGTCTTGGGTTGAAAAGTGGGAGGTGGAAGCTTTGGGTTCATACGGAGAGGAAGGAGAAAACCCATTTGAGGGCTTTTCATTGGATCCGCATTTGTTGGAGACTGTTCAGGAGGGTGTGGTGGGACACAGTGTTGAATGCTGTGGAGAGGTCAAGGAGGATCAGGAAAGCAATCTCTTCCCTGTCCAGGAGGATCCTGATGTCTTCTGATGCAGTGATTTGGATGGTCTTGGTGCTGTGATTTGAGAAAAATCCAGATTGGTATGAGTCCAGTAGGTTGTTTTTTCTCCATTTGGACAGTGAGTTGGAGGTTTATAGCTTTCTTTGGCATATTCGCTGGGAAAGGCAGTAGGGAGATGGGGTGGTAGTTTCTGAAGTCCTTGGGGTCTGCAGTGTTTTTTTTTTAGTAATACTTTGATTCGGTCGGTTCACAAAATCATTTGGTGCACAAAATCATTTGGTGCACTTTTAGCAAGTTTATTTTTTGTACATTCTTTTTTTTTTTTGTATTCCTCATATACCAATGTGGGCGTTCTAGATGGAAAATCCCAACCTCTCTCCCCTACTCAAGATGTTCCGGCTCCGTTGTTTGAGACCCGAGGTGAGAGAGAAGGGGTATGCCCCTCTAGCAGCAACTGTTTTCTTAATCCACTCCATTTCGCTCTATCCTGATGACCCTGTGATGGTTTTAAGGCAAAGAACCAACAGTGCCCAGGTGAAATCATTGGAATACCGTCATCTGTACCGCCATGCCGCAAGGGCCGCCCAGACCATACTATAGCTTGTACTATCACAAGTTATATCGGACTCGCTTGTGAAGATGATATGTTTCAGGCACTCTGAAAATGTGGGGGCATTCTCATCTTTCCAGGCTCTGCATATTTCTTGCCTTGCCAAGATAATAACATAGAAAATAAATGTGGACGCCATATCGTTGGGATGATGGTCTGTGGCCAAACCAAACAGAATCATCCCCGGGTGACCACCAGTTGTATATGTAGTACCTTAGCCAGAAAATACTGTATTTTAGTCCAATAATTTATTAACATTGGGGATTCTACAAACATGTGAAGGTCATCAGCAGCCAGATGTTTACACCTTGGGCAGTAATGTTCTAGACCCGTAATTTTTACTACTTTTTTAGGTGATACATATACCCTATACATAGTAAAAAAATGATTTCATTTGAGGGGAGCTGACTTGACCACTGCCTTCAGCATAGTGAAGGAGTCCACCCAGAGGTCCTTTAGGTTGTTGGTATTTAGACCGACAACGCTACCCCACAACCTTTGGAGTTCAGGTTCTGTCACTCCCTCTGCCTCAATCATGGCCCAGTACCAAAAGAATAGCTCTTTTTTCCATCTGCCCTTTCTTGTTACTAAATCAAACTTTGGATTAGATGCATTAAAATCCCATGGTATAGTTGCCCACCAGCCTGACAGCTGATAATACTTGAACCTAGTGATAGTCTCGCCAGTCAAGCTAGACAAAGATTCCCAATCCATAAGCAGTGAATTATTTTGCAGATCACGCCAGCATGTTATTCCTGCTAATTTAAGGGGGTGTGATAGCTGATCCTTGAGGCAATCTGGCGTACCTGGAGAGTCCCATATCGGGGCTGGGTTGCTTAGTAGGGAATTCCCAGCCTTTTCCTAATAAATATCCAGTTTTTCAGGGCCGCACCCAAGATCTTTAGCCTCACCTTCTTGTAGTACTTTGGATCGCCATATTTAAACAAAATGTATTCTTGCCCTTATGGGATGCCATGAAGTAGTGCCTGGAACAATAGACCTAAGGAAGATGCGTTTTTGAAGTGGAAAGAATGACAATAAATAAGTAAGTCCGGCAAAGCTAACCCTCCTGTTTTTAAATTTGTCCTCAGTTTTTTCCAGGAGATTCTTGATGTCTTGGTATTCCAGATAAAAGAACACATTTTCCCCTGTACTTTGGCTATGTCATAAGGGTTAAACATTAGTGGGATTGAATTAAAAAGAAAAGTGATTTTAGGTAGGATGATCATTTTGATTAGGTTCACCCTCCCAAAAATGTTTAACGGGAGGCCTGACCACCGTTGCAGAAGACCGCAGATATCCTTATAGACTCTCATTAGATTTATTCTGGATATCTCTAAGATATCCTGGGCCAGATGTATTCCAAGATATCTCATTCGCAATTTAACACCTGGGGCCGCCACCTCGGGGTTCAATTGCATAATCTCGTTTTTTTCTTTATTTATTTTGTAACCCGAGATTTCCCCAAAGGACTCTGCCTGATCGAATAGCCTAGGGATTGCCTCTTCCGGGTTAGAGGTGAACCTGAGCAGATCATCTTCATATAGGGCAAATTTTAAGGCTGGATATGCAATATTAAATGGTTTAGTCAAAGGGTCTGATCTTAACTGACAAACAAATGGTTCAATATACAGATTGAACAACAGCGGGGAAAGGGTGCACCCTTGCCTAATTCCGCGCGATATACAAACCCAGTCCGTAAGAAGTCCGTTTACAAGAATTTTTGCCCTAGGGCTGGAATAGAGCGATCTGATCGATGATATAAAATTCTCCGGAATTCCAAAGCCAGATAATGCCAACCATAGATACGACCAGTTTACTTGGTCGAAAGCCTCATCGGCGTCGATGGCTACGATAGTCAAGAGGAGTTTCTTACCTGTAGCGACATATATGGCAGCGATAGCTTGGAAGGTTAGTTCGTTTAACTGCCTGCCCGGAATAAGGCCCCTCTAATCTTTATGTATTATAGTTTTGATGACTTTAGCCAATCTCGCTGCCAAAACCCCTGCAAAGATCTTATAGTCAGTGTTTAGCAGCGTGATTGGCCTATAGGACTCAATAGTTAAGGGGTCCTTATTAGGTTTCAGGATCAGAGTGACTGTAGCTTCTGACCAAGTTTGTGGAATAGTCTCGCCTGAAAGATATATCTTGTTAAACGAGGTTGTAAGGACAGAGACGTCTATATCAGAGCCTATTTGATATAACTCTGCCGGGAGCCCATCAGGGCCGGCTGCCTTTCCCTTGGCCATTTTTTTTATCTGATTTCGAACTTCACCCTCTCTTATGTCGGAGCTCAGGAATGCTCTATCTGCCTCTGTTAACAGCGGTAATTCGAGCTGATTTAGCTAGTCTTCTGCTCTTCGAGATGGGGAACCATTCTCTTCTGTATAGAGATTTTGCTTAAACAATTTTGCCTCCTCGGAGATTTGATCGTTATCATAGGAGGTGACCCCTGTGCTACGCATAATTAGCCCATTTGATCTGATTTCTGACCCTGTCAGACCTGGCCTTCCCGGCAAGAAGTCGTCCACATTATTCCCCATAAGAGAAATTTTGCAGTTTACTTGCATCCCACCTATCTTTGATTATTTTATCGAGATTAGCCTGATATTCGGCCCGTAAGGAATCTAACTCACTTTGCATATCAGCCAAATTGGTCTGCTGATCTGACGAAGCCCTCTGTAGCTGCTGTTATTTTTGTTTAATTTTAAGAAGGCAATCTTCTTCCACTCTTCTTCTAGATTTATTTCTCCCGATCATTAAAGTACTTAGAGATCCTCTCATACAAGCCTTAAAGGCCTCCCATATAGTTTGATCAGTTGCAGTACCACTATTTATTCTGAAATACTCGGCTACCTGCATCTCCAAATCGATTCTCACCTCCTCTTTTAGGAGCATTGGTCTGTGTAAGGGTCCACCATCTTAGTTGAACTCCCTGTTTAAGCTTAATTGTTAGTTCCACCATCGAATGGTCCGATAACAGAGCTGGAATGTATGATACGGTGTCAACTGCAGGGAGAAGCGCCTAATCTAGGAGAAAAAAGTCGATTCTAGAGTGGTGCCTATATCTGCGACTTTAGAAGGAATAATCTCTTCCATTGCCATTTTCACCCTCCAAATATCCAATAAATTAAAGTCTTTCATGATGTTTTTAAGCTCAGTTTGTGATTTGCATGGGGGGGGGGGCGAATTTAGCCCTGGAAGTGCGATCCAAAGTTGCATCGAAGATCAGGTTAAAATTTCCTCCCATAATAATGGGTATAGGTATAGGTAGATACTTATATGTAGACAATGGCAAAGGCAGGGAGAAGGAGCTGGATTTGAGTTTCCATCTGAAATACCTGCGAATAAATAGAAAAGTTAAAAAAGACCAAAAAGAAGGGACGTAAACAGAGGAAAGATGAGTGAAGACCAGAAAGAAAGGACACGGTGGGAGGAGGTAGGTGGAGTTGATGTCTAGTAAATCCAAAACTAATGGCTTCTGTTGAAGTACGAAAGCCAAAATGTGATGGCACTGTTCTTTAGGACTCTGGGGAGATGAAGCAGGGCATTCTGTTGGAATGTGGCTTGTTAGAAGGTGAAGATAGGTACCTACAGTAGTAAGGATGCAATCACAATATAAGTTCCACTCAAGGTCTCAGTAAATGTTTCCCTTGCTCAACCCTCGGTAGCTAGTT
This sequence comes from Lissotriton vulgaris, assembly GCF_964263255.1. Lineage (NCBI taxonomy): Eukaryota > Metazoa > Chordata > Amphibia > Caudata > Salamandridae > Lissotriton > Lissotriton vulgaris. Next base: position 1,347,207,610 of record NC_141694.1, on the reverse strand, counting down.
GCCGGTAGTCAGGCTTAATTTAGGAGAGAGGTGTGTAAAGAATTTAAAAACAACAACACATTAAAGAAGTAAGACACAACACAAAAATATAAAATACAATTAAATTAATGGTAAATATTTGTATGATTAAAATGGCACCAGAATGAGCAAACTCCAATTTAAGTAACCAGTGATATGAATTTCAAAAGATTAAATACAATTAGTGTTTAGAAGCAAATAGCTCTTAAAGGGTTAAAAAAAAGTTCATGCTGGAGCGGGACAAAGTCAAGAGTCCAGGCCACTTATGATGTAAAACTTTTACACTTACTTCCAGAAGTGTTTCTTGATGCATGAAAGTGGTCCACCCCATCAGCAAAGGGTTCAGAAGCTTTGGTTTGCCTCTTGGGGTCTGGGACTACAACTTCCACAATGAACCTGGTCAATCTAAGTAAAATCCAGGTGAAGCTTGTCAGCTAGAGTTGTCTTCATTGCTGATGTTGTAGGTAGCCCTTCCAGCACTTGTCTACCTGTTGCTGATCAGGGAGTCCACTCCTTGTCCTGTAGGACAGGCAAATCCTTTTGTTGTGAAGCCTTGTGAGTGCAACAGATGCAGTCATCTCTTGTGCAGTCAAATGGCCCAGATGGAAAGTCCTTCTTCTCCAGATGTTTCTTTTGTGTCTTTGAGGGTCCAAAACACCAATCCAAGTTTTCAGAATCTCTGAGTTGCTCATTAGGAAGTTGGAACTACAAGACCCACAATGCACCCGGCCAAATCCTTAAAGGTCCACTGAACTCTGTCCTGTTTGTTTCTTCTTGGTGGAGAAGATGCGTGTGAAGCTCTATTAACCTGGTGCTTTCAGGGTGTTTACTCCTTCAACTTTCAGAGCAAGCCAAAGTCCTTTTTGGGCTGAAGATCAACGTGTGCAGCAGGTGCAGTCATTATGAGTGCAGTCTTCTCTTGTGCAGTCCAAGGCTCCAGCTTGGCAGTCCTTCTTCTTCTTATAGTTTTAGGGCAGAGATCTGAGTTGCTAGGCATCCTTATGTTTGACAACTTCCCTTGAAGTGTGGCAAATTCTAGTTCCAGACGGCACTGTACTTTTAAATCCAAAACAGAGAAACACTCTCCTGAAGGTTAAGATCTGGCTAAGACAGCCCACAGGCATGCCTAAGTTTCCCTAACACTCCCCCTTCCAGCCCCTCTGCTAATTCAATTACTGGGGCTGGGAGTGCAGGTTGTGTGGTGAGCCTGTGTCCTGTCCTAATTTTCATTCTCTCTATGAAGACCAGTTTGGCTACTCCACCCCCTTCCTGCCTTTTGCTCTGTAGCTGCAGATCTCCTCCCACAATAATTCCTTTGTTTCCATGCAGGCCGCTTCACAAGTCATCCGAGCAGTTTGGCTCAGCCTAACAAAAGCTGGCCAATTAGGAGTGGCTGCGGAAAGGCTGAATTTTGGCACATTAGAAATGCAAGTTCTATAGTGTATTTTCTGTAATAGTTTTTAGTAAATACAACATTGGCAAGTTGTTGGATTTCTTCCATCATTTTTTAGACTTTGAAATATTATTTTAGCTCATGCCTATCATTAGTTATACTTTATTAAAGTATTCCCATGTTCGCCTATAAAGCCAATGTGCTAAAAAGGGAAAAAACGAAATTGGCAATTGTTCTCTCAACAGGGCAAATAAAACATATTGTATTATGTCCCTACTTAGAGTTACTAAGCACCCCACCTGGGGCACTTAGGGCAGACCTCAGTTGTGACTTATATGCAAAAATAAGGTTGTTTAAGACTTTGGAAGGATGTTTCATTCCAAAGCTAATTTGCACATAATATTAATTTAAAAACAGCCTGAAAACCAGGGCTAACTTTTAAAATGACAGCAGGCAACACAGTTGTGCACACATAAGTGCATTAAACCTACTGGGCCTCGAACCCTACATGCCCTACCATATACTAGGGACTTACAGGTAGGCTGTCAGTGCCGATTGTCATTATACCTAATTATCATGTACCTTTTACACAGAACACAAGCCCTGGGTCTGGTTAACAGCGGCCAGGACACAATCCGAGTCACAAAAACCAGCATCTAGCATTCAAAACAGGGGCAATGGTGGGGGGGGGACTGCAAAAATTCCTGGTTTCTCATAGTCAGGAGAACACACACAAGGAGGTTGCATAATTCTATGGAGAAAGCCAGATGAGCCACAGGATAGGATGTAAACCTTCATTCATTGATGGAATAAGGAGTAAATGAATGGAAGCCAACCTATCCCTGACACTGCCCCATGATGACTGAAGACGTGAGGAAGCAGCATCCCAAGGAGAGGACTGGTGCTGCAGAACAAGCAATTGTCTTGGGAAGAACATTGGGGAGGGGACCCAGTTTGAAGGACCCTTACACAGACAAGGCAAAAACAAAAGAAACCAAGGTTGCAAACATTCCCAATTAGTTAAGGATATATTGAATACTGTAGAAGGTATATTGTTCCTGTCTGGTTGTTGTTTAGTGTTTAATAAGAGAATGGCAATGCAAGGTAATCTCCTTGCTTTTCCGGTTGCCGGGGCTTGTGATTAGCCCACATTTGCTCATAGTTTTCCTGGCCAAACCACAGGAAAATTGAGCTGATGCTCACAGATGATTAAGAAACTGTGAAACATTTGTGTTGGGGTTTCACAGGCTTTAATGGAGAAGATATGTAAGAAAGTTTGATAGGGCTGAAGTTGTTCACGCCCTTTAAGGAGTTGAGATGATAACAATTTCTGTTTTGCCTGTCAGAGTAGCCACCCATACCTGACTGCTCCTGCATTCTCTGTAACCCCTGGAACGCTGGGGATCAGCAGGGTTCTCTTGGCAGGGCTGTGGGCTGATGGATAGGAGCTGTCACCAAGGGAACAGCTGCTAGAGTGATGATTGGAATGGAATGGAGTGCTATATTGAACTGTACAGGCATACAACACCCTTTGATGTGGAACAGGAAAAGGAAGCTGTGACAGTAGAATTGGAGCTGATCTTAATTCAGCTGGGTAGAGTTAAGGACACTGGAGTAAGTGAGGTTAGGAGATGAGTACAAGCGACAACTGGTGAGGCTTGGAGTCCGTCCTGGTGTGTCCTGGGTGAGAGAAAATTGAGAAAATAAAGTTGCTATGATCAGTTGTTGGCTGCTTGTTGCTATTCAATTGCTGGTGATTGCTAATGGCCGGTTGTTGAATCCTAGCTGTTGTAGTTCAGCTGGAGGCTTATTGCGGAACTTTTTCAGTCTCAAGTCTTAATATCTTACTACTTTAATTGTCAAAACATAGCAGCAACTAATGGTCTTACAAGGGTGCTCTTACTCCTGATGGGGGTTGCAGAAAATTGAGTGCTATGATATTACAGCATAGACTGCTAAGTGAATGTAGATTGATCTCATTTAAAGACAGCATAATATCCCAAAGGGTCAGCATAGTAAAAAGCATGAGCATATGAAACGAGAGAGGAAGAGAGCACTACCAGATAGGGATTGCACACTCACCTGCATGTGAACTCTTGACCTTGAACTTGGAAGAAGAAAAAAGGATGGTTATAGCCAGCATAAGTTGGTGCAAAGGATGGTTATAGTCTAAATAAGCTGGCGCATGATCCGAAAGAGGATGGAATAGTTGAGGAAGTGCAGCCAAAATACCCTGTGTGTTCGGAACAGTTTTTGACGTATGCCAGAATAATACAGTGGCGCGCAGATGCTCATCCAGTTTTACAGGGCGCCCACCAGAATCGCACACAATACATGCTTTGAAAGACCTGTAGATATGTTTTCCATATAAACCTAGCCCTAATCCAGGATATGATGCACTCCTCTTGGTGGGGAGGGCTAAATGGGAGCAGGATATCGGGCCCCCTTTACTGATTCCGAATGAGATAGAGTACTGGGATACCATAAGATTGTAACCGATAATGCCCAGTTCCGGCTAACACAAGTCAAGATAGTGCATTGAGCTTATTTTGCCCCTATTGCTTTATAAAAATCTATCCGATGTATACAGTAGAGTGCTCACTATGTAGGTAGCTAGCAGTGGATTTACTACACATGGTAGGGTGCAGCCCAGTAATCGCACAATATTGGGGTAAAATGACATATTCTTTAGGTACGATCCCAAGGCTGAGAGTGGAGTGCTTCCTGAAACAAACACTGTGTGCTGGGATTACATCCTACATATAAAAAAGCATTTTCAATGCAATAGGTCTCGCAGTTGTGAGAGCTTGAGCTATTCGCATTGTAAATGGCAATGCCTTTTATTTACGTGTTGCTTTTTAAAACATAAATGAAAGGCATTGTCATTTACAATGCCAATAGCTTAAACTCTCGCAAATCCGAGACCTATTGCATTGCAAATGCTTGTGTAATATCCACTGAGTTCCTAGTAAACGTGTGAAAGTGGTTAATGAAGGCTGTACTGGACGCTAATAGAGATCCGAAGAGCCTTCTGTATAATATTTTGGGTGATCTATAGAGGAAGCTGGGCAGACAGTCACAATATGCGAGAAAGGCGTGGGTTTCTCTTTTACTAGCGATGTAGACTATATTCAAGGTGGTCTCTGTAAAGTAGATTGGTGATAAATTAATGCACTGGATGGTCTCCATTGATTAGCAGGTGGTGTCTTTGGGGGAAGCTGTGTTGTGTGCTAAATGGTTTCAAAACACTGTTGTGGGCTGTTTAGGTAGATCTCTACAAGATATCTGGGTTGGGTGTAAAGGTTGTGTGGAGGAATGCATGGGTTGCTGTGTGGGAGGGGGGGCTGTTGGGACTCACTGGCCTAAGAGAAAACTATGTGATGGTTTGTAAGAAACCTTACCTCCTCGATGGTCACAGCTGCTGTGCCTAATGCTTCCACACTGTGCACGTCCAAACCGCCGACAGCAGCTAGTGGATGCCTCAAACACAAAACACTTTATCGAGTCCAGAGCGAGATGCACTCCCATTGGACCCTGAGAATACGTCGGATATGCACGTGAAAGATGTCGGATCTCCCCAAGCAATCACACAACGGAGTCTATAAAAAAGCGTTCCTCATTTGATGGCATCCCATGTGGAGAAGTGTGGCTCAGGGGTTAGAGGCGGCAGACCCGGAAGCTGAGATCTGCCCTGGACCAGGGTTCAATTCCCCGCCTCGGCGGGTCTTGGGCTAAAAAATTCCACAGACTCGATAATTCTCGCTCCGGTGCCTTCTCGACTCACGGGTTCACACTCTGCGACTCTGGGCAATAGCTTGCTTAATCTCCACAACAGCCCCTCGCGGCGGGATGCCTGGCTTTCACCTTGTGGATACCCTGCCGGGGTTATCTCACAGGGGAATACCAGGACGGGTTCCCTAAGCAAGCGCTTAGATACCGACCTCAGTCAGTGATTTGCGCTATATAAATACATATACATTTACATTTACATTTACAACTCAAGATGGCCATTGCGTGACCCGAAAATCAGCAGACGTTGCTCAACGTCAGCTATGCCACATCGCTTGAGCACCGATAAAGTTGTTGCCGGCAGAGGTAGATAATACTTAAGGCAGATAGTGAATAGCCAAGGCCAGACGGAGACAAACTTCAGAAGCATGTTATCATGTAAGCCTGTACCAGCACTTACAGACAATGCCATGGGATGAGAACACTTGCGCTGCTCACGTGCACCAATGAGCGCTGTTCTGAACTATGTGCCGCTCAGACTGAATTCAAAAAGAAGCTACGATCAACAAGGCTGTTGTGGGGCTGGACTTCCGTGGGAAGGCCCCGCCCAAGGTGTGCGTGGCCGAGAGGAGCAGTGATGACGCGGGCTTCCATGCCTGAGGGAGAGCCCTGTGGCGGTAATGCGGAGGAGACTACACCAGCGCAGCGACAAAAGAGCCCGGTGATGGAGGGGTGTGGGTGTGTGTGAGGGGGTGGGTGTGTGTGCGGGAGGGATGTGTGTGTGGGGGTGGTGGTGTGATTAGATGTTGTTTGTAAGCAAAAGACACTAAGGCACGGTGGTATCAGAGGCTGTTTGCGGGCAAAAGACACACAGGAGCAAAATAGTTATGGTATACGATCTACAAATGTTACCGGGTGGGCTTAATTTTTTGGCCGAAACTAATCTAGTAAACACGGCGGTAATAACGGGTGAATGGTGTAATGGCGGAAGCAGCCGCATCGGTTCTTTATTTTTTTTTGCACATCAAGAGGTTGCTTTGGTGACCAGGGCGTGGCACTGAGAATAGACTGGCAGTACAATGTATATAGTACACGACAATGTCTCACCAGTCAGTGGCTTTGACTTTCGATCTTTACTTTGAGGCCTATTAGGATGGCGGACGGACCTGCGTCCATCCGCCACCCCCGAGGAGGAGGGACCGTCCGCAGGGGCAGAGGCGGTCCCTCCATACCAATTAGGATGTGCCCGCCACACTGGCGGTCACATCCTGTATCTTTAACCTTGCGGCGGGTGCTGCTTGAAGCAGCACCCGTCGCAAGGTTCAAAATGCATGCTTCGCATTTACATGCACAAAGTGGCAGGCACCACTCGATTCCTGCCGCTTTGTGCATGTAAATGCAGAGGGGTACCATAGGTACCTCCCATGTGCATCCCCCACCCCCCGACAGCCTGGGGGCCCGCAAGGGCCCCCCAGAAACAAATCTCCACAAGCTTTTCCACTGCGGAAAATCCGCCGCGGAAAAGCATGATTGCATACACATGGTAATTTGGCTGGCGGTGTCTTGCAGACACCGCCACCAAATTGCGGTCAACACCCCGCGGATCAGTGGCGGACGGACCTGACATCTGCCGCTGATCCCACTGCCATCATGATCTGGTGGGGGGTGTTTTCAGGGTCCACGGCGGTGAATCCGCATCCTCCGCGCCGGCGCTGGCTTCCACCGGCCCGGAGGATGCGGATTCACAGCAATCATAATCGACCCCTTAATTGGTACCTCTTTCGAGTAGGCCAGATACTCAGAAAGAGAGCAATGGCATGAGTTAAATATTTGAAGGTCACCCTCCCGCCCGCATATAGCGTACGAGCAGCAGCAGAGTAAGTACAAACTCAAAAATGAATGTCAAATAAAGCTTCTACCACATGGCGCCAGTGAGACGCACGCTTACGAAACAGCAAGTCATTATCTTGGCATGCCGCCATGGAAGCGCGTCTGCGCAAACGCGTCTCTTTAGAAGCGCGTCCACAGACACCAATCAGCACGTGCCCCAGTCTGTACCACTTGGCAGGCAAGACGACAACAATAGGTCTCACTGGCGACATCGCTTTCGCGCTGCATCACCGAAAATAAGATACAGATTTGTGTCACTGGTGTTACTGTTAGCAAAACACTGAATCATGATACATTGGTCACATCTACGAGGCCTCTGTGATTTACTGACCTGATTATCTAACAATAAATCTAAGAATATATCTACACTACATCTGACTCCAAGGTCTATCTTATTTATAATAGCCTCCTTATATCACGGTGTTTTGGAGACTTCAGGGAATGGATGGTGGCCCATTAGCTCCATCTTGCATTGCTCTCAAGGGCTAAAAAGGTTAACCAAACCTGGCAGATGATGACGGACATCTTGGTAGACTTGAATTCAGTTCTGGGGACCCAGACAACCACGCACGTAGAGTCCCCCTGGAACTGATTGTTTCACCTGAGATGGTGGCACTATTTGGGTGATCACAGACACATGAGTGAGAAATAAGATCTTGTTATGAAGAGCAACGTGATGGACTACATGCTGGTTTTGAAAGATGGGGGTGTCAGTGAGCACTGCACTTGTGGTATTTGTTGTTTTTCAGAATGAATACAAAATGTGTTTTTAAAAGAATGAGCGCTGATTGCTCAACACCTATAAGGGGCTTAGGTTTGACAGAAGGTAGAATGAGTTAGTAAACTGTGAAATTATACGAAAGAGCCCTTTGGATTAATTTCAGCATTGGCAATTTGGGTGTTTGCCTCTCAATGCCAAAATGCGTGGCCGTGAAGTTCAATACAATCTTTTCACCAGGGTCTTCTAGCCATATTCGATTGTAATTTTAGAGTTTGTAATTCACAGTTATATAAAGGGCTAAGGATGTGACTAACTTACTGGATAAGAGCATCTTTTTCTATTGGGATGATGGGTTTTCATTGCCTGGTTAAGCTCAGTGAGAAAAGCTCACAGGTGTTAGTTAGGCTAAGAGCATCTATGAAGTTGATGTTAAAACGTCATGGAATTGGGCTTTATTTAGCTCTTTCCATTTTCCAATGACAATGGGCTTTGTAAAAACTATTTTGGATGTTGTGATGTCTTTTATTCCCAGTAATTTAAATGTAACTCAAAAAGGGATTGAACAGGATAAAAGTCAGATTCTTTGGTGAAGTTTCCCACTGTGAGTTTCAAAAAAGATACAATGGATTCAGTATGGATTGTGAAATGTCAGCATGCCTTTACTGTGGTAAAGCCTATGGACAAGTATTTTCTTACATGGAATCTCACATTCAAGGGTTTTGTGTTTGTTCTCCCCTCTGACAAATCCTGACAAACCCTGGGATTAGTAGATCTGCGCTATGAAGATCGCTGGTGTGATCTCTTAAGAAGGGTTGTATAATGTTTTATCAACTGTCATAGTGTACATATTTGTAACTTTATTCCGCTGTTTATATATTAAAGTACCTTTTGGATCTAAAAAAAAAGACGATGGAATATGAACCGTGTGCTTTAGGACCATAAAAAGATCTGTAAACAGAAGGTTTGTAAACAAAACAAAATGTAAATGCTCAACTAACAAGAATGTTTACAAATTCTCTGGTTAAAATCGGGACAATGAAATTCAGAAATCTTCAGCATTAGGTGGGGGCACTGATACTTAAAACCGTCAACACAGAAACTACAGAGTAGAATAAGGCCAATAGGTAAACGTATAAAATAGGATAAAGCTGAACATTTGATAGAGATAAAATCTGCAGCATTTCTCCAGTATCATAAGGGCGGTTCAGATTAATAAAAGATCTATATCAAACATTATTTTAAAAGTGTCACCCCCAAAGACATAGCAGTTAGGAAAGTGACCAGGACGGTTATAGGCCGTCAGACTTAAAAACATAAAGACCATAACTCCCAATGAGATTAAAGAAGAAATGTAAATGTAAATGTAGTATATTTGTAAGGCGCACAGCTGCCACAGCAACGGGGCGTCCCTATGCTGTATAACGCTGTGGAACCCTTCCTGGCTCCCCTGTGAGATGCCCCTCCTGGGCACCCCCAAGGTGAAGCCAGGCATCCCTGTGTTGTTGGGGCCGTTGTGGAGATTAAGCAAGCTATTGCCCAGAGTTGCAGCATGGGACCCATGATTAGAGTAGGCGCCGAGGCGAAAGAATTATCGAGTCCGTGGACATTGAGCCCAAAACCCTGCCGTATCGAGAATTGAACCCTGGTCCCAGGCCTGATCTCTGCTTCATGGTCTGCTGCTTCTTACCAGTAAGCCACACTTCTCCAGGAGGCTATAAATGTTATAACTTCTGCAGGTACAGTCCTAACTAGGAAACAAGGTCAAAGTGGTTGCAGGAGGACAAGCCCTTAATTAATCATGGTAGAGACAAAAACAATGGATCAAGCTAAAGTAGTAAAATAATATTTGTTGCCCCTAATTTCCTCCTTTTTTCCGCTATTCTATGGATTTTGATACATTTGACTTTATATTTATAATTGTATTCATTATTTTTTCTCTACTATTACGTATTTTAGGATATGCAATGTTATCACATATTTCTTGTACCGTATTTATGAAATGCTAATAAAAAAACTATAACACAAAAAATAAACTGTACTGCAGCTAGTGAATCGTCAGAACATGACCATTAATGCCAATCCTAATGATTTTGGAACCAGAGGAGAATCGACAAATAGTATGCAGGTACTGAGTTTAGACTGACTGCTAGCCAATAATCAAGGGATTGTGCCCTGCTCAACAAATACTGTCTATAAATTAGGGACTTGCAGAAGTATATAAGCAAATCAATGACTTCAGCAAAAGTAAAAGAAAAGCAGCAAACGACTCCTCTGGTAGTGCCACTCACTGGTCAAGGCAATATAATTGTAAATATTGCTTCAATAAAGAGGGAAGTTAGGAGAAGATGTTAGTATTCTTATGCTAAAATAACAAAAGACAAATTACTTGAAATGGATATTCAAAAGAGATGAATGACATAATGAATTTCTGAATAATGACCAGCAAAAGACGTGAAACAAGCATCGCAATATCTCTGATGATCATGGTTTGTTATGGCTGGTCATCAAGCACTGTGCCCGAGTAACTGGGCATGTATCACAGGACTCCATAAAATTAATATGGGGTCTTATTTATAAAGAATGCAGTAGGTTAAAGGGGTCACAATTTGAGCACTCACATTTACAAAAATACATTCCTATTTTGTGAAAAGACCTATGTTTTAATAGGTCTGTTCACAAAATACAGTGTGGTAGTGGTTCACAATTCGACTTACCTCTTAAATAATAATGAGGTAGGTTGCATATTGAGACACAATACGACTGGCTACAATTACGGTTATAGTGGCATGTTGGGGTCAACAGACTACCATGTCATAGACTGCTTTTAAATAAAGTAATCTTTTTTTTTAACACAGCTCGCTTTCTCAAAAAGTAAGCATGATGTGTTACCATATTGCACACTCTATGTATCTTTATTGAACAGTATGAATTCAGGCTCACCATTAGACCCTCTACTAACTTTGATTTTGAACAAATTTTATCTTCGACTATTTTCCATTGCGATTAATCTCCTCAATTCTTCATTACTTATGGGCTCAGTTCCCAAGTTTTGGAAACATGTAACTATCGGCCTATCTCATTACTGCAATTGTTCGCTAAGATTCTTGAAAAACACGTTAATCGACAGCCATCAGCCTATCTGGAAACCAATGGTCTTCTACATTCTTCGCAATCTGGAATTACAGCTGAGCATAGCACAGTACCCACCTTGGCAGGTGTTACTGAACAGCTCAGTTTGCAGCTCGATAAGGGTGATACTGCTGCTCTCATCTAGTTGGATCTAAATGCAGCTTTCGATACAGTTTCTCATCAGATGCTTCTTCAAAGGCTGGCGGAGTTGGGTATCCAAGACTTGACTTTGGCCTAGATATGTTCCTTTCAGCAAGATCATTCCTTCGAAGCCTCTTAAACTATACAATTGTATCTCACATACATTTCCTTATGGGATGCTCCAAGGCTCTGCCCCCCTCTTTGTTTCACATCGATGTGCGCCCATTGGCAGAATTAGTTGAAGGGTGCAGATTCACTCTGTTTTGTTCTGTGGCTGATACACAAATTATTGTTTCCTTATCGTTTAATGAAGATCGAAGCTCAGCTGCTCCTAATTCCTGCCTTACTAGTGTGGCGAGTGGGACGAACAATGATTCTTGAAGCCAAATGGGATAAGTCTGAAGTTCTATTGCATGGAAATCAACCTCATCTTTGAGGTTCTAACTGTTGGACTGTAGATCTGGGAGCAGCCCCTACCCCTACTCTATTGGCTAAGAATTTGGGGCCTCATTTATGAGAAATGACGCATCGCTGCGTGAAAGCAGCGATGCGACACTTCTCAGTGCGCACTCCTTGCGACATTCCTGATGCGTCATATTTAATGTATGACGCATCATGTCGCAAGGAGTTACAGATACGTCAGTATTTCGGACGTATCTGTAAGCGCAAAAGTGACGCATTGCTGGAGTGTGTCACAAAAGTGACGCAACTCCAGCAATGCGTCCTTTCACATGGGGAAATCCCCATGTGAAAGGACCTGCGTCAGTCTAACGCCTGCTGTGAGGCAGGTGCAAGATTTTGACGCAACGGCGTCCTAAAAGTGACGCAGTGAAATCTCATAGATTTCACTGCGTCACTTGTACGACCTTTCCTTGCGTCAATACGCCCCCCTTGCATTCATTATACCTGACGCAGGTATAATGTGGTGCAGGGGTTTACAAAGTGACGCATCTACTTTCTAAATATGGCGCAACAAGGCGCATTTTTTACGCCACTGGTGCGTCACAACGGTGGCGAAAAAGTGACGCACGGCCTCATAAATGAGGCCTCTGGGATTCAGGTTTGATGACAATCTTATGATGGACCAGCAAATCACTAAAATAGGCTCCTCTTCATTTGGTATCAAGAGGTAGCTAAGGAAAACACGTTGGCTCTTTCCTGTTTCAGCCCAATGGATGATTGTACAGGAACTGATCATTTCTGAGCTTGATAATGGAAACTTGCTTTATTTGGGCGTGACAAAATCTGGATTTAGGAGATTACAAGTTGTTCTGAACATGAAGGTTTGGCTGCTATACCATCTACCTAAGCACGCTTAGTCTGATTCTGGACCACTTTATCTTAGGTCTTTGGTGTCACCATACCATCCCAATCAGTCTATTTGATCTAGCGATCTGAATTATGCAGGTGTTCATCAGATTCACAAAGCGAGTTGGTATTCTTGACATCTGTAGGCGCAAAAGTGGCGCATTGCTGGGGTGTGTCTGAAAACAGATGCAACTCCAGAAATGGGTCCTTTCGCATGGGGCAAGCCCGATCTGAAAGGGCCTGCGTTAGCTGTGAGGCAGGGGTACGGATTTGACGCAGTGGCGTCCTAGAAGTGTTGCAGTGAAATATCATAGATTTCACTGCAAAACTTCTACAAGCCTTTCTTATGGGGGAGCGCCCACCCTACATACATTATACCATACACAGGTATAATGTAGCGCAGGGCTTTACAAAATGATGCATCTGCTTAGATGTATCACTTTTTTAAATATGTTGCAGTGTGGCTCATATTTTGCGCCACAGTGCATCCCAAAAAGTGATGCACCGGCGGCGCAATGGGCTCATAAATAAGCCCCTTTGTACACAAGTCCCCTGGGTCCCTTAAGTTGTATGGGCAGTACATCAAGAAGAGCAGAGATTAATTTATTAAACCAAAACGTAAAACATATGAATGGAACTAAAATGTTCTAACAAATAAGGTATATAATAATTCCCCTTTCCTAGGAAATGTCTTTTTGTGGAGTGGATTGCGCGTGTGTTTTTACAACCCCTTAAATGTTTCCAGATTGTTACTTCATTACATAAGCTAGTGAAAGAGCATAGTATGTCAACGAAAACAAATGTGACCTCGCCTGAATAGAGACTTTATACATGTTTAGAAGAGAAATATTTTTAGAATTTTCAACAGTTTGCAAATTATCAACTAAAACGCACTGAAAGTACCACGGAGCCGAAAAGTCTACTGGTTTCAAAGCAAACTTCAAAACACACTGAATTAGTGGGTGGGAGTGCTCATATCTCTTAAAATGGATGTTACTGGCAGGAGTGCTTTGAATGAAACATTCGGTTTTTTCTCAGTGGGTTTGGCAGGGGCCTCCAGCTGAGCAATGCCCTTAAGTGTCCGATTTGCTTTTTATTGAAGATATTTTTAAACTATTTACGGAAAAAAATGAGTGTACGTGTTTTCACATTTTTCATGTGAAACATTTTGCAAATGTTCTCCTTATAAGTTCAAAGTAAGAGCATTCGTGCAGCTAAGAATGTTTCCGTTAAGTAATTTTTAAACTGGAGGGAAACTGATCATCGATTGAGCAGGATACATAATAAAAAAAGGCCTGTGTGAATATACAACATTTTCTTTCATGGATGAATATTTTTAATTTAAAAGCCCGTGTTCTGTCATATTTTGGCATTACTCTTTGCTTTTCGGGTGAAACATGCTGTATTTATCCTTATTAGAACACTGAGAGACATGGGGCTTATTTACAAGGAGCTATGTTCTAAATTCCAGCATAAAAGTGATGCATCAATATTAATGACAATTTTTTAAAGTGACACAGACGCTGCAGAAGTGGCGCAGCATTGCAGTAATGTAAAAATTCCTGCACCTTGGAAACCCACTCTCAGGAAATTACGCATCAACTTTGCTATATAAAGAGAAGCTGGATAGGAAAATTTTGCGCCCATAACTGCACCATGGAGGTAGTTATTTTGCAGCTGGGAGTCACACGGAGACAACAACCACCTTCCAACCAACCCCAACCCCCCCCCACCCTCCTCTCACCACCATGAAGGCAACACAGGAGAAGGAAGTGCATTTATCACCAGAGGACCACTCTGATAGGACTCAGCGAGGAGGAGGTAATCATCTTTATTGGCTGAGGAGGCAGTCCATAATAGATGTGCTACACCTGATTGTCCCAAAGCTACAGCCAATAGCTGACAGGGCTACCAACATCCCTCCACAGGTAAAGCTGATCCTCTCCCTCACCAACAACCCCGCACCGCCAGAGCCAGCCTCCAGGAAGGAATGAGGGACGTCGCAGAATGGATGAAGCTAGGCCGTCTGAAACTGAACTCAGACAAGACCGAAGTCCTCATCCTGGGACCATCTCCCTCTGCCTGGGACGACTCCTGGTGGCCCCCTGTCCTGGGCACCGCCCCCAAGCCAACGGACCATGCTCGCAACCTGGGCTTCATCCTGGACTCCTCCCTCACGATGTCCAAGCAAGGCAATGCCGTCTTGTCATCCTGCTTCAACACCCTGCGCATGCTCTAAAAGATCTTCCGGTGGATCCCCACCGAAACCAGGAAGACTGTCACCAGCCGACTAGACTACTGGAACACCCTCTACGCTGGAACCACAGCCAAACTCCATAAAAGACTCCAGCGCATACAGAACGCCTCTGCATGACTCATCCTGGCCATCCCTCGTCACAGGCACATCTCTGCCCATCTGAGAGACCTGCACTGGCTCCCCGTCAACAAGAGGATCTTGTTCAGACTCCTCACCCACGCACACAAGGCTCTCCATGACATGGGCCCCAAATACCTCAACTGCCGCCTCGCATTCTACACACCCACTCGCCAGCTTTGATCCGCCAGCCTCGCCCTCGCCACCGTCCCACGAATTCGCAGATCCACCGCCGGAGGAAGATCCTTCTCCAACCTGGCGGCCAAGACATGGAACGTCCTCCCCACCCACCTACGGCTGACCCAGGATCATCTCTCCTTCAGGAAACAACTCAAGACCTGGCTGTTCGAGCAGTAGCAACTCCCCCTCCCCCCCAGCGCCTTGAGACCCTAGCGGGTGAGTAGCGCGCTCTACAAATTTGCTGATTGATTGATTGATTGATTGAAGCTCCTGGGGGTACTACATATGCTGGTATCAGAGTCCTTCCGCCCGAGTGCTGGACCTTTATCAGCCATCTTTCTGCTCATTCCTTTCCTCCATCCTGAATGCCATCATCCAGCTCACACCCCGCTACCTTCTCTTCCTCAACACCCAGTATCCACAGCTGGAGACAAAACAATGGTTTTATGCCATTGCTGGGTTCCCACACATGCTGGTTGACATGAACTGCACACATGTGCAACTGGTACATCCTGCAGACACCACTCATTTCTACAGGAACCCGAAGCATACACACTCCATAAATGTACAGGCCATTTTTTATTTATTTATTTATTTATTTAATGCGAATTTATATAGCGCAAACATTACCCGAAGGTGTCAGAGCGCTTTACAAAAGAACCAGTTGCGATACATAAGGATTTAGGATTAGAAGACACAAACAGAAAAAATTGCAAATGTACAAGTTGTAAAGTCACTCAAGGAAGAGATACACATGGATAAACTCGAAGAATCACATAGGAATGGTAGTGAGTACAAAGGTCTACTACGTATACTAGTGGTTAGAATTATCTCTATATACATATATATACAAATAGTAGATTTTCTCAGGATTCGATTTTACCAGCGATTCGGCTTGGACAAGTATATATCACATATTTACAGAGTGAAAAGAGAAATAAAAATAAAACAAAATTAAATTAAATTAAAATAAAAATTGGTAGAGAGCGGTTTGGGGGGGAGAAGAGTTGGAGGCTGAGATTGGTAAGAGGAGACCTGATGGGGAGAAAGAGATAAGGCAGTCCAGCATAAGAGAAATGTCTGAAGGTCAGCAGGATGGAATTCAAAGGACCAAAGGAAAGGACAAGAATCAAAAAAATGGCGGACCCAGGTCGTGGGCATCGATGGAAACCATCTCAACATGGCAAGATGCACCCAGGGCAAGAGCGACAACATGAGATGGTCCCAAAATGGCAGGGCGCACACAAGTTCCAGTCCAAAAGTGATGAGGGCCAAGTCCAAAGAAAACCAGGGAGTCGACCCAATGGAGGTAGAACAAGAGGGGAAAAGGAGCCAGACAGTCCAAAGGAGGAGCATCTTCAGTATTAGCACCTCCTTTCACCACTGCTGCACACACATGATCCCTGGTCTAAATGCTCCCACGCTCCTGTACTGGGCACCACAGTCCACCCGTGTCATTAGCTGGAGGGGTGTTAAAACAAATCCCCAGGTCTCCACCCAGCTTTCATGCTCGACAAAAAGCTGATGTCTATCTTGGCTCTCCCAGGGGGGCGTTAGCTGCTTCGTCATATGTAGGGGTGAGCGCTGTAATTAAAATCCTCTCCCGGTCGTGTAACCTTTCCCGCTCGTCAGCTGTGGCCATGGGCCCCCATCCACACACTGCGGTCGGGCCACACAGGCGGATAGAGACTGCAGATCCGGCGATCACGGGCTGCACCAGCTGCGGGCGCCCGCCGGGGAAGATGAAAGAGCAGCAGGGGGCCCGCCCCTGATGTCGCAGCCCCCGCATTGTTACCTCATAAAATGGATCAGTTTCACCGAGACACCCCACATCTACCTCCGTTTCACCTTGGGCGCCATCTTGAGGTGTTATCGCCGGAGGTGGATATTGCCGATATCACGGCAGAGCAGCTGCTGGACGTATCGGCGGCCCCCAGCGGCAGACATTCAAGACTGTCCGATTTTGGCATTTGTCCCTTACAGATAATTTAGTGGGGGTTGGAGGGCTGCATTAGGATGTTGTGCGCGAGGTTTCCATGAAGCTGAAGCTCCGGGCTACCATGTGTGCTGGCCAACTATCCTGGCAAAGTGCATGATGCCTACATATTCAGGCGCTGCATTATCAGTGACTGATTCCAAAACGGACAATATGGGAATGGCCTGCTTGAAGGTAAGATAAACTTTAATACCTAACACAGTCACCAACAGGTAGAAATGGATGACATTATACCCATGACTGTCTTGATGCAGGTAGGAACTGCAGTAAGAGAGGTGTGGCACATCCATGCAACATGTATCATGGTACATGTGTCTGGCAATTACACAAGCTAACAATGTCAAGACACACAACGCAACTATGGTTTCTGTTTAAAGGTGGAATAGTACAGAGCAATACATTGCTGGGCCACATGCAGTGTACTATCCATGTGTGTTAGGGAGGTTTCCATGGGGGTTATGGGGGTGTCTTCATGCTTCTTCCATGGTTCATCTGGCATGTCACGAATCCCAATACCCATATCTGTGACTTACCATGGACATATGCATGTGTCAGAGTAAGGCTATACCAACATCTACCTACGGAGGACCAAGTATGCAAAGATGTACTACTAACAGCAAGGCCACCCTTAGGGTGATGGGAATAGTGTGGACACACTGACTGCTGACCTGGAGGGGGGGCACCGATCTCAGGGGGCTTGTTGTGTTTATCAATCACTTACAATGTAAGCACCTGTTGCAGAGTTCCTTGTGTGATAAGCTTTCAGGCAGCAAAATAAATATCAAGATAACTCATGTGATTACTGTTTCTCTTAGAGAGAGAGATGGGAGTTTAGTCTATTGATACTTTCAGTCGCCATAAAGTAGTTCAGAGGTTTAATATGCCTGCTGCAAAGAACAGATCTGTATGTTGTGTGCATAACTGCGTGGATAAGGAGAGCCAGCCTTTATCTGCATGTAAAAAATAAATAAATGTATGTGGGATAGGGGCCATGGAGATATAAGGGTCAGTTCTTCTGGGTGATAGTGAGGAAATCTGAGAAGGATCTCAGGGTGGGTACCATAAAAGAATGTTGCACCAGGCCCCACCAGCCCTAAAGCCAGAGTATCCTATCAGAAATTCCACACATGTGTGAGTACATAAAATTGAATGGATGGGAGAAACTCCAAATAGACATCCCAGAAAACAGCAGGATCAACATCACAGTTATGATGTTGAAGTGTACTATCAATCAGCCCATGCTCAGCATTTGCTATAGCACAGAGTAATGGAAGAGTAAAGTGTCAACCTATCAAAAACTTAATGACTTATACATATTGTGAAAATAATGTTAGAGATATGTATGACTATGCAACTACACATAATGTACATTGCCTGCAAAGTATCAGTAACAGTTCTCTAAAGTATTGACACTTGACCTTTTGCTTCACTTTCACCTGTTTAGGGATATGGCACGCAGCCATGGGTCTTGACACCCCTTGAACACCTCCCAGTCTGACCCGGAAAAGGCCTATAACCAGGCTCTCTGCAGCACCCGGAACATCGTTGAAAGAAGATTTGGACTGCTCAAGGTCAGGTACCGGTGCCTTGATATTTCAGGTGGTAGATTACTTTACTCCCCCCCAATAGTCTGCAAGATTATCTTGGTCTGTGCAATACTGCCTAACATTGGTGTGCAGACTAATGTCCCCTGGGATGGTGAGCTACAACTTCCAGACACAATGGAAGACGATGAAGAGGAGGATGCTGAGTCTTGACAAATCCAGAATTCAGCTGCAGGCATTCACAGACATGCACACATTGTGCAAAACATTTTTACATGAAACAGGTTTGTAAGTGGACCATGAAACACAATGAATAAAAGTTTCAACATGATAATAAACGATTGAAATTATTACTTGCCTCTGTGTTTATGTTACTTTTCTTGGAAATATCAACTTCCACACATTCCGTCTACTAGGAGTAGGCCCCAGAAACATAAAATCAAGTTGGATGGCAGGCATCAACAACAAACACCCTAAATCAATGCACTGTGCATTGTCAAGTGTTATGTATCACTTGCACATGCAAAAAGGTGACGGAGTAACTCATAAACTAAAGCAAGTAGACCCCTCTAAAAGATAGATATGCGACCAAAAAAGCACAAGTGCATACAGGGTTCAGGATGCACTAATGTACGAGTACATGAAAATAATATGGAATAAATTCACACCCATCAGACGAAAAGGCTAATCACCTATAGGCCTGACACCTATGTATTAATAAATACTGTGAACCACTTTTTTTTAAGTGTATATACAAATAGCTACCAAACAATACTGGATTACATTGTTCACTTGTGAATACCAATAACTATCTCTATATAAAGATTGCCACCCTTATCCAAACAGTGTCCACATTTCATCTAAATCATTGAGTCCTCTTCTCTCTGGACCATATAACTCAATCATTTGAGTCTCAATTCTTTTGAGAGTTGTCACAATGGAACCTTGTGAGACTTGTGCCACGAAAAGGACTGACCAATGTATCTCTTCTTTAGTGTGGTTCAGTTCTTTGTAATGGTCAACGAGGGGGCACCTGCTATTCCACATTTTATTCTAGAATTAGGCTGAATAATTCTAGTTTTGACTGTCTGAATAGTCTGTCCGATAAAAGCCAAATTGCATGGTCATTGTGCAATAAACAACATTCTTTGTATTACAATTAGCAAATCTCAATTGCTTATATGTTTTACCATTTAGTATGATGGTCTTGGAATAAGAAGTGTAGTTGCATGCAGTGCAGTTTCGGTATCTATAGTGGCCTGTGATTGGTGGCAACTCTAGCATTTTGTGTAAGTCTATTTTTTTCTCTTTGGGAGGTCCTGCCTTAACTAAGTAATCAGAAAGATTGTTTACTTTTTTAAAGAAAACATGGGTTTCAGCATATCCTAAGGGAGTCAAGATTTTCCAATTCCTCTGAATGATGTTTCTTACTTTGTTAGATTTTGGGTTAAATGTAATCATACATGTAAGGGGTTGGTGTTGTGTCGTTTTTTTCAGTAAATTAGTATTTTAATTAGAGTTATATTCCTTCCTCCCACATTATTGGGACCCACTAGACATGTCAGAATCTCAAATGGTGAGTTACACAGATGTACAAATCCATAGATTGCTTGAATATCTGTATCTTTTGAGTGGAGACCAAGCAACCCCTAACACAAATAACTTTGATGAAGTGGAAAAGTTGAAACAGCTTTGCTGGAACATATGAAGAACATTGCCATTCCTCTAAGCCTACAGTTAGAAAACATTCCAGTTTGATAAATCGCATCTACTGCAATTTAGTGGAGTAGGCACTAAATGTTCATGTGACTGGCTTGCACTATCGATAAACAGCATTATGCATTAATGAGGAGGAATTAAAAGAGATAGGGATTCTAGAAAGGGAAATGTCAAATGATTCCATAATTCGAGACGCCATTCAATTGTTAGAAATAGTAAACAAAACGACTGCAGATTTTAAATCACACATAGTAAACCAGAAAACAACTAATGTGTCAAGATATATCAAGAACTATAAATTAGATAGTCAGTATCCCTAACTTAAGAATGACTTCTGTGAGACCAATAACACTAGCAGCTTTAGCTTGGGCTATCGGGGACCCTGCCGTAGAAGATTAATGACCTTTTTGGACACTCCTTCAGACTTTGGCAAGAAAATGTTGGCGCTCTTAACTCTAATTTCCAACACTCAAGGGCCAAAACTTTTTACAACTGAGGCAGCTGCAGGCAAAGAAGGGATGGAGTATGGAGAGGCCAGTTTATGGAGCAGGAAGAGCTCAGAACCAGTAGGAGCATGTACAGGAGATAGACAATTCAGCTTCCAACATAATCAAGCCTATTCCAATATATACCTTGTCAATTACCAACTAACAGAATTTGAAAAACGGGTTTTAAATGAAGGTTTATCCTTTGTTCTTCTCAAATTGCAAGACCCTGTGGAGACTGAAATCAAGATTTTACAGTTCCTACGAAAAGTTAGATTAAAAGCACATTTTGCAGAAATCATTGATAAACCTGAGATCAATATCAGCGGACTTAAGAGCAAATCAAAATTCTGTCCTGACACCGAGAGCATGCCATCTGAGATACTCTTCTTCTAAGACAATGAAATTAGACTAGAGAAATAGACGAACTGAACAACCAAAAATTCTTTTTTCATCAACATTCTTCAAAGGATGAATTTGCAGCAATCAGAAATATGGCTAACAATGAAAATATTGTGATCAAGCCTGCGGATAAAGGCGGCGGTATAGTTATAATGGATAGTACATTACACAACCAATAAATGTACACATTACTGCCATGTGCAGGACAATCCTACCCAAGCCCTTTTCTCTAAAATTAAGGACCTTACAACAGAGGATCTTAGAGAAGGTTGTTTATGTAAGAAAGAATTAGAGTTCCTGATTTGATAAGAGCGTAGAATACTGTCAATATACATGTTACCCCAAATCCATAAGGAACCAGTCAATCCGCCTGGACGTCTGATAATTTCTGCCTGTGGATCAGTAGTGGCCCTGTTAGCCCAGTACATTAATATTTTTTTAAGCCATTTGTTGTGAATACTCAGGCTTATGCGCCGGATACAATGGGCATTAGCACCAAGGTTGAGGGTCTTCCCTTTTATGACAACAAACAAATATGAGTGACCTTCGACATCGAAGCCCTCTACACTAATATACCATAGGATGAGGTACTTGAAGTAATCAGGGATATCCTGGACCCAAGACCAATACCACATGATGTTCTCCAAATGAGTTTTTGACATCACTTGCTTCCCTATGTCTTAAGAACAACTTATTTCAATTTAATGAGAATCATTATTTAGAGACAAAGGGAGTAGCAATGGTCTGTAGCTTTGCTCCAGAAATAGCAAACCTGGTCATGTTATATTTTGAAATAAAGTGGGTTTATACAAGTGATAGCCCGTACAGCACCCATATCACACAATGGCTTAGTAGTAGAACAACCGATCTCATATTCACCAAATCTAACAATAAGAGCAAGATTAATGTCCTTAATCTATGGATACATAATGATTGTGGTGCAATACAAGTGAGTCTCTTTAATATACCAACAGACAGCACTACTTTATTGCACTTCTCAAGTGGGCACCCCCACACATTGAAGGAGAATCTACCTTAGCTGCAGTTGCTCCGATTAGAAGAAATTGTTCCAATAAAGAATACAAACTTCCTGATTGCTGATGTTTTGATAAATAAACTAAGAAACCAAGGTTATCTGGAAAAATAGATTAAAACTGCCTCTAAGAGAGCATGATTAACACCCAGGGAAACCCTCCTAACACAAAACAACAGCACAACACCAACCTCGTACATATGTGATTACATTTAACCAAAAATCTAACAAAGTAAAAAACATCATTCAGAGGAAATGGAACATCTTGTCCCCTTTGGCAATACCAAACTCCATGTTTTCTTTTAAAAAAGCCAACAACCTTTCCGATTACTTAGTTAAGGCAGGACGTCCCAAAGATAAAAAGAAAGACTTATGCAAAATGCTGGTTGCCACCAATCACAGGCCACTATAGATGCCGAAATTGCACTGTGTACAATTACTCTTCTGATACCTATACCCTCATACTAAATTGTAAAACACATAAGCAATTGAGATTTTCTAATTGCAATACAAAGAATGTTGTTTACTGCATACAATTTCCATGCAATCTGGCTTATATCTGACAGACTACTCACCCAGGCCATAACTAATATTATTCAGCACAAGTCTAGAATAAAATGTGGAGAAGTAGGTGCCCCCCTGGGTGACTCAAATGATTAAGCGATTTGGTACAGTGAGAAGAGGACTCGATTTAGATGAAATGTGGACACTTGTTGGATAAGGGTGACAATCATTATATATAATATATAGTTTCTAATTGATATACACAAGTGAACAATGTAATCCAGTATTGTTTTGTAGCTATTTGTATATACTCTATTTTTAACTATTGACTATCTCTAACTGGGACTGTGCGTAAAATAAACAGCATAGCCATCATCATTAAATTAAAAGAAAGACATAGAGAAGAGAAACATAATTTAAATGGCCCGTTAGTGGTCAGTTCTTCGTGGTACATGTTTTATGTATGAGGTAAATGTTTATGTCAATTGTTCTTTTAATATATTGTTTTTAAGAGGAGTAATGTTGATTGTTATGTCTATATTTTCAATTTTTTGTTGTGTGACACCACGCAGAATTCAGGCATTTGTTTAAGTGAGTGAGGATGAATATGATTTTGATGGCTGTATACACAATACATTTGCAATAATCATGTACAAAATGCCAGTGATTAATTAAGGTCTTCACAGTTGCAACTGCTTTGCATATATTTATTCCTGTATTATAGTTTCTGTTGTCTGTACTCAGGTTCTAGCCCATATGATGCAGGGTGACTAGGGCTGACCTCTATATAATTTTGCCATAGATAGTGTGCATCAGGCCCCTCTATTTGCAGGGTCACATCACTTGTGATGCCTGTGGCGGATGGGTGTGGGGTGCAAGTGTGTCCATACCTCGAGGAGTTTCTGGCAATACAAGTGCCTGCTAAGACACTATAACCTGCCCCGCATGACACTACAATCCTCCCAAACGTTATTACAAACAAAACAAAGTCCAACCTATGTAAATTAACTATACACATAAGACACCACTCAGTCTGTTGGTGGACAGCTGCAGCTGGGACAGCTGCAGCTGGGAGCAACCGGGCATCTCTGCACATGTCCATAATTTAACCAGCTAGTACTGGCCATGAACGATGCGTCAATGGAGTCTTTGGCAGCCTGCCCATCGAATCAATGTCCCCATGCATACTGTTGGATGGACCTGTGTGCATTTGCAGTGATGCTGTTGAACAACTCAAACATGGTGCCTCAGTGGAGTCAGTGGAATCCCACTACAGAGTCTTCTCTTGAGGGCACATGGGCACTATAATGACCAATCTGCCAGGACTGGAATGGTGCCAATGTTGCTTAGGACCTTTTCCTTAGAAGCCACAGTGCCTCCCGGTACCTTGTCGGTGGAGCCACTTCCTGACCACCTTTCATGCCAGGATCCTTAGGTGTGGGAATGTCCTTGATGCCTTAATGCAGGGCTGCCACAATACTGCATGGACTGTGCAGGGCTGCCTGTGGGCCACTGCAGGATCACTGACAATGTTGTTCATGCAACCACCAGAGTAGGTTACATAATGATCAGTGTGCTTGCCAACAGAACACAGGGACACGTGGGCTTTCAGATAGCCCCTGGACTGCTAGTCTCTCCCTTTGATGCCTCAGTCTCTTGGTGCATTACAGGTGCAGAGCTCCACCCTGGTGACGATTTGCTCCTTTGCTGGATTGGGTGATGCACATGGCAATGATGTTGTGACTGCCATTAGACCTGGATGACAGGAGGTGGGGATTTGCCTGGAGTGAGGATGACTGGAGGGACTTTGCAGCCACGTAACTATTTGTCTTTGCTGAGTCTGTTCTTCACACGTGGCATCTGCGGTCATGAGCAATGATGCCATCAGACTAAGGATGCTAATGCTCTGGAATTGAAAGTCACACTGGGAAGCGTTCGTGCTTGCTGTGGCTTATGTTTGGTTGTCCAATTGAGCTGTCTCCTTAGACGTTACTCCGCCTTAGCGGCTATTTGGTGTCTGCGGGTGAATTCTTGTCTTGTGGTGGTACGAGTCCTCATTCTTCTCCCCTTGTTGATCTCTCGAGCACACCTGTGTTCGGATTGGTGACGTTACAATGCAGGCTATTACAACGCCTGCTGTTACAACGCGGTTTTTACATCGCATACCATTACAACGCATAGTGCTTTTAAGCGCTGGATAGTGAATTATTTAATTTACTATTCCAACTCCAGTCCCCGTGGATAGTAGGGAAGGTGTTGGATAGTAAATTAAATATATTCCCTATCCTAGAGCGCCCCCCAGCGCAATGCGTTGTAATGGTTTGCGTTGTAATGGTTGCGTTGTAATGGTAGTGCGTTGTAATAAATGCGTTGTAAGTGATGTTTCCCCTGTGTTCATCTGATTCTTCAGGGTGACAGGAGTGTCACTCTCCTGTTCCTTCTTGATGTGGCAGTGTGCTACATTCTCCTTGTCGTCGTGGCAGTTTTCCACTTGGAGACGTGGGGCTCTTCTCCTGTCTATAATGGGCTGATGTATGACACAGTCCTACGGCAGTTATGGGGGCACTCTTGATTGTCTCTGGCCCACTGCAGGGTGGTGCTGGTGCAGTGGAGATGTAGAGGCTCTCCCTCCTGCATTCAGGCCATTCTAGGCCTCTTTGCTCTTCTCTATTTCTCCAGGGTATGCTGGTCATATGCAGCATCTCTTTTACTGGCACTTTGCGGGCAACCAGGCACTTTAATTTAAATAACTTGCTTTGTGTCTGTGAGGGTGTGCCTGCTCTTCTCACTTGCGGTGTTGGCAGAGGGCTACTCTCTCGGGCATTCTTGGGTATTCATCTCTGAGGGCGCACCTCTCTAGGCCTTGTGCCTGTTTTCCTCTCCTGAGAGTGCCATCGGGCTTGAGCAGGAAGATTTTCTTCTAGTGGCACACTGTACTCTTGGACCTGGTGACTGTTGTTGTTGGCTCCTGGCAGCATACTTTGGCGGCAGGAGAACACTGGTGGGTATGTGGTATTTAGTATATCGCTGGCTGATTATCAGGGCCTTTGGTGAGGCAGTCTCCTCTGCCCAGGGAGATAAAATAAATCCAGTATTTGTAAAGCGCATAGCTACCCAGATGAATCCCGGCGCCGTTGGGAAGATTAAGCGAGCTATTGCCCAGAGTCACATGGTGCAGGCCAGACCCCTGTCGCCAGAGCCGGGGATGGAACCGTGAGCCCCAGCGTCCAGTGTCAGTCGCCCTGGCCATGGCGCCACACCTCTTCCCACAACAGTTCCTGTTTCTCCTTGTGATAGCAACAGGCAGCCATCAGGGGCGTGCGGTGCACTCAGTTTCCTCTCAGCCTTTCCTGTTAAATTCTGCCACTGCTGGCAGTGACATATTTATTGTTACTTTAGACCACTGCAGCCTACGCAGTGCTGCTGGCTGTTTTCATGCAGATTTGCTGAGTCTTTTTTCCCTATGTGGTACCTCCCAATGGCCACTAGGTGGCAGTGTGATGTTTTTCATAGGCTAAGGCAGCTTTCCTGATGCTGCGAGCTTAGCAGGGTAGTGAGGACTTCGGTGCAGCGCAAGGAGACGTTAAGCAGTAGTGCTGCTGGAATTGAAAGGAAGCTGGCAGAATTAAGAAGAAGCCCCACTCACTAAGATACAGGCAAGCGGTGCCGGTCAACTGCCTTAAGGCACCGCGGCTCCTTTGCTTTTCCTTTCCATCCTCATGTAGCCTGGGGCATTGCTGGGATTTTGATGCGGGTGATAAGTAGGGCAGGTGCAGCCTTTCTGCGCTTTGATGGAGTTAAGTGTTCGAGGCAACCTTTTACTGGTTACTTGCCCGTATGTGCTGGGCCAATGCGGTCTTTCATTATTTATTATTTTTTGCTAGCCCCAACCTGGGCCTCTGCATTGAAGATGCTTTGTGCTTTCACTGCACATGTACAACTCTCTTCTCCCCTGTGGGTGGGGCCTCCACAGGCAGCCAGCGTCCCTCTTGCAAGGCTACCCCACCACTCCTGTCTCCAGTCTAGCGAGGTGGGCATGGAGTGGTGTGCAGGAGTCCCAGGGGCTGTGAATGTTGAGGGGGTCTCATGCATTGGAGACCGCTCTGCTGGCTGTAGTGTTCCGCCACCTTCCAGAATACTGCTGTCAGCACAGGCTTAACTTGTTCGCAGCTGCACCAGCTTTTCCGGTGACAGGCCTGTCTCACATGATGCAGCAAGGGGGGCATTCACGTCTTCGCTCTGCCCACCGGTTCATGCTACCTCTCCACAGGCGGGTGGCAGCAGGCACGGCTAGGGGTGGATGGTCTCCTTTTTCTCCCCCAGTTCAGCACACCTAGTCTTCTGCATGGGTTGAACTTGGCCCCAGCGCCGATCACCTTCACAGCACTTCACTCCAGGGCAGCGGGCCAGTGGGGTCAGACCCACTTGTCGCCATTGTAGTGATGTGGGCCTACATGCTACTAAAATCATGACACAGAGACAGTGATATGGTTAGTTAACTGGCTACAAGCAAATACACCAGGGCCCTTTTATTTGCAGGGTCACGTCACTCATGACATCTGTGGTGGATGGGTGTGGGATGCAAGTGTTTCCAGCTCTTGAGGGAGTGGGTGGTAATACAATCGCCTGCTGAGACACCTGAACATGTCCAGCATGACACTACACCGGTGAGTGTCACCTCATTGATACTGTGATTGCTGACGAGTGTGTGTTTAGTGAAATGGTTTTCTGTGAGATGTGCAAGGGGCATCATCAGTCTGCAGATATGAGCTACACCATACATATAGATTCATGACAGGAAGAGGATAAGGTCTCATGTGCTAATGACAGGCACAACATTCTCCTGGGAATGATTAGCAATGTGTGGATGCCCACATGATGTACGTCTCTATATATGCTGTGCTACTGTTGTGTCAGCTATGCTATAGAGACTAATGGCATATATACCATTACCTGCCCCAAACCCAATGATAGTAAATGATTATAATGTATTTTACCCACATTATGGTCCACAATTGCCAAGATGCTAGTCCAATTATGTGACACAAATGTTGCAAGGTCTCGGCTGTTAACTGTTAAATGACACAATACGTGTGCCCAAGTAAGATCATTGTCAGGACACAGGTGTGGTTGGGGTGTAACAAATATCCCACACCAAAATTACAATACTCCAGGGCAGCACGGAGCTGGATGTTGCTAGTTCAGGAACATTTCCATTACTTTGTAGGCCCTGGAGAGACAAAAGGCCAATGTGTAAAGTAGCACAGGCATGTATGAACTTTGTTGTCAGGATACATGCTCTTATACATGACTCAAAATGCTGGAGGTATCCATATCCATATACCTGGATTCCCCTTTATTCAACAATGTCTTGCAAAATACCTGACAGACACTGTTCTAAACATTCTTGAATATGCAATCATTTGGTTGCATGTACACACGCATCACATGGACTGAGTATGCGTTGATTTACATCATGGTTACAACAATCTGTACATGAAGGTTGAAACAGACTATTGGGTATATCATGGAGGACATGTTATTTTTCCTATTTCACTAGGTGATCTGTGGTATAGTGGTGTTGGAATATCTATGTGTCAATCTCAAAAAATAGATTTACAGTGGATCTGTTGAGTGTGAGTTAGATCACAACAATCTGTCTATGTTTCTAACACCTGGCGATGACGTTATCTATGCTGCTATGTGTGTGTGGCCTGTGTATATGCCATAACAATGAAGCACTGGTTGGTCACAATACATGTTCTTGCTACACATCACACATTTCACTTCACTGTATGTCCCTGGATTGTACCTGCAGGCATGTGTCATGTCATAACCCAGTTAAGCATGGACTATGTGTACCATTCTATATGTACATAACAGCATGTACCAATATCTGTCCTCATAGGCACATTGCAAAATTACAATGAGGCCAGTCATTGGCCTGTCCTGTACCCACACTGCCATAACCTGAATGAGTTACCTTGTTGTCTTGGGGAAGAACATGCTTCTCATGATGGCTATTCATTGTATGTTACCGAGATATGAGTGTTGTAGACAGAACATGCCACTTGTGCTACTAATAGTGAATGATGCATGTAAGTGTGCTCCAGTGTGACAAGTTAGCTTTGCCTGATTCATGTATCCTTCCTCTCCAACAGGCAACATGACCCCAGAAAAGCTAAAGGCATTCATGATCAGGCTTGAAAGACAGTACCATATCCAGAAGGTGGCAAAGGCCTACAGGGAAATGGAGGAGACCTTCCAGAGTGCCAGGACAGCAGGGAGCTGGATGCCGCCATTCTTGGGTGTAACCATCCCGAAGAGGGAATGAACCAGCTTTCTAGCAGGAAATGGACATGGTGACGGTCCTGGGCCTGTCATTGGACCCTCCTCTACCCCACTAGCCGGACCCTCTTCTGTCCCACTAGCCAGACCCTCCTCTGCCCCACGACCTAAACCCTTCTATGCCCCACTAGCTGGATCCTCCCCTGCCCCACAAGGCGGAGCCTCCTCTGCCCCACTAGCCGGACCCTCTTCTGGCCCACTAGCTGGACCCTCCTCTGCCCCACCAGTGGCAGCACTGCCGGGTGGTAATCCATCACAACAACTCATAGACATGGTGCTGCAATTGCAGAAGAGCCAGCAGTACATGAACCTAAAGTTGGCAGGAATACGTTTGCAGCTGGCAACACTGCTGCAGAAGGTTAAAGGATAGTAAAGAGTTTAGTGGTAAATTAGTTTAGGTATAGTGTTTTTATATAGTTTTAATATTGATCTGTGTTTTGGTGAGGATATGGGTGGGTAGTTTGATAAGTCGGTGGGGGGTTGTTGTTAACTCTGTTTTTATAGAAACAAATAACAATTTTTAACAAAGAAAATACAAAAATATATATTTGTTTAGCTTTTCATGTTTAGATAGTTTGCGTATAGCTGCAGTTGATGTGAATCCCATGTGCAATTGTATTGTAAGAGGGTGGGCGTTGATGTTTAATGTGTCTGATGTGATACATGTGAGTAGGATACATTAAGATTAGGTAGGTTAGGTTTGTTTTAAGTTAGGATAATGTAATTAGATTAGGATAGCTTAGGCATAGTTTATGTAGGCAAGAATATTGTAACTAATGATTCATTGGATTTTACATCTTCAGTATTTTAAATAAACCCTGTTTTACAAATTCACAACTGCTTACATATTTCATGCTAGTCAGTTGTGACATCTGCTTGTGTTGAGTTAAGCACATGGTGTAGGGTTTGCTGCCAGTAATTGTATACATGTGTAGGTAGGTGGAGCACCTAAGGTGTCACATTTATAAGTTCACTATGGAGTCACTTATGGATAGTCAAGTCAATAGTCACTGTAAGTGACACTCTTGCTGTGAATGGACAGACAGTCCAAAACAGGTATTGATGTAAAGTTGCACTGTGCTTGTACATGATGCAACATGTTTTGTGTGGATGAAGGAAGTAACAAAATTGTGACTATTCTAGGATATATTCGGTACCACATTGATGCCAGTCACTTACACACTCTCTCTAGCACAAAATGTTTGTAGCATCACCATTATTTTGTTGCTAGTATGCATGGTTGTTTCAGCCATCTGGCCCGAACCAACATTTAGGGCCTAAATATGAGTATTAGCAATGCAGGAGTGGGGCATGCCACCGCCACGCTCCTGAACCACCAAGACTCGCTGCCGCCCGGCTGCCTGATTACAAGTACTATGTCGTAAATATTTAATTTACCATCTTAATTTCTATGCAGGGAAGTACTTAATCAATAATAACTCAATCGGAAAGAAAGAAACAGAGTCCGTGGTGTTAGAGTTCTTAGGGGTTTTATTCCTCAAAAAGGAATGGTCATGACCTGGATATCATGTTCCTGGCACCACACAGGGTCCAGGAAGGGATAGAGCAATATTTTATTGACAATACATAGCTTATATACTTAATTTACACCATAGAAAGCAATATAGTAGGCGTAACAGCTGAGAGAAGACAAGATAACAGCATCCACGTGTTACTAGTACGTAATCAGAAGGTGTGAACTAGGCGTGAACTAGAGGTGTGCGCTAAAAACGTCACAGGTAGGTGTCACATGAGGGTGGCACTAAACAGAAATGTTGCAATGTCAGCGGAAATCGGAGGCTTGGATGCGCGCGCAGCTGCATGACGTGTGATTGACGTGAGACTGGAGGGTGCAGGGGACTTGACATTTACACTAGCGGAAAGAGACAGAAGTCTGGCATGTCAGATCAACTCGTACTTCTATCATATCTGATATCTGATGTTTGGGAACCATATTATCTGAACGGAAAAGGTCTCTGGGGCAGAAGCTATTCTATACTGACTGTGAGTGCGTGTATAAGCGCCTAAGTGTCTGCATGAGAAGCGTGGGGGCATGGGCCTTCCATGGGAGCATGGTAACAGAGGCTATGAATTACTTGCACAGAGACAGGCCGGCCCTTCGGCTCTGCAGCTGGGGGGATGTTTACTTAAACTAGTAGGCAGGAATGTATTTTCGAGGAGCGGAACAGATAATTCGAAGGTTGTAGTCAGTCTTGGCAGGCAGCAGGCTGGGCTAAGCGCGGTGAGCCGCGCTGGAAGTAAGTCAGAGTTCACGGGGACAGAGACAACCTGGGCTGAGGCTTTCAGAGTCAGAAGCCAGGAAAAGGCTCGATGGCAGAAATTCGGGGCCTACTTTGCCAGAGCCGAAAAACGTGTAAAGTATACTACAAAAAGACGTTGGCATAGCATACTTAGGAACGGACTATTCAACCCATTCAGGGTGGGTTTGAAAGAGGACATGTTAACGTTGGACGCAAATGTATTTGCGTCTTCATAGCTGGCACAGGAGGGAAGTTACAGGTACTTTAAGCTGGTACATGGAGACGGTGGGGTACACGCTAGGGAACACAACTTGACCATAAAATTTATATTTCCTCATTTCCTCCTTGTTCCCTACGGACCCTTCATGATATATCGATCCTCATGAATCGATCAGTTTGTTCTTGTAACATCATTTGCTCTTCTTTCTTTCTTTCACGTCTTGAAAGGAAACTGGAATGTTCAATGCATGATGTGGCACACAGTCCACAAATCGCTGGCCCACACTGTAAGCACAGGCAGCAACTGAATACTAGGACTAGGCCAATGCCTAGGAAGGATAGGATCTTCCATCCCCAAGCGGTTAACGTTGTCCAGAACCAACCGGACCAAGTCCAGGTGCCTGGATTCTGATGTATCAGATTTGCAATTATATGAAGACGTGTAATAGCTTTGTATACAGATGGCGCGTTTTCTGGAATGAAAACACAGCAACTTGACCCGATGACCTTACAGGCTCCACCTCTATCTGCCAAGATGACGTCAATAACAAGACGATTCTGAAGGACAACAACCCGCATGGCGGACTGCTCTTCGGTTAAGTTACCTAGAGCAGAGGCAGTTTCATTCACCACTGCTTCAAGTTTTCTAGTTAATCTGCGTATTAGTTTACTATTTTGGACAGGGCCTAAAAAGAAAAAGAATCCTTTATTGAAATCGGTGTATTGTTCCCATGCCGTTTCTGTGTAGTCGACAAGCTGGAGATCTCTTCTGAGTCTACTCTTTACTAGATTTGTATTTCTGTGATAATCAGGAGGAGCTAGAAAAACAGGTGGCAGAAGGAATGCAATATAACAGGTACCATCCCAATCTGGAGGTAAGCGTATGTATGCGGTATGACCACAAACAAAATAGGAATGACGGATAGCTTTAAAGGACGATTTACCATGATCACTGAATTCGACCACAGTAGTACATTCACTATGACCTAAGTGTACTGAACCTTTCTTCCTGACACATAATTCACCAGTGACTGGTAATACTGACATAGCGGGCAGAACTGGTGCAGCTTCGGATTCAACAGTAAGAATCATAAGGTTAATTGTGTAATTACCTAATCCATATACTTCATTTTCTAGATCAGTTCCTATTCTAGTGGGGAGTCCCTCCTTATCAGGGTAACAGACGTCGAGCAGAACTAAGTTCAAGTTTCCCCAAACCCAGCTCCCTTCGAAAACAGCAATATCAGGATCTAAGGAATTAATTATTTTAAACCATGCACCACAGGAGCCATTGTGAGTGAACGGGTACGGAAAGAGGGGCAGAGCTCCCTTGTAATTCTGGTAGGGAGGGAGTCGGCCACATATCCAGCAGTTTGTAGCATTGTTAGTCTGATGGGAATGGTGTAGCATACTAATGAATGTGTTGTTGCGCAGCGCGAGTCTGTAAGAGAGTTCATGTGGAGGTAACTCACTAAAAGAATGTTCAGCAGAAACATTGTAAGCAACTTTGTGGTCTGATGGGGGGCAGCATGGCGATCACACTACAGTGCTGTTGAAAGGCTCATTGTGAGCTTGAAACTGCATGCCATGGGACTGCCATTGTACGTTCCTGCATGGGAAGGAATGCATCATTTTGTGCATTCCTTCATGGGCACCGGGTGTGCAAAACTACAGGGGACACAGCATGTGCACCCCTGCATGCACCCCAGTGCACAGGGGCAAGAGGGAGTCATTTAGGGCCCCCTTTCTTTCCTCACCGCCAGCAGATGCAAAGAGGAAGAACCTCCATGACACTACTGACTGTGAAAAAAGCCCTGAGGCACAACCAAGCATATTTTGGCCCTCAGACCATTGCGCCACCACCAGGGGTGGTTGCAGTGGTGCAATGGCAGTCCGACCACCCTATTTGTAAGAGGGCAGTCGGGTCTCCGGTGCGGCAGTGTCTGACTGCCTCTGCCACGCGACCATGAGTCTCGTGGTCCGTGGACTGCCAGACTCATAATCATGCCCGTAGTCTTAACAGTGAAAGATCAACTATTGTTGCACTTCATGCATTTGACTTTCAAATACTACTTGATAGTGCTGTAGTAGTTATGGATCACATGTACTATTTTGCAAGCACTATGCATATTTATGGCTGAATCTCAGACTCACACAACACTCTTTAGATGTCAGATAGTGCCTTCAGAGTCAGCACATCCACCATGGACTATTTACTCCACACTGGACCAGAAACCCAACATGCTGATAAGTGAAAGTAGATTTATTTACACGTCAATCAAGAAGGAAGTAGCAGCTAGCAATCCTTGGGGCAACAACCCCAACATAGTTAGTGAGCCGATGAATGTCCAGCCACCGTCCATGGGGGATACATGTAAAGGGACATGTTCAGGAGAGGAATGTTCCAGTGAGGAGGAAGTCCACATAGACAGTCCACAGTCCAAACAGTGTACCTGTCGAGAGGTACACTGGCATGGGCATTAGCACAGGGCATTTGAAAAAGTGGCCTTGTGGCACAGAGATATGCTACCAGGCTGTTTTCCCTTGCAAATAACTGAAGTCCACATACATATTCCTTATCTGATGTGTGTGATGCCTCATATGAGGGTGGTGTTTAATGTCCTGGAACTGATGGAAGCACAAACACATCAGGGGCTAAAGATGTGGGTCCCTGGCTCCCAGTAGCATTTCTATGTGTCAACAGTTAAGGCAGCAAAGCACTGAGAAGGACGTGCTGGTTTGGCAGCACAGCAGCAAAATTGTGGGGGTAGGCACCCATTATAATGATTTGAGTCATGGACAACCTTCCTGGTGCCACTTTGAAAGAACATTTGTTCATGCCTCTGCCTCATGATGCTACCGATGTCAGTCAGGGACCAGTCCAAGCCATGGAGCGGAGAGTAGGTGCCTCTTAAAGCCTCCGAGGTGTCCTTTTCTTGTGGCTGAGGCATATATAAACTCCTTCTAGGGTGCACAGCATGATCTCCATTCCCGCCTGCACCTCATCTACCAGCTCATATTGCACTCCTACCAGATGATGTTGGAAAACTGTTTGTGGGTACTCAAAGTCCTGTGCAAGAGATGTGCTGGCAGGTGATGTTTGGTGTGTGAGAGGCAGATCAAGTGGAGACCCCGCAATGCTGGTGGCCCTTCTCATGAAAGGAGATGGTGTTTGGATGGAGTCGATGATTTCCTGGAGGGTATCTTGATCGAGTCTCAGCAGTCTGTCATCCACCGCAAGATACACTTCCAGGACATGCACCTGGTCAGGAGTCGGTGTTTCTTCCTCTTGAATGGAAAAGATTTCAGTTGATGGAGATGCTTGACAGTTGCTCACAAGAGTCAGAATGTTGACAATCATGGCCTCATTTACATGTTTATGGCGTAGGTCAGCATTGCAGGAATCCTGCCATGCTGCCCTACACCAAACAGAACAGGGCATGACTAGCCCATATCTATGACATACTGTGCATTAAAGTCCTCTTCCATGGGCAAGGGCACACAAGGCTGCCACACATCAATGCAGGCACCCTTGCACTATGGTGGTAAAGTGCATGCTTGGTGGGATGGGCAGGTAGGGGTACCGTCCTGATCTGAAATGGGTTATGGAGTCAATTTCCTCTTTCTGTTTGTGCTGCTGAATGCAGCATACATTTCAAGAGGCACATTTTTGGTGAAATTATGTGATAGCTCCTTGTTCCTCCCCTACACTTCCCCAGGGGATCCCTCAGATATTGAGGCATTCCCAAGTTTACAGCTTTTTATGAATTGGAGAATGTCTTACATGTCATGACTGTTACCTGGGAACACCCATAACGAGGAGGCATGGGAACCAGGAGCATTCACAGATTAACTAGCCCTTGTAAATCTGGGAGTGTGTCAGATTCCATGATTGTTGCATGGAACACCCACAGTAACACCCATGGAAAGTCCCTTCCCCACATAGTAATGCGTGAAAGTGGGCCCTAAAAAGTTATTTTTGTGTCCTTGTAAATATGAGCAGTGCCACTGCACAGCCAGTGCATCTCATAAAGTGATACACAGGTGGCACATTGGCCTTGTCAGTGTAACCCACTGTGGTTTGTTTGAACACACATGGTCTTCTGGTGTGTATTACTCCCATTCACCACTACACACAGGTGCTTATTACAAGTCCAGTGTGCCCCACACCATTAGTTTTCTTGATGGCCCAGAGGTTCACAGTGCAGACCCATTACTTGGAAGGAAGTCTAAGCCACATGAGCATAGAGTAAGGCAAGGCAACGCTATGCACTGCTTTGCCTTAATTCATTCCTATGAGGCCATTCAAACAAATATACGACATTACAGCACATGCAAATACAATACATGCTTTTTCAATGCAGTCTTTACATCACAACTACCATTGCATTGCATGATTTTACAATGCATGCCATTACAACACATTTTTAAAAACTACCATTACAACGCATTCCATTACAACACATTCCATTACAACGCATACCATTGCAACGTATAATACTTTTAGGGCAACAGTAGGGTAAGTGTTGGATAGTGTAGGGGTAAACATTACTATTCCCACTCCAGTGAGTGCAACAGTAGGGAAAGTGTTGGATAGTGTAAGTGTAAAAACTACTATTCCCATGTACCTCAAAACCCATACCCACCCTAATACTAAATAAATCTCCATTACTTACCTTATAATGCGTTGTAATGGCATGCGTTGTAATGGTATGCATTGTAATGGCATGCATTGTAGTGACATGCGTTGTAATGGCATGCATTGTAATGG
Source organism: Lissotriton vulgaris (assembly GCF_964263255.1). Classification (NCBI taxonomy): domain Eukaryota; kingdom Metazoa; phylum Chordata; class Amphibia; order Caudata; family Salamandridae; genus Lissotriton; species Lissotriton vulgaris. The sequence continues at coordinate 1,347,171,445 of NC_141694.1, read as the reverse complement.
CATGTGCTGTAAAGGCAGTTGCGTTGTAACAGTTGCATTGTAAAGGTAGGTCATTGTAATGACCGCATTGTAATGGATGTTTCCCCATTCAAACCCATGCAGGGTGCCATAGCATCCAAACACAAATGTGATTGAGAGACCAGCACCACCAAAGTGTCATGGATAGTGAGGTTCATGGAAGCACAGGCCTCTGGCGATTAAAGTCACATGTATGATTGCTTGCTATTGTGGGACGTGTAGTTTGGGTGACTCAGATTATACATACAACTAAAAGTGGCAGTTCACAGAGGTGACTTGGGACTGGAGCTGCACTTCAGACATGGAAATAAATAGCATGGCAGACCATCAAGTGAGGTGGGAAACCGGTAACTGGCGGTCACCAGTAGGTAGTTATAGTTAGGACCTATTATCCACTGGAAATCCACAAAATTCTATTCCTAACTTTGGTGCCGATTGATGAATCTTTGCGAAATTTTCGAAACTTTTGGCCAGCTCTGGTCCGCTCCTATCCTGAAAGGTTCAGGGTTATTGGTCAAGTGGGGGCCGAGTAAAAAGGGGGGGCTCCAAAATTTGTTTTCTCCATGCAATTTCCCATAGGACCTTTAGCCACAGCTACAGCTCGAACGGCTGAACGAAATTACCCCAAATTTGGCAAAGAGGTAGTCTCAGTTCCCACTTGTGCCTTTTGCTTATATGGTGTCAATCTTTTCAGTAGTTCCTGAGAAAGTTACAGTTAAAGCCATTTATATATCTATGGCTGCGGTGTATCCGCGGAGTATGCGAGGATTGTCATCGTACCTTAAGCGCACCCTTCTTAGCACGCGCTGAATGCTAATTGGCCGTCAAGTGGTTGTAAACATTCGAAACCAGGAACAGCCATTTTGTGCCTTGGTAGAAGCGAGACTGAGGAAGTCATTGGAATGTGGGTGCAAAACGGAGAAAGGGGGCAGGGTAGAAATTACCCTCTAGACCTGCTTAGGGGGTCCCAGAAGGACCCCTAGGGCCCACAATTATTTTTTTTAAACCCGGCTCCTGTGTGTAGGGTGCGCGGACTGGGCCGTAAAATAAATAAAATATAACAGAGTTTTTTAAAAATAATTAGTCCCAGGGGTTTAAATCCCAGGGGCAAGATTATTAGATTCTATGTGGGGACCATAGGGGCCCCCCCAGCCTCAAGGATCGTTACCCCCTGGCGCTAAAAAGAAAAAAAAGGTGGGGGAGGGGTCAAAGATCTTTAAAGCCGCGGGGACCATCAACCCCCGGGGCTTTATGTATTGTGGGAGGGCCGGATCCTGCAGTGTCCCGGGGTGTCCATCCCGCCCTCCTACAGCAAGGAAATCTGTTCTCTCTTTCAAAATGTAAATCACATTGCTTTTCCACATGGGGAGCTGCATGTTAGTAGCTCGCCATGTGGAAAAGTAATGCTGGCTCCCAAATGCGTAGAAGTTGTGCACCAAAGGCGCTGGAGTCGTGCACCCTACAGATTTTGAGTCGTGCATCCAGCGCCTGCACACTAGGGGGCCGCACTGAGTGCTTCGCTGGGTGTGCTACTTTTATTTTTCCGTAAAAATAGCCCCTATCAGTAATTTCTAATATTCCCGGGGACTGTATCCCCCTTAAAAGAAATGTTGGGGATCATGGGGGGAGCCACAATGTCTCCACGGTCCCGCTGGCTCCCCGCTTTACTTTTAAGATGGGAAAAGTGACGCGAAAGTGGTGCAAGGGTGTTCTAAATCTGGTTTGAATTTTGAAAGAGAGAGCAGGGTGCATATGTATGGTAAGTGCAGGTTAGTGTAGGGGTAACAATTACTATACTAACTCCAGGAGGGTGCATCTGTAGGGTATGTGTTGGATAGTGTATGAGTAACAATTACTATTGCAAATCCAGGGGGTTGCATCTGTGGGGTACTTGCTGGATACTGTATGAGTAACAATTACTATGAAAAAGAAAGTAGTTGAAAGAGAAGGACACATGCACTTTCACGGTGAACCTGGAAGAAGAGAAAGTGACGAGAGATGATTTCCGCCGTGTTTAGGTTTTAGAGCCTGGCTAATCATTAAATGGGGTCTGGCCGATAAGTGCGCACTTATTCTGCAATAAGCCTTTCGGGGTCTTGCGAAAGCAAGTCATCTTTAATAATTGATTCTCGCTGTGTGTACTTGCAAGGTCATCTGATTTGCATATATATTAAAAACAGAAACTTTCTACACCTAAGCATTGTAAGAAGAAGTATTACCGACCAATCCCTTTCCCTGCGCAGATTTTTAAAAACATTTGATTGGCTGTTGTGTGGTTAACTCTACTTTCCTGATCCTAATGTTGATTAGCTTGTTTTTTTTATGTGACGTTACAATACCCTCACCATGGATGTAGCCCATTTTGTGATGCACTTTATTTTACAATGCATTTCAAACCCTTCTTGATAATATGCCCGCAGTTGTGGTACTGTGCTTACGAGTTTGTTGACTGTGAAGGTATTTAAAGATATTATTCTATTTTCTATTCTATCATAATTGTGCTGACTATTCTCCTTTAGCGTGGAGTACTTTGTCCTTTCATTAAATGTATAATTCTTCAAACTATCCTTGAAAGATAAATGCACAAGTTTTCAAAATCTTTTTTATCGAGTCTTTTATATTTATCACATGGGTGAAATGCAAAATCTTTTTTTCAATGATTGTTATCACGTGTTGGACCACATTTATTTTATTTTATCATAAGCACTCATTCCTTAGGTTTACATTATATAAGTGTTGCCCCATCATTTTTAATTAAATATTTGGGCTTTTTTTCAGATAAAGTAGAATAGAAGTGCTACGACAAACACTCCCTCACTACTTCATCTTTCTTTTTTATGTACATTTCATTTCAATATTACATTTAACAATCATTTTTTAAAATGGAAAGAATTATTATTAACATTTGAAGCCACAATTATATTATTTTTTCCAAAAAAAGTGCTTGCGAAGATAATCCTCCTGTTCTTCACAAGTGAAAATTGGTGAAAGCACTACTCAATATAAATATTTTTAGCCCATTTTCACTCTAGAAGATAAAGAGTATTCTCTTTTATTCCAAAGTACTTCGTTTTTTCGTTGATAGTTTATTTATAGTACATTTTTCAATCATTAAGAAATATTTGCATACTAAAAAAAATATTATTTATTATGTTTTGAAATCTTCTGTTGAAATTCATCCAACTCCAGTTGAAGGATCATAAAGTTATATATCAATCAAAATATACATTAACAATATGATCCCTCTGTGGAAATGAAAGATATATTCAAGATGATGGTATCGCTCCTAATTATTACTTTGCAAGTAGTAATTCCTTATTTAACCTATATTTCTTGTAATGGTTGTTTTGTCAACTTGGTATTATATTACATTTAAACTTAATCATTCCGCATTCTATATTCATTCAAATTGTTTTGCTTTCTTTTTTTAAAATATCAAACATATACCCATTCAGATAATTTACCTCTCTTCGATGTTCTTAGCTTCCTCCATCGAAATTGGTCCAACTCCTCTAGAAGGAAGATAATGTTTAATGTATGTTTAAATGTAAATTAACTATATGTTCCGTCTTAGGAAATGAAACATATTTTCAAGATGCCTCCGCAGCCCCGAATCATTACTTTGCTCGTAGTTTCTTCGCCCATATTAATTTTATGAAACAAAACAAATTTTCCCATGGTGTGGTTTATATACTTTTTGGTTACTTAACACTCTATGGGATCAATTTATTGCTCCTCCCACTTTTAAGTCACGTTTTTCATTTGACTCATGTTCTCATTTCCACTGTTTTAGTGCGTTACGTGTTTATGTAAACGTGCCTCTTTCCATACGTTTTAACTTTTGTATAATTTAAAAAATGCTTTATTTAAATTCGTTTTTCGTATTAAAGAATTTCTATAGGTTACTTTTTTTTAATACGAGTATTAACATTCATTTCCCTTTTTATTTTTGACTTATCATTCTAGTAACTTCCCTTTTTCGTAAAACTTTTTTTTATTATTCTTCATTACCCTAAACCCCTATTTTCCCTGCATCCCGTGCCAGAGATACTCTCTATTAAACATTGAGTATTCTAATTTATATCCGAGTATTAATTTATTTAATTCCATTACTGCAAGTGTTAATACATTTAATTTATGTAATATTTTTAATCTTTCTTTATACACTGCAAGGGATACTGTTATTTGTCTAGAATCACACTATGAATCAGTGTCCATTTGGCAAAATTGAGAGATAATGATTTGGTTGGTTGATGTGTTTGCAGTTACAAAGGTACATACATTCTTGCAGTAAGCCAGGCTTTAGGGTATGCAGTGCTTCAAACTACTATGCATTATGCATGTAGTGGTATAACCACCTTCACACTTGTGCTTTAGGCCTACAATTCCCCGGTCACTTTCTATATAATTTCCAGCAAGCACATTGTGACTGCTGTTGCAATTTCAAAATGAGTCTTTCAGTACCATGTAGTAATTCATTCACTAAAGTAAAAATCAACCAATTAAGAATTCACCCAGTGTCTTTACTTATATTAATATAATCATTCAGTCAGTAAGCATGTACTCATGCAGTGAGTCAGGCTTTAGAGAATGGAGTGATTCAAAGTGCTATGTATTATGCGTGTAGTGGTGTAATAACTTACACATTTGTGGTTCAGGACTACAATTGCCCCCTCTCTATAAATACCAGGGGTCTCCAACTAGTAGCTCGGGAGCTACTGGTAGCTCACCAGCACTCTGAAAGTAGCTCTCAGAGCTGAAACCAAACCAAGCCAATCTCAGAGATTCTGTGTATATTAAAGAAGGTAGTACTGCTCACTTCACTATCTTTAAGAGTTACAGACAGCCAAACAAATGGCAGGGCCTATTGATAACATTCAAACACACACTGTGGGTCGTACCAATTAATCAATTAGGGATATATAGAGCGCAGTACTCACCTGTGAGAGTTTACAGGTGCTGGGGAAGTATGTGGGGGGTATTAGAGCAGCTTTGGTGATTTGAAAAGCTAGGTCTTATGGCTCTTCCTGAATGCTTTCAATGTGGGGGTTCGTCTGATGCTAAGGGGGAGTTCATTCCAGGTCTTGGCCATGATGTAGGAGAAGGGTGTGCCTCATGTCTGGTTCTGTGGATACAGAGGATTTTGGCCAAGGCCTGGTCAACGGAGTGGAGGTTTCTTTTGGGGGTGTAGAAGGAGATTGAGGTATTGGAGTCCAGTGTTGTGGAGGGCTTTATAGGTGTGTGTGAGCAGCTTGAAGGTCACTCTTTTTTTCGACGGGAAGCAAGTGGAGTGCTCGTTTATGCTGGGTAATGTGGTCTTGTTGTGGGATGCTGGGAATGAGTCTGGCTGTTGTTCTGGGCAGTCTGAAGTTTATGGAGTAGAAATTTGTTGATTCCGGTATATAGGGCGTTCCCGTAGTCTAGCCTGCTGGTGATGAGGGCTTGGGTGATGGTTTGGTCGAAGGGTGGGTCTTGCTGAGTATGTGGACGGTGTTGAAGCATGTGGAAGCTGTAGCGTTGGCCTATAGGTTTGTCACATGAAATATGTTTATCCACTTTAAATCAAAGTTGGGGGAGACTAACTGCTGTGGTAATATCATTTGTGCCACACTGCATGTAATGATTTGAATTTTACTTGATTAGAAGTATTTAATATTGATAAACGTTTTCCTAGCATTCTGCTGATAACTTCACATGGAATTTTTTGGTGGTTACTACTGATAATTGTGCGTTGGATGGTCATAGTGTAATGTTAATTCATACCCCCAGCACAACCCCTACACTTCACAAACACCACTACACTACCCTAAACCCTAAAACACTACCCCAGCATGAACTTATATATTACATAAACACCACTGCACTACTTTAAACCCTAAAAACTATCCCCTACAGTAGACGAACACCAATGCACTATTCTAAACCTTAAAACACTACCCTCAGCACGACCCCCTACACTACACAAACACCAGTGTACTACCCTAAACACTAAATCTACTACCAACACGACCCAGTACTCTACACAAAGACCAATGCACTACCTTAAATCCTAAATCTATCGCCAGCAAAACCCGTTCAGTACACAAACACCACTACACTACCCTAAACCCCAAAACACTACCCCTAACACTTAGACAAACAGCACTTCATTTACTCATATAAATAGTAACTCATAGTTAGTGTTATAAAATCACTATTACAAGTATTCAGTTATCCATACAGTTACTGATGCAATCACTGAGTCATATGTTTACTTCTTTATAGACAACAAATGTCACACACACTGCCTTTTATTTTTGTACTTTATTGCACATGTAGCATTGAGAGATATATTTGCTCATTACCACACCCATAAAGATATTAACTCACCCAACAATTGTTATAACATGCAGTCTTAACGTCATATACCTACTGAATCAACTATTCACACATCTTAGGGCAGTCAGACACACCCCAACGAACCACACACACATTTACTCTCCCATGCAAATACTCAGTTAACTAATCAATAACTAATATAGACTTTCACGTAGCTAGTAACCAACTGGTGCAGCAGTTTACAGAACAACTGACAAAGTAATACAGATATTCCCACAGTTTAGTCACTATCCAATATATTTAATGAGACACTATAAATTATTCAAGTAAACAATGAATCACACTGCTACTAAATCCTTTATCCATTTTTTTTTATATCCAGTCATTCTTCAATGCAGATTGTTATCTATATCTATACTAATATAATAAAGAGAGAGCCCAAACCTTTGAGGCGGGTAATCTCAGGAACCACAGCACCAATCACAACACCCAATACCGCATTGGAAAGGGCAGTTGCAGCAGAAGGACATAGGCTATGCAGACGCCCACCATATGCATTTAAAAGGTAAAAGAACGGTGCCAGCAAAGTAGTCCCTTGTGGGCGTGTCTGCGTTGCGCTGTAGGCGTGTGCTGGGGGCGTGACAAACGCTGGGGCCGTGAAGTACGTTCCGCCCTTCATGCCATGATACATATCGTGTGATAATCCCACCCTGCTCCCTTTAAATACCCCTGCACCCCATAATCACAACCCACCCTTATTCCTTAAAATACCCCAACACCCTTAAACACTAACCCATCCTAACCCTATAAATATACTGTGTACCCCAAAACCCAAACTTATCCCTAAACCCTAAAAATACCCCGGTACTGCAAAACCCAATCCTAGCCCTGAACCCTATAAATACCCCTGTACCTCAAAACCCGAACCTACCCCTGAACCCTAAAAATACCCCTGTACCCCAAAACCCAAACCTAGCCCTGAACCCTACAAATACCACTGTACCCCAAACCTACCCCTGAACCCTAAAATACCCCTGTACCCCAAAACCCAAGCCTACCCCTGAACCCTAAAAATACCCCTATACCCCAAAACCCAAACCTAGCCCTGAACCCTAAAAATACCCCTGTACCGAAAAAACCCATAGTTATCCCTAAACCCGAAAAAAACTACCCCTGTACCCCATAACCCCATAACCCAAAACTATATCTGAACCCTTAAAATACCCAAACACCCCAAAACATATACCTCAGTACCCCAAAAGACATACCCCTATACCCATACTTACCTTATCCAAACATTAAAAAAAAACATGCTTTTACCATTCATGCTTTTACAACGAATTTCATTGTAAATGTATGCGTGGTAAAAGCACATAAAATGTAATGCCATACCCTCCCCCGGTAAGTACATTGGTGGCACAGCGGGCCACATCTCCAGCAACATACTTCTATTTTTTCATAACCCATTTGAAAAATGCACAGGTCTCCCTCATTGATTACCAGCACCGACATACACTTTTAGACACACCTCCCGCCACAAGTTCTGGAATTGCGAACTTGAGAGCTGGGAAGCTACATTCAAATCTCGGCATCAGCTCAACATCCTGTGATTCCAGGCAAATCGCTTTGTCTCCCTGTGCCTACCACAAATGAATGTGTTCTTCTGTAATGTAAATTGTGCTCATGCCATGTTGTCGAGTTCGCGCTATATAATATTGCACGGAAAAATAAAGCAGGGAAACTCGAGTTCACACACTACTGAACGCGCACTCTTAAGTGCATCAGCAGTGCACTGTGAATCGGAGCATTTCACAGGCCTGTCACAGATAAGAAATGCTATCAAAACGAAATCCTCCAAAACAATATACTACTGGCCAGCAGCAATTCATACCTGGACAACGTCGGGACGGGCTGCTAGTAATACATATTTAAATAACAAACCAAACCACATTCACTGGATGCTGTCATCAGTGATGTCATAAGTGATGTCATATGAGATGTAATCAGTGATGGTATCAGTGATGTCACTAACCATGTCATGAATGATCTAATATATATACGTAAAGATCTGTGTATACAAGGGCCGTATTTAGAAAGAAAGGAAAAGTTATGCAGAGTAACTTTTTGTCTCCTTGTAAATATGGAGGATCCACCTGTGCAACCAGTACGTCACAAAAAGTGACGTACTGGTGGGGCAGAGAGCTTGTAAATCTGCCTTAGAATTTTTTACATTTCTCTTAATTTTTTTCTTACAATATACGCTACTGTGCACAGCATACATTGTAGGAGAAAAATGCCTTCACTGATTGTTTTTGTGCAGGAAGATGTGTCTTCCTGCACAAAAACAAACTCCACTTTACACAGATATTGTTGCACCATGGTGCAACGGTGCATGTATCACCACATGCCTGCAGTATAAGCAGCAGTGCAGAGGGAAGGACAGACTTCCAACATATTTATGTACATATGTTGCATCTCTGTCCTTTGGAAGTAGATCAACACACATTAGCTAAAGAGCTTACAGTGTCATGGTAATAATATTAATAATAATAATAATAATCCACATTTGTAAAGCGCGAACAATCACCCGTAAGGGTTTCTAGGTGCTGGGGGCCGTCAGGTAGATTAAGCAAGCTATTGCCCAGAGTCTCAGAGTGTGTGTGTGGTACAGCACTTCCTTATAGTTCTGCAGTTATACATTCACCACACATGACAAATGCATTCTTTACTCAATTATGCAGTATGTATACATTTATGTAAACTTTCACACACTAGCATATACTTAGATCTTTCTGTAACCAGAGTAGTTACATTTACTTGTTTTTTGTTTTTTGTACTTTTATATATTTTTTTAGATTTTTAGATCGTTTTTTTTTTGTTTTTTTCGGAAAGAAAAAAAAGTCTACAGGACGAAGAAAACCATGAACTTTGAGGGAATAAAACAAAAATAGCATTGATGGGTTAAATCCATTGTTCTTTTGCTCACCATGCCACCCAAGTTTAGACCAGCCATATGCAAATCAGTCTTGACCCTGTGCCTCATGGGAACAGTCCAGGTCGAACTGCCAAGCCAGGTCCTACTTGGACCGGAGACAAGCATCCTGGGACCGGTTTCTGGGTATTAGCCTTCATTGGCCATGCTAGCTTGATTCCAGTGGGACAATAGTTGTCCTTAGAGAGATATTGAGAATCCCACTGGCCACTGGATTAATAATATCTGCCCTTACAACTAAAATGTTATGGAGAAATGGGTCTTTAGGGGAACCGGACGTAACAGTTTTTAGGGCCCGAAGAGAGCATTCCATAAAAATAGGTTTGAAGGAGCTTAGCTTTATACTACCCTTAATATTCTCTTTGTGATATTGTCTCTGTGTCTACATCTGGTAGGTAAACAACGTTTACCACAAATCTTTCTCCCCGCAGGGAATCACAATGCGGTTGTGACAACGACCACGTGGTGATTCCGCATACCATTACTCCGCAAGTTGGAATAACAACTTGCGGCAAGAGGGGAAGGTGTTGGATTTAAAATCCAACACCTTCCCTGATGTCCGCACAGATTGGAGTTGGAATAGTAAAGCATACTATTCCAACATCCAGCGCCCCCCTCTGCAAGTCGTTGTTCCGACTTGCTGAGTAGTGGTATGCGGAAACACGGTCATTGTAACGCCCGCATTGTGATTCCCTGCGGGGAGAAATACAGCGGGTATCCTGCCTGCTGAAAGGCTGTACTGAATGCTTAAGATCTTGGTAGAGAAGAAGCTTACAATCTTTTCACAGCATTAGATCGAAGCTACTTGGGAGTAGGTCCAAACGGATGGGGTCACGAAGCTCTTAACTGTAGAGAAAATCTCTTTTTAAGTATTTCCTGCCTTTTCGATATGCTCCTCAAAATTAGCTTGTTTAGCTTTTGTAACAGCCGCATAATATTCCTTTTGTTACCCCAAGATTACAAAGGGTTTAGACCCCAATAACAAGGATGGAGACGACATTTCAAAATGGTTTGCAGCTTTTGAGAGAACGGGCACCATGAGAAGAGTAAATTGGCAACACTGGTGCTCACTACTGTGGGAATTACTACCAGTTAAGGGCAAAGATAGACTTCTGACCGTAGATGAAAAGGTAGCTTAGTCCTATCATCACATGAAGGACATTGTCATGGAAGGGCGTTGGACTCACTGTAGAGGAGGACAGAATCAGGTTTTGAGAAACCCATAAAGGACATAACCAAACCTGGCTAGATTTTGTTGACACTTGTTTCACCCTAAGTGGGATGGGTATGCTCAGACGTGGGTTCTTGCTCACTGTGCCACTGGAATCAAGCTAGCCTTTCCGATGAAGGGGAATTCCCAGAAACCGGACCTTTTGTCGTTTTTCTTCAGATGACGGACAACCACTCTGGTAACGTGACTGCCATCTCCTGGAGGACTCCGGCTTTGCCTTAGACAGCAAGGCGAGGCCTATTGGCTTTGTCAATGCTCGTATGTGAAAGGAAGATGAGGAGCCTGTATTTCGTACAAATTGCTGCAGACATTTAGTAGGTCTCCTTGCATATTCTGCAAAATCTTAGCATGTCTGACTCATTGCAGGCGCTGCCGTTAAACCAGATCCGCTCACCACGTGTACGGACCTCCTCAGTTAAGGCAAGCAGCCCAACAGTAATAAGTCTGATTCCACTGTCATATGTCACATTACCAACACCATCTCCACACTTACTAGCTCCATTGCTCAAGTGTAAACATAAGGAATGTCTCGGTTTCCTTCACTCTATCACTCCTGTGCATGTTAGTAATTCAAAAAGCCCAACTCTACAGCTTCTGGCAAATAGGATGCAATGACGCCACTTCCCCCTGTAGTTGAAGATCGGCAGATTCCTCTACTTGAATTCGTGAGACCTGGCCGGTCAAAAGACAAGCATCACCTTTCTAAGGACAGGATGAAGTTGATTAAAAATGCATTGTAAAGCACAACCATGGCGTATCCTACTTACCATGGCTCCGTCTACGGGGAAAAAGACCTTGTTTTCCCGTCCAATGCTGATTATTCTCCTTGGTCTACGGCAAGCCTTAAATGCATGTGGTGTTTGCAAACACTGGCCTGGGCCTACGGCAAGCCGGACATGCATTTGGTTTTTTGTCACGCATGCGTGTGATGTATGGCATCGGGCGCATGCGCGACAAATAGTGCGAATGCACCCACGAATCAAATAGCAAACAAGCACTGAAAATGAATTAGGACTCATTTTTACGCGAGTCCTTTTGCATTTTTAACAGAAGTGCAGATGTAAAAGAAGGCACAAACAGGAGGGGGTGGGAAGGTGTTGGTGGTCAGGGAGTACCGAGGGAACAGTTTATGAAGTAAAGGGGCCGATAGCCTCGGAAGGGCAAAAATTACGACAAGCCCATCAGGAGGCGGGAGTCGGGATTACCCAGCCAAGCACCAATCAGAATGCTGAAAGTATGATGCAAGCCAATCCAAATTAAGGCTGCAAAGCGGGTGGAGCTTCCCCCACTATACTGTACACAGTATCTCTCGACGAGGCAGCGCATGTGCTGCCTAGGCGAGACCTGAAAAGGGAGAATTGGGGGAACATCCACTGTATGTTGATCCTTTAACATCAATCCCAATGATGAAAGTATCACCCTGCATGTTCAGCGGCCCTAAAGGGGGCTAAAGAAAACAAAAAGAGCACTTCAGCACGTTGTTTAAGGTCACACTCATCAAATTTTCTTTGACCATTTGGGTCTTTCTTCAACCATAGGTGTGACTAACAGGTATTTATCCAACCAAAGTGTGACTTACTCAAAGAAAAATGCTTTGTGAATCACTAAACATTTTTCTAATATTGAGCATGACTTACTACCCAGTAATTCATGAATATGTCACAACTTAGGACCACACTTTGGGATTGGCATGGAAGGGCAGCCCCGAAAAATCAACAGATTCCACTGTCACCAATCCTGTGACTCCCTTTCCGATTTTAGAGAGGGAACGGCTTGGACTCTGGTGGTAGTTAAAGATGGTGATCAGTTCCATAACAAATGACACCAGCATCAGAAAACCCCTTAGAATTGTCACACTGGTTGATTCTTTCATGGAGAAAAATACTCACCAGCAATTCCAGTGCTCCAAGCTCCATTCGCTGTATGTTTCAAAAATCGTGGTATCCCGAACACGACTGATCGAAATCATAAAATAATTAAAGGAATTTTAGGTCTGTATATTGCTCTGGTAGACTTACTAGAAAGCATATGTTCCCTTACCAGTCAGCAATTGAGCAACCTAGTCACAGGTGCCTTACATTTTAAGTTGGTATTCATGTCAGCATACATGCTCATGTGTAGGTGAACCTTTGGTACTAATTTACTGCAAATTGTATCATGGGTGTAACCATCAATGATGCAGCAAGTACACTGGAACTGGTACCTGGGGTTGTGAGGCAGCTCTGCCTCACAATTTCGTCTGTAATTTACTACTCACCTGTCGTAGATAGTACCCTTCAGTCCTTGCTTGCATTTGGACCTAAGGCAGCCTTGACATGTCGTTGGCCGTGCCTAATTTGTAAAACAATAAATGCCAAGGCTCTCATCAGGAGGCCACTGCTGCTTGCACCACCCAAAGCACCTGCCAGTGCTGCCAATGACAGCACCTACACAACTACTAGCATCACACTCCTACAAGTGTGACAATTCAGACTATTCTAGGCCCCCAAGGTTCTAAGAATGGCTTGAGCAGCAGGTATCAGTACTTTTTAATGTATATTGAATTAATAAACAACTGTTGCTTTGCTCATCTCTAAATTATACAAACAGCATCACCATGTGGCAGACTGCAATAAGTTCCCTTGTTCACAAAAAAGTGCCTGTGCCAAGCACTGTAAACTTCATTGCTCAAAATAAGCACTGGTCATTGGGCCAGACAGGCAGTGTAAAATGTGCAGTAAGACTTGCACCGCACAATTCATGTAAAAAAAATTTTAAGTGATAAGGTGTGGTTGAAGTAGCATTTGTAATTCAGAAGCACCACTTACATGCATACCCTATAGCACTAACAAAACGTTACTGCTTAACACCTCAACTTGGAATGTGGAAGAAATTGCCGAAACACTGCTTTCACATGTTGTTCCTTATATAAAGCTATATGTGTGGTAAATTCAATATTACTAATATGGTAATGCATGTACCAACTTGTGGTTTAAACACACATTCTCAAAAAAACCTCTAAAGAACTATGATAGAGGGACTTAAGGTTCGACATAATACCTTCAACTGATGGGCATATTTACAAGCCACTGAATGTAACTTTTTATGACGTTACTGTGGCAATAAAGCGTTTGCCTTATTTACAAGGCGACGTTAAGCCACCTAACACAGCTTCACACCATCTTGTAAATAAGGCCCCCTTTCACGCTACACTCAGCATGAACAGGGTGTGCAATAGGTGTTGTGGTGGCTGTTTCGCAAGAACACCCATTGATTTTGATGCTGCCCCCTACTTACATGGTTGGCGTAAATAGGAGGCAGCGTCAAAATCAAAACCAGGGAAAACCAGGTCTCAACATGGCAAAATGAAGAGAAATTGTTAATTTCTCCCCATTTTTTCTGTTTCTATGTGTGCTACATTGTGCAGGAAACATAGCAATAGCAAATCGCCACGAATGATTGTATATGTGCAGGAAGGTGTTCCTTCCTCCACATAAACAATCATTAAAAAAATTACGATTTGCAACGGTTATGTTTTGCGCACAATGCAGCACACACAGGAGTTTCAAATTGGCATTCTGGTTGTTTATGTGCAGGAAGGTGTCTCCTGCATATACACAATAATTCTCTCCAAAGCAGACACCCTTGCACTATGGTGTAAGGGTGCCTGTATTGGCGCTAGATTTAGCGCTAGCGCTAGGGGATTCACAGGGGTGCGCCGCATTCTTTTGAGTCTGCGTTTTCAGAATGCAAAGCGTGGCATTAGCAATTTTTGCTAAACACCACTCTTCGCCATTCTGTCATAAAAATGCCCCAGAGTTTGGAAATAATTTGAGGCAGAATATAAAATAACAGATGCATTACAGACAATACAAAAAATGTAATTGTTTCATATTCTTTGTCAGGTCGGAACAAAACTAGGAACTTCATCATGATGTTATTAGATTCAGTGCCAAAGAATAATTTAACCTCTATGCCAAGCAATGTGAATAATGCTTCTGTTTTCAAGGAGGTGAAAAACATAATTACATTCCCACAGCTCCACAAAGCACACCTTAGGCAACAGCAGTCTGCCTACGTTGTCAATATTTTTGATTGCACACTCATGCAGAAAATATTTTAAATAGATACATTTACATGTTGAAACGTGTTGTCATCATAACTTTCAGTGTGAATATGCTGTGTGCGACCTTACCTTGATTCATTCATCTCTAACTTAATGATTTCATTAACCCGTTTTGACTGCATAATTGAAAGTTGCACAAATTGATGTTCTCTATTTCACAAATGCATCATAAACCAAAGATCAGGGGACATAAAGAAAGAAAGCTCCCTGCTTCAATTAGAATCTGTCAAATCCATGAAAACTCTATGCAATGTTGATGTCCTCGGTCATAAAGAAAGACACAATAGGATTCCTTTTTTTAAGTGCGTTTACACTTGTAGTTTATGACTATCCGCATGCTCTAAAACTACACTTCTTACCGTGTGATTCGGGGACCTCTGGGGGCCCGCCTACGCCTACTCAGGTTGTCCAGTGTGCCTACAAAATAAACGTGTATCGAAATAAAGAAGCAACATGTAAATTGAAAACTTTCAAACAGGTAAATGTGAAGGAATTCGAAATTAAGACTAAAATTGAAGTTAGAATCCTCAGACTGAATCGTTGGAGCATTTAAGTTGTTGGTTTATATTTATGAACTAGCAGCCTGTCCCAACGTTCTCCGGGTATGAAAAAGAATGTCTGCAATGATTAGAATAGGCAAGACAAATTTATTTCAAAACTTCATGGTATACTACATTTCTTGTTTCATGAGACTCGGGATTGAGAATAAATTGGTTTTCGACATTCCCGGACCTAGAGAGGGTGAAATATAACTGGCCATGAGTGAAGCAGTCCTCTCGTAAGTCCATCCCAATGACTTTGTATGTGTGACATTGTGATTTGTTTATGGTGGAAGCAAACGCAATGTTAATAGGGAACTGCAACCGTTTAAATTGAAAAGGTAGATCAGTAGGGATCATGGGTATTTGGGGAATATGAGCTAACTGTCCTGCAGCAGGGCCAGAGAGAATAGTTGCCTTAATGACATATGGCAAAAGACTTTTCACTTGGAGGCACGTCCCATTGCAGAGATTAGGTGGATGTAGGTTTCTCAATAACATGATGACGAATTCCTGAGGATAATGCATGGCGTCTTGAGTATCTAATACTGTATTAATGGATTTATAGATTTTGTTTTCACCCGGGATTTGTTGTAGGATGTGTTCATTGATATGGTTTACAATAGAATTTCGTGGCACAACTATCTCTCTTTTGCGAATCCGTTTGTATTCTTTTGTTAGAATATGCTGAATATCTGGGTATACATGGTGTATGAGGTCATGTAAGGTACAGAGTGGTTTACCTAAGTCCTGTATGTTTATTATGCCATTTGTGTTAGGTATTTCTCCATTACCCAGTTGTAGTAGAAGATCTGCAAATTGTGTATCTCCACCTCCTAAATGCGTCCTCATGTTAGTGCGTAAGGTGATAGATTGTACAGAGTTCCATAGGTGTGATGCTTTTAAGCATGCTTTCAGTATATCAGCACACGTTCCTCTCGGCACCACAGGAAGAGTTTGGCGAAAGTCACCTGCAAACACAAAAGGAATGCCACCCATGATTTTCGTTGAATTTCGAATGTCTTCTAGAGTTTTGTCGACTGCCTCTATATGTGAGCGGTGTGTCGTAGTACATTCGTCGCACATGACAGGAGACACATTCTGAAGAAGCGTGCCTAAAGGTCCGTTTTTTCTTATAGAGCAAATAGAATCCATTTCAAGGGAAACAGTTAAAGGTAGTTTAAAGGTTGAATGTGTGGTTTTCCCTCCAGAGATCAAGGTGGCAGCTATTCCAGAAGAGGCTACAGCAAGAGCCAATAGTCTGGAAGAGCGAATTTTAGCTAGTATGATGTTTATTAACAACGTTTTTCCAGTCCCTCCCCGGGCGTCTAAGAAGAATATTTTGCCTTTGTTGTTCTCTACACTATGAACTATGGTGTTGTAGGCGAGTGTTTGATCAGGAACTAATTTAGGCAAGTGCTGAGCAAGGTATTCACTTAGGTTGTGGATATTATCCCCGTTATCTGTATTGTGGTATGGAGGCTGGTTTGTCCTGACCGTTGCTGGAAGGCTGAAATCAACCAAGGATTTTTCGCTCAATAGATATAGCGTGCCTTCAATTTGGATTAGTCCCTGGTTAATGATTTCATTGGTGATTGGGATAGAGTTATTATGCAAGTGTTGAAGCATAGTGTGTAGTATATCTTCACATAGATGATCTTTAAATTCTTCCCATAAACCATAGGATCCAGTGGGTGACAAAATAGCAGAATAGTGACAAACAACTCACATAGTTTTGATGGAGAATCGGTAGGTGCAGCATCTGCTAACGTATGCTTCCAATGTCCATTGTCTTCAATAAGACCGAGTTCTTTATAGGCCGCCTGATAGGTTGGCATAATTTGCCCATTAACAGTCAAAAGACTTTGAAATCCTGTCGGCCCACGAACATGTTGTAAAAGAAGCCTTAAATAGAAGCACTCAGATTGGTTTGGGTGAATACTGTACATCCTACCAAGAGCACAGTGTTTCCTAAGCCCAGGGTGGCCTAATACCTCCTGTCCGCGTTTCCGACGTGCAAAGGTTGAATGAGCCCATGTATAGCATTGTGGAACTTCGTGGTATAGCAGGGTCTTAGCAAAATTGTCACTCCCACATAACAGTAAGAACGCAGTAAGGGTTGTCGCCGGTGGGTTTTGTGCCACGTCCTAAGATTTTTGTCATTGAAATAAACTCTATCAGCCAGATTCATCATTGTAAAATCGGCTTGCAAAGGACAAGATTCTGAGAATCTGGCCCTTTGCGAGCGCAATTTTTGCATTTGGGATTCATCATCCCAAATGCAAAAATCGCAAATTGCGAAATCGCTAAATTGCGAGGAATTGCATTTAAGGAATCTCTATTTGAGATTCCTTAAATGCAATTTATGAGCCATTTTTGAATTGCGAAATCGCTATTTTTGGCCGCTATTGTGGTAAATAGCGAAAACTTTGAAAAATGCACTTAAGTGCATTTTTCTAAGTTGTATGTCACACACACACATGTCCTTTGGACATATGTGTGCGCAACATCAGTCTACATTTACATTTCAGGGGTGCTACTGGGTGTCCTTTGGACACACCTGGCACCCTTGAAATAGCATCCTTATTTGCGATTAGCAAATTGCTAATCGCAAATAAGGAATGACTCCCCATGCATTCCTTATTTGCGATTAGCAATTTGCTAATCGCAAATAAGGAAGCTGTAGAAATCGCAAATAATATTGTGATTTCTACATGAATCCCGTTTGCGAGTCATTGATAGCGATTCCTTAATTATCACTATTAAGGACTCGCAAATCAGGACTTGATGAATCTGGCTGTTTGTCCATTAGGTAGATGTACAGCCAGATGTGTGACAGTGGGATGCCTTTCATGAATGTGAAACTCAAGAAGCCACCACACGGCCTCGGAGGTGCTAATATAACGGCCCTTGAGATATGTTTCTATCACATTGTGTTTGTTTTGTATAGTAGCAGACTATAGGGGTGGTTGCCAACGTAATTGAAGATACTGAAGGAAGATTATCCCTCCCAACCACAATAAGTCCCACAGACCAAGGCATAGATTGCTCAGCCATTGCCATGGACCCCACGGTCCTGGATTCTTACCTAACATCTACCTTCGCCGAGCTCCCCTGTGCACAGGTTCCGACTGAGACTTCAGCAGTGGATGACTCATCTTTAGCTTTAGTTGAGTCCTCCACCAACAATGACGGTCAACCCTGCATCCTGCCTTCTTCCCCCCTGTGGCTAAACCAAAAACCGGCAGAGTGGCCTCTAAGACAAAAAAGGATAGTCCCACTAAGAATGTAAATACGAAGAAACAGTCCAATCATAATTTGGTAACCCCATTTGACCATCCCCGGCACCCACCTACTGGGATACCTTGTTGGGTTACCAATATGGTGACGGATCTCCATACCAGCCTAGATCAAATAATTGCATCTCATATTAAACCTCTGGTCTCTAAACTAGGTAGGCTATCATCCATGCTAAACAACAAGTCTATGGGGACAACTAAACCACATAACTCCCAAGGCAACCCGTTACCCACTGCTTCAGATGGTGTCTCTGTAAAGGTACTCTGCCCTGAGGTAGCTAAACCCACTGCCCCAGCAGTTTTAAATAGAAAACCAGGTCCGGCAACTACTGCTGCTAAATCTCCAAACTTCGTACCACCTCCTAAACCTGTAGCCAAACCATCAGGTTCTAATACTTCTCTCGCTGTGGGCCAGACTGCTAAACCCAGTCACCATCCCAAGGAGGGTAAAAACATGGCACAAAAAAAAGCAACATCAACACCAAGATCATTCCCATCTAAAGCAACCTCCAAACTTCTGCCAACAATAAATCTGCCTCCAGAAGCCCAACCATTTGTAGTGGCCCTAGTGGGAGTTCCACCCCTTAGTAAGGGGAAGAGAGAGCAGGAGGTGGAGCTACATATTAAGTGTATACAGTGGCTAAGCCTGAATAGACCCCTACCCCCTAATATATCAGGCCACATACTGGCAGTGAGAAGAGTAGAATGGATTGGGAGGTGCCCTAAAACAGTGGCAGGGGATGTTATCATAATCAATTTTAGGGACTCCTCAGCTGTTGACCACATTTGCAGAACCCCTTCTTATAGAGAGTCGCAAATATTTCCTATGCATTTGTCCTATTTCTAGCCTATCCCGAGTCACAAACTGCCCCAAAATAGGAGACCACATAACATCAGGAATCCTGTCTTCCACCCGAACCGGAATCACTTCTGGCAGCCTTTTGGGGAGGGTTTCCTACCACACGCCCAGCTCTATCCGATACAACCCCATTGGAATAGGTTTAGCGTCCTCGAGGAGGTGGATTGACTCATGCAGCCATGTACACCCCCAAGAGAACACAAAGTAGGCAACCCAGAGGAAGGCGTTGCAACTCAGGAAAAGCCACTACCCTCTGATAGCTTTGTGACTCTCTCCCCTCAAGCCTCAATGAGGGAGGAGACAAAGGTTGATCAGAGACTGAATCAGGCACTACCAAGTGAACGAGGGGGAGAAAAGGATAAAGTAAAGGTCGGGGAAGGCAGTATAAAAATACTCTCGTGGAATGTCGCAGGCCTAAAAAGTAAGCTACTTATACCTGATTGGTCCTCCTTTATGTCCACCTATGATATCTGCCTAATGCAAGAAACCTGGTCCCTTGAGATTAGTGAAAACCCTGGTTTTGCAACCTATGACATCCCTGCAGCCACAGGAGGGAAAGGCCGCCCTTCGGGTGGCCTTGCCATATGGGTAGGTCTACACTTAGGTATGCAGGGCGTACAGGTGGACACCAACTCGCCTGATATCCAATGTGTTTTGCTAACATCTGTTGGCGGATCCACACTGGCTATTATTAACATCTATTCAAGGCCCACCATGAATGGAAAAGAATCGAGCACTATCCAAGAGCTCGATCCTTTCCTTCAGTCACTTGACCCTGCAAACTCGATCATTCTAGGCGGTGATCTGAATTGCCAGTTCGAGCCACTGGGCCGATCTGAGTTGTGTGAGGAGGATGAGGTTGACTTGCTTTGGCAAATTCCCGCCTCAAAAATAGCCCCAGTAAAGGCCTGGACCCCGTTAGTCTTACAAATTAACGCCTTGACCCTTGCAATGTCTCTGCGGGCATGCAATGGAAGGGGCAACAACAAAAATTCTGGCCTGCCCACATATAACAGGACAAATCGAACTTCCACTATTGACTATCTTATGATGGAGGCTAAAGATTGGGGCAAGTTTAAAGATTTTGAAGTTGTCCCAAGGCATTATAGTGACCACAATGCCTTGGTATTATCGCTTAAACCTGGTGCATTAGGATTGACTAATCCTGCCTCTAACCTCACCCTGTTACCCCCACCATATATTATATCTAATAATAGGAGAAGAGTTAAATGGCCTTCTTGCCTAGACTCTCCTTTCCGACTTGCACAAATCTACCAGTTAGCTGTCCCATTAATAAGTGATATGGGAAATTCCACCTCCCATGTGCAGACTATAGAAATCCACAGAAAGTTAGTTGAGAGTCTTGGGGAAGTATTTTATCCGGTTAGTGGGACTAAGTTGCGCCGGAATAAAAGAAACCCCTGGCACAATCATACAGGCAAAAACCTTAAGAAAGACCTACTTAAGGCTATTAATTCTAAGGATGTCCCTAACATTAGAACAACCAGACTGTTGTACAAGAAAGCGCTCACTAGAGCAAAGAGTGAGTGGGAGGAATCTAGGTGGGAAGAGTTGAGACAGGCACTGCTTCTAAAAGATTCCAAGACCTTTTGGCTAATTGTCACCTCTTCAGTGATGGGTGAGAGAGACACTGGGGTCTCGAACATTGCTCCTATAGTGTGGGAGGCTCACTTTAAGTCACTCTACACAAGCCCTGAGTTGGAGGATATTAGGTGGCTGCTCCAGGGGGAGATCCCAAAACTGGCTTTGGCTACACGGGATGATGTGCCTCGGGACCTCCGGCATGAGAGTCGACTGCCGGGGGCCCCGAGGACTGGGAGTTTGGTCCTTTGTACCCGCACAGCTCGGGACCCCTTGCATGAGTGCCGATTGCGGGGGGCCCCGGTCACTGGGTTTTTACCTTGTCAGAATCTTAGTTCTGATCGAGCCTCCGAGACCTCGGCTGCCCCAGCCCCCCCGCATGAGAGTCGACTGCCGGGGGCCTTGGGATCCGGGATCTCGAACTTCCGTACCTGCACACCCAGGGACACCCTGCACGAGTTTCGACTGCAGGGGGCTCCGGGTCTAGGGACTTCTTCTTGTAGAACCCATGGCTCTAATAGAGCTCCCGAGCCCCCCATGGCCCCGGACCCCCAGCATGAGTGCAGACTGCCGGAGGCCTTGGGCCATGGGTTCGGACCCTGTCCTGTAATAGTGAAAAAAGGTGCCCCTACTGGACCCCCCACCTACTGTCCGGATAACATCACACTCAGGGAAGTTGAACTGGCAATCGAGAAATTGCTCCCGAATAAGGCCCCGGGCCTGGACAAGCTCCCTGGAGATCTTTTTAGATCTCAGCCAAAGATCTGGGCCCCATACTTGTTGGTTTTGTTTAATGCTATCCTATGGGGCTCCCCAGTCCCTGAGACCTGGCTGGGGGCTGAGATTGTTCCAATTTTTAAAAAGGGTTGTCCGCTTGCTCCATCAAATTATAGACCAATTAGTCTACTCAATACCACTCAGAAGCTGATGGGCCGAATTCTCCTGGAGAGGCTACTGGGCTGGATGGAGGAAAACAAAACTTTGACCACCCTCCAAGCCGGTTTTAGATCAGGGGTCTCGACCTTGGACCAGATCTTTCGTCTTCAGGTCCTATACTGGAAAACTGCAAGAGTAGAGGGTGGCAGCCTCTACCTTGTTTTTGTGGACCTGCGGGACGCATTCGATCTGGTCCCGAGGGTCTGGACGGTGCTGGAGGAACTTGGTCTCCCTCCTTATTTACTAGACTCCATAACCCGGCTCCACACTGGGAATTATGCCCAGGTGAGATGTGGGAAGAATGGGGAATTATCTGATCGTTTCCCTGTCAGGAAACGATCAGATAAGTACGCGTACTAGCCCCTACCCTCTTTAGCTCATATGTCAATGGCCTGATAGACAGACTTAATTGTGTCAAGGACAATGATGCACCACACCTGGTCACTGGCAGGGTGCCCGCTCTGATGTTTGCGGACGACACCTTGTTGTTGTCGCGGACATCATCGGGCATTCAGCGGGTTCTGGATGGGTTTGTTTCTTTTTGCACCTCGCGGGGTTTGGAGATCAACTTGGAGAAAACCAAGTTTATGATCTTCAACCCCCTGAGGCACACCCGCCCTAACCACACATTGAACGGAACCCCCCTTGAGAGAGTCAAGACCTTCACATACTTGGGAGTGACTTTGACAGAACAATTTACATGCAGACTTGCACAGATAATGGGTGGCATAGGCAGATTTTGCAGCACCTTATCCTTTAAACCGGTCACCCCTTCCCAAGAGATATATAAAACACAGGTCAGGTCTGCAGCCTTATATGCTGCAGAACTCTGGGGACATACCAACACATGTAACCTAACGAAAGTAGAACATTCTTTCATGCGGCATTTGTTTGATTTCCCGCAAAGCACGCCTCTGCTCCCATTACACTTGGACCTGGGCCTGGAACCTATTACTGAGCTAGCGGCAGCCCGACCTCTGCTCTATTGGAGAAGGCTCTGGTCTGTCCCGGAGCTGGAACCGTTTAGAGCAGAATTCAAAATCATTTGGGGACAGTTAAAGACCAAGAACATACCATGGCTGGCACATGTTAAGTCTCTTTTTTACCAAATCGGCCTTCCCCAACTTTGGGATACACCGGAGGATAGCTATTTGAGGATCCAAAGGACTGTCCTGGTGGCAGCTGTAAAAGCGCAAACCTCAAAATGCTACATTGCTCCAATTCCCTGGGCAGACTGTCCAATGAGTTCCTCACAACCAAAGTTGAATTCAGGATGGAGGCGTTCCTGGACCTGGTGCAACCTCCACTGGCAAGAAAGCTATACATTCAACGGAGACACGGCTCTCTACCAGTCGGGGAATTCACTTCAAGATGGGCAAAAGCGACGAAGGCTAACTGCCCTGCCTGCAATCATGACAGGGAAGACATTATACATATTCTCTTTTTCTGCCCAGCATATGGTGAAATTCGGAAGTGTTGGATCATCCCACTTTGCAAAAACTTGGGCTTTAGGCACTGTGCTCTTGCTTGTAGAGTCTTAACCTATGACACTACCCCTCCCATTGTCTTTGCTGTTTCCCGGTTTCTTGTCGGTATGTGGAGGAGAAGATCCGCAATAATCCATAAGGACTAAGGGACCATTGCTTTCACTTTTAACTACTCCTTTGATATCCATTGTTTAATAACTTTTTAACTCGATGTATTTATATTTTAATACTATGCTTGTATATATTTTATTGCACTTTTATGGTCTTTGACCGAAATAAAGTTATCAAAGTGAAGTATAGTAGCAGTAGCTGATCAGACCCTTTGCTAATATATTTGCAAATATATTTAATAGCCTTTACAGATTGGCAGTATTCTATATTAATGTGTGCATTAAAACCGCGGCACAGTACAGGGGAATATGGAACTACCCACTGATAATTGACATTGACCTCCTGTCCTCTGACTGTGATTGTGACAGTATGCCCATCATGCTTTTGGCTTCTTGTACGGTAAATCGGATAACCATTAACACCAGTTTCGGTCTCATTAGTGAGAGCCTGTGGGTATTTCTTAGTACAAATACCGTTTTTCATACAGGGTGAAAGAATGTTGTGTTCCCACCATGGCCCATGGAGCATGTTTTTTTTAGACAGTTCCAAATAGTAGTTGATCGTTGATGGGATCGGCCGATATGATGTGATCAACTTCGTATGGCTGTATTTTCTGGTCAAGCCACAATAGGATGTGTACGTGAGGCAGTCCTCTTTTTTGCCATTCAATAGTAAATATGTAAGCTTTCGCAGTACCAAATATAGCTTTTTGGGTCACCAGCTTCATGAGAGCTTTCACCTTTAATTTGAACACACGTGCGACAATGTCATGCCTATGGCAGGATCTTTGTTTTGTGAATAACTGAGCTTTAATTTCTGGCCACTCTGGATTGAATGTGAATGTGATAAACAAATCGGGTCTCCCATACTGCCTGACGTATGTCATGGCATCTTGTGTCTTTTCGTGCATGTACCTGGGTGAGCCAGGGAATGTAGCAGGTAATATAACGTGTTGTCCAATATCTAGTGCATTGATGTTGTGATCCTGATTAAACGTGAGTCAGAGTAGCCTTGTGCACAGCGTAATCACTCAAAGGAGTGTAAATCAAAAAACTTATTGAATCTTGTTCAGTTCATTAATTTATGCACAAAAAATGTTCATAGTGTAGGAATGAAAGAAACTGACCAAATGGAACATTGGTTTTAGTTCATTATTAAGTTTGTATTGAAATCATGATGCAAAAGGTTTATATCATAGGATAATGTTGAAATTCACAGAATCCAGGACAAATAATGACAATCTTCAAATTCCATGAAATTACAAGTCCCAATGCATTTCGGGCTTATGGAAAAAGCCCTTCATCAGGGGAACTAGAAAAAATAACATAAACCATGTTTTAAACCTATATGTATGACACAGCAATAGGCATAGTACTTGCTCAAGCAAGGTGATGGTGAGGAAAGTCATGCGCAAAATTTAACCCAAACACACTTAATTCAAGGTGGAACCAAGTGGTAAAAACGGACCTGAAAACGTGCCTGCAAAAATAAATCAAGCGTGTGTACAAATCGGAACGGAAATGAAGTGTGGAGTTGGATCTAAAAGTGGAAATGGTGACTAGCACAAGTAAAAACAACCCGAGTGCTTAATAAACCAATGATAGCAATAAATCAACCACCAATGTAGCCATGCTCGTGTATAGAACTAAGAAAACATGCAAATAAATCAGAATCTGAGGAATAACAGGGAACATGCTCGGCAGAGCTTACGAAGTAGGTGGAGTGTTCAACATCGTCGCGGATTGCTGCAATAAATGCAGAAACGAGGCTAAGACAGTGCAAACAAGACAGTAGTGTTTAATTTAGAAAAACGAAACGTGCGCGTGTCTTACCGAAAGAAGCAGTGAAGACGTGAAGCGTCCATACCCGGTGCCCTGAGGAAAGTGAGTGTCGGCGTTAGAGTGGCGCCCAACATATACGTAAAAAGAAAGTCCCGAGAGAAAAAGGTAGAAAGTGTGGAAGGACGCAAGTGTTTGTGCCCGTGATCGGCCATTTGTGAGTGGAGGAAAAAATAAACCTTAAATGGCAAAGAGGTGACCAAAGGGTCCATATGAGCAACTTATCACAGTAATAGCGAAGAGGTGACGCAGAAATACATACATACTGACAATGTAACTGTCATGCCAAGGTGAAAAAAGTATTACATGACTTGAATACATACAAAAAGAAGGAATGAAACCATTACAGAAATTTCAAGAGCATTCCAGGCTGCACATTTGATTGTCTGTTCAGAGAAAGCATGCAAGTTCAAATTTATCGTTGAGACCCAAGGGGGTCAGAGTCTGCATAAACCCTGCTCTGCCTCTCTCCACCGGGCCTGCCTGCCGGCCGGGCATGCTGCTGGATGCTCCCCTGTCCTTGAACTGATTTCTCGGCTCCTACATCTGCCTGCCCGGGAACTATTGCTTACGGAGACACAGCGGATCATCGTCTGGTCGCCTGGAGAACAACTCTTTGGCCTGGGAGCGGAGACGGCCATTTTTCTTTCGCTGGGAGTGGCGGGGCGTACATGCCTGCTCGTGCCCCCGGTTATCGGCGTTTGGCCTAGAACCTGGGCCGGCCTGCAGCCTAACTCTTCTTGACTTTGGTGCCCCGCTGTGCTACTAGCGCTTTATTATGGGGAAGCCGGACACTAAACAATCTAAGTTGTCCTTTGACTCTGGAGTGGCTAGGAGGGGAACGTGACTGCTCCAGGATGCTGGGACTTCGCGGTCTCCCCCCCCGCCTGTCGCTGATACTGTGCCGCAGCCACCAACTCCGGACTTTCACCAGATGATGCAGGAGATGAGGCAGGGGTTTGCCACGATAGTGGACAAAGTGGACAAGATATCGTCGCGCATGGACGCGGTGGTCCAGAAGCTAGACGTGCACGAGGAACGCCTGACAACGGCGGAACAGCGCATCTCGGACCACGATGACACGGCTGCCACTCATACCACCCAGCTGGCGAGAATGGATAATATATTGCGGGTAATTGCCGCTAAGAATGAGGAGTTGGAGGCGAGGAGTAGGCGCAATAACGTTCGTATTGTAGGTGTGCCGGAGTCAACGAATGTTGGAAAGATGGAAACTTATGTGGAGAGGCTTCTGGTGGGCGCCATTGGTGCGGATGCTTTCTCGTCCCAGTTCATCGTCGAGAGAGCGCACCAGTCACTGGGGCCTCGGCCGGCCTCTGGAGCCGCACCGCGCCCCATCATTGCGCGTCTTTTAAACTATCGTGACCGGGACGCTGCCCTCCAGGCTGCCCGCACCAATCGGGCCCTCTCCTTTGATGGGGTGTCTTTCACCATGTACCCCGACTTCACGCCGATGGTGCAGGACCAGCGTCGTAAGTTCTTGGGGGTGAAAAAGAAACTTCGGGAACTGCAAGTAGACTACGCTTTGCTTTACCCTGCCAAGCTTAGAGTGACGCACCAGGCTAAGCAACACTTTTTCACTAACCCACAGCATGCTGAGGATTTTGCAAAGCGCCTCAAGCGCGATCGAGCGGCTGCAGATCGAGGAGGTGATCGAGACCCTGAGGGTGAACATTCGGCGGCTGAGGAGGAGGCTGCCTGATTGGGGTGACTTTGTTCTTTTTTTTTTGTATTGAGACATTTTAGACGTATGTCTTTTGCATCGACTTCCTTAACCGCATTGGAGGCCTAACTGCCATCCGTTTTTTTGTGGCGGGGGCCTTGTCTTGCCTGTTTGCAATTGTATGTATGGGTGGCGTTTATTGGGGTCGGTATGGAACCGCAGGATGGTGCTATTTGGTTTCGCGCTCTGGGCACCCACCCCCCCGCGCTGTGCCTGGGGCCATTTGGGACTCGTTGGCTCGGACACTGGCGTGGTGTGTGGGAGTGGTGTCGTGCACCTCTAGAGGGTTCCCCGGAGGGTGTACCCCACTTGTACCTTTGGTTTGGATTCTAGTCCTTTGTTGGTTGACTGGATGTGTGTTGGGGAATGGGGGGGTGGGGGTGTGCATGGCCTGATAGTTGGGGTGTCATCAGGTGGGTGGGTGGGGTGGGGATGATGCTGACGACACGTGCTCGCCCAGGCCTCATGGGTCCTTGCGGGGATTGCTATTGCTGTCTGTGTGTACAGGCGCGGCTCCGAGCCCGCTGCTTCGGCTGGTCTATTTTTATTTTGGGCGGCATGGGTCCTGGGGCCCTTGCCTTCGTCCGTTGTGGGCCTGAGAGGAACGGCCGCCATCTTTGGCGACCGCGTGGTGGTGAGCGCGCTACACGAGGAACGCGTGTGCGGGTTGTGGGCCGGATGAGCTGTGTTTGCTGCGTGCTGCGCGATGTGTTTCATTGGTGCCTGTTGCACGGATGGTGCAGCTGGGGGGGGTTGTTGTGGTTCTGGTTGCTTGGTTTGGAGATGGCTGGGATGTGTGTGGAGTGTATGTGGTGGGACGACTGCGTCCTGGATTGGTGTCCTGCTGCTGGCTGCTGCGGGGAGTCGGACGTTCCGCCTTTGCTCATTGGGTCCTGTGGGGCCCTGAAAATGGCTAATGTCGACTGTCATTATAGACCAGATATCAATTGTGTCCTGGAATGTACGGGGTCTTAATGATGCCAGAAAATGTCGTAATGTGATCCAGTATTTGGACAGGCATGCTATTCATGTTGCCCTCCTCCAGGAGACGCATCTGCGACCCGGGCCTTCCCCCAGCTTTGGTGGGAGGTGGGCTACGGCCAGGATGTTTGCTTCATACTCCTCTTATGCTCGCGGGGTTGTTATCCTTGTTTAAAGATCTCTCGCATTTCAAGAACTGGGATCTATGGGGGACCCTGAGGGGCGCTATATGCTACTGTGGGGGCGGCTTGGGCAGGTCACTGTGCTGTTTGTTAATTGCTATGCTCCCAATGTTGATACGCCAACCTTTTTTGTTACATTGTGGGGTCATGTGCTTGCTGTAGATGCCACTTACATTGTGTGGGGGGGGATTTCAACTTTGCACTTCATGCTCAGTTGGATAGATCGGACGGGAGTCCTCAGTATAATGTGCAAGCTAGAGAAGTTCTGCGTGGGGTTGTAGAGGAGGCTGGACTGATTGACAGCTGGAGGTACTCTCACCCTGCCACTACGGAGGGCACTCATTACACTGCACATGCGCGCTCATGGGCGAGGCTGGACTATGTGTTTCTCTCTAGGGGGTTGGTGGCTGGCCTACGTGAGGCTGTGCATCTTGCTCGTACGTATTCTGATCACTGCCCGGTGAAGGTTGTTTTATCTGTTCCCGGGCTGCAAAGGCCGCGCCCGCCTTGGCGCCTTTTTCCGACTGCCTTGCTTGACCCTGTGTTCAGGGAGGAGCTTGGCGAGGAGGTGGAGGTGGAGGCGTTCTTCCCCAGAAACAAGGGTTCTGTCGACAGTGTCAAGGTTATATGGGAGGCGTTCAAGGTTACGATCCGAGGAGTCACTATCTCTAAAAGTTGTGGAATGCTTAAACTGATTGTTTGGACCCTCGGGGGCTTGGAGGGTGACTTGCGAGACTTAGAACGCAGGATGCAGGCTGACTCGGATGCCGATCTTTTGAGCCAGTTCCGTACCAAGCTCTCCGAGTATGAAGAGGAGGCCGCCAGGGAGGCTAAACATAGGGGAAAGTATTGGACGGCGAGGAGGTACTGTGAGGGGGAGCGGCCCGGTAAAGTCCTTGCTGCCCTTACTAGACATCCAAGGCACGGGTCGGACGTGCTGGAATTGGCTTTGCCGGATGGCACTCGCTGTCGGGACACTGCGGAGATTCAGCGTACCTTCATTGACCATTACGCACACCTTTACACGACACAGCAGACTGGTGAGACACGATATGGCGGATTTCTTGATGAGTTGGCACTTTGTTGGTTGTCGGATGATCATCGGGCGTTCTTAGGTAGGCCCCTGGAGGTGGAGGAGGTCAGGAATGCCATCATGTCTTTGAATAATGGGAAGGCCGCTGGTCTGGATGGCCTTCCTGCTGAATTCTACAAGTGTTATGTGGACATTATGGCCCCCGTCCTCCGCGAGGTTTTTGAGGAGTCCCTGGAGGAGGGGCGACTGCCGTGTTCCATGCGGGAGGTCGCTATTACATCGCTGCTCAAGCCGGGAAAGGATCCGTTGGATGTGGGTTCCTATAGGCCCCTCTCATTGCTCAACTGCGATGTCAAAATACTCGCGAAGGTCCTGGCGGTGAGGCTCGCTGAGCTCATGCCTGTTATTGTTCTGCCCGATCAGTCAGGGTTTGTGCCCGGTCGTGCTACCTCCCACAATCTTCGCACCTTGTTTTCCCTTATTTCGACCATCGCTCCAGCTATCCTGGTCACCGCCATCTTCCTTGATGCCACTAAGGCGTTCGACTCCGTTGAGTGGGGCTACCTTATTGATGTACTTTGTCGGATGGGCTTTCCTCGGATCTTTATTTCATGGGTTAAGCTCTTATATACTGATCCGATGGCGATGGTGGTGGTGAATGGGGTGCTATCCCCCCCGTTCCCTCTCACAAGGGGGAGTCGTCAGGGATGCCCCCTCTCGCCCCTCCTATTTGCCATTGCCATTGAGCCTCTGGCCTGCAGGATTCGTCAGCTACACCAGCAGAGCGCCTTTAATTGTCTTCAGCGTCAGGTCGGGATCTCTTTGTACGTTGACGATGTCACGCTTTATGTGAAAGATCCTGAAAGCAACCTTAATGCGCTCTTGCGAGAGCTGGTTGCTTTTGGGGGTGTCTCCGGTGTCCATATCAACTGGCGGAAATCCCAACTCTTCCCCCTCACTGCGGCTGTGGCTAGGTTTCCTCTTGATTACCCTTTGGAATGGTGCGATTCGGAGCTGCGGTACCTCGGCATTGTTGTGTCATTGGACAGAGAAGAAACGATCAGGCTTAATTATGGTGTGGCTATTACTAAACTGGCAGACGACATCACTAGATGGATGTCCTTGCCTCTCTCCATGGCCGGTCGGGCGTCACTTATCAAGATGGTAGTTTTGCCCCGCTTCCTGTACCTCTTTCAAAACCTTCCATATCATCCTGGTGCTTATTTCTTTCGCAGACTTCGCTCTGAGCTCATACGATTGTTTTGGGGGGGCAAACAGCCGCGGGTGGCTTGGGCTACCCTTACACTACCCTATTCTGATGGAGGAGTCGACGTCCCTGAATTTGAGCTTTACTATCTTAGCGCTCAGACGCATTACGCTTATCACTGGATGCGCCCCACGCCGTTTATGCCCCAAATAGCGGCTGAACATTGGGTTGCCCATCCGCTCCCATTGGAGGGGTTAGTATTGGGCAAGGTGTCAGATGTGGATACGCCTCGAACGACGGTGACATGCACGGTGGATGCTTGGAAACGGGTAGCACGACTGCTGGGTGTCTCCTTTCTTTATTCGCCGGCCCTGCCTCTATCCTATCATCCTGATTTGTCTCTGTTGCGGGAAACGGGGTTTCAACGAATGTGTAGGTGGCTCGGTATTCTTACGTGGGGTGACGTGTTTCACGAAGGTGCCTTCCGTACCCAGGCTCATTTCTTTGGAGTTGCTGCCTGCTCCCCTTTGGAACTGTTTTACTATGTTCGTCTGAGGCAGGGCATGCGTGCCTTGTTACCGGATTTCCCTACGGAGCCGGAGGTCACCCTCCCCCTCCATGTGCTGTTGGTTTCAGATGGGCGTCACCTGGTGTCGACATTATACGGTGCTATTCGCCGACAGCGCTCTGTCCCGGCCAATCGGGTGCGTGAGCAGTGGGTTGCTGAGCTGGGAGCCCCTATTACTGACGAGCAATGGAAGTATTGCTGTGGACTCACGGCCAATGTTTCTTCCAGTTGTCGCCTGAAAATCATCCATTACAAATTTGTCCAGAGGTACTATTACACCCCGGCGAGGAAACTTCGGTTTCATTTATCGGAGGATGACAGATGCGCTAGGTGTCGAGCAGAAGGTGCTGACTTTCTGCATCTGGCTTGGAGTTGTGCGGGGGTTCTGGAATACTGGACTCAGGTCCATGTGGCCCTGCAGGTTATGGCGGAGGATGGGGTGGCGTTTGACCCCTTGGTGATATTGCTGGGTTATTCTAAGGACGTGCCTGCCTCTCATCGTAGATTTGTTGACGTGGCCCTGCTTCTGGCTAAGCGTAGGGTTGCTTGCTGCTGGGGTCGGGGCAGGGTACCGTGCTTCCAGGATTGGTTGAATGACCTCATATACTGTCAGGACCAATATAATGTCTATTCTGAATTGATGCCTGTGAGGTGCAGGCCCAAGGACTTTTGGAGCCCGCTTCAGGTGTACCTCCTAACTAGAGCTGTGCAGGATTCTGATTCTGAACATGAGGACCGAGTAGGTGTTGGTTAACTGCAGCACGGTGGGCTGGGATATCATTCTACAGTTGCTGATCCTCAGGTGTCGGGGGGGGGGGGTTGAACTGCATCCTTTTTCTGCGAGCTCAAGGGGGCTGTATTGCTTTGTATGTCACTCAGATGGTAGAAATAGAGATGGAACTCCTGTCGGGTCTTAGCCCTGCTTTCTGTTTCTCCTTTGTTTTATTTTTGCGCTAACAGAACATGCCCATACTGTATCATCTCATCAGCTTACCTGTGCGTCCTGGATCATCATTCTCCTACATGCTATGTGAATTTAAATATTGCTATATATATTGATTGCTTTGCCACTCTGTACTCGGGACTTCTTTGAGTATGTCGTACGATTGTAATGGCCATTTATGACTGTATGTATCATGTATGCACTTCCTTTTTCCTTGCTTATCTCCAAATAAAGGTTTAAAAAAAAAAAAGGTTTATTTTTTCCTCCACTCACAAATGGCCGATCACGGGCACAAACACTTGCGTCCTTCCACACTTTCTACCTTTTTCTCTCGGGACTTTCTTTTTACGTATATGTTGGGCGCCACTCTAACGCCGACACTCACTTTCCTCAGGGCACCGGGTATGGACGCTTCGCGTCTTCACTGCTTCTTTCGGTAAGACACGCGCACGTTTCGTTTTTCTAAATTAAACACTACTGTCTTGTTTGCACTGTCTTAGCCTCGTTTCTGCATTTATTGCAGCAATCCGCGACGATGTTGAACACTCCACCTACTTCGTAAGCTCTGCCGAGCATGTTCCCTGTTATTCCTCAGATTCTGATTTATTTGCATGTTTTCTTAGTTCTATACACGAGCATGGCTACATTGGTGGTTGATTTATTGCTATCATTGGTTTATTATGCACTCGGGTTGTTTTTACTTGTGCTAGTCACCATTTCCACTTTTAGATCCAACTCCACACTTCATTTCCGTTCCGATTTGTACACACGCTTGATTTATTTTTGCAGGCACGTTTTCAGGTCCGTTTTTACCACTTGGTTCCACCTTGAATTAAGTGTGTTTGGGTTAAATTTTGCGCATGACTTTCCTCACCATCACCTTGCTTGAGCAAGTACTATGCCTATTGCTGTGTCATACATATAGGTTTAAAACATGGTTTATGTTATTTTTTCTAGTTCCCCTGATGAAGGGCTTTTTCCATAAGCCCGAAATGCATTGGGACTTGTAATTTCATGGAATTTGAAGATTGTCATTATTTGTCCTGGATTCTGTGAATTTCAACATTATCCTTGGATATAAACCTTTTGCATCATGATTTCAATACAAACTTAATAATGAACTAAAACCAATGTTCCATTTGGTCAGTTTCTTTCATTCCTACACTATGAACATTTTTTGTGCATAAATTAATGAACTGAACAAGATTCAATAAGTTTTTTGATTTACACTCCTTTGAGTGATTACGCTGTGCACAAGGCTACTCTGACTCACGTCTAGTATTCCCTTGCATTTAACGACAAAGCGTTTGGCAGGACTCTTTTCCTTGTGGCACGCATTGGATTAATATTGATAAAGGACCTCTATTGGTATCAACTTTGAACATTTTATATACTTGAGTGCATGCAGGTTGCTTTTCATTTGTGATCCTGATTAAAGGCATCCTTTAAATGGATGTAGTTCTCTGCGCGTAGTTGTGTTTGATTATGACGGATAAAATCCAGTCTTTCTGTGATCATCTTTGCCATCAATATGGTTCCTATTTTGTTGTTTGGTGATTCTAAATGGTTTATTAGTTCCTTTAATGTCCCTTCTCAAAGCCACAGCTACCCAGGGTTAGGTTAAAGGTATGACAAATGAGATTGACTGGACATATGACAGTTTTGCAAATATGTTAAAAGGCAAGGCTGCACAACCATACGATATAATACACTACAATCCTCACATTGGTCTTAGCAGTGTGATCCAGAATTTGTGTTTAGCTGTACAAGATAATTAATAAGTTAGTAACCACTGAACTTCCGCCAAGTTAACACTGAGAAAAGGTTTCAAAGGTTTTTGCCAAGTTTTGTATATCCAAGGCACTTTTTTCCTGGAGTTTACTAACTTACAGTAAAAGGTCACAAGTTGACAAAAGTTACAAAACATTTGGTAAAAGTTTTTTGCTGAGTCTCCAAAGGATGGAAACATGGAAATCAAGTTGCCCATCCTGCCCACACTGAAAATCAGTGATTTGAGGGTGCTGTGCATCAACAGGAAAATAAGTTTGCAGATCACTGCCAAAAATGAAGACGTGGAGAAGGCCCTTAGAGCCTGGGAGGAAGCCAGGAGAGCTCACACCCAATTTGCGAAGGAGACCACACATGACAGTGGGGATGAGGAGGATGGCAAGGATCCTTATGATGAGGAAGTTGAGGGAGCAGTGAGAGTGTGGCCCCCACAATTCATTTAAGGCTTGTTTTCACATCTGGTGGTGAGAATAGTTCCCCTACAGTGAGGGGATCCAAGGACCTAGAGGCCCAGCTCAGTCTCTAAGAGATCCAAGAGAGGAAGCTTGCCCATGAAAACAGAAAACTAGCCCTGGAGGAAAGAAGGGTCAAGCTGGGCCCAAAGTCCCAAGGACATGGAGGCAACAGCAAAAACACAGAGGTAAAATGCAGGGGATACCTATGACCCTAGGTTACCCAAGGGTAGTGTGCCAAAGTATATAGAGTGGGATACTGTAGACATATGACTAGCATCCTATTAGATGGGCCAGTGGCCACCATTGGGGATACCTGTTGTTGGAAGTGATTCCAAAAGTGGTCAGTGATAGTTTGCTGACACTAGAAGATGGTGTGGCAGAGTCATATACACACATGAAGGAGGCACTCTTTGAGCTGTTTAGTCTAGCACCTGACGAATATAGTCAGAAGTTCAGAAATACTCACAAGGGGTTAACGCAGACATGGGTAGACTTTTTAAATGCTTCTGTGAAGTCACTGGAAGGCTAGGTCAAAGGTAATCAGGTAGATACCTATGAGGGGCTCTCCAACTTAATAGTAAAAGAGCACATACTTACAAATTGTATCTCAGATAAGTTACCCCAGCATCTGGTAGATTCTAAGATATCTAGCCCTTGACATCTGCAGAAGATAGCTGGTCAATGGGTGCGCACTAGGGTGCCAATGAAGTCCCAAGGTGGAGATCACAAGAAAGGAGGAAAGGGACTACTGCAGGGGAAATATGGAGGAAGACATAAAAAGCCAGATACTCCCATAAATGTTCCTAAAATATGCGCAAGGGGGGTAGCCTGGAGCCATATCCCATTCAAAGGGGAGGGGGTACCTGGGAAATGAAGTTGGCCCTACAAAGGTTGTGGTGTGCTCTGACTGTAAAGAACCATTCCCCAAGAGGGAATATACTGTGTGCATTAAGTAATCAACAACCGGTGACCAGCCCAAAGGCATTGCAAGTGTAAGTTCGGGGGTAGGGATTTTCCCTGGGGTTTGCAAGGGATACACTGAACCCAATTTCATCTCTATGGGTAGGGAGGAAGTTAAACTCTTTGCCTACTGGCTTGCTGGTATAGTTAAATACAGATAATGGCCAAGAAGTACAAGTCCTGAAAGACACAGGTGCCAGCTTTACCATGGTCTTGGCCAAGCTGGGCAACAGCCTTGAAACCTCTGCCTGGGTAGAAGGGGAGAGAAAAAATCATGTAACAATGCCGTGCCTGCCTGAGTGGGTATGTGGCTCTGCTAGAGCACCAAAGGGTTTAATTGAAAGCAAATTTATTTATTTATTTATTTATTTATTAAGCTTATAGAGCGCAACAGCTACCCAAAAGGGTTTCCCGGCGTTGAAAAAGATAGTGTGCTAGAGGACCGAAAATTAACAAGGTAATGGAACATTATTAATTAAACAGCCAGATCTTAATGGCTCTGCGAAATCGGACATAGCTGGTTTCGGTACGGATATTCATGGGGAGAGAATTCCACAGTTTAGAGCCTAAAAAAGAAAAGAACCTACTTCCCATTCTAGAGAGTCTGAATTTGGGCACGCTGAAATAGCCTTGAGATGAGGTTCGGAGACAACGTGCGGGAGTGTAGGTATGGACAAGGGATTGCAGGTAGCGGGGGGCAGTACCCCATTTTATTTTGTACATGTAGCTCAGGGTTTTGAATTTTACTCGACTCCCCACTTTGAGCCAATGTAAGTCACAGAGGTGCCCAGAAATGTGATCAGTTCTGTGACTTTTACATAGCAGTCTCGCAGTGGCATTTTGAACTAGCTGTAGGCGTCTTGTTACTGCCTGTGTTGCCCCTAGGTAGAGGACATTGCCATAGTCTAACCGAGAGGTTATAACGGCATTTTTTACAGACTTCTGGGTGTCGCATGGCAGCATCCAGATGATTTTCTTTAGCCATCGCAGAATGGTAAAACAGATGGCCGTTACCCTCTTAACCTGATGATGCATAGTTAAACCGTTGTCAATGGTAACCCCCAAATTATGCACATGGTCAGATGGGAGAGGGAGGGCACCCATCTCAGATTGCCAGTGCTTGGAGCTCCAAAGGTCATGCTTTTGATCTAGAATTAGGACTTCGATTTTGCCTCCATTCATTTTAAGTAAATTGTCGTTCATCCAGTTGGAAATTTTCTTAAGGCCTGACTGAAGGAGGGGGGTGAAGGCTTGGTCCGAATTCGAGAGGGAAAAAGCGATCTGAGAGTCATCTGCATATGTGAACAGAGTTAAGCAAAGGGACCTTGAAGCCTAGAAGAATGGCCTAATTCGACAGTTCCAACCAGACTTCCCAAAGTTCCCAGGTCCAGGAGGAGCCTAACCCTAAGGGGGGTGCACTGGTGTGCAAGCAGGAGGCTGCCTCCTTTTAAAGACCTGCCTGCCCTTGCAGAACTCCAAGGGGGAAGATTGATACTCCAGCAAGGACTTGAGCCAGGGACCAAAGACTTGCCCCACTGTGTGGAGGGATTTAGAGGTTCACTACCCCCTACCAGGCCCAAGGAAATGGTCTTGTGGAGAGAACAATAAGATCATTAAAGTCAT
The DNA here is from genome assembly GCF_964263255.1 of Lissotriton vulgaris. Lineage (NCBI taxonomy): Eukaryota > Metazoa > Chordata > Amphibia > Caudata > Salamandridae > Lissotriton > Lissotriton vulgaris. The sequence continues at coordinate 1,347,134,629 of NC_141694.1, read as the reverse complement.
TAATATGGGTTTACCTGAGAAACTTTTAAAGAGATGTGGTGTACTCCTACCATGCCTACTTTTTGCTTACTGGGAGGTTCCTCAGAAAAGAGTAAGTGTCAGAACATTTGAACTACACTTTTGACAGCCTGAAAGAAGTCCCTTTAGTTAGATAAGAGAAGGTTGGGAGAGACCTCTTAAAGAACCCAAACAAGATATTGTGGACTATGTGCTAGGCCTTCACTCTAGACTCGCTGAGTACATGAAGAAAGATAACGGAATCTTGGAGGCTACCTGGATATTGTCAACCATTGGTCTGACTAGAAGTCCTTTATGGTGGAGTACCGACCTAGACTACTGGTATGTGTCTTAGATCCTGTGGCCCCAGGGTCCTCCAAGACAAATGGACTGGGTCTTACCCTATCTTCAAAAGAAGGGTGAAGTCACATACCTGGTGGACGTAGGGGCCCACCAGACACCGTCACTTGGTGATACATGTGAATAGGCTCAAGTTCCATCATGACAGAGCAGATATCACAATGTTAATGGTGACAGATAGGAGAGAGGAAGAGGAACATTTAACCTCTACCTGACATGCCGTCTACCAATGTCAAAGAAGGTTCAGTATTGGGAGTAGTTCACTCTTCCACTTTATTGAAGCAACAGCAAAAGTACTGTTATAATATGATCAGTCAGTTTGCTAGTCCCTTTTCAATGACCCTGAGTTTGACAACAAGGTGTATGATATGGAAGATTTATAGACTGTCAGGCCATGTGAAATCTAGCATTAAGGCTGATTCTGCAAAAATGCTAGTAGTCCATGGGCTAGCCCAGTACCTCTGGTGCCAAAGCCTCACTCCAACGGAGGAAAACTAGAAATTAGATTTTTGTAGACCACAGAGGCTTAAATGTAGTCACCAAGATGGATACCCACCCCACCAAAAGAGCTTATTGACAAGTTGGGGGCTGCAAAATATCTGAGCACCTACGACCTGACTTAAGGTTATTGACAGATAGCACTCACACCAGGAACCTAGGAGGGGTCTGCTTTTTCAACTCCTGAAGGACACTTTCTATTCAAAGTGATGACATGTGGGCTGGTAGTCAGTCAGTCAGTCAGTCAATTATCTTTATTCGATTATTAAAAATCATAAAAGAACGAGCATGATTACATAGCAATTCATCAGAGCACAAGTTAATACATGATTCAACGAATAATCAATATTTAAAAAACATTAAAAACACAATATACAAGTGAAACATATAAAAATGTTAAGAAATATTTAATAAAGTGTTAAAAAGAGACCCTCCAGAAAACGGAATTTTAAAGGATAAAAGGGAAGTCAATATTCAATGTACAGTAAGGTGCCTAAGTCTAGTACGTTTCTTATTTATCCGTGCTCCTGCAACTAAGAAACTAGCAACGTGGAAGGCTACTTTAACATTTGGAAGGAGTTGCAAAAACATCAAAGCTGGTTTAACCTCATAGATGCTCGTAAACATCCCTCCCCAGTGCTGCGGTGTCCATTGGAACTAGTGCTGAATGGACGTCCAATGGTCGTGCGCAGCACTGGGGAGGTAGTGCTGCCGTCGGCCAATGCACCGAGGCAGCACTTAAGGGGTTAACCTGAATAAAACCTTGGTTACGCAGGATTGGAAGCAAATATTTTTTTCTGATATCGATATAGTGTCCGCAAAACATAATAAAATGTATCGTGTCCTGAGTGGAAAAGTGGTCACAGTCACATGGTTCAGCATCATCGGGTGTACTCCAAATCTTATAATTGCCCAAAATAAAATGGATCATATCAAAACGAAATCTCGTTAAAAGGAAACGATGGTATGGTTTAGTTACCCAGACAAGGTATGGTTCCATTCCTGGAACAGATGTCAACATACAATGTTTCCTTACCGTGGGTTTTCTTAGCTCTATAGCTTCCCTCTCCAGAACGTATAACTCGGTCAGGGTGTTTTTTACTGTTTTAAGATCATCCTGACTAATCAAGTCTGGTGAAGAGAAAAGCTCCGGACGTCCGGCCAGAGTCAACTGCATATGTACAAATTTTACCCACGGAATGTGTAAGGCTCTATCCAGGGCTAAACAATCTTTTAAAATAATATGATTTAATGTGAGCTCCTGGTTAAGCCAAGTTTTCATCCATCCAATAACGGGCTAATTTTAGGGTGTCCGTTATATGGCCCAAACCTAGCTCTACATGTAATGCATAGGTGGAAGTCGATTGGGGGACAGAAAGCAGAGATCTCAGGAATTTATTTTCCACTTTCTGGATTTTATCGTGACTAGTGTACCCCCAAATAGCAGAACCATACTGGGCAACGGACACACATTTTGCTTTGTAGACTTTGATAATGCTTTCCATGGGATGGGCACCTAATTTCTTAGCAAATCCAAGCAGCCCTGCTGCCGCTCTAGCAACAGCGTTGCTTTTAACGGAGTGCTGGGGTCCCCAAGTGCCATTTTCATCAAAGGTCACCCCTAAATATGGGAAAGATGGGACTCTCCTAACTTCTTTCCCTGTGCAGAAAAATGTTTTTGTCTTTCTTTTTCTACCTGCGACTCCTGCGATCATCACATGGGATTTCTCTGTGTTAATTTTCATGTCCAACGAGGTCATGAAATCTCCAAAGGATGAGAGGAGTTTATTCAGTGCCACTCCGGAACGTGCTAATAAGACTGCATCGTCCGTGTACAGGAGGACAGGTAACTTTGTATCACCTGCGTGCGGAATATCAATGTGAGATGCAGCCATGACTTTCTCCAGGTCGTTTATATAAAGAGTAAAGAGGAGGGGGGCAAGGATGCACCCTTGCCTAACCTCTCTCTGAGTTAAAGTGGCAAGTGCATCTTCCTTCCCTAGTCACTCTGACCGAAGTCTTGAGCTCCCTATGTAATTCTGCTAGGTACTCAACCCAAGGGGGGTCAATGCCCATGGCCAAAAGGATCCTCCACAGCTTATCCCTGTTGACCAGGTCAAAAGCTGATGAGAGGTCCATAAAGGCCATGTACAGAGAGCCCCCCTTGGCGATCACATATTTATTTAAAATTAGTTCCAGGTTTAGGCATTGGTCTATAGTACCTCTTTTGGCTCTGAAGCCGTACTGTGCGTTTGATAAAATATCCTTCCCTTCTATGAGCTGGGTCAGTCTTCCTAAAAGGACTCTTCCCAGGATTTTAACACTTGAATCTATAAGGGAGATAGGCCTATAACAGGCCGGGTCTGTCCTTTGTCCTTTTTTAAAAATAGGTACTATTATAGACTTTGTCCAGCTAATAGGAAAAATAAGGTCCCTAGTAACATTAAAAATATTTGTAAGAATCTTGGTACTAAATTCTGGGGCACTTTTGAAGAAATCTGCAGGGACCCCATCGGGCCCCGGTGCCTTCTTACAGAGTGTGTCGTTAATTGCTTTCTTGACCTCCTCTGGAGTAAAGGGAGAAATTTTGATTGTTGATTGCAGAGATAACATCTCGCAATCTGAGGGGGTGTGAGGACGACTATAGATGTTACTAAAATGTGTCACCCATTTATCGTCTGGTATAATGCAATCTGCTCTCTGATTATCTTGTCCCACGAAATATGGGTGATTTATAATTGCCCAGAATTTAGCACTATCTCGTTGTATTTCGGGCAATAGTAAATCACTCCAGGCCTAATTTTTTATCTCGAGTTTCCTCACCCTAATAGCGTGAATATATTGCTTCCTCAGTAACGCTATCTGTGCTTTGTCTCTAGGTTTGTTTTTTAAAGCCTTTAAGAGAATAGAGTGAGCCTTGGAGCAGTTTGAATCGAACCATCTGGGGCCCCTGATCCCATCTGCCTTTGTCTTTACGGTCAGGTCTAAATTGACCTGTCGGCAGATGGCATCAAAGGCCACAATCATATTGGCACCAGAGTTCATATTGTCCAGACAAATTGCAACCTCCCCCTCTACTTTTGCCAGGGTTTCCTGCAAAAAGGTAATAGGGGTCACTTGGTCCCACTTCAATCTCCGATTTTGGTCTTTTAAGACTAATTCTGTAGCGCATAGAATATCGGTCTTTCTTTTTCCCAAGACTCCCTGAGATATAGTCTCTAAAATCACAGGATTGTGATCACTAAAAACTGTCGTTTCTACCTTATAGTTAGTGACTTCAGGAAGAAAACTAGAAGATAAGAAAATATAATCTATAATAGTGCCTGTGTTATTGCCCACGTATGTCGGTAACCTCGGGCCTATAGAACAACATGGTGATTCATAAAGGTTATGAGTGGCTAGAAGCAATTCCAACATCTGCCCACGTGATGTATGTTCAAAATGTGGTGGAGAGGAAAAGGGGGAAAATTCCTCATATTCCACATGGCAGTCCACATGGCAAGGATGGATGTTAAAATCTCCCATGAGGATCACCTCGTACCCATAGGTACTGTTCTCACTGTGGGTAGATAGGAATTCCTACAATGTTGCCAAGTGCTCATTAGGAGTTTGACTGACAGGGGAATTATAAAAATTAACTAATAATATGGGAGAGGAATTTGGTTTGAAAAGTTCAACCGCTAAGCAATTTGTTGAGCTAGATTTAATGTGTCTTGGCTTTCCTTGAAGGTCTAATGAAATATATATGGCCAAGCCCCCCTTTGCCCTTCCTGCATTACTGGGGTCTGCAGGTACAGTAAAATGGGAAAAACCGTCCAGAACCAAGCTTTCTGATGTTTCCCACGTTTCTTGGAAGGCAACAACATCATAAGATCTAATTATGTCCAGCCAATTCTTGTCTTTAATTTTGGCTCTAAGTCCAACGATGTTCCAGCTCATAATTCTGCAGGCCCCAATGCCTGCGGAGCTCTGTACTGGTGGACTGAGTGCGGGCTGAAGCTCCGTGCCTCTATTATCTAGTCTTGGGGAGAGTCAATCGTTTTGATCCAAAAAGGATAGTGGAGCATAGCGGTTGAACAATTGCAGAGGTTGTGCAACCGGGTTAAACTGTGCTGGATGACGGTGGTAAGCTGCTATGTTATGCCTTGATTCCTGGTCCCATCTAAAATTCGAATCCCAATTACTATCCCACCCTGGGGCTGGGGTCCTTGGGTAAGTGACATTCTGCTGTTCACCATAAAAGAACTTTAAAGTCAAGGGAACAACATTGCCCCGTCTGCGTTGGGGAGGGAATATGTTAGCAAGAATATTGGGAAGAACATTGTTTGCTGAGAAACTCACTGCCACGCAATCCCCTTTAAATTTTTTTGGGCGGTTTCCCAACCAGGGGACCCTGGTTACTGACTTAATAACACTAGCCAGATGACGCTTTCCTCCTGGTGCAAACCGCATATTACTAGTCAACCAGTGTAGGGCCTTACTACTAAGGGGAGTAGGGCTTTCCACTATTCCCTCTTCCAATGGAGGGACATTTGCTAAGACTAAGACCAGAGGTGTAGCTTCTACTAAGAATTGTAGAGGGTCTAATGAATAAGTTTGTACTGAGGGGGTATTTACCAGAGGGGTTTTATCTGTGGGAATGTTGACTGGTAAAAGGCCCTCATTGTTAACAGTCAATGTTGGTGGATGAGATGATAAAATCTCCTCTGGCAATTGATTACCTACTTGTTCAGTTACATCATCACCAGCAACATTTCCCCCTGTGTTGTTACTTAGGTGTGTAACTATTGTAGTTATATTTTCTACCCCATCAGCAACCAAAGTATGAAGTCCACCCAACTTCTTTACCTCTGCTTGCAATTTATCCATTTTTGAAATTAGAGGTTTGATGATAGTATTAATTTTTATCTCAAGGAATTCAGTAATTTTTTCATAAAAGGCTTCCTCAAGAGATAGTTTAGGTGTATCCTCATCACAAATCACTTGCTTAGCTTTTGGGGTAGTAACCCTCTTCCGTTTTGCCCCTGAGCGTAGCCCCACCCGCTTTGGTGGATATTTAGTACAGTGTCGTTTTGGCCTAGCATCGTGTCTTGTAGGGGACTGCTCATCCGCTGAGGCACAAATCTGTTTATCTAGTTCGAGTTCAGTGTCCATGTCTGTGTTTCCCTCAGCTTCATCATTTAATAATCCATCAAGTGCTGGGGTAGCATTGATAGATATGTCAATAGAGCCTTGGGAAATAGGACCACTACTAATATCCACACAGTGAGCTTCTTGCAGGGTAGTGTCATCAGTTAAGATAGCTGCAGAGGGAGATAAACATCGCATATCAGGGAATTGGCTCAGTCCCAGAGACTCTCTTCTTTGCATGTTAATCTTTTTAACAGTCTGCACCAGGTAATTGTTAATGGTGTTAGACTGAACTTCCTCTGGTTTCTTAGGCATAATTAGAAAATTCCACACAAGACCAGTGTTAAAACAAAGAAGGCATATAATAAGCAAGTCTTACTTAGAAAGGCGTCTTTGGCAGATTTTGTGCAGCGTTTATGGCCCAGCCCTGTCTCCTCCTGCCGATGAGGGCCGTAGAGGGCCCGCCCTTTGCTCGGGCTTCGCTCCGGGCGTCCCGCGTAGCGGGTTCCTGCGGCGCTTTTGTGCGCCTCCTGGCGCCCTCACGCTGTCCCAAGGCGTGCCGCTGCATAGGCTGCCGGGAATTGTGGTCCCGGAGCGGCGGCGCGTGTAGTCTGCTGGTAGGTGACTCTTGGCGGTGGCGGCGTGCTTCCGCGGTGCTTGGCTGCCTTAGTATGACTCCTGGCGGTGGCGGCAGGTAAGTAGGCTTCTCCCCCGCTCTGCCGGTTCCTGCGGCGCTTTTGTGCGCCTCCTGGCGCCCTCACGCTGTCCCAAGGCGCGCCGCCGCGCAGGCTGCCGGGAATTGTGGTCCCGGAGCGGCGGCGCGTGTAGTCTGCTGGTAGGTGACTCTTGGCGGTGGCGGCGTGCTTCCGCGGTGCTTGGCTGCCTTAGTATGACTCCTGGCGGTGGCGGCAAGTAAGTAGGCTTCTCCCCCGCGTAGCGGGTTCCTGCGGCGCTTTTGTGCGCCTCCTGGCGCCCTCACGCTGTCCCAAGGCGTGCCGCTGCATAGGCTGCCGGGAATTGTGGTCCCGGAGCGGCGGCGCGTGTAGTCTGCTGGTAGGTGACTCTTGGCGGTGGCGGCGTGCTTCCGCGGTGCTTGGCTGCCTTAGTATGACTCCTGGCGGTGGCGGCAGGTAAGTAGGCTTCTCCCCCGCTCTGCCGGTTCCTGCGGCGCTTTTGTGCGCCTCCTGGCGCCCTCACGCTGTCCCAAGGCGCGCCGCCGCGTAGGCTGCCGGGAATTGTGGTCCCAGAGCGGCGGCGCGTGTAGTCTGCTGGTAGGTGACTCTTGGCGGTGGCGGCGTGCTTCCGCGGTGCTTGGCTGCCTTAGTATGACTCCTGGCGGTGGCGGCAAGTAAGTAGGCTTCTCCCCCGCTCTGCCGGTTCCTGCGGCGCTTTTGTGCGCCTCCTGGCGCCCTCACGCTGTCCCAAGGCGCGCCGCCGCGTAGGCTGCCGGGAATTGTGGTCCCAGAGCGGCGGCGCGTGTAGTCTGCTGGTAGGTGACTCTTGGCGGTGGCGGCGTGCTTCCGCGGTGCTTGGCTGCCTTAGTATGACTCCTGGTGGTGGCGGCAGGTAAGTAGGCTGCCCTCTTCCAGAGGCTGGCAAATAGAGTACTCCCAGGGTTTCAAGACTTTAGTGAAGCTTCCCTAGATGATATTGCTGTGATTACTTCCACCTAGGAGGATCACCTAGTCCACCTCAAGGAAGTGCTTCAAACCCTACAACAAGCAGGGTTGACAATCAAGCAAGCAAAGGCCAGATAGGACAGGGTTCTGTGGTGTAACTGGGCAACCACATAGGTGAAGGCCATGTACTACCTCATCCAGACAATTCTGTCTTGGGAAGCTCCTAAGACACAAATCCAAGTCATAGCCTTTTTTTGGCCTTATTGAATACTACAGAATATTTGTTGAAGGTTGTGGTATCATAGTGGCACTTTTGACAGTGCAAATCTCAAAGAAACGTCCCATAAAAGTCATCAAGACTGACCAATGTCAAAAGGCCTTCAACTCTTGAAAGGAAGATTTGTGCTCAGCACCTCGTCTAAAGACACCTGATTTTAGCAAAGAATTTGTTGTCTGAACTGATGCTTTAGATCATGGGATTGGGGCAGTTCTGTCACAGCTGAATGACCAGTATCAGTAGCAACCAGTTGAGTTTATCAGCAAGCGACTCCTCCCCAGAGAGCAGTGTTAGAGTGCCATTGAGAGGGAAGCCTTTGCTGTGATTTGGTCCCTGAAGAATCTGAGACCCTACCTGCTTTAGACTCACTTCAGAGTTCAATATAACCACAGACCTTTCAAGTGGCTCATGCAGATGAGAGGAGAGAACTCTAAACTGTTGAAGTGGTCTATTTCAACACAGGGTGAGGACTTCACAGTGGAACACCAACCTGGGATTGACCATGCCAATGCAGATGGCTTTTCCAAGACAAGTTTTAGTTGCTCATCATCTTTCGTCTGGATGGGGCAATATAAGGAAATGCCTCTTTTTGCATAATCACCTCTAAAGATATGGACTGATGTAGCTGGTTTTCGACTCTGAGAGTGCTAACCAAACCTCAGTGCTTGTATTTTAACCCATTGCAAAATGTATGCTAAATTGTCTACACCCAATTGGCATAAGATAACTTAATTATAGGTCCCTAGTATAATGGTACGCAGGTCAAGTTAGACAGTGCCCACCTCCAAGGTTGCAACACTGTTTGTGCCACCCTATGTGTAACAACATATAAGATGGCTCCCAGCCTACTACTGTAGACTGGAAGAGCAGTTTTAAAACTGTAGTTCCCACTAATTAGTCGGATCTGCGCATTTGTTGGAAAACAAACTTTGGGTGAGGTGCCTAAAATGATTTCGAGCACCCCCACAGGATATTTTGGCCTAGACACAAGCTAACTCACACCGTAAGCCCCCCTAACCCTACCAGGGAGCAAATGTCTTCTGGCAACCACTGAACATGAAAACCCTGACCCCTCAGGATTCGTGGTCACAGGTCACAACCTTTCACTCAGTCATTCGTGCTCTTTGGTTCTCAGAGAAATATACAGAGACTACACACTGGGCCATTTTGAATATATTTATTAAACCAATGTTATTCTCGGCAAATACATGTGCTGCAATAATCAGTAAACAGAAGCAAATGAAAGTGAATACAGGCACCAAAACAGTAAATCATAGATATAGTTATACCATGGTGCTAAAACAATATATATACATGCAGGAATATAAAACAAGGTAGTAATCAGGCTTACGACGTCTACCTATAGTGTGTGTATGCGTGAAGCCAAGAATCCCCCCCCCAAGGCACAATCCAACCCCATTGCCTGGATGGAGAGAATGTAGAATCCTGGTCATGAACTGGACACCACTCACAGAGATGTCAGACCTCTGCGTGGTGAAGTCTCAACATGCAGGGACCCTCTGTGTCAGCTGAACTGCCTCCTCTGTTACTCTTTTGGGATGCTCAGTATTTATAATAGAAAGCATCCTTGTGATTTACATATAGTTTAGCAAAATTATGGCCCTGCTTCCAGCAGTAACGGCTGCTCCTCACGCAGCTCCCCGCCTCCAAGTGGTATCGTTAGCGCTCTCTAAAACCACCGCTGCCTGCCTGCTCGCCTAGCTGCTGCCGCTGATGCCATTGCCAGAGATCGTGCAAACATATTATTGCATGACGCTAGGTTGCCTGACTGCCTGTATTAGCCTGTATTAGCATGATCATCTATCTGCGCGAAGACTGCCTGGGTGCGCTGTAGACCTGCCCTTAATTGTGCCTGATTGATTGTACTAAATTGTATTGTGCTCGTTTATTTTCCCTGATTGTGCCGCTACCTGTGCCCCAACCCTGTGGCGATTTTAGCTCGCAGCCATTTTGTGTGATCTGTTGTTGTTGTTGTTGGTACCTCCCTTCCCGGATCTCCGCCCCGCTTCCCGCCTCCCGCCTCCCAGCTGACCCTCCCTCACACTGATACTATCTACCCTGATCCCCGTGTGTCTCGCTGTGACTGCCCTGCTTCCAGCAGTAACGGCCGCTCCTCACGCAGCTCCCCGCCTCCAAGTGGTATCGTTAGCGCTCTCTAAGACCACCGCTGCCTGCCTGCTCGCCTAGCTGCTGCCGCTGCTGCCATTGCCAGAGATCATGCAAACATATTATTGCATGACGCTAGTTTGCCTGACTGCCTGTATTAGCCTGTATTAGCGTGATCATCTATCTGCGCGAAGACTGCCTGGGTGCGCTGTAGACCTGTCCTCAATTGTGCCTGATTGATTGTACTAAATTGTATTGTGCTCGTTTATTTTCCCTGATTGTGCCGCTACCTGTGCCCCAACCCTGTGGCGATTTTGGCTCGCAGCCATTTTGTGTGATCTGTTGTTGTTGTTGTTGGTACCTCCCTTCCCGGATCTCCGCCCCGCTTCCCGCCTCCCAGCTGACCCTCCCTCGCCCCCTCCCCCTTCCCATATCCACATATGCCAGATGCTTTTGCGCGCAGCGTTCACACGCAGCGGTCGCGCCCCATGCGCGCCGAAGGTGCGCCAAAGGTAAGCTCGTCTGAGCCCGTCCGCACCGGGACCACGCCCAGCGCCAGACCCCCTGGTTCGCCGCAAACCACACTCCACCCTCATAACGTATGCCGCCACCTCCCTCCTAGCCCTTAACCCCGGACGCACACCACAATGCTACGAAGCTGCCCCAGGCCGTACCCACGGTCCCTTCGCCTGCCACTCCTGCAAATTTACCAGCATCAAGACCCACACCAAATCCACGACCTCCAAACACAGCTCCGACTGTACCCACCTGAAATGCATCCTGCTAAACACCCGCTCGATCCACAAACCCGCCACAGAACTCTGGGACCTACTCGACACTGCGTCACCAGACATCGCCTTCCTTACAGAAACCTGGATGAACGCATCATCATCACCGCACATCACCATAGCCATCCCAGACGCATACAAGATCATCCGAAAAGACAGTACCAACCAAACAGGAGGAGGCATAGCCATCGTTCATAAAAACACCATCAGAATCACAACCAACTTCGATGACTACCTTGCAACCGCCGAACACCTCCACTTCCAGATCCACACTGACCCCAGGACCACACTTAGAGGCACCCTCATCTACAGACCACCAGGAACCCGTAAACAATTCTGCGAAGACATCACTGACTTCATCAGCCCTCATGCCCTCCCCTCCGAGAACTACATTCTACCGGGAGACTTCAACTTCCACCTGGAAAAGAAAAACGACCACAACACCACCACCCTTCTGGACAACATGGCCAATCTCGGACTCAAACAACTTGTTGACACCCCCACCCACCTTGCCAGACACACGCTCGACCCTATCTTCACCTCCAGCAAACACATCTCCTTCAATCACACCACAGCTCTCCATTGGACGGACCACAGCTGTGTTCACTTCAGCTACAAAACTACCACGACTCACAACCCCCCACAACCTATTCCTCGAAGAAACTGGAACAAAATCACCACCGACCAACTCATCACATCGCTCAACCAAAACCCTCCAGCCCTCTCATCAGACCCAAACGAAGCTACCACCAAACTCAAACAATGGATCACTCACAGCGCTGACGAATTAGCACCCCTAAGAAACCACCAGATCAAACAAGATAGCAAAAAGGCCCCCTGGTTCAACAATGACCTTAAAAACTCCAAGAAACTATGCCGTACTCTAGAAAAAACATGGAGAAAAAACCCAACCACTGACAACCTGACCACCTTCAAGGCAGCCACCCGCAAACACCACCAATTGATCCGCGCAACCAAGAAGTCAGCACTCAAGGATCGACTAAACAACAACGCCCATAACAGCAAGGAACTATTCAACATCGTCAAAGAATTTACCAACCCCACGCAGCCTCAAACGACATTACTACCTCCCAAGACCTCTGCGACTCATTATCCTCTTTCTTCTACAACAAAATCGCTGACATACATAACAGCTTTAAGAACACTTCGAAAGAACAGCCCACCCCACCCACCTCCAAAACGAAACCGACCTCTAACAACCTTAACGCCTGGAACCCAATCACCACTGAAGACACCATCCGCCTGATGAACTCCATCCACTCAGGATCGCCAACCGACCCCTGTCCCCACCACATCTTCAACAAAGCAGACTCCATCATCGCACCCCATCTCCGTGATGTCATCAACTGCTCCTTCAACTCGGCTACCTTCCCAGAAAGCTGGAAACACGCCGAACTCACTGCCCTCCTAAAGAAGCCCACAGCTGACCCCTCTGAACTTAAGAACTACCGCCCCAAGTCCCTCCTCCCTTTCCCAGCCAAAGTCATTGAGAAAGCCGTCAATAGCCAGCTCGCCGCCTTCCTTGAATCCAACAACTCCCTCGACCCCTCACAGTCCGGCTTTCGAGCCAAACACAGCACCGAAACCGCCCTCATTGCAGCAACCGATGACATCCGAATGATACTGGACAACGGAGAAACAGCTGCCCTCATCCTAATCGACCTCTCCGCCACCTTCGACACAGTCTGTCATAGCACCCTCATACAACGCCTCAGCAACGTCGGAATACAAGGAAAATCACTGGATTGAATCATCTCGTTCCTCGCCGGGAGAACCCAGAGAGTCCCACTCCCCCCTTTCATATCAGAGGCCACCGAAGTCATCTGTGGAGTCCCACAAGGATCATCACTCAGTCCCACCCTCTTCAATGTGTACATGAGTCCCCTCGCATCCATCGCGCGACAACACAACCTCAACATCATCTCTTACGCTGACGACACCCAGCTGATCCTTTCCCTCACCAAAGACCCTAACACCGCCAAAACCAATCTTCATGAAGGCATGAAAGAAGTAGCCGAATGGATGAAAAAAAGCCTCCTAAAACTTAACTCAGACAAAACAGAAGTTCTCATCCTAGGATCTTCATCCTCTGCATGGGATGACTCTTGGTGGCCATCGGCCCTGGGCACAGCACCCATACCCACAGACCACGCACGCAACTTGGGCTTCATCCTAGACTCCTCCCTCTCGATGACCAAACAAGTTAACGCCGTCTCATCCTCCTGCTTCAACGTACTCCGTATGCTCAACAAATCTTCCTTTGGATCCCCACCGAAACAAGAAAGACGGTCACCCACGCACTGGTCACTAGCCGACTGGATTATGGAAACACCCTCTACGCCGGAACCACAGCCAAATTACAGAAAAAGCTCCAACGCATCCAAAATGCATCGGCCAGACTCATATTGGACATCCCTCGCCAAGCTCACATCACCGGCCACCTGAAAGACCTCCACTGGCTCCCCGTCAACAAGAGAATAACGTTCCGTCTCCTCACCCACGCTCACAAGGCCCTCTACAAACTAGGACCCGAATGCCTCAACACACGACTGTCCTTCTACACACCCACCCGCCAACTAAGATCCTCCAACCAAGCGCTTGCCGCAGTTCCGGGCATCCACAGATCCACCATGGGAGGAAGATCCTTCTCCTACCTGGCGGCCAAGACCTGGAACTCTCTCCCCACTCACCTCTGCCTCACACTGAACCACATTTCCTTCAGAAAGGAACTTAAAACCTGGCTATTCGATAAATAATGCTCCCCCTCCCACAAGCGCCTTGAGACCCTATGGGTGAGTAGTGCGCTATACAAATCTCTGAACTTGAACTTGAACTTGAACTTGAAATGTAGATAGCCCTGTCGCCCCAAGGATGAAGATTGAATGACATTTGTATAATGTGCATGAAAAGGCTTTGTACATGATGTTCGAGGCATCCTGATAATGTTATGTGAAGCTAGATGTGTAAATAGAAGTAGTTTCAGAGAAACTAATCCAACATTGTCACTCACATGACTATGTGCAAAAGGTCACACGAGATATGTTATTGTGCAGAATAAGGACAATGTAAGAAAATGTGCTGCTTCGTTACTTGGCCCTAACCGGGGCACATAACACCCACTCCTCATAGGGTCGATATATAAAAGCTATCTAAAAGCCAGCAGGCCATAATGAAGTTAAAACTAAAAAGGTCTAAAATCTCTTTTAAAATTATCTAAAAGCAAGCTTCCGTTTAAAATATTCATTAAAAGCCCTTAAAAAGTAATTATACTGTTTGAAATCACTAGCACTCAGAAAGCCAGAAAGACTTGGCTGGTTAAACCAATGCCAAAATCCCCACTGCCCTTAACAATATGTCTACCCTAAATGTGAGGAAAATTCATCATTTTTACATCAATCAAGAAACAACTAACTTGGCTTTTTTAATACTTCTATATTTTGTGTGCTAACATGTTGTGTGTCATTATCCTAGCACCAAGAGACCTTAAGGATGTTTGTCAGATTTAATACCCCTCAGACTGAGCTACAAATCAAAAATGTGTGCTCTATTAAATGGTCACAACTTAACATTTGGTAAACATTTGGTAGATATTTATTACCTAATTGAGAAGAAGGAAAGTCATATCCCATGCTTGACAGGTACCTGGTCCTCTTTTGACTCTGACATCATTCTCAAGATCTTCTTCCACAAAATATAAACATTTTGAAGTAAAACAGACCATGTGGCAGACAAGGTTAATAGGAAACAATCTTAATGATTCACTGGTAGGCTCTGGGAGCTACTGTTGAATTTCAGTCAGCATGGACTTCCTCTGCATTGATTTATAATTGATCTCCACATTAAAACACTGTATTAAAACATAAGTCTTCCCTTGATTCAGGGAGCCTTAAACTTAGCTCTGTTGACCAAAGGTTTGTCAAATTGATTCAGTCATGTTCACGGGTGATGTCAACTGTTAGACCTGGCATCCTTGAGGTGATTTCCACTGTCTTTTTGCTTCTGACCTCCTGTATTTTTTATTGTGTGCTGCATTTTGTTTTTGCTGTTTTTTTTACTGTGGGCAATGGCAAGGACTAAAGTCCAAGTGTTTCCCTGTGTAAATTGTATTGGTGTTCAGTGGTGAGTATAGAACTAGTGTTTGCGCAGTACCACAGTGAGTCATTGTTGCACTACACACTCTGAACTTAGACCATTAAGTATTTTGTTTTTCTCTTGATTCTCTCATTGGTCATTTTTATTGTTTACCCCTACGTCATTCTGTAGTACCTGGGAATCTTGTTGTTGCACTTGGGGTTTTGTACTTTGCTAAATGAAATCTGCTTTTGACCTCCATAACCTGGTATGATACACTGAGGAGGAGTTAGAGGGATTCTGCAGGGAGTTTGGATTTGCTATGATTTCTGCACCCTCCTCTTTGGAGTGATATCTCCAAAATCCGAACTGTCATGGCTCTTGGGGCAGCTGTCCTTCAACAATCTCCCCCCAGTTCTGGGGTTCTACCTGGTCTCCCAACCCACGGTCTGTACCCTGAGGCTGAGTTGGTGCCTGGGTAGTACTCCTACCCACCCAAAAGAAAGACATTCTTCATGTGTTGCGTGAGAGTCTGCCTGACACAGGTCTCACAACCCCGGTTCATCTGACAGAGCATGAAGGACCCCTCAGACAAGAAGTAGTGTCACCATGACCATTCCTGTACGGCACTGATCTCCTAGCTGGCCCCTGACCCAATGGTTCTCCTAATGGGGACTGCATCCCTTTCTCATCCCCCTCCATCTCTCCTTCTGCACCCTATCTTCAGGAGTGGAACTGCCAGATACCAGATCTGGTGGGATGCTTGTGACAGCCACCCTCCAAAGTTCTCCTGACTCTAAGACATCTCCCTCAGTGGATTACTTCTCGATACACACTAGGCCCCCCTTCTGGTGCCCCCCTCGGGGTACCATTCAGGCTCTGGGACTGGGTTCTAGGCATTCAGGCTCTTCCCTGGGAAAAGGCATGGGACCCTGTACCCAACCCACTACACTGGGACCTATCTCCACTCCCTTTAGGACCACTCCCAAATGCAGTTCCAGACCCTCTAGCATTCAGCCAGAGATCTGCCTCCTGTGCAAGTTTCCTGGGCTATGAGGATCTATACTCGAACAGGTGTTGGCGTAGCCCTGGAAAACAACAACAGGACACGTGCTCTTTGACATTCAGATTGAAAAACCTTTCAAAATTGTTTGCTGTGCTACCCTTCACCCATCTCTAGTACTCTGCAACAATCGCCCACAAACTCCCCCCAAGAGTGGCAAGACAGTTTACTACTGCCCCTGAACCTCAACCTATACTCTTCAGGGGTGAGGCCAAAGCTCCTTATCAGTGTTTCTTTCAGGGGGGCACCTCTGCCTGTCTCTCCCTTCTAGAACCATTAAGGCATCCCTCACATCCTCCGGGATATAGGTCCCAGGGCCAGTCCCCCAATCCTCCTCAGGGATCCTATGCACTACCAGAGATTCCTCATGCTCCTGCAACCGCTGACATATGTCATCCCCCTCCTTGAAGCTGGGCACCAAGTCTCTGGGCTTGTGTGAGGTGTTCCTAACACTAGAATCCCAGTTGCTTTCACAACTGGACTCCACCTGCATCACTGGTCAGTCCAGAACGTTCAAACTATGCTCCTGGCCTTTGATTTCTAGGTCCTTGAGAGCAAGTTTGTGAGCCCACGGGCATATTCCTCCTTTCAAGGCTCTCTCAGCCTCAGCCTTTCTCTTGAACCAGCTGTGCTAGCTGCAATCTGCAGCCTGTCTGACCATGTATCTCTGACTCTGGGTTGATGGACCCGACGACCCAACCCTATGCCTTCCAAATGATAAGTCCTAGGTGGAGTTATACTTAGCTCAAAGACAGATTCTCAACCAGGGAAACCCTGATCGACCCCACAGATAGGCAGCTACACCACAAACAAGTCAGAGGTAATTGGTCTCAATAATATTCATTTGGCCAAAAGTTCACATTCCCGAATCACCACAAAATTAGATGCCACATACATTTAGGAAAACTCTGCCAGTCAGGACACAGCATGCACACCACATGTAGTGATCACGCTTTCCACATGCCTGACATCTGGGTACATACACACTGGCCCACACTATCTTTCTCCGAGGTCATGAGCCACCTGCGTTTTGTTATTGTGGTACGTATATAGTTTGAAGAAATAATCGAAACTTTCTTCTTGTCTCCTGGTTATCTCATTGTGGACAGGTATGAGTAAAAGAGCGATTGGGTGTGTCCTGTTACAGCGATCCCCAAGAGGGTCAAGAGTGCTGTGTTCTGGGGGTGCTAACTCACTTATTTCTCTGGTACGGTTAGGAGGCCAAGTGAGGCATTATAGCTCCTCGGATCAGGACTCATGTACACTGAGGTGGGATGCTGACTCAGTGTCTACATACTGATGTTCTATGGTTCCAAGAATAGTTCTGTTCCCGAGCATAATTCCTGCAGCACAAGCCCTTAGTAAATCTGGGCTCAAATGTCTCTTCTTTGAAAAAGGTGTACACCAATTACTGGAGGAGTCAAACATTATGTCAAGATAGGGGAATGAGTGAACCCTGCCAATAGAGCACTCCTTGATACAAACTGTATGGGTTTTAGATGATCTGGGACCCGCAATAGTTATATGAGACTTCCTACTGTTAATACTTAAGTACAAGGAGAGCATCAAGGAAACACAGGAATCTAGTAAGTGTTGGAGACCTTTAGCAGTTATTGAGAGTACAGCTGTGTCATCAGCATAAAGTAATGCCCAAATTGGGTGTCGCCCCTCGAGGGGCATATTGTGTGACCCCAGTATTAGGGTTTTCCAACTCATTTATATGTATCATGAAAAGGAATGAGCCAAAATATACCCATGTTGAACCACACATTTTAACTTAAAAGCACGGGTACTTTCACCCCTCACACTATACTTGACAGATGCAGAAAGGTTCAAAAGAGGATCACACATAAAATAAATGTTACGATCTAGGCCGAAAGATGATGTAATTCTCCAAAGTTTATCTCGATTGACCCAATCAAAGGCAGAGGTGAAGTCCATAAAAGCCATATTTAAATAACCCTCCACAGTCAATTTATTATTGATCAGATAGAGTTTCAGACGTTGATCAAGTGTGCCCAAATCAGGCCAAAATTCAAACTGCAAATCAAAGGTAATATGATTATCCTTGACACATAGAGCCAACTATTTAATACAATACATCCAATCACCTTGACCACTGAGACAATTAGTGAAACAGGTCTGTAGCAGCAAGGTTCATTTATATTCCCTTTTTCGAATAAAGACACTATCACCGGTTGTGAACAGGATTGTTGAATACTATGCCTAACAGCAGCATTAATGATTGAGTGAAGGAGTGGAACCTAGAGAGAAACGTCTGATATGTACAAATCAGTAGGTGACCCATCTGGGACAGGACCTTTCTCCTTTAATGATAAAGTTATCTCTCTCCTGCCCTCCTAAGTGAAAAGAAAAATCGTGGTCATCGGCTAAACACCACAAGTTCAGGCATGTGGTTAACTCAGGACTAAAAACCACAAATTCACAAAAAATGCTGAACCTAAATGTCCACCTTGAAGTAAGAATCCACAGAAGAACTTTCTGATTATGAGCGAAAAGGCTGATTAATGATCATCCTAAAGGCAGATCTATCTTTGAGGTTACATCTTTGTGCTAGCTTTTCATAGGCCTTCTCTTGAAGACATCTTTTTTTATCTTGAACTAACCCTTGGTGTATTTATAGTGCTTTTATTAAGTTGCAGTGGGCCACAAACATTCATTGTCAAACCACTTACATTCTATATATGGGTTATGCATTTTAACAATGGTCTCATTTTTTCATACTATCACACAGCAACTTGAAAGAACAAAAGAGACCATCCAGTGAAGATGATACATCCAAGCAGACATGAAATTCAGACAGCATGCTTTATCTAGTTTTCATGTGTGGCCTCTATAAATCATGGACTGACAACTCAGTGATCACCATCACTTAAGACCAAAGCTCATCATTGCTCTCTAAACAACCCAACATATTTTCAAAAGAAGCTCTAAGCAAACAAAGTTCCCTCAAAGTTGTCCCCACTCCTAACACACAAGGCTGAAGAAAACAAAACAATTCTCATTGATTCCTTCCTTCACAGAATAACCAGAATGATTTCAGCTCAAAAAAATCCTATTCAGGTCTGAAGAGTAGTAACTAATAGAGCAGCTCATATCTGCCCATTATGAAAAGTCTAGAAATTAGACCTGTAGACAAGGGAATGGCAATTGATACCTAAGATAATACACTTTCCTGAACGTTTGCTGCCACTGATACACCACGGGTAGAACGGAATCACCACCAGACTCTCTGCGCCGAAGCTGGGGACTGTTTGCTGGCCTGCGGGGGACGCGGTCTCCTAGCATCCCTGTGCGGTGCCCTCCGACTACGTCATCCTCCAACGCCTGGAGGCGCTTAAAACAACAGCGCGCCTCCCGTAAAGCTGGACACGCGCGGGTGGCGCCGGGAGAAGCCCAGGACAAGGGCGGGCCGCCTGCGTCCGTCAGAGGCCGAAGGAGGCCGGGCTGAGCCCCCCCATTTGGCTCTGTGAATAGGGGTTGAAAAAACTACCAAAGAAGATGGTAATGTGTGAACTTCACAAACTTTTATTCATAAGTGCTCTTGCCCTCAGAGTCTTAACTCAGTCACCACCCTTTAAGAATTTAATAGATCGCTGTGTAAAATGAGTAAGCGGAGAGGGGTAGTTGGAACCCTGGATGACTTCATCATAAGGGCTGAATCAGTACTCATACACGAGATACAGGCAACTGAGAGAAGATTATCCCTGGATCCTGTCTCGCACCAACTACGCCTGTCACTTGTAGGCCCAGCCGATCCAACTCCATCCAAAATCCTAAGATTGTCCCCTGTACCATTGAGTCCGGGCATAGCAAATACACACACACAACCCTTATCTCCCTCTGTTATCCAGAATGTAAGTGCTCCTGCTACCAATACACGAGGGAACTCTAGTAAGACAGCCAGAGGCCAGACACCAGCCACCTCAACAACTAGGGGGATGAAAAATGCAGCAAAATTAACTCAGTCCAAATCCAAGCAGAAATTGAATTTTTTTAATATAGGAGCCTCCTGTGGCAGCGGTGGCAGCAGGGAGACAGTTGAGGTCCTAATGACAAACTCGATTGCCACACACACTGATGATACCCCAGAAAATGGACGCAATGCAGTAGATATGGGCATCGCAATTCTGGACACTTTGATGGAGGACTTTGAGTCAAGACAGGACGATTTAATGGAGATTTCCGTTAAAAAACTTGATATATTATGGGAGAAAATGGCCAAACCTAATTTAATGGCAGCCAATACAAATGGGGGAGGGGGGAACATGAACTGATACTAACTTAGTGCTGAATGGACAAATTAATTGCAATAGTGTATTACAACCCCCTAGCGCAACTGACCCTATGGTAAACCCCAATGTATACCATGTGTATCCTGTGGGAATAAGGGGGTATTCCCTAACAATTGATGACCCCATTAACAGAAGCAATAGGACGACTTCAGGATTGGATGGCACAAGCAATCTGAAAGTGGGCAATATCCAAGATAGGTCCTCCAAGCAGGGTACAGTATTAGCTGCCTGTTCTAATGATATGAAGGCATACGCTAGTAACTTTGGTACAAATCCCAATCCAGACATCCTACATCTCCCACCAGCCTCTGTCCCTTATGTGCTTGTCTTAACTGGTGTTCCCCCGCTTGGTGTGGGCCAGAAAGAGACATGGTCCGAACTCCGAAATAAATTGGTAGATTGGCTCCATAAACATAAGAACTTTGATTTGCGCATGATGGAGGAAATAATCATGGGCAGAAGAGTGGGGTGGGTTGGCCCATCAAATAAGTGTATAGATGGAGATTGTATAGTTTTAAACTTTAGTAGACCCCAATTGGTTTGACGTCTTTTTATCAATCAGAGAACAATCATTTGCCCCTCAAACTGACATCAGCGCACTCCCTTTGGGCTATTTTTACAAACCACCCACATTCACAAAAAGGAAAATTGAAACAGTTGTGCCTCAATTGAATAGGTACTACGCGCTCTCTAGTTTGGACACACAGGATTGACCATTAGCTATGGCATCCAATACACAAGCCCTTGAGAGGCCAATATTTAATTTACCATCTATATCCAATGGCCCCCTAGAGAGGACAACTACCCCTAGAGGCGGCAATGGAGCTACCTTGAGTATTATAAGCTGGAATGTGGCAGGTTTACGTTCCAGACTTGATAATCAAGACTGGCTAAATATGATTAGGGAGCATGACATTGTCATGTTCCAGGAAACCTAGGCCACAGAAGAGTTATACATCGAAGGGGTTCCATTGTTTTAGCGTGACAGCCCAAATACCTAGGATGGGTAGACCATCAGGAGGACTGTTCATAGGAATTAATGTAGCCCCAGGGGGAAGTTTTAAGGCAATCTCAACTTGCAGCCCAGATTTCCAGGTAGTGATCTACAAAAGACGGATCCATTTTCACCTGGTACATTTTTATAATAATGATTTTCATTCAGTTCCAAACAAGAGTTTTATTAAGCTTTTTGATTTTATTTCGAACCTCGATACCCAGTCTAATAATGGGGACCCCTTAGGTATTCTTCTGGGGGGAGATTTCAATGCCGAAATTCCCTCCATAGAATCCGAAGGAGGGTTGGTCTTTTATGGCCAATCCGCACGCAGAGGTGCAGAACTTGGCCAGTTCATAAGATCTTATGATCTGGCCAATGTTATGGATCTGGTAGCAAGGACAACTTCGATTAACCATCCAACTTTCAGGGGCAGGGGCTGCTGCTTCACAATAGATTTTGTTTTCATATGTCCCTTGATAGAAAAGCAGTTAGCAACAGCCGAAGTTATTTCTTCAGACTTCGGAGACCACAACCCTATTAAAATATTGATAAATACTGCCCCCAGACCGATTTTCCAGATAGAATGTGGGGCTACAAATTTAAAGCTGTCAACTGACAACTTAAGATTACACTGGAAGGGGGTCGATAGTTCCAAAATATTCGGGCAACTGGCTAAGGATAAAATGCACCTTATTGACTCCTGTCTTTCATTTTAATCTTCACCTGTAATGATAATTCAGGATTTTAGTAAATTGTGCCAAGCGATTAAAACTCTTCTTTCCAGACCCATTTCGCAAGGGACAAGCTCCCCCAGATGGTTTAATCATAAATGCACGGAACCTAATAGGAATTTACGCAGGGCACTTTCAGCTAGTCCAAGGTATATAATAGAAGTCAAACTGGCCAGAAAGAAGTATAAAGAGGCGACAGAATGTAGGAAGAAGGATCTTTTGAGTAAACGCTGGGAAAAACTTTCCGAGGCTGCCAACCAAAAAAAGGGTAACATCTTTTGGGCAGTAGTAAGGGACCTTCGATCCATGGGCCAGACATCCACCCCGATTAGCTGCAACATTTCTAGTAATGCATGGGTTGAACATTTTTCAGAAATGTATGCCACACCGTCACCAAGTGAGGCAACCTATGCTCCAGGTAGCCCTGTACCTATCGAAATAAGTAGTCTAGAAGTTGTAGAAGCCATCAATCAGAGCTTAGGGAACAAAGCGCCGGGGCTAGATGGGCTCCCTAATGATCTAATCAAGTGGAATCCGGATTTTTAGGCCCCTTTGCTCTTGAATGTTTTTAACAGTCTAACTGTGGCTAAATTACCCAGCACTTGGGCTAGGAGTATAATAGTCCCGATTTTTAAGAAAGGAGATAGATCCCTTCCATGTAATTATAGACCTATTTCCCTAATAGATAATACCCTCAACATTTCAGGACGAGTCCTGTACAATAAAATTTTGGCTTGGACAGAAGTGAATGCTATTTTAGATCCATGTCAGTTGGGCTTCAGGGGTAAGGTTGGAGCAATTGAACAATGTCTCAACCTAAATCTAATTGTGGGTAAATATACCATCGCACGGAGGTCTCCTATTTATATGGCTTTTATGGATTTGTCCACAGCTTTTGACTTAGTGAATAGGGCAAAGCAGTGGACAATCCTTTTGGCAAGAGGGTTGGACGAGCCATTAGTAAATTTTTTAGCGTATCTACATAAAGACCTCCAGGCACAAGTAAGGCTCGGCATGGGAGGTGAGGTCTCCAAGGCTGTGTCTTGGCCCCCCTGCTTTTTATTATATACATCAATGGGCTGAATAGCTCCTTGAAAATGGCCACCCAAGATGTCCCCTATATAAATGGGAAGCCTATTCCCGTGCTCCTTTACGCAGACGATGCAGTCCTTATAGGCCGCACACCAAATTCTTTGCGTCTCCTGTTCGAAAATTTTAATAATTACATGAAAGAGTTGGACTTACGAGTGAATTTTAAGAAATCTTTTTTAATGTGTAGTGGGCCAGGGAAGCGTAAGTTAGGCACTATCACAATAGATAGCCAAAAATTGACCTGTGTTAGATCATTTGTCTATTTGGGGTTGGCCTTTGCTGCGAACGGCTCCTGGAGCGAGCATTTAGCTCACTCCAGGAGCAAGTTCTCAAAGGCCATCAATTCAATCTTGAGCCTGTCCCGTCCTAAGACTACTGGGGCTCTCCTAGCAGTTCAAAAAATCTATAAACCTCAGTGCACTCTGGTGGCCACATACAGTCCTGAGATCTGGCGAACAGTCAAACCTGCAGGTATTCAACAGAAAGAAAACATGTTTTGTAGGAAACTGCTGAGTGTCCCAATCTCAACCCCTTAATATATATGTCATAAGGAGCTCAACATTAACTGATTTTATTCGTGCGCGACCTGCACTTTTTTTGATATCAGTGTGGAAGAACGATGCTGCATCTCTGACACGGCAGATTATTAATGACTGCCTTAAACGTGATAAAGGACTGGAAATTCTTTGGCTAAGAGGCTCGCTTCCAAGTTTGCGTAGTGTAAAAAAAGAGTTCCTCTTCCTAGATCTCACCTCAGCGGAAGCAGTCCCAAAAAAGGGATTGCGGGACGCTTTATATTCCCTTTACAACAGAGAACGGGACGTTGTGGAGTCAGGGAAAACACTTGTGCGCAACTATATGGATATTGAACAGCATTGCCACCCACTTCATATGTATTTGACCTTAGCCATGAGTCATTGGGAGAGGAGCCTATTGTTCAGATTAAGAGCAGGCACAATTAGATTTGCACTTTGTTTTCCATTTTGATATAGCCTAAATTTCAATCAAAACTTGTGCCCTTGTGACGAGAGGAGTGAGCAATCTATTATAATTTTTTTATTCTTTTGTAAATATTATTTTAAATTCTCAAAGCATTTTCTTAACCCATATTTTAAAAAGAGAAGACCGATTACCCTAGATGTAGCATATCAGTGTATATAAACTTTAGATGATGTAGAACTGATTTTCCGCACTAGCACTTTCCTTCAAATCGCGATCAGAACACGTAGGTCTATGATGGACCCCTGAGCATTTGTGATACAAATTGGGAATTGTTTTTACTGTTTTTATAAAAATGATGGCTTTGTTCTTTGCACTATGCAGTTTAGATATATGATTTTTTTTATTTTTTATATTTTAATGGGTTGTTTGTGATGTATTAATGATTTGTGCTTTAATGGTTACTATCGTATCCGAATAAAGTTGAACTGAACTGAACTGATAATACAGAGCAATCCAATGGCTAGAAGCTTCAAGAAGGCTTCAAATGAAACTATTCAAACGTTCACTGGAAGTCACAGAGCTGATATTGTAAAAGAATGTCCCTGTCATCTCTGATGTACACTAAAAAAACAGAGATTTTTCAGCATGAATACGATTTGGTCTGAGATCACCTTACACAGTTCACCACTTTGTATACATCACCTTACTAATTTTAATAAATTCTGTCTGGTAAAATGATGAAAAAAATAGGAGGGCAGTATGCCATTCCTTAAATGGGCTTCCTATTCTGTTACTGATTTCACATCCAAGCACTGGTATTAATGTGTTTTCTGCTTTGGCTAGATGAATACAACTCGGTTTTGTTTCATGCAGGTATTAGTAATTCCATTGTTGTGGTTCACATCTTCAGAGGGGCTATGGTTTCTAAGTCTTTTTTTAGATGGCGTTCTCTGTAAGACATTATTGGGTCTGACAGTTGGTCAAATGATAATGCCTTCAAAGTGTTTTATTTCAAATGTGTTTTGGATACAAATCCTGTGGTCATTAGTATGGCTAGAACATGCAAAATACTAACCTCCGTTTTATTCCTTTAAACAAATGATTTTCATAGCTGAACAACATTTTAATTCCTTTAAAGATAGTGAGGCATAGATTTTCCTAGTTCTTATGCCCTAGTCCTCTTATGCCTTCTTCTTTTACAGCTAAGATTGCCAAACCATATGGAATGTTTTCTGTAGCGGTTTTATTGAGAAAGATTTATTGATGTTTGTATTGTGTTAAAAGTGAAGTGGTGTTCATCTTTTCCAGTCCTTAATTTGTTCCAGTGGTTGGAGACGGTGACATTTTTGGGACTGGAACTTATATTGCATAACAGATTTCGACCTATTGCAAGAGAGATAAACAAGAAGAAAAGGGAAAAAGAGAAGGATTGGTGATCAGTGATAGCCAGAAAGTAGGAACACAAAGAACCTGTGGGATTGAGATAAAGGGAGAAGTGGTGCAAGAGTATAAGGTGAATGTATAAGGAATGTATAAGGTGTAAGCATACGTATAAGGTGGAATCAAGACCATGGAGCCGTGGTATGCGGATGCTCCTAAGGCAAGCTTTATGTACTTGCACTTATTTGTTAACAAACTAATTACTGATGGGTGAAATGAGCACCTTCATCTCTCTTCATCATTCTTTTCAATAGTGACGGACTTTGCAAAAAAGAATAGGTTTAGCATCAGCACCTCGCCTTAATAACATTATGTAAGCAATGAGCATTTCTATCATAATTATTTTAACAAAGTGTACTCCACCATGCAATAATTATTGCCAAAAACAAATGTTTCCTATTTTGATAATTTGGCTACTATTTAAAGATTGAGTATCCTCAGAATCTATTAGATTTCAAAGCTACTGTGGTGGCACACCATGGTCTCAATACCAATATGAAATGATGCAGTGTGAGTGTCTGTGTGATAGAGAGAGAGAGAGAGAGAGAGAAAGAGAGAGAGAGAGAGATGATGCTTAATCAGACTTCTCTGTAGGGGAGAAAGAAGCTGCCAAGATTCCATAACCAATGGTAGTTGACTACAATAAAGTGTTTACAATGTGCTATCATGAGTTGTAATGAACATGTATGGCATGTGTATATGGATAAATATAATAAGTCATAGCAATGCATTCAGAGTTAGAATAAGTATGAACATTTTTCAGTCACCTCTGGAACACTTACCTTCTTATTGTTCCTCGTAACAAGAGTTGGGTGTTTTTGAAAAGGACCCACATTTGGCCACAGTTCCAATCTAGCCACATCAGCGAGCCATGTATAGTTTGATGAAATGGGAACACAACTGTAAGATGGTGGTACTATGCCTTGCCAAACTCACCATCCTACTTAAATCTAGGGATATTATTGGCTTTACACCAGTGTAGCCTCATGTGGCTCTGCCAGTGTAAGCCTTTGAAGTGGAGTTGTGTCCTAGACCGGTATGCCAGGACACAGTGTCGCTGACTCCACCCTGTCAGGGCAGGTTGATCATCGCTCGGTTTCCCTGCCCAGAACCAGCATCTTAAAACTGGTGATGCTGGAAAGGAAACTAAGTAAAAGCTCATACACCGTTGTTTTTTTTTTGCCTTCTGGAAGCAAAACCTTGTTTATTCTGAGGATTGTAGACCCGATGCAAACATTGACAAGGAAATCATGCATTAAAGTTGTTTCCTGGTATCGTGCAAGGTCAAGGATAAAAACAATGATAATGTGTTGTCATAATATCTCTTTTAATGGGTTGCATACAACCAAATACCATAATACGGATGGGAAAGTATTTGCATATGAGATTTCATTGTACGAGGAGTGAAGAGGATTAGAGTTTGAGATGCTGTACCTGATATTTTTTTGAAAGAGTTACTATACCAATATGAAATGTATGCTTAATATTTTTAAAATAAATAAGGAATACATTAATTATTACTCTGTAATGATTAGTTATTTCTAAGGTTACAGCTTTGTAAAAGCATGGTTGAGGCACACAAAAGAAAGTATTTCACACATTTGTAAACATTGTGGGCCAGATGCATCAACATTGTATTTTGCGAGTCCTTAAAAGCGAATTTTACTGATTCGCTATTATGGCCTCGCAAAGTGCAATGTATGTAGGTTTTGCAAATAAAATAAAATTGTGATTCCTACGCATTCCTTATTTGCGACTCACAAATAAGGAACGGCTTCCCATTCATTCCCATGGGCCTAGAGGTACTCGCAAATTGCGCAAGCCATTTCAAGGGAGCAAGGGTGCCAAATGGACACCCTGTAGCACCCCTGAAATATGCATGTGTGCACATGTGGCACACATACATGCCCTAAGGGCATGTATATACCCCACATGCACCTAGAAAAATTCAAAAAGTGCATTTTTCTTGGACTTTGCAAATTACCACCAACTAGAATTTGGTGGTAATTTGCGATTCATTAAAGCCAGGTCACAATTTTTTTTGCTTCCTGCATTGCATTAAGGAATCGCAAATTGTGATTCCTTAAATGCATTCACAAAATAGGTAATCTCAAAAATTGTGATTTCCTATTTTGCGAATGCCTTTTGAGATAATACATCCCAAAAGGCTTTTTACCGTTCACAAACGGGCCAATTCTGGTAATTGGCCTGTTTGTGAATGGTAAAACGCTTGATACATCTGACCCTAAATTAATTAAAAACTATGAACATGCCAATCTTCCCCAAGCATTTGAACTTTAACTTACACAGGGAGGGTGGTAGACAACTCCCTTTGATGCATTTAGACAAAAGAGTTAATGGCTGTACATAAGTGGCCATCGAATTGTTCCACTGACAGCAACTTATGAGTTTTTTTTCTAGAATTAATATCCATTGAATTATATTAAACAAAGCAAAACAACAAGTCCCATAAGAATCAAGCCTTCCCACTCAGGAGTAGTTCACACCTGAAACAACAGAAAGGCTGCTCTACTGATTTGCTAAACCATCCCTTCACATTGGACTGTCGTTTACTTTGGTTCGGGGCTAAAAAATAATTTTCCCAGCTTCTATGGATGTTCTGCAGTTTGTCAGTTAACCTATAACTTTACATTGATCTTCACAATATTTGTGTTATGAAATTTCCATAGAGCAGGAAGACTTAGCATGTCTTGCAGAGTGAAGTCGCAATTAAATTACTATGGAAGCAAAGGTGAAGTCATTGGAGCTTGTGGATCCACTCACTCAGGGTCAGATGTAGGTAATCTCGATTTACCTACTCTTAAATACCGAATCATACCGATTCGGTATTTAAGAGTAGGTAAATGGGATGTAGGTAATTTCACTTTCGAAATTACCGAATCGGAATGATTCGGTAATTACCGAATTGGTATTTACCGATTACTGAATACCGATTCGGTAAAATTACCGAATTTGCAAGGGGACAGGGTGTCACTTTGACACCCTGTTGCACTCCTCAATTGTGCATGGGTGCACATGTTGCTGACATACATGCCCTTAGGGCATGTATGTCTGCAACATGGCACGTTTTTTAAAGCAAAAAAATGCTTTTTGAAGGGTTTTCATTATTTACCACCAACTTCTAGTTGGTGGTAACTAACGAATTCGTAAACCCTTGTAGCACTGATTACAGTGCTACCTACATGTTGAATTACAGAATCGGTAATTTTACCAATTTGGTATTTTACTGAATCGGAAAAATTACAAATTCGTAAAATTACCGATTCTCTAATTTAACATGCCCCTACATCTCAATATCCAAATACCGGTCAGAAACGGCCGAAAATCGGTATTTTCTGCCGTTTCCGACCGGTATGTGGATACCTACATCTGGCCCTAAGAATCTGATGAGGCAAGGTGATGGTCTTCTGTTTAGAGTTGCTTAGAGGGTTGCAGTTTCACTTTCAGGGCCAATGGTATGTAGGAAGTTCAACAAATGAAAAAAGGTAATTCAGTGTCAAAATATAAGTTAGAGAATATAGGTAAAGAGCAAACAGAGCACATGAGCCAGATGTTATGGTTGAAAAACTGAATGAAAGTTTCAGATGAGTACTCCTAAAAACAACTGGGAATGTCCATTTGAAGTTCTGGTTAGAAAGACAGATAGATCAGGTGAATTGTGGTGGAAAGGATGTAGGTGAGAAGCTGTTGGAGCCAGCGAGAGTATGCATAGGAAACGTAATTGTTTTAAAGAAGATTCACAAAGATGAAAGGCTATAGCCTTTGACTTAGGAATTTCATAATTGGTCCTTAGGTGCCTGTATTGCCAAATATGATCATTTTTGTGCAGGAAGGGAAAACTTCCTGCCCAAAAACAATCACAAGGGGCTCTTTCCTCCTTCGATGTGTGCACAGATAGAAAAAGGAAAAATTAGGAGAAATAAAGATATTTCTCCTCGCTGTGCCTCACTTATGTCTCCTTTGGGAGGCGTACGTGTTTGGCGCTGCCTCAGATTTACGATTTCTCGTAAATATTGGACAGTGTCATAAGCCATGGATGTTGCTGGGAACGCCCCGAGCAACCCGATTGCACGCCCCTCTAATTTAGAAAACAGCGTTAAATGGAACAATATTTACAAGGCAGCATTAAGCCAAAAAAAGTGGCTTGTGCTGCCTCGTAAAAAAGGAGCAGGCTCCTGCGCCAAGGTTCGTCACAAACAGTGATGTTCTGGCGGGGCACGGGGCCTCATGAATGAGGCCCAACATGTTTTGACATTTTGGAACAAGGGTTGATTATCTGAAAGCAGCCTCATCATACGGGTATGAGACATGATGGCCAAGGCTCTATTATGCTATGAAATAAATATTGTCTGCTAGTGACTGGACATGTATAGATTTATTTCATCACATTGGCATATGTTTGTTCCGTGACTACCACTTTACCTATATGTCGACATATGTTTTTTTACTTTTTCGTTTTGGGTTTATAATGTCGAAGGTATTCTATGCCTGTGTTTATTGCGCCTGTTTTTTTTTTTTTAACAAAACCTGCAGCGAAAACGCAACTGATTTTTTTTAACGGAAAACATATTACAATAACTCAATCTAGCTTCAAGTGCCAATTCATTATTTCCGATTCAAGTTATTTATGAGGGCCAGAACACAATGGTGAGATAATATTTCCCTTGGAATTAGGTAGCTCACAGCATGCCAAATCGAAAAGCTGCCAGGACTGGAGAATTTTAGAAACAATAGGGCAATGTTTAAACATCCTTCTTGAAATAAACGTGAGTAACATTCATGCCTTTCGACTCATGCATAATAAAATTGTTGTTTTCTAAACTAGATATGCGTGGCAATAGAGCGAGCTAGTGCATGGTGACGACTCTAACTGGAGGTTTGAGAATGCGTGCAGTTCACCAACTGATTGTCCCCTTGGGACTTCCGTACTAACAGGTTATCTCCGACCGTTCGAACCATGTTCTACTTCTGGGAGGTTCTTTCCTGCGTTTATTTGCAAAGCCTCAATGGTGTTAAATGAACTCTTTTATCGCGTGCTGATTTCCTGTGGATCCGGTACACGTTTTGAGCCAGCATTGCCAGATTAGATGTAGACATTGATGCAAAAGCAGGGGCGAATTATTTTATTGTAATCTTGTATCGCGGGAAGAAAATCAACATAAAATGCAGAAAATTAGAATAGTCCGTTCATTTTTTAAATAATTAACGATTGCAGAGAGAAAACAAGCGTAGGATTTGTGGCAGAGATATTCATTAAAATAAAATAAAAATCCCTAATTATTTTAAATAATAATAATGAACATTTGAAATATGTGCAATTGAATACAGAACGCAACACAATTGAGATGGCATTTTAAAACTTAAGAAGGTGGTTCAAGGGAAAGACAAGCTAGAAGTCACGCATTTACAGTTTATACATTTTCAATGTCATTACGTACACATGGCGCATTACTCCTCTTACTATGGCCTTGAGGCGCTATTGCCTATGAAACAGGTGTTGGTTAATGCCGCGCATATGTAGATATAAGTAAACTTCGGTGAGTTCCTAAAAGATACTTTTGTTACATTGCTGAAGGATGTAAAAGCATAGTCAATGCAGGTTGTCAACAGTAATCCGGCTTGTGATGCAGGCGCCCGGGTTCATAGGTGAGCCGTGTGTATGTTGCTGAGTTGCGTTGGAATCAGCAATATCCTCCAAACACACCCTAGTATGCAGTGAGGGAATCTAGGTTTGTGTGCTGGGAATATATATTGACTTAACATAGCACAACGTACCAGGATGGGAAGAGAAAAAGAACACCTTCAAACTCTGTGGTAGTGTTGTACAATTATTTAACTTTAGAACACAACTGTTTACCTGGGAGTTCATGAAAGCACAGAAACGTGCATATATTTTGGCGTTCATAAATTACTCACCCTGGAAATAGAGATTTGCTCCCACAAAGTGCAAAGTGACTTCACTTCCAAGATTTTGTTAACATTTTAGAATGTAAAAAGACGTAAAGGAGAGCAGAACACATTCAAGCTTTCAGGTGAAGTACAGTTAGGGGTATATTCACAAGAACGTGTGCTAAACAACACCAAAAAATGCTAACGCACGTTTACACATCGCAGCTGATCGGGGGGAAAATAACCCTGTGTCAACGTGGAATTCACAACATGGAGGTAGCATGCAATAGTCTGCCGAAACCGCGGCCAATGTCCGTGATACAAACACTAATGGCGGGGCGCACCGGCCCCCACACACCCCAGGTTCCCTGGTGACCCAGAAGTGATGGAGTCACTTCTTGGCCACAAAGGGAACAAAGGCCAGGCCGGTTGGAACCGGCCTGGCCTGCAAGGGGTTAAAAGGCCGTGCAGCACGGGAGTCGGCTTCTATGACTCCTGCACGCCACGGCCTTCCCCTTCTATACTCTAGGAGGCTAGAAGGGGCTGAGTGGATGGGCCGATGCAGGATCAGTGTAGCCAACAGAGACGTGATCAAGCTGTGATGTGCTTCCCGGGTTGCTCAGCTGGTGTTACAACGTAGGTGAACACCCGCTGATGGTGATTTAACATTTGATATCCCTGTTGGTAGCAATAGGTATGCAAAGTTGAAGTTTGTGCATCAAGCCTTTTTCAATATTATATACAAGCCATGGTTGCTCCTTATCTATCTTATACTACAAACAGCCATCGACAAAGCCAATAGGTCGTGGTGTCCCCAGGGCTTTAAATGGAAGCTTTTTCTATATAAAATAGAAACCATGGTTGCTGCTTATTTATCTTATTCAGCTAACAGCCATTGACAATGCCAATAGTCCTGACTTACAGGTATGATACTTGTACTATATGTCTTGGTGTAATAACAGGAAACCTACAAACTGTGCGGCGGTCTATGCTAAGCACAGATGTTACCCACGCTCCTTTGACACTCGCCAGTTTTTCATCCCACCTGAAGCTCAGTCTTATGGCAACTCATGTGAGCACGCGCTGAGAGCCGATGGTGATATAATGTTTGATACCTTTTGGTAAGACTGGATATGCAAGGTTGGAGTTTTGCAGTGACCTGACCTGACCTGGTCGGCCCGGTCGCTCCTCCTGCCGCGTGGCCACTCCGAGTGTGCCCGCTCTCCTCCCACTGCTGCCGCCGCTGCCGAGCTGAAGACTGCCCCCGTCTTGGTTGGCCCCTGTTCCCTGACTGTCCCTGTGCCTGCTTTTTTCGTTTTGGGTTTTCGCTGGTACCTGTACTTTTCTTGCTGCCTTTCTCGATGTGCCTTGTGTCCCTCTGTCCCTCGTTGCTGCCTGCCCCACCCCGCTCTCTGCCTCTGCTCCCCCGCGGCCCCACCCCCGCTCCCTCCGGCATCCCCGGGCGCTCCCCCCCACTCGCCACCCCGCTCCCGCCTCCGAGCTGCTCCTCCCTCCCACTCAGGTACTTAAAGAGTGGCTCACATGGCCAGGAGCAGTGACCTGACCTGACCTGGTCGGCCCGGTCCCTCCTCCTGCCGCGTGGCCACCCCGAGTGTGCCCGCTCTCCTCCCGCTGCTGCCGCCGCTGCCGACCTCAAGACTGCACCTGTCTTGGTTGGCCCCTGTTCCCTGACTGTCCCTGTGCCTGTGCCTGCTTTTTTCGTTTTGGGTTTTCGCTGGTAACTGTACTTTTCTTGCTGCCGTTCTCGTGTGTACCCTTGTTGTCCCTCTGTCCCTCGTTGCTGCCTGCCCCACCCCGCTCCCTGCCACTGCTCCCCCGCGGCCCCACCCCCGCTCCCTCCGGCATCCCCACACGCTCCCCCCAACTCGTCACCCCGCTCCCGCCTCCCAGCTGCTCCTCCCTCGCCCCGGCACCCTCCACTCTCCATTTATGGCAGAGCCCGCGCGTGCACGCAGCGTTCACACACAGCGGGCGCGCCAATGGTGCGCCAAAGGCCCGCCAAAGGTAAGCCCGGTGTGCCTTGTGTCCCTCTGTCCCTCGTTGCTGCCTGCCCCACCCCGCTCTCTGCCTCTGCTCCCCCGCGGCCCCACCCCCGCTCCCTCCGGCATCCCCGGGCGCTCCCCCCCACTCGCCACCCCGCTCCCGCCTCCCAGCTGCTCCTCCCTCCCACTCAGGTACTTAAAGAGTGGCTCACGGGGCCAGGAGCTGCGACCTGACCTGACCTGGTCAGCCCGGTCCCTCCTCCTGCCGCGTGGCCACCCCGAGTGTGCCCGCTCTCCTCCCTCTGCTGCCGCCGCTGCCGACGTCAAGACTGCACCTGTCTTGATTGGCCCCTGTTCCCTGACTGTCCCTGTGCCTGTGCCTGCTTTTTTCGTTTTGGTTTTTCGCTGGTAACTGTACTTTTCTTGCTGCCGTTCTCGTGTGTACCCTTGTTGTCCCTCTGTCCCTCGTTGCTGCCTGCCCCACCCCGCTCCCTGCCGCTGCTCCCCCGCGGCCCCACCACCGCTCCCTCCGGCATCCCCACACGCTCCCCCCCACTCGTCACCCCGCTCCCGCCTCCCAGCTGCTCCTCCCTCACCCCGGCACCCTCCACTCTCCATTTATGGCAGAGTCCGCGCATGCACGCAGCGTTCACGCACAGCGGGCGCGCCAATGGTGCGCCAAAGGCCCGCCAAAGGTAAGCCCGTCTGCGCCCTTCCGCACCTGGACCGCGCCCAGCACCAGACCCCCTGGCCCCCATAGATGCCAGCCCACCCGCCGGACTTACGACCACGCCATCCTCAGCGCTCTCAACACCGGCCAAATCCCTGGCTGCCACCAAGCCACCCCAGGACGCACCCATGGACCCTTCACCTGCCAATCCTGCAAGTTCTCCTGCATCCAGACCTGCACCGCACCCGCCAAGACGAGCACCAGCAGCAACCACCTAAAATGCATCCTGCTGAACAACCGCTCCGTCCACAGACACGCCGTAGAACTCTAGAACCTCCTCGACACCACAGCTCCGGACGTCGCCTTCCTCACAGAAACCTGGATGAACGCCTCCTCAGCACCAGACATCGCCTTCGCCATCCCGGACGGATACAAGATCACCCGGAAGGACCGCGTCAACCAGACAGGAGGAGGCATCGCCATCGTCCACAAGAACACCATCCGCATCACGACCAACTCCGACGACACCCTCACAGCCGCCGAACACCTGCACTTCCAGATCCACACCAACCCCAAGACAACCCTCAGAGGCACCCTCATCTACAGACCCCCGGGACCACGCACACAATTCAGCGAAGACATCACCGACTTCATCAGCCCACACGCCCTCCCTCCGCTGACTACAT
The DNA here is from genome assembly GCF_964263255.1 of Lissotriton vulgaris. Lineage (NCBI taxonomy): Eukaryota > Metazoa > Chordata > Amphibia > Caudata > Salamandridae > Lissotriton > Lissotriton vulgaris. The sequence goes on along the minus strand of NC_141694.1, from coordinate 1,347,099,891 downwards.
CCTCCTCTGGGACCTCAACTTCCACCTGGAGAACAACAACGACCGCAACACCACCACCCTGCTGGACAACCTCGCAAACCTCGGACTCAAGCAACTGGTGACCACCCACTACGCCGGTCACACGCTAGACCCCGTCTTCTCCTCCAGCAAGGACATCTCCTTCAGCCACGCCACCGGACTCCACTGGATGGACCACAGCTGCGTACACTTCAGCTTCAGAAGGACCACGCTCCACCACCACCAGCAACAGGTTCCCCGCAGAAGCTGGAACAAGATCACAGCCGACCAGCTCGCCACATCCCTGAGCCAGAACACTCCCGCCAGCTCAGCGAACCCCAACCAAGCCGCCAACAACCTCACGAGGTGGATCAGCAACTGCGCAGACGACCTCGTTCCACTGAAGACACCTCCCAGCAGACCCGGCAGCAAGAAAGCATCCTGGTTCACCGACGAACTCAAGAGCTCCAAGAAGAACTGCCGAGCCCTCGAGAAAACCTGGCGCAGAGACCCGACACCAGACAACATGTCCACCCTCAAGCTCGCCACTCGAAATCACCACCAACTGATCCACGCCACCAAGAAAACCACATTCAAGGAACGACTGGACAACAACGCCTACACCAGCAAGGAACTCTTCAACATCGTCAAAGAGATCTCCAAACCCAGCGCCGGAAACAACGACATCACCCCATCGCAAGACCTCTGCTACTCGCTCGCCTCGTTCTTCCACAGCAAGATCGCAGACATACACAACAGCTTCAGCATACGGCCGACGCACCCTACAACCGCACCAACACCCCCCACCACCACCCTCCGCGCCTGGACCCCGATCAACACTGAAGACACCATCCGCACGATGAACTCCATCCACTCCGGATCACCAACCGACCCCTGCCCTCACCACGTCTTCAACAAGGCAGACTCTGTCATCGCACCCCATCTACGGGACATCATCAACGCCTCGTTCGACACCGCAACCTTCCCAGAGAGCTGGAAACATGCCGAACTCAGCGCCCTACTGAAGAAACCATCAGCAGACCCCACCGACCTCAAAAACTACTGCCCCATCTCGCTCCTCCCGTTTCCTGCCAAAGTCATCGAGAAGACCGTCAACAGACAGCTGGCCACCTTCCTCGAGTGGAATGGATCCCTCGACCACTCGCAGTCGGGCTTCCAGGCCAACCACAGCACCGAGACCGCCCTCCTCGCAGCCACCGACAACATTCAAACCCTGCTCGACAACGGGGAAACAGTGGCCCTCATCCTCCTGGACCTCTCCGCGGCGTTCGACATGGTCTGCCACCGTACCCTAGTGCAGTGCCTCAACAACATCGGAATCCAGGAGAAGGCACTGGACTGGATCATCTCCTTCCTCGCCGGAAGAACACAGAGAGTCTGCCTCCCCCCGTTCAGATCAGAAGCCACCGAAGTCATCTGCGGCGTACCACAAGGATCATCACTCAGCCCCACGCTGTTCAACATCTACATGAGCCCCCTCGCGGCCATCGAACACCAACACAACCTCAACATCATCTCCTACGCCGACCACACCCAGCTGATCATCTCCCTCACCAAGGACCCCGCCACCGCCAGAACCAACCTACACGAAGGGATGAAAGACGTAGCCGAGTGGATGATGAACAGCCGCCTGAAACTGAACTCAGATAAGACGGAAGTCCTCATCCTGGGATCGTCGTCCTCCGCCTGGGACGACTCCTGGTGGCCCCCTGCCGTGGGCAGCGCACCCAAACCAGCAGACCACGCACGCAACCTGGGCTTCATCCTGGACTCCTCCCTCTCCATGACCAGACAAGTCAACGCCGTCTCCTCGTCATGCTTCAACATCCTTCGCATGCTACGTAAGATCTTCTGGTGGATCCCCACCGAAACCAGGAAGACGGTCACCCAGGCCCTCGTCACCAGCCGACTGGACTACGGCAACTCCCTCTACGCCGGAACCACTGCAAAACTCCAGAAAAGACTCCAGCGCATACAGAACGCCTCAGCACGACTCATCCTGGACATCCCCCGATACAGCCACATCTCCGCACACCTGAGAAACCTGCACTGGCTCCCCGTCAGCAAGAGAATCACGTTCCGACTCCTCACCCACGCACACAAAGCTCTCCACAACCAAGGCCCAAGATACCTCAACGACCGCCTGAACTTCTGCACTCCCACCCGCCAGCTTTGATCAATCAGCCACACCCTCGCCGCCGTCCCCCGCATCCGAAGAGCCACAACGGGAGGAAGATCCTTCACCTACCTGGCCGCCAAGACATGGAACTCCCTCCCCACCCACCTCCGCCTGACCCAAGACCACCTCGCCTTCAGGAAGCTCAAGACCAGGCTGTTCGAGCAGTAGCGGACCCCACCCCAAGCGCCTTGAGACCCTCAGGGTGAGTAGCGCGCTATACAAATGCTCTGATTGATTGATTGATTGATTGATTGATTGATTGATTGATTGCAGCAAGCAGTTGAGAATTTTTAAAGACAGAAGTGTTTATTAGCTTGTGAGGTGCGTTATCATGGCGCTATAGTCTATATGTTTTTTGTATACAGGGTTACTCCTAAGGGGGGTTTGAATATTAACCACATGGCTGCTGGGCGTTCCCCCCCCCCTGTGCTGGAAAATGCCATTTTAGTGGCACCATGACGAGCTCAGCTCGTCATCAGCACACGACACCCGTGGGTGATGACGAGCTGAGCTCGTCATCAGCATCGAAAGGGTTAAAGGCTTCTACAGCTATACTGTATACTTACCTTTGGCTATGGGGGCAGGGCTGACTTCCAACTTTATGATCTTTGCTATGAATTTTATCTATTGTGTGGAAGTAAACTCTTAAGCACCTCAAAGAATAGAATAAATACTTGGAGTGACGTCAAATTCAAGACTGAGGTCTCTTAGTGGAGGGCATATTTTTGGGGCAGAAGTGGAACAGTCCTGGGTCACGGGGTCAAGACACCCCTACGGTTTGCATGCAAATGCATTTCGGCGCAATTCCCTTAGCCCCCACAGTGTGACTTAGGGGCCGATTAGGATGGCGGTGAACCCCGATCCTCCGGGCTGGTGGAAGCCACCGCAGGCCTGGAGGATGCGATTCACCGCAGCGGCCACAGAATACACCCACCGCCAGATTAGGATGGCGGTGGGATTGCGGTGGGAACAGCAAGGACGGCAGGTCCGTCCGCCGCTGATCTGCGGGGTGTGGAGGGCCATTTGGTGGCGGTGTCTGCAAGACACCGTCAGTCAAATTAGGATGTGCATCGTCACATGCTTTTCCACCGCGGCTTTTCCGCCTTGGAAAAGCATGTGGTCTTTGGTGTTTGGGGGCCCGTTGCGGGCCACCAGGGTGTTGGGGGGCGGTTTCTGCCGCTTTGTGCATGTAAATAGTAATCATGCATATTTAACCTTGCGATGGGTGCTGCTTCAAGGATGCAGGATGTGACAGCCAGGGTGGCGGTCACATCCTAATTGCACCGGAGAGACCGCCGCTGCCCCTGCAGACAGTCCCTCCACCTCGAGGGTGGCAGACGGACGCCATCCTAATAGGCCCCTTCATTTTGGACTCCAAACAGCTAAAGCAATCTCTACTTGGAATTGACGTCAAATTGCTCTGTTGGGGGTACTTTGCTTCAAAATGCCGGTTCCTTTTGAAGGAACTGTTAAGTCCGGTCGCTAAAGGCGGACAGTTTCTGAGCTGTCCCGGTGGTGGCAGCGATGGTACGAGGCTGGGCTAGGCGCACTCAGTAGCTAGCCAGAGGATAATGCAACTAAGGCCTTAAGCAAAAGGGTGTTTCTATGTTTGCAGGATTGTCGCGTAATAATGCTAGTACTTATGGCACAGGCTCTCGGTTGTTCAGCTTTCAACAGAGGACAGGGCCACGCCACCAGGTTCCAATCAGCCATATCTAGCCAGCGGATCACACTTCCTGCCTTTAGTTTAATAACTGAGAACCCCTTAGCTGTATTGCATGCAATCGCAGGTGCAGGGATTGGATTAGATCCCTCACTGTGGTGTGCTGCTTTATAAACTCAGTGAAGATGTATGGAAAAGAAATAGCAACATAAGTTCACCAGTCGATTGCTAATCAATTAGAAGCACTATGCTGTCATCCAATGATGTTCCTACGGAAAAAATCAACACACGATCAGGTGACTGGCGATATGTAAGACTAATTTAAAGGCTCCTCATGTGACACAATTAATGCTAGGCTAAATGTTCACAGTTGAAAGTCTGATGGGAATGCATCTGGTGCTAATCTTAGCTAAGGCTTAGCATGTTACAGCAACATAATTCAAAGTGAGGTCACTTGAGTACATTATCAACACTTTGAGTGAAAAATGTAGTATGTCCCAGGCACGTACATTTGGGGCCAAGGGTACAGGTTTGGTATCACGCAGTGTTGGTACAGCCTTGGGCCGGCGTTATTAGAAGTTGTGGTTGTGTCGGGACAGTACCTACGCACTGTAGGTTGGGGGTGTGAGTGAAAAGAGGGGGTCAGTCTTAGGGCATAGGGCTGGCATGTGTACTGCATCTATCGACAGAAAGCCAGAAACGCTAGTCATTTGTGTTTGTTTTTCTTTTATGTATGCTTGGATCCATGGCGGATACCTGGGAAGTGCTCCACACCGCAACAACTGAAGTAGGTGCACAGCCAAGGGGACATGTACACCGGGAACGGGAGTGTCAAGCAAAGGCATCAAGTGTGATGGGTGGTCAATACAACGGCTCAAGCGGTGCCAGCATGAGAAGGTGCTACCCATGCATTATAGTTGAGGTGTGCAATTGTCACCCATTTGTGTTGCCAGTTGTGGAAAATGAGCAGTGCACTGCATTACATGTGTATACTGTCATAACTTGACCAGGAGCACAAGTATTACGGAGGAGGCGTCACAACAACACCCTTGTTGTGAAACGGTTACTGCTATGACGGCGCCTGTGCTGGTGGGCGCCTTCATAATTGACAATGCGTGGTGTTAGGAGGCTCGGTAGTAAGAAGGTAGGCTTGCACAGGGCGTAGCCGTACAATGGTATAGTTGCACCAACAATGATTAGCATTGTCAAGTTCCTATGAGTAGGCCAGCCCCAGCTTTATGACCCTGCAACTAGGACAGGATTGGGTGGTCAGGAACACTGAAGTAGGTTGGTTTTACACGTCTAGGGCCAAGATGCGCTCTGTTATAGCGACTCTAGGGATTCCAAAGATAGTGTCTGTCCATCCAGAATAGGGAATGAAACCTTCGGACAGATCTTTAGGCCCAGTTAGTGGTGCATAGGGAGGCAACCTGTTGGTGCACCAGGGTACACCCAGACATTCCAGAGCCTCCAAAGGGAGGAAGCGAGTCTGCGAGGCCGTTGGGCCATTGGAAACGTACGTTTGTACACGTCCGGGGTTGAAACCATTGCAGAGAATTATTTCTTGTTTACGAAAGGAGTATAGGAACAAGATATGATCTTGCAAGGAGTTGGTAGGGCCCGATAGTTGGACTAAACATATGATGGCTAGGTGTGAGAATTTAAGGTTAGGGCATGATCTTTCAGTGTAGGAGGGTAGGGGGGGCAGATAGTTGGTCAACTACGCTGGCCTGTGGCGGTAAGGTCATGATTGGTGAGTAGTTAATTTAAGGTCCTTAGGAGGGCGGCGCCATTCTCGAATGGGGTCGTGCAAAGGGAAAGACAAGTGGTCTCCCATAGAACTCCAGGGACAGGTACAGCCTGTTGGGTACATGGGTGCGGGGGAGACAGTCACGCTTTCTCTAGGCTCTTTGGCCCCCTCGCACATGCAGAATGGTGCCAGTAAACAGCGCAGAGATGCAAGGGCCCCCTTTAATGGAGTTAATGTAGTATACGGGGTAACCGGGAGACCAACGTACCCTCACGGTAAGCAGGCCCTGTGCGCATGCGCACTTCGACAGAAGGGCGTGGTTTAATAGGGTGTACGGGGGTAACTGGGGAAGGGATGTGCCTCCACCCACGGTAAACGGGCCCTCCTGCACACGCACACTCTGTCAGGAGGGCGTTGTTAAATAGGGCGTACTGGGGTAACTGGTGAGGGGATTTGGCCCCACGGTAAACTGGCCCTCCTGCACATGTGCACTCATTCAGGAGGGTGTGGTTTAGTGATAAGGATGTGACACCAGTTATTGACCTTGCCATAGGCCAAAATAGGTATGCAGAAAATTAACTATTGTTAAATGTGAATTGATTTGTTAGTTTCGGATAGGAAATACCTTGTACTAGAAATATGTCAAGGTTAGCCATCTGAATATCGGAATATATCAATTGTAACATTTTCTGCGTAATTGTGTAAATATTGGTTATTTAAAATTTTTGATTTATTTTGTATATTTTAATAAATACGGCCGGGGGTCAAAAGATCCCACGCCTTCCAAAGAAAGCCCTCTCACGTCCTGTTAATAATATTATGTTGGTTAACGGAAGGGTGGGGGTCCTCCGGCAGTCCCTATGGAAAGGCGGGGCCAGCATCGGCCCCACCGCACTTATGGCAGAGCGCACCTGCCCCCACTCGCCGCGGGTTCCCTGGTGACCCGGAAAAGATGGAGTCACTTCCGGGCCACAAAGGGAACAAAGGCCAGGACGGTTAGAACCGGCCTGGCCTTCGAGGGGTTAAAAGGCAGTGCAGCGCGGGAGTCGGCCTCTTTGACTCCTGCGCGCCACGGCCTGCCCCTTCCAGCCTCTAGGAGGCTGTAATTAATTTGCCCACCCACCATCCCCTAAAAGCAGATGATTGTTATGGTGTGTTATGAAGGTTTTCATATTTGATTACGAGTGTTTATGTATGACAAAGTGTCTGATTAATACGTTTTGTTCCTTAGAGCTTTCTCCCGTTTTCAGGTCATCAAACGTCGTATTTATTACTATGCCTTGGTCAGGCGGTATGGTCATGATTGGTGAGCAGTTAATTTAAGGTCCTTAGGGGGGCGGCGCTATTCTCGACTGGGGTCGCCCAAAGGGAGAGACAAGTGGTCTCTCATAGAACTCCAGGGGCAGGTACAGCCTGTTGGGTTCATGGGTGCGGGGGAGACAGTCACGCTTTCTCTAGGCTCTTTGGCCACCCTGTATGTGCACAATGACGCCAGTAAACGGCACAGAGATGCAAGGGTCCCCGTTAATAGAGTTAATGGAGCATACGGGGTAGCCGGGGGACCAACGTACCCTCGGGGTAGGTGGGCCCTGTGTGCATGCGCACTTCGACTGAAGGGCATGGTTTAATAGGGCGTACGAAGGTAACTGTGGAGGGGATGTGCCCCAACCCACAGTAAACAGGCTCTCCTGCGCACGCGCACTCCGACAGGAGGCTGTTGTTAAATAGGACGTACAGGGGTAACTGTGGAGGGGATGTGCCCTCATGGTAAACGGGCCCTCCTGCACATGAGCACTCCTTCAGGAGGGCATGGTTTAGTGATAAGGATCTGACACCAGTTATTGATCCTGCCGTAGGCCCAAATAGGTACGCAGAAAATTAACTATTGTATAATGTGAATTGATTTGTTAGTTTCGGATAGGAAATACCTTGTACTAGAAATATGTTAAGGTTAGCCATCTGAATACCTGTATATATCAATTGTAACATTTTCTGCGTAATTGTGTAAATATTGTTTATTTCAAATTTGTGATTTATTCTGTATATTTTGATAAATACGGCCGGGGGGTCGAAAGATCCCCCGCCTTCCAAAGAAAGCCCACTCACCAGATTATCGCAACGGATGAGCCAGAACACCACCACCAACTGTACGTCACCTCCAACGTGTCATTGGCAACAAAGACCATGTGAATGCCGTCGCATGGCTGAGGAGGACAATGGAAGAGCACAAGAGGCCCTGGACTGATGTGAATGGTAAAAATAAGCAGAAACTCGCTACCAACATGGAAGCAGCTACCTATCCCGGAGGAGGGGGGCCAGCAGAACACCAGGAGCTGATTGACATGGAGAAAATTGAGGCCACAGTCATCATGCGGGGGCGGTGACACTGTCCAACATGACCCAACACTACATCAACAGGGTGCGCACTGACCAGGGAGTGGGAGGACAGGGGAGACCGGCCCAATGCACACATGCACAATTAAGCAGAGCCCACTGCACACCCACACTGACTCACAAGCATGTCCCTTATCCCACGGGAACACCTCAGCACACACACAAACACCAAGTAGTCCCACGTACACCTTGTGCCCAACGGGGCACCCACACAACACATCAACAAGCACACAACCAACACATGCACACGTGCGAAACACAGCAAACATGCATATACGTCAGCCACACTGACAATGCAGGAGGAACTACATGACGAGTAGCATGGCTGCTGTTCAATTACCATGACACTGGGCCCAATTCACAGAATGAACTTAAGACTCAATCCTAAACTTACTACTGTTTCGGTATTCACAGATTGCACTAACTACTTTTGGTATTCACAGAATGAACTTACTACTTTTGGCATTCACAGAATTCACTTACTACTTTTGGTATTCACAGAATGAACTTACTCATTTCGGTATTCACAGAAGTTAGGACTCCTAATTTTAGGACTCCTAAATGCCTTCGGTGAATACCGAAAGTCTTAAAATTAGGATTTTTCTCAATTTAGTAGTAGTAAAGTTAGGACTCCTAACTTTAGGACTCCTAAATGCCTTCTGTGAATACCGAAAGTCCTAAAATTACGATTTTTCTCAATTTAGTAGTAGTAAAGTTAGGACTCCTAACTTTAGGACTCCTAAATGCCTTCTGTAAATACCGAAAGTCCTAAAATTACGATTTTTCTCAATTTAGTAGTAGTAAAGTTAGGGCTACTAACTTTAGGACTCCTAAATGCCTTCTGTGAATACCAAAAGTCTTACAATTAGGATTTTTCTCCATTTAGTAGTAGCAAAGTTAGGAGTCCTAACTTTACTACTACTAAATTGAGAAAAATCCTAATTTTAAGACTTTCGGTATACACAGAAGGCATTTAGGTGTCCTAAAGTTAGGAGTCCTAACTTTACTACTACTAAATTGAGAAAATTCATAATTTTAAGACTTTCGGTATTCACAGAAGGCATTTAGGAGTCCTAAAGTTAGGAGTCCTAACTTCTGTGAATACCGAAATGAGTAAGTTCCTTCTGTGAATACCAAAAGTAGTAAGTGAATTCTGTGAATGCCAAAAGTAGTAACTTCATTTTGTGAATACCAAAAGTAGTATGTGCAATCTGTGAATACCAAAACAGTAGTAAGTTTAGGATTGAGTATTAAGTTCATTCTGTGAATCGGGCCCAATGTACACAGCACGACACTGAGGTGGCTGTGTGCGGACCACAACCAGAAAAGAGGAGGTCACACTCAGACACAAACACCTGCACAAACAACCCCTGGCATCAACGACACACCTGTGGCAAACCATGCCAAAGAGTCACAACTCAACAAAGAGCACACGTTACCCAAGCCTGCCACATCTCAGCACTGTGGAAGCACAGAACTGACAGGCACACCACATGAAAGGGACCAGTGGCAGACAAATCAGAGCTGCAGGAGTGAATCAACCACCGTGTAGAATACACACACAAGAAGGAATGCACCTCGACATGGACAACATCCGGGTACAACAGCAGCACCTCCACAACAGCACACAGGACACTACTGGTGTTGCACATGTGCACGACAAGGGAAATCACATCTCGCACAGCAGGAAACTGTACATGACAATGTACAAATGCAACCTGTAACCTGCAAATATGTATTGTTCACACCTGCTGTGTTTTTGGCAATTTTGTACTGTCCCATGATTGCCAGAGACGGCCACAACATCACATGCTTTTGGTACTCCTGGAACTGGGATCTATGTTGCATTGGTGCATACAAAGATGTTGTACAACACACAAAATGCAATGATCATCTTGCACACCATCTCCGGGCTGTACAGGAGCTTTCCACCATCATGTGGGCTGCATTGTACTGTCTCTGGGCGCGTGTGTTTGGGTCTCAGAGGGGTGTCATCATCCAAGGGCGGAGTGCATATCCTTGATCACCTGTGACGGAGCAGGGAGAAAAGAGTCAATACTTGGTTCGTCAAGATGTGATGGCAGGGCCACTAATCCAGTGACGCCTGTGCTGGCTGTGTGTGGAGTGAGTGTAAGCCAGTCCTCAGGGAGTAGCAGGTGCTAGCAACAATTCCAACAGTTATCAGGCACTCAGACATGCAATGCAGAAATACAAGGGGGGATGACTTAAGTTGCACAGGGTCAGTGGTCCCAGATGCACAGCGGCCAACATGGGCCCACTGCAACGGGACGCTGACCTGCGGGAGACTGGGATAGGGTCATGAGTGTGGAGCAGATTTCCGTAGATGTAAGAGGAGCATGTCATGGAGTTTCTTGGAGGACAGTAGCAGGTGTACCTCCAGGGCATGATGCAGTGGGCACATGCCAGCTGTGTTCGGCAACGTGAAGGGTATAGATGCCACGGACTCATGCAGACACCAAGTCTGAGCCTGCCCATAACTGATGATAACCCCCAGGCCACAGGCCACAGGCTCAGACACCAACGATGTTCCGCCGGAGGCTGATGGTCACTCACGGCATACAGGGTTAATGGCACCACATGATGACAGCTTGCATTGCAAAGGGTTAGTGGCACCACGTGATGACGGCTTGTGTTGCATAGGGCTAGTGGCTCCACGTGATGATAGCCTGCCATATGGAATTATGCCTCACTGATCGAAGTGTGCCTGGCGCTATGGCTGCTGCCAGGGACTAGGGGTCACTGCCATTCAGGACCGAGGACACAGTTCCACATGTGGGACCTACTATGATGAAGGGGACGCCAGTGGGGTTTGTCAATGTGAAAGGAGTAATGTGGCCCAGCGTCGCTGGGGCCAGCGATGGTCTGCAATGGTCTGCGGAGGCTGCAGTGCCTGCAGGACTGGGGCTTGGAGCTTTTCGCAGCACGTGGTGGGCCCTCCTTAACACACAACGGTGTCAGGAGGTGAACAGTGCAGCCTTTGGGCGCTGGGGCGTGCAGTACTGATCTGGGTATCAGCATCCTGGGATGCAGCAGGTGCACAGGGTCACACGCCCTGCTGCTTACGGCGTCGGCCTCGTGGCAGACTGCAAGGCGCAGCCCTGTCAGTGACATTGGCTTTTCCATGCGAGAACCACACTCTGCACCACAGGGTATTTGTCCACACCCCTGCGCAGCCCTGGCGTACTCAGGGCCAACCCACTACACTCACACACACAGGGGTGGAGGCAGCATGCAACATTTCCTCAATCTGAGCCATGGCCTGGTATGACATGGTTGTGTCCACTGTTCACTACTCTCCAGTCACTAGCAGTTGTGGTCTGCATGGACAAATCTGTGGTTTACCTACCCGTGTCTGTCATGCACATCCACCCCTCACTTGTCGTGTACATTCCCATTCACTGGTCACTTGCATCCTTCGCACATGGCTGCATTCCACATCTACACACGCTCAGCTGTTGTGTGACTGTGGTGCCATGATGTGGCTGTATTGTGTGCAGGGGTAACCCAGGTTCACCATGGAGTAGTGTTGTCGAGTCTGGTAGGTGGACATGTTGATTGCCATGTTGTATGTGGTTTGGTCACGCTGTTCATTCCAACAGTTGTGTGTTATGTGATTGCATCTCGTCTGAGGGAGATAGGGGTTGAGGGGTCCGCACTTAGTTTGCTGACCTCCTTCCTCGGCCAGAGGGAACAGAGAGTTAAGCTGGGGGAGTTCCTATCTCCATCCCTTCCTGTGCAGTGTGGGGTCCCTCAGGGGTCGGCATTAAGTCTGACCCTTTTTAACATTTATGTGACCCCACTTGCCAGGCTCATTAGATCTTACGGGATGGAGGTAGTCTCCTATGCCGATGACACGCAGATATTGATGTCTCTCGCCCAACCTGTCATCTCGGATGCCTCCAATTTTAGACACTGCATGGAGGCAGTGGCTCAATGGATGATTTGCAATTCATTGAAGCTCAATGGCGAGAAGACAGAAATTCTGGTGTTCGGAGGTAAGGAGGACATTTGGTCGGCGGAATGGTGGCCTTCATCTTTGGGCGTGTGCCCAACACCCACTGCCCTGGCCAGGAACCTAGGAGTCATGATTGACCCTTTTTTGGGGTTGGGTCAGCAAGTAAGTAGGACCATTTCCACCTGCTGGGGCATAATAAACATCCTGAGGAAGATAAAACATTACCTGTCCCCTCAAGCCAGAAAGCAAATTGTAATAGCATTAATAGGCTCAAGACTCGATTATTGTAATGCCTTATACCTTGGCATTAACAAGAGTCTGATAATGCGACTTCAAATGGTGCAGAATGCTGCCGCGAAGTTTGTGCTAGATCTCCCTAGGCGGGCCTCTGCCACGGCTGCCAGGAAAGCATTGCATTGGCTTCCAATTGATGCCAGGATTTCTTTTAAGTCCCTTTGTCTGATCTATGGGGCCCTGTCCACTAACAAATCTGGAGGCCTGAGGGATCTGTTAATTCTATAAACTCCTATGTACTGTATTGAAATTTGTTAGATTGTAACTTTTTTGTACCTTGTCTTTTATGATATTAATTTTATCGAATAAAGAATATTTGACTGACTGACTGACTATAAACTCCTTCCAGATCCTTGCGCTCTGCTAACAAATTCTTGCTATCAATCCCCCGTGTCCGTAGAGCTAGGTGGGGTGGCAGAGTCTTTTCAACTTTGGCTCCAAGGTTGTGGAACTCTCTGTCATCTGAGATTAAAACCCTTCCCTCAAAGCATGCCTTTAGAAAGGCTCTTAAGACGTGGCTATTCGCCAAAGCCTATCCTTAGCTCTGGTTTTGCCTTTTTTTGATTTTCTTTTGTTAGGCGCCTTAATGCCTACGGGCTTAGTCGCGCGTTACAAATTTCATTTCATTCATTCATTCATTCAGGTGTGTAGTGTGTTGATTTGGCGCTTACCAACAAGCAGTCCAGTCCCATATGTGCCATCCTGGAAGCGCTGGTTGATCATGGACTGTCGAAAGATGTATGAATCATGCACACTGCCGGAGTAGTTTGCAATGACATTGTTGAAGAGTCCCCGCAGGTCCACTATTGCCTGCACAGTGATGGAATGCGTGTGCTTTCTGTTGCAGTAGTGGTGTGCTGTATCTGCAGGGGGCACAAGTGGGACATGTGTACAGTCTATTGCCCTAACACGGCCGGGAATCTAGCTATGGCGAAGAAGCCTTGCTTGGTCTCCTGCTGTTCCTGCGCAGTGTGGGGGAAGTGTAGGTACTGGGGAATGAAGCTGAGGATGGCATCCAGGACACGTGTGATGAACTTTGAGAGGACTGGCTGTGAGACCCCTCAGACTCTGGCAGTTGTTGATCGGAAGGTACCAGAGGCCAATGTTGTGAAGCATTTTAGAATCAAGCTTAATTTACTGATTCATGCCCTTATATAGGTATAATTCACATTGCCCTTATATGGGCATATAAATCTTACCCGTATTTCTACATAACCCATCCAGTCCAAATACAGGCATGGCTACTTCACTAGTTCCAAAAAGCCACAACGATTTCTTGGAAAACTCGGCTTCAGCAGTCAGGGACATCCCATTACTTGAATATTGATTTGTCCTAGAAATCATGGCATTTTCAAAGAACTCCCATTCCCTTGGGGTTCTTTGATGACATTATTATGTCTGACTTTACGTCAAACTTGGCACCTTCAAGGCATAAATATGCCTACATTTGCCCTAGCAAACACACAGTGGTTCGGAGCAGCTCGATTATCTACTTGCCCGATACAGCTCGCTACAGCAAGTGCCGAAGGAAGGCGACCCTCCAGCTGATGCACTGACAGAGAAGCTGTCCTTTCTCTTGCTGAGAATCCAGCTCCAGTGTTTCCAAGCTACCCTCGCGGGGTGTTGGGAAATCGAGTCTCGAGACAGAGATACCAGTCCTCTTTCATTCTAAAACTAAGGTACGGAGCCGATTATACCCTAAGAGAACTCTTGGTTAGATTCTTGGCAAAGACAAACTAAACCTATGCCACACCTCACTTACTTCTTCCCTCGTACGAGACTTAGGTTAGGTACATTGGGGTAGGCATATTTTAGAAGCACCAGTTGAGTACTTTTAACCATTGTTATTTATGTATGTATTTATCTATGATTTAGGAACCATACAATGCTTTTACAGTATTATTTTATAATACTCTTCTCACTGTACGCATTACACTTTGCAACCAGTATTACGATTGTAGCAGTTCATTTCTTTTGCATGAGAAAGAAGACTATTTAACAAATCCTTTTATTGAAAATGCCTGTCTCTCTATTTCTCTGCACCTCTGATGAAACGAAGCATACACAAATGACTGTGTAAAATATCTATCTATTGTTTCCCCGACTCTGAAGATTAGTTTTATTCTTGGGGAAACAAAGTTGTCATGTTTATGTGGTTGTCCGAAACTAATCCCTTCTTGTGTGTTCGAGAACGTTTCTAGTGACCTCTGAGCTAGCTGGCACTCACAATTAAGTCTAATATATTCGATAGAGACCTAGTCGATCTAAGTCCTACGTCAAATCTACAGGATATATTATTCCAATGCGCAGAGCCTATTGGGAATATAGGAACTACACTACATGGGTCCCAACGTTTAGTAAGGCACTAATTTAACGCTAGATACTAGAGTAACTCAGTCGTGATTTTCACAGAGACCCCTTTTTCCCGTAAAATACTCCAAGAGACATCGGGAGTGGGTAAAAGGATAAAATATCCGCCATAACTGAGTAGGACAAATATCCTATGTGTTTGTTTTGGTTTGTTCAATGTTGAAGGATACAGTGTTCCAAAATATTGTGCACCTTATCTTAGTTTCCTTGAAATTTGCTCTGCAAACTTTCAGTCAACAAAATGGCCGACAAGAATAATCCTGGGGCCAGTGGGGCTGCAGCTTCAGCCCAACCGATCTTAGACATTACAGGTTTCTAACAAAATGACCCGAATGCAATAAACATCCTGGAAAACTTAAGGAAAACCATTGCTATAAAACTTATAATGCATGGCTTATCACCTAGAGGTGGTAGGGTCATTTTTGTCATAGAGGCACATGAATATTGGCAGACAGAGGGATTCTATTTATTGATTGTCTTCCCTCAAGCAAATCCAGTAACACATGTGTTCCACTTCTACAAAGTAGAATAACCTCCATCTGAATATGTTCCTTTCAAGGAAATTGAAATTCCACTAACATACCAAGAGCATCAGCTCTGGTTTAAAGGCGCCCTACAAAATCAAAATCACATTACCAGGCTCGGTCTACTAGGTAGACCAGGATCAACATGGCCGGTACTAGCCAGCTATACACCACAGCCTGACAGTGAAGAAATGTCAAGTGAAGAACTATTAGTTCAACTAAAACAACTAATAAAATACATAGACAATTGGTTCAATATGTCATGCATACTCTAACAGTCCATCCTCCTATAAGGATTCCACAGCAAACCCCTCACCAGGGGAAAACAAATAAAACCACACCACAGAGTATACAATCAGTCATTGGTAAATTGCCAGTAAAAATGGAACAAAGGCCATTCTGGATAGCTCAAAAAATTACTCAAATCGAGGCAGTATTTCCTGATACTACACCTCATAAGAAACACAGAATTTTAACAATCTGTTTACCAATGGGGATCGCAACACACCTGGAGGACTGCGACACTTGGGGTACAGTCTTTGCTGTAATCTACACAAAAACACATGGAGTCCCATCTATGGCGGTGATACCAGACGTCCTGAAACAGATTCAAAATTAATACGGGGCAGAGCCTGCTTTAAATCTGGATATGAAATTTATGAAAGACTTAAAAAGGTCTCTGCTATAATATTAGCTAAAATTAAAGGTGAAGCAGCATTCATGGCGATCCGTTAAAATATAAGAAAAATAGATATAACTGAGCAACTGGCCAGAATAATAGAAAAATCCTACAAAGAACTAGGAAGATCTAGTTTGGGTTGGAAACCAGTCGACCCCCACCAACAGAAATTTCTGAAAAGGTCTTTATTAAAAACACTCTCACCACTCCTAAAAAGAAGTGGGAAAATACTAAACAAACTTCTAATCAGAAGCGTTCTCAGTCCAGAGGTAGGTCTCCTCAAAAGGAGCCCTCTGAAAAGAGGTATAACCACAGGAACAGGGATAATTTGAGAAAACCTGATAGATATCAAGATACTGATACACGTTACCCTTGTGCCTTTCAGACTTCTTCACAGAAATCAGAAAGAAGAGGATGGTCAGAACAAAAGGAAGAACGCGTGAAGTCCAATGATGATCAACACGTTCCAAAAAATAAGAAAGCTCAATTCAACAAAAAGAAGGTAGCAGGCCTAAAAATCAGACATGCCGAAGTTCTTGAGGACACAACACAAGAACGGAGAGTGGGCCCAGACAATGCTGGACAGCGCAGCAGAGGTCATCATAGCTCGCAGGAGCTTGAAGGATCATCTGGAGACAGAAGACTTGAATGAGTACATTCAAGTTGAAACAGCTGATACCAGGGTTAGTGCAACCCATAAGTTATACGAAGTAATGCTCCGGATGGAGAAGGACATAACTAGGAAAATAAGAGCACTCTTTTGGGAGAAGCTCTCTAAGGGTTATGACATTCTTCTAGTTGAAAAAGACTGGCCACCAACATTTGTCAGGAAGTGCCCACATGCCGAAGACATCATAATACCAGCCTTCTCGAATCATAGTCCAATTCATTTAAAATACACCAATGCTAGAAAATAGGCAGCAGCCCAGCTTCCAGCATTATATAAAAATCATGTGGGATGGGATGAGGATTCACCTCACCATAAAATCCCATTAAAATCACGACCAACTGCACAAAGGCAGTATCTAGTAAAGCAAGAAGCTAAAAAACAGGTCAGGTCAGATCAACTTGAATACCAAGGGGTGATTGAAACATGCACCTCGTCCATGAACAATCCTTTGTTTTATGTCTCCAAACCAGAAAATACATATCGTCTAGTTTTGGACTACAGACATTTAAACTCTTGTTGCAAAACCTTTGCAGTACAAAATGCACACAGTGCAGCACTGATTAATAACACTGTGAGCCAAAAATACAAAACCACATTAGATATTTCTAGCATTTTTATCTGACAAAACATTGCACCTGAAAGCAGGAACTTGACCGCTTTCTCAATTATGGGGACAGAGCGTCACTTCTGTTGTCTTCCCCTGGGATTCAAGAATAGTCCAGGGTTATTTTCATCCAGAGTAGCAGAGTTACTACAAACGTATGATGATGAGGCATTATCTTATGTTGATGACATCTATCTTACAGGCGATGATTTGGAAGGGCACTTGAACAGAGTGAATACAATTATACATGGATTCGCCTCTGAAGGGTACAAATTCAACTTTAAAAAATCAAGAACCGCCCACCTCAATGTCCTGTTTCTAGGATATGAGTTATGAAGTGAAGGCAAAAGCCTGGCAGCCAACGTGTTAGAAAAGTGTGCGCTACTCCAACCTCCAAAAAAGCTGAAAAACTTATAGTCAATTTTAGGTTTCCTGAATTTCGGAAGAACATACATTCTAAATTACACAGAAAGGGTTAAACCTCTCTACGAATTAATCAAAGCTGATTTAAAAACTACTAAGTGGACTCAAAAACACAGAAATGTTGCTTTCAGTGCAATCAGACATGTTAGCAACAACACATTTACAGACACGTGTAAACGTACGCAACCTTGTAATCAGAATAATTCCAGGAAGATGCGGATTCACGTACTTAACCTTTAATGAAGGTGAAAATGTACCAATTGCTTACAAATCATACTTGTACACACAAGCTGAAATGAAATCCACTTCAACAGAAAAAATTCTGACCGCGGTTCAAACTGAAGTAGCAAAAGAGAGAGCCCTCGCACAGGGTAAACGCATAATGGTCGTTACTCCTGTACCGGCCCTAGAGGCGGTAACAAAAGCGAGCATTCCATATTCAAAGGCTTTACATCCAAGATGGATACAATTGGTTAACTCTCTTGCTGCAACAGATGTTGAATACGTTTTTGACCCTTATTTGAAAACACAAGAATTTCTACAATACGAACAAGAAATTCCTCTGCCAACTGAAATTCAGCCTCTAGAACAGTTCAAATGTATAATCTATACGGACGGATCAGCACAACCCGCAATTGGGGGTAAACAAGCTTATGGTGCTGCGTGCGCAATCGTTAAAGGTCGCTGGCGTGATGGTAAATTCCGACCTATGGTCACAAAAACACAATCTCTCGGAGACTGTACAGCTCAGCGAGCTGAACTACAGGCTTTCAAGATGGCGCTTGAAAATACTGATTGCGAATTCCCCACACTCATAGTGTGCGATTCGTATTACTGCGTCCAGTCTTACAATGAATACTTGCAGAACTGTGTTCAAGACGGTTTCAAAGATCCAGAAGGTGGCACAATCAAGCAAAAGTTGCTTTGGGAACAAGTATTTCAATTACAGAAAGAACTACAAAAGACTCACGTGATCCATTCACTGAGTCATCAACGTGATGGCGTTCATGTTGCAGGGAATCTATTGGCTGATAAAGCTGCGAAGGCAGCTGTGCAAATGGCTTCCGTAGCGGCAATCATTCATTCAAAAACAAAAATAGACGGCAAAACAATGCTAGCTGCCAATGCCACAAGCAAAGGCAGCCGTGTAGCATTACCTCTAAACTATCCACTCGAATATGCATACATAATTGATGCCAACTCCGTCCCTTTTGCTTGAATCCCTGGAGTAGGGGATAGAGTAATACCAAACAGGAGACATAGAGGACCTTTGGTACAAGACACATATGGGAGAGGGTCTGATACATCAAGGGATCTCTAAGTCCATTCTGGAATTAAAAGAGACGTACTGGTGGCCAGGGTTGAATGCCCACATTCACAAGTTTGCAATTAATTGCCATGACTGCAACAGAGATCGCAGCAAAGAACTCCACCAGATACCTGACTACAGTGTAGCTAGCTCAGTACAGACGCCATTGTTAGACAGCATTAGGCTTTCTACACGCAGACGTCACTATGGACGAATGAGATCCCACAACTATTAGGACAGATTTATTTGGATGTGGCCTCAGCGCTCGGCTGACGCCTGAATTGTTATAAAAGATTTGCCAGTCTTTATAGGCACATACGCAATCGGCACGCTACATTCTGACCAGGGTCCTGCGTTTAGCTCCAAAGCTTACAAAGAGGCCATGGCCAACCTGGGCGTTGCATTGCGGTATTCGAGTCCATTCCATCCTGAGGGAAGTTCGGTTGTGGAAAGAAAAAACTGTGACATAAAGCAATCTATAACAGCTAGGGTACTAGGCTTGGGTGACGGGTGGGGCAAACATCTAATAAGTGTCCAACGTAGTCTTAACAATCTGCCAAGAAATTCTCTGGGTGGAATCACTCCATATGAAATGCATTTTGGTACTAGAATGCTTGTCCAGGACCTCGATCGTCACACTTCAGTGGTGGAACAAAAACCCTTTGATATCAAAGAACGTTTGGCTGTTTTGCAGGACTTAAACAAGAAAAGAAGAAGTCAAAGCAACAGAATACAGAAGCCAATGACCACTGAAGGAGAACCACCCGTCCCAGCAAGGGCTGTCTGGATTCCAAAGATTGGGGATCTAGCCAGAGAAAAGATCGCGGATAAGAAGGAATTTGGGCCTTCTTACCGAAAACCAGTACCTGTACTTGCAATCCACGTATCAAGAACAGTGTTACTGCCGCCTCTTGCTGGAAAAAAAGAGAACAGGTTCGTATTTATCGACCTGGTCAAACCACATCATGTGTTCGATAATGAGTAGTAGGCCCAGTGGACTACAAAGATGTAGCAGAATACCAAATCTTGCTACTATCCAAGAGGTTCAAACTGAGAGTCTCATCACCTTTGAAGAATCTGCAGTGAGAAAAGAAGGACTAAGCATTAAAGCAATAGAACTTGTGCCTCTTGAGACCCAAATAACAGTTCGCCAAGACACTCATGTCTACAAGGATGTAGCATCAGACTACACTAATATGACAAAGGATCCAGTAGCCCCAGTAATGTCAAAAATATTGACAGAACTGCCTTTGGCTATTTCATCAACTTTGATATGTTTTCTGAGGATCCCAGTGAGCCTGAAACGACACCAGCAAATAAAACTTTTAAAGATCAAGTAACAGAACTCTTTCAGCAACTTGAAAGAACCTATCTGGTTTCACCATGGGTTGAACTTTGGATTGTGCTTGGTGTACTTTTTCTCCTACTTTGGCTAATCCTGGCTGCTCGTGTGCGTCTTCCGTACGCTGGAGTCTACCGGCACATATGCCGGTAGACTCCAGCATACGGAAGACGCACACGAGCAGCCCGTAATCACTGAATACTGACTCTAATCACAAAAGGGACGCTGAACAAGATTTCTGTTCAATGAAATTAAATAACTAGAAGGGATTCGTGAATAACAAGACAACCTGGTCTCCAGTGGCTATACTACCCTCTACTTAAGGGGAGGATATATTTTAAGCTGTTGCACCCATACAATCAAACTTCAGTTTGGAACCACATACTGAGTGCCCAAAACAAGATCCTTGACATATCCAGTTCTGAGTTTAAATACTTGGATACTTCTATAGATCGCGGGCCATAGTCAATACTCCCAAGGGATAGACGAGTACAAAAAGGACAATGAAGTCTACCATTTTATTAAAGGTGAATGCATGAATCAATGTAACAAGCACAGAGAGTCTATAAAC
Source organism: Lissotriton vulgaris (assembly GCF_964263255.1). Lineage (NCBI taxonomy): Eukaryota > Metazoa > Chordata > Amphibia > Caudata > Salamandridae > Lissotriton > Lissotriton vulgaris. Next base: position 1,347,079,125 of record NC_141694.1, on the reverse strand, counting down.
TGGTATTGAGAAAGATGGATTGATTAATTGAGCCATCGAAACGCGTCAATGCCAAATTTATACACAATCCAAATATCTGGCATTGGTTTAAAGAAGTCATTTGTGAAATGTACATTTCCATGCTATTGATATTGTGTAGTGATGCATGTGTAGATTGTCAAGGCATATTATACCTGTCTGGATTTTTTACTCTTCAGTATGTTTTTTAATTATGTTGGATTCGATTTTTAATGTATTGTGTTTTTTTTAAACCTTGAGATATTTAGTCTATAGATAGGCCACTCAATTTAATGAAATTGTGTTTATGTAAACAATAAATGTATGTGCAATTTTAATCTTTATAGTGGTTTCCCCGTTACATATGGTTCAATCTTCAGGTGTAGAAAGAGAGAAAGTTGAAGGAGTGTTACTTCTTGGTGTGCAAAGAGGTGTGTGATATCTATGATTTTTATAGCAATCTACCCAAAGGGATTTTTTCCTTTTCACTGTGTAAGTGCCCTATTCCCATTGGGTTCATAAGGGGCCCCTCTTATTCCAAGCGTTCCTAAAGCTAAGACAGATGGGGAGTGCCATTATGGTCTTCACTGAACATCTCTTCTATTCGATATTGATACTTTAAGCAGAATGAAAGCCATTCTTTTACAAAAAGCTGTGCCACTAACCTCTTCCAAAGAGACGTATGAACTACAAGTTGAAAGATCCTCCACAGAGATACATGCCCTTTTATCCACAAACTGTCCAATACATTTTGTAGAAATGTTAGGTCTTATCTTAAACATTTCTGATACCGGTGGTATTGTACATGTACTTAAGACAGTTTTTTTCGGGAAGGTTAGCACCTTTTGAAGCAGTCCTCGGCATTTTCCAAACTTCGTGCACTCTGTGTTTGGCGGCCTGCCTCTCATTTTGGGACTCGTAGCAGGAATACTTTTTTTGTTCCTTCTGCTCCGATATGGCAAGTCTGGTCAGCAACGACACCCAAATTACCATCGAGAACACTCTCCTGGCAATGAAGTATTGTGAGGGCATGATACAGATCCTGGGCCTGGCTCGTCTAAGAGACCGGAATACCATGTGGTTCCTATCATTCCGACCAATCTGGCAAAATTGCATCTTACCTGTTCTATGATGCCTGCTATGTGGAGAAGAATGCATGTTGGATGTTTGTCTAACACCTCCATTAGCACTGCCAACAGATGTTGATACCCTGCTTCGTTCGGTAACGTCCCATGCATTGTGTTGTCCCCAGCGGCTACCAATCCTGATGACGTCATTCATTGAGATATCACAGATGCAATCTGCTGACGATTTGATACGTGGATCGACAGGCAGACATGAACCACCTTCATACCCATCTCTGACAAACATTGCTAATGCGTTTAACGCTGACGGCGATGCTTCACATTTTTGTGCTATTGGTTTACTTAATGAAGTGGTCCAACTTTCACCTACTGTGGTAGACGATTTCTTTGCCAGCTTTGAATATTTGATGTTTTCTCCTAACAACGAGAATGATTTTTGAAGTTAGCACACAGCGTTCTATGAGACTCTGTATTCGACCTTCACGTTTCAAAACAAAACTTCCAGCTTTAGGAACTCTATTTTTTCTACGATTTGACTTTTCCTAAATTGAATTGTTTTGCAGGCACAAAGTAAACTGCTTAAAGTAGAGCTATTCTTAGAGAACAAGAATTCTTTGAAACACTTATGAGAGACAATATAAAACCTAGTCCACAACCTAAACAGTATATTCTGTCATGGAATGGTCTCATTTTTTTTCTTCTGTATTTAAGAGCCATTTCCTCAATGTATTTTCATGACTCATTCTGATAAGCATTTTTTTCAAGTTTCACAGTACATGCTTTGAATGATAATATTGCATTTTAAATGCGTACCGCGCAAATGCTCATCTTTCATGTACAACCATTTCAAATGCATTCTATGTATTTTGGGAGGGATTTTTTACACATCTTGCTTTAGATTTGTTTAAACATGCTTAGAATTTAGTAATATCGAACATGATGAATTGGAGTGGGTGTTGTGAAGCATTTTAGAATGAAGCGGAATTTACTGATTCATGCCCTTATATAGGTATAATTCACATTGCCCTTATATAGGCATAGAAATCAAGCCAATATTTAGACTTAACCCATCCAGTCCAAATACAGGCATGGCTACTTCCACTAGTTCCAAAAAGCCACAACGATTTATTGGAAAACTCGGCTTCAGCAGTCAGGGACATCCGCTTACTTGAATATTGATTTTTCCTAGAAATCATGGCGTTTTCAAAGAACTACCATTCCCTTAGGGTTCTTTGATGACGTTATTATGTCCGACTTTACGTCAAACCAGGCACCTTCAAGGTATAAATATGCCTACACTTGCCCTAGCAAACACACAGTGGTTCGGAACAGCTCGACTATCTACTTGCCTGACGCAGCTCACCACAGCAAGTGCCGAAGGAAGCTGACGCATTGACAGAGAAGCTGTCCTTTCTCCCGCTGAGAATCCGCTCCAGTGTTTCCAAGCTCCCCTCACGGGGTGTTGGGAAATCGAGTCCCGAGACAGTGATACCAGACCTCCTTCATTCTAAAACCAAGGTACTTAGCTGATTATACCCTAAGAGAACTCTTGGTTAGATTCCTGGCAAAGACAAACTAAACCTATGCTACACCTCACTTACCTCTTCCCTCGTACTAGACTTAGGTTAGGTACATTTGGGTAGGCGTATTTTAAAAGCACCAGTTGAGTACTTTTAACCTTTGTTATTTATGTATGTATTTATCTATGGTCTAGGAACCATACAATGCTTTTACAGTATTATTTTATAATACTCTTCTCACTGTACTCATTATACTTTGCAACCAGTATTACAATTGTAGCAGTTCATTTCTTTTGCATGAGAAAGAAGACTGTTCAATAAATCCTTTTATTGAAAACGCCTGTTCCTTTATTTCTCTGCACCTCTGATGAAACGAAGCATGCACGAATGACTGAGTAAAATATTTTTCTATTATTTCCACGACTCTGAAGATTAGTTTTATTCTTGGGAAAACAAAGTTGTCATGTTTATGCGGTTGTCAGAAACTAATCCCTTCTTGTGTATTCGAGAAAGTTTCTAGTGACCTCTGAGCTAGCAGGCATCCACAATTAAGTCAAGTATATTCAATAGAGACCTAGTCGACTTAAGTCCTACATCAAATCTATAGCTTATATTATTCCAATGCGCAGAGCCTATTGGGAATATAGGAACTACACTACATCAACAGGTGCAGCACATCCATCAGCTTTGTCTGCAGTGGATGTTGGTTCTCCGCTGTTTTGGGACCTTCAACCTGTGGGCGATGTGAGTCATGATGCAGATAATAGTGGTTCTTTTGAGCCTGTAGTGGGCAATGACTTCCTCGGGCGTTAGGTATGTGAGACTGGTGTGTTTACGGTAGGTCTGCTGTCTTACTCTGCACTTCCATGATTGATTTGTGAAAGACCCCCCCGCACCCCAGCACTTATGATAATATTAAATAACCTTGCCCGTCGTTTTGGGACTCTGGTTTTATTTTTCCAGTTTGTAGTTAGGTAATGACACACCGTCCCTCTCTATTTAGGTGCCCCCAGCCCTTACCACTTCTCACTTATCCTGAGGAAGACCCCGCAAGTAAGGTTCAAGATACCTACAGGAAAGGGGGTTAAAATGTTGACATTAGAACGCTTGCAAATACCCAATCAACAGTAATGAATAGACTGTCACTTCATGTGTTTTATGGCGAATATTTGTATACTATGTGTACTTTGACCATCAGGTATATAAACAATATATACCAGAATTGCTTGTGATACTTTGTCACCACCACAAACTTTCTCTTCCACCACCTACCATCTTGCACTCCCTCCCCCATTCTCTGGGCAATATTCATGTGAATTTTGTTACCTTGTTAGGTTGTCCTTATGATTTATTCTCCGCATAAGATGCATATCTCCAATGTGATTAAATAAAATTGGTTGATTATTATTGTGTTTTCCCTCATTCAATACCTTGAATGTCATTTTTTTGATGTGTTTATTTCTCCCTTATATGTGAAAGCCACCAATACACTGGGACCACTCTAATATATACTATGTTACTCCACTAGCCAGACATTCGTTGTGGAAATGCTAAGGAAAACCTTCCTTTTTGGCACTATCGGAAAAAGGCTAGTGAAACAAAAAATCACAGATATAGTTCACTCACAGAATATATTTACAGATACTAAAAGAAAAGACGACCGTGTCATTCATGTAGTTAATAATATATTGCCCCAAAATGACTGAATTTAAATCACTCCTGATTACGCCAGATCCTTATCTCAATTTTATCAGGTCTTCCCATTTATAAGGATCTTCGGTTGACTGTACCTTTTTATCTGCTGGGAAGTGTAAAGGGGAGAAAACTAATACAAACGCCTTCATCGATAAGACTCATCAATTTAGACTCGGGAAAGATTACTGACTCCGACGTTACAATTTAAGGGTTTTATTACAAAGCCAATAATAACTGAACATACAAGCACCTCATAACGAGGTTGAAAAAATAAATAGGCGCATGTACAAAAATTTTTCTATGGATTAACCTACTTCGATGCAAAATGAAAAGGATAAGCAATTCCAAAAAGATTAAGCAAGCAACAATTGATCCAATATCCAAATTAGTCTTCATCAGTTTTATAGAAAAGTAAAATGAATCAGTTAATTCTGTCTGTACTCTAACACTAAAGTGGCATTCCTATTCCTCCAGATCTTTACTGTTTTCTGGTATATAAGTACAGCACTCTTGAACCTTCAACATTTTACAGACTCTGCCCTCTTTTGCCAATAAGACATCTAAAGCAAGATGGTTCTGCATCACCATCGTCCTTATCGACAACATCTCTCCATCAGCGAGTATCAATGACTTTTGTCGATGACCGATCCACAACAGTCGCCAACTTCCTTATCTTTACATCATTCAAAATCACTCCCAATCCTGGTATCACCTCTCCAAAAATGTCTCCTATCATAGCTCTTACACTTGCATCTCTCCTTGCTGTCTAATGCTTTTCATCTTCTAACAATTCCAAATCATCTGCGTGGTAGATCTTAGGAAAAATCATACCCAAATAACATGTACCATACCAATTAACAGGCGGTCATACATAAGCATTCCTTCCACACACATAATATACTGTTAGCACCACTTGCACCGAACCTTGCAAAAAGTCATTTTCAGACGTTTCCTTTGTGAACACATGATCAGACGAACTCTGTCCTACATAAATCTAATCATAAAAGGTCTGTATGCGTTTCAAACACAACTTCCCCATCTGCTCTAAATCCAATGCTATAGGGACATAGCTTCCCTTTGGTCTATGAGCTCTCTCCTCATCTGTCCAGTCTACTAGACTTTCTCCTGTGTGACGTGTTTGTGTCAATTTTCTATATCTATCTTCTATTTGATCTGCAAACTTCTTTTCTACATCTGTTAGTGAACAAGTCAAATTATGTCTATGGGCATAAGAGGTATCTAGTGTTGTATCTGGTATGAAGTACTTCCCAATCCTGTCTTCTTGCTTGTAATAATCATACTTATTCAGGTGCTTATAAGCTGGGACCTCTGAAAGCACTGCACCATAATTCGAAAATAAATATTCAAAATGGCCTCTCCCATAGAATATACTAAGTAACAATCTACATATAATGCCATAAGTCAGTAGAAGATGGTGATCCATAATACCCTCATTCACTGAGGCAGGCAACTGCATGCATACACAGCAATCCTTCGTATCCATTGCCTCAACATGCTCATATAGCAGCTTGGCATATGCATTAGGTTTAAAATCACATTTGGACAAATCTACATGCAACCTACAACTATTTTGATCTAGCAAAGTCTTTTCAGCTCCTATGACACCCTCTTTCTTGGTTGAAATGCTAGGTGTAGGCATTCCCTTCACCTCTCAGACTTCTACTTCATGTGAAATAGCAACTGACACTATGATAACTACAACTATTGAAACTATCACTCCCACTATGAGTGTGCCTATCATACATTTGGACCTATGGTTCGGATTTTCAGTCTCCATTCTTGCTGTTGAGTTTGAGTTTCAACAACTTAAAGTTTCTGTCTCCATCACAATTTGCGACATAACCAGTCCAAACGCCGCTACTTGATGAGCTGCAAATCCCCCCTTTTCAGCAGTTTTTAATCCTTATTTACACAGTTCACAGAAGACTCCTTTAACCCTCCTTAGTTCTACCGAAAGTCCCTAATTTTATTCTTCTTCCACTCGGGCCTTTTAAACTCTTATTTACAAAACGCAGTTCATTGACAATCTACAATGAGTTCAGATCCTATTGCAGCTAGAACATGTTGCAAAATTTCAAGATGAACAGTCACCAGTTCAGGAGTTGATGCTTCAAATCCAAACGTCGGGAAAACCAGCTTATATAAGTTTAGAATTCGCACTTTGCTTAAGTCTAGAGGATTCCGAACCATGATTGTTAGTGCCCCTTCAATTTCAAGGCCGGGCACCAGTAGTACCACCCTGATCTTCAGTTGAGGATTCCTGCTGACCACACTCATGGACCTCAGACTCCCGGAACTCACTTCTCCCGGGAGCAGTTACTGTATAATTCCACTTCCATGGCAGTGCATCTCTGGCAAGGCACCCTTGTCCTCCTGGACCTCCTCAGGCCTTGATTCTGCTCTCCATCGATCTCCTTCGATTCAGAGACCTTGGCTACAGGAGCAAGATATCTCTCGGTAACCAATTGCACATTCAGCCTTCTCTGCCTCACAGGCCACACTTCTTCTGTGCTTTTAGCCATTCTGCTTTCCTCCCGGCCACTTTGCACACAACTTTCTCCTACACAACTCCCAGAATGGTTTTCTTCCTCAGAGTCAATGTATGGGTTCTGGATAGCGTAACACTCCTCAGCTCGGCCTGGTGAACAGCTAGCTTCGTCAGCAACCTTCCCAGCCTGCCCCTGCTGAGACACAGAACAGACCACATCAGCTAGTCCTTTGCAGTAATCAAGGATTATGTCATCAGTGATGTTTATTAACACTGTGGTTGGCACTGATGGCAACCACATCACCCTCCCCCTTAAGATCTCATGTGGAGAATGACCAGTCCTCCTTTCTGGTACACTGAGAACACTTATCAACACCAAAGGCAAAGCTTCAGGCCCCTTCAGGGAGGTAGACAAACACACTTTTGCCATCCGTGCTTTCAAAGTTCCATTGATCTGCTCCGCTATCCCAGAAGCCTCTGGTTGACAGCTACAATGACGTCTCTGATCAACGCTTAAAGCAGTGCAAAGCAACTTCATTATCTCGCTGTGGAAGTGTGTTCCTCTGTCCGACTCTAAAGTGGTTGGAAAACCGAACCTAGGAATCAGCTCTCTCAATAACAGTTTTGCTACAGTGAGGGTGTCACATCTCCGTGTTGGATAAACCTCCACCCACCGTGAAAATACACACACCACCACTAAGATGTACCTTAATCCATTGCACTTCGGCATCTTAATAAAATCCAACTGCGTCCTATTGAAGGGTCCTCCCTACCTCCCAATGTGACTCAAAGTTACTACAGTCTTCTTTCCAGCATTCATTTGTTGACAGGTAACGCACCTCTGACAGACAGCTTCAGCAACCGCACAAAATCGTGGATTGTACCACGGTTGTCTGAACACTCACACCATCGCATCTCTTCCAAGGCGTACCACACCATGAATATGTCTTGCCATCAGGTTTCAAAAGGTCATCTGGTAACACTGCTCATCCATCATTTGAAACCTAAATGTCAACATCCCCTTTCTCACATCCAGGCTTAATCCATACATTCCTTTCCTGCTCTGAGACCTCGTCCTGCAAGCGCTTGAGCTCAGCCCAAGTGTCTGCCATGGCTCAGTGGAGAAGGAGAAGTGTGGAGAAGGAGAAGTGTGGCTCACTGGTTAGAGGAGGCAGACCTGGAAGCAGAGGTCAGCCCGGGACCAGGGTTCAATTCCCGGCTCAGCGGCGTCTTGAGTCCTAAAATGTCCATGGACTCGACAATTCTCGCTCCGGTGCCTACTCGATTCACGGGTTCACACTCTGCGACTCTGGGCAATAGCTTGCTTAATCTCCATTAAGGGCAATAGCTTGCTTAATCTCCATTAAGGGATGCCTGGCTTTCACCTTGTGGATACCCTGCCGGGGTTATCTCACAGGGGAATATCAGGACGGGTTCCCTAAGCAAGCGCTTAGATACCGGGTCGGTGATTTGCGCTATATAAATACATGTACATTTACATTTTCATGGCTAACATCATGGTGAGTTCAGTTCTCACTTGGCTCTCTCCTGTGCATTCTCCAGTAAGTATACACCGTTGCTTGGCACAAAAGCGTGCAATCTCATTGGCGTACTTATTGCATAGAGAAACAAAATCTGTTTCTCTCCCACGTGCAGCACATTTCCAAACAGCAATTTCTTTAGGAAAATACAAAGACTCTAACTGTTGTCTAACATATTCCTCATTCCCGATGGGAGAACCAGATGATGTCATATACCCTCTCTGAGACCATAGCTGTCTGAAATCGTAAACCGCACCGAACCCTTACTAGCTGTCGGTGTAGACGGTGATTCGAATCCGATCAGCTGCCATGCAGGCGCGAGTCAAGGCAATGATTTCAGCCACCTGTGCGGAGTTTACTCCTTCTAAACAAGCAGCTTCAACCAATCCCTTGATGGTACATACAGCAAACACTGCTCTCAATTGACCAATATTGTCACTTAGGGATGAACCATTGATAAAGAAGATTTCATCAGGGTCAGGCAGAGATTCATCAACAATGTCAGGTCTCGGTTTGGTGCAAAGTTCATTCACATCGAGACAGTCATGGACTTCAAAATATTCATCATCTACATTTAGCAAAGGCTTCAATGTAGCGGGATTCAAGACAGAACACCTTCTCAGAGTCAAATTCTTTGCAGCAAGTATGACCTACTCGTAGCCTGTGAGTCTGTTATTGGTCCGGTGCTGTGTCTTAATCCTCATCATCAACAGTTCAACTGAATGCAGAGAATACACTATCAAAGGATGACCCATAACAATGCTTTGACATCTCTCAATGCTGACACCTGTTGCAGCAACAGATTTGAGACATCCGGGCAAAGCTGAAGCTACTGGATCTAAAGTAGCTGAGAAGTAGGCAACTGGTCTACGGACACCTTCACAATTCTGAGCCAGGACTGACAATGTGCATCCTTCCCTCTCAACACACAGCAGTTAAAACGACTTGTTGTAATCAGGCATTCCCAAGCCGGAGCACAACACAAGCCTTCTCTCAGGTCTAAAAAAGTCCTCAAACAGTCATTGTCTCATGGCACCAGATCCCTCACATCTTTGTGCATCAGCCTCTGCAAAGGCTTCACCTTCAGGGAGAAATTAGGAATCCTTTGCGACAGTAGCCAACCATCACTAGGAACATTCTTACCTCCTTTTGAGTGGTAGGCACAGCCATACTCATAATTGCCTCAATGCAATATGGATACACCTTTTTCTTGCCTTTCTCATTTCGATGACCCAAGTATTGCACCTCACTCAAACAGTACTGCAACTTGTTTGGGGACACCTTGGGGTCAATTAGGACTAAAGTCTGCTCTCCTGCCACCCTAGCGGTGCTGGGATCTGCCGCTAGTGGTGTGGCGATCTACACACTGACAATTAGAATGCCAACCCGCGGTGCCTGCCACCTTGTCCATGCCAACATGTAACCCCCCACCCTCCCAACAGTCTGGGGGCTGCAACGGGCCCCTACATGAAAAAACTGCATGCCTTTCCATGGCAGAAGGCACATCTCCCCCTGCATTCTAATATGGATGGTGGTATCTTGTAGACACTGCCACCATATTGATCTCCTTTTCCGCGTGGTCAACTCGTCGACGGGTGGAAAACCGGTGGACAGTCTTTCAGTCCACCGGGGTCCCCCCGCCATCATCATATGATGGGAAGAATTGGCAGGCGGGCGGTGAGCAATGGCGGTGGATCGTCACCCCCGTACGAGCAGTGGCAATCCTCACACTATTCTAATAGACCCCCTTGTGTTCATTCTCTGCTAAGTGATTCAATAAGGCAATTGTGTCAATCCTGCAAGCATCCTCCGTTTCTGACACGGCCAAGAGGTCATCAATGTATTGCGGGAGAACAGAGTTCTGCAGCAACACAAAACTCTCAAGGTTATTTTTCAAAATATGATTAAAGATCGATGGACACTCTGTATACCCTTGAGGGATACGACACCATGTTAACACACAGTCTACCAGCCGGAAAGTGAACAAAAATTGGCTTTCCTCATGCAGGGGTATCTAAAAAAATGTGTGACACAGGTCAATTACAGTAAACCTCTCAGCTTCACATAAAATCTGGAATAGTATCACCAATGGATTCTGTACCGCTGGACAACATGGAACAACAATCGTGTTGACCTTTCGAAGGTCTTGCACAAATCTGAATTTCCCACTCGGTTTCTGTAATCCCATAATGGAGAATTGCATGGACTGCCCATTATCACCTTCAGAATTCCTTTCTTGATCATGGACTCGATTACAGGTTTGATCCCTGCAAGTGTCTCTGATGAAAAATTGTACTGGGTTGGTCTTGGTAACTTAACATTTTGCTTGACCTGGATTTTAACTGGCTGAACCCCCATTGATCAGTCCAATCTTTTCTCCTAGAAAATCCAACACATCCAGTGGGACAGAGTCTCTTAAGTCGAGTGGAAGCTCTTTCACTGTTAACACAGGATACATCTCTATGCACAAATGCTGATTTGCAACCTTAAAGGTGGCATTATAATCATTAGTCTGCAATTCAACTCCCTTAGGGGTGCAATAGATGGTATAATTGAGCTTGCACAAGAGGTCTTGTCCTAAAAGACAGACTGGACTTGAGTTGCACACCACGAACTGGTGTCGATCTTGGAAAGTCCCTATTCTTACAGGAATTGGCTCAGTCAGTGGGTTAGTTATTTTCTTGTACGTTGCTCCTCCGACTTGGATTGATGGTCCAGTGAGGGGTAGGTTGGGAACTACTGCAGATCGAACAGTAGAACGGGTAGCACCAGTATCAGCCAAAAAGGTGGTAGGATGACCGTCAACATCCACCTCTACAAACAGTCCCCTCTGGTCTACCTCTAAGACTGCCCCTAGAGTGCAGTCCTCCTACCCCCTGAGGCACCATCATTTCAACATGACTGAGCTGTACTCATCTAAGTCTCTTCAAAAAGGGTCATCTGTCTGTACGTTCTAGCTCGCTGTGGAATCCTCTGATGTTGCGGAACTTGCACCTGTGGTGCCAATGTCCCCCTTGCATAGACCTGGGTCTCATCACCATATTCACAGCCTCAGGTACCTGCACCACTTCCTCTTCCTCCTGTTGGACCTGGTTTGCTGGATTCAACCTACACTCGCGTTTCCAATGCCCTATTTTGTGACAGAGATGACACAAAGTGGTCTTTTTCAGTGTCCCCACATCCAGCCCTGTCTTGGGGTCTACAGGCTTTCCCTTTCCTTGGCCCTGGGCATTCTGAGCTCCTCCCTGATTGTTCCCCTGTCTTCTTCCTAGCGTTCCTCCACTTGGCTGTGAGTGGAGTGCCCTACCAGCAGTTTGCATTTGGACTAACACCAGCTTATCTTTAAGCTTTCTGTGCTTCGAGTCCACCTCATCACTGCAATACCTGGCATATCGCAATATTTCATCCACTGACTTATTCTGCCAGCAGATCAGATGATGCTGAATCATGAAACTAATTTCTGGGCTCAAACCCAAGATGAACTTGGAAACAAACTGTCCCATTTCTTTGGAGTGTAAGGTGTCACTGTACTGCTTATAGGCTTGTAAGAGCCTCTCATAATACTCATGCAGTGTTTCCTTTGGTTCCTGAATGGTTCGATCTATCTTGACTCAATCAATGTCCTGTGACGATATCTTGGGTTTCAGCCATGTGATTACTTGCTCAAACCTTTTCATGACAATAGGTGAAGGACCATTCATTGCAGGATCCCTATCTAGTTCAGAGGTTGGCTGATCAACTGCGACCTTACAAGCTGCCCACAAGTTGCCCCATACCACAATGTTAAACATTGTGCATATACCCTCCATTGGATACCTCTAGCAAAGGGTAATTCTCTATTCCTACCATACCCCCTCCTGGAGGCAGTGTCTCTCCTACTCTCTTTTTGGACCATCTTTCCTCCCACTTTTCAAGCAAGTTCAATGCACGTATCCCTATGATCAATTCCCGAATGTGAGCCTTCTGCCTTATAACTCTTTTCTCTTCCAATTCCTGGTCACTATACTACAATCTATAACTTACCTGCAACATCTTAGTTTTGGACAAATCCACCTCATACCTTTTTGCCAAATCGGGTAGTTTCTTATGTGCTGACCTTGCCTTGCGAGTCACATCTTTTGCCACAAACAGCACTTCGTCAGGTTTGTATTACTCCACCCTCTCGAGAGGCAAGTTCCCATGTATGATCTAATCTACCTCAGCTTTCAACCTCACCATATCCGACATTTTTGCTCTTATTGCAACTTTCAGGGTTCCTTGACAAGATGTTCCACTCAGTTCCTCGTTGTCATTACTCTGACCTCCACATTGGTTCCCTTTCGCAATGTCCCTAAGAGCTGATCTATTCCCTGCATTTCCGTGATCCCAACCTCCTGTCATCCTATCATCCTATCATTCTGATTCCTCATGGGTGGCTCCCACATCCTTAAATTAGATCTTGAATTGGCAAGGGACCTTGGACTCACTGTCCTTACATCCACTTGTCCCCTTGAGGAGTCTGAAGTGGCAGGAAAAGGAGTACTCAATTCTATGGGTCAGGTTAGGTGAGCTATTCCACTCACTGTACCATTTCCTCCTGTCCCAGTTCCTTCTCCTTTTGCTGACTGTGCTAGACTCCCGTTCCTCACCAGGTATGGATCATACACTGACAATATCGGTGCAATGGTAACAGGCACTGTAAGAGCATCCAGCAACCTTGTGACACCTGCAACTCCATGAGTCTCTGATCCTGTGGGGGTCTGCGTTCCCATCCCTTCTGTTCCTGTTGAAATTCTCCCAACCACTGTTGCCCTAGGTTAAGTCAGTGACCCTCGATTTCCCTCTGCGGTTCCTGCCTTTACCTCTATTGAATCTGGATTGTATGGAGGCGGCCTCTCCGACAATAGTCTATCTATCAGGCAGTCATCGGTATCGCTATTTTCCTCCTCAACACATTTCTTTTGAGCATCTCCTACCTTTACTAACAATGGGAACAGCCTATCTCCCTCAATAGTTTCTACTCTCCATCTTTTCTCCAACACGTCCCATCATGGAATGTCCTGATTAACTTTTTCCCTCTTTACTGACTTTGATCTCTCTTCCTGTCATGGGATGCTCTAAACTAAGCATGTAGCACCTCAAACTGTGTTGGTCTGGGTAGGGGTCGTTAGGCAGACATCATTGTTTTAAATTGATACAACACCTCCAACCTGAAAGTACCATAGCGGGGAAAAGTACATTCTTCATTTCTTTCAGTCATTTTATGCCAATACTCGAGCCAAACTATGGTGTGCAACCCCACATTCGTGGGCCATGTAATGGGCTGGGGTATCCTTGGGTGGAGTTTCTTCTCCTCCTCGAGTAACCACCCTTCTATCTCCTCTACACATATCTCGTAAAACTTTAAAACAATTCATGGTGAAATGAACTTTTTCTCTTTCCGCAGCGTTTTGTTTACTTTCTGATCTCAATCCACCTATACCAGTGCAGTATCACACCAATCGAACTAATCGACCTAACACAGTGTGGCACTCTCTGTCATCAATCTTCATCCGCTTGTAGCAGTTCACCTCCTTCACAATCTGTCTCTCACACACTCACGCGTCTTTTTCATACAAATGAAATACCTGTTTGTCCGCAAAATGAACAAACAGTCACTTCTCTGACTAGCTGTCCACCACATGACCGGACAGTCTCTCACAATTGTCGACCTCAACACTGGCGACTGTCTGTCTGCGAAATGAGCGGACAGCTGCAACCGACTATCTGCCCATGAACGGCCGGACAGTCATGCACTTAATCGACAGGATCCATTCACTCTGGTTTCACATACAGTATTCCACGACCTGCATTGGTTACCCACGCACTCACACACACATTTCCCTACCACCGGTAGGTTAGTCAACGACATTGCATGACTCCTGGACTCAGGTCAGACAATTTCAACTCTGGGTGTCTTCTACACCACAATCTCTTATCCTAGGATATCAAAATCAAATTTCATGGACCGCACGCGTTTGGCGTTTGGCCCAAAACCAAAATCACTCAACCCTCATTTCAACTCCGCAAGGCATCACACAACCAAAACAACACCGCAATCTAACAGACACTCAGCCCTGTTCATACTCACACTCACACGAACTGCTGCTTCCGCCGCACCGTCACTCTCTGTCGATTTCCATCCGTCGTCCTCCGCTAGTGATCTGCCGAACAACCATCGACTTGGGCTCTACGGCTATGGGGATTCAATGAATACCTTCCTCTAGATCTTCCCTTACTCCAGAGATAACCAGCCTACTCTGCTACCAACTGATTACTAGGGGTGGGCGGACATCTCCGTTCCGCCCACGTAATGTGCGGAGATCTGCCCCTTCCACCTTCTGCAATGAAAGGCAGAGAAACAAGGCAGATCTCCACACACTCGGGGCGGAACAGAAATTGGCCGCCCGCCTCCTGCCCGCAATATTAAATGACATTAAGCCTAAAATAAGATTTAAATAAGAACTTACCTTATCGCTGGGTCATCTTCCTTGTCCAGCTTCCGTCTTCTTGGAACTGGGCCAGGAATGCACATGCGCAGTTCCAAGAAGACGGCTAGCTGGACAAAGAGGATGACCGCTCGATAAGGTAAGTTCCTATTTAAATCCTATTTTACTCTTAAAGTCATTTTATATTGTGGGCAGGATGCGGGTGGTAGTTGGGCAGCGGGTGGGCGGGCTGTGGGCAGGTGTCACGTAACGGAAATATGTAAAGAGGCACTGAGATTGGTTTAATCGCTCTGCCTCTCCGCATGAGTCTCTTACGCGACTTCTGCCCACCCCTACTGATTACGCCAGATCCTTATGTCAATTTGATCAGATCTTACCATTTATAATGATTTTCGGTCGATTGGACCTTTTTATCTGCTGAGAAAACCAATACAAACGCCTTCATCAATAGGACTTATCAGTTTATATCCGGGAAAGATCACAGACTCTGACTTTACAATTTAAGGGTTTTATTACAAAGCCAAAAATAAGGGAACATACAAGCACCTCATAACGGGGTTCAAAATGTATATAGGTACTAGTATAAAAATCATTCTACTGATGAATCTATTTCGATGCAATATGAAAAGGATAAGCAATTCCAAAAAGATTAAGCAAGCAACAATTGATCCTATATCCAAATTAGTCTTCATCAGTTTAACAGAAAAGGAAAATTAATCCGTTAATTCTGTCCCTCCTCTAACACGAATGTGACATCCCTACTTAACATCTTCCAGGCAAAGTCGAGAAAAGGTGTCAGTTTGTGAAGACTTCCTAAGAAGTGCATTCATGTCGAAAAGGGTCAGAGGCCAAAGCTAAGTCTTTGTTCTAGAAATTGATCCCTTATCTTACCTTCCTAACATCTCTCTGCTCTCATCTGCCCTCTCTACCTCATCTGCCTCTCCTCCCTCGCGGCACTGTCTCGAATAAAAAATGATCAAATCAAAGAAAACACCCCGAAACACCTCCTTTGAATGGACATCCTCGGCAGGCGTTTTTCCACAACTTGCGCTTTGTCCAAGACTGGTTGAGTTGTTCTTGAGTCCCAGGCTTCTCCAGGGAGCTTCCAATTATCAATTTCCACTGTAATATTGTAACAGGTCTCCTCCATACCTAACTCCTAAAACAAAGAGCATCAGAATAACTAACAAGGAAAATGTCCTTGCACCTGCAACAGAAAGCATGTGAACAAATCAACCTTGCATGTACAAATCTGCTGACTATTCTCAACTGAGAGCCCTCCCAAGGAAAAATACTTCAGGAAAAATACTTCAGGCCTACTCGATTTTGCTAACCTAAGAAACCACTGACAGGCCTTCCATGACAAAATGTAAGTTTTTAGGCCTTTACACATCCAAACCTACACAATTAATAATGTTACAACTATAAATATTTCATTTCTTTTAATTTAAGGCACAATTAATCATCTCTACACATTATACTTTTATAGCGCACATTTAAATCTAATGCATTACATTACACAAGACAAAATTCTTAAGCACTTCAATTGAAAATTACATTTTAAATGTTGTTTACACTTTTCTACTAACATGAACTAATTTTCTAGCATTACACATACATTGTTATTTATTACATCTATTTTGTAATGATTATTACTTACTTCAACCCAGGATATATATATAGGTGCGGACAACCAGTGATTATGATGCACCCCTACAAATTTCAGAATAACATGACACTCTATCCCTCCTATAGAAAATGTACACCTACTTGCTGATGAAAAGTAAAACAAACATACAAATCTCTAAAATATAGAAAGCAAATTAAAAAAGTGAGTGTTGATGATGTCTGACATCAGCCTAGCCTGGGGGTCTGTAAAGAGGCAGTATTTGCTGTCAACTCTAAATCTAAATTCTATGCAAAGGCCATATTTTGAACAGTAAAAATGCAACAGCATGATGATAAAAAGCACCTGAAGTTCAAAGTTCTTGAACTTTTAATGAAGGAGATTTGACTTTTGCACTTGCATTTATTACTACACTTGCACAATGGATCACTGGCAGAATATCGATGTAAGACATATCAATGTTCAAAATATCGGAAAAAAAATATCGACTACAAAAATATCGACTCAAATACCTTAAAAGGTAAGTACAAAAATATTGAATCAAAATATCGAAGTTAAAAATATAGATGTAAATAATACTGATTTAAAAACAAATGAAATAAAATATTCTATGTAAAATATATATAATATTAACATTATCGTTAACAAACTTAATTAAATGTAATATATATTTTAACTAAATATAAATAAATAAACTTAATTTACAAAATATAAACACACAAACAAAATGTTTTATACATATACATAGATTTACTGAAAAAAATATTAACAATTATCTTTATTTAATTTTTAATCTTTTAAATTATATAAAAATAAAATATATACATATATCAGACTTAAAATAGAAAAAACTATTTTATAATTAATTCAAATATTTAGCTATAAAAAATAATTATAACTTACATTTCACAATACAATAAACACACCAGCAGGAAAATGTTGGATTGCAAAATAATTACATTTACTATTCCATCTCCAGTTAGTGCAACATTAGAGAATGTGTTGGATGGCTGCAGGGTAAAAATTTCTATTTCCACTCCAGTGAGTGCAACAGTAGGGAAAGTATTGGATAGCGGAGGGGTGAAAATTAATATTCCGAATCCAGTGAGTGCAACAGTAGGAAAAGTGTTAGATAGTGGATGGGTAAACATTACTATTCCCACTCCATGGAGTTCAACAGTAGGAAAAGTATTGGATAGCGGAAGGGTAAAAATTACCATTCCAACTCTAGTGAATACAACAGTAGGGAAAGTGTTGGATAGTGAAGTGATACAAATGACTATTCCCATTCCAAAGAGCACAACAGTACAGAACATTTTAAATAGTGGAGGGGTAAAAATGACTACTCCCACTCCAGTGAGTGCAAGAGTAGAGAAATTGTTGGATAGCGGAGGGGTAAAAATTACTATGCCCAATCCAGTGAGTGCAATACTAGGGAAAGTATTGGTAGCGCAGGGTTAACATTTACTATTCCCACTCCAAAGAATGTAACAGTAGGGAAAGTGCTGGATAGCGGAGGGGTCAGATTTACTATTCCCACTCCAATTAATGCAACCGTAGGGAATGTGCTGGATGGCAGAGGGATAAAAATTACTATTCCCACTCCAGCGAGTGCAACAGTAGGGAAAATGCTGAATGGCGAATGGGTAAAAATGAATATTCTCACTCCAATGAGTGCAACAGTAACGTGTTGGATAGAGGAGGGGTAAAAATTACTATTCCCATTCCAGTGAGTGCAACAGTAAGGAAAGTGTTGGATAGTGGAGTGGTAAAAATTGCAATTCCCACTCCAGTGAGTGCAACAGTAGGAAAATTGTTGGATAGCGGAGGAGTAAAAATTACTAATAACATTTCAGCGATTTAAAAAAATAAAATACTGTTTAAAATAAAGAAACAATATTTGAAAACTACTAATTAATTCATTTTAATTAATTAACAACAAATAATAATTCATAAATTAAAAATAAATTAGTTCCCAACATTCCGACCATTTACATGTCTAAACACAGCAACACAGACCTAAAATTATTTGCACAATTTCCATAAATAATTGTCAATTAATAAATTAAATTTAATTAACAACTAATTATTAATTTATCAATTAAAAATATATTACTTTCCAACCTTCCCGCCATTTTCACATTATTAGCACCACAATACACACCTAAAATGAATTATACAATCAAAATATTTAATTGCCAATTAATTAAATAAAATTAACTATCAACTAATTATTAAATAATTAATAACAATTATTTTATACACTTAAGACTATAACTACTCAACTCAACCAATATAAATAAGTAAAAATGTATTCAATAAATTTACTATAATTAAATTACTTCCCATCCTATTCCCCTGTAAACTCACAACCCGCTACTGAACTAAAAAAGCAAAATTCAGCTTAAAAAAAAACTACTAAGAATAATCAATAACTTACTATAATTTAATTAATTCCTTCCCTAGTCCCCTTTAAACCCACAACCTGCTACGGTTCTAAAAACACAATATTCAAACAAAAAAACTAAAATAAATTGATTACTACTAAGATTTTAACATATATATAATAAAAACAGAAACAATTACATACAAAAAATACATATATCACACACAAATGTACAAAAATATATAGCATTATTAAAAAAATCGATATTTTAACAACTTTATTTTTGCAAACGATATTAAACACTTTGATAATTTTTACATCAATATTACTTATTTTAAATCGATATTCTTGCCCACAAGAATGTGTCTTTGAATATTCTTGACCCGCGATATTTATGACTCTATATTTGAGCAATTCGACATTTTTGATTTGATAATCTGTCCCTGTACATTGCACATTTTACCATTCGTTATTGATCCTCATTTAAGTATAAAATGTTATTTGCTCACATTGTTCACTATATGTTGGGGCCATTAGACTAACAAGAGTTGATCCATTTATGTTTCAAGGTGATTGTCTTTAATGGCTGCCCATCCACTGATGCTCATACGTGTCTTATCATCCACTTGGTATAATTTCCAAACCCTTGTCATGTTGAGAAAATCAATACAATCCTTGAAATCTTTCAAAAGATTTTTATAAGACTAATATTCAGTATAAAATTGGCAATCTACATATTTTTTTCTTAACTCAGTTCATATGCTCCGAAAGCCTATTCGGAGCTGTTTTTCCCGATTCGGAATCGACCCCTATGGTAACTAAACACAGCATTATAACTAGAGCTCCCGGTTTAATATATATTTTTTAAACATTTCTGTATGTATTTATCCCTATTTATTTATTGCCCACCTCATTAGTATTTATCCATATTTATTTTGTGGTATGTGAATAAATAGAGTCATAATTGGTTCATTTCCACATTTATTTAACTAATAAACATGCGCTCATACTTTAATGCCTGTCACATTTTAGCAAATTCAGCAGGCAAATATAGCAAAACCCTACACCCAAAGGTAATTATTAGCTATTTACTACACATATATTTTAACAGATACCTGTATTTAAAGATATCTTAACCTGTTTTTTAACTTTCCATGCTATATATCCGCTCATCAGTTATCTTGGAATTCACAACAGACAGCATGGAAACTAACTCATTAGAAGCACAATTTTCTGTATTTTTCCACTTTTAAAAATAAATGCAGACAGAAAACACTTTGTTTTCTGTTTGAATTTATCTGTTAAAAACAGTAAATACGGAAGTCTGTGAGTCTTAAATAACATTTGACTCTATCTTCCGTAATATACATTTGCGACTAGTAGGAGACTGATACCCATCATGAAATGAAGACCGAACAACACAAATTGATTTGTCAGTCCTCCTTGAATACGTACTATATATCTGCTCCTTCGGTATTATCCAAAACCCATACATTCCTACACAGGTCTGGGGTGGAGGGTGAAAAGGCAAAATAAAAAAGTCAAGTTATGTCTGCCCCTATCACCTAACACTGTTTGAATGTAGAATATAGATGTCAAATTTGTGGAATTTGCAAGAAAAAGAGGAGAAATCCAGGTATGTCATACATCCACTGGTTCAATGGAATAAGTACGTTTATCCAATATTTAGCTTATGAAGATATTATACGATAGAGCCATTTGGCCCATAGTCATCTTCAAATGTGGGGCACACCATCATAGTTGTTCAGAGGAGTGTATTTTGAGAAATACGTGGACGTACTGCTTCTACAACAACATAGGTAAAGCAACCAACCCATGCATACCTACGTGGGTGTTACTTTGGGATGAGGGGGGTTTGGAGTGTTACACCTCTTTAATAAATGCATTGTCCACTTGGTAGTTGGGATTTAGGATTGTCAGTCAGTCCCCTCACTACAAACTTCAAACATATCGGGACTGGAGAGAACAAAGGAAAAATCATATTCATCAACACATGCTAGCCATATTATCGAAACATGCAGTTCTTCATGTTGGGCCCAATTCACTGAAAATAAATAAATCTGCACTCTGATATGTACAACAACTTCGCACAGATGTAGATAAATTACATTTATCTATTTCTTAAATTCTGTTTTGTACACCCAGGTATATGTCGTTATCTTTTTACCTGCAAAAAATTCAGAGGGGGTACACATACCTTTTTTCTCTCCTCAGGGAGCTAGCCCATCACAGTGAAAAGCACTTTTTCTAATTCATTACCAGTTTCGTGGGTATTCCTTTTCACTTCCCATTGAGGAAGTGGATTTCCTCTTGCTATTGACAGGGGTTTTTCAACTCTAACAAACATCTAACTTGCAGGGCATTTGCTCCCGATAACACACATTTCCTATCTCCTCAACAAAACTGGTTGTAGATTTGCTGACACAAAAATCTTCGTGTGAGTAAAACCATGTAGTGGCCTAACAAGAAATACCAGTACTAAGTGGATGATCACATTCATCAATAAACTGCTGAACTTAATAAACTTAAACATTGGGAAATATCTCCAATAGATTTCCCGGTAAAAAATAGGAAGGTTAATGAAAGTCACGGATGTTGTTCATTGCAGTTGCAATAATGACATAAAACCTCAACCAAAATACGTACAGGAGATATTTCTACCTTAATCAACACTTAGACGATTACATTATGTACTTTGCTTGATTAAGATGTGTCATCACCTCTAAAGAATTGGAAAACAAACATTTATTGCCCCCAGACGTGCTTCATGGTGGGTGATTTTTTATGATCTTCAAATTGTCCTATCATTGTCAATATTGTGCTAACTTTCACAAGTTAAAAATTTCGGAGTGATTTAGATAACAGTAGGTATTATCTCCCCTTTGAGTCCCGCACAAGCATGAAATGTAGACTTTTCCCTTGGCGGATTTGCAGGTCACACTACCCACCAACAGTGTGTACTAAGTCTACTGAGCTAGCTAACTATCTTGCATATTTTTTACAAGCAAATGTTATTGCTTTTTCCAATGTACACAATAAAAATCAGGTGATAAACCACTTGTGGGGATAGTGTCCATCAAATAGGCAAAGTCCATCCTCAAAACCGAAACCCTTATGGGGCAGCCATTTCCCCTAGACCCTCTTAAGATTCCACGGATACCCTCTTGATGTGTCAATCAGTTCCTAAAGTTTGGCGCACCAGTCCATTGCTTCTCTCTAGCCTGCCAATGGTGGGGAGAGGACCAGTGTTTGACAAAGTCTATCTTGGCAACTACTGTCCTAACGCCTAGGAGGATGCAATCTTCCCTCAATCCCCCCACATCTACAATGAAACTAAGCAAGGCAACCTTTGGGGAGGGCCCTATTGGTCTTCCGATCACCCTGGAAAGGGTTGTGAACACCCTCCTCAAGTATCTCTTTATAACAAGGTGCTGCCATGTCATGTGATAGAAATGAGCTTCCGTGCCCAAGCAGCGACTGCCGTTGGGGGCGAGCAATACTCCAGCCTGCCACAGCTGTAGGGGTGTGAGATAGGCCATGTGGAGATACTTAAGCTGGACGAGCAAGAATCTGGAGGGAATTACCAAAACTCTGGAAGCCATACATGCATCCCTCAAGTCCAAATCATCCATCGGTCCCACCCATTCCTTCCATTGATTTTTTAGCTCTCCAAAGGAATTGGGGCATTGGTGACTAGGGTCTCATATATATCTTGGAAATACCTCCTTTCCATGTAGGCCCTATCAAGAGGCAAGCTTCTGGGAGTTGTAGTTGGACATGGTGTCGAGGAACTCGCGGTAAGAATTAAGAGTGTACCTCAATTGTAGGTAGCAAATATTTGGGATTTGCGTAAGGAGCATTCCTGTTGGAGGATTTCAAGGACTTTAGATGTGATATCTGCCACACATCTCCCACGCTTTTGATCCCCACACTGTCCCATTTTTTAAGGCCTGTGAGCAATGCTGTGGGATGTAGCCAATTACCCATCCAGAAGGGTGTTTCTGTAGTGATTTTTCAGTCCCATACGATCCATTTTTGTGCAGAGCTCCAGGACCAGAGGACTGCCTTAGTCACGTCGGGAGACTGTGGGATCGGGCTACCCTATAATAGTTTGAATATGTTGTCAGTCTCCCCCGATCCATGACACCTTCAGGAAGAACACTGGATCATTTCAACCCCTGCTTAGCCACTCATTGATTTTAATAAGTTGTGAAGCCCAGTTATACAGGCGTATGTTAACCCTGCCCATTCCTCCATCGTATAGGGACTGGACACATTTCAGGAGTTCCATCCTGGTGGTCGGTTTGACCTTATATCATGCATATTTAAAATACGTCTTTCAGTATTACAACGAGTTCATTTGAAGGCTGTGGTTTGCCCCTCTGAGAAATGAAAACAACCATTGTGCAGTTTTAAGCTAATAAAATACATTTTGACGTTTTCAATACAATTTTGGTCAGCACAGGAGATATCTAGGCTGAGAATGCACATGCGGAAATCCCTCCTTCAATCAAAGAGCAAAACTTTCATTGCAAAAGCACGTGCAATCACCTTTGGTTGTTTTTTAGGAACTCAATTCATCATGGAATTCTTTTAACTGGTATCAGACATGATTATGCTGGTATCGTGTATTGTAGTGGTATGGAAGCATTTGGTTACGTTTGGCTAGCTTCATTTTCTAACCTTAATTTGAATACCATATTCATGTTATGGGTATAGCCGCATTCTGTGGAAGCCCACCAACTGAGGGCGACCCTACATCAATCTGACTGTTCTGCGCAGCTGCGTCAGAAGCCTGATTACTGTCCGTTTTCAACGGGAGCTGGCTGGCTGCCATCGTTTCACCTGATGTGCTCACCTGCGATTCCGCAACTCGTTTGGGCTTGTCTTGCTGTGCGTCCATGATATGTTCGGGCATCTGCTTTGTGCATTTAGAGACCGGGGCCTCCTGCTGTGCTCCAACCCCTTGTGTTCACAGTGCCCAATCATTACCGCCTTTCTTTGCGACATCCCATAATGCCGACAATGACCGAAATTCCTCCGTTGTAGCTGGGGCCTCCTTGCCACCCCGTGCCTGCTTTGGTGGCATCCTGCACAACTAGAGGAAACACAAGACAGTTATCCATTGGCTAATACCTCTTTCCCTTTGCCCTCTTGACCGGCCTTGTGATTCACGCACACCCACCTTGCGCTCCCTCATGCTCCCCTTGCCGCTCGACTTGCCCGGGAAGAAAACTCGGCCCGAAGGGGACATATTTCATTTGTGTGCATGCCCGCAACTCCACAAGCACTTCATTTCATTATTGAAAAGTTGGCCTTGTGCAATTAACATTCCTGTCCACAAATACTCAGCATGTACTATCAAGATGATTAAATGCCCCACTGCCTCGTGGTTGATGGTTCCCATTTGTGTGTTACTTGTTGTGTCTCGAGCTGGGCTCGAGCGCTTGGGTATTCTATCTCGTGTCTCCTCGAGCTTACCACAATGTGAGTATATACTATTATTGTTTAAACACTGTTAATGTTCTGTTATACTGTTATGAACGGTTGCTTGCATTATTGGAAGGACTGATACTGCAGAAGCCTCTACTGTTCCCTGCTGTTAGAGGGTTAAACTACAATAAAGTTTCCTTAATTATCACTTGTCAGTGATTTATGCAACACAACAATGGCGACGATGGCTCTAGCTTAACCCTGGAAAAGAATTCACGCGTGCAAGAGGATTTTACAAAAAAAGATTTTCGTGCATTCATAATGGATTATTATTGCAGCGCTTAAAGGGGAAAGGACATTACTCTGAAGTAAGTCACGAAGTATGTTTTATATGGATTTATTTACAAACAAGGACCCTTAACTCAGTCCCTCCTCTCACCGCACGGCCCCCGTGTGCCCCGGTCACCGCTGCTGCCCTTCTTGCTGCCACTCCTGCTGCCTGGGCTCCCGCCCTCAGGCCTGCCCCCTCGCTGCCTCCTGTGACTGCCTTTCCCGCTGCTGTTTTTCCCACCGTTTCAGCTTTTTTCCCACCCTTGTCCACCCCGCTCTCCCCTCACCGCCTCCTGTGACTTCCTTTCCCGCCGCTGTTTTTCCTGCCGTGTCAGCTTTTCCCGCCCTTGTCCCCCCTGCTCTCCGCCGCCGCTACTCTGTGGCCCGCCCCCCTTCCTTATCCCCGGTCTCCATTCACCACCCCGCTCCCGCCTCCCAGCTGCTCATCCCTCCCACTTCGCCATATATGGCGGGGACCGCGCGAACGCGCAGTGGCCATGTGCAGTGGGCGTGCCATATGCGCGCCAAAGGCAAGCCCGTCTGCGCCCGTCCGCGCCTGGACCACGCCCAGGGTCAGGACCCCTGGGCCCGACGCTGCCAGCCCACATGACGGACCTACGCCGCCGCCGCCGCCGCTACCCTCAACGCACTCAACGCTGGCCAGAACCCCGCCTGCTACCGAGCCACCCCGAAACGCACCCACGGACCCTTCACCTGCCAAGCCTGCAATTACACCTGCCTTCGGACCTGCACCGCACCCGAAAGGCCAGGCACCAGCAACAACCACCTCCAGTGCATCCTGCTCAACACCAGCTCCTTCCACAGACACGCAGTCGAACTCTGGAACCTGCTCAACACAACATCACCAGACGTCGCCTTCCTCACGGAAACCTGGATAAACGCCTTCTCAGGGCCCGACATCACCATAGCCATCCCGGACGGATACAAGATCACCCGGAGGGACCGCGTCAACCAGACCGGAGGGGGCATCGCCATCATCCACAGAAGCACCATCAGCATCACGACCAGCTCCGATGACACCCTCACCGCCGCCGAGCACCTTCACTTCCAGATACACACCGACCCCAAGACCACCCTCAGAGGCACTATCATCTACAGACCACCGGGACCACGCACACAATTCAGTGAAGCCGTCGTGGACTTCATCAGCCCGCACACCCTCACCTCCTCAGACTACATCCTCCTGGGTGACCTCAACTTCCACCTGGAGAACAACAATGACAGCAACACCACCACCCTGCTGGACTCGGACTCAAGCAACTGGTGAACACCCCCATCCATTACGCCAGCCACATGCTTGACCCCGTCTTCACGTCCAGCAAACACATCTCCTTCAGCCACTCCACCGGACTTCATTGGACTGATGACAGCTACGTCAACTTCAACTTCAGGAGAACCACAACCCACCACCACCCGCAACAGGCTCCCCGCAGGAGCTGAAGCAAGATCACCGCGGACCAACTCACCACCTCCCTCAGCCAGAACCCTCCCGCCAACACGACAGACCCCAACGAAGCAGCCCGCAACTTCACACAGTGGCTCACCACCTGCGCCAATGACCTCGCACCTCTGAAGAACCCACCCAGCAGACCCGGCAGCAAGAAAGCCTCGTGGTTCACCAATGAACTCAAAACCTCCAAGAAAAACTGCTGCACCCTCGAAAAAGCCTGGCGACACGACCAGACTACAGAAAACATGACAGCCCTCAAGAACGCCACCCGCATGCACCACCAGTTGATCCGTACCACCAAAAGGACAACATTCAAAGAACGACTGGACAACAACACCCACAACAGCAAGGAAATCTTCAGCATCGTCAAAGAGCTCTCCAACCCCAGCGCCGGAAACAACAACATCACACCCTCGCAAGACCTCTGCAACACACTCGCCTCGTTCTTCCATCGCAAGATAGCCGACATACACAACAGCTTCGGCGCACAGACCACGCACCCAACCACCGAACCAATGCCCCCCACCACCACTCTCTGCAACTGGACCCCGGTCAGCACCGAAGACATCACCTGCACGATAAACACCATCCATTCCAGCTCCCCTACCGACCCCTGCCCCCACCACGTCTTCAACAAGGCCGGCTCCATCATCGCACCCCAACTCCAGGACATCATCAACATCTCCTTCACCACCGCCACCTTCCCGAAGAGCTGGAAGCATGCCGAGCTCAGCGCCCTCCTGAAGAAACCGACAGCGGACCCCACCGACCTCAAGAATTTCTGCCCCATCTTGCTCCTCCCTTTTCCTGCCAAAGTCGTCGAGAAGACCGTCAACAAACAGCTCGCCGCCTTCCTCGAAACAAACGGATCGCTCGACCCCTCATAGTCCAGTTTCCTCGCTAACCACAGCACCGAGACCACCCTCATCGCAGCCAGAGGAATTAATTTGTGACCAACTGGTTATGCATTGTAAAAACCATGTGCCATGTGTAAGTCATATGTTTCTAAATCAGGACCCTGTGTTTTAGGTTGGTGGGATCAAGGCGAACTTGGGGTATACCTAGATCCCAATAGCAAAGTACCAGTATTATGTGTTGATTCTCCAGATGTTGAGCAGAAAAATTAATACATTTTAAAACACCCCAAAGTTTTTTCAGGTAATGTGGGAGAACTTAAATGATTCTACCACAAGATAATTATCAAAGAGAATGCCAAACCTTGCATCCATAGGGTTAGAAACATTCCTTTGGGGGTCAAGGATGAGGTAGAATGTGAGTTACAGAAACTTGTGAATAAAGACATAATTGAAAGAATAGAGTCTTCAGATTGGGTCGTCCCCTTGGTGGTCGCGCGAAAAGCCAACGGCAAGATCCGCTTATGTGTTGACCTAAGAAAACTAAATAGGAACATTTTTATTGTTGTATTTCCCCTCCCTAGAATATCCGAATTACTCTCTGCCACTAAGGACATGGAATGGGTCTCCTCAATTGACCTGACATCCGCTTACCATCAGGTCTCACTTCATACTGAAAGTAGACATCTCACAGCTTTCATTACTCCTATTGGATTGTTTTTAAGCTAGTCCCTAGCTTCAGCTGCGGCAATGTTCCAGCGAGTCATGTATGAATATTTTATAGATATAAAAAATGTGTTGTTTATCAGGATGATATCCTCATTATGGCGAAAGAAAAAGTTGAACATGCCCAAGCCTTGTCAAAAGTATTATTGTTGTTAGAAAACAAGGGTTTAACAGCAGAAATATCTAAGTGCAAATTTGATAAGAAAAGTGTAACCTATTTAGGTCATAAAATCAATGCCAGTGGAATTTGTCCCAAGTCAGAATTGGTTGATGCCATACTAAATGCCCCTGTTCCAAAGAACAAAGAGGAAGTTAGATCTTTCTTAGGACTTGCAGAATATTATTCTAAATTTCTCAGCAACTTTGCTGATAAAATGTATAGCATTAGACAATTGTTAAAAAAGGGAAATGTGTTCCATTGGTCTGATGAGTGTCATTCATCATGGGAAAATATATAAAGGAGATATGCACGTCCCCAGCATTAAAAGGGTTTGATCCAAAACTTAAAACTTTTATTACAACTGGCGCATGTGGAAAAGGACTGGGTGCAGTTTTGTCCCAACTACAAAGTGATGGTTCTGAGTGTGTTGTAGCGTTTGCCTCCAGAGCTCTTACAGTTGCTGAAGAAAAGTATTCAGTAATAGAACGTGAAGCTCTTGGTTGTTTGTGGGGACTCAAACACTTTAGACAATTCATTTGGGGAACATGTGTCACACTACGCAATGACCACAAACCACTCACTAAAGTTCAAGTTCACGTTTTTCAGCGAACTCTTAGATTTTGTGTATGAAGTTGTGTATGATCCAGGTATTTGCAATAGGATTGCAAGTAGGTGTCCAGAAAAGATAGTAATGAAAAGGATTGGGACAAATAGTTTATGACGAGCATTTGTTGCAATGAACTAAGTTGTATACCTCATTTGAGTGGATTGGAAAAATATCCCACAACAGTGTTCTGCAAGAAGTAAGTTCATAATAAGGGGCTGGCCAGAGAAATCTAGTCTTGATAAATTCCTGGTTCCATTTTGGGAAGTGAGGCATGAGCTTTCCTTTGAGAATGAGTTTTTCCTGTGAAGAGGTAAACTTGTTCCTCTTAAAGTTTTTCATGCTAATATTATCAATTTGTGTCATGAAGGTCACTTAGGGATTGTCAAGACAAAGTGCAGAAATAACAATCTTACTGGTGGCCAGGAATTGACAAGGATATTGAAAGGGTAGTACGGGAGTGTTTTGAATGTACTAACTCTGATAAGAGTTTGACCACTGTGGGCGTGGGAGTAGGGACGACCGTGACACCAGGTGTAGGATTTAAAGAAGGTTTTATTTTCAGGGTTCTTAAGGGCTTTGATATAAACGTCTTTCTGGTCCTAAAAGTCAGTCTTTCCCGGGCAAAGGTACTGGGGTCCGTGGCGCTGGTCTTCTATAGTTGTCCTCACTCAGGAAGAGGGGTCTTCGCTCCAGATACCGATGGGTTCACCTCATGCAAAGAAAGACCAACAAGAAGGGAGGCCGTTAGATCACAGTCCTCTAATAGGGTTGCACCAAGGGACCCAGGGAGTGTGAGGATAAACCCGGTGATTCAAGCGTTCTACCAACAGTGCTCCGTGTCAGACATAGAGTGGGGGTGGGTTTGAGCAGGAAACAAGGAAGGAGAAGGGTAATGGTAGGGTAGGGATTGTTTAAAGGGAAGTGACAAACAGGGAGTTTTACACGCTACTCGCTAGCGCTCCGTCTTCCCAGCCAGGCTGCCCAATGCCGCCGTACCTGTGACAGCCACACTCTTCCCTCTGGAGTGTGGCACGGCGGTTTGCAGGGTCGTTGGCCTCCTGGCTCGCCTCTTGACTCGGACCCTCCGTCTGCTCCTCCGCGCTGTTCTGTCCGGTCCTCTCGGTCTCCTTCCTCGAGTCGGCTTCCACTCTCTGTTTCCTCCGCTCCCGCCTTCTCCTCCGCGGTGTCTCCACACCCCGTGTACAGTACTTCTGGGGTTTTCACTAGTTTGGGTCTCGTGACGTCCTGCAGTGCCGGGCCTTCCTCCTTAGGTGTCGAAGCCCACTTAAAGGAGCCGCACTCTTCGTCCACACTATCCGTCTCGTTTCCTCCGTCCTCCCACTCGTTGATATGTGGAGAAGTCGGAAGGGAGCTGTCAGAAGGGCGCGGGCTCCACCATTCCCGAGGGGTATATTCTCCTACTTTCTTACAACCACGTATAAAACAGTCCTTCATCCTATTGTTATTCCTAATATGCCATGGGAAAGAGTTGGCATTGACATCTTTGGTCGAGTGAAAACTGTTGATGGCCTACAAAAGTATATTTTAGTTGTGATAGATCATTTTTCAAAATAGCCCGAATATAAATTGGTTGTGAAAGCTGATACTGATAGTGTATTGCACTTCTTAGGAGAAGTTTTTGGA
Source organism: Lissotriton vulgaris (assembly GCF_964263255.1). Classification (NCBI taxonomy): domain Eukaryota; kingdom Metazoa; phylum Chordata; class Amphibia; order Caudata; family Salamandridae; genus Lissotriton; species Lissotriton vulgaris. The sequence continues at coordinate 1,347,049,052 of NC_141694.1, read as the reverse complement.
AGAGAAGGTCTTCCTAAAGACTTAATTTCAGACAATTGTGGACAATTTACTGGAGATAGTTTTAGAAAATTCATAAGAGACACTGGTATCACTCGTAGGACCACATTAGTATATCACCCTGAAGGGAATGGAAGCGTGGAACGCTTCAACAGGATGATAAAAGGTATTATTGAACTTTCTCACAGTAATGACATAGATTGGGAAGACGCATTGAGAAAAATGATTTGTGCATATAGAATCACCAAATGTCAATCTTCTGGTTATTTCCCTTTTGAACTCATGAGAGGACGTTCACCACGCACTAATGACAACATGGGGTGGCTTACCAATACCAAAACAGTTTCTTATACTGTCAAAGATGTTAAACACACTCTTGAGACCAATTAAAAGCATTTAATTGGAACACACTCCAATAAAAAGAAAAGTGTGAATTTACAAGTCGGTGATGTTGTCAAAGTTAAAAAAGGGAGAATTGTTTGTAAGGGGGAAAGTAAATACTCTGCCCCTTTCAAAGTTGTCAAAATCTTTTGCAATACCGCACTTTTAAGTGATGGTAAAGTATGGAATGCAAACAGAATCGCTTTATTAAAGGGTTGCAAAAATAAACAAATTAAAGGTAGATGGAAAAAAATTCAACTGGATTGATGACACTGACATGGATGATGGACTACAGGAGAATAAGAGTCGTGGACTACAAGAGAAGGGGTATTCTAGTGTTGGGTTCCAAAATATGGATGTTTCCATTGCACCTAGCGTTAGCAACAAATCTTTGGTTTGCAATAGACAAAGTAGCAAATTTAGCCCCATTATTGTACATAGTGGGCAAGTGAATAGTAATGGTCCGAATTCTTCACGTTCTAAACGTATATGTAGTAAACCCAAGAAACTAGACGATTACATTACGCTTATTGATGGGTAACATATGTATATATACTTAGTTACTTTTTTTTTTCTTTCATTTTTTCATTTTTATTTTTTTGTTTGGTAGAGAAGGGGCAGTGTTGTGTCTTGAGCTGGGCTCGAGCGCTTGGTTATTCTATCTCGTGTCCCCTCGAGCTTACCATAACATGAGTTTATACTATTATTGCCAACACTGTTGATGTTTTGTTATACTGTTATTAATGGTTGCTTGCATTATTGAAAGGACTGATATTGCAGAAGCCTCTACTGTTCCCTGCTGTTTGAGGGTTAAGCTACAATAAGGTTTCCTTAATTATTTAATCACTTGTCAGTGATTTATGCAACACAACATTACTCCTCCCTTGTTTATCTAGTGAATGGCCTTGTGCTCATAGCAGTGCCTTTTTACCTTCCTTTTTGTTTTTCTTCACTTGAGCTGCATATCCGAGTATTCGATAGAGAGAGAAAAGGATCCCCTTTAAATGTGCATGCTTGCCTGTCCATAGCAGCGCTTGACTCTACCCGCCAACCACGCACTCGTAGATGTGGGCCATGTTGCATCGATGAACCCAGTTCGACCCCGGATGGTGCCTAAATATCGCTTGCATTCCCCTCCTAGTGGGCCATTATGCGCTCGACTCTCAGCATGCTCCACTCCGACCAGGGATCCCTCCCCACCATCATAATCCCATTGCGGCACGTTAACGCGGGGAGCTAAACTCCTCGCCCCTCCATTCCCAAATCACCGGGCCTGCATTTCCTCATTCTCTGAGGTAGGCTCGGATCAGCAAGCTCAACCAGCGCACAGCGCCATGCCTTATGGTCACACCCGCGGTCACACCCACGCTATACAAAATAGCTTACTCCTTCCATAAGAGTGCACAGCACCATGCCCTATGGCCGTTCCCGCGGCTCACGGCCCCCATACCCTGGCACCCCATGCTACCTAAAAATGCTTATTCCTTCATCCTATTAACCTTTCCCTTCTGATTTCTACGCAGAGAGGCCCTCTCACTCCTGCGTGCGCTCGTAACTTGCTGGCGGCTCCGATGCACCAGGCACCCGTGGCGAGAGGACAAAGAGGGCTTCCCCCCATGTCACCCCCTTTTATCTCTTCCCTGGGAGGGGTTCACCTGCGCACCTTGGTGACGCATCCCAGTGACCTCTCCTGCTTTTTGGGGAGTGCCCCCTCCTACCCTCTGACCCGGAAGTTCCCCAGGCTGCTCACGTCCGAGATGCCACTAATGGCACACCGCCCCTAGGTGTGGGGGGTGCCTACCAGGAACTCAATTCATCATGGAATTCTTTCAACTGGTATCAGACACGATTATGCTGGAATCGTGTATTTTAGTGGTATGGGAGCATTTGGTTACTTTTGAGTAGCTTCATTTTCTAACGTTAATTTGAATATCATATTCATTTAGTTTATAATAAAGAGTATTGACAGCAAATAACCCACAACAGATTGTAATCAGTTTCAGCCAGCAATGCAACCTTAACCGTTACATACCTTGGGTCCAATCATTAAGCCACCCAGAGTATGTAGTAAGAGTAAAAAAGTGCACATGCAAGTCAGAGTGATTTCGGATGCTAGGCCACATTTATTTCAACACTTTGGCATGGATGATTAGTATTGTTTCTGCAATCATATTAATTTGCTGCTTTTTGCTATTTATATATAAAAATATGGGAGTAAAATATTTTTTTGTTTTAAAATGGTGATTTGGCACCTGGGGAGTGTAGACTCTCCCATTTCATAGGTTACTGCTTCACTGTCAAACAATGCAGTACTATGTTAAATCAGTATGTGTTACCTAGCAGTGAGGCTTGAATTAATTTATCAGATGTTTTTTTTCTGTCCAAGCATGGAAATGTTGAAGGCTGCTGAAAAAAGGGTTAAACACAACGTTTAAAATGAACTTTACAATTAAACTTTTTGTCTCCACTGCTGCTTCTATTTCCCTTTTCCTTGTCTTTGCTTCTCTCTCTAAAGACTCTCTTCACACTGAGATAATTGTGAAATCATGTGGGCATTGTTTGCATAATTGAAAGCACGCCCTCAAATGAGACTGGCACCACTTGACAGCTCTAGTAATTACCTGGTCAAATGGGACTGTTTCTATTATAGGCTGTAAAATGGTAGCAGAATTCAGGTTTTACTCTTTATACGTTTAATTGTGTAGCTCCATTTGCATGCAAATAGAGATATGATTTTCGTCTTAGATCTTTTGATTATTATTGTGACAGCATAGTTAAATAAAGTGTTTTCCCTTTCAGTACTTATACATTATATGACAAAGACATAGGGAAATATAAACGCTCTATGAAAGAAGTGAATGTAATAGCCCAAGAAAACAACATTATTCTACTGCAGATATTTAAAGAATAAACTGAAGTATGTATTGCTGTTTAGAGAGTTTATAAAATTTGTGGTGATATAAGGCTATCCCCCTTCATAATGTCCAACACTTAATAATTAAGGGACAGCGGCGGCTACTCCGCTAAGGCGGAGGAGCTCGCCCCACTGATCATAGAGCAGTGAAAGAGGGAAAAATAAATTGATAATAACTGATCGTTATTATCTTTAATTTTTGGTTGGGGCGTGGCTGGGTTAGGGCGGGGCGGGGCTGGGCTGGTGGCTCTGGCAGGAGGAGTGAACTATGCACACTATGGGAGTCATTAGCTGCCCGGCATCCTCCCGTGGAATGGGACCGCCTGCCATAGGTGTGGGGGTTCTGTTGCAGAGATAAGAATGCGCCCCCCACACTGGCTGGTGCATACTGCGTTCCTGACATTGCGACGGGCGGTGCACTCAGCACCGCCCACCACAATGCCAGGAAGGCATGTCGTGCACTTCCATGCACAACATGGCAGGTGCCAGGCGGTGTCTGCCATGCTGTACATTGAACTGCAGGGGGGTACCATAGGTACCCCTCATGTGGACCCCCACCCTCCGGAGTACCTGGGGGGCCGCAACAGGCCCCTACAGGCAGACTACACATGTCTTTCCATGGCAGCAATGCAGCCGCCGAAAGGCATGTCCCAGCACACATTCTAATTTCGCTGGCAGTGTCTAACAGACACCGCCACCATATTGAACCCTTTTCCCCCCGTTCGACTTGTCCACCAGGCTGAAAAGCGGTGGACGATCTTTCTGTCCGCCGCAGACTCCCCAGCCATTGTAATATGGCGGGGGTCTTTGCTGCGAGGATGGCAAGCAGATCGCCCCACCGGGCTGGCGGTGATAACCGCTGGCCCGGCAGGGGCCATCTGCCCACCATCCTAATGGGGCCCTAGGTGCGCATGACTTTTTGGCTGGCCGTTTTGGCCGGACAAGCAGTCATGCGCACTTTGCTTTTTACCACCAGGCTGTAATGAACAGCCTGGTAGGGAATATGCACATGCTCCCTGTCCCAATCTGATCCACTGTCCTCAGACCAATCAGAACGCTGCATAGTAGCATTGTGCTTGGTTCTGGAGACCTTGTGTGCCCGGGTGCTCCTTGCAGCTTGTTCCGCACTGGAGTCAGGAAGAGCAGAAAAGTAAGGAGAAATGCGGCCGGCAGAAAAGTTAGGTGTATTTTTTTTTTATATTTTCAAACCGGCACCCGTCATCGTCGCCCGCCATCCCTTTTCCTTACTAGCCACCACTGTTGAACTGCTAAGGGATTCATTTAAATGTTGGCAGAAAAAAGTGAATTCCCCATCCCCCAATCTTGTGCTTCACCCATCTCATATACAGGTGGGCCAAGTGCTAGGTTTATAATGCTGGAGCCTCAGCTGGATTCGCTGGTGGAAATCTTTGAGCCATGGCTCATTCATCAAAGAACCATCAGTCAACGTATTTCAGATTGTCTGCCGTTTGTAACTGTCCTACTGACATACATGTTTTCTGCTCAGAACCACCAGGGAGTGCATGGCAGCCCCAAACAAAAACAAAAAGAAACGACCAGCAAATTCTGCGAGGCAAGTTCCAGTGTTATGTATGCACTGGGTGCATCAAATATGGTGCCTGCTTGGCGAAGCATAACAGTTAGTGGAGCAAGGATGGCATCAGCTGCACAGATCCCAATTTGCTTTGAGGAGATCTTTCAGTATGGTGACAGTTTTAGCTAGTTGAGCAGAGATCATAGCCTCTAACTAATGGTGGGGCACGTTTCAAAATCATGCATACATGATCCTTCCAGCCAACATCATCCAGTTTCACAAAGTCATTGTCCTCCCCTATGCCGGTCGACACACAGCTCCTTCTCAACCTCAAGGACAAGACGCCCAGTACCTGGCTCAGGTTAAATGCCTGCATGACTGAATTCAGCCACTGGATGAAGACACACTGTCAGAAGATGAACAGTGACAGGACCAAAATCATGATCTTTGGGAACAGCGTTTCACTGTAGGACTCCACCTGGTGGCAAACAGAGCTAGTTCTGACAACTCCAGCAACCTTGGGATCATCATTGGCTGCAAACATGACATGGCCACCCAAGTCAACGTCATGGCACATGCTTCCATACCCTGAACATACAGAGGAAGATTTCCCAATGGCTCCAAATCAGCACTTGGAAACCCATCATGCACACCGTGTGACAAGCAAGCTAGAGTATGGGAATACCCTCTATGCCAGGATCAACACAACACTCACCCCACGGCTGCAGACCATTCAGAACTAAGTGATACAAGTCACTCCTAAGCTCCTATGCTGTCCTCACACCACACCTGAAGGAGACACACTGGCACCCCATACACAAACGAGCACAATTAAAAATACCCCCTAACATTTTCAAATCACTACAAGACACACGCCCAACACACCTCAACAATCTCACATGCAGAAAGTCATATCCAGTAGTCAGATCTTCTCCTACATTGTAATGTAATATAATGTATGTATACTTGTAAAGCGCACTGTTACCTCGTTACGTGGTGTCCTGGCGCTGTATACCGCTGGGGAACCCGTCCTGGCTTGCTCTTAAAGCATTGAACAACCTTCCTGCTACACATAAGAGCCTCCTCCTCTTTTCTTGAATTCTGCAAGAAGCTGAAGACCTTGCTTTTCAAATAGTCCCACTAGGCTATAGGTTTGGTTAGAATCACACCTGCTCAATGCCAGGATACCTTCCCAGATGATTGTGCACTTAGAAAAATCGGAATAACATAATACAACATACATCAGCCTCAAGGTTGTGCAAAGATAAATATGCTTTTTGCATGAACATCGAATGTCAAATGGTAATAGGAAAGGTCTGTGGTTACATGAAACCTTTATTGTACATCAGCCTATGTAAACAGAGAACAGATTCATGCCTGAGTGCTTAATTTACTTCAGTTTTCTTTACATTCTGGTACTTGAAGTCTTGCTCTTACAAGGCGGCAAAAATAGCTACAAGAACCAAAATTTGTTGCAATAATAATCTTGGACTGAATCATAAACTCATGCATTAACTGGGAAACTTGTGTGCTTTCTATATGTCATACATTTTTTAACTGTACGCTGCAATTTATAGTCTACATATGCCAAAAACAAGAATCCTTGCACATATAAGCATGTTTTATGTTACCACTAGTTATGGAAAGTTGCAAAATTGCCAGACTTGCAAATGTGGGTATTTTTTTTATATTACTGCTCTGGTTTAACAACTAGTTAGGGATGTAAGTAAGTCACTGCACTCAGTGGGAACTGCCTGACTGGTCAGTGCTGGGAGCCATGAACTGCTAACCTTGATTTTGATGTGGCATTTTTAGACCTGGCACCTTGGCGTGGGTCTCCCTTCCATTTTTTGCTGTTCCCTCATGTGTTTCTGCTGGTTATAGTTGCTTTGGGCACTGTGCCACTGCTATCCAGTGCCACACTGCAAGTGCTCCCTATGGTAAATTAATGTATGGATTACTAACTAAAATTATTGGTTGGATTGGTTTACTTTTCAGACCCAAGTACAGTGCACTGAGTGTGCACAGGGCTTGTAAACCAATTGCTGCTGGTGGGCTTGCAGCACTAATTGTGCCACCCACAGAAGCAGCCTGTAAACGTGTGTCTCAGGTCTGCCATTGCAGAGCCTGTGTGCAGTCTGGTACTTCCATGCTGACTGGGCAAGTGCACCCACTTGCCAGTCCCTAAACCTTCCCTTTTCTGCATATTAGGTACCCCTATGGTAGGCCCAAGGGCAGGGTGCATTGTAGGTAAAAGGTAGGACAAGCCCTGATGTGTGTAATATCCTAATAGTGAATTACAGCCATTTTCGTTTTTCACTATTGCAAGGCTAATAGCTACCCATAGGATAGAATGGGCATTTTGATTATTACATCTTATAATCCTAACTGACTTAGGGAACTAGGTAGAAATTCAAGTTTAGTATGCCTGAACTCAAAATGATAAAATACATATTTTAGTGAATTTGGTTTTAACATTCTGTGTTTGAAAATACCACTTTTAGAAAGTAGGTATTATCTTGTCTAACCATCCAAGAATGCCCCTGCTAGGTTGTGTAGTCCTTGTCTGGAGCTTTAGAGACAGGGGCTGGGGGGGGTTCCAGGAGACAGGGTGAGTCAGCACAGGGCTGAATAGGGAGATCTGCATGTAGATGTTTGGGAGGGGTTGCACCTGGGTCTGGAATAGGGCTGTGCCTTCCCTCCACAATGCGCTCTCCACCTCCTGTGGTGTGTCTGATGTCTGATGTCTCTGGCCTGCACTGTGAAAGGAAAGAAAGAGTCTTGTCAACAAAGTGCTCCAAGACTTACCAGAACTGGTTTGAACTAGGCAAAGGCCTCTGTGCCTTCAGAGAACAAAGGAAAAATGATTGTAAAAGAGGGAACCCAAACCCCAGAACTTTAGATCACTTTTGGGAAACAAGAAGAATCTTTGCTGGAGAGAGGAACAAGAGAAACTGAGGAGGAGACTATCCCTAAGATGAGTGTTGTTTGGGGGATTAGCCTGCAGTGGTTGCCTGACTGCCAAAGAAAGGAGAAAGGACTTTGTGCTACTTTCAATTAAACTTGTAAAGGATCTCCAAGGGCTTGAGATAGAGCTTGCCTCCTGCTAAAGTCTCAGGGACAACAGACTTCACCAACCAGCTCCACAAGAGTTCTTTCAAAGTGCCTGCTGTCGTGTTGGGCCTGCTGAGGGACTGTGTGTTGCAAGGAGCTGGAAGCGTGACTCACGAAGAAGAAGCGTGTCGCCGCCGCAGCCGCTGTCGTGGCATCACTGGAGAAGAGTATCCCCGCTGTCGCTTCGCCTCGCATTGCCGGAGAAGAGTGTCGCCATCACATCAGATGCCGTCACATCATCAGAGAAGCATGTCACTGCCGCCGCTGTCGTCGCATCACTGAAGAAGGGTGTCGCCGCTGTCGCATCACATCGCCGAAGCGTCTCCCATACCCAGAGAAGAGTGTTGCCGTTGCATCAGACGCCGTTGCATCACCGAAGAAGCGGGTCGCAGGGCCTGTTGGGCTCAGGAGAATTTTTGAGTCGCCGCACGGCTGTTGGGCATGCACGCATCGTGTCGCATCAAGGTGAAGACGCCATTTTTTTGTTTCATTGCACCGGATCTTCATCGTATCACGGAGCTGCTGCTCGCTTCGCCATGGGAGTGCAGTAAGAAACCGACACATCACCTCCCCATGCGGAGAAGAACCAGCGCATCCCCTACGCAGCAGTAGGGCCATGACGCATCACTGCTCTTGCGTGTAAGAAACCAATGCATCACCTTCCCTACGACACTTTCATTGTATAGCATTGGCATCCATAGGTAAATTGACCTTAAAGTGTCGCATTATGCATCTAAAGAGAACTAAGCTGTTTCTACCATTTTTAAAGTACAGTATTGTGAATTTTAGTCATTTGTGCTCTTGTGTTAAGTCTATATAAAAATACTTTTTTTTATACTACAACTTGTGTGGTGTCCATCTGTAGTGTTGTCACTGGGTTACTTTATGTGTTCACAAATGCTTTACACACTGCCTTCGATATAAGCCTGCCTCTTTGTGCCAAGCTACCAAAGGGATGAGCAATGGTTATTTTAAGACTGTACCCCCTTACCCTGACTAGACGCAACGGTCCCTATTTGGTCAAAGGTACCTAACTCTGCCAACTAGAGACCCCCAAATATAACAGGCATCATGATCCATTTTTTCCCCTCTACAGCAGGGAACGCAAGTGCAACAGCTGAGTAGAGGCACTGTGTTTACCTGCTGGAAGGTGCTCAACAGTAGAGGGAGTTAATTCCCTCCCCAGGATTCCGATAGGACTTGGGAGGGGAGATGCCACCCTCCTCTCACAACTGCTGTAGTTTAGAGCATGGGTGGGGTGCTCTAAACCAGACTTCCTCACCTTGCCCATGGGGATTTACAGCCTCTCCTCCTCACCTTGCTGATGAATAAAAGGGGAAATTACATCAGCCACCCTCACCCTGCCCAGTGTTGAGGGTGGAAACACACTACCCTCACATTGCCCAACTGCAGAGAGTTGTATTCTAGACCGCATATCATCTTGCCCAAGTTTACAGTAACAATAACACATTCCCCCCAGCCTATTGGGAAGAATAATTAACAAGAACACAGCCTGCTTTTCCTAAAAGTGAGTAGCAAGAGGGGTTCACCCTCAACCCCTACAAAGTTAATTAAGGGTGACGATGGAAATGCATCCAGGCCTTACTCACCGTGCACAAGGGTGAAGGGAGATTTTAGAGCAACCACCCTTCCTTTAGCCAATGTCAAGGACTCTTAAAAAATGGGTGAGGTGGCAATCTATTGAAAACATTGCTGGGGCCCAGGAGATGTGTGTTACCTGCTACCTAAGACCAGATCAGCAATTGGAATGGGGTGAAAGAGCAAATACCAGTAGTTGGGGTCCTATATGGCCAACAATATTGTACAGGGTTTGGTGGAGTTGCTCACTCACAGAACCAATATCATGCATACACACACCTTATTATACTTCAAGAAAACCCTATCATACACCAAAACGCTCACCATACATCCACATAAGCAATATCATATGCCAACACAGCCACCATTTTATGATAGTGCTCCCAACATTAATGGTCCACACAACTAACATCATATCCTTCTACAGTCACTATGAACCAAGAAAATACCCACCATAAGACTGCAAATAAGAAACATCTTAAGATCACTAACCCACATCATATATTCTTACATCCAAATCTTACATTATAAAACTACACGAGTCAACAAATGCCAAAAACATACAGCAGAATGTAAACACACTCAACAAAATAACTCAAAACATTCACCATCATGCATGAACACACTCATGATTGTACATCAACCCAGGCAATATCATAAATTCACACAGCCACTATCATATGTGGGGCGATTCATAAAAGCAGTGCTTTCTATTTTATGTTGCAATAGTCACCATCCGTGTCACGACCAGCACCGACAACACCCTGACCAGCGCCGAACACCTGCATTTCCAGATCCACACCAACCCGAACACCACCCTCAGAGGCACCCTGATCTACCGACCCCCTGGACCACGCACGCAATTCAGCGAGGACATCGCCGACTTCGTCAGCCCGCATGCCCTCCCCTCCGCTGACTACATCCTCCTCGGAGACCTCAACTTCCATCTGGAGAACAACAACGACCACAACACCAGCACCCTGCTCGACAACCTCGCCAACCTGGGACTCAAGCAACTGGTGTCCACCCCCACCCACCTCGCCGGACACACACTCGACGCCGTCTTCTCATCCAGCACAGACATCGACTTCAGCCACGCCACAGAGCTTCAATGGACGGACCACAGCTGCGTCCACTTCACCTTCAAGAGAACGACGACCCACCAACACCAGCAACACACCGCCCGCAGAAGCTGGAACAAGATCACAGCAGACCAGCTCGCCACCTCCCTGAGCCAACACCCTCCTGCCAGCTCAGCGAACCCCAGCCAGGCCGCCGATAACATCACGAAGTGGATCAGCAACTGCGCGGACGAACTCGCCCCGCTGAGGACCCCGCCTAGCAGACCCGGCAGCAAGAAGGCCCCATGGTTCACCGACGAACTCAAGAGCTCCAAGAAGAACTGCCGAGCCCTCGAGAAAGTCTGGAAAAGGAATCCGACACCGGACAACAGGACCTCCTACAAACTTGCCACCCGGAAACACCACCAGCTGATCCGCGCCGCCAAGAGAACAGAATTCAAGGACCGGTTGGACAACAACGCACACAACAGCAAGGAACTCTTCAACATCGTGAAAGAGCTTTCCAACCCCAACGCAGGAAACAACGACATCACCCCATCGCAAGACCTCTGCAACTCCCTCGCCTCCTACTTCCACAACAAGATCACAGACATACACAGCAGCTTCAACAACCAACCAACGCACACCACGACCGACCAGCCACCCCCCCCCACCACCACCCTCCACGCCTGGACCCCGATCAGCACCGAAGACACCATCCGCACGATGAACTCAATCCACTCCGGATCACCAACCGACCCCTGCCCTCACCACATCTTCAACAAGGCCGACGCTGTCATCGCACCCCACCTGCGAGACATCATCAACACTTCCTTCGACACCGCCATCTTCCCCGAGAGCTGGAAACACGCCGAACTCAGCGCTCTACTCAAGAAACCAACAGCGGACCCCACCGACCTCAAGAATTACCGCCCCATCTCGCTTCTCCCGTTTCCAGCCAAAGTCATCGAGAAGACCGTCAACAAGCAGATGGCCGCCTTCCTCGAGACGAACGGATCCCTCGACCCCTCACAGTCCGGCTTCCGAGCCAAACACAGCACCGAGACCGCCCTCATCGCCGCCACCGATGACATCCGAGCCCTGATGGACAATGGAGAAACAGCGGCCCTCATCCTCCTAGACCTCTCCGCGGCATTCGACACGGTCTGCCACCGCACCCTGGTACGGCGCCTCAGCAACATCGGAATCCAGGACAAGGCGCTGGAATGGATCATCTCCTTCCTCGACGGAAGAACACAGCGAGTCCGCCTACCACCGTACAAGTCAGAGGCCTCCGAAGTCATCTGCGGCGTCCCCCAAGGATCATCCCTGAGCCCCACCCTCTTCAACGTCTACATGAGCCCCCTCGCGGCCATCGTACGCAAACACCACCTCAGCATCATCTCCTACGCCGACGACACCCAGCTGATCCTCTCCCTGACCAACAACCCCGCCGCCGCCAGAGCCAACCTACACGAAGGGATGAAAGAGGTAGCCGAGTGGATGACGACCAGCCGCCTGAAACTGAACTCGGACAAGACGGAGGTCCTCATCCTGGGCTCCTCTCCCTCCGCCTGGGACGACTCCTGGTGGCCTCCCGCCCTGGGCACCGCACCCAAACCGACAGACCATGCACGAAACCTGGGCTTCATCCTGGACTCCTCCCTCTCCATGACCAGGCAAGTCAGCAGCGTCTCCTCGGCGTGCTTCAACATCCTACGCATGCTACGGAAGATCTTCTGGTGGATCCCCACAGAGACCAGGAAGACCGTCACCCAGGCCCTCGTCACCAGCCGACTGGACTACGGCAACGCCCTCTACGCCGGGACCACCGCCAAGCTCCAGAAGAGACTCCAGCGGATCCAAAACGCCTCAGCCAGACTCATCCTCGACATCCCACGATCCAGCCACATCTCCGGACATCTGAGAGACCTTCACTGGCTCCCCATCAACAAGAGAATCACCTTCCGCCTCCTCACCCACGCACACAAAGCCCTACACGACCAAGGCCCGAGCTACCTCAACAGCCGAGTCAACTTCTACGCTCCCAAACGCCACCTCCGATCAGCCAACCACGCCCTCGCCGCCGTTCCCCGCATCCGAAGAGCGACTACAGGAGGAAGGTCCTTCTCCTACCTGGCCGCCAAGACCTGGAACTGCCTCCCGTCCGACCTGCGCCTGACCCAAGACCACCTCTCCTTCAGGAAGAAGCTGAAGACCTGGCTGTTCGAGCAGTAGCGGCACCCCCCCCCCCCCCCAGCGCCTTGAGACCCTATGGGTATGTAGCGCGCTTTATAAGTGTCACTGATTGATTGATTGATAGTAATATCTGCTCTCCACTCTGGAAAAACACAGCTGAATGGAATGACACCAAATCTGGCACGATAGTAAAACTTTACTCAAGGAGATGAATTTGCATTGTTTGCTGTAAATCTTTTTAGTAGTTTTCAGCAAAATCTTTTTGGGTGGGCTTGAAAGCGTAGATCCGTTTAGGCGTAGGGTAGGAAAATGCCAAAGTTCTTAAAGTCTCACTTTCGAAATTGTAGCATATAATCCAACTTTATCATTAGACAGACTTCTTAATTACAATCTTCAGACAGCAAACATGAAGGTTTACCTGTTATCGACCAAAGGTCAGCATTTATTAAAGGTAATTGGGAAACTTTCCATAGCGGAACATATAACACCTGAAAATAAATGTCAGCTGTTAGAAATGGGGGGTCTCTAGTTGGCAAGGGTTTACACCTTTATCCAAGTAGGGACCCTTCTTCCTTGTCAGGGTAAGGGAGCTACACTTCTAAAATAACCCATACTCACCCCCTTGGTAGCTTGGCATGAGCAGAGAGGCTTATCTCAGAGTCAGTGTGTAAAGCATTTGTGTACACATACAGTAATACAGTGAAAACACAAAAAATGGACACCACACCAGCTTAGAAACCAAACATGACCAAAACTGCAAACTTCCACAAAACTGTAATAAAAATGTGACTTTTAAAAGGTAGATACAGTTCTGTCCATAGCAAACTATACTGGCGACACTTCCAACACTGAGGGGCCCATTAGGATCACGGGCGGATTGCCATCACCCGCCACCCATTTCCCCCTGCCATATTACTATGGGGGGGAACCACGGCGGATGGAAAGACGTCCGCGGCTTTTCCGCCCGGTCAACGAGCGGAAAAGGGTTTAATATGGTGGTGGTGTCTGATAGACACAACCAGCCATGTTAACATGGGTGCGGATAGATGCCTTTCCATGGCAAGGCATGCAGGAAAAGACTGCGGGGGCCCGTTGCGGGCCCCTAGGTACTCCGGGGGTGGGGGGGTGCACATGGAGGGTACCTATGGTACCCCAGTTCCATGCACAACATGGCAGTCACAGCACAGTGCCTGCCATGTTGTGCATTGAAGTGCACAACATGCCTTCCTGGCATTGTGGCTGGCGGTGCTGAGTGCACTGCCTGCCACAATGACAGGAATGCAGGATGTGCCCGCCACTGTGGCGGGCACATCCTAATTGCCCCCACGGGACCCCCGCCCTTACGGCAGGTGGTCCCGTTTCCCGATAGGGTGGACAGTGGACAAAGTCCATCCGCCATCCTAATGACCCCCAAAGTTCCTTGGATGCGTCAATATCATAAACAAATGCAGCCACTGGGAAGGTGATGCATTGGTTCCTAAACAGGCAGGGAAGATATGCTTTGGTTCCTTACTCCAGGGGTGTCAGGATTACATTCCACAGGATCCGGTCGTTGATAATGGGGGTCCACCTCCTAACGTTACCAACTCCCTGATAGCAGAACACAGGGAATTGGAACCATTAAGTGAGGGAAATCAGGAACAGGGAGGGGACTGCTGGGACAAAGGCACTGAAAATATATAAAAACATACAAAACCGTTAAACATACTTCAGCAGTGAAATAGCTACTCTCATCAATTCTCGCTAAGTAAGACCCACCATAGAAGCACACATACACACCTGAAACACAGAGTCTCTTTACCCCCAGCAGAGTAATCATAGAAAACAAGGAAGGCGTCACAACTACTACCACCAGCAATATCCACTGATGACAGCAACCAAGAAGTACTGGTAGGACAAAGCCAAAACGAAGAGTCTTCAACAACTGATTATTGTAACCCCATAACCAGCTTGTTGTACAAACTGAAAGTGCCAGAGGAGTATTCACAACCCCAATAGTAAATGAACTGAAGTAAGGTAAAAGTCACCACGAAAGGTCAATACACACAAAGCCAAATACTTCCATGGGAATCACGGCAGCAAGTGGTTGCCCAACACACCTTGCTCCGCTACAACCGGAGAAATGATTAATCATTTAACGGCCAGCAGACACACTGTGCTCCGCTCTTAGGCTGGAAAGAATGAAGAACACGGTAACATGTGGCAGCCACCACTATGTTCCGCGTTCCGACGAAAGCTCAATATAACAAAAGCAGATCCGCGTGGCCAGCCGGCACACAGCGTAGAAGATAAGGCAAGCGCAGCCGCGCTGTAAGCCCTCGAGAACACAAAAAGAAGATAGGCAGCGGTAACGTGTGGTCGGCCAACACACTACGTTCCGTTGCCGCTGAGGAGTTGCTAACAATCACTCACCACCGCCTCCACTCGAGCTGGACAGGAGCGGTAGCGAAGCCTCAAGACCCGTTCCTACGGACCTCCGAACAAGACCCGGAAACACAACAGAATTACGCGCATGAGCCGATGCGCGCACACACGCTATGTAGCTTCCTGGTCCAAGAGCTCATGGGAAATGCAGTTTACAGGCTAGGTAGGCGCAAAAGGAAGCCGAAACCTGACAAGGGGAGGTGATGCTTCGGTTTCATACTGCCACGCATAGGAGGTGATGCGTCGATTCCTTACTGTGCAGGGAGGATATGCATCAGTTTCTTACTGTGAAGGGAGGTGATGCATCGGTTTCTTCCTGCCGCCTCAGAGTTCTTGTAGACTTGGCACCCCGGTGCAATGTTGGAGGATTGTCGATGCATGGCCTCTCGATGCGGCGGCAGCAATGGCATTTGCATTGATTTCTCCGGCCGCAGTCCCATGATGTGTTGGGTTTTGCAGCCTCACAGCAGGGCCTGTGGCAGAATCGGTGTGGTGATCGCGTTCTTTAGAGATCGGTGAACCGGATTTGACTTGCAACAATTTCTCAAGCTGTGGGCAACCGCTGCGTCAGTTTTTTCGGTGATACTTTGGTAACAGGTGCAGGGGCATCTTACTTCTTGTAGTTGCATTACTTTTCCAGTTCCCACCAGCAGGAACAACCTTCAGAGTCCGAACACAGTCACAGGCACCTCTAGGCAGGTCCAAACCACCACAAAGGAAGTTCATGGGAGCTGGTGATGGATTATTTGTGCCTCTGAGACTTTAGAACAGGAGGCAAGCTTTTCTTCAATCCCTTGGAGATGTTCTTCAAGCAGAATACAAAGTGCACCGGAACATTTTTAGTCCTCTCTTTGGCAGAAACAGCCATTGCAGGCCAACCCCAGACAGCACACAGCACAGGGGCTGTACTTCTCCTTCAGCTTTTCCAGCTCTTCTCCTTGTCAGAGGTTCCACTTGAGTTCCAGAAATATTCTCTGAAGTCTTTTCTATCTCCGAGACTTCCAAAAAAGGAGACAAGCTCTACTTCAAGCCCATGGAGAAAACTAACAGCAGGATGATGAAAGCACAGTTCAGTCCTTTCCCTGCCCAAGACAGAAGCAACCACTGCAGGTCAGCCCCAACAATACACCGCACAGGGGCAGTACTCCTGCTTCAGATTTCCCGGTTCTTCCTACTGGCAGGTTCCTTAGTTCAGCAGAAATCTAAAATAATGGGGTCTGAGCCTCAATATTTTTACAGCAAATTCATTTGTTTTCTTGGTGTAGAGAGGTTTTGTGCTCAGCCAAAACCAGTTCTGTCCTCTCTGGTCCAGCTTACCAGCAGGAGGTGGAGGAAAGCATTGTCCAAGGCAAACAAGGCATATTCAGCTGCAAGGGAAATCTCCTCCCACCACTCTAAATGCAGCCCAGGTCTATTTAGCCCAGCCCTCACTCATTCAGCAAAGGCAGTTCACCCATCAGCATGCCCCCAGTTGCCATCTGGGAGAATGCACATCCCCAGACCCTGTCACTCCAAAGCCAGGCAGTTCACCAAAACCAACAGAAGCACACAGAACATAAAAATCATCTTCACCAAAAGATGCGTAGTTACATTCTGAGTCGAGGCATACTAAACTTTACTTTTATATTTATGTTTATAAGATGCTATAAATAAACTCCCATTCTATCTTATGGGTCAGATAGACTTTCAGTATTCAAAAACTAAATACACTAATTCACTACCAGGACATGTCACACACACCAGTAAATGTTGTACGTTTAACATACACAGTACCCTGCCCAAAGGGGTACCTTCGGCCTACCTTAGGGGTGACTTAATTGATTCTAAATAATCTTTTTAAAGTCTTGTGGGACGTAAAGTTTCGCTGTAATGCCCGAGGATGCTCTATTTATATTGGAGTTTTGTATTATTTTTAATTTTGATGAAATTTGTATTACTATTGTTGTCTTTTATGATTCATAATCGAAATAAAGACCTTTGATTGACTCACATGTGAGAAAAGGGAAGGTTAGGGCCTAGCAGTTGCCAGGTAGACATGGCAGTTTACAACTGTGTGCGCACACACTACAGTGGTAGGTCTGAGATACTTTTTCAGGGCTACTCATGTAGGTGGCACAACCAGTGCTATAAACCCACTAGCAGGATTTTATTTACAGGTCCTGACACACACTGGGCACTTTACTAGGGGCTTACCAGTAAATTAAATATGCAAATCATGGACAGCCAATCATTCATAACCATTTATGCACTTTAGCACTGATCAGCAGTGGTAAAGTGCCCAGAGTCATAAACCCAACAAAAACATGGTCAGAAACAGGAGGCCAAAAAGCAAAAAGTCTAGGGATAAACCCACTGGGCAAGCCAGGTCTAAAATCAACCTTTCAATTACAATGCACTCTACCCTATGTGTTACCTAGTGCCTACCTTAGGGATGACTAATATGTAACAAAAAGGGAGTTTAAGTCTTGGCAAGGGGGTTATATTACCAAATCAAATTGGCAGTTTAAAACTGCGGTCAGGTTGCAGGCCCAGGAACATTTTTAAAGGGCTGCTTAAGAAGGTGGCACGATATATGCTACCGTCCCACTAGCAGAATTTAATTTACAGGTTCTGGTTATATGGTATACCACTTTACTAGGGACATATAAGTGAATTAAACATGGCATTCAGGTGTAAGCTAACTTTACCATGTTTTAGGGAGTGAGCACAAACATTTTAGCATTGGATAGAAGTGGTAAGGTGCACAAAGTCTGAAAGCCAACAAAAAAGAATTCAGCAACATTGGAGGATTAAGGCATACATTTTTAGTTAAGGGCACCCTAAGGCTGACAAGCATAAAAAGCTCCCCCAGCTGAAAGTGCACACAGACTTTATATAGGCAGACTATAAGATGATGGCCGTGTCAGACACAACTTCTTTGGAGAATCCTACGCTGGTAAAAAAAACCCATCAGGGCCTAGCCACTGCAGTCAAAGACCTCAGAGGTATTGTCTCTGAGTACCTTGTGGTATGGTCTACAAAAACCAGGACAAACCTATTGCCTAGGGCAGTTTTGGGGTCCAAGGGCTTTACAATGTCAGTGAACACCCTTTCAAAGGTGGTGCTACCGAAAGGTAAGGAATTCAGGGGAAATTTTAGTTCTTTTTCTTTTTTCCCTCTGCTTGGCAGTCGAGACAGTCCTGTACAAAGTATCTGAGGTTATCCTCATTCCAAGCCAATAAAAGTGGGAGACAATCCTGGCACAGTTCTTGTATTGCCCCAGGTGTCCTGCCAGGGGGATTTTATGAGCTAGACCCAGTAAGAATGCCTTGTACCATTGGGGGACCAACAAAAAAATGCTCAGGAGCTATATGCCCCATATAGAGGAGTTAATTCTCCCAATAAGTGAGGTGATCTCCAGAGGTATCACCAGCTGCCTGTGCTTCAGATGGACTCTTTAGGGTTGGGCACTCCTTCTCTTCCGACAGAACTGCTCCCTGGTGGGCCTACCCTCTACTTGCTATCCAGCAAGTTGGGGCATATCTCCAAGGGAAACAATATCCGCCACTGTAGACTGGGGTGGTCTTCTATGATGCTCCATCCACCTGTCCCATAGGAGTTTCAGGTGCTAGTTTCCCAAGCTGCCTCCCCTTCCCTTTCTTGGAAGCTGCCTGGGAAATTCTTCTAGGCTCCAGGCTTCATTGACTCCCCTCTTGGACGGGCATGGACCTTGTGGTCACACAAACCCACTCATGTAACCCTAACATATCCAGATGTGACCTGAGCTTCACTTTCTTCCAGGCAGTGCACTCCAGGTCCTGCCCTAGCAAAAAAAACACTGGAATGGCATATCTCACAGATACCCTAAGTGATCCAGAGACCCCCACTCCCCTTCAAAGGGAAGAAGACCCATTGTGTGGTTGCTCTCATGGTTATATGTGTACTGGCTTCCATTATTGTCAAGTACCACAACCTGGTTATACGTATTCAGCATAACCTGCTCTGCAGACACTACATGACACCTGCCAGTAGTCATACTGGCTCCTGTGTCCCACACAGCTTCTAATCTCTACTCATTGCTGGTCACTCATCACCTGTATTTGGAAGAATTAGAAGGCATGGGGGATTAGGGCACTATCTTTCTGTCACCCAAGGACGTTAGGGTAATCTCAGCTGTCTCCCCCACACTAACTGGGGTCATCTCCTCAACAGGTGCTACCCAGGCCACCTCGGGGCCTGCCCATCACTAGAGGGCTGTGACCTGTTGGGGCACTTGGCATTACCCCTGGTTTGCCACAATGGTAACACTCATAACACTTGAGGACAAATATAGCAGTATTCTTATCCATGAATACCTTTTTCTGGACAGATTGGGGCTCGGACCCTTTCAACTGAGAATAATTTTGGGGGCCTGAGAGAATTCCCTCCTAGTTTTATTGCCCCCTTCTTCTGGTAGAAACCATGACTGCTCCTTACCCACTTATTTATCCATGTAGCTACTCACACATCCACTTAATCACCCATAAAGTTACTGACACATCCACTCACTAACTCATACAGCCACTCAGATGCCCATTCACACAAGAATACACACAGTCACATAGCAACTCACATAATATATGTTAGCAATGGAATCACTTATTAGTAGTACACAAAATATAATATTCTGATGCTCTTATTCACATATCCACTAAGACACTCATGTACCCACTCACACACCCATTCAGACGCACATACATACGTCCGCTCAAAGACACACTTATAAGTAGATCAATTGATATTCTGATGCACTCACTCAGAGACCCAATCAGGCACTCATACACAAGACACTCACACACTGATGCACCCAGTCATAGACTTATTCACACATACATGCATCCAGTCAGAGACTCATGTGTCCCAGTCACAGACCCAGTCAGATACTTTGACACTCACTTACAGACACAGGCACTGACAAACCTACTCACAGACCCACTTAGACACTCATAGACACTCATGCACTCCCTCACAGACCCATTGATATTCTGACACACTCACTCACAGACCCACTTAGATGCTCATCCACCCACTCACACACCCAGACACTCATCAATCCATTTACAAACCCACTCATATACTCACACACTACCTCACAGACCCATAAAAATACCCACACACTCACATATCCATACAGCCACTGTTACATCCACACTTTCTCTTTTACATTATAGTTAGGAAATCCACTGAAAAAACACAGGTTACAGTGTTGTAACCAAAATTTAAAAACCCATAGAAATTTACTGAAAAAAACAAAGTTTAAAGGGACGTTATATTTAGGAAATAGCATTATAAAAAACCTTGGAAATTACTTGAAAAATAACAGTTACAGTGACGGTATAGTTAGGCTCAGATTACATTTGTACAAAACCATCAAAATTCAGCAGTTATAATTACCTAAGCTAACTATAACTTATGTCCCTGCAATGCACTGCTAAAGACCTCACATAATACATCACTCATGACATGGCCAGTGATCCTGGGGTCAGTGACCTGACCCCAGGACACCCCCATGCTACACGGCCCACCAGCTGTAGGCGCGTCTCTGTCCCAGCGCCACAGGTCCGTCCCTGACGTCGGTGCCCCCTCGCTCTTGCTTGTTCTTTTCTCCCGCTGCTGCCCTCCTGTACCTTCGTTTATTGTATTGAATTGTATTTACTGTATTAGTGTTTTTCCTTCTGTCAATAGGTTTTTGTTGCACTTTCTCTCGTTACTGTACCCCTGGTATGACACCCCCTCTGCTCCGCGCTTCCCGCCACTGCTCCCCCACGGCCTCAACCCCTTTTCTTTCCGTTTCCCCATTGACCACCCTGCTTCCGCCTCCCAGCTGCTCTGCCCTCCCACTTGGCCCTAAATGGAGCCCGCGCGGCGTAGGCGAGAGTGACCTGACCCCAGGACACCCCCACGCCGCACGGCCCACCAGCTGTAGGCGCGTCTCTGCCCCAGCGCCACAGGTCCGTTCCTGACCTCAGTGCTCCCTGGCTGCTGCTCATTCTTTTCTCCCGCTGTTGCCCTCCTGTGCCTTCATTTATTGGATTGTATTGTATTTACTGTATTAGTGTTTTTCCTTCTGTCAGTAGGTTTTTGTTGCTCTTTCTCTCGTTACTGTACCCCTGGTGTGACCCCCCTCCGCTCCCCGCTTCCCGCTGCTGATCCCTTGTGGCCCCACCCCCTTTTCTTTCTGTTTCACCATCGGCCACCCCGCTCCCACCTCCCAGCTGCTCCTCCCTCCCACTTGGCCTAAAATGGAGCCCAAGCGGCGTAGGCGAGTGTGACCTGACCCCAGGACAACCCCACGCCGCATGGCCCACCAGCTGTAGGCGCGTCTCTGCCCCAGTGCCACAGGTCCATCCTTGACCTCGGTGCCCCCTCGCTGCTGCTCGTTCTTTTCTCCCGCTGTTGCCCTCCTGTGCCTTCATTTATTGGATTGTATTGCCCCGCTTCCCGCCGGTGCTCCCTCACGGCCCCTCCCCCTTTTCTTTCTGTTTCCCCATTGGCCGCCCCGCTCCCGCCTCCCAGCTGCTCCCCCTCCCACTTCACCTTAAACGGAGCCTGCGCGTACTCGCAGCGTTCACGCTCTGCGGGCGCGCCGATTGTGGGCTGAAGGCAAGCCCGTCTACGCTCGTCCGTGCCTGGACCGCGCCCAGGGCCAGAACCCCTGGTCCTTACCGATGCCAGTGCACCCGACGGACCTACGACGCCGCCACCCTCCACGCACTCAACGCCGGCCGATACGCCACCTGCTACCAAGCCATCCCGAGGCGCACTCCCTTCACGTGCCAAGCCTGCTGATTCACCTGCCTCCAGACCTGCATCGCACACGCCAAGCCGAGCACCAGCAACAACCACCTCAACTGCATCCTGCTCAACACCCGCTCCGTCCACAGGCACGCCGGGGAACTCTGGAACCTCCTCGACACAACCTCACCAGACGTCACCTTCCTCACGGAAACCTGGATGAACGCCTCCTCAGCCCCCGATATCGCCATAGCCATCCCGGACGGCTACAAAATCTCCTGGAGGGACCGTGTCACCCAAACCGGAGGAGGCATCGCCATCGTCCACAGAAACACCATCCGCATCACGACCAACTCCGACGAAACCCTCACTGCCACCAAACACCTTCACTTCCCGATCCACACCGACCCCAAGACCACCCTCAGAGGCACTCTCATCTACAGACCCCCGGGACCATGCACACAATTCAGCAAATCCCTCGCAGACTTCGTCAGTCCGCACGCCTCCACCTCCTCTGACTACATCCTCCTAGGGGACCTCAACTTTCACCTGGAGAACAACAAGGACTGCAACACCGCCGCCCTGCTGGACAACCTCGCCAACCTCGGACTCAAGCAACTGGTGAACACCCCCACCCACTACACCGGCCACACGCTTGACCCCGTCTTCTCCTCCAGCAAGCACATCTAGTTCAGCCACTCCACCGGACTACACTGGATAGACCACAGCTGCGTCAACTTCAACTTCAGGAGAACCACGACCCACCACCAACCGCAACTAGCTCCCTGCAGAAGCTGGAGCAAGATCACCGCCGACCAGTTCACCACCACCCTCAGCCAGAACCCGCCCACCAGCACGACGGACCCCGATGAAACAGCCCGCAACCTCACACAGTGGCTCACAGACTGCGCCGACGAACTCGCACCACTGAAGAACCCCCCCCCAGCTGACCCGGCAGCAGGAAAGCCTCGTGGTTTACCACCGACCTCAAAAACTCCAAGAAAACCTTCCGCACCCTCGAGAAAGCCTGGTGCCACGACCAGACAACAGAACACATGACCGCCCTCAAGAACGCCACCCGCAAACACCACCAGCTGATCCGCGCCACCAAGAAGACAGCATTCAAAGAAAGACTGGACAACAACACCCACAACAGTAAGGAGCTCTCCAGCATCGTCAAAGAGCTCTCAAATCCAAACGCCTGCAACACCGACATCACTCCCTCGCAAGACTTCTGTGACTCTCTCGCCTTGTTCTTCCACCGCAAGATCGTCGACATTCACACCAGCTTCGGTGCACAAAACACACACTCAATCGCCGAACCAGCGCCTCCAACCACCACCCTCTGCACCTGGACCCCTGTCAGCACCGAAGACACCACCCACATGATGAACACCATCCACTCTGGCTCCCCCACCGACCCCTGCCCACACCACATCTTCAACAAAGCTGACTCCATCATCGCACCCCAACTCCGGAACTTCATCAACAGCTCCTTCACATCCGCCACCTTCCCGGAGAGCTGGAAACATGCCAAGCTGAGCGCCCTCCTCAAGAAACCCACTGGGGACCCCACGGACCTGAAAAACTTCCACCTCATCTCGCTCCTCCCCTTTCCAGCCAAGTCATTGAGAAGACTGTCAACAGACAACTCTCCGCCTTCCTCGAGACCAACGGATCCCTCGACCCCTCACAGTCCAGCTTCCGAGCAAACCACAGCACCAAGACTGCCCTCATCGCAGCCACCGACGACATCAGGTTCCTGCTCGACAACGGGGAAACGGCTGCCCTCATCCTCCTGGACCTCTCAGCAGCCTTCAACACCGTCTGCCACCGCACCCTGATACAGCGCCTCAGCATCACCGGAATCCAAGGAGCGGCCCTTGAGTGGATCATCTCATTCCTCGCCGGAAGAACCCAGAGAGTCCGCCTCCCCCGTTCCGATCTGCAGCCATCGAAGTCATCTGCGGCGTCCCGCAAGGATCCTCACTCAGCCCCACCCTCTTCAACGTCTACATGAGCCCTCTCGCAGCCATCGCCCGCCAACACAACCTCAACATCATCTCCTACGCCGACGACACCCAGCTGATCCTCTCCCTCACCAACGACCCCACCACCGCCAAAGCCAACCTCCAGGAAGGAATGAGAGACGTCGCAGAATGAATGAAGATCAGCCGTCTGAAACTGAACTCAGACAAGACGGAAGTCCTCATCCTCGGACCATCTCCCTCCACGTGGGACGACTCCTGGTGGCCCCCTGCCCTGGGCAATGCACCCATACCAACGGACCACGCACGCAACCTGGGCTTCATCCTGGACTCCTCCCTCACGATGACCAAGCAAGTGAATGCAGTCTCCTCATCCTGCTTCAACACCCTGTGCATGCTCCGAAAGATCTTCCAATGGATCCCCACAGAAACCAGGAAGACGGTCACCCAGGCCCTCGTCACCAGCCGTCTGGACTACGGGAACACCCTCTACGCTGGAACCACAGCCAAACTCCAGAAAAGACTCCTATGCATTCAGAACGCCTCAGCATGACTCATCCTGGACATCCCTCACTGCAGCCACATCTCTGCCCACCTGAAAGACCTGCACTGGCCCCCCGCACACAAGGCTCTCCACGACATGGGCCCGAAGTACCTCAACAACCGCCTCACTTTCTACACACCCACCCGCCAGCTCTGATCCGCCAGCCTCGCCCTCGCCTCCGTCCCACGAATTCGGAAATCCACCGTCGGAGGAAGATCCTTCTCCTAGCTGGCAGCCAAGACTTGGAAATCCCTCCTCACTCACCTACTGCTGACCCGGGATCACCTCTCCTTCAGGAAACAACTCAAGACCTGGCTGTTCGAGCAGAAGCGACCCCCCCCCCCTCCCGCAGCGCCTTGAGACCCTTACGGGTGAGTAGCGCGCCATACAAATTCTTGTGATTGATTGATTGATTGATAAATGATGATATAATCGATGACATATCAAAATATATCACAGATATCTTCATCCAGTGTGTGCGTTTCATAAAAGTTTCTGGGAGTTAAAGATACATACAAAGGTATTGCATAAGTTAAATTACTATTTCTTTGGTACTACTATTGAGTGATGCTTTTTCTAATATATGTCATCCCAGTGGCACTATGACTGTCTGTATCAGTGTGGGAATGGGTGTCTGAGTGGCTGTATGGGTGTGTGAGTGGGTGTTTTGTGGCTGTATGGGTGAATAAGTGGGTGTGTGAGCAGTTGTATGGGTGTGTGAGACTCTGTGCGTGGCTGAATGGGTGGGTAAGTGGAGCACCTCAGGACATAGCAGTCCCCATGGCCATTATCGGCCCAAGAAGGGGGGCTTAGCGTTCTCCTTCCTTCCACTTTCAAGGGCATTCCCCAGAGAGGTGATGGTCCTCGGGCCACATGGTCTCCCTCCTTCTTTAAAAAAAGACCAGTGAAAGTGATGGTCCCCGGGGCGTGTGGGGTCTGTGCGGCCCCCACTCCATAATTAAGTTATAAAGGGGTGGTGGGGTCTCAAGGGCTCAGGGGAGACTATGCATCCCCTAAGAATTTTTTTAATGCCCCTGGGAGGTAGTGGTCCCCAGTGCCCGTTGGGTCAGTGCATTTTATTTATACCCCGGGAAGATGGTGGGCCCCGGGGTTTAAAAAGCCTCAGGAGGCGATCCCCGAGTAATTCCTCCTTTTAAAAAAAATAAAATTCCCCCAGTACCTGGCCCAGGCGGGGTTTCTTTGCATGGAAAGTGGAAAATGGAAAGTTTCAGGGTGATCCATGAAGTGGGAGAGAGAAAAAAGGGGGAGGGTAAAAAGAGTGTGTTTCCCATGTTAATTCCCATAGAGTCTTTATAGACGGCTGGAGCCCAAACCATAGACAGAAAGGTAGAATTTGTTCCGCAGATCACGTTTTTGTTATTTGTTGTAAATCTGTTCAGTAGTTTTGAGAAACTAAAGTAAATTCAAATTTGTATATCTGGGGGAAGCTTAAGCACGGATCTCATGATGAAATATGATTGACTGTCAGCATTTCACCCAGAAAGCAATGGTAGCCATTTTGGGACTAATATATATGATAGCACCAAATTGGAGTGCATTGTAGTGAATTACAGGTTTTGTGGATCACAGAAAATTAGAACGCATCAAGGGTGATTACAGATTTTAGTTCAAATTAAAAACCTTTGTTGCTGAGGTGATTTTTAGCCTGTGAAAAAACGTTCTGCTGGGATTTCAAGAATCATCTTTTGAAGCAGTTTTCTCATGATTTTCTATTAGAGGTTAAAGAAGGTGTTCCCAGAAGCTAAAATGAGATCAAATTTCCAGGTAATTCCAGGCCAGGAAGAAGTTCACAGAGTTTTGCTACACAGAACTCTGTGAAGTTACAAAAGAACTCTGAGAAGTTCCGTGAGTGGCGGAGTGCAGTGCGGACTGCAGGTTGTGCTGGCAGCTCGGGTAAAAATTCTACCCGAGCGGCAGCTCACGCTTGCGAACTTACCGTTCACGATCGCAAACTTACCGTTCGTGATCCTGTGCGGAGAAAAAAATCCACAGCACATCTCTCCGCTGAGTTTTCTGCACTCCGCGAGCTCCACGGAGTGCGAAGTGCATAAAACTCTGCAAACTCCGCAAACGGAGCAAAGTTCACCGCCCAGGCCTAGTAAATTCACACTATGGTTCTCAGCCAAGTGAGTTTAAGGTCTGACATTCTCAGTAAAACATGAACTTCCAACAGGGGCAGCCTGTCAGTTGATTCCCTGGTGTTCTACTGTAGCCTCCCAGAGTGTACATGTAATTTAGAAAGAAACAAAATAAGGGGTTTCAATTTGACATAGAAATTATGGTAAGTGCTGTGGAAAGAAAAGGTAGTATATGTTAGACCTGGCATCTTTGGCGTGGTTTCCCCCTATCTTTTTACCTCTACCTCCTGTATTTTTGATGCTATGCTGGGTTTCGTTTTTGCTGGTTCAGATGCTTTGGACACTCTGCCACTGCTGATCAGTGTCAGAGTGTAAGTGCTCCCTGTGTAAATTGTTATTGTGATTAGATATACATGATTGGCATATTTGTATCACCAAGAAGTCCCTAGTAAAGTGCACTGGGCGTGCCAGGGCTGGTGATGACAAATGCTACTAATGGGCCTGCAGCACTGATTGCGCCACCCACATGAGTAGCCCTAAAATGGTGTCTCAGGCCTGCCACCACAGTGCCTGTGTGCAGTCTGTGAACTGCCATGTCCTCCTGGTCAGTGTCCCTACTGACCAGGCCTAACCCTTCCCTTTCTGTGCACAATGGTCACCCCTTTGGAAGGCCCAAGGTACCCCCTTGGGCAGATTGCAGTGTATGTGAAAGTTAGAGCATGCACTTATGCAGGTGACATGCTCTGGTAGTGAATTACAGCCATTTTTGTTTTTCACTGCGGCAAAGCTATCTTGCTCCATAGGCTATCATGGGGGATGCTGGCAACGGTGGCTACCAGCATATCTTCCCATAGAAACAAGATAGGACATAAAAGTCTGATATCCCTGAACTCAGAATTTAATAACACATCTTTTAGGAAAGATCCTTTTTAAATCCTGTGGTTGAGAACAGCACTTTTAGAAAGTTGCTCTTCTCTTGTCCGACCTTTCTTTGTGCATTGGCCTGTTTGTGAATTGACTGTCTGGTTTGAGAGTGACAGGGGCTGGGGATTCCCCAGGAGGCTGGCTGAGTCAGCTCTAGGCTGAAAGACTGTATTTGAAACTTGAGTGGTGGGAGGAGATAGCACCTGGGCCTGAATAGGGTTGTGCCTGCCTTCCACAATGCTGGCTGACCTCCTGCTGGGCGGCTGACGACCCTGCCCCTCACTCTGAAAATAAAGGAGACAACAGGAAAACAAAGTGCTCAAGGATCACCCAGAACTGGTTCAGACCTGGCTCAGGGCCAACTTGCACAAAGAGAACAAAGACTTTTAGGGGTATAAGTACAGGGCCCCTGACAACAGAATAATAGATCATCCTGGAATCAAGAAGGAACCTCTCCCAAGGAGAAAGCTGAAACTGAAGAAGGAAGACTGTCCTGCTGTTGCTCTGCTGGGCTGACCTGTTGTTGCTTTGCTGCCAAGGAGAGGGCAAAGACTTTGCTTTGTGCTGTGTCCTCTTGCTTGAAGGAATCTCCAAGGGCCTGAGAAGAGCTAACTCTCTGTTTTGAAGTCCCAGGAACAAAAGGACTTCACCCCCAGCTTCCCTGAGCTCTGCTGAGAGTTCTGTCCTTCCTGGAGTGCTTGGCCCATGTGTGGTGCCTCTAGAAGTTGTACCTGCGTTGGGGAGATGGAAATCAAGCTTTTAAAGACTTTGCTCCAAAAAATCTATTGCAAACCCGGCCGAGCGAGAACATTTTTGCCGCTACGAAGACCGAGATCGTCGCAGCGCCTGTTGCTGCTGCCTGAAGACGCCACACCCTTCGTTAGCGGTAAGATTTTCGCCACTGCGAACATCGCCGCAGAGCCTGTCATCGCTGGGTGAAATCATCACATCACGTCGTTGCGGAAATCATCGCAGAGCCATCGCATGGAGGAGCTGCGAGAGAAAGATCACCGCTGGACCGCGCATCGTCGCCTCAGAGATCGTCGCAACACCCGAGAACCATTGCATTGTTCCTTTGCGGGAGAAAACTTCCTACAGAACCTACGCACCGGAATCCATACAAGAGGCCTTCCTTCCCACACAGACCGGATTCGTCGCAACACGCCTGCTGCTGCAGCGGGGCTGTTGCTAACGCCTCCCCAGGGTCTCAGAAGCAACGCATCACTTGTTTTTCAGCGCTACAGCTTTTGTGCTTGGACCTTTTTATCGCTAAGAAAGGTACTGTGGCTAAAAACGTGACACAACTGTGGATAATTTTATCGCTAACCTTAAGAACATTAAGAACTCTTTTGCAACCATATTCTTAAACTGTGTATGTTGGATTTTTTTTTGTTTTGGTCTTATGTAGTTTAGATTAAATACCTTTATTTTGCTTAACTGTTGTGGAGTCAGTTTGTGGTGTTTTCACTGTGTTACTGTGAGTGTTGGTACAAATACTATACACATTGCTTTTGGATAAGCCTGCCTGCTTGAGCCAAGCTACCAAGGGGGTGAGCAGAGGTTATCTAAAGAGTGCTTTCTCCATACCCTGAATAGAAGCAAGGGTCCCTATTTGGACAGTGGTACCTACCTCTGCCAACTAGAGACCCC
The DNA here is from genome assembly GCF_964263255.1 of Lissotriton vulgaris. Lineage (NCBI taxonomy): Eukaryota > Metazoa > Chordata > Amphibia > Caudata > Salamandridae > Lissotriton > Lissotriton vulgaris. The sequence continues at coordinate 1,347,019,871 of NC_141694.1, read as the reverse complement.
CAGTTCTAACATTGTTGGGCAGCAGTGGGATTTGAACTTGTATTTGTATTAGACCCACAGTGTTTGGTGTACATCACTAGTGAGTGCAGACCACTACGCCACCGCATACTAGTGTTTTTGATTTTTGGTTCAATTTTTGAGTAACTCTTCAAAGCATCATGTCTGTGAATGGAAAGGCACTCAGTGAGGAGGCAGAAGTAGAATTGGAGTTTGTCATTGAGGATTTGTATTCCTACAAAGCAAAAGATCTTAAGAGATTCTGCCAAGAGTTTGAGTGCCCCATAAAGAGCAACGCCAGGAAAGAGGAGTTGCAGAGAATCTTGAAGGCCCATTGGGAGGCACAAGAGGGAAATGATGCAAGTACACAGAATGGTTTTCAAATCACAGATCTGCCTGTGAGCAGAGTAGGCTCAAGGGCTGGCAGTCACCATTCCAGCAGGGGTTTCACTCAAGAAGAGTTAGAAGAAAATCAAAGAGCAAGGGATCATGACTTGGAGGTCCTGAAATTCAAAATGAAGCAATTGGAAATGGAAAAAGAGAATCAAAGAGCTTAGAGAGAAAGGGCGGTGGAGGAGAGTAAAAATGCCCGTGCCCTGGAGGAAAGAAATATACTTTTGGCTCATGAGTTGAGCATGAGAGAACTGGATCTTAAAGCCAAGGAGGTGGATGGCAGTTCAAATGGTGGCAGTGCACAGCCAGTGCAGGGGGGTAAAGTATATATTCCCAAGGATCTGGTACAGAATTACAATAGGAGTGAGGATATTTATGCCTGATTTACTTCTTATGAAATTGCATTGAGAATGAATGGTGTGCCTGAACAACATTGGGGGGCGGGCCTGTGGAAACATTTTGAGGCTTCTGGAAAGAGTGCTCTAGAGCCCTTAGAGATGGCAGGTGCCATGACCTACCTCAATATGAAGGAGGCCTTATGTCTCAGGTACCTCCTTACTCCAGAGCAGTATAGACTGCACTTTAGATACTCCAAGAAGAGAGAGTCTGAGACTTGGATGGAATATGTGAATTTGTACTCACGTGCACTGGAAGGTTGGATGAAGGTCAGTAAAGTAACTGATTTTAAGGGGTTGTTGCATTTAATCAGTTGGGAGCACATGAGTAGTCTTTGTGTTCCAGAGCTGCGCCAGCATCTTTTAGACAGCAAGTTGACAGACCCCATTGAACTTGCACAGAGGAATTGTGGGTACCACAGCCAAAGGTGGGCAGGGTCCCCAGCAGAAGAGTGGGGGGACAAGGGTAACCAAAAGGAGTTCTCTGAAGGGCCCCAAAATAGTTCCCAGGGAAAGGAGTCCCAACCCCCCAGACCCAAGCAGCCATGGCCCCCTAGGGGCAGATGGGAAAATAGAGGTCCCCCTACGTGCTTTCACTGCAATGAGGTGGGGCATGTTATCAACAGGTGCCCCAAGAAACCTCCAGCACCCGCTGGTGCTCCAGGCCCAGGTTTAGCAAGTGTAGCTTTGGGAGGGGATTTGATTTCTAGTGGGGAAGAAGAACTAGCAGTTATGACCCTTGTCTCTCTAGGAGACCAAGAGATGGTCCAGGAAACCTTACTGCCCTCTAACACTAAGAAATACTGGCAGAAGGTAATCATCAATGGGAGGGAGATAGAGGCTCTGAGAGACACAGGAGCCAGTGTGACATCCGTGAGATGTCAGTGGGTGTCTGAAGAGCAGTCTATCCACAATGTACTCCGCTCAGTAGTTGCAGCTGATAGCTCAGTGCATATCTGCAAAGTGGGACGTGTTCGCTTTGAATGGGGAGGGGTCTCTGGTCTCTTGGAAGTAGTTGTCAGTGATGCCTTGCCTGTAGACTGTCTGCTAGGTAATGACCTGGAGAGTTCTCCATGGATGGATATAGAACACAGAACTCATTTGGAGATGTTGGGTTTGCCTGCGTGGATCTGTGTGACAGCGCGTGCTATGGCATCCAGTAGGGGTGATTCAGCAGAAATGGAGCCTGCAACAGTGGCCCAGAGACATGCCAGGAGAAGAAAAGGCAGGGGGTGCGGGAAACCAGCCCCAGCCATTCCCACGGTCCAGGAAGGAGCAGAACCTGAGAGGGATGCCCTGGAACCTACAGGGGAACAGGTGGCCGGACTGGGCGACCTGCCTGAGCTGACCATTGGCAGCAAGTAGGCGGGCCGTCCAGGGAGGAATTCTGCAAGGAGCAGAAAGAGAGCCCTTCTCTCATTGGTATGCGGCAACAGGCTGCAGACCAGGCAGTAGGTGGAGCTTCCAGAGATCATTTCATCTACTGGGAAGATGACTTGTTATATAGCGACCCTAAGTTTGCTGAGCCCGGTGCAGCCCGTGTGCTGGTGGTACCCACGCGCTTCAGGAATTTCCTAATGGTCTGGCTCATGATGTGCCTCTCGCAGGACACCTGGGGCAAGACAAGACCCTAAGCAGGCTTGTCACCCACTTCCACTGGCACCAGATGAGGAAGCACGTTGGTTCCTTTTGCAGATCTTGCCAAACATGTCAGGCCAGCGGCAAGACTGGAGTGAAATTCAAGCCACCCCTCCAAGCCTTTCCTGTGGTGAGCACCCCTTTCGAGCAGGTGGGCATCGACATTGTGGGGCCCCTGGACCCCAAGACAGCCTTAGGCAACAGGTTCATTCTGGTCTTGGTGGACCATGCCACCCGTTACCCGGAAGCAGTCCCTCTCAGGACAATCACCGCACCTGTGGTGGGCCATGCATTGATGGGGATCTTTTCCTGTGTGGGGTTCCCCAGAGAGGTGGTCTCCGACCGGGATACCAACTTCATCTCTAGGTACATGAAGTCTCTGTGGGAGGAGTGTGGGATAACTTATAAGTTCACCACTCCTTACCACCCTCAAGGAAATGGGTTGGTTGAAAGGTTCAACCGCACCCTGAAAGGTATGATTATGGGCCTAGCGAAGCCCATGAGAGAGAAGTGGGACGTCTTGTTACCAATACTTCTGTTCAACGCTTGCTGCCCTACCCAAGGATCCTGACCTTCCTCCTCTGCGGCCAGGCTTGGCTCCGCCATTACAACACCAGCAAATGACCGGCCGGGCTTGGCTCCGCCGGCCGGACCACATCCCCCAGCATCCTTAGGGGCACTGTGACGACGCCTGCAAACAGCGCGCCAGGAGGCGCATAAAGCACCGGCAGGGCCCTCGCCCCGCGAGGACGCGCGCAGGACGCGCCGGACGAAGCCCGGACTAAGGGCAGACAGTCTAAGACAGTCCGAGACAGGCAGAGACTGGGCTGGGCAAGTTTCTCTGCTCGTTTCTTTTTCAGGTGAGACTGTTCCATTGCTCGAGGAGCATCCTGGACATTATTAGGCATTGCTTTTCAATGCTCTGTGCCTAATCCGATTAGAGAGACTGAGGTACACACTTTCAGCATATTTATATTGTGTTTCGGGGAGGGTTCTGTCTTCTGTCTTATTGGTGTACTATGCCTAGCAAAAAACTTTCCCCGTCAAAAAACACCATGGACAACTACTTAGTGCAGGAAGTTGCCAAAATTAACAGTGAGAGGAGATCCTCACTTGGGCTGGGTGCTTCTCCCAAGTCTCCTACATCAATCTTGTCCGCACCTGACTCTGTTCAATCCCCGAACCTAGCTAATAGTAGTCTTCCGGTTGTATTACCTGCATTTGATGACAATGCTCTCCTGGACCAGACTAATTGTGTACTTGAGGTTAGTGATAGTGAAAATGAGGCTGAACTACACCCCCAGGAGGTAAAAGCACCTACCCCAGTACCTGCGCCACGCACTACTAGAGGAGCAAAAAAGGGTCAGCAAAAGCGGGGAGGGCTCCGCTCAAGTCGTAAGAAGCCTGCATCCCCAACAAGTAATATTGTGGTGGAGGATTAAGGGTTACTTGACGCAGTTGGTGTGTCTTTAACCAATGAGCAGTTTGGGAAGTTGCTGGCTATGATAGACACTAAGATCCAGGGAATTGTAAAGCCGCTGGTGGGAAAGATAGATAAGCTTACTAACGAAGTTAAACGATTAGGGGGTCTTTTGAGCAAAACTTTGGAGGAAGTAGAAAAACTGCCTGCTGAAATGATAAATAAGATTGAGTCAAAGAATGGAACATCAAGCCCTGAGGGAGGGGGTGAGGGAGGAGCACTCCCCCTGTCTAATCACCCTGTGGCTTCACAAGTAGTGTCAGGGGAGGGTGTACAAGGGGTAGTTGTCCCTCCTGTTGTACTTCCAGAGCAGGCACATGCGAAAGGCTCGGTTGAGCTTATAGTTGAGGCTTCCCCCTTAGTCCTTGTTCTAGCTAACGTTCCTAAATTGGAACCAGGACAGGACGAAACTACATCTTCATTGCTGTCTAAAGCCTTATACTGGCTAACCAACAACATGGTAATAACCCCCTGGGGTAAGCAACAAATGGCAGAGGAATTAGTTATGGCTAGGAGGGTGGAGTGGATAGGTAGCAGCCCAAAAAGATTCAGGGGTGACTGTGTTGTTTTGAATTTTTCAGACCCTGAGGTGTTAATTAACATCTTGCCCAATCTCCTACCTCCACAGCGAAGGTCCACTGATATCGTCCCGCTTACCCTAGACTTTTTTTACTATCGGAAAGGGGGGGTTTCTAATCGGTGCACATTAAGAACAAAATGGAACATGGTCTCTGCTAAGAGGAAGAATGTTGCTAAATCCTCTGAGTGGGGAATAAATCTTGAGAATAGGTTTTCAGCCCTCTCCAAATTGAACGACTGTGATTGACTTCAAGGGGGTAAATGTACAGTACCATCACGTGTAAAAGCCCAGAGAATATGCTCCCTGAATGTCCATAAAGGTAATGAGGTTGTCCATTTGAATCCTACAAGCACTCTAGCGCAGGCAAGTTCAGCAGTATCAGTGACGGGAGTGTCCTCTTCTTTGACTCCAATTCCTGATGCTCAACTTGATTGTCCAACTGGGGTGGGGAATCTTATCTCTTGGAACTTGGCTGGGCTATGCTCCAAACTAGATTGTGGGGACTGGCTTGGCTTTGTTAATTTTATGATGTGTGTATGTTTCAAGAGACGTGGGCATGTGAACCTGCATTTGCGCTAGGATATTTAGATTTTTCTGTGCCAGCAGTAAAGGGCCAGAAAGGGAGGCCAATGGTGGGTCTTACAATCTGGGTCCGACAAACCCTCAAACTTAAAATAACAAATATTGAGACTAGTCATAACGACATTCAGTTAGTCAGGGTAACCAGTGATGAAACAGGGTCACTAGAGATATATAATATATATGCTAGGAATGTTAAGGGTGTTAGATCTGATGTTTTCATCGGATTGGGAAACCTCCTTGATAAATTTTCCCCAGATAATAAGGTGGTGATAGCAGGCGATTTTAATAGGACGTTTGAGCCCCTGGTCTTAGGTGAGGTCTCTATTGGAGCAGAAGAGGACTCCCAATGGGGCATTCCTGCGTTAGATTTGAAGCCAGTTACCCGACTGAGGAAATTATAGATCTGAATGCACTGTGCTTAGAAAAAGGTCTGAGAGCTTTGAACGGACGTACAGATTTGGATAGAAAAGGCTCCATGACCTTTGATAATGGAAGACATAAAAGTAGGATAGATTATGTTATTTGCAGCTTATCGCTGTGGTCATCTGTCTGTGATATGGAGGTCGTTATGAGACCTGAGAGCAACCACAATCCTTTATGTGCGGAGCACAAATGGTGGGCGGTTGGGATAAATCCTACTTCTTTAAATACTCTTGCTCCGCCCTCGCTTATCAGTATTGTGACCAATCAACAGGCTATTGATAATATTAATTATGAAACTGACCAAGCCATAGCTGCTTTGGAATTAATTAGTGTTTTCCCCTCTGGCCTGAAGGAAGTGGTTAACATACATGATACCCTGTTCGCCAAGATTAAAAAACATTTCTTGAAACCTGCTAGGCACAATGGGGCTAGAGCTAGTAAAGATGCTAAATGGTACAATGCCGAATGTAGGGCTGCAAGTCTGGCTCTAGGGCAGGCAATTAAAATGAGGGTGGCTGAAAACACTCGTCTAGCCAGAAAGAATTATAAAACCTGCATAGTGAAAGCTAAAAGAGACTGGGATGAGCTACACTGGTGTAAACTGAAAAAAGCAAGTGATAGAAAGGATTCCAGAGTGTTCTGGAATATCGTTAAATGGGGTAGCGAGAGAGTAGAGGAATCCCCTAATAATAACGTACCTCAGGAAGCTTGGGTAGAATTTTTTAGCTCGCAGTATGCCCTCAATACACAGATTAGAGGGGAGGACAGTATTAATATGTATTTTTCCCATGGTAATCTTTTTAATGATAAAGAGGCTTTGACTGCTATAAACGCTGTGCACAGAGGACGCGCACCAGGATCAGATGGCGTTCCTGCAGATATCTTTTTAAATGATAAAGTGCGGTGGTGTAAATACATCTATATGCTTATTAATTTTATTGCCAAGGGTGCTGATGTCCCTGCCTCATGGAGAGGTGCGGTGATTATCCCTGTGTTTAAAAAGGGAGACCGTGCACAGCCGGGTAATTATAGGCCAATAAGCCTTATCGACACTGTACAAAAAATAGTCGGCCGTGTGGTGGTAAATAGGCTCCTAGATTGGGCTGAGGACAACAATATTCTATCACCGTACCAAGCAGGATTCAGAAGGGCAACTGGCACGGTTGACCAAGTGTTCCACTTTCAACTGCTTCAGTGAAAGACTGTGGTGCTGGGAGGAGGCAGCCTTTATGCAGCATTTGTTGATTTTAGGGCTGCCTTCGACCTGGTTCCACGGGCAAAACAGAGTTTTGGGGTCCCTGAGGAATTATTGACCTTGGTAATGCGATTACACGAGCTCACTTTTGCCAAAATCCAATGGGGAGGGCATGACATGGTCACAGATGAATTTCCAGTTGAAAGGGGGGTTCGACAGGGGGGTTCAATGGCCCCAACCTTGTTCACTCTGTATATAAACGGCGTTGTCCCCCGTATGGTAACAGCTCCTGTAGACGCTCCATCTCTCTCAGGGTTAAAAATCCCTATATTAATGTTTGCGGACGACACGCTTATTATGTCGAAAACGCCTAGTGGCTTGCAGCGTGCTCTGTGTATTTTTGAGAATTTCTGTGGGGAGCATGGGTTAGAGGTGAACGCCACTAAAACCAAACTCATGGCTTTTAAACCACATCGAAGATGTAAGTCCAACATCATCATGAGTGGGCGGCCTCTTGAGGTGGTAAACTCATTTACATATCTAGGAATTCTCATTGCAGATAACAGTCAATGGAGCCAGCATATAAACATCGCCACTCTGCAACATAAGCAATTGTCGGGTGCCATTAATATGGAACATAGGAAATCTCTGACCAAACCTATTAAGCCAGCTTTATTGGTTTACGAAGCGAAGGCTATAGGGTCGGCACTTTATGGTGCGGAGATATGGGGCTTGGAAAACTTGAACTCACTGCAGGGATCTGAGAATAAATTCTTAAGATTACTCACTGGTTCCCCGAAAAGCACCCCTCTCCTGCCTTTAAGATATGAGCTTGGTAGGAAGCAAATCAAGGATCTAGCCAGACTAGGTCCAATTTTATATTGGCGAAGAGTATGGACTACCCCCGAGCTTGCGCATTATGCCGAAGGTTTTATTGATGTCATAAAGACGGACTGTTTTCATAGAATTAGTTGGCTCAATTCACTTAAGGCAATCCTGTACGAGCTTGGGTTAAGTACTATATGGCTTGATCCAACAGGTGCATCATTTCCTACCAAGTCAGCCCTAAAAATTATGTTCTGGGAACATGTTGCTAATACAAGCTTGAGTAATTTGAGTAATGGTTCTATGTCCGTTGGTTTCCTTGAGGTAAAACTGTACCCGGTCTTGAAGTCCTACTGGGACATTGTTTCTAAACCAGGAGACAGGAAGTTCCTATTCCAACTGAGAGCTGGATCCCTCCCTATAAGATCATTGACAGCCAAATGGGGCTCAGGGGGGAGTGACATCTGCCCAGCCTGTGGAACGGGGAAGGAAACTCTTGGACATTTTCTGTTCGCTTGTAAAGCATATTGTGTCCCTCGACGTGTTTGGTTAGCTCCTATGTGTAGGAACCTTGGTACTACTTGTAGTTCCGTTGCTCTGCGCATTATATGCTCAAGCCCATTAACATGGATATCAATAGCGACAGCTAAATATATTGGCTGGGCATGGGCGATCCGTCAGAGATTGCTAGTCAATTAACTATTCTCTGGGTGATCAGGCAGAGACTGCTAGTTATTCAACTATTCTCTGCCTGTAAAATTTGTTTTTATAAAATTTTCTTTAGTTTTTAGAATAATAATGAACTTGATAGATATTCAGAGACTGCTAGTTATTTGACTATTCTCAGTATGTAAAATGTTCCACTGAAATTGACACCGCTCGCTTTTTAAATTGTATATACTCTTTTTAATGTATAAATCAAACCTCTTATGAATTCTTTTTAAATTTTTTGTAAATACTGCGAGACTTTGTTCTAACCAAATGTATTGTATGTATTTAGTAGTGCTTTGTAAATGTGTCTGATTGTAGATGTAATTCTATTTTAATACAGTCAATATTTTGTGTATGTTTGCTTTTATGAGTATACACTCGAATAAAGCACTTTTGAATTGAATTGACTACCATGCCTGTTGTTTGCCTACAGGAGGTGCCTCAGAACTCCTTAGGGTTCAGTCCCTTTGAACTCCTGTATGGCCACCCTGTTAGAGGATCTCTCACACTGGTGAAGGAGGGGTGGGAGAAATCCAGTGGGAAAACGCCGTAGGATGTGTTCAGCTATGTGCTGGCCATCCGCAACCAGACACAAAGCTACAGGAATCTCGCTCAGGAGAACCTGGAAGCCAGCCAGGAAGAAATGAAAAGATGGTACGACCAGAATATCACTCTTGTCGAATTTCAACCTGCGCAGAAAGTGTGGGTGATGGCGCCAGTGGAGCCTTGTGCGCTCCAAGACATGTGGACTGGGCCATTTGAGGTGGTGGACGCAAGAGCGAAGTAACCTACCTGGTTAACTTGAAGAGTCCCAGGCAACTCCTGAGAGTCTTGCATGTGAACCGCCTCAAACCATGCTTTGAAAGGTCTGAAGTGACAATGCTCATGACTACAGATGCTGGAGGGGAAGTGGATAGTGATCCTCTCCCTGACCTCCTGACAGCTAAGGAACAGGACGGGTCAGTGGATGGTGTGGTTCTCTCGCCAACCTTGACCCCAGAACAGCAGAGGGACTGTCGCCAAGTGTTGGGTCAGTTTTCCTCCCTGTTCTCCCTGACCCCAGGTGTCACCAATTGGTGTGTCCATGATGTGGACACTGGAGATAGTCTGCCTGTGAAACAGAAATTTTACAGGGTAGCTGACAAGGTCAGGGCCAGCATCAAGGAAGAGGTTTCCAAGATGTTGGCGCAAGGGTTAATTGAGCACTCCAGCAGCCCCTGGGCTAGCCCAGTGGTCTTAGTCCCAAAAGCTGCTGTGCCCGGTGCCACTCCAGAACACAGGTTTTGTGTGGACTACGGTGGGTTCAATGCGGTCATCAAGACTCATGCAGACTGTTAGAACCGGCTGTCTCTAGTTGGCAGAGGTATACACTTCTGACAAATAGGGACACACCTTTTCTAGTCAGGGCAAGGGGATCACACCCTTCGATAACCCCTGCTCACCCCCTTGGTAGCTTGGCAGAGCAGAACAGGCTTATCTCAGAGGCTGTGTGTTAAGCAATTATGACCACATATAGTAATAAAGTGAATACACTACCAATGGACACGACACAGTAGTATTATAAAAATAAGGATTTTTATATAAGGCTTAGCACAAGACCAAATAATGAAAAAACTGTACACAATCTCAATAAATACTCTGGGAAGGGAAAAAGGATAGTTCAAAGGTAGTTTCTTCTTTAGCACAAAAGTCTTTAGTATCAAGCAAATCTTCTTCTTGGCAATACAGTTCTTAGCAACAGGGTAACCCACACGGGGGCTACACGACGTCGAGGCAAAGTTAATCCAAAGGTTCGGCGTCGACCGCAAGGAGCGCTACGTCGAACCCGGAGTCACACGGACCCCCAACAACACAGTACCTTTAGGAAAATGAAGCACACGATGATCAGCGGCGTCGAGCAATCCGGCGTCGCGTCTTCGGTGTCGATCAGGCCTCAGCAGGCGTCGTCGATGATGCGGTTGCACAGAGTGAGCAGCGCTCACGGTGTCGAGAGGGCACACAGTTGATGCGATCAGCAGCGGTGCAGCCATGAGGTCCTCTGGAGTTAGAGCCGTACTCCTACTCACTGGCGTTGCTGCTGGCGTCGGTCGGGCCCGGCGGGCGGTCGTCGAGGAAGCGGGACACTGGGGCCGTTACCCACTACGTCGAGCTGGATTCGGCGACGTCCGTCGGCGTCGAGATTGCTGGTTCTTTCAGAGGTGCTGGATTCACGATTCCAGCAAATAGCACTTTAGCATATGAAGTCCTTTAGCCCTGTGACTTCAGCAGGAGACTGGCACTCTTCCAGTCCTTGGAGATTTTCTTAGCAAGCGTGAGAGTACACACACAGTTCCTCTCTCCTGGTTCCTTGGCAAAAATAAAGAAGCACTGCAGGATTCCCCCAACAACAGCACACTGGCAGAAGGGGTAGGCAAGTCCTTAGATCAGCAGGCCTCTTGTCCTTGGTTACAGGGTTCCTTGTCAGAAGTGATCTGATTTCATGGTTCAGGGGTCCTTCTCTTATACCCCTTTCCGGCTTTGATCCCTTTGTCCATGCCGGGGATTTCCCAACATCCTGGGTCTGTTGTGGGTGGAGCCAGGCAGTAGCACCTGGCCTATTCACTGAGCAGGGCTGGGTCCTCAGACGCCCAGCAGGAGGTGGAGCCAGCATTGACACTGGCAGGAGCAGAGCTATCGGCCTCCTGGCAGGAGGTGGGGCTAGGATCGTCCATGGCAGGCACAGAGCCATGAGCCGCTTGGCAGGAGGTGGAGCCGGCATTGTATCAGGCCGGGCAGGCTATCAACAACTACTCTCCCCCTACTCTCAACGTAATGTCCCACTCATCCCACACTGACTCATCCAGACCTGTGGAGCCACCCAGCTCCTGTCACACACACGCAAGACCAGCAGAAACCAGATATGGTTAGACAAGAAAATAGACACTTTCTAAAAGTGCTATTTTCAAACCCAGGGTCCAAAAACCATCCACACCAACGGATGCGTAATTAAACCCCGAGTTCAGGGATACCAAACTCGACATTGCACCATGCTCCCCGAGCCAGCTAGGATCATAGCATTAATAATCCCGGCGGCCCATTCTAACTAATGGAGAGCAGGCTACCTCGCAATAGTGAAGAACGAAGATGGCGGTACTTCACTATCAGGACATGCCAACTTGGTCAGGCGTGTCCTACCTTATACTTACAATGCACCCTGCCCATGGGCCTACTGTAGGGGTGACTAACATGAAGTCAAGGGAAGGTTTGAGGGGCTGGCAAGTAGGTATACTTGCGCAGCCTGCGTGACAGCACGAGGCTGCACGTGGGTCTCGCAATGACCGACCCGTAGACATTCTTTTACGAGGCCGCTCCTGTGGGTGGCACAACACGTGCTGCAAGCCCAGGAGCGGCATTTGTATTTACAAGCCCCGGCACTCCTGGTGCACTAGACTAGGGACTGACAGTAAACCAAATAAGCCAAACATGGATACAATAGATACATCAATTTAACATAGGGCGCACTTGCGCTGTGGCACTGATCAGCAGTGACACCGCGCCCAAAACATATACCAGCAAAACATCGTAAAACAGTGGAGGCAAACAGAAAAAATGGAGGAGAGACTCAAGTCAATGATGTCAGGTCTAACACGTGTCCCCTCCAGCTGAAATGTGGGGAGAACTACCCTTGACCTAGGGAGTCCTCATCACTAAGGCGGAAAAATCTGGACAGACCATCAGCATTGGCGTGATCGGTACCAGGGCGGTGTTCCACTGTAAAGTCCATCCCCTGTAGGGAAATGGACCACCTTAACAGTTTCGGATTCTCACCCCTCATCTGCATCAACCATCTGAGGGGCCTGTGGTCTGTCTGAACCCGGAAGTGAGTCCCAAACAGGTAGGGTCTTAGCTTCTTCAGCGCCCAGACCACAGCAAATGCTTCTGTCTCTATCGCACTCCACCTCGTTTCCCTGGGAAGTAACCTCCGACTGATGAAGGCTACAGGCAAGTCTCGGCCCTCTTCATTCACCTGAGCTAGAACAGCCCCCACGCCATGCTCTGAAGCGTCCGTCTGGACAATAAATTCTTTCGAAAAGTCGGGTGCCTGGAGTATAGGTGCTGTGCACATTGCAGCTTTCAGGGTGTCAAAGGCCGTTTGACAGGAATCAGTCCAGATCACGTTTCGTGGCTGCTTCCTGAAAGTCAGCGAAGTCAAGGGGTGCACAATGTTACCGTAATCCTTGACAAACCTCCTGTAATAACCCGTGAGTCCTAAGAAGGCTCTCACCTGCGTTTGGGTTTTGGGCGGTGCCCAAGCCAAGATGGTATCAATCTTGGGTTGCAGGGGGGCAACCTTGCCGCTCCCTACTTGGTGCCCCAAGTACACCACCGAACCCTGCCCAATCTGGCACTTACTGGCTTTGATTGTGAGGCCTGCTCCGCGCAGGGCCAACAACACTTCCTGGAGGTGGCGCAAGTGTTCCTCCCAGCTGGCGCTGAACACTGCGATGTCGTCCAGGTAGGCGGCACTGAAATCCTCCAGTCCAGCCAAGACCTGGTTGACCAACCTCTGGAAGGTGGCAGGGGCATTCTTCATCCCAAAGGGCTTCACCCGGAACTGGTATAGCCCATCTGGTGTGGAGAATGCGGACCTCTCCTTTGCCCCATCAGTCAAGGCGATCTGCCAGTACCCAGACGTTAGATCAAACGTACTAAGGTACCGGGCAGCCCCAAACCGATCGATGAGCTCATCAGCTCTGGGGATGGGGTGCGCGTCGGTCTTCGTGACCAATTGAGTCCTCGGTAATCCACGCAGAACCGGAGTTCTGGTGAAGCACCAGGCGCTGCAGCCTTCGGGACCAAGACCACTGGGCTTGCCCAAGGACTGCTGGAGGACTCAATCACCCCTAACGCGAACATTTTGGAGAGCTCCTCCTTAATGTACGCTCTGACCTTGTCAGTCACCCTGTAAGCCTTGTGCTTCACAGGAGGGCTGTCTCCGGTGTCAACGTCATGGACACACCAATGAGTGACACCCGGAACCAAGGAAAACAGATCCGGGAATTGTCCCAACAGGTGGCGACAATCCTGTTTCTGCTCAAGGGTCAGTGTGTCAGAGAGGACCACACCATCCACTGACCCGTCTTGCTCTTTAGCACACAGGAGGTCAGGAAGAGGCTCACTCTCCTCCTCCGTTCCATCATCTGTAGCTAGGAGCAAGCCCACTTCGGACCTCTCTAAGTGGGGCTTCAAACGGTTGACATGCAGGACCCGCAAGGGGTTCCTGGGAGATTTCAAGTCCACCAAGTAGGTGACATCGCTCTTCTTCTCCACAACCTTAAACGGTCCAGTCCACCTGTCTTTGAGCGCACAAGGCTCCACAGAGGACATGACCCACACTTCCTGACCAGGCTGAAGCTCTACCAGAGTGGCATTCCGGTCGTACCAACGCTTCATCTCCTCCTGGCTGGCCTCCAGATTTGCCTGAGCAAGTTCTCTGAAGCGCCGAGTCTGGTTCCGAAAGGCCAGCATGTAGCTGTATACATCCTGGGGAGGTTTCCTGGGAGATTGCTCCCAGCCTTCCTTGACCAAACTCAAAGGCCCTCTTACCGGGTGACCGTACAAAAGCTCAAAGGAGCTGAACCCTAGAGACTTTTGCGGCACCTCTCGGTAAGCAAACAACAGGCATGGCAAGAGGACGTCCCATTTCCGCCTCAGCGGTTCTTCAAGACCCATGATCATGCCTTTCAGGGTCCGGTTGAATCTCTCAACCAGCCCATTTCCTTGAGGGTGGTAAGGAGTGGTGAACTTGTAGGTTACCCCACACTCCTTCCACAGAGACTTCATATAGTTCGAAATGAAGTTGGTGCCTCGGTCTGACACCACCTCTCTGAGGAACCCCATCCGGGAGAAAACACCCATCAGTGCCCGTCCCACCACGGGGGCCGTCACTGTCCTGAGAGGGATGGCTTCCGGGTACCGTGTGGCATGGTCTACCAAGACCAGGATGAACCTGTTGCCCAGGGCTGCCTTGGGGTCCAGGGGCCCAACAATGTCGATACCCACCCGGTCAAAGGGGGTACTGACCACCGGAAAAGGTTGGAGGGGAGCCTTCTGCTTCCTTCTGCTTTTCCCACTTGCCTGGCAAGTGCGACAAGTCTTGCAATGGATGTCTACATCCCTACGCATCTGAGGCCAATAAAAATGGGTGACAAGCCTGTCATAGGTCTTGTCCTGCCCCAGATGTCCAGCTAACGGAACGTCATGAGCCAAACCCAGTAGGAAGGCTCGGAAGCGCTGGGCTACCACCAGCACACGGGCTGACCCAGGCTCAGCAGCCTTAGGCTCGCTATACAGGAGGTCGTTCTCCCAGTACACAAAATGTGACCCTGACTGATCACCTGAGGATTGGGCGGAGGCCTGCTGCCTCATGCCCACAAGAGAAGGGCACTCCTTCTGTTCCGCACAGAATTCCTCCCTGAAGGGACCACCATCCTGCTGCCAATGGGTCAGCTCGGGCATATCTCCCAGTTCGGCAATTTGTTCCCCTGTGGGCTCCAGGGCATCCCCCTCAGGGTCTACCTCCTCCTGGACCATGGGAACTACGGGGGCCGGTTTCCCGCGCCTCCTGCCTCTTCTCTTCACAGCTGGGTCCTGGGCCGTACTTTCAGGCTCCGGGACCCCATCAACACCCTTACTCGCTGTCATCGAACAAGTGGTTGCACACACCCACTCTGGCACACCCAACATTTTCAAGTGCGCCTCTCTCTCCACCTTAGCCCAAGGGGAGTCTTCCAAATCATTGCCCAGGAGACAATCGACAGGCATGGCGGGCCTCACAGCAACCTGAAGAGTACCTGAAACTCCCCCCCATTCAAAGGAAATCTGAGCTACCTCACACTCTTTCTGGGAGTTGTCGGCAGCTATCACGGGGTAGAATGCGTGGGGAACCACCTGCTCTCTGGACACCAAGTGACACTTGACAGCTGTCACACTCGCACCGGTGTCTCTGAGAGCTTCCACTCTATGGCCATTAATGGTCACCCACTGCCTATATTTACTAGTGTTACTAGGCAGAGGGGGTGGAGGGACCATTTGCATGTCTCCTAGCGAGACCAGGGACATCTCTGCGGGACCCCTCCCACCATGGACAACCATCTCCTCCCCTCCCAAGGCTACGCTCGCCAACTGACGGGGGGTGCACGCGGCGGTGCATTCGAATCCTTTTTGGGACACTGGGGGTCGTAAAACCGGTGTCCCACCTGCCCACAACCGTAGCAGGTTAGGGGGCCCCTATGAACAGGTTTATCCGTCGGGCCCCTGGCTTCTTCTCAGGGGGAGGCTGGGAACCTTTCCCTTGGTTCCCTTGGGGATTACTTTGGGGCCCTTTCTGAGAATCCTTCAGTTTACCCTTGTCCCCCCCACTCTTCTGCTGGGGACCCTGCCCACCTTTGGCTGAGTCTCCCACTGGACCCTTGTGGACCCTGGTACTGACCCAGCGGTCCTCCTCCTCAGCAAGTTTTCTAGGGTTAGATATCTTGCTATCAATCAGGTGCTGGCGCAGCTCTGGAAAACAGTTATTCGACAAGTGCTCCCAAGCAAACAAATCATAAAGAGCTTCATAACTTTCCACTTTGCTGCCCTTTACCCAACCATCCATGGCGCTGCAAAAATAAGACACATATTCAACCCACGTCGTACCAGGCAACTTCTTACATTCTCTAAAAGCTTGTCTGTACTTCTCGGGGGTTAGGCCATACCGCAACATTAAAGCATCCTTCATATGAGCATACGACATCCTATCCGCAACAGGCATGTCTAACAGGGTATCTCTCCCCTCATTCACAAAGCGACCCCACAACCTCGCTCCCCAATTCTTCTCAGGGACCTGGTGGGCCAACAATGCTAGCTCATATGCTTTAAACCACTGACCAATATCTTCGTTTCTGTGATAATCCTTTATCACATCTTTGGGAAAGTAAAACTTACTTTCTGCAGGCCCAGATGGAATGCTGCCACCAGAGGGATTCAATTCTAACTTCTTAGCTTGGATATCCAGCTCCCTCAACCTGGCTTCACGCTCCAAAGCTAACTTCTCTCGTTCAAAATCTAACCTTTTGGTCTCCAAATCAGCTTCTCTTCTACCTCTTGCATTTTCTAACTCCAACTGCCCATTTATCTTTAGCCTTGCCATTTCCATGTTGTATGCTCGCTCCTTCGCCCTTTCTTCTCGTTCTTCAGGGGAAAGACCTTTGGAGGAAACACTGCTTCCGGGAGAGGACTCAGGCCCATTCGCTGGCACCTCCTCATCCCCTTCCACTGGCGGTACCACCACCAGATCAGTGGGATTTCTGGATTCCAACCAAGCCTCCAGAGCTTTGAGATATTCCTCCTTCAACGAGAGGCCTTTGGTAGGAACTTTAAACTGCTTGCAGAAGGCTTTCAGTTTCTTCAAGCCGTAGTCGTTTATCTTCGCTCTGTTGAATTCCTCCACTTCAACAACAACAACAGGGGTAGTGACTCCGATGTCACTCATGGTCAAAACGAGTTTAGTAAGTGTGCGCAGTTTCGCTGTGCTAACTTAAACCGTTCGTTTGTTACGTGGGTTTTTTATCTGTACCCACGGGTTCCATCTTAGATACGGCATCCATTTTGTCTCTTGCCCTCAAGTAGCCAGCGAACGGACGTTGTCCGCTTCGCGACCCTGGGATTTCCAAGATATCTGCGGAAGACACATGTCCTTTGAAAGTGTCTTTATGACGAGGGGGGATGATACAGCAGGCGTATCCCCCGCGCTCGAATCAGAATGCTTCGCAGCAAAACAGACCGCAGTCGCAATCAAATAGGTCACAACCTCGAAATGACTCCTCTTCCCAAAGATCTTCGTTAGGGTACAATCAGTGTGCCTATTGTAGACAGGAGGGTCATTTAAAATTTAACTGTCCCGTTTTAAACGATCGTAATAGTGGTAACTCATCTAGAGGAGGTCGTGGTGGTTCTCAGCAGGCACCACGTGGTAGAGGTTGTGGTGTTCAAAATGACCGTTCAGATAACTCATCAAATTCCGATAATTGTTTTGATCAACGTGGATCATCGCAAGGACGATCTGCGCAGTACAATGTAGACGATTATTACGTCGATCAGGGAACTGACGACAGTAATTACTAGGACAGCCATAGACAAGGAGAGGGAGTGGTATCAGTTCCGGTTGATCAGAGAGGGCCTTACGTCGCAGTTGCTACCTCGGGCGTCGTTGAGCCTTTTCTGTTGGACACTGGTGCAGCGAAAAGTTCCATGATGCATTCGAAACTCCCTGGCGCACCTTTGTCTGGCTTAACAAATGTTTCCGTTGGATTCTCTGGCGCCCCCGTTAGCAATCCAGTTTCACGCCCTTTGCCCCTTACAATTGGGCCTCGTGAGCTAGAAGCTCCGTTGATTTTGACTACGGGTTGTGGTGAAAATCTATTGGGCCTGGATTTGCTAAAACGTTTGTATGCAACTCTGTATTGTTCTCCTGCGGGTGTAAAGCTTACTTTAGGAGAGAGGGTTGTCTCTCCTATGTACTTGTCTCTCGATAAGCTTCCACCGGAATTGAGTTCTCTTCCTGCATCTTTGTGGGCAACAGGTCCCAATGATGTGGGCCTGCTTGACATCTCCCCTTATGTTGTTCAGCTTAAATCTAATGTGCGGTTGCCACGTATTCCCCAGTATCGTATCTCTCTTGATGGTGAACGAGCATTGTTAGTGATCATTTATGATTTGATCAAGAAAGACGTTATTGAAGAAACACGGGGAAACGTGTGCAACAGCCCTGTACTGCCTATTTTAAAACGTACTGATCCTTCGAAACCACCTGTTTATCGTTTTGTTATCGATTTACGGGAGGTAAATAAAATTGGGATTCCTCAGTTTCCTGTTGTACCTGACATCACGGCGCTACTGACTCTGATTCCAGCTTCTGCATCGTGGTTTTCGGTGATCGATTTGAAGAATGCGTTCTTCAGCATTCCAATTGCAGAAGAGAGCAGAGACCTTTTCGGTTTCTCTCTTGGTGGACGCAGCTTCCGGTTTAAACGCGCTCCTCAGGGCTACTGTGAGAGTCCATCGATTTACAGTCAAGCCTTGAAGGGTCAACTGGATGCGTTTTCGTTGCCGGCTGGTGCGGCCTTAATCCAATATGTCGATGACTTGTTGGTGGCTGCAGATACTCAGGACATTTGCAAAATTGCTACGGTGTCATTGCTGCAACATCTC
The DNA here is from genome assembly GCF_964263255.1 of Lissotriton vulgaris. Classification (NCBI taxonomy): domain Eukaryota; kingdom Metazoa; phylum Chordata; class Amphibia; order Caudata; family Salamandridae; genus Lissotriton; species Lissotriton vulgaris. Next base: position 1,347,001,422 of record NC_141694.1, on the reverse strand, counting down.
TGTGACTTACATCATAAGGTGTCACCTTCTAAACTCCAATATTGTTGTCAAGAAGTAACCTATCTAGGTCACTTATTGTCAAAGGAGGGAAGACGGTTGACCCCAGAGAGAATTGCAGCAATTGCGCGAATGGCTGTGCCAACAACCCAAAGAGATGTGCGTGCCTTTCTAGGTATCACGTCGTATTGCAGGCAATGGATTCCAAATTTTTCATTGCTAGCGAAACCATTGGTAGCTCTCACGTGCAAGGATGTTTCAACTCCTTTACCATGGACGGAAGAATGTCAGAAAAGTTTTTCTGAATTACGTGACTCATTGTGTTCGGCTCCTGTGTTAGGTACTCCTGACTATAGCAAGCCGTTTACACTATATGTTCACGAGAGGGAAGGTTGTGATTTGAGCGTTTTAACGCAACCTTTTGGTGGTAAGCAACGTCCATGTGCATATTTTTCCTCGACCTTGGACCCGGTAGCTAGAGCATTGCCGAGTTGTTTGAGAGCAACAGCGGCAGCTGCGGTGTCCATCCGACAATCAGCAGGATTGGTCATGGATAATATGCTTACGGTGATGGTTCCGCATGCAGTCGATACTCTTTTGAATCGTACGAAAACTCAGCACTTGACGAGTGCGAGGTTGTCTGGGTACGAGTTGACGCTGTTGGCAAGCCACATTCAGATAAAATGTTGTAATGTCCTGAATCCGGCAACTTTGTTACCCATTAGCACAGAGTCAGATGAAATAGCAGCCCATGACTGCTATCTGAGAACTGAAGAGGAAACAAAAGGTCGAGTGGACCTTAAAAACACTCCTTTGGAAAATACAGACGGAACGTTGTATGTGGATGGTTCATGTTTTAAATTGCCGAATGGTGATGTGACTACTGCGTATGCTGTTGTGACTTTGGATACTGTAGTGGAAACTGCGAGATTGAATCAGAACTCTGCCCAGGCTGCAGAGCTGATCGCTCTAACTAGAGCGTGTGTGCTAGCGAAAGGGAAACGTGTGAATGTGTTTACCGACAGCCAATATGCTTTTGGCGTCGCCCATAGCTTTGGACGGTTGTGGAGAGAGAGAGGTTTTATGACATCGCATGGTACGAAGATTTAGCATGGACAGCTTGTGAATGATCTTTTGGATGCACTTACGTTGCCTAGGCAGGTAGCGATTGTTAAATGTAGTGCGCATCGTAAGGTGACGGATGATGTTGGTCGTGGTAATGCCTTTGCGGATGAGATTGCTAAGGAGACTGCACGGAATCTTAGCACTAGAATGTATGTGATGAGTTCGGTTAGGTGGCCTACCGAATCGAGTATGTGTGAGGACACTATCGAGAGTGTGAAAGCAATTCAGAATGAGGCCACCGAGACTGAAAAGACGAAGTGGAAAGAAAGTACGGGAAAGTTGGATGCGAATGGTTGTTGGGTTGATTGGTCGGAACATAAGAGATGGATGTTACCGGATGCGTATGTGCTGGCTGTTGTGACAATGGCGCATGGGTTAGCACATATTAGCGTGAAAGGTATTTGTAAGTTGCTGTCCCCTGTGTGGAAGAATGATGGTATCACGAAATGTGCTGAACGATTGGTTAAGAATTGTATGGTATGTATGTTGTACAATCCTGGTAAGGGAACCCCAACTCCTCCTGGTAGTTTTGCCCCCCCTTCATGTCCCTTTGAGGTGATCCAATTAGACTTCATCCATATGGAGCGATGCAATAACCTGAAATACGTTTTAGTTGTGGTTTGCGCGTTCTCCCGATGGATTGAAGCCTATCCCCTCAAAGACAACACTGCTTTGTCTACTGCGAAAATCCTACTGAAGGAATACTTTCCTCGGTATGGAATGCCTCGGATTGTATGGTCGGATAACGGAAGTGAGTTTGTGGGGAGTGTGATGAAGAGTGTGTGTAAGGGCCTTGGAATTAATCAAAAATTCCATAGCGCCAATCATCCCCAGTCAGCTGGTTTGGTTGAAGGGTATAATGGCACCCTTAAACTGAAGCTAGCGAAGATTCAGGCTACGACTGGTCTTTCGTGGCCTGATGCTTTACCCTTAGCTTTGTTATCAACTAGGGCAACCGTACACTCCCGAGTAGGGCTTAGCCCCTATGAAATAGTGTTCGGTCGTCCTGCGAATGTGTGGGGGGTCCCTAGACCGGGTGTGTTCTCCAGTCTCGAATACCCAATGTTGATTGACTATCTTCATGATCTGACTGCTAAACTGAAGTTAATTCACCAACAGGTTTACGAAGCATTGCCGACGCAGATGGAGGGTCCAGGCCACCAGCTCCAGCCCGGAGACTGGGTGGTCACTAGAAATTTTGCCCGCAAGAAAAACTTGGAACCCCGGTTTACTGGACCCTACCAGGTCCTCCTTGCCACGAGAACTGCCGTTCGTTTAGAGGGCCGGAAAAATTGGGTGCATGCCACCCATACAAAGAAAGTTCCTATTCCTTTGCCGGCAGACTCGTGGGTGAGGAGGGGCATTGCTTCATCTGAATCCGAAGGATTGCCGGCGTTTGTACCTTTCAGCGACGCACAACCTGTCGGAGAATCCTCAGTGCAGCAGAAAGACACTGTTGAATATTTATCATCAAAAGACTCGAGACCAGAACATTCGGCTGATCAACAGGACTTTGTTCCCTCATCGGATCCTTTGTTTGATGAACATACACGTCCTGGGAAAACTCGATACTTTTTGCGTTCCAGTACTAAGGACAAATAAAAAATCCCGTTCTGCCCCTTGATAATTGCATTATCCCGTTTTCCACGATCAGTCCGAACACCCGCATCATTGTAATTATTTGTATATATATATATTGAGTTTCGTTCCATATGTGTTTTTCCTTCCACAGCTGAGAGACATTTTACGTATACATTGTGAATAAAGGCCGTAGGGCCCCGCGTGTACTTCCTTCTGGTTAGCAGGTCTTGACGCTAGGTTAAAGACCGTCGGTTCCTGGGAACTCCTAGGGATTGACCACTGCTACACAGAACGAAGTGCGTCAAGAAACGTTGCGGACGGTCATAGGGGATGGCGTTTTCGAAGCTGATGGACTTGGAAGAAGCTCAGGCGCAAAGGTTCAAGTTACAACAACTTACTCGTACCAAATGTTTTATGTTTCAAATATTCGTACTGCTTCTGATTGTTTCTGCACTATTGGCGGGTGGGGTGTATTACACGATGTCTTACTTCTTACCTTCTGCTATACCTACTCCTACCTCTGACCCTACACTTACCTCCACTGCATCCCCTCATTCCTTTCATATCTTACCCGAACACGAGCAGGCTAGACGTGCAGAATTCCGTAATAATTCCTTTATTCAGCTCCTTCACCAGCACCAGTTAGTGGTAAATACTACTAATTGTTGGGTGTGTGGACTAATGCCGCATACCACGGATAAGGGAATTCCATATCTGGTCTTACCGTATAGTTCCCAGGGTTCAGCTCGAGCATTCCAAACAATGTTTCGAAGCGCACTAGATTCTCACCCCAGTCGAGAGCCACGTTCTCCCTACCTTGGCCTTGGCTCGTACTATAAGCCTTTGTCCATAGCGATAGAAGATTTAGATAGAGATATCTATGAGCCGTCGCTCATCCCAGAGGAAGAGGTACAAGCCTATAGGGTCTTGAGTAAGGTCGAGTATAGTGCGCTCACGAGTGATAAACAGCTCAAAAGCTCGCCTCCGATATGGGTCGTACCCCACATTGGTAATTTTTGTCTAATGGGTCGTGGCCGAAGATCGAAAGCCCGACTTGGAGAGAGTGCTTGCACCGAGAATTACATTCTGCCGATGGTCTCGTCCCCTGTGTTTCTGGCTGCCAAGGGTACGTACTTTGTCTGCCATGATCGTGCGTATGCATGGTTGCCCTCCGACTTTGTGGGCGCATGCTTTATCGCAAATTTGTTGCCTCCGACGTTCACTGTAGATGCAGATTATCACAAGACAAGAGTTGTGAGAGGCGTAATTAGCAAAGAGGATACTGCCGGTCAAGAGGCAGGAGACTTTTTCAAGGGTTTCCTCCCGTTTTGGGGGCCTATGGTTAATAGTAGGAACCTGAGACAGTTGACTCGAGTGGTAGAATCGACAGCTAATATTACTGCCAGTGCCCTTGGTAACATCACCACAGAACTTCAGGCGGATAGACTTATGACGTTACAAAACCGTATGGTTTTAGACGTGATCTTAGCAGATCGAGGTGGGGTATGTAAGGTGATCCATTCGAGCTGCTGTATTTTCATTCCGGATAACGCTCCGACTGTCTATCAAGCCATCTCAAAGTTGCATAAAATCTCTGAACCCATACACGTGGATGTAGGGGATTGGACGCTACTTGGGTGGTTTTGGGGCCTGATGTCGACTTGGGGTTGGAAGATTCTGATGATCATCGGAGTTGTTGTGGCGTTCCTGTTCACGTGTTGCCTTTGTGTGCAGTGTGGTCCTGCCTTATGTGGCCTCTGTGCTACAACGTGTATAAGACAGCCACCTGTTACCAAGGGGACTCGGTTGGACAGAGCTATGTTACAGCAACATCTAGATGGTCTGATGAATATCGAGTATGATTCCGACTAGTGCTTGCCTAACTGAGGGCAAAAGGAGCGTCTGAGGTTCCGTGGCAATTGTAAGTGGTGTTTTCGACTCGCACGAATATGGTCGAGTCTGGTATCTACGAACCGCAAATGACGAGTTTAGTAAGTGTGCGCAGTTTCGCTGTGCTAACTTAAACCGTTCGTTTGTTACGTGGGTTTTTTATCTGTACCCACGGGTTCCATCTTAGATACGGCATCCATTTTGTCTCTTGCCCTCAAGTAGCCAGCGAACGGACATTGTCCGCTTCGCGACCCTGGGATTTCCAAGATATCTGCGGAAGACACATGTCCTTTGAAAGTGTCTTTATGACGAGCGGGGATGATACTGTAAGGCAGATGGCCCCACTCGAGGCTCATCTTGCCGTGCCGGTTTATTGTCTCAGCCGTGCATCTCATTAGGCACGTCCCTTTGATGCCTGTAGCTCGTGTTTCCTGATACCTCCCCTTTTACACCCTTTCCAATCTCCCCACTGTCTCCATCTTCCTCCACACCTGTTCTTGTTCCTTCTTCGATCTGTTTTACTGCCGATTGGAATGTACTAATGGTGGGAAGATGGGTTTGTACAGTTGGGAACTGCCAAATGTTTCCGCACTTATATTCCGGACCTTGAATGTATCAAAGTGACCAAAGCGACCCCTCTCGGGGATAATTGTGGGAACCAAGTCGTAAACCTTTGTGTATCATGTAAACCTATGGGAGAATCGTGTATAAAAGGAGCGATCCACAGAACCAATTTGAAGCAGTCTCCCCGTACTACATTCGTTGTACTTCCAGTGACTTCTGTGTTTCCCTGCAGTAAATAAACCTTGAATCTTTGACGCCGAAGGAAGTGTCCCGTGTCTCTGTCATTCGTACGCCGGAGCAGGTTACCCACGAAGGTTTCAGGTGTTGTCCCCTGGCACCGCTGGGTCTTAAATAACCCAGTCCTTCAGTACAGAACACGCCAACGCTGATGGTCTGTCCAGATTTATCCGCCTTAGTTAACTCCCAAGAGGGTGGGCAGTTCTCCCTACTTTCAGCTGGAGGGGACATGTTTTGGACCTGGCATCTTTGGCGTGGTTTCCATCTATCTTTTTGCCTCTACCTCCTGTATTTTTGATGCTGTGCTTGATTTCATTTTTGCTGGTTTAGATGCTTTGGACACTCTGCCACTGCTGATCAGTGTCAGAGTGTAAGTGCTCCCTGTGTAAATTGTTATTGTGATTGTATATACATGATTGCCATATTTGTATCATCAAGAAGTCCCTAGTAAAGTGCACTGAGCGTGCCAGGGCTGGTGATGACAAATGCTAGTAGAGGGCCTGCAGCACTGACTGCGCCACCCACATGAGTAGCTCTAAAATGGTGTCTCAGGCCTGCCACCGCAGTGCCTGTGTGCAGTCTGTGAACTGCCATGTCCTCCCGGTCAGTGTCCCCACTGACCAGGTCTAACCCTTCCCTTTCTGTGCACATTGGTCACCCATATGTAAGGCCCAAGGTACCCCCTTGTGCAGGGTGCAGTGTATGTGAAAGGTAGAACATGTACCTATGCAGGTGGCATGCTCTGGTAGTGAATTACAGCCATTTTTTTTTTCACTGCTGCAAGGCTATCTTGCTCCATAGGCTATCATGGGGATGCTGGCTACAGTGGCTACCAGCATATCTTCCCATAGGAACAAGATAGGACGTAAAAGTCTGGTATCCCTGAACTCAGAATTTAATAACACATCTTTTAGAAAAGGTTGTTTTTTAAATCCTGTGGTTGAGAACAGCACTTTTAGAAAGTGGCCTCTTCCTAAAGGTAAACTTGTTTGTGGCAATTATAGCGGCCGGCCCGGTCACGAAGAGACCCCGCTGCTGTTGCAGATCCGACAGTGATCCACTGGGGTCATGTTGCTTTAAACGGGGGAGTCCGTGATTGAGGACTTGTTAAAGCAGGAAGATGTTGTTTTTGCCCCATGCCAACCCCACCTGGGGCACGCTTTTCATTTCACCCTCAGAACTGGCAGCACTCACTGGAGGGAGATCCATGTTTTAAGAACTGCAAGTACCAGCAGCACTTGCTTTCTAACTCCCATTGGGGCGGGACTAATTTGTATGCAGACATTTAAAACACCGCGTGGTGAGCACCCCTTTCGAGCAGGTGGGCATCGACATTGTGGGGCCCCTGGACCCCAAGACAGCATTAGGCAACATTTTCATTCTGGTCTTGGTGGACAATGCCACCCGTTACCCGGAAGCAGTCCCTCTCAGGACAATCACCGCACCCGTGGTGGGCCATGCATTGATGGGGATCTTTTCCTGTGTGGGGTTCCCCAGAGAGGTGGTCTCCGACCGGGATACCAACTTCATCTCTAGGTACATGAAGTCTCTGTGGGATTAGTGTGGGATAACTTATAAGTTCACCACTCCTTACCACCCTCAAGGAAATGGGTTGGTTGAAAGGTTCAACCGCACCCTGAAAGGTATGATTATGGCCCTAGCGAAGCCCATGAGAGGGAAGTGGGACGTCTTGTTACCAATACCATGCCTGTTGTTTGCCTACAGGGAGGTGCCTCAGAAGTCCTTAGGGTTCAGTCCCTTTGAACTCCTGTATGGCCACCCTGTTAGAGGACCTCTCACACTGGTGAAAGAGGGGTGGGAGAAATCCAGTGGGAAAACACCGTAGGATGTGTACAGCTATGTGCTGGCCATCCGCAACCAGACACAAAGCTTCAGGAATCTCGCTCAGGAGAACCTGGAAGCCAGCCAGGAAGAAATGAAAAATATGGTACGACCAGAATATCACTCTTGTCGAATTTCAACCTGCGCAGAAAGTGTGGGTGATGGCGCCAGTGGAGCCTTGTGCGCTCCAAGACATGTGGACTGGGCCATTTGAGGTGGTGGAGCGCAAGAGCGAAGTAACCTACCTGGTTAACTTGAAGAGTCCCAGGCAACTCCTGAGAGTCTTGCATGTGAACCGCCTCAAACCATACTTTGAAAGGTCTGAAGGGACAATGCTCATGGCTACAGATGTTGGAGGGGAAGTGGATAGTGATCCTTTCCCTGACCTCCTGGCAGCTAAGGAGCAGGACGGGTCAGTGGATGGTGTGGTCCTCTCGCCAACCTTGACCCCAGAACAGCAGAGGGACTGTCGCCAAGTGTTGGGTCAGTTTTCCTCCCTGTTCTCCCTGACCCCAGGTGTCACCAATTTGTGCGTCCATGATGTAGACACTGGAGATAGTCTGCCTGTGAAACAGAAATTTTACAGGGTAGCTGACAAGGTCAGGGCCAGCATCAAGGAAGAGGTTTCCAAGATGTTGGTGCAAGGGGTAATTGAGCACTCCAGCAGCCCCTGGGCTAGCCCAGTGGTCTTAGTCCCAAAAGCTGCTGCGCCCGGTGCCACTCCAGAACACAGGTTTTGTGTGGACTACGGTGGGTTCAATGCGGTCATCAAGACTCATGCAGACCCCATCCCCAGAGCTGATGAGCTCGTAGATCCGTTGGGAGCTGCCCTGTACCTCAGTACGTTTGATTTAACTTCTGGGTACTGGCAGATTGCCTTAACTGATGGGGCCAAAGAGAGGTCTGCATTCTCAACGCCAGAGGTGCACTTCCAGTTCCAAGTCATGCCCTTTGGGTTGAAGAATGCCCCTGCCACCTTCCAGAGACTGGTTAACCAGGTACTGACCGGGCTGAAAGAATTCAGCGCCGCATACCTGGATGACATTGCTGTGTTCAGCTCCACATGGGAGGAACATTTGCAACACCTCTGTGAAGTGTTGAAGGCTCTGCGAAGGGCAGGCCTCACTATCAAGGCCAGCAAGTGCCAATAGGGCAGGGATCTGTGGTGTACTTGGGACACCAGGTAGGGAGTGGCCAGGTGGTGCCCCAATAGGCAGGGCAAAGATTGATACCATTCTGGCTTGGGAGCCCCCCAAGACCCAGACAGAGGGGAGAGCCTTTTTAGGTCTCACCGGGTATTACAGACGGTTTGTCAAGGGATATGGCACCATCGCTGCCTCCTTGACAGAGCTGACTTCCAAGAAGCAGCAAAAGAAAGTGAATTGGACCGAAGCCTGCCAGACTGCTTTTGATGCCCTGAAGACTGCCATGTGCACAGCACCGGTGCCCAAGGCACCTGATTTCTCCAGTGAGTTCATAGTGCAGACAGACGCTTCAGAGCTTGCTGTGGGAGCAGTACTCTCACAGATCACTGAGGAGGGCTCGGACCAGCCTGTAGCTTTCATTAGTAGGAGGCTACTCCCCAGGGAACAGTGTGGAGTGCAATCGAAAGGGAAGCTTTTGCTGTGGTCTGGGCTCTGAAGAAGCTGAGGCTCTACCTGTTTGGGACCCACTTCCGAGTTCAGACTGACCACAGGCCCCTCAGATGGTTAATGCAGATGAGGGGTGAGAACCCAAAACTGTTGGGGTGGTCCATTTCCCTACAGAGAATGGATTTTATGGTGGAACACCGCCCTGGTACAGAACACGCCAACGCTGATGGTCTGTCCAGATTTTTCCGCCTTACTAAACTCCCAAGAGGGTGGGCAGTTCTCCCTACTTTCAGCTGGAGGGGACATGTTTTAGACCTGGCGTCTTTGGCGTGGTTTCCGTCTATCTTTTTGCCTCTACCTCCTGTATTTTTGATGCTGTGCTTGATTTCATTTTTGCTGGTTTAGATGCTTTGGACACTCTGCCACTGCTGATCAGTGTCAGAGTGTAAGTGCTCCCTGTGTAAATTGTTATTGTGATTGTATATATATGATTGCAATAATTGTATCATCAAGAAGTCCCTAGTAAAGTGCACTGGGCGTGCCAGGGCTGGTGATGACAAATGCTACTAGTGGGCCTGCAGCACTGACTGCGCCACCCACATGAGTACCCTAAAATGGTGTCTCAGGCCTGCCACCGCAGTGCCTGTGTGCAGTCTGTGAACTGCCATGTCCTCCTGGTCAGTGTCCCCACTGACCAGGTCTAACCATTCCCTTTCTGTGCACATTGGTCACCCCTATGTAATGCCCAAGGTACCCCCTTGTGCAGGGTGCAGTGTATGTGAAAGGTAGAACATGTACTTATGCAGGTGACATGCTCTGGTAGTGAATTACAGCCATTTTCGTTTTTCACTGCTGCAAGGCTATCTTGCTCCATAGGCTATCATGAGGGATGCTGGCTTCAGTGGCTACCAGCATATCTTACCATAGGAACAAGATAGGACGTAAAAGTCTGGTATCCCTGAACTCAGAATTTAATAACACATCTTTTAGAAAAGGTTGTTTTTTAAATCCTGTGGTTGAGAACAGCACTTTTAGAAAGTGGCCTCTTCCTAAGGGTAACCTTGTTTGTGGCAATTATAGCGACCGGCCCGGTCACGAAGAGACCCCGCTGCTGTTGCAGATCTGACAGTGATCATCTGGGGTCATGTTGCTTTGAACGGGGGAGTCCGTGATTGAGGACTTGTTAAAGCAGGAAGATGTTGTTTTTGCCCCATGCCAACCCCACCGGGGGAACGCTTTTCATTTCACCCTCAGAACTGACAGCACTCACTGGAGGGAGATCGATGTTTTAAGAACTGAAAGTACCAGCAGCACTTGCTTGCTAACTCCCATTGGAGCGGGACTAATTTGTATGCAGACATTTAAAACACAGCGGCTGCTGGCTGTAGATGAAATTACCTGTGATCAAGAACTATCTACGTTCGAAACGCGTCAGGATTTTGTGTGTGAGGAGCATGAAAGCCTTTTCCAGCGACCCTCAATAAAAGAAGGAGAATTCTGCCCCATGTGTGGCCTCTTCCTAAGGGTAACCTTTTTTGTGGCAATTATAGCGGCCGACCCGGTTGCGAAGAGGCCCCGCGGCTGTTGCAGATCCGACAGTGATCCACTGGGGTCATGTTGCCTGGAACAGGGGAGTCCATGATTGAGGACTTGTTAAAGCAGGAAGATATTGTTTTTGCCCCATTCCAACCCCACCTGGGGAATACTTTTCATTTCACCCTCAGAACTGGCAGCACTCACTGGTGGGAGATCGATGTTTTAAGAACTGCAAGTACCAGCAGCACTTGCTTGCTAACGCCCATTGGGGCGGGACTAATTTGTATGCAGACATTTAAAACACTGCGGCTGCTGGCTGTAGATGAAATTACATGTGATCAAGAACAATCTACGCTCGAAACGCGTCAGGATTTTATTTGTGTGTGAGGAGCACGAAAGCCTTTTCCAGCGACCCTCAATAAAAAAAGGAGAATTCTGCCCCGTGTGTGGCCTCTTCCTAAGGGTAACCTTGTTTGTATATATGAATATATATGAACCAATTATAACGTCCCTGTAATATATATATATATTCACTGAAAAAACCATAGGTTTCACACCAGTTACAGTTAGCTGAACTTTTTACTCATACCAAACCATTGAAATTCCCACGTTATAGTTAGTTGGACTCACTATAACTTGCGCGCCTGCAATGCACTGCTGATGACGTCACATATTACATCACTCATGACATGGTCAGTGACATTACTCATGACATCACTGATGACACCATCCAGTGAATGTGTGTCTTTCTGAAAAATAAATATGTTTTATATATGTATTTGTAAAGGTCGATGGAAGAATAAATGTTTAAATAAGTGTGTAAATGGATGTTTTTTTAAATAAAACATTGATTGGTTAATTGGCTTATTAAGTGTATCTTAGTAAATACATATATTAGCGAGTAATTTTTAAATATTTAAATATATGTAGCAGTGTTTCACTTTGTGTATAAGTGGCTGCATGGGTTGGTGACTGACTCACTGTTTGTATGTGTTTTGAAGACAGCATATGTGCAGGACTGTATGGGTGGATGAGTGTGTATATATGTGTGTTAGTGAGTGAATGCCTGCCTCACTAGTGTCTTTATGAGTAACTACATATGTTTTAATCTAGTATATGTGAGTATTGATGTATATAAGTAAGTATATGTGAGAGTGAGAGAATGAAAGAGTTCCTGTTTAAATAAGTATGTGTTTCTATAAGTGATTGTTTAAGAGAGTAAGTATGTGTAAGTTTCCTTAGAAGTAATGTGCCACTGTGTGTATAGCTGTATATGCAAATAAATGGATGTTCAATAGTTTAGTTGCATGTGTGAGTATGTGTGTGAGTAACTTTTGGAAGACTGTCGGTGTGTAACAGGATGTATATGTGTATCACTACATATGATTAGTGAGTATATGCATGCGTGACTATATAGAACTGTTGCTGAATGAGTGGATGTGTATATAGATGGTGGAATTACTGAATTGGTTGTTGTAACTGGTATGGGTATCTCCATTTTTTTGGAAATTTTAGTTTCTATTTTGAAATATGTGTTTCAAGGGTTACATTACACTGAAAGGAGGTCTGTCGGTCTGTCGTAATTGGCCCGTTCGCATTAGCGATTAGCTGAACCTACACGTTGTCCTCCTTAACTTGGCTATATATGATAAACGCCATTTTGAATGTTACGGCGGCCATCTTAGATCATGAGCGGCCTCGTGGCCGACGTGCCCTTTAGTCCGTTGTTCGTTCCACTGACCACGCTTATCTGCCCAGCAACAGGCTATTTTTAGTACTGGTCAAGCCGCACATGCGCAGCTCCCACTGACCCGTAAACCTTCAGGAATGTGCACCAAACTGACCAGCGGAGTTGTGCCCCCTCCAATGAGCTGGCAGTATTCCAAAACATGACCATATATGTCTCGAAAATGTGTCTTAACTTGTGCCGCCTATCTTTTATTGCCCCAAAACTGTATATAATATGAGGTCGCACCGATGTTCGGTGTGATACCTCTTGCATTACCGAAGGGTGCTGTTTGAGTGTACCACCACCCCATGGGGTCTTAATAAACTTGTTCTTTGCCTTTTACAGTTTCCGTGCCAACAGTTCTTGAGTGTGAGTGGGTTATCTCCGGAGCGTGTAGGCCTTGGGAACCCCGAAATACTTCAATTGGCGACCACGAAGGGACTCATCGGCGACTCGGATGCCCGAAGGAGAGGTCGTGACGAAGGCTTGGAAACCAGCCATGGGCGCGCGCTGCCACGAGTGACCCGAGTCTTGGCTGCCACGGTGTTTTTCCTTTCCTTCCGATCTGACCTTCCAGGTGGCGCCGGTCTCCGACTGAGTCTTCGAAGTGTCTGCATCGCTGAGAAAGTACCGTTTGGCTGATTTGGCTTACAAGACCTTGGCAGTTGGAATCTGGACAGTTGGGAATTTGGTAAGCTTTGTGTTCGGTAAGGTAGTCTTCGGAGGCTTACTGAAGTTCTGCGATTTGTGTTCGGTAAGGTAGTCTTCGGACGCTTACTGAAGTTCTGCGATTTGTGATCGGTGAGGTAGTCTTCGGACGCTTGCCGAGTCCTATGAACTTTGATTTGAGTTAGCTAACATTGTGAATTTGTGATCTTTGAACTTATATGTGTAGTGCACTTCACATAGGCAGGCATGTAGAGATGTTTCTCTAACTTTGTTTTTTCCTTTGAGCGGCACAATCGTGTGGAGAACTGTAAGTGCCATTTTGTCCGGTGTCACGCTTTCGTGATACTTTTTGAACATGCCTGTTTTCAGCACACTCCGAGGAATGTGTTGTCTTGGAGAAGGTACCTCAATTAGGTTAGCGGAATCACAGCCGGCTCCCCCAGAGGGAACTCCAAATAGGGACATGTATATAAAATTCGGCCTTCCACCTATTATGTACAGTAAATTATGGCATAAGTACACCAAGGCCGATCCTGAATTGCAATGGCCCCTACACGGGTCGTACGATTTGAGTAAAATACAATTTGTAGAGCAATGTATGTTTCAACGCAGGTCTAGACAAAACATGTTTGATTGCGTGCGAATGTGGGAGAAAGCGGCGCGTGAGCGAATGAAGCGTGAGGTTGCCTTGGCGGACAAAGAGCAGCGCAAGGCTGCTCGGGATAAGGCTTTACAGCTTGAGGAAAAGGAGGCTCAGGAGAAGAAAGAAAGGGAGGAACGGGAACGTAATTTGCAAACGACTGGTCAATTTCCTATTCGCCGACCGCTTTATCCTGTCCTTAATAATGAAATTGATGATTTTTCTTTGTTAGATCGGTCACCACCTCCGTACGTTACGCCGACGGCTCCAGCTGTGGATTCCGATGATGGCGGACAGGATAAGTCGGGCAAGAAAGGTGTATCTGCTCTTAGGTTTACTGCGGAGAGGTCCTCTCATCTACGTAGTTGGGCTCGCAAAGTGAATAAGCGTAGTGTTACTCAGGATCAATTGATATCAGAAAAAACAGGGTGGACGGATCTTGAATTGATGTATTTTCTGTCTTCCTTGGCTGATGAGGTTGTGAGCGCATATTGTGAGCTTTCTGATACGTTAGAGCCCAAAGTGTTGTCAGTGTACCGTGAAAATTTGACTAAAGGTGATTTTGATCTTTCAGATGTTGATGACCTGTTTGCGCAATTGATCAAGCTGCGGGATGAGACAACTCGATTGCGGGAGGAGCGGAAAAGGAAACAAAAGGAGTCTGAATTGGAGCATGATGGGCAGGCCAGAGAATGTTCTCTCCGTGGTTCAGATAAGAGTTCTGCGTTGCATGCTATGCCTATGCGTGAAGCTGCGCCTTTGTATGTTCCGCCGAGGGGGGAAGGTACGGATGAGGATAAATTGTCAAAGGATGCGAAAGGGTATTTTGTGTATAACTGGGTTTACACTCCATGGAATAGAGCAGATGTCATGGCATTGAAAAATTCTTTACCTGATCTTCGGAAGAATCCAGCGGCATTTTATGAAGGGGTGGAGGGGGCTATATCGTCTTGTGTGATGACTCTCGTGGACATAGATTTGTTTTTTGGGTTGATATTACCACCTGATATGTGGCGGCAGATTCCTAAAAATAATGATGAAACGATATTGGGGGGGACATGGAAAGAAATAAATGCTGCAGATTTAGATAGGGAACCAGCATGTAAGCCTTGTCAGCTAATCCTAGATCTCCCGGCAGCTATCTTGCATAAATTAAAAACGCTTGTTCCCTCTAAAAAGATTGATTGGACCATGTTAACGTCGTGCAAACAGAAACCCGATGAAACGGTTTCAGATTTCTTTACGCGTTTCGAGGAGGCCTTTCATGATTACAGTGGTCAATCTTTAACAGACGATACGGGTCGGCATTTGTTTGTAGATAAGTATGTGGCTAATCTCCTACCAGAGATTGCAAAGCGATTGAAGTCGAGTGAAAGTTCCTGGGCCACGGCGACCCCTGCGTCCTTGTTAACTATGGCTCAGTATTATGAGCGGCAGGAAGTGGAGGCTAAAGAAAGTGTAGAGAAAAAGGCGAAGGAATTGAAAACGAAGGTGATGTTGGCGCAGGTTCGGGGAACACAGGGTAGAGGGAATGATAGAGGTAGACGAGGTGGAGGAAACGCATCGTATGGTCGTACGGATATTGCGGAGGATCAGTGTGCCTATTGTAAGGAGTTTGGGCATTGGGCCGAAGATTGTCCGGTACTTCGTGAACAGCGTAGTCAGCGTGGTCGAGGCAGTGGAAGGTCAAGAGGAGGTTATACTGGAACGAGAGGTGGCGGAGGTGATCGTAGACAGGTTGAGCAGAGGGGCCGTGGCCAGGACGAACGAAATACGTTTGATAGACGGAATCAATATCAGATTTCGGAAGGAGAGAATGTGGAACATCAGGATTATGTGCATGCATAGGATTGCGTAGGATGGGGTAAGGAATCAGTTGAAGTGCCGGTAGATCAGCAAGGTCCATATGTAACAGCGGGTATTTTGGGTTCTACTGATCAATTTCTAGTCGACACAGGAGCTACTCGTAGCGCTCTGTCGAAAAACTTGGTTCCGAGGGCTCCCCTGTCTGGCGAAATGATTACGTGTGTAGGGTTTGATGGCACACCCTCCCCCAGCCCATTGTCCAAGCCCCTTGCACTATGCATTGACAAATACTTTCGTTTTGGGCAATTTTTGTTATCACCCCATACCCCAGACAATATCCTGGGCATTGATTTGCTTAAATATTTCCGAGCAACAATACGCTGCGCTCCAGAGGGAGTGCGGGTTATTCTGAACGACAACTACCCTGACCCTGATGATTGCCCTGACCCTGACAGATTTTAAGCCATTTTAGACATCCCTGCTTTGGCCTCACTGCCGCACACGTTGTGGGCGACATCAGATACGGATGTGGGAGAGATGCGCATTCCACCAATACACATTACTGTTAAGGAGGGGGCCCCTCTACCACGAGTGCCACAGTATAAGATCTCGAAGGAAGGTGAAATTGCACTGACACATATTGTTCAGGATTTGATTTCTGCAGGGGTGGTGGAGGAGGTCCCTTATAATGTTTGTAACAGCCCTATTCTACCGATTCTTAAGAGAGACTCAGATGGCAAGATCTACCGATTTATTATTGATTTGCGTGAAATAAACAAAATTGTCATTCCCCAATACCCAGTGGTGTCCGATATCACGACTTTGCTTACTTTGGTTCCACCGACGGCCACCACTTTTAGCGTTATTGACTTAAAGAATGCGTTCTTTTCCATCCCTGTTCACCCAGATAGTAGATATCTGTTTGGTTTTACGCTCAATAATAAATCGTATAGATTTTGTCGTGTTCCCCAAGGATATACTGAAAGCCCTAGCATCTACAGCCAGGCTTTGAAACGACAACTAGATTCCTTTAAATTGCAGTCTGGCGTTGCGCTCATCCAGTACGTGGATGACCTTCTGCTTGCCGCCGACTCCTATGCACAATGTGAACAGAGTACGCTTGCGTTGCTTTCCTTTTTGGCACAAAACAATCACAAGGTTTCCAAGAAAAAGCTTCAATACTGTAGACCCCAGGTGACCTACCTCGGTCATCTGTTGTCTAAGGAGGGGCGTGCATTAACATCTGATCGAATTCAAGCAATTTTAGACACACCAGTCCCCCGCACGCAGAGAGATGTGCGTGCCTTCATAGGGTTGACGTCCTTTTGTAGGCAATGGATCATGGGTTTTTCACATATTATATAACCTTTGCTAGCATTACTGTCCAAAGCCACACCGATGCCTCTTGAGTGGACAGATGAATGTCAGAGAGCTTTTGAACAGTTGAGGCAGGCCCTTTGTTCCGCACCCGTGTTAGGGACACCAGACTATACGAAACTTTTCACACGAGAATGACGGGTGTGCGTTGTCAGTGTTAGTACAGTTAAACGGGGATAAGCAGAGACCATGTGCATACTTCTCTGCCATTTTGGATCCTGTAGCACGAGGGCTGCCTGGGTGTTTTCGAGCGGTAGCGGCAACAGCAGTAGCCATACGACAGAGTGAGGGCATAGTGTTATCACACAAATTGTTGGTGTTAGTTCCTCATGCAGTAGATGCCCTGTTAAACCAAACAAAGACCCAATACCTCACGAGTGCACGACTTACAGGATACGAGTTGACACTCTTAGCGCCACACATAACATTGAAAAGATGCGCTACTTTGAACCCTGCCACCTTATTGCCCTATCCGGCCGAGGAGGGTCAGGAAGAAAAACATCATGATTGTGTTTTCCTGACTGAGGAACAGACAAAGGGTCGTGTCGATTTACAGGATGTGCCACTTCCAGATGTGGATGGGGAACTGTGGGTTGATGGATCGTGTTTGAGGCTGCCAGATGGTACGACTTCCGCAGCATATGCGATCACGACTCTTAAGACGGTGGTCGAAACAGCTAGAATACCACAAAAATCGGCTCAGGCAGCAGAGCTGATAGCTTTAACAAGCGCCTGCGAATTGAGTGCTGGCCTATGTGTGAACATATACACGGACAGCCGGTATGCCTTTGGAGTGGCCCATGACTTCGGGCTTCTCTGGAGGGAACGCGGGTTCCTGACATCACACGGGGAGCACATTATGCACGGAGAGCTAGTGCGTGATCTCCTAAATGCGTTGCTCAGTCCTAAAAAAGTAGCGATAGTGAAGTGCAGTGCCCATAAGAAGATTACGGATAAAGTGGGTCAAGGAAATGCCTTTGCAGACAGCATAGCAAGGCAGACGGCTATGTCCCGAACTAGCTCCCCTATGTACGTGGTACAATCACAGGCTGAGAGATGGAGTGATGCTAGAGCAGAGATACGGGATATTCAAAAATCAGCTACAGAATCTGAACTTGCAGCTTGGGCAGCAGATGGGGTACTAGATGACGAAGGTTGTTGGAGAAGCAAAGATATGGAGAAGTGGAAATTGCCTGCGGCTTACTTACAGGCGATGGTCCAAATGACTCATGGACTGGCCCATGTCGGAGCTCTTGCCATCACTCGTCTTTTAACACGAGTTTGGGAACATCCTGAGATTGCGAATACTGCAAAGAGAGTAGTGCAGACCTGCCTGGTGTGCTTGCAACACAATCCTGGGAAGGGGACCCATACTCCGAAAGGAGGGTTCGTTCCACCTTCTGCACTGTTTGAAGTGCTTCAAATGGATTACATCCAACTCGAGCGCTGCAATAACCTGAAGTACGTCCTAGTGGTGGTGTGTGCTTTTAGCAAATGGGTTGAGGCCTACCCCACGAAAGACAATACGGCTTTGACAACAGCTAAGGTGTTGCTTAAGGAATTCTTTCCTCGCTTTGGAGTTTGCAAATTTTTGTGGAGCGATAATGGGCCCCATTTTGTTGGAAAGATTGTGGAATATGTACTGAAGGGGTTAGGGATTCAGCAAAAGTTCCACGCTGTATTCCACCCTCAGTCAGCAGGTTTGGTTGAGCGGTACAATGCCACGTTGAAGCTTAAGCTGGCCAAAATTGTGGCGTTGTCAGGGCTAGGGTGGCTTGTGGTCTAGGGCCCGCCCCACTCTGCATTCGGAGTTGCCCTTGTGGCAAAATGCATCAGTCCTCTTTGGGAGGGCGTTGGTGGCTGATGTGCTTTAAACCTGCTTGTGCTGTTAAGTTGCATCCCTGTTTGTAGGTTTGTGCAGGTTTTCCTGTCCTTTGGCTGCTGTTTGCTATGTTTCCGCCTAATCGCATGCTCACGCGTAATGAGTGAGGTTTGGCATGCTCACGCGTAATGCGTGAGGTTTGGTAGCCCGGTCGCAAACGTGGGCGCCGTAAGCACGTTGGCTTACGCGACCGCGCCCTGTCTCCTGTGCTCACTATTCTGGAATCGTCTGGGGAGTGGCTGTGTTCTCTTCTTGCTCCCTCTCCCATTTGCAGAGTCTCAGCTGTTTTTGACGAAGGATTCCATCGGAGGCCTTGAGGATCGTTTCCAAGGGGGGTGTCAGTATCCAGCTTGCTCCTTGTGCAAGGTCATCGGTTGGAAGAGCCATTTCGGGGACGTTTTGTCCTTCAAAGGTAGTAGAGTAGGTCGTACTCTACAGGTAGGACTTATCAATCCTAGTTCTCGGCGCTAAAGTCCTTTGAGTATACTTTCTTGATTCATATTTGATAAAACTAATAGTTTATGTTATGAGGAATAATTAAAAGCACAGAAGTGTGAAATCATTGATATATTTGCTCTTTGAAAACTGCGTTTACATCTAGTTGCTGGCAAGAGATGTTTAACTTAAAAGTGCAAAGTATGTGAAAGCGCGTGCATTCATTTTTAAAACTGTTTGTTTTTGCGCAACTCTTTCTTTGAAAAGTCTTTAGGGAGAAAAGGTCAAGAGGAGTTTTAGCTATATCTGAAGACAAATATAGCAGTGTGATTTTGTATTGGTTTGCTCACAGAGTTTTGGTAAAGAGGTTATTTACTAAGGAGTGAGTTTTGTTTTTGCTTAAAGAGAATCTGTCGCAATTCACAAGAGAATAACAAAATTATGATAAGAATGTTTTGTCGCTATTCACAAGAGAATAACAATATGGTGAAAAGGTTGTTGTGAAAGATTTGGTATTTATTATCAAGAAGTCTAATGTATCTTCAGTGTCTGTGATTAAGCAACAGGTTTTTGCAGAATAATTCAGCTTTGGCTCTAGGTTCCAAAGCCAATTTAGATTTACGGAATGTTTTGTTACTAACTTTTCCTTTCCAGATCTCCTTCCCTGCTGTCCCCTTCCTAACTCCCTTTTCCCCCCGCTTGATCACTCCAAGATTCTGTGTAGTAATTACATTCGGAATTGGAGGTATCGAGAGGTGGGTCTTTATAACTTCACGACAGATCCTGAGGAAAGCGACGCCTTGACAGAATAGTGAGCCCACGAATTATTTTTTCCTCCTGGTCTGTACGTGAAGTCATAATGACCACCATCAATGACTTAATGTCTGCAATCATGCGTATTCAAGCAGATTTAAAGGAAACCATGGATGTAACTGCTTTGTTAGCAGCTAAAGTAGAAAATATTCAATTACAGAATACTCCCCTTCCGGAAGAGGTTCAAGAAACTGGTGTTAGTAGGGGAAATACAAACATAGCTGTTACTGTGCCCCCTCAAATTCCTTTGGCAGCTCCTGAACGTTTTTCTGGGGACCCCTCCAAGGTGCAAATTTTTTTGACTCAGATCGAGTTGCATTTTGCTTGTAGACCTACTGCGTTTCCAACCCCACAGTCTAAAATTGCGTTTTTAATTTCCTACTTGACCGGAGATGCCGCAAACTGGGCAGTTCCTTTGGTCAGACAAGATGACACTTTGCTTTACAATTGGAAACGATTTGTGGAGGAATTTGAAAAAGTTTTTGATCGCAGAACTGTTACTCTGTCCGCTGATCGAGAACTACTTCAATTGAAACAAGGCAATAGGGACCTTGTTTCTTATCTGTCTCATTTCAACAGATTAATCGCTGAAACTTCTTGGCCAGAGGAAAAAAGAGCAGCTCTCTTTTATCAAGGTTTAAAGGACGATCTAAAAGATGTTCTGGCACAAATTGATCCCCAACCTGTAATTTGCTCTGAATTGATTAATCTTACGCTGCGCTTAGACCATAGACTCTCTGAACGGAGATCAGATAAAAAAAGAACGGATAAACCAAGTTGGAGATCAGAAGCTAAATCTAGGCCTCAATTTGCAAATTCTGAAACTGGTTCAGAGCCAATGGAAATAGGAACTTTAAGACAACCATTGTCTAAAGATGAGAAAGATAATCGTCGAAAGAATGGACAATGCCTTTATTGTGGCCGAAAAGGTCACTTCGTGAAGGACTGTTTAACGAAACCAAAGGGAAAATTTCCTAACTCTAGTAAATCAGCTGCTCTGGAAAAAACAGATCCAAAATCGGAAAACTAACTGGCCCAAGATGTTTGAAGGGAGATCTCTTGGGTACTATTGCCTTCCCTTCTGTGAACTCATGCGTTTCTAACTACAAAGCTCACTTCAGGTTAGCTGTACAAATCAGGTTAATTCATGAAACATGCCAAATGGAAGTTTTAGTCGATTCTGGAGCTACAGGAAATTTTGTAGATTTAGAAACAGCCCAGCGTTTAGGAATCATCTGTGAACAAAAAGAGACTCCAGAAATAGTGCAAGCTGTGGATGGAAAAATTCTAGCTGGAGGTCCAGTAACCATGCAAACATCTAAAGTTGCTCTGTTCTGCGAAGATGCTAAGCAACAGGTACATAAGGAAGAGCTTCAGTTTGATGTGATCCAAGCACCCCAGTATGGTTTCATTTTAGGAATGCCTTGGCTTTGCTTACACAATCCAACCATAGATTGGCGAAAGAGAGAACTGGTTTTCCTATCTGATTTTTGTCATTCGTCTTGTCTCAATATCTCAAAACCAATTCTGAGTCAATTGGCCACAGCTGAGGAAAAAGAAACATTGTTACCAAAAGTTTACAAGGACTTCGCAGAAGTTTTCAGTGAAGCTAAGGCAGCCATCCTTCCTCCTCATCGAAGCTATGACTGTCAAATCGATCTTGTACCTGGATCTAGTGTACCAAATTGTCGCATTTATGCTTTATCTGAAAAAGAGAATCAACATCTAAGACAATATCTCGATCAATATCTTGAAAATGGATTCATCCGCCCCTCCAAGTCTCCGGCAGCGTCTCCTTTATTTTTCATTCCGAAAGCTAATGGGGAATTGAGGGCTTGCATCGATTATAGGGCGTTGAACAAAATCACAGTCAAAAATAAGTACCCATTGCCTCTCATCCCTGTTCTATTGGACCAAGTTAAAAAGGCAAAAATCTACACTAAGTTGGACCTCAGAGGAGCCTACCATTTGGTTCGTATCAGGCAAGGGGATGAATGGAAGACTGCTTTCAAAACCCGATATGGATTGTTTGAGTACTTGGTGATGCCATTCGGGCTGTGTAATGCACCAGCTGCTTTTCAGTTTTTTTTGAATGATGCCTTGAAAGAGTTTCTAGATCTCTTTGTTATTGTCTATATAGACGATATTTTGATCTACTCAGATTCTGAAGCTGAACATGAAGGTCACGTCAAAAAGGTTTTGAGCACCCTGCAATCTCATAATTTGTACTGCAAATTATCTAAATGTGATTTCCATGTTCATGAAGTTGAATTTTTAGGAGTCCTCCTCACTCCAACTGGCATGAAAATGACAGACAGAAAGATCAAGGCTGTTGCTGATTGGCCCACTCCGACATCTGTTCGAGACATTCAGTGCTTTTTGGGATTTGCAAACTTTTACCGCCGCTTCATTGATCACTTTTCTGCTGTAGTAGCTCCCATCACACGATTGTTGAGAAAGAAGGTGAACTTTGAATGGTCCACAGAAGCTGAACTTGCATTCCAGAAGTTAAAAAAGGCCTTTACTGAAGCTCCAGTTCTCATGCATCCCAATGTGGAGGAACCCTTTATCATTGAAGCTGACGCCTCTGATGTAGCTATAGCAGCCATCCTCTCTCAAAGACATCACACCACTGGACAAATGCATCCGGTTGCCTACATGTCTCGAAAATTAAATCCCGCAGAGCAAAATTATGTAATAGCTGAAAAAGAACTATTAGCTATTCTAGAAGCCTTTAAAGAATGGAGACATTACATAATGGGAGCGAAATTTACTGTAACCGTGTACACTGATCATAGAAATTTACAGTTTATGAGCTCAGCCAGAATGTTGACCCCGAGACAACTCAGGTGGATGATGTTCTTTGCCGAATATGACTTCATAATTACCTTCCGTCCAGGCCAAGACAACAAGAAAGCTGATGCCCTGTCCAGAAAAGACTCTTCTTTGCATCGCTTTGAAGGAACTCCTCAACCAATAATCGACCCAGGCAAAGTAATTAATGTACTTTCGGCAGACCAATTTTTGGAGAATATTCATGAAAACTTTCCTTCTTCTCTGTGGAAATCATGGTTGAACTCCAATGCTAACCAAACCATCAAAGAAGGGATACCTTTCCATGGAAAACAAGTTTATCTGCCCTCTTTGCAATTACAAGAAACTGTGTTTAACTGGTTACATTCACATCCTATGGCCGGGCATCCAGGCCCTCGGAAGACTGTGGAGAAAATACAAAAGATGTTTTGGTGGCCAACGCTGCAAAAGGATGTGCTGAAAATGGCTAATGATTGTGAGATCTGTGCAAGATTTAAATCCGATCACACTAAGCCTAAAGGTTTTCTACAGGTTCTACCGACACCAACTGAACCATGGAAACATATTTCTTTGGACTTCATTACTGATCTACCACCAATTCAACACCATACTGTAATTCTAGTGGTTGTGGACAGTTTAACCAAATATGCTCATTTCATCCCTTGTAAACAGCTACCCACTGCGGGACAGTTAGCACAAATATTTCTGCGACATGTGGTGCGCTTACATGGACTGCCTTCAGTATTGCTTTCGGATCGAGGGTCTCAATTCTCTTCCAAATTCTGGCAGCAATGGTGTAAAGATCTACACATCACCTCCAACATGTCCACTAGTTATCACCCCCAAACTGATGGGCAGACTGAAAGACTGAACCAAACTTTGAAACAATACTTGAGGTGTTATGTTACGGACTCTAAGAAATCTTGGTTGGATTTGCTTTGGATTGCTGAATTTGCGTATAACACTTCGCCACATTCATCAACCGGTTCCTCTCCGTTCCAGGCACTCTATGGCTATGAACCTAACGCCATACCATTGACTATGGCTAAAGATGATGGTGGTGTACCAGCAGTTAGAGACTCTGTACAACTCATGCAAGCTATTCACCGTCAAATTCAGGAGCGCTTGTTGCAAAGCAAGAAGAGATACAAAGAGCAATATGACAAAAAACATCGTTCAGGTCCTGTGTATGCCCCTGGGGATAAAGTTTGGTTGTCTACCAAGAACTTGAACTTCAAGCACAAAAGCATGTTTCAACCTAAGTACATTGGTCCTTACCCAGTTCTTCGACAGGTGAACCCTGTGACATTCAAGTTGTTGTTGCCTAAGTCTTTAAGAATTCATCCAGTGTTTCATACTTCCCTCCTTAAACCTGCTACTCAGAATCTGGCTCCCCGTCCAGCTCCGATTTTGGTTCATGGTAATTGGGAGTATGAGGTGCGAGACATTTTGGATTCTAGACGTCGGGGTTCCAGGTTGTGGTATCTTGTCTCCTGGAAGGGATACGGTGCTGAAAATGATTCCTGGGAGCCGGCTGCGAATGTTCATGCCCCGCGTTTGGTGCGCCGTTTCCACCTCCTCCACCCTCTAAAGCCGGGCCCTAGACCACTCTTGGGAGGGGGGTGTAATGTCAGGGCTAGGGTGGCTTGTGGTCTAGGGCCCGCCCCACTCTGCATTCGGAGTTGCCCTTGTGGCAAAATGCATCAGTCCTCTTTGGGAGGGCGTTGGTGGCTGATGTGCTTTAAACCTGCTTGTGCTGTTAAGTTGCATCCCTGTTTGTAGGTTTGTGCAGGTTTTCCTGTCCTTTGGCTGCTGTTTGCTATGTTTCCGCCTAATCGCATGCTCACGCGTAATGAGTGAGGTTTGGCATGCTCACGCGTAATGCGTGAGGTTTGGTAGCCCGGTCGCAAACGTGGGCGCCGTAAGCACGTTGGCTTACGCGACCGCGCCCTGTCTCCTGTGCTCACTATTCTGGAATCGTCTGGGGAGTGGCTGTGTTCTCTTCTTGCTCCCTCTCCCATTTGCAGAGTCTCAGCTGTTTTTGACGAAGGATTCCATCGGAGGCCTTGAGGATCGTTTCCAAGGGGGGTGTCAGTATCCAGCTTGCTCCTTGTGCAAGGTCATCGGTTGGAAGAGCCATTTCGGGGACGTTTTGTCCTTCAAAGGTAGTAGAGTAGGTCGTACTCTACAGGTAGGACTTATCAATCCTAGTTCTCGGCGCTAAAGTCCTTTGAGTATACTTTCTTGATTCATATTTGATAAAACTAATAGTTTATGTTATGAGGAATAATTAAAAGCACAGAAGTGTGAAATCATTGATATATTTGCTCTTTGAAAACTGCGTTTACATCTAGTTGCTGGCAAGAGATGTTTAACTTAAAAGTGCAAAGTATGTGAAAGCGCGTGCATTCATTTTTAAAACTGTTTGTTTTTGCGCAACTCTTTCTTTGAAAAGTCTTTAGGGAGAAAAGGTCAAGAGGAGTTTTAGCTATATCTGAAGACAAATATAGCAGTGTGATTTTGTATTGGTTTGCTCACAGAGTTTTGGTAAAGAGGTTATTTACTAAGGAGTGAGTTTTGTTTTTGCTTAAAGAGAATCTGTCGCAATTCACAAGAGAATAACAAAATTATGATAAGAATGTTTTGTCGCTATTCACAAGAGAATAACAATATGGTGAAAAGGTTGTTGTGAAAGATTTGGTATTTATTATCAAGAAGTCTAATGTATCTTCAGTGTCTGTGATTAAGCAACAGGTTTTTGCAGAATAATTCAGCTTTGGCTCTAGGTTCCAAAGCCAATTTAGATTTACGGAATGTTTTGTTACTAACTTTTCCTTTCCAGATCTCCTTCCCTGCTGTCCCCTTCCTAACTCCCTTTTCCCCCCGCTTGATCACTCCAAGATTCTGTGTAGTAATTACATTCGGAATTGGAGGTATCGAGAGGTGGGTCTTTATAACTTCACGACAGATCCTGAGGAAAGCGACGCCTTGACAGGCGTCTACATCGTTGAAGTGGCCAGATGCGTTGCCGCTAGCACTACTATCTCTTAGATCAGTACCCCACTCACAAACTGGCCTTACGCCCTATGAGGTGGTGTTTGGCCGCCCTATGAATATCTGGGGGGTGCCCAAGCCGCGATTAATACATGATGTGCCTTGTGTTATGATGAATGATTATTTGGCACGATTAACAAATGATTTGCTCTCTATTCATCAACAGGTTCGAGAAGCGCTCCCTGATAACTCTACTGGAGAAGGCCACGATCTTCGTCCTGGTGACCATGTAATGGTCCGTTCGTTTGAGAGAGCAAGCAGTCTGGAGCCCAGGTGGAAGGGCCCCGAGCAGGTCCTCCTGGCGACCCGCACCGCAGTACGAGTGACGAACAGGAAGCGGTGGGTGCATTCGACACATTGTCGCCGTGTCTCTCCGGATCTGGTGACTCCTGCTGTGTTGACTGATTATAAGGAGATTTTGGAGAAAGAAAAGAGCCCAGCTGTGACGTCGGCCGAAGTGGAGGGAGCCTTCCCGGACCAATCTGCTACCGGAAGAGAGCGTTACGATCTACGTGCACGATAAGAAGATTTTTGTTCCTTTTTATGACTGGTTGGTTACCGCTCCAGGTTTGTGAAACGGAAACCGGGAATTCCAAGGGGGGGGGATCAGTTCTGCCAGAGTAGCGACACCCGTCTTGGCCCGGAGAAGAAAACAACGGCTACCTCGGAGTTCAGCACCGCATTTTCCTCTTTTTTTCAGGTATACACGCACGTGTATCTGAGACAATTTGTGAACAATTTGTGAACAATTTGTGCCACTTGAGACTTTGCACAAACTTTCTTGAACTATGGCACCAACGGCATCTCGTGATAAGAAAATATTGGGTGCCTTTCTCTTTGTCTTGACCATTGTGGTGATAGCTGTTATAGCCTGGGTAGTCGAACTTGTGGTGCCTGTACGTGAACATTTGTTGCCGACTACCCCGGCACTGTCTGAACACTTTCATTTTACATTGCCTTTCCATGAAGAGCGCCATCGCCAAACGTACTTAAATAACAGCTTCATTCAGATTCTTCACCACACGCATAATATGACCAATACCTCTAATTGCTGGGTGTGTGGAATGTTGCCTGGGCATCAGAAGAGAGGGGGCACCCCACTTATCCCACTCCCGTTTTCGCACAATGGGTCATGCAACGCCTGGTACACCCTCCTCTTTACTCTGAGATGGCCAACTAAAGGGGGGGTGCTTTTTCGTTTGAATAAAGTATGTTCCCATGACAAGGATGGGTTTCCCCGGGCTGAGGGCACACGTTTCGAATGGGAAGAGTACAGGCCTGACAATGTATCTGCTCCACGTGTATATAGCAATCAGCGAAATGTGAATGTATCTAGTGCTCATGTCATAAATGTCATTGCTACAAAAGCCGATTTATGTATTAGAAACAAAGGCACGATTGCAGTGGGGAAAAGTGAATGTAACATTACTCTCACGTTTGATAGCCCGAATGGCATTTCATTTGTTGCATCTCGAAACACACACTTTATCTGTGGAACGAAGGGGTACCATCAGCTTCCAGTGGGGTGGTTGGGCACGTGCTATGTATCGTTTGTGCTACCTCCTGTATTCATTGCCCCTCCAATGTACCACAACGATTACACATTGTACCACGATTTCGTTTTGAACAGGGTTAAACGAACTGTTGCCCTAGAGGACATTGATCAAACGGACACTGCATTACAACAGTATGTGGATTTTAATCTGGGACTATTCTCCTTTGTGGGGGCTGCATTGAACAGCCGGAAAATCAGACGACTGACACGCTTTGTCGAGGCTGTTGCGAATGACACTGCTGTTGCCCTGGGGAATATTACCGAGGAACTACAGATTTCCAGAATTGTCACCCTCCAAAATCGAATGGTTTTGGACGTTGTTTTGGCTGATCACGGGGGGGCATGTAGGATTATCGGAAGCAGCTGTTGCGTATACGTCCCGGACCATTCTCCATCTGTGTATGATGCTATTTCCAAGCTGCATAAAATAGCTGCTGAAATACACCCGGACAATGGGACTTGGACACTTTCAGGATGGTTCTGGTCCATGATTGCAACTTGGGGCTGGAAACTGTTGACAATTCTCTGCATACTTGTGGGAGCAATGTTCTTTATATGCTTGTGTATTCAATGTGGCCCCGCCTTATGTTCAATGTGTTTATCAGCTTGCTTACCATCGAGGCGAGCTCTTGCCCATGACAAAATAATGCTACACAAAGAGGTAACACAAATTATGTTAATAGACATCGAGGACGAACATCCAGACTATGTTCATTATGAGGTAGATTCAGCTAAACGCTAAAAGGGTCGTCTGTCGTAATTGGCCCGTTCGCATTAGCGATTAGCTGAACCTACACGTTGTCCTCCTTAACTTGGCTATATATGATAAACGCCATTTTGAATGTTACGGCGGCCATCTTAGATCATGAGCGGCCTCGTGGCCGACGTGCCCTTTAGTCCGTTGTCCGTTCCACTGACCACGCTTATCTGCCCAGCAACAGGCTATTTTTAGTACTGGTCAAGCCGCACATGCGCAGCTCCCACTGACCCGTAAACCTTCAGGAATGTGCACCAAACTGACCAGCGGAGTTGTGCCCCCTCCAATGAGCTGGCAGTATTCCAAAACATGACCATATATGTCTCGAAAATGTGTCTTAACTTGTGCCGCCTATCTTTTATTGCCCCAAAACTGTATATAATATGAGGTCGCACCGATGTTCGGTGTGATACCTCTTGCATTACCGAAGGGTGCTGTTTGAGTGTACCACCACCCCATGGGGTCTTAATAAACTTGTTCTTTGCCTTTTACAGTTTCCGTGCCAACAGTTCTTGAGTGTGAGTGGGTTATCTCCGGAGCGTGTAGGCCTTGGGAACCCCGAAATACTTCAGGTCTGTCACAAGGATGGTGTTATCAGTGATGTCATGAGTGATGTCACTGACCATGTCATGAGTGATGTAATATGTGACGTCATCAGCAGTGCATTGCAGGCGCGCGAGTTATAGTGAGTCCAACTAACTATAACGTGTTTATTTCAATTGTTTTATGTCAGTAAAATTTCCAGCTAACTATAACTGGTGTGAAACCTATGGTTTTTTCAGTGAATTTAATAGGTTTTTTAAATGCTAATTCCTAACTATAACTGGTGTGAAACCTATGGTTTTTTCAGTGAATTTCAAAGGTTTTTTGAATGCTAATTCCTAACTATAACTGGTGTGAAACCTTTGGTTTTTTCAGTGAATATATATATATATAATATAAATTTGAAAAGTATGAACTTGGAAATCCTGTTGTTGTGAATATGTCTGTTTCAAATGAAAATTGTTGATATATATGATAACATATATGGTTTTTAACATTGTTTTAATATATTCCATTTTTCCTTTCTGTTTATCTTTCACAGGAGGAAAAGGAAGGGGCCTTTCACAACTCACTTTTATAAGATGCACGGTTCCCTACCCTTTTTCTTCACAAGACTAGACCTTCATAAAGGTACAGGATAAGAAAAAGGCTACTATTACTTTACTGACACAATTAGAATTTTTTTTCTCTTTTCTGTTTTTTCATATATATATGTTTTTTCGTTGATTGTGGTAAAATATATAACAATATATGTTAAAAATCACTGTCACATCACATCTCTGCACAGGGGTAATCTCGTGGGTGCAATTTTATCTATTTTTCTAAAGAGGTTTATTGTACCACTGCCAGCTGGTGGTGGTATAGTACCGTTCATGACGGGTGGCAACCAGTTAGTTACAAGGGCACTTGTGATGTCATCTGTGATGTCACTGACTGTGTCATGAAATATAGTTAGTACAACTAACTATATAGGAGCAATTTCAATGGTTTTTTAAATGCTAATTCCTAACTATATAAGACCTGAAACCTATGGTTTTTTTAAGTGAAATATATATATATATATATATATATATATATATATATATATATATATATATATATATATATATACACACACACACAGTTTTTCCCTGCACCCGCTTGACGGATAACCCCACAACTTTCCTTCCTTACAATAACCTAAATTACTTTATTATGGAAAATGTAGTGAAGGGCTGCCAAACACCGCCAAAGGTATAGTCAAGTCAAAAAACACTTTATCTATAGAAACATGGAAACATGCCCGCACTATACCTGTTGTCGGCAGCGGTCACCAGGAGGTATAGTTAGGACCATATTTCCATAGGAAAAGCAATTTTTTGACTTGCCTATAATTTTGGCACCATTTAAATAATCCACGAAATTTCGTAAAAATGTGCCAGGTGATTCTTGATGTGCATGGAAAGTTTTGGGATGATCTGTCAAAAGGGGGCTGAGAAAAGGGGGTTTAAAAACCAGTGTGTTTTCCTATGTTAATTCCCAGAGGACATTCAAACATGTGTGCAGCTGTAACAGCTGGATGGCATTACACCAAATTTGGCAGAAAGGTAAAGTTGGTTATGTAGATTGTGCTTTTTATTTGTTGTAAATCTGTTCAGCAGTTGTTGAGAAATGTAAGAAAATACAGTAAGTGATATGTGTAGTTGCAATGACTTTATGAAAAATAATGAGGTCTTGAAGAGAAATTCAGAGCTTTGATTGGCTGACAACACTTCAATCAGATTTTTTTTAAATAAATTGTCGCAAGATTGTCATATTCACAGGAAAAATGAAAAAAGAAGAACAAACGTGGGCTCCCGTGCTTGCTTTTAAATGACCTCTGGGTGGGCCAAGTCCTGGGGACATAATATACAAATGGCAAGGTGGGCCGTCCTCCTAATGCTTGCGAAAGCCTCAGAGACTGCCACCTCCCTGGGGTATTGCTTTTTATGTATGAGAGGTGGCCAACGTGGCATCACCGCACCCTATGGACCTCTGTCTCCCGAGGCAAATCTTTATAAAGTAATGCAGAGGGCCCGCACGGCTGCCCTGCAGGCCTGGGAACCACCACCTCTCTAGGGCACTTAACAATATGTATGGGGGTGGGCCTGCTGGGCCCACCCACAACCAAGGGCCCACCACCTCCACTGGCAAATCATACTAAAATAATGTAGGGGGCATGTGCACCCCCCTGCAGCCCCAGGGACTATCACCTCCCTGGGGTAATATTTTTTTTTTTTATGGAGGCAGGCCCACCCACACACAAGGGACCGCCACCTCCCGCCAAATTATGTTGAAAAAATGCTGGGGCCACCATGTTCCCCCCGCAGACTAGGATGATGGACTACTTATAAAAGCCCCCAAAACACATTTCCAACTGATTTTGGTGACATCACTCATTCTTCATGTCTGGGAATACAATTGTATCTCCAACAAAGAAGCACTTTATTTTGTAAATTACGAATCATCCAAGTGTGTTTTCTCTGCAGTTCCAAGTTATCTGATTAAGTTGATCGAGCAACAATCACATTGCAACGTTACAGACACACAAGGTCACTGGAGAAATTTCATTGGGGTCCTTTAACCAGCTGTAATGTAGGAGACGCACTATACATTTACCTAACGAGGTAGCACTTACTAATCAGCCAGTAGAAAGTACAGCTGTTGGGTAGAGGTGTTGCACAAAATGCTGGCCTCCTGTTGGAATAAATAAGCATGGCAGGATTCATTCTACCACAATTTTCATTTCACAAAAATGTTAATTCAGAGGAAGCACTTCAATTTATAAACAAAGCAGGAACCCAGGCGGAAGCTCCACTTATGTAAAGCACTAATCATCCTAACTTTGTAGGCATGGCCAAGGCTTCATTTCCACTGTGAAAAGTTACCTGTAATCCTTAATGAATGTGTTTGCATTCTGGCTGTTCTCTAGCTCAAAATATCATGTAGTATCTGTGACAAGAGGGTTTTTTCTTGTCAGTTGCTGTGGAGACAAGAGATTGTGTTCTAAACTTTCACTGACTAGAAGTATGTAAACTTGCCTTCAAGCCAGCCGAATATACATTAGCAGTATGCAACATATTTCAGCCATTTTTCAAGATGATGGACCGCTTACTAAAAGAACCCTTCACATCCATTGTAGGGATGCATTCCTCATGCCTAGGAATATGATCACATCTCCACAATCAAAGAAGCACTTACTTGTGGAAAGTACAAATCATCCAAAGGTGTTTTCTCTGCAGTTCAACAATTGTAAATATATCTGGTAAAGACAATTGAGGAACAATGCAAACACAAGGAGATGATGGACGGAGAGCTGAAACTTTTCAGACACTTACCCCCAAATAGATCTGGGTTGAATCCATCATCTCTCTTTAGCTCACTTTGCCACCCCAGCGCAGACACAGCTGTCTGCAAATCAGTCTGGACCCTGTGCCTCATGGGAACAGTCCACCTTGAACTGCCAAGCCATTTTGTCCCTGGACTGTAAACAAGCATCCTGGGACCGATTTTGGGCTAACAGCCCTCATCAGCCAGGCTAGCTTGAATCCAGTGGCAAAGTGAGCAAGGCACCCACGTCTGGGAATACCCTGCCAACTTAGGGTAAACAAAACAAACACAAGGAGATGATGGATGGAGCACTGAAAGTTTTCCGACACTCACCCCCAGTCACAGATCTGGGTTGAATCAATATTCATTCTTTAGCTCACTTGCCACCCCAGTTCAGACACAGCTATATGCAACTCAGTCTTGACTCTGTGCCTCATGGGAACAGTCCAGCCCGATACTGCCAAGCCAAGGCTTCCCTGGACCAGAAAAAAACTATAGAATGCAGCACACATGGAAAGAGCAAAATACGAGGAGAAATTAAACATGTCTCCTTGTATCGCCTGCTTAAAATCAGTTACTCCCTGGCGATATTTTTGGCGCTGCCTATACCTTCTAAATATGGGGCAGCACCAAAAAAGAATGTAAATGTAAATGTGGGTGTACTTGTAAAGCGCACTGCGACTCCATGGAGTATCCTGGCGCTGAAGACCGCTGGGGAACCCGTCCTGGCTTTCCCTGTGAGATGGTCCCTTCTGGGTATCTCCAAGGTGAAATCAGGCATCCCCGGCGTCTGTGGGGGGCCGTTTTAGAGATGAGGCAAGCTTAATGCCCAGAGTTGCCTAGTGTGTTCCCTGGTTAGAGTAGGCACCGAGGCGAGAATTATCGAGTCCGTTTTGACCCTGGTCCACGATCCTGCCGCGTCGGGAATTGAACCCTGGTCCCGGGCCGTTCTCTGCTTACGGGTCTGCCGCCTCTAACCAGTGAGCCACACCACTCCACAGCAGCAGAATCCTCACTGCAACACCCATTGCCCGCTCCTTTCACACAAAGGGGGATATGTACAAGGAAGTAGAGGAGAAAGGCGTTAGCCTTCCTGGCTTAACGCCTCTCTCCTCTACTTCTGAAACTCAAGGCATATTTACAAGAATGTGGTGCAGCCTTGCTTTTCCCCCTGCAATGCCGCTACGTTTAGCAACCTAGTGCTAACGCAGACTCCGTTGCACCAGAGTGCAAGGGTATTTGCGTGCAGGGGAGGATTGTGTAAGTGTAGGAAGGTGTTCCTTCCTGCACATAAACAGTCCTAAAAATGCCATTCTGTCACTTTCATGCGTGCTGCTTCATGCAGCACGCATGAAAGTGACAAAATGGCATTTTTAAGAAAAGTTTGTTTATGTACAGGAAGGGACACCTTCCTACACATAAACAAACAATGGCATTTTGATTTTTCCATGTGTGCTACACATGTCTCTTATCTGAGACACCATCCATTCATCTCTTCCTCCCTGGAGCCTGTCGCAGTGCCTTCTTCACAAAAACCTGAATCAATTTCTTTAATTACCTCTTCTTGCACTGGCTCCCTCAAAACAGAGGCATTAGCTTCACCTGTCTCAGTAATTTTTTTCAAATGTAGAGGCATATTTACAAACCCCTATCGGCATATTTACAAGCCCCAATTGACACCACAATTTCACTTTCAGTAATGTTGTGATGGAGATAGGGGCCTCGCCTTATTTACAAGGCAGCATTGTCACTTAACGTGGTTTAACGCTGCCTTGTAAATAAGGCATCCTTTCAAGCTGTACTTAGCATGAAAGGGGACCCACACTGGGTGTTGTGGTGGGCGTTCCACCACAACACCCAATGATTTTGATGCTGTCCCCTATTTACAAGGGCAGCGCAAAAAGGAGGCAGCGCCAAAATTAAGACCAGGGAAAACCTGGTCTTAAACAGGCGAAACGAGGAGAAGTGCTTTATTTCTCCTTGTTTTTGCTGTTTCCATGTGTGCTGTCCTGTGCAGCACACATAGGAACAGCAAATTGCCTATGATTGTTTATGTGAAGGAAGTTCCCTCTTCCTGCACATAAACTATCATTTAAAAAAATGCAGTTTTGCAACTTCTATGTGTGCTGCATTAAGCATCACAGATAGAAGTTACAAAACGGCATTTAACAATTGTTTACATGCAGGAAGGGGGTCTTCCTCCACATAAACAATCTTTCCCTCAACGCAGACACCCTTGAACCATTATTATTATTTATTATTATTATTTTGAGTTCAAGGTTCAAGGTTCAAGGTTCATGGTTCAAGGGTGCCTGCCTTGGTGCTAGGCAAAAACGCAGGATTGCGCCGCATTCTTGTGATTATGGAGTATCGCTGCATTTTCAAAATGGAGAGGCGTGGCGTTAGCAATGTTTGCTCAATGCCACGCTTCTCCATTCTGCTGTAAATATGTCCCCTAATATATAATCCTTCACTAAAGAGACACAGGTGATTTCTGAAACACTTGACTCCTCTCTCTGACACAAATCAGCTGTTCAGAGAAGGAAAGGCCATTTCAAGGACACAAACAATGTATTCAAGATGGCACTCAAACCATGCAAGGCTGCATCACGTGAACCAGCGCAATGACTTCACACTGATGAAAGGCCTATTAATATGGCCTCGAAGCGTGCCTGACTTGTGTTCCGGCCGACGATAATAATACACGAGCATGAAACATTATTAAAATGTTTTGGAAAAAAACATACACATGCCTTTTAAAATTATACTACCTGAATACAACGGAAATAGAAAACTCACAAACTCACTAATGCGCGACCCAACACTGACCTAAAACACCATTAAAGCACACGCGTAAGGAAAGCAACCCCTCCAACCTTAACCCACTGAAACAGGAGCGAAAAAACTCCATCGGCTGTCAAACAGTTATTATCATATCCCAAAACAGTACAGAGCATGAAAGCATCGAGCTGTCAGGGGAGCAGCAATGAAAGGAGGAAAAGTGATGCGATCAAGGGCGGTTTAGGAACTGCAGGCGTGTTCTAGTTCTAGGGTTTTAGTTGTTTGAATGGAAAGCTTTGAAGAGCTGCTGAGGAAAAGCAATCAAAAATCTTATCCAAAATGCCAGCCTCCGTCTTGGCAGAAAATTCAGAAACAGAATGAAAGGCTTGAGAGCGCTCGTGTATCTTGTGGGCTGATTCTTAGCAAGTTCATGTTCAAGTTAAAGTTAGGGGAGAGGATGTAGCCTAACGCCTAGGGTGGATGATCTCAAATCTGAGGAACCTCATTATAGTCTCGGCAACAGCGCTCAACATTCTATGATTCTGGGCAAATCACTTAATCTCCATGTGTGTAACAAAATTTAAATACCTTCAAATCAAGTTTGCGCTTTATAAAACTCAAGAAAAAAAGGTTATACACATAAATATAATCAGATAAAAAGCCCTTTGAAGAAGAATCACCCAATCAGTTTGCCCGAGTCATAAATCTGTTTTTGACCCTAAAATGTATTATAAAAATTAAAGTACTGTTAATCACAGACTACTTAAGACAGCACTTGTGCAAGATGTCTTAGGGCTGTTCCTCTGCCTCACTTGAGTCTCTAAAAGTAGGGGTATGGGGAATATTTAATTCTTCCTGTGGATGTGGCGGAATTTGGTGACTCTGTGTTACTCTTGTAATGTTGAGTTCTGACCAATCGCTGCGTGGTGGAATTTTTTTCCCGCAAGCCTGTAGAAATGTGAGACAAATTTGATGCTGTCCAATGTGATTTTGGATCATGGTTGCAAGTGGTCGCAGTCAGATGGCTGCTTTACGAGTAGATTTACTGTCGCTTGAGTACATTTGCTGTCAGTTGAGTAGATTTTCTCCTTGAGTGGCAGCAAAATCAACTCAAATGGCTGGGAGTTCTTGCGTAGCACATTGTGCCATTTGCGCTGAGTTTTCAGTGCTGCTTGTGCAACTGTCACTGAATTGCAGCACAACGTGTATATTTTCCAGCCATTGTTGTATTTCTGCGGAATCTCGCAGAGTTTTTATGTAACTCAGTGGAATTCCAGGGAGTGAATCTCACCGATTTCCATCCGCCCCTTCTTAAAAGTTTAATCTGTGCACACTCCCCGGCATGTCTTGAACTAGTACATGCACAGCCTTGCTAATCTAGCTGTATTTTTGGTTGTTCAATGACACAATCCACGAACGAAGTTACAATTCTTTAGGGACATAGACATCGAGGGCCCGATGCAGGTAATCCCAGATTACCGATTCTTAAATACCGAATCATACCGATTCAGTATTTAAGAACTGGCAATCGGGATGTGGGTATTTTTACCGAATTCAATACCGAAACAGTAAGTTTCGGTATGTACAGATTCGGTAATTACCGAATCGGTATTTGCCATTGATTCCTATGGGCCTTGGAGCCCATAGGAATCTATGGCAAATACTGATTCGGTATTTTACCGAATCTGTAAAATACCGAATTGCCAAGGGGGACAGGGTGTCACTTTGACACCCTGTTGCACCCCTGTTTCTGGCTTGTGTGCCATGTGGCACACATACATGCCCTAAGGGCATGTATGTGTGTCACATGGCACAGGTGTACATGCACAGATGTGCATGTACACAGAAATTCTTAATTTACCACCCAAAAGTATTGGGTGGTAAATTAAGAATTCCTAAGGGCCTGTGGCACTGCAAACTGTGCCACCTACATATGGATTTACAGAATCAGTATATTTACCGATTCGGAAAAATTCCGAAGCAGTACATTTACAGAATCGGTAAATATACCGATTCTGTAAATTCGAGCCACCTACATGTAACGGCCGAAATCGGCCGTTACCGACCGGTATTGGGCGACCTACATTGGACCCCTAGTCTCAGAATTTCACATCTATTCATTTGGTCTGATTTTATGGGGCCATAGAACACACATCTTCTGCTATTTTTAAGGTGTTGGTTTTATTACGCAGAAACAAAGATTTTAGCCAATGTCTCTCTCCATTCCGCTCCATAATGGACAAAGGCATAATACGTGTATAAAGTATTCGTATTATAATGGCCTAGGCAGGCACAATGACAGTGACGCTTACAGCTTTATTAAATTAGCCTGCCTATTTATGTTTAGTAACAGCAGGCTAAACCACCCAGAAGTCTCAGAGGCAAAACAATTGTTGAGTAAGTTTAGCCTTGTAGTTGGTCGTCTATAAATCTTCATGATATATCCTAGAGCCATATAAGGAAGGTGTCACAGCTATTGTCTGTTATGAAATTGCGCGTTCTATGGCGCATACGATATACTCGGAATGTCTCCAAGTTTGGCCAGGCCCTGCAAACAGCACAGCTTGGAAACTGTAAGAAGCGATGCCCTTTTCTGTTTCTGAGCTGTGCTGCCTACAGCACATTCATTAATTCAGAGATATTCCGAGTTACATTAATGCACTGCAAAATGGGCAATCTCATAAAAGCAGAAACAGCTGTGCCCTGCGTGACCCCACAGCTTCATGATACAGCCCTCCCCTGATATTATTTGAAACATGTGCCTATTTTGAAAGCTAGTTTGAAAGCTTTTGTTTCATGCTAAAGCTTTTTTAAGTTGTTGGAATTCCAATATCTGAAGTGTTGATAACAGTAAACTCCATATGGGTTCTGGCGTGACATCCCCTCGCTTTTCATGGAAATGTAGGTTCTCGGAGGGTTAATTAGGGCCCTCGAACTTTTATTCATATGTGTCAGAAATCTGCCCCTTCCAATAGAGATGACTTTCATTTGGCTACTTCTTATCAGACCTGTATGATGACCATGCTAGGGGCCTCATTTATGAAGGCCTTGCGCCACTGGTACGTCAGTTTTTCCCATTTTAAAAGTGACGCACCGGCAACGCAAGACCCTCATAAATAAGGCCCTAGGAGCTTAAAGCTCTTGGAAAGCGAGGGGTGTGTACGTTAAGTTTGTCATTAAATGGTGATTCATTTCAACAAAGTTGTTGTGTTAGACTTGCAAGGCATTGAGGCCCAGATTTACTATGATTTTGCGACTGAATTGCGTCACCTTTGTGGCACAGCTCCAACCCAAAATCATTTTGGGCATTTACTGAGCCACACAAAGCCACTTTAGGTGGGTTCGAAAATACAAAGTAACACTGCATTACGTGTTGTCAGGTAGGCGTTACATTGATTGTGTGTGAGTATTCCCATGCGTCCACACACCCATATGTTTTGATGTAAAACTTAGAAGGCTTGTTAAACCTGGGGTTGCATCAAAATTGTGCACCTAGCCGACAGTGGTGAAAAGGGGAAATATTTTGTTTCGCTTCATTATATCCTCTTTTTAAGTATTGCTTTTGTGGGGGGAGGTATCCCTTCCTGCACAAAGACAATCCTGCCCATAATGCACCCCCCTTAAAGCATGCATACCTGTGTTATTGCTAAGCAGCAGACAGTGCCAGAGCTAGGTGGATGAAGAAGTGCGCCATATCTTAGTAGATATGGCATATTTCTGCTCCCTCCATTTCACACAATACAGCCTAGCAGCCTAGCAAATATGCATGAAATGTTTGTTTATTGCATGAAATGTAAGTACATTTCTCCCTATATTTTTAGAACAGCACTTATGTTAAAATGCTGGCTCTTTGCTCCAGCTACTGCCTAGGGTTATAGGACTGACATTGAAAAATATCCAGGCTCTAATGAAAGTTTAGTTATTTTAATGATTCACAAATACCCACCATATTTTAAGAGATATTTTCTAAAATTATATTCCCTTGACATTACTTTTAATCTGACTCATTTCGAGATTATTTGCTAGGCTGAATGTATCCAAGTCTAGTTACAAATAGTTAAGGATCACCTTTATTTGGTCTAAAAGAATATTGTCATTTACAAACATAATCAACTTTACTTTATGGCTACCAAGAGATGGTTCAGAAAAGGGGGTGGTGATGAACAGAGTGTCTGAATTAAGCAGACCACTCTTACCCAGTCCAAAGATCAGGGCTTGATCCATCACCATTATTTAGCTCACTGCACCATCCCAGCTCAGAACCTGGCTATATGCAAATTAATCTGTCCCTGGCCCAGTGCATCATGGGAACAGGGCAGACCAAACTACCAAGCCAATTCTTCACCGAAAAGGAGACAAGCTTCCGGGGACCAGTTTCTGGCATTTCAGCCGTCGTCGGCCCAGCTTGCTTGAATCCTGATGGTGCAGTGAGCAAGGGACTCATGTCTGAGTATACCCTGCCACACCTATAGTGGCCAAAAACGATTCAGAAAAGGGGGTGGTGATGAATAGAGTGTCTGAATTAAGCAGACCACTCTTACCCAGTCCAAAGATCAGGGCTTGATCCATCACCGTTATTTAGCTCACTGCACGCACCATCCCAGCTAAGAACCTGGCTATATGCAAATTAGTCTGTCCCTGGCCAGTGCATCATGGGAACAGGGAAGACCAAACTACCAAGCCAATTCTTCACCGGAAAGGAGACAAGCTACCGGGGACCGGTTTCTGGCATTTCAGCCGTCGTCGGCCCGGCTTGCTTGAATCCTGATGGTGCAGTGAGCAAGGGACTCATGTCTGAGTATACCCTGCCACACCTATAGTGGCCAAAAACGATTCAGAAAAGGGGGTGGTGATGAACAGAGTGTCTGAATTAAGCAGACCACTCTTACCCAGTCCAAAGATCAGGGCTTGATCCATCACCGTTATTTCAAGCAAGCCGGGCCGAAGACGGCTGTAATGCCAGAAACCGGTCCCCGGAAGCTTGTTTCCTTCCCAGCGTAAGAATTGGCTTGGTAGTTAGGTTTGCCCTGTTCCCATCATGCACTGGGACAGGAACAGACTAATTTGCATATAGCCAGGTTCTGAGCTGGGATGGTGCAGTGAGCTAAAAAACGGTGTTGGATCTAGCCCTGATCTCTTGACTGGGTGAGAGTATTCTGCTTAATTCAGAAACTCTGTCCATCACCACCCCTTGTTGTTAAATATTTTGTCCACCATAAGCGTGGAAGGGTATACTCAGATGTGAGTCCCTTGCTCATTGCACCATCAGGATTCAAGCAAGCCGGGCCGAAGACGGCTGTAATGCCAGAAACCGGTCCCCGGAAGCTTGTTTCCTTCCCAGCGTAAGAATTGGCTTGGTAGTTTGGTTTGCCCTGTTCCCATCATGCACTGGGACAGGAACAGACTAATTTGCATATAGCCAGTTTCTGAGCTAGGATGGTGCAGTGAGCTAAAAAACGGTGTTGGATCTAGCCCTTATCTCTTGACTGGGTGAGAGTATTCTGCTTAATTCAGAAACTCTGTCCATCACCACCCCTTGTTGTTAAATACCAAGAGATGGTGGTTTTGATTGAGTCCTTACTGTGTGCTCTAGTAGGGTAGCAGTGTACAGACTGAAGGGCAGGAGTTAGCACACCCAGGGCCTCATTTATGAGGCCTTGCATCAGTTTTGCACTTCTGATGCGTCACTTTTTGTGATGCCTCGGCGGCGTAAAACATGCCTCCTGTTGCACACTATTTACAAAGTGACGCATCTAAGCAGATACATCACTTTGTAAACCCCTGTGCTACATTATACCTGCGTCAGGTATAATGTATAAGCCTCGTAGAAGTGACGCAGTGAAATCTATGAGATTTCACTGCGTCACCTCTAGGACACCATTGCGTCAATATCTTGCGCCTGCCTCACAGCAGGCGTAAGACTGACACTGGCCCTTTCACATGTGAAAGGACACATTGCTGGAGTTGCGTCACTTTTGTGACACACTCCAGCAATGTGTCACTTTTGTGCTTACAGATACATCAGAAATACTGATGTATCTGTAACTCCTTGCAACATGATGTGTCATACATTAAATATGACGCATCCAGTATCTTGCAAGGAGTGCACACTGAGAAGTGACGCAACTCTGCTTTCACACAGCGATGCGTCATTTCTCATAAATGAAGCCCCCACTATTTTAAGCCACAACTGTTATAAATTGTTAGAGCTCAGAACTACCTTTATTCTCACCCAGTGTTTTTCTTCAAACTAATAAATACCAGGTTCCAATTGTTTTCTTAAGAGTTTGTAGTCTTCGGCCACTTGCTAGGTCTGCAATTGGCATTGTTGCAACTATGAAAGTGTTCTCTTTTTCTGGCACAATTCTTATGTTAGGTATTTATGTAATGCTTCTTTGACCTCCAACTTGATGTGTGCAGCACTATAGAAATTCCAGTATCTACAAGTATCAGAATTCAATCAAACAACATGACTGGCTAGTTTAATAGCCTGACATGGTTTAACGCTTAAGATCGTGTTTGTTATTGATTCAGTTCTAAATGTAAATCTGACCATGTGACACGTAGACAGGCCAGTACGTTCCATATGGGTGAATGGTGCAGCAAGAAGTGTGGTGGAAGTATAACCATGGCTTGGTACACCCTGGTCATTTGTAAGAGGTGGTTCTTCCTGCTTGAGGGTATGGTAGGGCTGAAGATAAAGCACATATGCAGGTGGTCAGCGGACCCTGGGCTGAACGGTCGACACCCGGACCTTTAGCGCTTTCTTATTGCCAAGAAATCAAAGTGTGATCACTGTTTTTAAATACTGCCATCTATTTCAACTTTTTGGTTCAATCTGCATTTTATTGCCCTATTTGCACTCTGCACCCATTGGTGCTCAAAACGCCATCTCAGCAGCCTGCCATATAGTTACCTTTTTGGGAACATTGCCTAGTCCCCCTGTCCGCCGCGGCTTGTGCCGTTTGTGCGGAGGGACCTCGTGACATTGTTTTTGCTTTTCTGGTCGGGCTCTGTTTTCTATACTTCCGGTTTGGTTGGCGGTCTAGTGTTCCACGTCCTCTCCTTCTTCCTATTTAAAAGCAGGAAGCTGCGCAGACGTGTGCAGCGGTACGCCAAAGGCAAACCCATCTGCGCCTGTTCGCGCCAGACCATCGCCAGCCGCCAGAACGCTTGCCCTTTATTTTCCTTTTCTCTAAGGCGTATAGCTAGGAACGCAGGAAGGATATCCATCATGATCACACTGTTCTACTCCAGCTCAGAGCTGAAATCACTAAATATGCCTCCTATTACCGTGAAGCCAAAAACCTTATCAGGCACTGAGGTGTTTTTCATCTCCCCTACAGCTGGCACTAGTACCACCATAAATGAACCTACAATGGAAATCCTCTCCTATGAAGAGAAAAACAAAAGTGATACTTGTGGCATCTCTAAACAATTAAGCGGGCTCTATCTCAATGCCCGGCTAATCCCTAGACATACAGTGGAATTATGGAGGCCGTTAGGCCTTGAAAAAATGGACATCTGTTTTACTACAGAAACATGGCTCCATGACCGAGCATCCCCTGATGTAGCCACCGCATTCCCACCCCAATATCATCTAACCAGACTACACAGAGCAGTTGGTTGGGGGGAATAGCGGTGGCTTCCAATAAAAAATTGGAAATCATGATATTGGACTCCTGCAGTATGTGAAAAGTGGAAATACTTTTTTTTAAAATCACAACCCAATCGCCCGAAACATGGAGAGGGGCGTTAGTCTATCTACCCCCAGGGCAAAAAACTAATTTAGGAAATGATCTACTGGAGTTGATTGCGCCGAGCGTTTTAGCTGCAAATAATTTTATTCTCATAGGAGATTTTAACTATCATGCAGCGATATCATTGGATCCTGAGACAAACCAATTGGTAACCTCGCTGCAGATGTTGGGACTGGTTCAGATGGTGACGGGCCCCACCCATCAAGCTGGCCACACCCTGGACCTGTTATTTGCCAACTCAACGACACTTATAGTAGATCAACCTCTACTTCGGTCAGACTGTAACCTGCTTAGATTTCGTATCCCCATTGATATCTCCACAAATCCCCAGAACAATGTCT
This sequence comes from Lissotriton vulgaris, assembly GCF_964263255.1. Taxonomy (NCBI): domain Eukaryota; kingdom Metazoa; phylum Chordata; class Amphibia; order Caudata; family Salamandridae; genus Lissotriton; species Lissotriton vulgaris. The sequence goes on along the minus strand of NC_141694.1, from coordinate 1,346,958,754 downwards.
TTAATACGATCACGCCCTGGCGTAAAGACACCTTAGTGTCTTTTTCAACTCATTTTAATTTTAATTTTGAAGCTGTGTCTCATGGAGGGAACATAGACCAGGTGGCCATAGTTTTTGAAGATGCTATTACAATGTCTCTGAACACAGTTGCACCTCTAACAAAGGTCAGAGTCAAAAAGAAAGCATTACCTTGGTTCAGATCAACATTAAAAACAGATAAACTTTCCAGTAGAACTGTAGAGTGTCAATGGAGGAAAACTAAAACCATTGAAGACCGAACAAGTTATAAACAGATCCACTGCACTTATTTAAATAATATTAAACAGGCCAAAAAACTGTACTTAACAAACAGGATTGATAATGCCTCCAACTGCAACAAAGAGCTCTATAAAATTTTGAAGGAGTTTACCACCCCCACGCTGACCAGAGCATGCTCTCTCCTAGGCAAGAATGGTTCGACACAGTGTCCTCCTTCTTTGACGAAAAGGTCAAAGCCATATACAGGTCCTTCCCTCAGGATAACACTATCAACGTTGATCCTGCCCGGCTGCTAACAGCCATCTGACAACCCCTCTGCTGAACGAATTCAAAGCTGTGACCTGTAACCAAGTATCAGTTACCATAGCAAAGATTAAATCTGGCTCACAAGCAGACCCTCCCCCACTCAGTTTTTTTATGAAGCTAGCACCCTTGTTAACTACAAGTCCTACAGAGATTTTCAATATGTCACTAGATCAAGCCTTTGTCCCGACCAGATGGAAAACAGCCCAAGTTAAGCCTATTTTGAAAAAGCCAACCTCTGGTCCCAGGGTACCAAGTAACTATCGTCCCATCTCGCTGCTGCCCTATTTCGGGAAGGCGCTCGTATCCCTGGTAAATAATCAACTAACAGCCCACCTGGAAAATCATGGCCTTCTTGATTCATCGCAATCCGGATTTCTATCTCCATATAGTACTGAAACAGCAGTACTAGAGACAATATTAAACTGGCCTTGGATAATAAAGAATCAGCTATGCTGGTTCTTCTGGACATATCTGCCACTTTCAACACCATTTCCCATGGCATTTTAAAACAGCGGCTATGGGAGGTGGGAGTCAGAGGGAAAGCCCTTGACTTATTCAAAACTACCTAAGTAACTGATCTACCACCGTACATATAGATACCCTGGCCTCAGACAGTAGATCGGTAAGCATAGGAGTTCCCCAGGGATCTATCCTGAGCCTATGCTTTTTAACCTCTACGTAACACCTTTGGCCAGGGTAATCAGGTCATATGGCTTTGAAGCTGTGTCATACGCTGATGACACTCAGCTGCTGATTACATTTGTTCCCGACCCTACAGACACCATGATCCGGTTTAAAAACTGCATGAGCCATATCAACAACTGGATGGGAAAAAACAAACTACAAGTAGAAAGACTGAAATCATCTTGTTTGGCAGGGCTGAAGAGCACTGGTCCAACAATTGGTGGCCCCAGGTATTGGGCCCCTGCCCATCTCCAGCCCATCCCTCAAATTAGCAGTGCTTAAACCTGGAATAACCATTGACAACAAACTTTCTATGAGAAACCATGTAATTCTTTAATTGGGTACTTGCTATGGGATCATGTGGAAACTACGTAAAATTGATAAATAATTACCAATTGAATCTAGGAAACCTACTGTGCTGGGTCTAATTGTAAGCTGTCGGGATTATGGGAATGCCCTACTAGCCTCCCTAAATGAAGATCTTTTTTCCAAACTACAGATCCTGCAGAACAGCGCAGCCAAACTCATCTTGAACCTACCACCTAGAGCCCCCTCAGTCCCCATTTCCAGATCCCTCCACTGGCTTCCGGTAAGAAAGAGAGGCTATTTCAAAATCTTGTGCCTTACTAATAAGATCATACAAGGAACTGGGCACCGGTTATTTAACGAAAAAGCCTAACAAGTACCAGCCAGGCAGAAGGTTAAGATCTAGTTCAAAATCTCTTCATACCCCACTACGAGTATGCAATGTATGGAGTGGTGGATGATCCTTCTCTTTTCTTGCCCCCAATCTCTGGATAAGCTCCCAACCTATCTCCTTTCCATTGCCGATAATAAGTGCTATCGGAAGGAATTAAAAACATGGCTATTCGACTAGAAATGATGCTGTCTAGATTTGACCACCAGTCTATAGGAGTCCTGCAAGCACCATGAGAACTTATTTGGTGATTTGAGCGCTCTATAAGTTCTTTTGACTTTTACTTTGGTGCCACTGTCCGTTTGGCATCATAGATGAACAATCCTTTAAGCAAAAATGTGAACTACAGCAGTGTTTTCTTAAGGGAGTACAATTTAGTAATATTTTAATAGAAATTACAGTTCTAGTCATTGTTATATTTAATACGTAGTATTCAAATATTTTATAAAGAAATAATACGTATTGATAACTTTTAAATATTTTTAACATTACATTATATGTCTTTATATTTTTACCCATTTAAATACTTTAATGTAATATTATTTCCTACGGGTTTTTATTTTAATTCCCTGCTGCTATGATTTCCTGCAGGAGTATGTTGCAGTACCAGTGGTTGGTTATGTGTGGTGCTGAACATACTACTTTTTTTCTTATTTTTATTAGTAACATCCACTTGGATATTGTGATTAAGCAAGAAGCTATAAACTTACTCAAAAGTGTAAATTAATGGAAAAGGTAAGTTATCTTTCTGAATTAGGTCCTTTGTGAATAACCAAAAGTAGTTCCACTACTAAGTAACCTTTGGGTACCAGACCCTATTGCTCTAACAGGTTCTGCATTTCTAAAGTGTCATATTGTAGTACTTAGGTACCATCACACCTCTGTAGGGAAGGGTGGCACCATACTCCATAGGAATCCCCTTTCAGAATATGATACGGAATGTGGAGAGAGCTATAGGAACATCACCTGTAGCAGTTAATTACTGCAGTGATGTGCTACTCTTTCCAGAGGGGCAAAGGTGAGCATTTTGTTCACCCTCTACATTATCCAGGGGCAGGGCAACTGATTTAGAGGTCCATCGTACCCAATTCCACCTCGCTCAATAGCATAATATACTTTGCAACCTGATAAAAAACAAAAATAAATAAAAACAGGGAGCATTGGTTGGCTGATCGTCGCCTCGGTGTGACTCCAGCATCACCACTGTATTTACTACAGCTCCAATTTTTCCAAGTATGGGTGTGAACTCCAGCCAAGTCCACCTGCACCTAATGCCACTTCAAGGTGCTCTGCTGCCCACTACGCAGATGAGGGCCCCATGGTCATTCACCATATCACACAAAAGAAAGTGATCAAGTCTTGGAACAGTTAACAGATAACCCTATTTCATTGATTTAATATATTGAAGTCAGTAATAGGTGAATGAGGAACGTGACGCTTGACAACTGTGCTACTGCCATATTCTCAATAAGGCGACAGAGTAGAAGAACAGCTGTTAGCTGGCATGAGCCTAGTTCACCCTCAAGTTATGAGAGTACAAATAATGCCCGGGACAGCACACAGATGCCTCTCGTCCCAAATTGGAAATATTTGCTCAGAACAAAAGATCAACATTAACCCTGGGCGTAGTTTGCGTAGTAGCGCTACGCGCAGCTACGCGAAGTGCACTTCGCACTACGCGAGCTACGCGAACTGCGTAGTGCACTGTGCAAAATGCTGTTCGCACTTATTGCACAGTGCCGGATGCGTGTCTGCACTGTGCAGTCAGTGCAAACTGCATCCTGCGCAGTGGAAGCGTTCATTTTCTGCTGCTCGAATAGATTTCCACTCGAGCTGCAGCTTTCTCAATGCGGACTGGTAGTTTAGCGAGCATACGTGACCACTCGCAATGAGAAACCTGACCTCCCAGCATTGAGAATCTCACGGGAGGTTTATTTCCCATGCTTGCGATCGCCAACTTGATGTTGCTGATCACAAACGAGGAAAAAGTCTTGCCAGGATGTAGTTTTGCTTGCTCGCGGTTGCCAACTTGACGTTGAGGACCGCGAGCAAGCAAAAAATGACCACTATGCTACGCTACGCATGTTTGCACTGTGCTACGTGCAATTCACGTAGTGCGAAGTAGCTCAAACTTCGCGAGCGTAGCGTAGTTCTTCGCCCAGGGTTAATCAACATTCAGCTGCTAAAGGAGCTGGGTTAGTTTTTTTATTTGCAACGGACGAAAATGCCCCAACCCCCCATTCTGGAGCAGTGCAGCAGGGGTGGAAATGGCAGAGCATCCCCCCACCAAACCCCAAACACTTTAATAGTGCAGCCAGGAGAAAATAAGGGGATAAAATACTATGGGACTACAAATTCCCCCCTTGGGCAATGAGAGGAAGGTGTTAGCAAAATTGCATCCAACCGTTCAGCAAGGTGGGAGCACTATTTAGGAACTCATAAAACCTGTATTAAGTCAGATACATCCTTTTTAATCTACTACTTTTCTCAGGAGAAGTAAAAAAAACGGCATCCTCAGTCCCCACCCCTTAATTAATATTTAATGAATTGTAGCCTGTTATTGGTATTTGTCTAGTTGAGTTGCCTGGCAGTGAATAGGTCACTAGTTGTGGAAAGGTCAATAAACTCCTACAGCAAGGACAGAAAAGTATGCTAAATCTAGTAAACAAGCAATGACTAATGAAACCATTTTTGCAAGTAGCATTCTAGTGAAAATACATAGAAGGGTGATAATCATACCACTTTGCTATGACATGATGTGCCAAATAAGTTTGATCCCGCCTATTCAAGATGTTTTTGCACTTCTTTCAGAAATGGGGTGTAGAGTTGGGTAATTCATTTTGCGCTCATGCACTAGTACAGGCAGACAGGTCATTGGAGAATTGAGGAAATTCCTTGCACACCAGTTCATCTGAAAGGATGGTGGGACTAGAGTTAGTGGCATATCAATAAAAACTCAAATATGTGATTGATGCACTGCCATGTTCAGTCAGGTCATGGTTATCGCTAAGGTCTGAAATGTAGAGAAAGTCGTGATTTCATGCTCAATTTGAATTCTGGAAAATCAGACTAGGGCTCAATTTTAGGTCTTAGCTACAGACGGCTTTAGCTGTCAGTTGGCCAGGTCCATTGTTTCCAATATACCTAGACTGGGCTTTGAGTCAGCACTGGCTCATAATTGGATGGCTTTATTGTCTATCTTCCCGGCTCCTTATTCAATGGTGTAGTTCAATATCCTTGTATTTGCCTGCCAAGGATCATCTATGTCTCCCATTCCTCTGAATGGATGAGTTGTTTCCTTCTACTCATTAGTTGAGGAGACTTGTGTTTATTTTACTTTAGGCACTCCATCAGAGTAGGTGTGCTTTCTTGGTCTCCTCTGCCTAGTGCTGCTTTCCCCTTACTTTCCGTCTCCCAGGCTTGTATATTTCTTCCCGTTACACTCAGTGGTTTTTAAAGTTATTTTCCTAAATGCTAGACTACCATATCCCTTGCTTACCTCACTGTGGCGTTTACATTTCCCACATCCCCTTCCCCCTCTATCATTGGCCCACTGCCCTTCACTATCACAGTCTTTATTGTACCAAAGTATTATTACTTTTGCTTTGGAGCACTCAACAAATACAATTTGCTGCTTCTTATTTTTTTCTTATTTTTTTTATTTTACCACTCCAAGATGGGTGTCTCATATCTTGAAAGTGTATGTTTTAACAAAACTAAATGGGGGCCATATCAAGATGCATGCAGGCGCAATGGTCATGACGCATGCTAGAATCACCACAAATGCCACGTGTCATGATGTGTTCTTCAGCTTGCCTCATTACATATCGTGACCACTCTAGAATGGGTTTGCTTTTGTAAAAACCCCTTTCAAGATTGCAGGACAACCATGCACATGCTTCTTGATGCATGCGTTTGCACGGCCTGCATGCACTGGCAAAACCAAAAGCTCGGCCATTTATAGCTGAGATGTAGTGACTTTTGCGATGCTTGTTCTGAAGGCTGGTGCATGAAATATCATTGAATTAGGTATTGCAAATAACTCCTATTTGCAAGTGATAACATAAGTGTTTAATGAAACACTGCATGAAAAACATTTTTATTATTACTTGACTGACCCTATGGCAATTGTGCAGACCTTTCAGAAACACTGACCTTACAAAACTATCATATTTCTCTTTTACGTCTTACCTGCTGTTGCAATTTTGAGGCACAGCGGCACCAGCTGAGGATCCATAGATCAGGCTATAGAATGAAGCCAAGATTCATAAGAGACGGTAGCAGCATATCAAGGATTGCTCCTAGTCAAGTGTAAGTTGTCAGCCATCCTGGCTAGTGTATGAAGGTGTATGGGATCTGATTTAGGAAGTGCATTATATATGTTTTTTGGGCACATTTCACATCTAGTCTTATATTTTGTTTAAAAAGGATGAAATATGACATGACCACTAACCACCTCATCTGTAACACCTTTAAAGGAGTAGTGTTTTTTGTTCAAGCAACACCCTTGAATCCCTATCTTAGCAAGCTTGGGCACTTGAGAGCTGAACACTTTTTCAACAAATATTTGTCCAATATGGAAAAGCACCGCTCTATCAGTTGGTCTCATCCAATATTAAGAGACTATACAACTTTCCTAATGTCATTAGGAAAGTTGTATAGTCTCTTAATACTGGATGAGACCAACTGATAGAGCGGTGCTTTTCCATATTGGACAAATAATTGACTGCTTACCCCAGGTTTGGGTGATGCTCTTAGGACAGGGAGCATTTGAAAAGAGCACGCTCGAATTTGAAAACTAATTTATTTGGCGATCCCAGGATTGGTGCCTTGTACTTTCTTTGAATGGTCCACTGTCCAAAGTGTTGTTGCAAAACTTTTTCAACAAATACTGCCCATACGACAAAGCTTTTGAATTCCTTGCTCTGCGCATACTCAAATAAGGCTTTTCCTCCTTCTGGCCTTCATCACTAAGAAACGTAAACAAAGGCTTTCATGGCAGGAAACTAGTCATTCCTTGAGTACAAAAATAGAGTTCTGATTATTATTTCCTCCAGGAAAAAGGCAATTTGGGGCACATGCCCTGGAAACAACGGGCCAGATTTACAATAAATGAATGCAATGCGGTGCAGAAAGTCATTTTGCTGCTCCATGCTGTGTTAGTATTGAAGCACAGGGATGCAACATATTTACAACAATGTTTCACTTTCTATGTGCTTCCCCCTGCGCTGGCGCAGTGACTGCTGCTATGCGCCGACACAGGCACTCTTACACCATGGTGCAATGATGCCTGCGTCACAGGGATGATTGTTTATGTGCAGGAAGGGTTCCTGTCCTGCACATAAACAATCAGAAATTGCATTTTACAATTTCTATGTGTGCTGCATTAGCACACATATAACTTGTATAACGTAATTGATTTAAAGGATTGTTTATGTACAGGAATGGACGCCTTCCTGTACATAAACAATAATTAGAGGTAATTTCCTCATTCTATCTGTGCTGCAGAATGCAGCACGCATAGAAAGAGGAAAAGAAACCGAGGAGAAATGAATACATGTCTCCTTGTTGCGTCTCCCTAAGCCTTCCCTGGGGAGGCATAGCATTCAAACGCATTTCCAGATTTACGATTTCTTGTAAATCGGCAAATGCATCTGGTTCCATGGGTGTTGTGTGGGAACATCCACAGCAACACCCATGGAACGCCCCTTTCACACAAAGTGCTGCGAGTAAAGGGGCCATATTTACAAGGACAGGAAAAGCCATGCAGGGTGTCTTTTTCCTGTCCTTGAAAATATGGGGCAGAAAAAATGTGCTGCGGGTGCGTAACTAAAAGTGACACACTGGCAGCGTAAGGGGCTTCTAAATATAACCGTACATATTGGTCCCTCACATACATACATCAACACAACAATGACTGGGTCCTAATAGGCAATTTTATATATGTACAAATGAGTACATCGTATTGCAATTTTACAATGATCTCCCCTTTCTTATATGCAGTTGGGGTAGAGAGTACTACGTTTATTTGCCAACTTAAAAAGCCTCCATCCCACATAAGACAGTCTGAATGAATGCACAAACCAATAGTGTGTAACTACTGTGAAAAAATGTGTAAAGGCGAGATGACCCCTCACGGGCGAAACACCATTGGGATACCTGATAGGTAATCACCAGATAAGACCTGTTTTCATCACTGGGGGTCATCAAGCCCAAATTAAATGTGTCTAACAGAAAATAATAAGTGCAGTGAAAAAGTGAAAAACAGAAAATTGTCAAAATGTGTAATTAAAATGCATAGGTATGCACATTACTGTCACTTTTATTCTTAAACTTCGTGCAACCTATCAGGTTAAAAAGCGAGGTTGGCTGATAAGCATGCATACCAATACCACAAGCGGACATGTTTTATTGCCTTATCAACTTTTTAGGCAATTTCTTCAGGGATGTAATTTTCTTGCCACTGCATCAATGCTGAACACACCATTCATCGAGACTGTCAACATAAAAACACACATAGATAGTCTTAACAGCGGGCCCAAAAAGCTACACATCTTGGTTCCTCATATTTACCCTCACTCAGCCATGGTGTCATGGTAAAAAGTAAAAAGTAAACACAACAGGTGAAGTGTATCAACAGAGTTTGGAGTTCCATCAGGATTAGCAATTCCTTAAAACTCGGTATCTATTCTCAAACTCCCTCTCCTTACCGGTCTGATTTATATGAAGCGCTATGTCTCCACCAGTTTCCTTACGCTTCGTTCGTGTTCGTATTTATTTACAGCACAGAACGCTCTACCTCACGTAGACTAGGCACTTACTCTCGCGGGAGAGTCGCCGCCATCATGGAATGGGAAGGGTGGAAAGCGAGTCTCGAGCTATTTTAGATGCTAACAGGAATCCTGCTCATGTTAAGCTCCCAAACTTGTTTGCAACAATCACACATAATGTATATTGGTATGTGTATTTTCAGAGTTATCTCCCCCCTCTACTGGAAAACAACACAATAGTTCCAATAACCAGCGTTCTCATACATAAAAACACTACGGTCATATTGGACGCGGCACGTACTCTCACGGGAGAGTCGCCGCCATCATGGAATGGGAAGGGTGGAAAGCGAATCTAGAGCTATATACAGAAAGCAGTGTTGGCAAAAATGTCAAGTTGACCGTAAATGTTACTAGTGGCAGGCGCCCAGTTTGTACAGCCCACTCTATAACTATAATGACCCCTAGCAAAATAGCCTTTATATCATATCAGTTGTCAACATTGTTACTAGTTTATTACCATATATTAAAAATATACAACAACTTTGCCTGGGTATCAAGACACCAGGCAACTGTACTATAGTTTTACACCAGGTCCAGTTCTAACCAGTCACTGCGATACAGGCACAATTTGGCACACAGCCCCTAGAAACCGTGCCAAACCTTCTTTTGGAGAGACCACTAATTTTACCGCAATAGGGGTCTTAGATGGTGTTCAGTTTTGTTCACTGTAACTGGTTCAATTTGCGCATAATTAATGGGTTACAATAATATTTAGAGAAAATTGTCTTATGAAAGATTTAGGCACATGCAACGTTGTCTTAAAAGAACCAAAAATACTTGCCGTACTTGCTGGTGAACCTTCACCAAACAAGTTCTAAAGGCATTCATGTCTTGGCTTCTGACTCAACAAGCAGCAGTAGAGAGAAACAGTCAGTCTAAGTTAAAACACTTAGGGGCAGATTCATGAAGACTTTGTGCCACTGCCAAGCCATACAAAGTGCTTCAAAATCATGATAAAGTATTTACTTTCCAAAGCAAAAACCGTGTTTTGCATTGGAATGTACCCCTCAAGCTAGCGCAACTAGCACTTTGCACTACTGTGCACCTAGAAGTTATTTCATGGGTGGTACTTTGGCATTCCAACATTACCAACCTTGGATTTTGAGGAAAAATCATAACAAAATATTATGACTCTTTGAGGTAAGTGTAAAGTCGGGGACATGTTTTAATTTCTGCAGACATTTCAGTCTTGAAATGCACTGTACACATTCAATGTATGAAATGCTAAGCACATTTCTCACCATATTTGTGCGTGCTGTATGGTGTGTGGCACTAAGGTGTCTAGCGAACAGGAGACAGGAGACTTTGCAGTTTAGCCTACCCTCAAGTTCTTTTGAGCAGATGTTCTTACATTCCCACTTGTCCAGGAAAAGGTGGGTTGGCTGCAATTGGGAAAAGAACAACAAATTAGCTATCTCATAGTGCATGCTTCAATAATTAAAAACAATCAAATTTCTTGAGGAAACTAATGTTAATTTGAAGTTAAGTGTGAAGTGAGTTTCAATATTACCTACAGCACAAAACCAAAGAAGCTACAAGTCAAGGTACTACATTAATCCTATCTTTCACCTCTCCTGTATTTTAACCTTACCATAAACTGAGGTCCCCACCAAAATGTCTGACTGTCTGTCGGTAAGTTACAGAGAACATGGCTGACTACTCCTTACAGATCTAGGTATAAGACTGTCTTAAGTAGAGAAATACTGAGTGGCAGTTGGAGACCATTATACATCAAACATAATTGCATGGTGATCGCTACATGATTTCTCAAGAACAGATGAGATAAAGACTTAGCCCAAATTTATCCAAAAATCATGCAACATAGCTGTTGGGTCTCATGTAGCTTTAATTGCTAGTGTTTACCTTTGAATGTAGCACATGCCACCAGGACTCATGTTCTATCCTGGAATAGTGGCATGTGGAGTGGTTAGAGGAAGTTGTAGTTTGCTGTTGCTCTGACCGGTCATTTCTCCTGGACATGTCTTCTTCTTCTAATAAAGAACTTGATCCATTGGAATTGAAGACCTCATCTTTTCACTGGCGACAAGTGTTTTTGAACCCTGGACCGGTACCGAACATTTTGGATGGTGACTATTTTTCGCTATTTTGAAGACACCTTTCCGGACAGCATTCGCCACTCCGGAGTTCGTTTTGATTCACACTAACTTGAATCCTGGTAAGATGTTTTTCGTTCTTACATGGATTTTCTTCAGGGTAAATCAATTTTGTCAAATTTTTATGTCCGAGTGTCTCTGCAAAGGCTCAGCGCGTTATTCCCAGCGCGAGCCACCAGTAGGCATTTTGTTTTCTGGCAACAGTGATTGGCTGAGTACGCCAAGTGTCTAAGCAACGCCAAAGTGTCATTGACAACACCAGCGTCCTCAGCAACGTCATAGCAGCTGTTGTGTATGCCTTGTTTCCTGGTAACAGTTATTGTTTGAGTATGCCTCGTTTCTGAGCAACGCCGAAGCGTCATTAACAATGCCAGCGTCCCCAGAAGGGCCCCTTTTTGTCCTGCCATGGAGAAATTTTGTGCTAAATGCTAAAAGAAATGTCATTTTTCTAAAGTTTGCAAATCAAAACCCACCTATCCAAATTTCAATTCAATGTCAAATCTTCCACTAAGACGGTTCTTGCTATTGAAGCTACATCGGAGGCAGATCCCAATTCAGATATGGAGGATAGTAATGAAATTATGATGTGGTCTAATGCTCATGAAATATGTGTTACAGAATCCCAAGATATTTCATGTGCTCCCACTTTGAATGAAGGTATTTCTCAAATATTGAAACTCCAATCTTCCAATATTAAGCGTCCTCATTGCCAAGTTGAAATACATGGCAATCAAATTTGTATGTTGGAAGATTCAGGTTCCTTTTTCATGCTAATTGGTCCTGAAGAGTGGTCCAAATTAAAATCATCAAGTATTTCCTTGAGGAAGTCGTTTGTTAAACCTATAGCATATGGTGGGAAAGCAGTTCAGGTTTTGCGTGAATTTGATTGGACTTTAACTTTCAAAGAGCATTCCACTCCAGCTACGGTATATGTTGCTGATGATAAATCTTCACTTTTGGGTTGGTTGGAACAGAAACATTTGGGTATAATTTTATATCCTAACAGCGTGGAAAAAGTTGTACTTAGAGATCATGTTATACCAGTGTGCAGTATAAACTCTCATGATTGGATATCAGCTTTTCCAACTGTATTCTGTGAAACTCTTGGTAGAATAAAGGGTTTTTCTCATTAGATCATCCTTAAGCATGATGCTCAACCAGTGGTACACAAATCCAGAAGGGTTCCTTTGGCCATGAGGAGAGAATTATCCCAAGAACTAGATTCTCTCTGCAAGCAAGGTATAATTGAACCTATAGAAAGCTCATAACGGCTTTCTCCAGTCAGAAAATGGGTGGATAGACATCTTCTTACGAACATTACAGAAATGTTAAGTTCTCTCAAAGATGCGAAGGTATTCACTACCTTAGATATGTCATCAGCATATCACCAAATTACTCTTAAAAAAGACAGTCATCATCTTACCTCGTTTGTTACACCTCTGGTTCTTATCGCTTTAAAAGAATGCCCCTTTGGGTTAGCATCAGCCTCAGCTGTGTTTCAGAGAGTAATGGAATCTATGTTTTCTAGTGTACCTAATGTAAAGTGTTTCCAAGACACTATGCTAATTTATGGTAAGGACATAGAATCTCATAATAAGACTCTGGCCACTCTGTTATCCATTCTAGCAGATTGTGGTGCAACTTTAAAAGCTGAGAAATGCAAATTTGCAGTTGAAGAGGTAAACTACCTGGGTTACAAAATATCAGCCAAGGGAGTGGAACCCAAAGTAGATTTGGTCTCTGCCATAAAATGTTTTCCCACTCCTCAGAACAAAGATCAACTTCGATCATTTTTTGGTATGTTAGAATTGTATGCTAGATTTATACCTAAACTGTAGTAGCAAAAGACATAATTTGAGATTACTCATGAAGAAAAATCAACACTTTGTGTGGTCATCTGATCTTGAGAAAGAATTTCAGTCTATAAAATTGGAATTGAGCAGTGCCATTCCTTTACAACATTTTGACACACGTGACCATTCTATTGTGGTCACAGATGCCAGACAATACGGTCTAGGTGCTGTTTTACTTCAAAAAAGGAAGGGAAAGAAGTAGTTGTAACCTTTGCCTCACGCACCTTGAGAGGTGCTGAGTTTACTTACTCTGTCATGGAGCTTTAGCTTGTTGGTGGGGTGTGGATCATTTTAGACAACACTTATGGGGTTCTAAATGTACCATTTGAATGGATCACAAGTCTCTTGTTAACTTGTTTTCGACCAAAGGTGCTGGAATTGGTACTCCACGGATTGCTAAGGGGCATTACAGGTTAATGGAATTTCATTTCAGCTTGAATATATTCCCGGTGTAAAGAATATTTTTGCTGATTGTCTGTCTTGACTTCCTTTAACCATAGAACAATCTAGTGAGTTAGCAGAGGAAGAATTTTGTATTGTAGCTTCTTTAGTGGATTCTGATTTTACGTGTATCTCGGAAGAAGAGTGGAAATCTGCTGGTCACCAGGATGTTGTGTTACAAGAAGTCATTGCTATGCTGAATAAAGGTTGGTCATCCAAACATGAGGAGACAGATGTTTTTAAACATGTTTTTCCTGAGTTGAATCTTGAGTGTGGTATGCTCAAGAGACTTGATTTATGAGTAGTTGCAGTATATCTTCAGAATAGGGTTTTGGAGATTGCGCATGAAGGCCACATTGGTATGGGAGCAATGAAGAGAGGACTTAGAGAAATATTCTGGTGGCTTGGAATGGAACATTCTGTGGAGCATTTTGTAAGAGATTATATTTCATGCACCACCAGTGATACAACCCAGGTAACTTTTCACAGTCCCCTAGAAGCTATCCCCATTCCTGACAAACCGTGGGTCAAGCTAGCTTTAGATATCATAGGTCCCATGTTTGGTTTGGATGAAAGAAGCTGGTATGGTTTAGTCTTATTAGATTATGGTTCAAAGTGACCTGAAGCTAAATTTGTAAAGGCAGAAACCACAGATGAAGTGATAAGTTTTCTCCAGTCATTATTTTTAAGGGAAGGTGCTCCAATTGAACTCATAACTGATAATGGGGTACAATTTGTTTCCAACGAATTTCAGGAATTTTTGTCCAATTCGGGTGTTAAACATATCACTACTTCTATATAACACCCTCACAGTAATAGCCTGGTTGAATGCTGTAATATAATTATATAGGATAATATTCAATTGTTTGTGGTAAATGGTTTGAACTGGAGGAAAGAACTTTCCAATTTACTCTGGGCTTTGCGCACTACTCCTAATGCTGTTACTAAAGTTTCTCCTTTTACTTTATTAAAAGGCAGATCAGCCTCTTCCAAGTTAGTTTGACCTTGGATGTGTGATTTGAGTGTTCCCAAAATTAATTCTGACTCGGTAAATGCTAAGTGTCTCATAGCTCAGAGTAAGTACATTACGAAGCAACCAATTAAGGGAAGTAAACAAGTTGTTCTGATTGGGTCAGAGTGAAGCTTCCCGGTTACATTGCAAAAGGTCATTCCAAGTTCTCATGTCCCAAACAGATTGTTTCTGTAAGAGGCAGGTCCGTGATGTTAAAGGATGGAAAATGGTGGAACATGGAAAGATTGTCTAAACAAAGTTTGCATGGTGACTCTGGCATGGAGTCTCAAAAAGTGCCGGGTTCTGCATATGATGGACCTGGTATTAGAGTTTCTGCAAGAGTACGAAAACCTCCTACCAAGTTTAAGGATTATGTATAATTTTCAGGATATCTTCATTAGTTTTTCTTTCAGTTTTTTTGTGTTATATGTATTATTGACTATTTAGTTTCAAATGTTTAAGGGGGAAGATGTATTGGGTCTCATGTAGCTTTAATTGCTAGTGTTTACTTTTGAATGTAGCACATGCCACCAGGACTCATGTTCTATCCTGGAATGGTGGCATGTGGAATGGTTAAATGCAGTTGTAGTTTGCTGTCGCTCTGACCAGTTGTTTCTCCTGTACATCTCTTCTTCTTCTAATAAAGAACTTGATCCATTCGAATTGAAGACCTCATCTTTTCAATAGCACATCAAGCCACCTTGTTCTGCCTCACTACGTGACAGAGAAAGGGCAGGAATGCACCATATTTACCATGCAAACGCAGGCACCCTTGCACCATGGTGTATGAGTGCCTGCTTTTTAGGCAGGATTGTAGAATGCAGCACACTTAGAAAGAGAAAACAACAATGAGAAATAAATATATTTCTCATTGTTGCTCCTCTGGTGGGGAGGTGTACAATTCTGATGTATTTCCAGGACCACTAATGTTGATAAATCTGGGAATGTGTCAGAATCCATGGGCCGATGCGTAGAAACACCCATGCTCTACCATGGCATGCCTCCATGTAATGCAGCAGTGATTTGCACTGCCTTGTGTTATTCTAGATTTATCAAACCACTTAGGACCAAGCAAGTTGCCTTTGCATGACTTGATACATCTCATTTAGGTTTTCTGTCAACCTACCCCCCTTGTGGGGCACAAGGGTGATGCAAAACCTAGATAATTGTAAGCCCTAATACTCAAGAGCAAAAATAGGATCAGAAGTGTAATCATATCCATAAATAAGATAGGTTACACACTTTAACATATTAAAAGGTCATAAACCCTCATGGAAGGTACACAAATAATGTCTAGCCACATAATAAGGTCATGTAGGACCATTCAAAGGTTAAAGGCGTGGACCTATTGCCTAACTATACCGAAAGATTGAAAATAACATTCTGGTCATATGAATGAACAGAAGGTTGCAAATTAAATCCTAAGCAAAAATCATAAAAAGGTTGATTGTAAAGAGGTGATTTCAAAGCAGGATTTGGGGATTGGAGTTCTTATTCAGATCATATTTCATTAAAAAAATATTGATTACCCCACCTCCCCTTCTGCTTTCTTGGTCGTGATAATGAATACTGTAGGAAATTGAATTCATGATAGCCAGTCTTGTAGGAAGTCGTCATATACGGAGGTAGTGCATTTGAGGCAGGACATAATCAGGAAAAAGCTTGGGTGGGTGTGAAAGTTGCAGAGAGAAGTAAAGATAGTACCACTATTTGGAGTGTGGTGATCTCCCTGTTTTGTAATAATACTGACTTCCCCAAGGCGGGGAATGAAATGTTTTAAATCCATCAACCGTCAAAGAAATGCCTTGGGAGAGGAAAAGAGAACAACAAAACCAAATTCTAGGAGAAACAAAAAGTTACAAAAACAAATTAACAGAACATAATGAGAGACCCAGGCCCTGCTAGTCTGCAAGAAACGATACTGTATCTTTTGTGAAAATTGCAAACTAATTAAAATAAGTGATTCCATGCTTCTTTCAAATGTCAAGGAAATAAGGCAGGCATTGACAAAGCCATTAGTTCTGACATAAGTGTTTTTTTGTGCATTATCATATTAAGTCTAGAATTCTTGGCTTTACAAATGCTTGGTTCTCCTGAAATGAGTATATTCAGCAATTGTTGATGGAAAGTGTAATAAAACATTGCTCACTGGTGTGTATCTCCTGTTAATGCGTATATTTGTAATCTGAATGGGTTTGTACAAGAGTCCAAAAACTGGCAAGACTAAAGCATATATTATGCTCAGTTCACCAGAACCTGAGACCTGAAATGAAACCTGATTATATAATGTTATCACTTCTGAGAATTCGGAAATTCAGACACACGTTCAAAAGAGCAAGCACTTCAGTCGTCTATTCAAAACGAACCACAAATGTTTATAGTAATAGCACAATAATGTTGCAAGCTAATAGCTGAAATATCAGTGTTTTAAGGAGGTCTTTCATACCATTAAAAAGGGACAAAACAACCTGAATGATTGAAACATAAAAACCTCTAAGTCTACATTTCCCTATTACCTCACAATGCTTAAAAGAGTAATCTTGAGACACACCTGTGTTTTCTTTTAATTAATCTGTTTCCTTGTTGTCTAATTTAGGTATTTTGCCCCTATTCTCTGTGTTTGTGTGCCCCCCTGTGCTGTTTTCCCTCTAGTCGCCCCCTGTGCCCACCCGCCCCGCTCCCCGCTTCCCGCCGCCGTGAGAGCGGACACGCCCCCTTTTCCTTCTGTGCCCTCCCCGCTCCCGCCTCCCAGCTGCTCCTCCCTCCCTCGCACTTGGCCATAAATGGCGACCGTGTGGCGCTGGTGAGTGTGACCTATTCTTAGGACACCCCCGCGCCGCACGGCCACCAGCTGTAGCGTGTGCTCCCCGCCTGCCACTGCCCTCAGCCTCGCTAAGCCTGCCTGCTGACCACGCCCCCCGCCGTCGCTCGGTGTGGTCTCCTGTGTTAACTGTGTTTTCTTTTTATGAATCTGTTTCCTTGTTGTCTAATTTAGGTATTTTGCCCCTATTCACTATGTTTGTGTGCCCCCCTGTGCTGTTTTCCCCGTAGTCGCCCCCTGTGCCCACCCGCCCCGCTCCCCGCTTCCCGCAGCCATGAGAGCTGACACGACCCCTTTTCCTTCTGTGCCCTCCCCGCTCCTGCCTCCCAGCTGCTCCTCCCTCCCTCCCACTTTGCCATAAATGGCGACCGCACGATGAGCAGCGTTGACGCGCAGCGGGCGCGCCTATTGTGCGCCGAAGGCGCACCAAAGGTAAGCCCGTCTGCGCCCGTCCGCGCCTGGACCGCGCCCAGCACCCGGACCCCTGGCCCCCGCAGACACCAGCCCACCCGCCGAACCTACAACGCCACCGAACTCTACGCACTCAACGTCGGTCGAATCCCCGGATGCTACCGAGCCACCCCCAGACGCACCCACGGACCCTTCAGCTGCCACTCCTGCAAGTTCTCCTGCATCCGGTCCTGCACTGCACCCGCACCCACCAAGCCGAGCACCAGCAGCAACCACCTGAAGTGCATCCTGCTCAACACCCGCTCCGTCCACAGACACGCCGTAGAGCTCTGGAACCTCAACATCACCAGACGTCGCCTTCCTCACGGAAACATGGATGAACGCCTCCTCAGCACCCGACATCGCTATCGCCATCCCGGACGGATACAAGATCACCCGGAGGGACCGCGGCAATCAGACCGGAGGAGGCATCGCCATCATCCACAGGAACACCATCCCCATCACGACCAACACCGACGACACCCCCACCCTCGCAACCGCCGAACACCTGCACTTCCAGATCCACACCGACCCCAAGACCACCCTCAGAGGCACCCTCATCTACAAACCCCCGGGACCACGCACACAATTCAGCGAAGACATCGCCGACTTCATCAGCCCGCACGCCCTCCCCTCCGTTGACTACATCCTCCTCGGGGACCTCAACTTCCACCTGGAGAACAACAACGACCGCAACACCACCACCCTGCTGGACAACCTGGCCAACCTCGGTCTCAAGCAGCTAGTGACCACCCCCACCCACTACGCCGGACAAACACTCAACTTCTCATCCAGCCAGGACATCGCCTTCAGCCATGCCACCGGACTCCACTGGACGGACCACAGCTGCGTCCACTTCAGCTTCAAAAAGAACACGATCCACCACCACCAGCAACAGGTTGCACGCAGAAGCTGGAACAGGATCAGCCGACCAGCTCGCAGCATCCCTGAGCCAGGACCCCCCAGCCAGCTCAGCGAACCCCAGCCAGGCCGCGAACAACCTCACGAAGTGGATCAGCAACTGCGCAGATGACCTCGCCCCCCTGAGGACCCCGCCTAGCAGACCCGGCAGTAAGAAAGCACCATAGTTCACCGACGAACTCAAGAGCTCTAAGAAGAACTGCCGAGCCCTCGAGAGAGCCTGGTGTAAAAGGGTGACTAGACAACCAGTGACCAAAGACCCTTTTGTGTTGCCCGGCGGTGTCGCCTCTATTACCCACAGAATATTAATCAATGAAGAAGCAGGCGCTGGAGACTGAAAGGCAGGAAACGAGGGTTTATTCTCTCCGGAGGAGAACACATCAATTCAGACAGCAAGTATCGTCACGAGGTGCTCTAACCGTATCTCTGAGGCCTGGCCTCTTATACACAGGTTTATTGCTTTATTACATAAAACACATATTTGTCAATACTTTGATGTACGGAAAAGCATCCTAGGAATCCCCGCTTCAAGCCCGTTCCCACACATTTACAGTTGAAGTCCCCGCCCCGGTCACAACAGGTGATGATTATCGCGCAGCTGGACATTCCGCCGATTCACGGAATGTGTGGAGTTGATCGGATTTCATGGGGCGAAGGGTGTTCGATCGACTTGAGGATCCTTTGATAGGGGGAAGCTTCCTACTGTACGGGGGTGTGATAAACAGTATCCGCAGAGCCAGGTGGCGGCCTGGGAACAAGGGAGAAAAACGGGCATACAGGAAAAGGGGGTTTGTATCAAAGGACTTGGGACCATGAAAGGGATGAAGGGAGGTGTCGCGCTGGGAACAGGATGGGATTCCGAGGCAGAGCTGCGCTGAAGAGGGGTTTATGACCCAAAGCATGTGAGAGCGGGAGGGGGTTGTCAGCGTGCGGGGGATGCCTGCGAGGTTAGGAGAGAGAGAGAGACGCGTTGGCTATCAGCGAGGGCAGGGAGGCCATGGTGCTCAAAATGGCTGCCGCTTACGCGCAAGGCATGTGAGAGCGGGAGTGATCAGTGCGTAGGGGTGTTTGTAAGGGTGAAGAGCCGTGCTAGGGGTCAGGGGTGTGCAGAGGATGGTTCTGATCAAGGCAGCAAAAAAATGGCGGGGGGTGGACGAAAAAAGTGTGGCATCGGGGAAAAAGGCAAGATGGCGCAGATAATGTTCACCAAACCGTATTAATTTTCCACAGTCCTCCCTTTAACATTTCCAAGACATCTTGCTGGTCTATTCCCTTTCTATGTCTACTGCGGTGGTCATAAGTAAGGAAGTGAAAACCCAGGCGAAGGAACTGTACATAAACATCACATTTTAAAATCTTTTCATCTTAGTGGGTGGGCTCATCGTTAAGCTCGTTGCAGGAAAGTCATAGTAATGCAATATCAGACAAAAATTATATAGTGAGAGCGTTGGGTACAGATCATAGATGCTTATAGTCATTCGGAATAGGAACTGATAGGTTACCACGAAAGTAAGTTCTTCTTGTACTCGGTTGGAGCATAGTTAATTCAATGGCGGTTGGGAGAGAAATGAGACATAGTAAAAACAATAATCGGGGTTTCCAGTGTCTTGTGGTCGTGGACCATCATTAGTGAGTTCTCAGCATTCTTTGTCATCTTCTGTTGGCACTGTTGAGCACCTGCATTACAATTCGTTCTTTAGTAGGAAAGTCCGTGAGGGTTGAGCCGTTGGAGGTCTGCGGGCAGGAGTGTGTCTTTGTTTTGTTTCGCCAGACCTCGTGGGAGAAATACGTTACGGTCTTGGAGCAGGTGCGTTTTCTTCCATAACCCAGAGCATGGTCATTAGGAGGAGACAGAAAAAGATTGTGATGAAGAGTGCAATTGTCTTTGAGCTGTGGAGTCTGTCTGTCCTTGGGTCTCTGTAGTGAGTATTTCCTGTTGCTTCCATCATCTTCAAGGTGCTCGGTAGCGGGCAGAACCACAGACTTCGTTTAGCTCCTCTTTGGGGTGACCCTTGGTGGTGTTTAGGTCATCGTTCTGAGATTTAACACAGTTCGTGGTCTACTTAGTCGGAGCTCCCTCCCTTTTGGCGCAGGAAATACTCTTCTCTGGATGGTACAGTAGGATTTAGAGGATTTTGAAAGTTCAGGTGGAGGGAGGGGGGTGTGTGAGTAGTCCTTATGGTAGGTCGGAGGAGGAGGGGATGGAGCAGGGCCAGATCGGGAACAGACCAGGGGGACGGAAAATTTAGACAGGCGGGTCCATAACCAGGTTCAGAGAGCGGGGACTTTTCGGCACATGTCGATCATAAAGCAGGGGCCTCAGGTCAGCCCTTTCCTTTCATTCGGTCAGAAACAGTGCCTCGTCCTGCGACTCCTTACTGTTGCGGTCTCGCCTTGGCCAATGTCGCTGATGTTCCACGATCTGCGGTCAGGCCGCGTGCTCCCACATCCGGTCTCTTTCTCCTCCGACAGTGGTACCCTTAAATGAGTTTGAAAAGACAGTCTTTAGAGATTTTGCAGAGGAAGGTAATCACATAAATCTATTTCTCTCCCAACACTAAGCAACTGGGTAAGCATCCGTTACATTGAGGTTGTGCAGCCAACGTATAAATAATCGGTGATAGGTTTTCTGGGTTTCCTACAGCTTTTCTTCGTGACTATGTCTTTGGCGTTCTGTTGGTACTACATTCATTGTCGTGGAACGAAGTCTGATACTTATTTATTGCATTTTATCACAGTCACGTCAATTCTTCTGGCAGAGACCCACTTTCCTAGTACGAGTCCTAAGGAGCTTATGCCGTCCTTCAGGGCTTTGTATTTTACAAAAAAGTGCAACGTGCTATTCACCATGGTCTGATAGGTATTTTCTGAGGAATGAACATAGGCTAAATTATTTTTCATTATATCAATGCATCCTATCTTTCGGCTAAACAGTTTACTTTCAACAGATTTTTCTTGCAACAAGTTCTTTCATTTTTGACTTAATTCTAACTTCGCAAACATTATTCTAAATTCTACATAGTTTCTTACAACCTGGCTACTTTATTTAAAAAAACTCGGGGCTTGCGATGAATATTCAACTCATCCTTGGGGTGAGCGAGGTCTAACGGAAAACAACTAGAAATATAGCGAACTGGGGCAAGGGACATTTTTCAAACTTTCGTCCAGGGCAGCTGATACAAAACTGGGGGCATTCTGGGAAAACGGGGATGTCTCGATCACCTTTTCTGTTTGGGTATTGAGATAACTTCGGGACGGGGAAGGTCGCGTTTACCAGAGACATTTTTATCATGGATGCCGCTGACAAGCAGTTCCCTCAAAATGGGTCAGATTAGGGAACCTTAGTCATCTTACCTGTCCCTTTCTTATCGGCCAATCTAGGTTTCATCAGTATTTAGCAGAAAAGGAGAGGTAGTAACATGGTATCGATGTAATGTATATATATTTTTTTAAGACAAATTTGTGCAAATACTTGTGGTATTTGGAGCCAATCAGGTGGTGCACCAGGGGTAGTGGTTCGCCAATTAGGTGCCAGCCGCTAGGAAGAGTGAAAGTGTGGAGGAGAGAGAGAGAGAGAGAGAGAGAGAGAGAGAGAGATAGAGAGAGACAGATAGAGAGAGAGAGAGATCAATAATAGGCTAAATAGTACACGTGTGACATGGAGAGTGGCCGTGTGCTATTTAGGCTATTCAGTGCATTACCCAACATGAGACATTTCGGGTCTGTGTTAGAATGTAGAAAGCATGCAGTTTGGGACAGAAGAGCAGTAGGCCGGGTACATAAGGACATGCATTGAGTTAGGTGTTCTTAGGTGCCATCTTGCAGCGTAGGTCCGCTTCATGTATCGGACATGGCATGGTTCCAGATCCTTACTATACTCTAGTCGCAATTTCAATGTAACCTGTAGAGGGAGAAAAAGGAAGAAAGGGAGGGGGGGGACAACATTCGAGCATATCAAAGGTACGGGCACGAAAGTTCTTTACTTACCACATACTCGTCTTATCTCCTCGGGGTATAATCCCTAGGGCCATGGTTTCCGAAGTCAAGGGGGGCGGGCAGTGTGATAGGTTGTTCATGGGGGGGGGGGTCCGAGGGTGGCATTATAGATCGTGTGTAGGGAAACGCTGAAAAGAAATCAGAGGCGTCTAGCGCGAGGTATCTGGTTTGTAGATGTATCCAGCTATCGGGATCCTTAAATCATTCCCAACGCTGTGATGTTCTAAGGCATATCAATTCTTCGGCCAACCCTGTCCCTTAGTACCTTCGAGCATCATACCTTTATAACATTCTAACATTCATACCGCTTCGCTTTTACCCATTCTCAGAAGTCGAGGTCCTTCTTCATGCGTTAGTTCCTGAGCTTAGTCGCATATTTGGAGGCAGCGTATCATACCTTAGATTCGATCATCAATCCGGGGCCGAACAGCCATTTTCTAATAACCTTAAAAAGAGAGCAAAACGGTTGCGCACAAAATAGCCCTCCCGCCAATTCCCACATTTACAAAAGTATGCGATACCTGTTCACAGTTTGGAAAACCTTTATTTGCATAATCGTTCAGTAAGTAAATATGTGAGGGCAATCGTATTTGGCCGGACACGGCGATGGCTGAAGCACATACAGTAGGGGGCTATTTTGCGGCATTTTAAAAACATTGAAAAACGTCTACTTAGTTATTTGCAAGAAACTAAAAACGTCTATTAATAATTGAGGGATCAGAGGGTATTTATTTCATAAATTGAAACACGGTCAGACTAATTGTAATCACATTTCCTAGATGTATACCGTGGGCGTGCGTCATAAGCTATGTTATGTATCGGTTATAATAAATATCATAATAAATCGTACATTGAAATCAACATTTTAACGGGATCCTTTCAAATGTTCGCCAAGTGAACCCTCCTCCCTTTTTCGTCAAGTGTACAAAGGTTCACATACATATCTCAGAACCTCAAGTCTTGTTAGCTAAAGAACACCACGAGGTGTTCGTAAGTTCCTATTGATACCGGCGCCATTTTGGGCGATGTCGGGTTGGTTGCACCAGAATCCCTTTCGGCAGTTCAAAAACCTGTGCTAACAGAGGGGCTGGTAATGTGGACCGTCAATCAAAAGGGGAGGGAGGTAGAATCTTCCTTACCGGGTCACGTTGAGGTTCAGCCGGAACTTACTCGAATCCGTTAGCCCACAATATTTTTGAATGATTCAGACTGAAGTTGGTACTGACACGAGAGCACCACCATCTTGTGGCTATGTCGTGGTATCAAGGCAGTTGTTCCCCACTGGAAGCCTGTGGATGCCGAGGGCTTCTGGGACTCTGGTAGAATCTTCAAAGCTGTGGGGATGTTGTCGGAGGTGGGGGCTCGTGCCCAGGCAGGCAAGCGCCCGAGTTGCAATACCGGACAAAGTTACTCCAGCGGCCTAGACCCGCCTTCCAGGGGGCCCAGACGCCATTTTGAGACCCTGCAGCAGCCGCCCTTCGTCGCGTCTTCAAGAGTGGAAGAGACTTCTCTGGGGCGAGAAAAAATGGAACACCGTGTCGTTGGAGCAGGACATTGGCTCGGGGCACTAGGATGCAGCTGTGGCGCCTCTACCTGGGGAGGTGAGGGAGGCTCGTTCGCGCCGCCTCCCTCTCCCAGTGCATTCCACGCCGTTCCTTCGAATCAGGGGCGCACATGATGACCACCCTACACCCCTGACTCGGCGAGTACTCTGGAGGACCATTGCATGTCCGGTGCTGCGCAAGTATGCCCGTCGGACATTGCATGTTCTGTGCTGCGGAAATAGGTCCGTCGGACATTGTATGTTCTGTGCTGCGCAAATAGGTCCGTCGGACATTGTATGTTCTGTGCTGCGCAGGTATATCCGTTGCCCGGCTGGAGGACTTCGGCGCCGGGCTGGGGCTGGGAAACCTCCTACCTGTGGAGGTGGAAGAGGCTCGTCCGCGTCGCCTCTTCCTCCCAGCCCACCCTGCACCAGTTCAGCGGAGGAATTTGTGATGGCCGGGCCAGGAGATACGAGGGAGGGGGTCATCTGCATCCGCCCCCTCCCTACTTCTGGCCCGGGGGACGCCGCCCCAGGAAGGAGAGGATGGGGAGACAACTTCATGCCGGGCCCGTGGAGCCTCCTGTACATTCTCGCCGGCGACCTCTTTGGTCTATGGCTGTCGGCAGGCCCCGCCCCACACGTGCTGTGTGTTTCACTTTCCGGATGGGCGGGACCGTTGACCTGTTGCATTTTGGGAACTTCCGGAGTGAGCGTAATATGTTTTGTATTGCTCCTATTAGTACAGTTTTACTTAGTTTTTCTATTTATCGTTGGTCGTGTGTTATCTTTATTGTAATTAAATCTTAAATTATATAACAGAGACTTGGCTTCCTTGAATCCTTTTACTACGAGGAACTCATTACAGTGGGGGTAGGTATTTATGCCTGGGTAATGGGGGCGGGGTATCCACGAGCACAGATTTCCTGCATGGGGGGTTGTCTATGCAGGCCTGTAATTGCTTTTGTTTTTCAGAGTGGGGGGGGGGTAATCAGTCCCAGAACTCCAACATGTCGTTGAAATTGGTCTGACGAAATCTGTGCCATCGGGCATAATCAAACGTTGTAGTCCTATCTGTCCTGTCCGTGTTAGTCTGATTCGTTTTTGTCTCGCGCCTTTAACCTTTCTGCCGGCTTGTTATTTCTGTCGGCCCTCCGCTCTTACCTATGTTCCGTAGAGTCGGGCATTGGGCTTTCCAGTGCCCGAGTCTTTTACAAAAAGCACATTGGTTTTGCCTTAAGTCTGTTCGCCCTGCGCGTAGTGTCGGGGGGTTACTTTCGGGTCGTTGTGTCTCGGGTTTGTCCTGTCGGTACGTCCCTTTACACTGTTCCCTTTTTGTGCCTAATCTTTGGAACTGTGTCGTCGCTGCCCCTTCCTTTTGCCTATCAGACGCTTGGAAGGTTGTCTGTCGCGTTTCTTTACCTACTCTGACTTTGTATCTTTCCTTTCGTTGCATTGCTTCTTTGCGCCACATGCCGAGACTGTCGAGCATAATAGGCGTTGTCTTGCTACTACGAAGGGCTATTTCTAACGTTTCTATTTTGTCAAAATCGAAGGATCCTACCAGTGGCCACTGTTTCTCTTGATTTGCTTTGGTATACTTGTGCCATAGCTTACTATAGGCTATGGTAATTAATCCATACTTCGTGAACATTTCTTTATTAGGGGTGCCTTCCAGTGGAGCTAGATGGTCCACCTCTAATAAACGGTCGGGGCTGAACCAGCTATCAATCAGTGGGGAGAAGACAGGCATGACGGGTCACAATGGGGACAATAGTCAGCACTACCTATCTTATCACTGTGTGCAAAGACTAGACAGAATATTTCTATTCTACGTTGTTTGCAGGCAGTGAATACCTCAAGAACCAATATCGGGCAGTCAATGTTTTGGTCAATAAAATGGTCAATGGGGAGAATAAGTAGGCCCGCAAAGGTCTGCGTTACCTACCCTTTTCACTATCTGCAAAGAGGGAACCTTTTCTTTCCTGTTTGCAGACAGAGAATCTCCAGAAAACAATCCGTAACAGTTAATCAATGGGGAGGGGCAATTGATCAGTGGGGGAGAAAGATAGGTACGACAGGTGCGTTACCTATCCTTCACTGTTTGCAAAGGGAGAGCCGGTTGTTTCTCCGTTTGCCGACAGCGAAACTCCAAATAAATTAACAAAGAGTAATACTAGTATTTTTTTACAATCAATCAAACAATTTCTTAATTCGTCGTGTCTACACGACCTTACCCGGACCGCATGGACAGTTTCTTGTCTTCCGAATCCAGCGCCTGATCGTCCTCTTTTCTTCGTAATCCTCGCGGCACTCCTGATGGTTCCCAGTCAGGACCGTAGATCACTCGAGAGAGGTCTGTTCGGAACCAGTGAAGTTCGGATGATCGGCTGTCAGACGAGGGTCTATCGGACAGGGTACCTCCCGATCGTTGCAGTCGTTCACTCTGTCGTCAGGACCTCTCCCACTGGATCCACGAGTCGCTGATGGGCCCCACGCTTGGGACGCCAATTGTAAAAGGGTGACTAGACAACCAGTGACCAAAGACCCTTTTGTGTTGCCCGGCGGTGTCGCCTCTATTACCCACAGAATATTAATCAATGAAGAAGCAGGCGCTGGAGACTGAAAGGCAGGAAACGAGGGTTTATTCTCTCCGGAGGAGAACACATCAATTCAGACAGCAAGTATCGTCACGAGGTGCTCTAACCGTATCTCTGAGGCCTGGCCTCTTATACACAGGTTTATTGCTTTATTACATAAAACACATATTTGTCAATACTTTGATGTACGGAAAAGCATCCTAGGAATCCCCGCTTCAAGCCCGTTCCCACACATTTACAGTTGAAGTCCCCGCCCCGGTCACAACAGGTGATGATTATCGCGCAGCTGGACATTCCGCCGATTCACGGAATGTGTGGAGTTGATCGGATCTCATGGGGTGAAGGGTGTTCGATCGACTTGAGGATCCTTTGATAGGGGGAAGCTTCCTACTGTACGGGGGTGTGATAAACAGTATCCGCAGAGCCAGGTGGCGGCCTGGGAACAAGGGAGAAAAACGGGCATACAGGAAAAGGGGGTTTGTATCAAAGGACTTGGGACCATGAAAGGGATGAAGGGAGGTGTCGCGCTGGGAACAGGATGGGATTCCGAGGCAGAGCTGCGCTGAAGAGGGGTTTATGACCCAAAGCATGTGAGAGCGGGAGGGGGTTGTCAGCGTGCGGGGGATGCCTGCGAGGTTAGGAGAGAGAGAGAGACGCGTTGGCTATCAGCGAGGGCAGGGAGGCCATGGTGCTCAAAATGGCTGCCGCTTACGCGCAAGGCATGTGAGAGCGGGAGTGATCAGTGCGTAGGGGTGTTTGTAAGGGTGAAGACCCGTGCTAGGAGTCAGGGGTATGCAGAGGATGGTTCTGATCAAGGCAGCAAAAAAATGGCGGGGGGGGTGTACGAAAAAAGTGTGGCATCGGGGAAAAAGGCAAGATGGCGCAGATAATGTTC
Source organism: Lissotriton vulgaris (assembly GCF_964263255.1). NCBI lineage: Eukaryota > Metazoa > Chordata > Amphibia > Caudata > Salamandridae > Lissotriton > Lissotriton vulgaris. The sequence goes on along the minus strand of NC_141694.1, from coordinate 1,346,931,333 downwards.
ACCAAACCGTATTAATTTTCCACAGTGGCGCAGAGACCCAACACCAGACAACATGACCACCCTCAAGCTCGCCACTCGAAAACACCACCAACTGATCCACACCACCAAGAAAACCGCATTCAAGGAACGACTGGACAACAACGCACACAACAGCAAGGAACTCTTCAACATCGTTAAAGAGCTCTCCAACCCCAACGCCGGAAACAACGACATCACCCCATCACAAGACCTCTGCAACTCCCTCGCCTCCTACTTCCACAACAAGATCGCAGACATACACAACAGCTTCATCACACAGCCAACGCACCCCACGACTGCACCTGCACCCCCCGCCACCACCCTCCGCGCCTGGACCCCGATCAAGACCGAAGAAACCCGTCGCACGATGAACTCCATCCACTCCGGATCTCCAACCGACCCCTGCCCGCACCACGTCTTTAACAAGGCCGACGCTGTCATCGCACCCCACCTGTGGGACATCATCAACACCTCCTTCGACAACGCCACCTTCCCGGAGAGTTGGAAGCACGCCGAACTCAGCGCTCTACTGAAGAAACCATCAGCGGATCCCACCGAACTCAAAAACTACCACCCCATCTCGCTCCTCCCGTTTCCGGCCAAAGTCATCGAGAAGACCGTCAACAAGCAGCTGGCCGCCTTCCTCGAGACAAACGGATCCCTCAACCGCTCACAGTCTGGCTTCCGGGCCAACCACAGCACCGAGGCCGCCCTCATCGCCCTCATCGCCGCCACTGATGACATCTGAGCCCTTCTCGACAACGGGGAAACAGCGGCCCTCATCCTCTTGGACCTCTCCGCGGCATTCGACACTGTCTGCCACCACACCCTAGTGCAGCACCTCTGCAACGTCGGAATCCAGGAGAAGGCACTAGAATGGATCATCTCCTTCCTCGCCGGCAGAACACAGAGAGTCCGCCTCCCCCGTTCAGATCAGAAGCCACCGAAGTCATCTGCGGCGTTCCTCAAGGCTCCTCTCTCAGCCCCACCCTCTTCAATGTCTACATGAGCCCCCTTGCGGCCATCGCACGCCAACACAACCTCAACATCATCTCTTATGCCGACGACACCCAGCTGATCCTTTCCCTCACCAACGACCCCGCCACCGCCAGAGCCAACCTACACGAAGGGATGACAGACGTAGCTGAGTGGATGATGAATAGCCGCCTGAAGCTGAACTCGGACAAGACGGAGGTCCTCATCCTGGGCTTCTCGCCCTCTGCCTGGGACGACTCCTGGTGGCCCCCTGCCCTGGGCAGTGCACCCAAACCGACAGACCATGCACGCAACCTGGGCTTCATTAGGACTTCTCCCTCTCCATGACCAGACAAGTCAACGCCGTCTCCTCGTTGTGCTTCAACATCCTGCGCATGCTGCGTAAGATCTTCCGGTGGATCCCCACCGAGACCAGAAAGACGGTTACCCAGGCCCTCGTCACCAGCCGACTGGACTACGGCAACTCCCTCTACGCCGGAACCACTGCCAAACTCCAGAAGAGACTCCAGCGGATCCAGAACACCTCAGCAAGACTCATCCTCAACATCCCCCGACACAGCCACATCTCCGGAAACCTGAGAGACCTGCACTGGCTCCCGGTCAACAAGAGAATCACCTTCCGTCTCCTCACCCACGCACACAAAGCCCTACACAACCAAGGCCCAAGATACCTCAACAGCCGCCTCAACTTCTACACTCCCACACGTCAGCTTCGATCGACCAGCCATGCCCTCGCCGCCGTCCCCTGCATCCGAAGAGTCAACACAGGAGGAAGGTCCTTCTCCTACCTGGCCGCCAAGACTTGGAACTCCCTCCCGACTCACCTCCGCCTGACCCAAGATCACCTCGCCTTCAGGAAGCAGCTCAAGACCTGGCTGTTCGAGCAGTAGCGGACCCCCCCTCCCCAAGCGCCTTGAGACCCACCGGGTGAGTAGTGCGCTATATAAATGCTTGATTGATTGATTGATTGATTGACCTTTCAATTAACCCATTGGTATGAGAACTACGCAAGCCAAACAATCATGCCCACAACTATGCCTGCCGACAACCCAAGGGGTACAAGATCAGCTCCCCCAGAGCTAGAGCAATCTGAAAAAACCTGTTTCAGGAAGCCATCAAAGATGATATTTCCCACATTGTGCCCCTGGTTGACAGAAGGGTGCAGATTATTCAAATTTCAAACAGCCAATAGTTTCCATCACTTCCAAAGCTTCTCAGCCCAGTCTAAAAGTGTGCCTAATAAACAGCCAATTTGCTCAGAAACAGGTCATTGTCATGGTAGACAACTCGAAGATATATCGGGGCGAACAGAAAAATCATTAATTGACAGATCTGCCACAATCACCAATGAGCAAATGCTCTAAAACTTAAACATTCTCCAGTAGAACATGCGCAAGGGCAATGGTGGCATACCATCTTTCAGATTAGTTCTTTGAAATAACCCTATATCTGCAATTCTCAGCACAGAAAGTTCTGAGAAAGGGAAACTTTAAACAAGGCGTTGCTAAACCAAACACTAAGGGGCTGATTGCAATTCCGTTCAGAAGGGCTCTGAATTGGATTCAGGTTTGCCGAATCCGACACAGAGCCCTGGTTTCCGATTTTGATACCCTGAAACTGTTAGGGCTGACCAAATCGATTGCAAAAGCCATTTGTCTAGGTCGAGCCTTTTGGAGCTGATTCTTACAGCTCTATGGACATGAGCAATTACAATGACAGATTCGGACAGACATTTCATTTAGTTTGCCTGGAATTAAACAGCTGCCAAAATCTGTCTTTGGGGGCCTGTAGCAGGCTCCCCTTCACCTGGTGCCTTCTAAATGGGGCCAGTGGGGGTATCCATGGGTTCCTCTTTTCAGACCATGCACAGTGTGGCAGGCACCATGAGGTGCCTGCCACAGGATGCACGATTTTCCCCTGCCACCCACTTCTTCAATGGACACCTGTGTTCTCGCTTGGAACACAGGCTCCCATTGAAGTTCGCTAATCAACAACACCAGTCCTAGTTCTTATGGCAATATTCATTTACTGGACTGTAAACATCCATGGTCGAAATTCGTTATCCAAGGGATCTCTTTAGTCTCAAGATAATCCTAAGATGTTTCAATCTACTGCCTCTTTAAAACAACAACCTCTCTGATATATACAGACAGTACAGCACAGACAAAAAATGTGTGAAAAGCGAGATGGCACCTCACGGGCGCACCACCAATGGGGCCCCTGGTTGGTACTCACCAGGATGGCCCTGTTCTCATCATCGGTGCCATCAAGCTAAAACAAAAACGTGTCTCAAACCCCAAAAATAAAAAGGACAGTGGATGGTGCAGTGGACACAACTTATATGTGACACAACTAACAACATGTAACACTTAACATATAAGTCACTGTGCAACTAGGACAATAAACTTTACTTTCGTTCCTTTCTTTGTTGCAGAACAGTGAACACACATATACTAAAAAAGGAGAGAGTAAATACTACCTATCGATTCACTCTCTACTTACAGCCGACATGTTTCATTGCCTTGGTTTTTATCAGGCAATTTCTTCAGGGCAATTCACTTTTAATGCCACTGCAAGAGACACTGAATCTTGGGTGCCTGTATGCAGTTTTGCCTCTCATACCAGTCATGAAGTTAGGCTAATTCAGAATCCAGCTCCCTTAGGTGAGCATGGTCCTTACTCCCCGTTTGAGAAAGTTACGGTGTCAGAGTAGCGGTCGGCGTCCTCTCAACCCTCGAACCAGGACGCCGACCGCTACTCTGACACCGTAACTTTCTCAAACGGGGAGTAAGGACCATGCTCACCTAAGGGAGCTGGATTCTGAATTAGCCTAACTTCATGACTGGTATGAGAGGCAAAACTGCATACAGGCACCCAAGATTCAGTGTCTCTTGCAGTGGCATTAAAAGTGAATTGCCCTGAAGAAATTGCCTGATAAAAACCAAGGCAATGAAACATGTCGGCTGTAAGTAGAGAGTGAATCGATAGGTAGTATTTACTCTCTCCTTTTTTAGTATATGTGTGTTCACTGTTCTGCAACAAAGAAAGGAACGAAAGTAAAGTTTATTGTCCTAGTTGCACAGTGACTTATATGTTAAGTGTTACATGTTGTTAGTTGTGTCACATATAAGTTGTGTCCACTGCACCATCCACTGTCCTTTTTATTTTTGGGGTTTGAGACACGTTTTTGTTTTAGCTTGATGGCACCGATGATGAGAACAGGGCCATCCTGGTGAGTACCAACCAGGGGCCCCATTGGTGGTGCGCCCGTGAGGTGCCATCTCGCTTTTCACACATTTTTTGTCTGTGCTGTACTGTCTGTATATATCAGAGAGGTTGTTGTTTTAAAGAGGCAGTAGATTGAAACATCTTAGGATTATCTTGAGACTAAAGAGATCCCTTGGATAACGAATTTCGACCATGGATGTTTACAGTCCAGTAAATGAATATTGCCATAAGAACTAGGACTGGTGTTGTTGATTAGCTTACAGAGTGGAGGGCGTCCTAGTTCTGTTTGTCTTTCCCTCTAGACTCCCATTTTTGTAGTCCCATTGAAGTTCGACCAAATCGTATCTGAATGCATCCAAATTGCTCGGTCGGACTTCCCCGATCCTAGTAATCCGAAAAGCATTCCGGAACCTTTTCGGTTGGAATGATTTCTGAGCGAGATCCGAAATGGCCGACAAGGGCCTGATCAACAAAGGTCCTCCGTCTTAAGTGTGGATGCCCTTTGTGAATCAGGTCCAGTCAAGTGGTAATTGGATCAATTTACACTACAGGCCATACTTCAGACACAATAGCGAAACAGCCAAGTTAGTGGTACGACCTCTAAGCTAATCAGGCCAATTTTTTAAATTATTTTGGCTCACAAAGTTGATTTATCAGCCTTGCCCATAAAGCAAGTCAAACACAAATCTCCTTGAATGAGACATATTGAAAGCATAAGGATTGGAAAGAACCTGTCTACCTTCCAGACCCAGAATCCTAACTAGAAATACTCAACACCATTACCACAACTCATTCAACATGCTTATTGTCTCTCAATAAAAAGCAAAATGAGGGAGAAAATAAATTAACAACTCCGTACATACCAAGCTGCAAAATATACCTGATGGTCTTTCAGAGGCCATAAAGAAGGCCAAAGGGGTACTTCATGAAATCTATTTGATGAGGCAGCAAAGACATCAAAAGAGAACTTTGAAATTTTCCTGAACTGACAAATTGATAATTCATCAAAATGCTCAAGTTACTCAATTAGTTCAACAATCATCCCTATCCCCCGTGATAAGTCTTTATGACGCTATTCTAGAGCAACCTGGGAAGGGAAATACTAGCATAATATAAAGCAATTTTGCACAGAGAATGGCCAATATCAGTGGCTACATCCTGATGTACCATACAGCACACCAGATTTAAGCCATTTCCCTCGATTAAATCCCATATTTTTAAATACATACATTAAAAATATTTTTTAAGTTACTCCCTGCTACACTACAAGGCATTAATGTCATTCTTTGAAGATATAGTATAATATTAAACATTCAAGAGCCCATCAGGCTTACCACTGTACACTTCCCTTTTCCATCTAACTTTCCACTAACTGTACAATTGTTGCTCGCATTGCTTACATTTTTTGAGAAGGAATGGAACTTAGCTCTAAAGACCAAAACTTCTAACACCTTGCTTAATTTATGATTAGTGCATCACTCCTCAAAGGTTTAATCCATCAACCACTCAAGAAACCAATTTCTTCTTCCTTGCTAAAAATGCGCATGAGAGACATTTTGGGCCATTGCCTCTAGGGGTGGTCAGGCCATGTGGAATTTCACTCAACAGAATTCAACAGAGTTACCTGAAAACTCAGCGAGCTACCATGGAGTTCCGCAAGCAGTGGAGTTCGGCACTTTGTGCTGCTCAAGCTCATTTTTAGCACTGAGAGCTTTTCCCTCGCTGTAAAATCAGCATGAGAGGCACCACGTGGCGAGCCAGTGAGCCAGAGAGCACTGCTTCTTTCTGCCACTCGAGTAGACTTTCTACTAGAGCTCACCAAATTAACATTGGTGAGCCACATGTGAGAAAAAACCCTGCCACCCAGCGGGTGGTGGAGTTTTTTTTATACGGAGTGGGCAAAACTCCCCGAACTCTATCCGAGGAGCAGAGTTAACTGTCCGCCCTTTATTACCTTTTGATGCACAATCTTCCATTCTCCAGCTAAACTATGTGAGTTGTGTACAAAGTGTACCTCGATTAAATCGCTGGCATTACATCAGAAGTTCTTCATTCACTCAGTGGTGGTTGCCATAGGAAATGCATTCTTACTTTTGCTATTAACTTTGGCACTGTTCTGACGAATCTTCACAAAACTTTCCCTCAAAATAGCGTTGGCTTTTTGTCTAGTCTGCGCATGGAGATTTTGGGGTAATCCATCAAGCAGGAGCTAAAAAAAAGAGGTGGTAATTTTTACATAGAAAATTTAGTCACTGCTAAAGACTAAACAGCTTTACTTATGGCAAGAAAATATTACTTTACGTCCCAAAAAAATGCCATTCACAGCTTTCTCATCAATAATTTTATTGCAAATGTTGCAGTAAAAATTCGCAATGATGTCACGAAAGATGTCATGAGTAATGGAATATATGAGATAATTAGCAGTGCATGGCGAACGGGCAAGTTATAGTTACCTCTGGGCACAAGTTATAGTCACTTAAGATAACTTAAGATAACTGTAACTATAACTGAGTGAATTTCTGTGTTTCTTTTAGTTTAAAACATTACATTATTAATGAACTTTCACCAAACTATAACGTTACAAAATTTCAAGAGTTTTGCAATGCAAAGTGATATTTGTTTGCTACACATAAAGCCAATCCCCCGCTGCATATGGCCTGCAGGCAGGCCCTGCTTTAACATTTCTGCAGGTAGTCGCCCCATGCTGTTGAGGTTGGCCTCAGGGCCTAGCCTGAGATCAGCCTCTGTGGCCAACTCCCCCATCCGGCAGCCAATTCTACGCTGGGCAAGGCCTGTGGCCATGAGCAGCAGGATGCTTGACCAAAGGACCTGCCCATAGCCAACCCACCCAGGGCCAGCCAACTCCATGCTGCGCCCAGCCTGCAATTGGATCTGGAAAACTTGACAGCTATGTACAACCCTTTATCTTGTTCTTTTCAAATATCCAATTTTCATTTTGAAAAAGACAAGACATTAATTTAGGACTGGAATACTGCCTAAGGGGTTCTGTTTAGATATCACCAAAGAGCCTTTGAGTGTATATTGATTAATTGTGAAACACAGCTTTGTTTGAAAAAGATGATTAAATATATCCACTGGCTTAAGGAAGTGTAGAAAACATTCTCATAACGAAAAATTACATCATTGTATTGTGAATTTGTCTGTAAGCAAGTTAACTTTGTGTTTCTCCTGTTTTTTCTGTCTTCGACGTGACGTTACATTAGTCTGTGGTGGAGTATGTAACCTGGAATTTGCAGGTGATATTATATTATTTTATCTCACAGTATATAGCAGTAGCAACCATCTGGTCCTGAAGAAAGCATTGGCATAACTGCCATTAATGCTGAAACATGTTGACCGTCATTGCTCACAGATATTTTGTTAAATCTGTTTTTGCACATTTTTAGATTTGGAAGAGCTGAGAAGAAATATTAAAGTCTATAATCTACTCAGTCCTATCCAATTTTAATTTACTCTCACATACATTTTTGCACTGCTTATTCAGTTGCCTCAAATATTTATACATTTTCTGCACCTCCCTTTTGTTAACACATCACGTAAAGGTTTTGTCACAGCCTTGAGAACACCTGTAGGCTGTGGACTTTGTCTCCTGGGTGAAGAGAACCCATATGATGTTAAAAAGGGCGGCACAGAATGGCTACTGATAGGAACATTTCTCCCATGCTCTTGAGTCTAAGTTCACATATATTTTGTCACACTTTAAAGTGCACATTTGGTTTTTCACTTCCCATAGTAAATTAACATCCTGTCGTGTTGAGGTCTGTCTTTACAGTTGAGCTTCACTTTTGCCTGACCCCTAGATATAATTTTTCGTTATGAGTATTGCTTTTGGGGAATATATCTAGATATGGGTCATTAAACTTGCCCTCGGACCCTCTTCCCAATTGTTGAGTTTGATAAGTGTAGAAAACATAGCCAGTCGTTCATGTAAGAAGGAGATCAAAAAAGCATAAGTGTGAGAGAAACATGAGGGGAACGTAGAGAGACCTGAACAAAATAAGTCAAAGTCTAAAGGAGGTTATTGAATGTATGAGAGGAGAGCACGATGATGGGTTAAAGGAAAAATTAGATAGGTTTATGAGGGAAGCACCTACTTTTTAAAGGAGTGAGGCTCCATGTCATGTGTGACACCTTCAACCAAATCTGGGTTGATTAGGATCGCGGACGGACTTGCGTCCGTCCGCGACCCCAGAGCAGGAGGGAACCTCCGCATGGCATGCGGAGTTCCCTCCTGTGCAATTAGGATGTGACCGCAAGGGTTGCGGTCACATCCTCTATTTTTAACATTGCCGCGGGTGCAGCTTCAAGCTGCACCCGCGGCAATGTGAAAAATGCACGCATTGCATTTGCATGCAGAAAGAGGCAGGCACCGTGCGGTGCCTTCCGCTTTCTGCATGCAAATGCAGGGGGGTACCATAGGTACCCCCCATGTGCACCCCCCACCCCCCCTTCACCTAGGGGGCCCGCGACGGGCCCCCACAGTGAAGTTCCGTATGCTTTTCTGCTGCGGAAAACCCGCCGCGGAAAAGCATACTTTACTGGCCATCCTAATATGGTGGACGGTGTCTTCCAGGCACCGTCACCATATTAGACCTTTTCCGCCGCGGTTGTAAGCCAGCCGCGGCGGAAAAGCTGCGGACGGAAACCAGGACCCACCAGCCATCCTAATGTGGCGGTGGGTCTTTGGTCAGTCCGCTGCGGATTTTCCGCATCCTCGGGGCCGGCGGTGGCTTCCGCCGGCCCCGAGGATGCAGAAAATCCGCAATCATAATGACCCCCTGGTCTTTTCGCCAATATGACTTTTCAAGTTGTGATTTTTGAGACCATAATGACAGTGTAAAGCAAAACTGCAAGCCCCAGAATACTGAGGCTGAAAAAAGCCAGCTACTGATAATGTTTCATGACATTGAGTCACTTAGCAGTCTTGCAAAAAGATAAATAAAATTACATTTTTGAATGAATTGCCTGTTATTTTTGGAGATAATCAAGGGCGAAATAGTCCAGTGAAAGAGACAGCAAAGTATTGCCAATGTGATTGCCCCAATAGTAATGGCCAAACATTAAGGCAAATAAATAAGCATGCTCAAGAGACTTTTTAGGCCAGAACAATCAGAGTCTACATGGAGTCTGGTTACTCACAGAGCATGTGCTGTAAATCTGATATCTACTGTAATTTGCTGTAGCTGCAACAGTTGCATGCCTGATATGAGAAGAGAAAACCTGTGTGCTGGCACCCTTCTTTCCAAGATCTACACCCATCAAGAGCTTGACTTGGTTTAAGTGCCATTCTAACAACATGTCTTTGAAGTCCTCTAACTTCATAGACACAACAATTGTTGGAGGGCTGCCAGTGGGCAGCTGCAAAGTCCACAAAGGACACATGATCCATTGTTCTGTTCCATCCACCAGTCAGTGGGATTGTACTGTGTCATGAAGGCAAGGGAGTAGCATAAGCCTTTTGACTTTATGAAGCAGCACCTCAGCTTTCACCTTTCGTTAAGACTCAGCAACAGATAAGTATCCTCTAGATATGAGTTACCTATGAAGTAGATTATATTTAAGTGGTCTAGACAAAGAATGTCGTAATCAATGGTGAAAGTCAAAGGAAAGAAATCAATGAAGCTTTCTCTACTTGTTTTCTGACTCTTATATCACCAGTTTTTTAACTTCAATTCAATATTTTGTGGGCAATAGATTTCTGCTTTTTAGGTCATGCCTAGGCAGCTCTTGCGCTGTCTCGTTGAAACATGCAGTATATACTATAGCAGGGAAGCTTCGTTTAAGCTCTGCCCACTCTCCGCCCATCTTTTGGATTGGCTTACATCCTAAATGCTGCATTCAGATTGGTTTTTAGCTTCCTAGTCCCTCTCCATGACAGCCATGTCGTCATTTGTGTCCTTCCATGGCTATCAGCCCCTTTACTGCACAGACTATTTTCTTGTCCCTGACTTCTTGCCCTCCCCTCCCCTGGAGCCCCTTGAGCTGTGCCGCTTGTCTCTTGTCTATCTCAGCTAAGGCCATATGGCCCAGTTCAGGGGCTCTGTTCAAACAGGAGCCTTTGCTCCGTGCTGCATCCAAACCCACCTTATACAAGAAGAGGTCTCGTTTTTTTTATTTAGCTTTTGGGGAACATGGGTGGTTCTGAAAGTCCCTGCGGCTTAAGACCCTGTGTAGCCTACCCACCTTCTTTGCCCATTTCTCCACCAGTCTGCTGTACATATCATGTCGCGTGTACAGGTACATGGCGCGCTCACGGGCAGGATGCTCTCCATCTACTCGCACTGCCTCGTAGACGTCCCCGGCAGAGGTGCCCCTCCCGGTTCCTACCACTGTAGACCTCTGCCAGTGCTGCTGCTGCAGCTCAGGGCGTTGCTGCAGTTAGGAACAAAAAATTCAAAATTCCCTTCTGTGTCAAAATAAACTTCTATTTAAAATATCTCTATTAGTTTACACTGAACCAAAACATTTTTTTTTTTACTTAAACACTTAGGGGTCCATTAGGATCTCGGGCACGGGCACCACTGCGGTGCTGGCGGTGCGGAAAAAAGAATTTTCCACCCGTGAGCAGCATCAAACACGTCCGCTATATTAGTATTGCCAAACATAGGCCAATTCCTGTCCGCAGCGGAGCGACACGTACCACCATCAAAGTGCACCCGACACCGCGGCGGTGGGAGCCAATGGAGACTCACCACTGTGCGGAATGAAGTCCGACCCGCTCCACAAATTAGGATGCCCCAAACAAGCAGCTGCACCACAGCGGAGATGCTGCACAATCAGAGACGGTGGAAGCTCAACAGTGGAGCGCGAAACCAGAGTCCCAGTCCCCTCCACCTTGTCCCGACCCCCATGGATCCAGCTCTAGACGTGTTCCCGGTGCTGTACCTGTTTCACCACTATCAACTCTTGGCCTGCCGCGGATGCCACCGCAGATACGCAACTACACAAATACAACAAACAAAACACACAGGCTGACACAGGATCCAAATCCACAACAGACACCCTGCTGGGGCAGTAACACACCCACAAGGTCACCCACTCATGACCCACCTGCCACATAGTCACCCCTCTGTATCTTGTACACACATCGTCCGCAATAATGCACCAATGTCCCCGGTCAATGTCATTGCAGCGGTCAATACAAGGGAATACATGTGCACAAAGCAGAAGGCAGGGCCAAAGCAAGGCCTGGCCAGTGCACCAAGGCCTCAGGGACACACCTCCTCCCAACACACATCAGCACACCCCATCAAAGCACAGGCCAAGTGCCCATCCTGTGCACAACAAGCCAGCTGAATTCACACCCTGCACCACACAACAAACAACCAGGGAGACAGAAACTGCAGGAGTGGCTGCACAAGAACACACAACACACAGCACAGTGCCAGGGGAACCCACACACCACAACACCACCACATACATGGTAAAATACATGAATTCAAGAACACAATGAACACCTACAAGGAACAAACATACACTTGGACACATAGCCTGCACAGTCACACATATATGCCACACAGTGACACACAGAGACCAAAAATGCCAACAGCAAATGAGCACAACAGATCAGCAAGCCAAAGTGGGATGTACACAGATGGAAGGCAATGGAGACTCACAACAAGCATGTTCACATCACATGCAAGACAGGGAACACAAAACACCCCTCTCAGGCCATCAAACCACACATGACTGGTACAGTCAGTGAAGCCAAACCACTGGATCCAGCGGAATGCTTCGTCTGGCTTCGCCTCTGGCCCTCCTTCCCCTGTTTGCCAGGTGTACCCCCTAAAGTGCCCTCCTTCCCCTGTTTGCCAGGTGTACCCCCCCACAGTACCCTCCTTCCCCTGTTTGCCAGGTATACCCCCTCCAGTGCCCTCCTTCCACTGTTTGCTAGGTGTACCCCCTACAGTGCCCTCTTTCACCTGCTTCACTGGGCTTGGAATGGGAGTCGTTGTGGTGGGGGAATGTGGCCCAGAGCCCTTCCTAGGTGTACCCTTGCCATACAACACCTCCTCAGTGGACACAGAAATGGCATGCCTTGATTTGCGTGAAGTCTTAGGGACAGGAGAGTCCTTAGCTGGGGATGCTTCTGAGGCATGGGAGCTTGGGGTCTGCTTCTTTGCTTTAAGGACCTTGCTTTTCCCCGAGGGACTCTTGTCTTTGCATACTGGGCTGGCTTTGCTCTTCGGTGGGGATGGTGTCTGCGGGCGGGAGCACTTGGGTTGTTTCTGCTGGGTGCTCCTTGTGCTGTATCATGACTGTTATGCATGTGAACCGTGGTCACTATCATCAGATGTGGCCACTAACTGGGGGGTGGACAAAGGCCCTGGAGCAGGAATGGGAGTCTCTGCCTGTTGAAGGGCAGATGTCACTGTGGACGACAAAGCCTGGACAGTACGGTCCAGTCCACCCACGTCGCAGTGTATGCCCTCCATGTAGGCAACCACCTGAGCTAATTTTTTTTCATGGTCACTGAAGCAATTGAGGAGGGCTGTCTGTCCCACACAAAGCTAGTGCAGTAGCTCAACAGACTCAACACTGAGGGCAGCAGGGGGGACAGGTGCAGGGGCAGCGGTGCCAGGTGTGAATGTAACGTGTTCCCTCTTACAGACACGGGCAGCACCAGAGGAAGTGGCTGGGAGGGTGGGCACTGGCCGCTGTGTGGTAGAGTCTCCATTCCCTGTGCCCACCAACATGGATGCATCCCCGCTGGCATCAGATGATGTGGTACTTTGGGTCTCAGGCACGGATTCCTCCAGCATACCCTGGTCCCCTTCTGATGCACTGGTGAGCTCTGTGTCACTGGGCTCCTCTGCAGCTGTAGTGCTATTACGACATGACAGTTCACAATGGCAAATAGCCCATGCTAAACTCCATGTTGTACTCGGTCGCCTAAAGACTAGTGCACTTTGTTGTCAGATGTCTCGGACTCAATTTTCATGGTGCATGCAATGTACACATAGATGTAGTCACACTCAGATTGGGAACACTGCTTTACACTCCCAAATCGATTCCCCAGATTACCCCAATGCTGAATGACCATGAAGAGCACCACACATACAGAAATGGGAATGCACAGCAGGGAGGATCACATTTGTAAGTACAGTTTGTGTACATGCATGACACTGGCACCCAACACAGCAGCAACTTACATGACACTGCACCACTTCACAAACATCACATAGGCCACCGCTAGCACAGGCCCTGTACACATGCATCCGCTCTCAGTCAGATGCTCCTTCAGACGTGCATCCAGCTCAGGATGAGTCACTGCCAAGAATAGCCCATCGGTGGTGTCATGCTGCGCCGTGCCAATTGCCCAGTGCGAGGAAGCAGCCCCAAGGTCATCTCTGCCACGTTCTTTGCCAGCCCGCTGATGTCATCCCACCTCTTGTGGCAGTGGGTGCGCCATCGGTTAGATAACCCCAGAGCTCGAACCTTTGCTGCAATGGCCCTCCACACGGCCTTACGCTAATGTACCTTGAGCTGCAGGCATGGGAGACAAGAGGGGGAAATGATCAGTGACACAGTGTCATGTACCAACATCTATCAGTACTGTAGCTAGACACACACTCATTACCATGTGTAATCTCTGTCCATCATACTTTGGGGTACATCTCACACGGGCACTCTGCATGGGCTAAGCTGATGTGAATGAATGAATTTATGATGGAGTACTGAGTCCCTGCACATCTCACACACATGCAGATTGACAGCACTGAACCCCGTATTTAGCTTGCACACATCTCCAGTCCTATGGATGTCTGGCCACAACATACATCACATATCGACCTGTGTCTGTGGGTTGACTCATTGTGTGCAAGACTGTGCAGCACTCAATGTGCATGCCCGGTGAATATTACAGTATGACATGTGTGTGGCATTGGGGGATATGGACTCTCCCACAAAATATAGATCTGCACAACTGTGGGCATGTGCAGTTATACAGGGCAGAGATGGTGCATAGTTTGATTTCATTGTGAGAAAACAGTAGTACGTGCAAAGTAAGTGCAGTGATGTGATCTTATCTTGGTGGGCGGGCACTGTGCAGAGCATCTGGGCTCACATGGATTTGGACAACAGTGGCACACATAGCCATTCAGTCAAGCAATTACTGTCCTGGAACCTGCATGGCCAACTTCCTGGGTCACTGTATGGCTGACAATGCAACACACTTCACTCAGTCCTACAACTGCAGGGAGGGAAACCTGTAACATTGGGGCACACACTCCTTCCCCCTGGAGACAGCATGTTGGTCAGTGCATGACACAACCCCACACCCTCAGGCAGATACTGCAGCAGTCCAACGACATGTGTGCCCCCCTGCCCTAGTTTGTGATTACTTACCACAACATTTGGGGCACCATACAGCCTTGGGTACTGTGCGAGCACCTCGCCCACCAGGACCTCCAGCTCCTCAATTGTGAATGGACTGGTACGGATCTTCTCTGTCCTTACCATCCCTGTGGACATGGAACACATGTGGTGGAATTGGGTGGTGAGGGGTCTAAGGCAGCAGTCCCTGGAAGCAGCAGCAGATGAGGGATCTCTGGCAGCAGTCCCTGGTGGCAGCAGCAGATGAGGGGTCTCAGGCTGCAGTCCCTGGAGGCAGCAGCAGATGAGGGGTGTCAGGTAGCAGTCCCTGGAGGCAGCAGCAGATGAGGGGTCTCGGGCAGCAGTCCCTGGATGCAGCAGCAGATGATGGGTCTCAGGCAGCAGTCCCTAGAGGCAGCAGCAGATGAGGGGTCTCTGGCAGCAGTCCCTGGAGGCAGCAGCAGATGAGGTGTCTCTGGCAGCAGTCCCTGGAGGCAGCAGTAGATGAGGGGTCTCTGGCAGCAGTCCCTAGAAGCAGCAGCAGATGAGGGGTCCCAGGTAACCGTCCGTAGAGGCAGCAGCAGATGACGGGTGTCAGACAGCATTCCCTGGATGCAGCAGCAGATGAACGGTCTCTGGCAGCAGTCCCTGGAGGCAGCAGCAGATGAGGGGTCTCTGTCAGCAGTCCCTGGAGGCAGCAGCAGATGAGGGGTCTCTGGCAGCAGTCCCTGGAGGCAGCAGCAGATGAAGGGTGTCAGGCAGCAGTCCCTGGAGGCAGCAGCAGATGAACGGTCTCTGGCAGCAGTACCTGGAGGCAGCAGCAGATGAGGGGTCTCTGGCAGCAGTCCCTGGAGGCAGCAGCAGATGAGGGGTGTCAGGCAGCATTCCCTGGAGGCAGCAGCAGGTGAGGTGTCTCTGGCAGCAGTCTCTGGAAGCAGCAGTAGATGAGGGGTCTCTGGCAGCAGTCCCTGGAGGCAGCAGCAGATTAGGGGTCTCAGGCAGCCGTCCCTAGAGGCAGCAGCAGGTGGAGGGTGTCAGGCAGCAGTCCCTGGAGGCAGCAGCAGATGAACGGTCTCTGGCAGCAGTCCCTGGAGGCAGCACCAGGCGAGGGGTCTCTGGAAGCAGTCCCTGGAGGCAGCAGCAGATGAGGGGTCTCAGGCAGCAGTCCCTGGAGGCAGCAGCAGATGAGGGGTGTCAGGCAGCAGTCCCTGGAGGCAGCAGCAGATGAGGGGTGTCAGGCAGCAGTCCCTGGAGGCAGCAGCAGGTGAGGTGTCTCTGGCAGCAGTCCCTGGAGGCAGCAGTAGATGAGGGGTCTCTGGCAGCAGTCCCAGGAGGCAGCAGCAGATTAGGCGTCTCAGGCAGCCCTCCCTAGAGGCAGCAGCAGGTGGAGGGTGTCAGGCAGCAGTCCCTGGAGGCAGCAGTAGATGAGGGGTCTCTGGCAGCAGTCCCTGGAGGCATCAGCAGATTAGGGGTCTCAGGCAGCCGTCCCTAGAGGCAGCAGGTCCAGTGCAAGGGTTTAGCATTGCTCAAGCAAATGAAGAGGGACTTTTTAGAGATTAAGAGTAGATGGGTGGGGTGTGTTGTGAATTGGCCAGATTTTGTTCCCTGGCGGTGTTGGAGAGGAGCGGAGAGGCCGGCGGCCATTGATAAGACAAGGAGGAAGGTTAACAGGGAGATGAGGAGTTTTTGTGAGAAGGATGGTGTTGGCAGGATGGAGCACCCGGAGTTGAGCTATTGAGCGGTGTATTTCTTTAGGGAGGATGGTGTCCATCTGTCCAGGTATGGGATGGTGTTCAAGCTTTTCCCGCCCGCCCGCCCAATGGGTTTGGTAGTGGAGCAGGGGTGGATAGAGGTGGCTGGCAGGTGGTTCAAGGGGTTTCCTGGAGGGGTTTTGTTGGGAGCAGGTGCATTAGGGGAGCTGTTTTTTGTGAGGGTATTGTGTCGCTGGAACAGGTGCTGGTGTGATCGTTATCTAGGGGCGTTTCTGCCTAGTATTGAGGGGTCATGTTAGGAGGTCTGAGATGTGTTTTGACCTAAGAGGGGGGGAAGGAGTGCATATAACAAGTTATTTAGTCAGGCAGGCAGGCATTGTGCAGTTGGGCAGTTGGGTTTATGTTGTTATTTGGGGAACCATTTAGGGGAGGGGGTGGGGGGCTGTTAGGTTGCTCATATTTAGTGAGTTTTCGATTTGTACAGCACAGGCCAAGAGTTTTGGTGTTTTTGTAAGGTGCACCTGCTTCCAATAAAGCAGCCTTTGTCACACTTTATAATGTGTCTGTGGTCGGTGCTGTCTCCACCCCCTCTCCCGATGGGCCCCAATGCCAATGGGGCTTTGCGGGGGAGAGGCCGACCAGCGGGAGGCCTGCTGCCCCCGGGGGGTTTTGGGGCCATGGGAGGGGGGGTTCTAGAGTTGATTGCACCGGAAGTGGTTGGTTTGCCTTTGGGCTTGTGGCACGGGGTGGGCAGCTATTGGGCTCCTTTAGGCTTGTTTTGGGCTTGGCAGGGGATATGTTCCGACATCTTGGGGACAAGGTCACCATTTTGTGTGAGAGTGACACAGCAGCCGGGGGGCCCTGGTGTTCGAGCTTTTCCTGCCCGCCCTATGGGTTAGGTAGTGGAGGGGGGGTGGATAGAGGTGGCTGGCAAGTGGTTCAAGGAGTTTCCTGGAGGGGTTTTGTTGGGAGCAGGTGAATTAGGGGAGCTGTTTTTTGTAAGGGTACTGTGTCGCTGGAACAGGTGCTGGTGTGATCATTATCTAGGGGCGTTTCTGCCTAGTACTGGGGGGGTCATGTTAGGAGGTCTGAGATGTGTTTTGATAGAAGGGGGGAAGGAGTGCATATAACAAATTATTTAGGCAGGCATTGTGCAGTTGGGCAGTTGGGTTTATGTTGTTATTTGGAGAACCATTTAGGGGAGGGGGTGGGGGCTGTTAAATTGCTCATATTTAGTGAGGTGTAGTTTTGTACGGCACAGGCCAAGGGTTTTGGAGTTTTTGTAAGGTGCTCTTGCTGAACTACCGAAAAATAAATTACAACCCAATAGAGCTATACTTACAAATAGCCCTAATACCAATTACCAATATTCAGTCAGTTGGCAGTGTAGAAGGTCCAATCGTTTATTATAACAAACAAACTCTGCCAGAGGAGCTTCTCGCGACCTAACCCCACGAGGTCCGCCGAGAAGACTGCTGGCACATTTTCCACAGATCACATATATACTGTTACATTTCGAAACCGTTACCTAAGAAGGAAAAATACAAGTTGGTACAGGTTGGTGCAAAGGAAAAACCATATATGGAACACAAAGCTTCCTTAGTTAGCTCAGCTTGTTATAGCAAGGTCAAGAGGGTGACTCCCTTCTGCTAGCTCCAAGAGAGTCCGCTCAGCGTCTCCTGGAATGTGCTAATCCAGCCTACCCCCACCTATAACCTTGACAGGCCTAACATGCAGAAGCAGCAGCTTGTTACATTTGTCAGACTATTTCTCAGGAGAACACTTTTAGCTAAGTGTAATGGTAGGTTTCCACTAATGCTGCAAGCAGACTAGGCCACAAAATGGTGCTGTTCGGGTCAAGCTACATTGCCTATAATTAGATGAAAAACGTGTAATAAGGCATATAATAATCCTCAAGATATTACATATGTGAGATTATTAATGTTCGAATCCCTATATTTGCCTAATAGGTACATCACGCTAATTACTAATAGTGAATACGTGTTTTACTAGGCCTAATTCAAATTCCGGTTCCTCACTGCTTCCAATAAAGCGGCCTTTGTCACACCTCATAATGTGTCTGTGGTCGTTGCTGTCTCCCCCCCCTCTCCCGATGGGCCCCAAACGCTGTATAGCTCTTAAGATCTGAGGATGAAAACCACTTGTAGTGTTCTTCCTCGCTCGATCAGCGTGCAAGGTCAGTGTACGTCAGCTGTCTCTCGCTGCTCGTTGGCATGCAAGACTGTTCATGGTGACAGCTGGTATTGGGCAGTTGGTGAGGGGTGACTACACAGCGTCATAGTGCTTGCGTGCACTTCTGTGCTCATCTGTGGGAATTACAATTAATTGTCATTAAACTTACCGTCTCAACATATCATCGACTAGACAGTTACTACATTCCCGGTGGCGACGAGGACGTGTAGTTCCCACACAGCGCCCACGCGATATTTAAAGAAGAAAATAAGAATTTGGCCTTGGTAGCATTGCTTTCATCATAAAGCACGCAGTGTAGCCAAAAGCATCGACGCGTGTGAAGATCGGACACCTCCTGAGGAAATGTTTTCTACAGATCCCCGCCTGTATCCTGACATAGCGCACGCAGGTAGGACAGCGGATAAAGAGGAGGTTTGGAACAATAAATCTACTCTTTCATCCGGAATACCACTTTCCGTGTGAAGAGCTTAGTTGCTTAGGTGACATGCTTGCGTTTTTGAGGAAAAAAATACCCTGCCCTGATTCCACCTTTCACTACATGATTTAAGAGCCCTCAACAAAGACACAGCACCGTTGGATTAAGGTATTGTCAAAACTTTACTTGCTTACACATAAGATTTTAGGACAGCTCTTACTTTGGGACGCTCTAAGCTGTCTACATATAAACCATAGAGCGTGCAACATCTAACAAGGCAACTAGTGTGATACTCACTCCAAGCCCACTTAAAGGAATACACAATACAATTAGTGGTTTAACATTACTTTCCTTCACCTTTTGAAGTATTACAGTGTGCACTACATTCATGGTGACACCATTTCAATTGTGATATCTATACATTGTAGTACGACAATTGGGCATATTATCAAGCCTGGCGATATTGGATTATTGCCGCTTTAGCGGCCGTTTTCGGCCGCTAAGCGGCGATAATCATATCGCCCTATTAGCTAGCTGTTGCTAACTGATGCTAGCGACAGCTTTGAGGTGATAGCGAGCTGTTTGGGGCCCGTTTTGCATGTCAGCGATATTTATCGCTAATGACATGCAAAGTGGGCGTACCCAACCTGTTAGCGACTAAAACAGTTGCTAACATCGCTATCGCCTATTATCAACGCAGGCAGAGCGATGGAAATATTCGGGCTAAGCGCGAATATCTCCAAAAGCTAACGCCTGCTCAGACCAGTTCTTTGCCATTATATCCAATGGGAGGTGGATATTATGGCTAAGACCCTATTGGCATTAATGCGTGAATATTGCTGTATTCTCAGCGATATTCAAGCATTTCGCAGCTATCGCCGGATATTTTATCGCTTTAGAGATAAACGTTGCTAATAGCACGTTACCTCTGCGATAATATCCGGCGATGCTCATTTAGCGATAAATATCGCTAGTTGTTGGTAATATGCCCCAGTGTTTGCTATATTAAAGCGTGTAATTACTAGACAGTGACAGGCACACCATGTCAGTTTAAAGGATCATGTCATAGGAGATAGAATAGGACACTCTCCATTTGTTTCATGGTCTGTGTTACCTACTCAACTTCAGCGTTCACTCTAAGCCTCGGTGACACGCACACCCACTGTCATATGAAGTGCAAAACGTATTTATTCATGTAATAATACTCATTGTTATTTATTTAAAAATGTATAATATAAATTCTTGTTGTGTATCTACCTAGTTTGTTTGATTAACAGCTGTAATATTTTATTGAAAGCATGCAGGCAGTCCAGGCCCCACCTCCATTTTTAGATGCTCCAGGAGAACCACCTGTCAATCGAACACAATGGCTCAATGCATTTGAGACCTATTTAGGGGCAATTGAGGCGCACAGGTTCAGACCAGAAAGAAAGAAATTCTTACTATTACATTCATTGGGATTTCAGGGAAGGGCTACCCTTAAACATTTGCCTGAATTAGAAGTAGCAGAAGGTGAAGAGCCAGATGTATATCAAACTACTATAAGAAAGTTAGCTAAAAGATATGATGTACAGCCCAGTGCAGTAGTTTTGAGACACAAATTCATAAAACATATCCAAAAGAATGATGTAGACGTTGACACTTACATTACTGCACTAATGAAAAGGATTGCTGATTGCGAATTTGAAAACTTTAGTGAGCAGTTAGTTCGCGATCAGTTCAGTCAGTGTTCTGATAGCACTATTAGGCAAAAATTATTGTTGTTAGATAATCCAACCTTAGAAGAATCCATTTGCATTGCGAAGAGTGTAGAAACTTCCCAGGTTTCAGTGAAAGAACTTGAATCAAAGTCTACAGAAGTAGTTACGCCTGTACACCGTACTAACTACAAAAAAGTAAGGATGCTTATTCGTCTAGCTTTTTCAGGAGAACTGACATTTGTTTTAGGTGTGGCAATCCTGCTCCTACAAAAAATGGTAGACCATGTTCTGCTAAACATGTTGTATGTGGTTCTTGTCGTAAAGTAGGGCACTTTGATAAAGTATGCCAGACTCATAAAAGAAAAAATGTTAAAATAAGATATGTTAAGGACAACATTGACACAGAAGATGAAGATCCTTTGGAAGAATTGAAAGACATGATTCTAGTGGTAAAGGAGAGTGACATTAGGACAGGTGATCCTAATAATTGTGTTGATCCAAATGTTGAAATAACTATAGGAGAAAAAAAGTTACACCTTCTTGTTGATTCTGGTGCCACATCACCATGATTACTGAATCCCTCTTTCATGATAAATGGGGAAGTAGACCGTTATTTTCCCCAGATCGTGCACCTGTGTCATATGAAGGAAGAAAAATAGACCTACATGGTTATTTTGAATGTTATGGAATTCAAAAACAGATGGATTTATGCAAAATGTATGCTGCCATACATGGGTTGAATATTCTTGGGTGGTTTCACCAGGGGTTGTTTGACATGATGGTATGCCCTTGTGCAAAAGAACAAGTCTTGGCAATTAGTGATTCAACAGAGGTGGAGAAACTTCCTAATACATTTCCCAAGGTCTTCTGTGTTGAACTGGGTAAAACAAAAGGTTACAAACATGGAATAAAAGTTAAAGAAGATGCCATCCCCATGAAACATAAATTGAGAAGTGTACCATTTAGCATAAGAGAAGATTTAGAAAAATAACTAGTGTCCATGCACAAGAGAGGAGTGAACAAGCTTGTTGACTCTTCGGATCGGTCTTCTCCATTGGTAGTAGTACGAAAAAAAAACAATGAACCTAGGATTTGCATTGACTTGCGCAGTTTGAACAAATTTATTAGGGTTGACTCGCTCCCTCTACCAAACATTTCTGAAATGTTGAGCATCTAGCCGGAGCAAAAATGTTTTCAAAACTTGATCTGGCATCAGCATATCACCAGGTCGAACTCGACAAGGAATCACAACATCTCACTGTGTTCAATTCACCCTTGCATCGGCTAGTTCAGTGTTCCAGCGCTTAATGGTTAATCTCCTCAAAGGTATAAAGAAAGTAGCAATTTTTCAAGATGATTTATTTATATATGCTGCTGACCAGTCCGAACATGATGCAATGTTGGGTCAGGTTCTTTCAACATTCCAAGACCATGGAATTGTGCTGAAGAGGGACAAATGTGTGTTCTCCAAAGACTCTGTAAAATACCTGGGACACAATCTCCAGCGAGGGAGTCATTCCTAATCCCAGCCTTGTGCAAGCTATAGTGCATACCTCATCCCCAAAAGACAGAACAGCAGTAACATCTCAGCTGGGTCTTACTGAGTTTTATTTACTCTTCATACATGATTATGCAACCAGAATACGCCCCATATCTAATTTGTTAAAACAGCAAACTGAGTTTGCATGGAATGAAGAATGTAAACATGATTTTGAATGAATCAAAACTCAACTCACTTCCGGCAAAGTACTTAAACCACTTGATCCCTTGTTAAGCTGCATAGTAACTGTTGATGCCAGCTGTCATGGTCTAGGTGCAGTCCTGACCCAAGATGTGGGTACTCAAGAACACACTATTGGTTTCGCATCAAGTGTATTAAGAGGCTCTAAATCACATTATTCTGTCATAGAAAAGGAACTGCTTGCGTGTTGGTGGACCATTGAGAAGTTCAAGTTTTACATATGGATAACACCAACCCTTGCAACACCACACCACAAATAGCCCATCTTGCAGCAAAACTGCTCCAATTCAACTTTGATGTAATACACATCTCAGGAGGAAAGAACGTTCGTGCTAATGCGCTCTCGCGCTTGCCTCCCATTCTATTGTTGATGAAAAGCACATTGATGATGATGAGCATGAAGACTGCATTAGTGTAGAATTACAAAATATGTGTTCTGTCAGTGAAACTAGTTGGCGGTCGGCCTTGGATTCGGATCAAATTTTAATTCATGTAAAGAAATACATTATTAATGGGTGGCCTAAAGAAAAGAATGTTAATGTTGATTTACAGTCATTTGTTAAAGTCAATGATGAGCTTACCCTTGAAAAAGGTCTTATTTCCAGATTAGATAAATTAGTTGACAGTATTAGGAAAACTCTTTTATCTAAAGCCCATAAGGGTCACCTGGGATCCACTCACACCAAACATAGAATTCAAGAGTACTTCTGGTGGCCACAAATGGACAGGGATATTGATTATCTTGTCAGCGAATGTATCATTTGTGCAGGTAGTGATAAGACTTTAAGCACATCTAATCCTCCTCTCACTCCCATTCCTCTTCCTCAGAATCTTTGGAACAAAGTATGTATTGATGTCATGGGTCCTTTCCACACTCTTCCTCTTCAGTCCCAGTTTGCCATAGTGTTAGTGGACTTCTACTCAAAATGGCCTGAAGTAAAGTTTGTACAAAAGGCAGATTCTAAAGAGAAACCTTCACGAAGGAGGAATTTCCTAAAACTGTTTTCTCCGACAATGGAGTACAATTAGTATCTGCTGATGTTGAAGAATTCCTCTGTGAATCCTCTATAACCTACCTTAAAAGCTCACTTCATCATCCACAGACCAACGGTCTTGTGGAGAGACTCAACAGGGTCATTGGGAAATCCATAAGGTGGGCCATTGTTCATAATAAAGCTGTTCCTTCAGCTGTAAGAACAATGCTGTGGTTCTACAGGTCCACGCCCCACTCAACCACGGGTGTCTCACCTCTTGAGCTTCTCAAGGGCAGGAACCCCAGCACAAATTTTAGACCAGCATGATTGTCTAAGTGGTTCACATGCAGTACATCTGTAGCAGACCTTGATGTTATGGTTAGAACCAAAGTCTGTGACGTCCAAATCAAACAAAAGACATACTTTGACACTAGGAAACATGTCTCAAAAAGGGAATTTGTTGAAGGTGACTTAGTCAAAATTAAGAGGCAGGGTTATGTAAAAACATTTGAATTGAAGTACAGTGAACCGGTCTCCATTATTAAGGTATGTGGTAGTGCAGTACATGTTAACAATGGTAATTGGTGGAACATGAACAAAATTGTAAAAGTTTGTGATAAAGCTAAGGAGCGTTCAAGGTTAAGTTCTGATGTCTATCAGTCACCCTATTCGGGGTCCTGAAAATGTGATACGTATGTTCAAAACAATCCTGTTGTATTTCCTAGGAGAAGTACAAGAGTTGTCAGATTACCTTTGAGGTACAGGTGATTACTTTCTCATGCATTTCTCTCCCTCGTTCATGTCTATTCTTATTTTCTTTCTTTCTCTCCTTTCTTTCCTTCGTCCCTTTTTCCTTCATTCCTTCCTTCTTTTTTCACTATTTCTCTCTTGTGCTGTATTTCTCCTACCCCTTGTTTCTCTCCCTTAAGAAAAGGAGATAAATGTAATGTTCTTCCTCACGCGATCCGCGTGCAAGGTCAGTGTGCGTCAGCTGTCTCGCGCTGCCCGTTAGCACGCAAGCCTGTTCATGGTGACAGTTGGAATTGGGCAGTTGGTGAGCGGTGACTATACAGTGTCCATAGTGCTTGAATGCACTTTTATGCCCTTCTATGGGAATTACGATTAATTTGTACTATACTTACCATCTCAACATATTGTTGACTCGACAGTTACTACACCACTCTAGCAGCATTTCATGATCAATTAATGAAGATGTTCACAGGGTTTGTGTTGTTCCATCAAACACTGCTGAATACATCTAGGCACAGCCTCACATGCCAAGGTTCAGACTTTCATATTTATGTTAAATCATAATTTGCACAGCTTGACCATCATATGGTAAATACATCCTCACTCGCCCAAGCCCTACATCAAGATGATGTACAGAATTTCATATGTTCTATACAACCCTCATACATTAGGTCCATACCTTGCCACAGTAGGTTATTTTGGCCTTGCAAGCTCCAACACAGCCTTACCTTCAAAGGTGCTTCCATCATTTGTCTGATGCATCTTCATATGGCCAATGCAACCTATATTCAGGTGCAGACGTCAAATCACAAGTTAGAGCAGCATATGGTTAAGCGCATCCTAATCTGTCTAAGACAGTTATTTTATACAATGCTCCTTAGAGGTATGGCACAGCCTCACAAGTAGAGATCAATTGGACGTTTTATATTCCCAGTGGCTGCCCCACGTACTCAGGTTTACTCACACGTGCTTAGTGTCAAGGTCTGCAGCTTCGGTGGTGTGGGGCCATCGGAAAACACGGGCTTTCCGCGTTAAAGACTACATTTCCCGGCATGCCGTGCATACGTCACGCAACAACGTGAGATGCGCGCGCAGACCGGGAAATAAAGGGCTGCTGTAAGCGGCGGGGAAACGCCGATAATTCGATTCTGTGGAGGCGTTCTTGGTTCTTGAGCAAGCCGCGGTAGGATTCCTGACTTGTTTTCCCAAGTCCTACGTGTTCGTGAGTACCTTGTTCTGTTTGGGGTGCGAGGCGTTGGTACCACTGATCCCAACAGCGCACCCTGCCTGCTGTCTCGTCTTGGTGGTTTCTCTTGGCTGAGAGGAACACAGGTATCAGACATTCAGTGGAAATACCAGAGGGTTTGTTTGGGCAACTCCGGCCACAGGGATAGAGACCCTTGTGTATGTGGCAACACCCTGCGATAACTGCTTTTGCCCAAAGATTGTATATACCAGTTACTTTATGGCAAAGAGGAGAAGAGTGGTGCGATAGGACTCATACGTGTGAGTGTAACACAGAGCCTTGCAGTCCAGCTAAACGGAGCCGAGCATACAGAACTATTGTGTGTTCATGTTAACAGGGGGAAGTAAACCATTGTGTGAAGTAATTACAAAGTACTAACACGAAGGATCTTACACGCCTGTATTCTCTTTGTGGATTCTTTCTATATGCAGGGTTCATTATTATTTACTTATCTCGTTTATTCAGGAGACATGAGGGGTATTGCAGTATTGGAACAGTGAAGTACCCATACTAAGAGAGTTGATGCATAGTAAATGGTATGTGTAATACACCCTCACATACGAGAGTCTGGAATTGTTTCTACTTATCAGAGGACCTTGAATGTGTATTGTTTTATATTCACAGTTGGGTATAGTTCCTGATACCTCCTCAAGCAACTGTCTCCATTGGATTTGGTCCGTTGTATTTTCCTTTACAGGTATAGCCTACTCACATTTGGGGTTTTCTTGTAAGGGACATAAGGAAGGTGACACTTATAGGTTAAGGGAGGTGGGGTGTTCTAATTCCCTGTTATTTGTCATTTCAGATCTCCCTCCCCGCTGTCCCCTTCATTTCCCGCGACGTCTGAATTGTCTCGGTTGTCTGTATCATTGCATTCGGACTCTGAGGCAGTTCAGAGGGGGCGGGTATTGGACTCTCAGCACTGCCCCGAAGAAGACGGAAAGCAGAGCCTGATAGAATTATCGGCCCAAGAATTTTGCCTCTTCTTGGCAGTGCTGAGATTCCGCCATGACTACCTTAGAGGATGTCTTGGCTGCTTTGGCCTTAGTTCAAGTGGAGCTGGCAGCTTCCAATAGAGAGGTAGCTGCCTCAAGGGCTGAGAATGCACAATTACGAGCCAGGGTAGATAGATTGCCCACTACTACTGCAGCACAGGATGGGGCAACGAGTGGCTCGTCCCCTACTACCTCCGTGGTGGTTGAGATGCCTGCACAAATCCCTCTAGCTCCTCCTGAACGATTCTATGGGGATAACAAAAAAGTACAAGTATTTATGACGCAGGTCCAGTTGCACTTCATGTGTAAGCCTAAGATGTTTTCTACGCACCAAGCGAGGGTTGCTTTCCTTATCTCATATCTAGGGGGGGAAGCAGCACAGTGGGCGGTTCCGATAGTTAGAAGGGACGACCCACTCTTATATCACTGGGATAATTTCAGGGAGGAATTTGAAAAAACCTTTGATAGGAGAGCGGAAACCTTCACGGCAGATAGGGAGTTGTTAAAACTGAAACAGGGAGATGCTGATCTGGTTACCTATTTAAACAATTTCAGACGACTAGTGGCTGAAACGGATTGGCCTGAAGCCAAGAGATCAGCCTTATTCTATCAAGGCCTTAGTGAAGAAATGAAAGATGTTCTGGCCCACATAGACCCCCAACCCCGTACATGCTCTGCCCTGATAGAACTCGCTCTACGCCTGGACCATCGAATGAAGGAAAGGAAAGGGGAACATAAGAAGAAAGAACAAGCCTTTCTGCCATACGAACAGGCGAGTAGTGGAGACAAAACGGTTACATCCCCTGAGCCTATGGATATAGGAGCAGTGCAAGCCTCCTTGACCGCCAGTGAAAGGGAACATAGACGTAAACAAGGACTATGTTTATACTGTGGGAAAAAAGGACATTTTCTACGTGAATGCCCAGTGAAACCCAAAGCTAACAGGTTTCGGGGAGGACAAAACCTTGCAGGAATCAATGATAAGGAAACGGAAAACTCCAAAGCTTGAAGGCAAACGAAGGGAGGCACTCAAGCACACATATCATCACTTCCCTTACCCCAAAAGCGGAATATGAGAGGAAGCACCTCTTTTTGAACATGACTATTTTGATTGATGAGGTGAGGAAAGACATTCGAGCAATGGTTGATTCAGGGGCGACTGGATGTTTCATGGATATCACCGAGGCCCGTCGATTGGGAGTGCAGCTAGTTCCCAAAGAAAGTCCTGAAACGGTCTACGCGGTTGATGGGAACGAACTACAAGCGGGACCCATCACATACCATACTCTGGAGTATGAGGTTAGTCATGATCACACCCACCATGAACACCTGGAGTTCAACATTATCGAAGCACCGCAATATGGGATCATATTAGGGCTTCCGTGGTTACAAAAACACGATCCTGAGATAAGATGGACCACAAAGACGATTCAGTTTCTTTCTCCCTATTGCTTGGAACACTGTCTTTCGGGGGTCTGGAGCCTGGCACAAACATTGTCTTCTTTGCATACAATAGCCACAGCCGCAGAAAAAGAAGTGTCTCTTCCCCAGTGTTACGCTGAGTATGAAGCAGTATTCAGTGATAAGGAGGCTGAGGTTCTTCCTCCACATCGATCGTATGACTGCCGCATCGACCTCATACCTGGCTCTGAAATTCCCAATGGGAGAATTTATGCTCTTACCATACCCGAAAACGAGACATTGCGAGCCTATCTGGATAAGTATCTGGCTCTTGGATACATCAGACCTTCTCGATCCCCTGCAGCATCCCCGTTATTTTTTATACCGAAGGCCAATGGTGAAAAGAGATGCTGCATCGACTACAGAGCGTTGAATTCCATCACCGTAAAAAATCAGTATCCACTACCCTTGATCCCAGTGTTACTGGAACAGGTCCGTGCCGCGCGCAAATACTCCAAGCTAGATTTGCGTGGTGCATATCACCTTGTTCGTATTAGACGGGGTGATGAGTGGAAGACGGCATTTAAGACACGGTACGGGCTTTATGAATATTGGGTCATGCCCTTTGGGCTCTGTAATGCCCCGGCCGCATTTCAATTCTTCTTAAATGAAGTGCTTCGCGAATATTTGGACCATCATGTTGTTGTTTATATTGACGACATCCACATATATTCAAATTCAACCGAGGAACACGTAACGCATGTGAAATCAGTGTTGCACGCGCTACAGAAGCATCATCTATTCTGCAAAATCACCAAGTGTGAATTTCATGTGACGACGGTGGAATTTCTTGGGGTAATGCTTACTCCGTCGGGGCACATAATGGCTGAGAGAAAGGTGCAGGCCATTGTGGGGTGGCCTCGTCCAAACAACGTCAAAGATATCCAGAGCCTGTTGGGGTTTGCCAACTTTTACAGAAGGTTTATATCCGGGTTCTCTGGAATGGTTTCACCACTCACTCGGCTCACGAGAAAAAACGTACGGTTTGTGTGGGATGACGAAGCACAAACCGCGTTTGACAAGCTAAAGGACGCTTTCTCCACCGCACCAGTATTAACACATGCCAATCCCGACATCCCTTTCATTGTCGAGGCGGATGCGTCTGAAATAGCACTGGGGGCTGTGCTATCACAAAAAGATGTCTCTACTGGAACGCTCCATCCTATAGCCTACATGTCACGCAAGCTCAGTCCCGCGGAAATTAACTATACGATCGCGGAAAAGGAGCTGTTGGCCATTCAAGATGCCTTCGTGGAATGGAGACACTGGCTGATGGGAGCTAAGCACCTGGTCACGGTCTACACTGACCATCGAAATTTGCAGTTTCTACGGACCGCCAGACATTTGTCTCCCCGACAACTCCGATGGATGATGTTTTTTGAGGAGTTCCGCTTTGTGGTTACATTCCGGCCTGGTTCGAACAATAGAAAGGCGGACGCGCTAACACAAAGAGAAAATCTCCTGCTTCCCACAGAGAAACCCATCCGATCCATCATAGAACCGGCCAACGTCATAGGAGCAACTCAAACCAGTGATTTTCTGTTGGGGGTCAGGAGAGGAGCACAGACCTGTGTTTGGCGCACATGGCTTAGACACCATCCGGAATGGAAGATAAAAGATGGCATACCGATGAGAGGAAAGCAGGTCTTAATACCCTCGATTAATTTACATAAAACAGTGTTCTCCTGGTGCCACGAAGTCCCAAGTGCCGGACACATGGGTTTTATCAAAACGCTGGAGAAAACCCAGAGACAATTCTGGTGGCCTTCCATCAGACCTGATTTAAGCCGTTGGGTGGCAGAATGTGTCACCTGCAATCGGATGAAAACGGACAGACAAAAGCCTCAGGGATTACTGCAACCTCTGCCCACTCCAGAGCATCCATGGGAGAGGTTTTCAGTAGACTTCATAGTGGGACTTCCGAAAGACCAAGGCACAACCGATAATTGTAGGGGTTGTGGATTTCTTGACCAAAATGGGCCATTTCATCGCTTGCACGCAGGTGCCCACTGCGGGCCAATTAGCTCATTTACTCCTTGTGAACATAGTACGACTACACGGCCTTCCCAGGGACATTGTATCTGACCGAGGGGCCCAATTCACTGCCCGTTTTTGGAAAACTTGGTGTGCTGCATTGCGCATAACGTTTTCGGTGTCCACCAGTTTCCACCCGCAATCAGATGGGCAAACGGAGAGATTGAACCAATCTCTGAAACAATATCTCCATTGTTATGTGCAGGAAAGCAGTGACTCTTGGGTAAACTGGTTGTGGGTGGCGGAAGTAGCCTATAACAGCACGCAACACGCATCCACTCAATACTCACCATTCTTTTGCTCCTATGGGCATCACCCTAGATTCACCCCTATGCTTTTGCCGAGTGACAATGTGAAGCTGCCAGAGGTGAGGGACAGATTGTTGCGGGTACGCAAAGTGCTTTTGGATACGCGCAAGAATCTGGCACAGGCCAAGGCAAGATACAAACTCCAAGCAGACAAGCATCGGAGACCCAATCCAGTGTATAGAAAGGGGGACTTGGTGTGGTTGTCCACCAAACATATCAGGTTCAGGAGACATAGCGTGTTCAATCCCCGGTTTATTGGGCCTTACCGAGTGTTGGGACATGTAAATCCGGTGGCTGTTCGGCTGCGGTTACCTGCGCAGTTGCGCATTCATCCGGTCTTCCACGTTTCCCTCTTGAAGCCCTCCAGGTGTCCTGTTAGTAGGGCTCCTTTGCCTATCTGGGTGCAGCAGGATAGTGAGTATGAGGTGAGACGGATCCTGGACTCTAGATGGGTAAGGGGTCGTCTACAGTATTTGCTCTCCTGCAAGGGGTATGGACGGGAGGAGGATTCCTGGGAGCCTGCAGGGGCTGTTCGGGCTCCCCGGTTGGTGGCCCAGTTTCACCGATTGTTTCCGGATAAGCCGCGGGCGGGGTCAGCCCCCCTTGTGAAGGGGGATGTACTGTCAAGGTCTGCAGCTTCGGTGGCGTGGGGCCATCGGAAAACACGGGCTTTCCGCGTTAAAGACTACATTTCCCGGCATGCCGTGCATACGTCACGCAACAACGTGAGATGCGCGCGCAGACCGGGAAATAAAGGGCTGCTGTAAGCGGCGGGGAAACGCCGATAATTCGATTCTGTGGAGGCGTTCTTGGTTCTTGAGCAAGCCGCGGTAGGATTCCTGACTTGTTTTCCCAAGTCCTACGTGTTCGTGAGTACCTTGTTCTGTTTGGGGTGCGAGGCGTTGGTACCACTGATCCCAACAGCGCACCCTGCCTGCTGTCTCGTCTTGGTGGTTTCTCTCGGCTGAGAGGAACACAGGTATCAGACATTCAGTGGAAATACCAGAGGGTTTGTTTGGGCAACTCCGGCCACAGGGATAAAGACCCTTGTGTATGTGGCAACACCCTGTGATAACTGCTTTTGCCCAAAGATTGTATATACCAGTTACTTTATGGCAAAGAGGAGAAGAGTGGTGCGATAGGACTCATACGTGTGAGTGTAACACAGAGCCTCGCAGTCCAGCTAAACGGAGCCGAGCATACAGAACTATTGTGTGTTCATGTTAACAGGGGGAAGTAAACCATTGTGTGAAGTAATTACAAAGTACTAACACGAAGGATCTTACACGCCTGTATTCTCGTTGTGGATTCTTTCGATATGCAGGGTTCATTATTATTTACTTATCTCGTTTATTCAGGAGACATGAGGGGTATTGCAGTATTGGAACAGTGAAGTACCCATACTAAGAGAGTTGATGCATAGTAAATGGTATGTGTAATACACCCTCACATAGGAGAGTCTGGAATTGTTTCTACTTATCAGAGGACCTTGAATGTGTATTGTTTTATATTCACAGTTGGGTATAGTTCCTGATACCTCCTCAAGCAACTGTCTCCATTGGATTTGGTCCGTTGCATTTTCCTTTACAGGTATAGCCTACTCACATTTGGGGTTTTCTTGTAAAGGACATAAGGAAGGTGACACTTATAGGTTAAGGGAGGTGGGGTGTTCTAATTCCCTGTTATTTGTCATTTCAGATCTCCCTCCCCGCTGTCCCCTTCCTTTCCCGCGACGTCTGAATTGTCTCGGTTGTCTGTATCATTGCATTCGGACTCTGAGGCAGTTCAGAGGGGGCGGGTATTGGACTCTCAGCACTGCCCCGAAGAAGACTGAAAGCAGAGCCTGATACCTAGGACTCACTGAGACTAAAATACCCTCTATGGCTCATGCAGGAGTATGAGTCACCACCAAGCATGGTGCCATTCATTCAGCAAGATTTGCAGTGCATGTTTAAACTACAGAGAAGTGCCACAAGTACACTTCAGCCTCATCATGTAAACATATGACTCCTACACTCTTTAACACTCTATAACAAAATACACTTAGCAATTACCACTCCCTCATTCGAATACTGCATTTATCTTAATGGAACTCATTGTAATGTCCTATGTCCTACAGTTCCTACTGATTCAGTAAGACAGTGCATTTGCACAACATAAGTTTCAAAACTAAGGGAACCGAGTCCTCCCATGTCATCAGAATATATTAACCTAGTTCCTGGATAGGTCACAGTGTGCCATCTGGACCCCGTAAACCTTACACAGTGCCTGATGGTGTCTGCAATCTCAGTACATGGGAACCCTAATTTCACCAAGGAAATCGCCGTAACAGATCAAATCTTTCATTGTCAACTCAGGCATGCCCAAAGGGTGATACAAGAAGTACACATATCGGCATTTAAATGTTTATTGAAGCAATTGCATTCAAGTGTAAAATATGTGTGCTGCCATTATCAGTAGAAGAAAATAGAGCATAGTAACCAGCATTACAAGAATGGTGAAGATTAAGAAGATGTATAATTCAACTATTGTAATTGTAGTATTGGTCATATGAATAGATATAATTTTACTCCTACATAACACTGCCTATCCTAGACAGCATAGGATGGATGCAATTCTGACAAATACCTTAGAGTGGTCTGGCTCCCCATTTACTTACCTGTATTTGTCATACAGTAGCCAGTCTTGGTGTAGAACAGGCCTCTCAGGACAGTAATGGAATTCAGCTCGGCTATAATTCAGGCACGAAATGACAACGACAATCCATTGAAATGCCCCTCTTCTGAACAAAGGCTTGGCGTAGTTTACATAATAAAACTGGATCCATTCATTTTGTGCTTGAGCTCTGGGCTGGCTGTCATTGGCGATTCTACCCACCCAGGGTTGTTGCTGAACCGACATAAAAAAAAAATCACAAGGCCAATTTGCACATTGTATCAAGTCCTTGAACAGAATGTTCTAAGGTATTATAATGTGCCTATGAAATGTATTGTAAACAAGTACACTATCTCATAAGGGTGCAAAAGTAAAGTATGTGCTAAAAGTCACAGTTTAAAGAGATGTCAACTTTAAACAATGTGAACATGTAAAATGAAAGTGTTTGTGCACAGGGCCTATTAACGTCACTCTATGCTAACTCCAAACCATCAACCATCAAGAATGCTACTGCCAGCCTGCCAGAGGTGTGTACCATTGTGGTCATGCTGTGGCCTACATTAAGTAGATTCTGGAGTGGGCAGAGTCTTGGTTGGTGAGAAGAACAGTGTGCAGGAAAACCCAGGCTGCTGCGTTAAGCCCATCCTAAACATCCTGCAAAATAA
Organism: Lissotriton vulgaris; assembly: GCF_964263255.1. Taxonomy (NCBI): domain Eukaryota; kingdom Metazoa; phylum Chordata; class Amphibia; order Caudata; family Salamandridae; genus Lissotriton; species Lissotriton vulgaris. Next base: position 1,346,897,886 of record NC_141694.1, on the reverse strand, counting down.
CCACATCTCTCCACCCCTATACAATTTCACCTGGATCCCATCCCAGGAAATATGTAAGTTCAAACTACTTATCCATGGCTACAGAGCTCTCCACAACACTGGTCCAGCTTACCTCAGCCACCACCTTAACTTCTATCAACCAACCAGACACATCAATCTGCACCCAAGGCACGAGCACACCTCCCTCGAATCAAGAAGACCAGAAGTGGAGGATGCTCCTTCTCATACCTCTCAGCCAAGACCGAGTAATGACCTCCCCAAACACCTCAGAATCTCCCCCTCCCTCATGGACTACAGAAGGAACTTCAAGACATGACTCTTCCAGAGGAAACAGAAATGATCTCCTCCTCCTCCCTCAGGCCTGCCCCACTCAGCGCCTACAAATTCACGTAACATAACCTAACAGTATCATCAGTGATCATGCGTTTGACAGTCTTGCAGCTCCACTGAAGGAACAAATACCATATTTTGTATTCATGTCAGAGTGTCAAAAATACACTATGATTCTGAAGCAGCAGCCTTGAGATTTTATTATTTGATATCCATTTTTAGGAAGCATGCAGCTTTAACAAAAGTGAGCACAATGGACACAATTACTAAATAAACAAAGCCAACCTCTGCCATAAATTCACAGCTCCTACTTGTATGGAGCTCTAATCCCAAAGGCAACTCCTGTGATTAAAGGACACACAGAGTAGTATGGCAACTGTGCCTAAATGCTGCGTTGTTGTTAATTTATTGCATTATTGTTCAAAATAGCCATCAATTGAAAAGTAGTTGATTAACATGATTTAAATTATGGTAAATTAATCGTTTTGGTAGACATGTCCTTAATAATTTACATATTCTAGAACATGTTAGATCAAATCACTTTTAGTATACTGACAGACAAAGCATCGATCTTTACAATAGGACTTTGTCAAGCTTAAATATATTACAGTTAATGAATGGAAAACAGTAATTTGCAATCCAAATGTAAAGGATTAGCACATCTGCTAGAGCAGTTTAAAAGGCTTGCATGTGAATGCAGAAACAGGATCTTGCTGGCACAACCGAACGTTTGCTCCCTACACTCAAACAGAAACAAAAGATTTTGGGCCTCATTTACAAACAAACTATGCAGCGCAGCGTCGCAAGCCATTTTGGTGCACCGAGCTGCATCATTTTAAAAGCACAGGGATGGATTTGATTTACAACAACACGATGCATCTGTGTGCTTTCCCCCGCGCTGGCGCACAATTGGCTGCCAGAGCAGGCACCCTTGCGTCATGTTTCAAGGATGCCTGAATTGTAGGGATAATAGTATTGAGCAGGAAGGAACACCTTCTTGCACAAAAAAAATAATTGATGGATTTTTCCTCTTTCTACACATGCTGCAGAATGCAGCACACATAGAAAGAGGAACAAATGAGGAGACATGAAAGTATGGTGTGCAGACATAATATCGAGTTTTTTATATCAACTGGCAGAAATATTGAGTCATAAATATTGTGAGCCAGAAATATCCAGTGGCGGTGCGTCCACTGGGGGGGCTGGGGCGTTGCCCCACTAGCCTCATAAAAGCAATTCAATTTCTCGACTCTCAGTGCTGCTGGGACGCGCTAGCGGCAATCGGACGCTGAAGGTTGTGGGGGCGGGGCTGGAGCAGCACTCAACCCTGTTTGAGTGACAGCCAGACAGACTGACAGGGCGGGCGCATAGTGCGCATGATCGAGTTTGGGCTGGTCATTTTCATGACCAGCCTGTCCATGCGCACTGTCAGTCAGCCCTTATTACCTTCGGAGCGCGAGGGAGGGGGGGAACCGAGAGGCCATCGCAGACCCCCGGTCTCCTAGTGGGCGGGCGGTATCCGTGCCCTAGCGAATCCTGGCGCTGATAATGCAGGTTCTGGATTGGCTGAGAGTGAGACACCGGCCGTCAGTGTGAAGTTGACCCCAATCCGGCCCGGCCCAGACCTGTTCCTGCTCTGGACCTGCCCAGGAACTGGACGGAGAGGCAGCATGGGATCGGGATCATGCAGGTACGTTATTTATGTCCCCCCGACCCCCTCTAGAATTGCGAGCCGCCCGCAACTGTTTTTTATGTCCCCCCCACCCCCTCATTCAGAATTGCGAGCCGCCCACGACTGAGCTGCTGTTTATGGTTCTGAAGGTCTGTGTCTGTGTTGATTTGTACGGTGTAAATTAAAAACAAATAGAAGTCAGAAGACTGATGAAACCGGACGTGCGCGTGTAACTAACTTTCATTTGTGTGCTTTAATTTGGGCATAAGAGTGAATGTGGGCGGGAGAAGGTTGGGATTCACTGTTCGTCTAGGAATGGCACTAATCCAGCACTGTACTTTTGTAATCTCCCAGTGTTTAAACATTTCGGTTCAGACTTTTCTTAGGGAAGAACAATGGTACTGTGACAACAATGTGCTCCGTGTTCATTAGCCGCCTTTCATTTGCACGCTACGGTTCTACTGCTGAAAGAAAGGCAAACAGCCCTTTGCCTCACAAATCACAACTGCGCTGTGGTGCCCTAGGCTCCCTGTGTTCTGCCAGAATTTACCTTTTATAAATGATTTGGGTTTACCTCCCAACATGCGAACTATGAAATTATTTTTTTATAAGATTCTGTGTGACGGTGCATTGCTGGGAATAGTACTAATGAATTCCAAATGCTCGGGTAGAATGGGTATAGGGCCAGGAAATGGGTGACAAGCGTTTAACTAAGAGGAGACAATTTATGGGTGAAACCGACCCTCCTTGCCGCTGTTTTTTGCCGTGGGATATAATCTGAGACTGGGCAGAGTCCCCCTTAAGGAGGAGACATTCATTTCTGACACGTGAAGACATTAACTGTTTCCCAAAGCTCAAAACCTGGCCATCGTATACAGAGACTGCTTCCAGTAAAGAGTGACAGAGCAGAAAGCAGATTTAAAAAAAAGATTCAATACTGCTCTCAGCGGAAATGCATCCAACCAACCCTCTCCCCCGTCCATAGCCCTGCAAACCCCTCCATAGCCATACCTGCACAGCTCCCTGAACCGTCATACATGGGGGTCGATTCCGATTCGGGATAAAAAACCGTTGTACGTTTCGTATTCGTAGCCGTCTCCCTACGAATTAAAAAGAATGTCCGAATTGCTTAGTACGATCCAAATCCCGAAAATACGTCCGAATATCAGCGAACCGTACAAACCACAATCGAAGATCCGTACAAAATGTCATCTGAACCCAAACTGTACGATTTGTAAACATGCCGTACGAACTAACAAGTACGATCCAGACCAGGTACCAAGTTCCCGATTTGTACGGGCAAACGTAGTCGCGCATGAAGCATGATTCGTACGGAAAACATCCTGTATACGTGAGCCGCACCAACATATACGAACCGCACACCCCTCAATCAAGCGTACACGAACCTACCCCCCCAAAAACGGACCGTAACAGCCAGCCGCATCAACAAATACGACCCACACACCCCACAACCAAGCGTACACAAACCCCCCGAAAACGGACCGTAACAGCCAGCCGCACCAACAAATACGACCCACACACCCCTCAATGAAGCGTACACGACCCCCCCAAAAACAGACCGTAACAGCCAGTGGCACCAATAAATATGACCCGCACACCCCTCAATCAAACATACACGAACCGCCCCCAAAAATGGACGGTAACAGCCAGCCGCACCAACAAATATGACCTGCACACCCCACAATCAAGCGTACATGAACCCCCCCGAAAACGGACCGTAACAGCCAGCCGCACCAACAAATACGACCCACACACCCCTGAATCAAGCGTACACGAACCCCCCCTGAAAACGAACTGTAGCAGCCAGCCGCACCAACAAATACGACCCGCACACCCCTAAATCAAGCGTACACGAACCCCCCGAAAACAGGCCATAACAGCCAGCGGCACCAATGAATACGAACCGCACACCCCTCAATCAAGCGTACACGAACGCCCACCCCGAAAACGGACCGTAACAGCCAGCTGCACCAACAAATGCGATCCGCACACCCTCAATCAAGCGTACATGAACCCCCCCCAAAACGGACCATAACAGCCAGCCGCACAAACAAATACAACCCGCACACCCCTCAATCAAGCGTACACGAACCCCCCCCGAAAATGGACCGTAACAGCCAGCTGCACCAACTATTACAACCCGCACACCCCTCAATCAAGCGTACACGAACCCCCCCGAAAATGGACCGTAACAGCCAGCCGCACTGACAAATACGACCCGCACACCCCACAATCAAGCGTACACAAACCCCCCCGAAAACGGATTGTAACAGCCAGCCGCACCAACGAATTCGAACCGCACACCCCTCAATCAAGCGTACACGAACGCCCACCCCGAAAACGGACCGTAACAGCCAGCTGCACCAACAAATGCGATCCGCACACCCTCAATCAAGCGTACACGAACCCCCCCAAAACGGACCATAACAGCCAGCCGCACAAACAAATACAACCCGCACACCCCTCAATCAAGCGTACACGAACCCCCCCGAAAATGGACCGTAACAGCCAGCCGCGCAAACAAATACAACCCGCACACCCCTCAATCAAGCGTACACGAACCCCCCCCCGAAAATGGACCGTAACAGCCAGCTGCACCAACTATTACAACCCGCACACCCCTCAATCAAGCGTACACGAACCCCCCCGAAAATGGACCGTAACAGCCAGCCGCACTGACAAATACGACCCGCACACCCCACAATCAAGCGTACACGAACCCCCCCCGAAAACGGACCGTAACAGCCAGCCGCAGCAACGAATTCGAACCGCACACCCCTCAATCAAGCGTACACGAACGCCCACCCCGAAAACGGACCGTAACAGCCAGCCGCACAAACAAATACAACCCGCACACCCCTCAATCAAGCGTACACGAACCCCCCCTGAAAACGAACTGTAGCAGCCAGCCGCACCAACAAATACGACCCGCACACCCCTAAATCAAGCGTACACGAACCCCCCGAAAACGGACCATAACAGCCAGCGGCACCAATGAATACGAACCGCACACCCCTCAATCAAGCGTACACGAACGCCAGCCCCGAAAACGGACCGTAACAGCCAACTGCATCAACAAATGCGATCCGCACATCCTCAATCAAGCGTACAGGAACCCCCCCCAAAACGGACCATAACAGCCAGCCGCACAAACAAATACAACCTGCACACCCCTCAATCAAGCGTACACGAACCCCCCCGAAAATGGACCGTAACAGCCAGCTGCACCAACTATTACAACCCGCACACCCCTCAATCAAGCGTACACGAACCCCCCCGAAAATGGACCGTAACAGCCAGCTGCACTGACAAATACGACCCGCACACCCCACAATCAAGCGTACACGAACCCCCCCAAAAAACGGACCGTAACAGCCAGCCACACCAACGAATTCGAACCGCACACCCCTCAATCAAGCGTACACGAACGCCCACCCCGAAAACGGACCGTAACAGCCAGCTGCACCAACAAATGCGATCCGCACACCCTCAATCAAGCGTACACGACCCCCCCCAAAACGGACCATAACAGCCAGCCGCACAAACAAATACAACCCGCACACCCCTCAATCAAGCGTACACGAACCCCCCCCGAAAATGGACCGTAACAGCCAGTTGCACCAACTATTACAACCCGCACACCCCTCAATCAAGCGTACACGAACCCCCCCGAAAACAGACCGTAACAGCCAGCCGCAACAACAAATACGAACCGCACATCACTCAAGAAAGCAAACGCGAACACCCCAAAAACGTCCCTTATGAGCCAGCAACAACAACAAAAACAAACTGCACAACCCCCACTAATAAAGCGCACACAAACCCCAAAACCAGCACAAGGAGGGTACAAACGAGTCGCACAACCCCACAAAACATGTCTCCTCTGTACACACCATAGGAAAACAATGTCCTGGCCACATCCAAACAAGCAAACAGAGGGACCAAGTCACACCCACCCCTTATAACAGACCCACCAAAAATTCTAAAAAAGCCACACCCACAAATGGACCAATAAAAGGGCCCACACATACAACCCATCATCCTTTGCAACATACCTATTTGTGCAAAGACACTGATAGCACACCAACAACTGCAGCCATACACCTTCTTACATACACCCTATCTCATTCATACACACACCACCCCCTACACAATCAGACCCACACACACTCATCCATACACACCATAACCCCCCAATCACATACAGCCCACACCATGACCACACCAGAGAATCACTAACCCACAGATGGAGATCCTTACAGATGAATTCATCAGAGTTGAGCCACAGCTGTCTGGTGCATTGGTCAGACAGACCACCATAGCTGAAAAACGCGCCTGTGGGAGAGGATTGTTGATAAGGTCAATGCTGTTGCAGCCATCAGGCACACCAGGAAGGCTTGCCAGGCCAGGTGGTACGATCTGTGGAGGATGGTCAAGCGCAAGATGGATGAGACCTGCACAATACCATCCCTGGGAGGAGAAAGTCATGGCCCTGCTACCAAAGGTGAGAGTACACGGAATCGAAGGAGCCGTGGGGCCTGGTGAGTATACAAACAACTAATGTTACATTGGGGGACTACCAGCAGTGCCTAACAGTATGGGGGGGGGTGGCCATGACTCCCAGCAGTGCCTAACAGTATGGGGGTGGTGTGGGGGTATGTGGCCATGACTCCCAGCAGTGCCTAACAGTATGGGGGTGGTGTGGGGGTGTGTGGCCATGACTCCCAGCAGTGCCTAACAGTATGGGGGATGAGGGGTGTGGCCATGACACTCATCAGTGCCTAACAGCATGGGGGTGGTGTGGGGGGTGTGGCCATGACTCCCAGCAGTGCCTAACAGTATGAGGAGGTGTGTGGCCATGACTCCCAACAGTGCCTATCAGTATGGGGGGGGGGGTGCCATGACTCCCAGAAGTGACTAACAGTATGGGGGTGGTGTGGGGGGTGTGGCCATGACTCCCAACAGTGCCTAACAGCATGGAGGTGGTTTGGGGGGTGTTGCCATGACTCCCAGCAGTGCCTAACAGTATGGGGGGTGGCCATGACTCCCATCAGTGCCTAACAGTATGGGGTGTGTGGCCATGACTCCCAGCAGTGCCTAACAGCATGGGGGTGGTTTGGGGGGTATTGCCATGACTCCCAGCAGTGCCTAACAGTATGGGTGTGTGGCCATGACTCCCAGCAGTGCCTAACAGCATGGGGTGATGTGGGGTGGGGGTGTTGCCATGACTCCCAGCAGTGCCTAACAGTATGGGGGGTGGCCATGACTCCCATCAGTGCCTAACAGTATGGGGTGTGTGGCCATGACTCCCAGCAGTGCCTAACAGTATGGGGGGTGGGGGTGTGTTGCCATAACTCCCAGCAGTGCCTAACAATATCGGGGGGTGTGTCAATTAATCAATCAGTGCATTTATATAGCGCACTACTCACCCGGAGGGTCTCAAGGCGCTTGTGGAGGGGGGTTCGCTACTGCCCGAACAGCCAGGTCTTGAGCTGCTTCCTGAAGGCGAGGTGGTCTTGGGTCAAGCGGAGGTGGGTCGGGAGGGAGTTCCAAGTCTTGGCGGCCATGTAGGAGAAGGACCTTCCTCCTGTGGTTGCTCTTCGGATGCGGGGGATGGCGGCGAGGGCGCGGCTGGTTGATCGAAGCTGGCGTGTGGGAGTGTAGAAGTTGAGGCGGCTGTTGAGGTATCTTGGGCCTTGGTTGTGTAGGGCTTTGTGTGCGTGGGTGAGGAGACGGAAGGTGATTCTCTTGTTGACCGGGAGCCAGTGCAGGTCTCTCATGTGTCCGGAGATGTGGCTGAGTCGGGGGATGTCGAGGATGAGTCTTGCTGAGGCATTCTGGATCCGCTGGAGTCTCTTCTGGAGTTTGGCAGTGGTTCCGGCGTAGAGGGAGTTGCCGTAGTCCAGTCGGCTGGTGACAAGGGCCTGGGTGACCATCTTCCTGGTCTCGGTGGGGATCCACCGGAAGATCTTACGTAGCATGCGCAGGATGTTAAAACACGACGAGGAGACGGCGTTGACTTGTCTGGCCATGGAGAGGGAGGAGTCCAGGATGAAGCCCAGGTTGCGTGCGTGGTCTGTAGGTTTGGGTGCGCTGCCCAGGGCGGGGGGCCGCCAGGAGTCGTCCCAGGCGGAGGGCGAAGAGCCCAGGATGAGGACTTTCGTCTTGTCTGAGTTCAGTTTCAGGCGGCTGTTCATCATCCACTCGGCTACGTCTGTCATCCCTTCGTGTAGGTTGGCTCTGGCGGTGGCGGGTCGTTGGTGAGGGAGAGGATCAGCTGGGTGTCGTCGGCGTAGGAGATGATGTTGAGGTTGTGTTGGCGTGCGATGCCCGCAAGGGGGCTCATGTAGACATTGAAGAGGGTGGGGCTGAGCGAGGAGCGCCGCAGATGACTTTGACGGCTTCTGATCTGAACGGGGGGAGGCGGACTCTCTGTGTCCTTCCGGTGAGGAAGGAGATGTAAATGTAAATGTAAATGTATTTGTACTTGTATAGCGCACAGTGGGTTTCCCGGCGCTTGCTTAGGGAACCCGTCCTGGTATTCCCTGCGAGATAACCCATTACTGGGCATCCCCAAGGTGAAAGCCAGGCATCCCGCTGCGAGGGGCCCTTGTGGAGATTAAGCAAGCTATTGCCCAGAGTTACAGAGTGGGACTCCGTGATTGGAATAGGCACCGAGGCGAGAATTGTCAGGTCCGGGGAAATTTGAGCCCAAGACCCGCCGAGGCGGGGAATTGAACCCTGGTCCGGGCCAGACCTCTGCATCAGGGTCTGCCGCTCCAACCACTTGAGCCACACTTCTCCACTGATGATCCATTCTAGTGCCTTCTCTTGGATTCCGACGTTGCTGAGGCGCTGCACTAGGGTGCGGTGGCAGACAGTGTCGAATGTCGCGGAGAGGTCCAGGAGGATGAGGGCCGCAGTTTCCCCGTAGTCGAGCAGGGCTCGGATGTCATCGGTGGCTGCGATGAGGGCAGTCTCGGTGCTGTGGTTGGCCCAGAAGCCAGACTGCGAGAGGTCGAGGGATCCATTCGTCTCGAGGAAGGCGGCCAGCTGCTTGTTGACGGTCTTCTCGATGACTTTGGCCGGAAATGGGAGGAGCGAGATGGGGCGGTAGTTTTTGAGTTCGGTGGGGTCCGCTGATGGTTTCTTCAGTAGAGCGCTGAGTTCGGCGTGCTTCCAGCTCTCCGGGAAGGTAGCGGTGTCAAAGGAGGTGTTGATGATGTCTCGCAGGTGGGGTGCGATGACAGCGTCGGCCTTGTTGAAGACGTGGTGAGGGCAGGGGTCGGTTGGAGATCCGGAGTGGATGGAGTTCATCGTGCGTCGGGTTTCTTCGGTGTTGATCGGGGGCCAGGCGCGGAGGGTGGTGGGGGGGGGGGCAGGTGCGGTCGTGGGGTGCGTTGGCTGTGTGATGAAGCTGTTGTGTATGTCTGCGATCTTGTTGTGGAAGTAGGAGGCGAGGGAGTTGCAGAGGTCTTGTGATGGGGTGATGTCGTTATTTCCGGCATTGGGGTTGGAGAACACTTTGATGATGTTGAAGAGTTCCTTGCTGCTGTGTGCGTTGTTGTCCAGTCGTTCCTTGAATGCGGTTTTCTTGGTGGTGTGGATCAGTTGGTGGTGTTTTCGAGTGGCGAGCTTGATGGTGGTCATGTTGTCTGGTGTTGGGTCTCTGCGTCAGGCTCTCTCGAGGGCTCGGCAGTTCTTCTTGGAGCTCTTGAGTTCGTTGGTGAACCATGGTGCTTTCTTACTGCCGGGTCTGCTAGGCGGGGTCCTCAGAGAGGCAAGGTCGTCTGCGCATTTGCTGATCCACTTCGTGAGGTTGTTGGCGGCCTGGCTGGGGTTCGCTAAGCTGGTAGGGGGGTCCTGGCTCAGGGATGCGGCGAGCTGGTCGGCTGTGATCTTGTTCCAGCTTCTGCGTGCAACCTGTTGCTGGTGGTGGTGGATCGTGTTCTTTCTGAAGCTGAAGTGGACGCAGCTGTGGTCCGTCCAGTGGAGTCAGGTGGCGTGGCTGAAGGCGATGTCCTTGCTGGATGAGAAGACGGGGTCGAGTGTGTGTCCGGCGTAGTGGGTGGGGGTGGTCACCAGCTGCTTGAGACCGAGGTTGGGGAGGTTGTCCAGCAGGGTGGTGGTGTTGCGGTCGTTGTTGTTCTCCAGGTGGAAGTTGAGGTCCCCGAGGAGGATGTAGTCAGCGGAGGGGAGGGCGTGCGGGCTGATGAAGTCGGCGATGTCTTCGCTGAATTGTGTGCGTGGTCCCGGGGGTCTGTAGATGAGGGTGCCTCTGACGGTGGTCTTGGGGTCGGTGTGGATCTGGAAGTGCAGGTGTTCGGCGGTTGTGAGGGTGTCGTCGGTGTTGGTCGTGATGCGGATGGTGTTCCTGTGGATGATGGCGATGCCTCCTCCGGTCTGATTGCCGCGGTCCCTCCGGGTGATCTTGTATCCGTCCGGGATGGCGATGGCGATGTCGGGTGCTGAGGAGGCGTTCATCCATGTTTCCGTGAGGAAGGCGACGTCTGGTGATGTTGTGTCGAGAAGGTTCCAGTGCTCTACGGCGTGTCTGTGGACGGAGTGAGTGGGTGTTGAGCAGGATGCACTTGAGGTGGTTGCTGCTGGTGCTCGGCTTGGTGGGTGCGGGCGCAGTGCAGGTCCGGATGCACATGAACTTGTAGGAGTGGCAGCTGATGGGTCCGTGGGTGCGTCTCGGGGTGGCTCGGTAGCATCCAGGGATCCGGCCGGCGTTGAGTGCGTTGAGTTCGGTGGCGTCGTAGGTCCGGCGGGTGGACTGGTGTCTGCGGGGGCCAGGGGTCTGGGCGCTGGGCGCGGTCCAGGCGCAGACGGCCTTACCTTTGGCGCGCCTTCAGCGCACAATCGGCACGCCCGCGGCGCGTTAACGCTGCGCGTACGCGTGGACTCCGCCATAAATGGCGTGGTGGGGGGGCGGAGCGAGGGAGGAGCAGCTGGGAGGCGGGAGCGGGGAGGGCACAGATAAGAAGAGGGTGTGGCCGCGTGAACGGTGGCGGGTAGCGGGGAGCGGGCGGGGATGGCACATGGGGTAGAACCACGCAAAATACAGAAGTCACGAAAAATACAGAAGTCACAATAATCACACAACAGTAACAATCAGGGCAACAGAATACTACCGGGTACGGCGGAGCTGACACAGGGGGGAGAACGATGACAGTGTAAGAACGTCACCAAAACAGCAATTCAGGCAGCAGAGAACGGCAGACCTGCGGGGCAGAGGGCACAGCGAGGCTGCGAGCAGCAGCGAGGGGTGAGAGGCACAGACACAGCTGTTGGCCGTGCGGCGCGGGGGTGTCCTGCGGTGTGTGGCCATGACTCCCAACAGTGCCTAACAGTATGGGGGGGTGGGGGGGTGGCCATGACTCCCAGAAGTGACTAACAGTATGGGGGTGGTGTGGGGGGTGTGGCCATGACTCCCAGCAGTGCCTAACAGCATGGGAGTGGTGTGGGGGGTGTTGCCATGACTCCCAGCAGTGCCTAACAGTATGGGGGTGGTGTGGGAGTGTGTGGCCACGACTCCCAGCAGTGCCTAACAGTATGGGGGTGGTGTGGGGGGTTGTTGCCATGACTCCCAGCAGTGCCTAACAGTATGGGTGTTGGGGGTGTGTGGCCATGACTCCCAGCAGTGCCTAACAGTATGGGGGGGGTGGCCATGACTACCAGCAGTGCCTAACAGTATGGGGTGGGGGGTGGCCATGACTCCCAGCAGTGCCTAACAGCATGGGGGTGGTGTGGGGGGGGTGTTGCCATGACTCCCACCAGTGCCTAACAGTATAGGGGTGTCCATGACTCCCATCAGTGCCTAACAGTATAGGTGGGGTGGGGGGGGTGGCCATGACTCCCAGCAGTGCCTAACAGTATGGGGGTGGTGTGGGGGGGTGTGGCCATGACTCCCAGCAGTGCCTAACAGTATGGGGGGGTGGCCATGACTCCCATCAGTGCCTAACAGTATGGGGTATGTGGCCATGACTCCCAGCAGTGCCTAACAGTATGGGAGGTCGGGGTGTGTGGCCATGATTCCCAGCAGTGCCTAACAGTATGGGGGTGGTGTGGGGGTGTGTGGCCTTGACTCCCAGCAGAGCTTAACAGTATGGGGGTGGTGTGGGGGTGTGGTCATGACTCCCAGCAGTGCCTAACAGTATGGGGGGTCGGGGTGTGTGGCCATGACTCCTAGCAGTGCCTAACAGTATGGGGGTGGTGTGGGGGGTGTGGCCATGACTCCCAGCAGTGCCTAACAGTATGGGGGTGGTGTGGGGGGGTGTTTTTTTCTAGGAAAAGTGGGGCCCCTGCCTAATAGGATGAACCCTAGCAAGGTAAAGTATTTTTTAGAAAATGGAGCGTGCACACCGGGTTATGTGTACTGATAATTCATGAGTAACTTAGACATGCATATTATAATAAATCATTCTCCACCCATGGAATTCTGATCAAGGTTATTTATTTTTCATATATATTTGATATTTATTCTTTGTTGTTTTGTTTGTTTCTTTTCCTTTTTTTTCCCTTATTTATCTATTTTTTACATATATATACTCTTACTTATTTTGTTACAAAAGACATTTTTACATACAAAACATTAGGATGGTTTCACATAAAAACTGTTTTTTAAAACAGACATCATCACTGTTTAAGACTTAATGTAAAAGCAGAATTAATTCCTTCAACGCGTTTCGGCCGTTCGCCTTCCTCAGGAAATCTGCCTTGTTCTTTGTTATAATAACCGTGGTTAAAATGATGAGAAAGTAATACTTTAGTATTTATCTTATGCACAGATTTATTTAATTCTCATGTCTAGCTGCTTACTTCATTCTGTTGTATCACTATAAATGATTATATCCTTATCTGTTACATTTGTGCAAACCCCTAAGTGATCGGTAAGCCCTCACTGGCTAGGCGCTGTCATATCTACATACTTATGCATTTATTTACACACCATGTACATACTTTTCATCTGTTTCATCTTATATGTATTGTTCTGTACAATATTTACATCTATGTCAGATTTACTTTTTGACTCTTTAGACATCATAATTTTGCCTATTACTTGCAGATGGGAGCTTCAAGGGTAGAAAACAAGACTCATAGGGTGTTTAAGGGGCCCGTGATAAATAACCCAAATGGGAGAGAATGTTTCTCTTGAAACTTGTTTCCCGTTGTTCCTACTAGTACCGATAGTAGCATTCTAGTACCTTATTTGTTGGAGCGTCGAGGCTTCTAATAGATTTTTTTCTACACTTAATAATAATAAGCTTATAGAGCGCTCAGTAACGCCATCACGGCGTGTCCCCGCGCTAAGCTACCAGTGAAACCAGCCTAGAACACCCAGACTCTATGCAGTGTATAGGTGAGTTTTGAGCAGAGCCCTGAACCGCAGTTCATTGCCCTCCAGTCGCAGCACAGGAGGTAATTTGTTCCAATTTTGAGCTGCTAGTAACGCGAAGGAACGTCCACCTATTCTCGCCTTCCTGATCCTGGGGACTGTCAGCAAACCGGTCCCCTCTGAACGGAGGGTCCTGGTAGGCTCATATCGGCTGACTAGCTCCTTCAGATATGTTGGTGACTTGTCCCAGACAATCCGGTGGCAAAAAAGGAGGCACTTAAATAGCACACGCTTCTTCACCGGCAGCCAATGAAGCGCATCCAGCGCCAGTTTCGAGCTAGCTCTCCTGGGTCTTCTTAACACCAGTCTGGCGGCGGAGTTCTGGATGACTTGTAGGCGACCTATGCTGCCCTCGGTTGCCCCAAGGAACAGAATGTTGCCATAATCTAACCGCGAGGTCACCAGTGCCTGCGTTAGTGTTCTTCTGGCCGATAAAGGGAGGAGGTCTAAGGTTTTGTTTAGGGTCTTTAGGACTCCAAAACATTTGCCCACAAGGCGCCTTAAGTGGCCTTCGTAAGAGAGCGAGGGGTTCATCCAAATTCCCAGATTCTTAGCCTCCTGACATGGTATGGGGGTAGGGCCCAGGCATGACGGCCACCACTCATCCGACCATTTTTCGCTTTTTCCCCCTACCACCAGCACCTCTGTTTTGGAGCCATTGAGTTTTAGACAATGGGCATCCATCCACTCTGCTAGTGCCTGCATACATGATTTAAAGTTTTTAGGGGTGTTGGTGGTACTCTGAGATAGGGAGATCAGCAGCTGAGTGTCGTCAGCGTACGACACTAATTCCACCCCAAAAGAGTGTACAACTTTCGCCAGGGAGGCCATGTATAAATTAAAAAGAGTGGGGCTCAAAGCCGAGCCCCGAGGCACTCCCTGGTCTAGTGACATCTCCCCTGAGCGGCATGTCCCCTGCTGAACCTGGAAACATCTCTCATCTGTACAAGATTTATCAGGGGACCAGTTCTTTGTTTCTGAAAGGGGGGAGATATGTCTATTAACATCTTTCTCTTACGTAAAGATTATTTTATTTCTATCCCGCTACCCGGATTACCTTGAATGATGGTTATCTTTAATAGTACTTGGCTGTCTATCCGTCTTGTTCCCCAGGTGGCAAAAATGCTTCTTTTATATCACAACCGGTGCTAAGAATATCAGTGTTATTACCTACATTGAAGGACACAAGAACATCGTTTTCTATTTAGATATTTGGGTGTCAGCGCTCATTGTATCTATTGTATGGATCTTGCGTCAATTACCTGCAGATAGTTAGTTAGCTCCGCTAAGTTTGTCGCCTTATTCAGTTTAGCCGGTTCTGAAGTCCGGATGACCGAGTTGTTTCTGTTTTGTTGGTCTGTACTCAAGATAGCAATAATTTATGACCTATGACAAAAGGCACAGGGACACCGTTTTAATTTAGTTTCCAACTATTTATAGGTATGCTAACCACTGATTAGAATGGCGCAACCCTTACCTGAGGCAGATCTTCAGAGTCTTTTAATCTTAATATTATGGCCGACTCCAAGGTATAACTTTTTGATAGCCCCTGCTGTAGTTTCTTTACGTTTTGCTTTATATCTTAAAGGGGGGGGAAAGAGAGTATGTACTCAGTTGTTTATCTCAGTTATCTCGTTAAGAAATATATTATTAGCGTCTCTGTCTATTAGGGTGCGCGTGACTCACCTGATGTATTTTCTGTTGAGCCCTTCGATGTGCCACCGGATCGGGTCTAACAGCCGCTCATCTTACGGAGCCTTTTCATAACAGACCATCTGGCGCCATAATTACGTCAGTGACGCGCCCTCTCGCGAGATTACGCGTTGGTGTAATACTGCCCGTTCTGTTTACCTGTGATTTCTCTGCTAATGGAGCCGCCATTTTATCCTAGTTCCTCTGGCACTAGATTTATGTGCTGGCTCATTGTAGATTGTGAAACATGATCACTACGTCTACTGTAACCACCTGTTATTATGTTATGATGGTTATTTTGATGAGCCGATTTGAAGTGTTTAATGTGGATCTCTTCTTATTATAGCGGCGACGAGAGATGTTTTACAAAAATTAAACTATCTATGATTTGCGTTCTACATCTTAAATATTCGATCAGTTTATCTTATTTGGAAGGTTAGCATTCACATTGTTATATGTGGAAGTGAATAGAAGGGCAACAAAGGGATACTTATTAAGGGAGATTACTGCCATCTGCAGGCAATGTTTGGCATCTACAGTGTTACATCTGAAATCTAATGTACATTTTATGCTGTTATGGCTCTGTATCTGATCGAGGCACACATGTCCTGTAATCATACTCTCCCCCATCTGACTGCTTCTTCTTTTTATTTCATGTTGTTGGCTACACACCTATCATAAGATGGCTTGCTCCCATGGGATTTCAGCATTAAGTCCACTAATAGCTGTCCCCAAAACAAAAATCCAATATACTTCTCTCAGTTTGCGTATTTTTTCTTGATCACATCCTGCTCTTGGGTGTATTCTCTCTAGAATATACCATGTTATATCATCCGGTGTGTGATCTTCTTCTACAAAATGACTGACCATAGGGGCAGCCAATTTTCTTGTTCTTATAGCTGACCTATGCTCAGTCAATCTGACGTTGAGGGCTCTACCTGTTTGCCCTACGTAGCCTTTACCGCAGGGGCAAATGATGAGGTAGACTACATTTGTACTTCTGCAGTTGTTAAGGTTAGCAGGTTGTATTAATTGCTTGTTGAAAGTTAAGCTTGTCCCCTCTATGGCCGATCTGCAAGATTTGCAAGTGGAGCATTTGTAGTTACCTACTACCGGTTCCAGATTTGTCAATGATTGTTGCTTAGGGTCAGTTTTGGTTGCCATTCTAGATCTTACTATATGGTCTTTCAGTGTTTTATTTCTTTTATACGCAAAAATGGGTTTAGGCAGTCTATCTTGTTTGGGGACATTTGCATTTAGTATGTGCCAATTAGCACTTACTGTCTGTCTGATTCTTTCGTTAATGCTTGAATGCTTTGTGACGAATACTAGCTGGGGAGTATTTTTCTCCATTTTGGGTTGTAATAGTATTTGACGGTCAAAGAACCGAGCTCTTTTAAATGAGTCTCTTATCAGTTTCTTGGGATACCCTCTGGACAAAATGTTTTCTTTCATTGTTATGGCTCTAGTGTCATAGTCCTGTATGTTGGTGCAATTGCGTCTTAGCCTTAAAAATTCTCCAAATGGCACGCAATTTTTTTGGATTGTTGGATGAAAACTATCATAGTGAAGCAACGTGTTTTTTGAAGTGGGCTTAACGAACAGGTCTACTATTAATGACTGATCTTGATAGGTTACCTGCTCTCTGCTCGTGTGGTATGTGAATTTGATATTATTGTCACATAAATTTATCCATTGTAAGTATTCATCTAGCGTGTCGTCATTATCAAGCCAGATGAAGAACACATCGTCTATATATCTGGCCCAGTTACATACAGACTCAAAGAATGGGGTTACTTCATTGAATACAAATTGTGCTTCGAAATGAGCCATGTAAATGTTGGCAATTGTTGGGGCGCAAGAAGCCCCCATACTGACTCCTTGTTGCTGTTTGTATAGCTTGCCATTGAATTCGAACACATTATCATTGAGCACAATATTCAAGCATTCTAGCAGAAAAACACTTGGGCACTGGATCTGGTACTTCTGTATAAACCAATGTGTGGCTGTTAATGCTCCTGCTATTGGGATGTTGCTATACAGAGCTACAATGTCCATTGTAACTAGAATGTTAGCCGTATTACAGAATGGTACATTCTCCACAAGGTTTATAATTTGTCTGGTGTCCTTCACATGTCCTGGGATGTTTGCTACATGTGGGCACAAGATTGTATCTATGTATTTGGCCAGGGGTTCGGTTACTGAACCTATGGTTGTTACAATGGGTCTTAGAGGCGGATCTCGTGTATCTTTATGAACCTTGGGGATGCCATAGATGCTTGCTAGTCTTGGCTTTTCCACATTTAGGTATTCACTTTCTTTGTCACATATTTCACAGTTTCTGAGCGCTTGATTGGTCACTTTTCTGATTTTCTTTTTTGTCTCACTAGTCGGATCTTTGGTTATTTGGGCATAAAAATGCTGATCGCTCAACATTTCTTCCATTTTCGCTTTATATTGTGCCGTTTCGTAGACCACTATGCCTCCCCCTTTGTCACATGCTTTCACTGTGATATTTTGATCTTTTTTAATCATATTCATTGCTTCATATTGGTTTTTGGTGAGGTTAAACTGTGGTCTAGGGGCATAGTTGGCGATATCTGTAAACTTTTCGTTCATAATCTGCTCAAAGATTGCTACCTGAGGTGGCACTTGTTCTAAGGTAGGTGTGAAGACAGACTTGGGTTTCAGGCCTGACAAGTTAGATGGTTCTGGGTCTAGATCTTTGCTTAGGAAAAAGAATTGTAATCTTATTTTTCTGAGAAACGTTTGTAGATCTCTAAATAAATCACATTTATTTAGTCCTGAGTGTGGGGCAAATGAAAGACCCTTAGATAGTACTGTGATAGTATTAGGTGGAAGAGTTCGTGATGTCAAATTAAAGATGGGTAATTGATCTAGTTCCTCCAATACCGGTTGTTCCTTGTTTCTAGGTATTGGTCGTATCCCATCTCTTGATGTGCCGGGTACTGATATTCCTGTGGTGGAGGATTCTGAAATGTTTGATGATATTGTGGTCTCCAATTCGAGCGTCTTGGTGGGCGTTGTCCTAAAAAAGGCCGTCTACCTTGGTATCTAGAGTTAGGCCTGCCCCGTTGGTATCCTCCATCATATGAGACACCATCACTGTCTGTACCTGAGGACTCTGAGAACGTGTTCACCCTTTTTCCGTATCTGTTTTGTCTGTATCCCCAGTTCTCTGCCCCATTATCTTTATTAGTATAGGGGGGTGTTGCCATGACTCCCACCAGTGCCTAACAGTATAGGGGTGGCCATGACTCCCATCAGTGCCTAACAGTATAGGGGGGGGGTGGCCATGACTCCCAGCAGTGCCTAACAGTATGGGGTGGTGTGGGGGGGTGTGGCCATGACTCCCAGCAGTGCCTAACAGTATGGGGAGGTGGCCATGACTCCCATCAGTGCCTAACAGTATGGGGTGTGTGGCCATGACTCCCAGCAGTGCCTAACAGTATGGGGGTGGTGTGGGGGGTGTGGCCATGACTCCCATGTTATGTTATGTTATGTTATGTTATGTTATGTTAAGGGGTGCTTGTAGAGCGCACTGTCACCATGGGTTTCCTGGCGCTGATCAGATGCTGAGGGGGCAGAGGGACTTAGCTGGGTTGTGGGAAGAGCCAGGTTTTTAGAGATTTGCGGAATTGAAGAAGGGAGTTGGAAACTTTGACAGGGGAAGGAAGGGAATTCCAGAATTTGGGGGCCAGGTATGCAAATCTCCGGCCTCCAGATCTGCAGAGCTTAATAGAGGGAACAACCAAGAGGTGGAGGTTAGATGATCTGAGATTGCGTGAGGGACAGTAGGGCCTAACAAGGGATTTCAGGAAAGCGGGGCAGGGACCAGTTAAAGATTTGAAGGTGAGGCAGCCGATCTTAAAGGCTGCCCTCGAAATGACAGGGAGCCAGTGCAGTTTGGTAAGGAGGGGTTTGGCAGATTGCCATTTCGGGATCCCGAAGGCCAGTCTCGCAGCTTGGTTTTGAACAATTTGCAGTCTGAGGAGGGATGATTTGGGCAGACCGTGGTAGATGGATTTCGAAAAATCCAAGCGGGAAAGGACAAGGGCCATGATGACTTGCAGCAAGGCTTCAGGTGTAAGAAGATAAGCCACCTTCCTGATCCTACGCAATTGGTGCATGCAGGAGGAGACCACCGTCCCCGCCTGGGGCCCCAGGGAGAGCCCGGAGTCAATAGTGACCCCGAGACTTTTCACCGAGGCCACTGGGGTGGGGGGGGGGCAAGTGCTGCCGGCCAGAAGTGTGGACCCCAGTGGGCAGAGCTCCTGCCAGGGAGAAGGAGCTCCGTCTTCCCGGGGTTCAGTTTAAGTTGGTTCTGGCACATCCACTGGAGGATATGGGACATAGCTGCCTGGAAATTAGGGATAGCAGAGGGGGAGTTAAGAGAAAAGATGAGTTGCAGGTCGTCCGCGTAGTTGAAGACGGTGACGTCCCACTGCCTCAGAGAAAAAAGAAAGGGTCGAAGATAGAGGTTGAAGAGAAGAGGGGATAAAGAGGAGCCCTGGGGGACCCCACAGGGCGAGTGCTCCCTGGGAGCCCTGAAGGTGTCCAAGCTGAGGGTCTGAGACCTCCCGGTCAGGAAGGATTTGACCCATGCCAGCACCAGGCCCTGGATGCTGGCCTGCTCGACACGGTGGAGAAGGATGTTATGGTCCACCGTGTCGAAAGCGGCCGACAGATCTAGTAACACCAGGGCCTGGGGGGTGCCCTTGTCAGCGCCGTCTCTCAGAGCATCCAACACGGCCAAGATCACAGCCTCCGTAGAGTGGCCGGGTCTAAAGCCGGCCTGGTTGGCCTCGAGAAAGTTGGAGCTCTCGATGAACTGTGAAAGACAGGCGGTGACGTGGGCTTCCAGGATTTTAGAAAAGAAGGGCAAGAGGGAGATAGGGCGATAGTTCGCCGGGACAGCGGGGTCAGCTCCAGGCTTCTTCAATAGAGGTACCAAAACGGCCTCCTTAAAAGAGCTGGGCACCGCACCGGAGGAGAGAGAAGAGTTCAGCAGAGCAAGGATACAGTCGGGTAAAGAGTGGCAGATGTCCCTGAGTATGGAAGGTGGGCAGCGGTCATCTGAAGATCCAGACTTGATGCGGACGGCCAGAGTGGCCAGGGATACGGGATCTAAAAGAGGAAACTGCGTGAGGGAGAGAGCATTTTGAGGGGAAGAGACAAAATCAGCGCCAGGGAAGGTGACCAGGATGGTGTCCTTAATCAAAACAATTTTCTGTATAAAAAAGGTGCTAAGCGCATTGCAGGATTCCTGTGTGGGGGCCTGAGTCAGGAGCGTCCTGGGGTCAGAGGTGAATTCGTCGAGGACTTTAAAGATTTCCTTCAACTTACAAGGGGCTAATAAAATTCTCTCTGAGGCATAGGCTTTTTTAGCTGCAGAGATAGCTATTTTATACTTGTTGCTGGCCGCCACATAGGTATCTCTGCTAGATGAGCAGTAGTCCCTCCTCCATTTACACTCTAATTGGCGGAGTTCCAGATGGAGGGCTTTGAGTTGGGGGTTGAACCATTTGTGGGAGTTGCTATGTTGGGATCGGGGGAACTTGGTTAAGGGGGCAAAGATATCGCTAGCTAACGTGAGCCAGTCAGAGATGTAGCCATCTAGCTCATCGGTACCGATATCGTTGGGGAGGAGGGGGCGGGTTTGTGACAAATGGGATAGCAAATTAGAGGAGTCAACGGCCCGCCACTTGCGGGCGGTGCCGCTCTCCCGCTGGGGGATCCTGATCTGACCGACAGCCGTGATTGTGGTGTCAATCAGGAAATGGTCAGACCACGCACACGGTGTGGTGAGCGGGCAGGAGGACTTGACCCCGTGAACCCAGATATGGTCAAGAAAGTGACCGCCACTGTGAGTGGGGGACTTAAGTAATTGAGTAAAGTTCATGCTAGAGAGAGCTTCGAACAGTTCAGTGGCATGGGGACCAGCGTCCTTGTGATGGAACCAGTAATTGAAGTCGCCAACAATGGCTATGCGAGGGGAGGAGGTAGCGAGAGTAGCAAGCTGTTCAATAAAAGATGAAGGGAAAAAAGGCATTGGGTGAGGGGGGCGATAGAGTACCATAAGGGTGACTGCACCCACCTCAGTCCCGAGACTGAGAACCAGGTTATCCACTTCAGGGAGAGTCATGGAAGCGGTGACAATGATCTTTAGATTCTTGCGTATTACCGCTGCCACCCCTCCCCCGGATCGGCCCCCCGGGCGGTTGGTATTCAGCAGATAATAATCTGGGGGTAATGCTGCCAGGATGTCAGGGAGGGAGTCGTCAGTGAGCCAGGTCTCAGATAATAAGAGAACGTCTGGCCTCTCAGTCATAAGTAAATGAAAAATGTCAGTTTGATGTCTGACGAGAGAGCGAGTGTTTAAATATAATAAGCGGATCTGTGACTCAGCAAGGGCAGGTGAAGTGGATGGTCGGTCCGGCCCCAGATGGGGGGGGGAGTTTCCGGCAATGCCAAGTGACAAGATCCGAGCCCAAATATCGGGCGATAGAGGACTGGCAGACGGTTGTAGGCTCATGAGGGCAGAGAGGGAGTAAGAAATAGCAGTGGCAGCATCCCTGGCCCCTGGGCCCGTCCGGCCGCAGACGGGCGCAGACGGGCTGGACTTAGGCGCGACTTCGGCGCGCTGACGGCGTGCCCGCTGCGCCCGTCCGCTGCGCTCCCTGTAGAGGGGCGTCATTTTATAGGGCTGAGGTCGTGAGGGGCTGAGCGCTGCACCGCTCACCTACTCACCCTCCTCACCCAAGATGGCGGCCAACAGCGCGTCCCGGCGGGAATTAATCTCCTGCGAGGACGGCTGTAGATGATAGGGCAGCGGACAGCAGATGCGAAGAACAATACTGCCAACAGAGGTGGACCCTGCACAACAAAAAAGTTAAGCATCAACAAATGTAATTAAAAGTTTTAAAATAATGCGCGAAGGGCGCAGAACACAGTGCGAGTCGGGCGAGTGGCTAGGATCCCACTGACCGGCTCGAGGCGTCCAATCAATAGTGAGTTGTGGCCCAAAGATTTTTATAGGGCTGAGGTCAATCTGAGGCTGAGGGCCCATCAATGCCTAACAGTATGAGGGGGTGGTGCCATGACTTCCAGCAGTGCCTAACAGTATAAGGGGGTGGGTGGGGTGTTGCCATGACTCCCAGCAGTGCCTAACAGTATAGGGGGGTGGCCATGACTCCCATCAGTGCCTAACAGTATGGGGTGTGTGGCCATGACTCCCAGCAGTGCCTAACAGAATGGGGGTTGGGGTGGGATTGTGTGGCCATGATCACAGCAGTGCCTAACAGTATGGTGGTAGGTACAAGGGGAGTGCCAGAAGGCTGCAAGGGGGAGGGTGAGAGGGTGCAAGGTGTAGGGTAGGAGGCTGCACTCAACCCATATGGCCCAGGTACACACCCATGCACCGTGCTCAATGCACAGGGAGTGGAAAGTACTGACAAGATAGCTGACACTGGGCCCTGGTGTAGGCAGCACAAGGGCCTCCTGTGACCAGTGCAAACACTACCACCAGGACAAGGTCAGATATCCTGCAAAGGAACTCACAATCACTATCATGGCAGCATGCTTCATGGGGGGACAGACACACCACAAGGGACGCCCACTTGCAAATCACACTCAAACTCCTAGCATGGCGGGTGACTCACACCCCTTACAGGAACTGAGCCCCGGGGGACAGGCAATGGAGTGCACCACTGTCACAATCGTCATGTAACACAACATAAATAATACTGATCTGATGACGCATCCAAGCAAAAAAAGCACAGTGCTGAATCACAAGATCACAAGTCCATTGTGCCACTCACACAATGCGGTTGCCACAGCTTTGAGACGCTGTGGATGCACTGACTCAAGTAGCACCATGGACCTGGGTATTGACAAGGTAATGCATCTTGGAGAAGTGCCACGTTCTAAAGCCCTCTGCCAGAAGTAGGTGTACTGGTCCTGGGGGGTTGGCAGTGGGTGGCAGTCACGGCACTGCAACACCTCTCAAAAGTTGCTGAATGAAATCTGCAAAATTCCACTCATTCTACATCATAAACATGCTGCATTACAACCCTGTGCATGCTTGAACCAGGCATTAGGATTGACGCTGCATTGTGCAGATTGGGCCACACAAAGCACAGCTGGATCTGTGTGGTGCTGGCGACACAAGCCACAGCAATGGCTGTGCCAGTCATCGTAAACAGTACCCAACATGTCAAGCACCCCTGAGCACATGCCAATCTCATCCCACAATATACCCATACACAAGTGAACCATTACAACAATCCAAAGCAGGTGGAACAGTGATAACAACAATGGATATCAAAATTGGATGTTGCATGATAGTGCATTAACAGTGTTTGTCTCTCACACCCACAGGGGAACATGTGGAAACCACCCCCAACCAGGGGGAGATGGATCCCAGGCCCAGGATCAGCACGGCCCTGACCCCACCGACAGCGTTGCCTCTCAACACACTCTGGATGACCCCAACCAACCTGGCCCCTCTGGTTCCCAAACCCGTGCAGCAGCTGGAACAGATACATCTGTGCCAACCATCACACCCATTCCCACCACATCCCAGCAGACAGCTCGGAACCCTGCCCAAAATCCACAACGGAGCCAGTCTGACAATGAGGGACAAGGTTCGCCGGGCACCCACAAGGTGGCAGATGACACCACCACTGCCAGCACTCATGGGTCCCGTCGACCTGATGTGCCCACAAACGCAGGCCGGGCTCGTGTGGCCAGGGGTGGTGGGAGTGACTCTCCAATATAAAACAGAGATTCCCTTGAACAAGGTCATGTACATAAGCACCATAAGTGGAAAAAAGCAATAACTACAACAAGTAAATCTAGAGTAAAAAACTGACAAAATGTATTGCATACAGTAGAATTAAGAAAGCAGAAAACATAGTAAGCTGCTTGACATACGTTAAAATAATTATAATAATAAAATAACAATCCCACATTCAATATTTACCAGCAATATTGCTAAAAACAGACAGAAAAATAGTAAGACATACAATTTGTGCAATACAAGGTGTGTGTTCTGATATTCTTTTTAAGGCACCGGTGTTATGCACTTTAAGATTGTACTGTGTCAACAACAGTGTCTGAGCCTCGAATCACACTGTACTAGGGCGTCAACGCGTTTCGGTGGTTTGTTGAAATTCTATCCACCTTTATCAAGACAAAGAATCAGTTTCTGTCGTAGTGTACATATGTTCCTAAAAATGGATACACAGTGGAATTAATATCATGGCAATCAACTCGTTATTAAAGTAATCCTATTTACATTCTAACAAAGACTACTGTTATTCACATTGATTGGCAAATATTCACTATACGTCTCTAGATACAGAATTTCATGACATCATAGGAGACTGAACATGTACTGTACATTATGCCATTCAAATCTAACACAGGTTCTAGCAAAGAATCTATCATTTATATTGGTTTACAAACATTCTGTGTTAGCCTCTAGGGGTGACCTGCCGACATCGTGGAAGACCGGACATGTCTATTTTTTATTCCATTTGCATCTAAAGCCAGATTTTACAGAATACATAGGGGCAGTTGTATATTATTTGGATTACCTGCCCACTATCATGTCCTGTTATGGTAATAGGGGTGTATTGCCCTTATCACCCTTCGCGAACAGGGTTATTTGGGGTATCTATTTCATAGTGCTGTTTGTTCCCTGACTCTTTACCTAGCCAGTCTAATGGTTAAAACTTGTTATCCTTCCCGCCTTAGATAAGTGGGCTTGTATCCCAGATACTGAGTCTAATTGCTTGCATTCAAAGGTGTCAATGACCCATTAGTTGGTGTAGGTTTAACATTGATGCAGAGGGATAACTTTCATAAAGAAGAAAAACGTAAACATGTAATTTTACCTGTTAGGTACGAAGGACCAATCTATAGTGATAGTGCAGCCGTCCTCTGTAATGACGTTATTACTCAAACCGCGGATGTTCATGAACAATTTTCAAGCTTGGTCTATATTAATGTTCCTAGTGGGGAAATACACATAGCAGTGAGCAAGGGGGGGCAAATTACCTTGTACCTGTGTTAAGGCTAATGTATCCTACACTAATGTTTGAGTTATACATGTCAGGTTTAAATTTACCTTATCCGTAAATTGTTAAAAATTTACAGCAGACTGAGCCGAGTTTGGTATGACATATGATTCCTTCTGTCCCTTCTGTAGTGGCTTCTATTTGTGCCTCGCTGATAAGTCTACCTGCAAATTACAATCATGAGATGATTTTATTGCTGTAAATTCACTGTAATACATGCTATTATTCCTAACTTTTGCCTAGTGGATACTATATTGCCGTACCTGTTAAATTGGGTGGCAGTATAGTGCTGAACTTTCTTGGTACACAGCGCTTTACTTTCAATCGCGTTGTGTGGGACCAGAGGCGCCTAAGTCATGCCCCAGAGACGTGAGTATTCGTTCCCTGACAGGGGCGAGACAAGAAACAGATAGAAAAATGAGGCGTTTAGTAGGCGTCCTAAAAGATAGTAGAGCGAAAGTTTAGGTAGTCCGAATGAGCGTCTTGCTGGAACGCTTACCTCTACATCTACTGTCGGCTGCACGCTTCTCTGGTCGTAATCATTCAATGCAAACCTGGAAGTGGGACTCCGGGTTTAAAACATCTAAACTCGCTGTTCATTGGTTCAATTATTAACCAATGGGAGCTCTAGGTAACAAGTCTTGGAATTAGCATAGCAGAGCTCGAAATTCCTCATTCCTATTGGATGGGAGCACTGATGGTTGTAAAACATCTAAACTCGCTGTTCATTGGTTCAATTATTAACCAATGGGAGCTCTAGGTAACAAGTCTTGGAATTAGCATAGCAAAGCTCGAAATTCCTCATTCTCATTGGATGGGAGCACTGATGGTTGTGGGTTGCGGCGGGGACGCATTTTCCATATCGTTGCGTGAATTATCCCTCTTTTATGTTTTATTTAATGCTTCTCCCACAATTATTAGCCTCCTGTTATGTTATTTAGGGTAAAATGAAGGCCCAGTGCTATCTAAACTACATTATTATCTTTAACGGACACCCTCTGTACTGGTGGATGGTCCTGGTGCTTTTTATTTTATTTTTCAAAGAAAGGAAGGATACAGGGTCCCTGCTTCCTATTGGTCATAAGCCTAGGATAGTTGTATGGAACTGTGGAAATCGCGTTCCATTTCGTGAAATGAGGTGCTAATAGTTTTTTCTTATGTTATATTATGTTTTGGTTATGAACTTTAAGGTCGCCTAAAAGCGAGCACTATTTACTTGCCTGTATTATTTGCGAAATTAGAGTCGCCTATCGTCAAGGCCTGCTCGTGAGGGTCCCCCAAGGAAGGTGGGTCATCCACGGACAAGATGTTGAGAGGCATATGGCCGTGCACAACTCCCGGTCACCTGGTCTGGCATCTTGCCTTCGTATGCAACAGCATCACCGTATTGACTTTCTGACTCTCCCACATGGACTTGCTGGTTGCAGTGTGCCCAATGATGGCAAGCACTGTGGCCTGGACTCTGTTGACTCAACCTGTAAGGCATCAAATCTCCAGCTGTGTACTTTGGATTCCCCCCCCCCCCTTTTTGTACAGCACCTACTCACTTTTCACGCACAGGATCAGAAAATAAATGTAAATAACATAATACGCAGTGGTGGAGACGTTTTGTAGCCAGATGCAAAAACATATGTGTGGGGACATGAAAAAAATGCCAGAGTATTGAACAAACTGCATCCATCCACACACTGGGATCTGAGTCCGGTTGAGGACACACATAGGTCACAATATTCCAACAACTACATACATGGATAGCATTACACACCTGTGATGGTTACAAAATGCAGTAGGGGGGGTTGGCTTGCAATACTGCAATTACAGACAGGTACGGAAGAGTCACTTGGAGGTGTACAGATCAGGGGTAATATGTAGATGTCCACGGAGGGACTACCAGGATCTGTGTTCAGAGTTATGAGAACTCTCAGCTGCATGCAGTTGTACTGTGGATGTCAGGAATGGTGGCCAGGCCAAGGGTGGCAGGACGGACTGCGGGCAACAGGGTGCTGGATGGTAGACGTCCATATTAGTGTATTGGCCTGGGCCTGTAGAGTGCCTACTGAGTGTGGCTGAGGATTATGAAGGTGAACCTGCAGTTGACTGTGGGACTATTGTAGGTATCTCAGGTGGACGGTCATGTGGCAGTAGTAGGGGATGTTGAGGATGAGGTGTGTGCATGCACCCTGGAGTTGCACAAGTACTCCTGGAGTCTGTTACTTGTTCCTGTGTAGAGGTTATTGCTGTAGTTGGTCTGGCTGGTGTCGTTGATGGCGACCAGGCTGAACAGCACCTCGTCAACAGACATCGCCATAGCCATCCCAGAAGGCCATAAGATCTCCTGCCGACAACGCACCAACAGAGTGGGAGGAGGAATCGCCATCATCCACATGAACACTCCCAGAGTCACTACCAACACCAACGACACACTCCACACCGCCTAGCACATGCACTTACAGATCCACACTGACGCCAACAACACCCTCAGAGGAACACTCATCGACAGACCACCTGGACCACGACCACGATCCATCAACTCTATCCCTGACCTCGTCAGCACGCACCCCCTCGACTACATGGATTACATACTCCTTGGGGACATGAACTTCCAGCTTGAGAACAACAACAAGGCAAACTCCACTGCCATGATCGACAACCTGGTCAACCTCGGACTAAAACTACTCATGCCAACACCCACCCACACCGCTGGACAAACACAGGACCCCATCTTCTTGGCAACTTAACATGTCACCTTCAACCACACCACCGAACACCACTGGACAGGCCACAAATGCCTCCACTGCATCTTCAGTAAATCCACCACACCACCCCGCACACAGTACATGCCACGCCGCTGATGCTGCAAGGCCACCGTGGACTAACTGACCGCCACCCTCGCCCTGGGACCACCCGCTGACCACACCTACCCCGACTCTGCTGCCATCAACCTCAAACAGTGGATCAACAATTGCGCCGACACCCTCGCCACACTCAAGGCTTCCACCACCTATCACAACAACAAGATAGCTGCATGGTTCACTAAAGACCTCAGGACCTCCAAGTGCACCTGTTGGAAGCTGTAGAGCAGCTGGCTCCGCAACCAAACACCATACAGCTACACCGCACACTAGAGCGCCACAGGCAGACACCACCAACTCATCAGGACTAGCCAACAGGACAGCCTAGACAGCAACGCACACAACAGCTAACAGCACATCAACATCGTGATTGAACTCACAACTCCCACCTACAACACCAATGACATAGCACCATCACAAGACCTGTGTGACTCACTGTCCACCTTCTGACACCGTAAGATCATCGACATCCACAACAGCTTCCACTCCGCTACCCCCACACACAAATGAGTCCACCCTCCCTTAGACCAACACCCACAAAAATAACCTGACTGCCCGGTACTACGTCAGCGATGAAGACACCATCAGGACCATGGACTCCATCCACTCCGGATCCCCATCTGACACATGGCTTCTCAACATTTTAAACAATTCCAGCTAAGCCAGCGCACCTCTTCTTCCAAAAACAATCCACATCTCCTTCAAGACAGCTACCTTCAGTGGGAGCTGGGAGAATGCTGAGCTCAACTCTTAGTGAATATACAAAAAGCGGACCACAAATACATCAAGAACTTCAGGGCCATCTCCCCTTCACAGAAAAGGTCACATAGAGGATCGTCAACAGACTGCTGACCCGCTACCTCGAAGACAACAACATCATGGGACCATCCTCATCACCGTCAACAACGACATCAGCATCCTCATGGATAAAGGAGAAACAGCCGCCCTCATCCTTCTGGACCTATCACCAGCCTTCCACACGGTATGCCAAGACACCCTAACAGCATGCATCCATGACGCCGGAATCCTAGAGATTGCCCTGGCCTGGGCCACATCCTTCCTCTCCCGCAGGTCCCAGAGCGTCTGCCTCCCACAC
This sequence comes from Lissotriton vulgaris, assembly GCF_964263255.1. Taxonomy (NCBI): domain Eukaryota; kingdom Metazoa; phylum Chordata; class Amphibia; order Caudata; family Salamandridae; genus Lissotriton; species Lissotriton vulgaris. The sequence goes on along the minus strand of NC_141694.1, from coordinate 1,346,868,719 downwards.
TTCCATTCCAAGACCACTGTGACCATCCGCAGCGTCCCACAGGGCTCATCCCTCAGCCCGACGTTGATCAATATCCACATGGCACCACTCACCCATGTTGCACTACAACATAGCCTTAACATCATCTCCTACGCCAATTACACACAGCTGATCATATCCCTCACCAAAAAACCACACACTGCCAAAAGGAAACCTCCACAGACGAATGAAGGCTGTTGACAAATGGATGAAGGACAGCAGGCTGAAGCACAATTCTGACTAAACGGAGGATCTCATCCACGGCCCCAGCACCTCAGCCTGTGGCAGCTCCTTTTGGCCAACATCGCTAGGAACTGCCCCAGAACCCACCAACCACGCATGCAACCTGTGGGTCATCCTCAAATCCTCCCTCACCATGAACAAGCAGGACAACGCCATCTTATCTTCCTGCTTCAACACCCTCTGAATGCCCCGCAGGATCTTGAAATGGATCACCTCAAACACGTGAGAAACAGTCATCTGGGCCCTCTCCACGAGCTCACTGGATTACGGGAATGCCCCTTATGCAGCTACGACAACCAAACACATGAGATGGGTGCAACGCATCCAGAATGCCTCGTCACGTATGATCGTCGATTTCCCCAACACGGCCACATCTACCACACCTGAGAGGCCTTCACTGGCTCCCTGTCAACAACAGATTCGCCTCCAGACTCATCATCCACGTATACAAAGCTCCTAACCACGCAGGACCAGCATACCATAACAACGGACTCAGCTTCTACACACCCACCCGCATCCTCCGCTCTACAAACCTCGCACTTGCCACAGTCCCTCACTTCCAGAAAACCACAGTCAGTGACAGATCCTCCTCCTACCTTGCCTCAAAGACCTGGAACACACTCCCTTCAAGGCTACAACTGACCCAGGACCTGATGGCCTTCAGAAGACTTCACCAGACCTGGATTTTCGATCTGTAGCAGCCCACCCTAGCGCATTGAGACCCACACGGGTAGGTAGGGCACTCAAAACTTGAATAGATTGATTGTTTAATCGATGGCTTAGCCAAATTGTATGTGTAGGATTGGAGAGCTGTAGATGATAGTTACAAAGAGGGTGGTCAGGCTGTTGGTGTGATACCGGATGAGCAGATGTTTGACAATGCGGAGTGTGTCCTTGGTGTTGTATGTGACTCTGAGGGTGTACCTCGTTAAGTTTGACCAATCATAATCCTGGTTTTGTGAGTTGCCCCTGTGGGTTTTGGACTATCCGTCTGTGATGGCTATGTAGAAGTGGTTTTCTGATGTTGCATACTACCACGTTACAGTAATGAATGCGATGTGTGGTGCTGTTGTGTTGACGAGGTAACACAGTACGATGTGGTGCTGCTGGAAGTTGTGTGTGTGCTGTACTAGGCCCATAACCAGGTTGTACAAAGAGGCACTGTTATGTGGGGCTGAATTGTGTTGCCAGTATGAGTTGCACACAGAGGCTGAAAAGCTGTCATGGGTGTGTTTGTGGTAACGTGATACCAGGTAGATGATTGTCTGGTGTTCACTGTGTGGAGGGTGGCTGGAGCAAGAGTCTGTTGTGTCACATGAGTCAGGAAATGAGCTGAGCGTGTTGCAATGTGCTTGTTGCCGGTGCTGATGGACCTGCCTTTGTCATGGAGGTTGTGCAACAGAGGCACAGACAAGCTGCGGCATGCTTTAAGAATAGATGGATGGAGGATTATCTTGTAGGCGTGTGTGGTGCAGGATCTGGCCACTCGGTGCTGCGTTGTGGCTGGGGATGCAGCAGCAGGAATGAGTGAACACAGGACGGCAGAAGGGGTGTGACAACATGCTAAACAAGCACACAAATCCAAGGATTCTAGCAGGGCACAAAGTGACATGTGTATGTGAAGGCTGGAGTGTCTGGTCACCCATGGCTCACCGCGAGCTAAATATGTGAACAGTCGCCAAAGATCATGGGAACAGGATTAGGCAGCCTAAGGCCAAGCGGGGCACAGGGCACACAGCGTCAGCAGGTGTTGCCTGCACGTCGTGTGTAGCAAGCTAAACAACACATACACAACCATGTACGTCAGGCACTATATGGTACATTTGCCATTTTCAACAGCATGCATGTTGTCACTGTGCACGTAATCACATATGAACAATCATCGTAAACAATGCCATATTGAACGCATGCACACTGGCAAGAGATGTGCGTTGACAGCAATGAGGCACAATGTACTGTGGTAAACACACTTACTACACAATGGGATAACGTTGTTTGTGAGGCCATGCTGTATCAGCCAATGTACATGCCCAGTGGCATCGCTCTGAAGACAATAACAGTCATGCAATGATGTCACCTGTAATGCGGTTGAAAGATTCTCCACACGACTGCCAGGGACTGGCCGTACCTTTGATCATCAGAGTGGTGCGATGCTGAAAGGGTTCCATCTCCAAATAACCCCTTGGTCTGAGTACAAATGACTGACACAAAAGGGAGATCAGGCGAGGGAAGGAGAGGATGGGAACTGCATGGAGGGAGATCTGAAACAAAGTAAAACAAGCATAAGGATTCAATACTTTTGGCACAGAATCACAGAATACCTTTGGACCTACACTGTACCAGTCACACCTGTGAAGTGTAACCACTGCCACTGTACCCTATGTGTGATCACAATTATCAATGAGACTAGATCAGATGCTTGAACACCAACACATAAATAGGTAGTACAGGTTCTCACCTAAACAAAGCAAGTGTAACGCTCACAAGGCTGCTACTATGCAATTAGATCCATGCGGCCATCAAATATTTCACAGTGTATGAATGAGGGTCCTAATCTCAGAAAATGTAATGTATAGCAGTGCTACTGACACAAAGCCAACAATCCGTATTTAGCCCTGTGAATCTGTAAGGGCTATGACAGAAAAGTAGACATCACCCACAAGAACCGTTAGCAGCTCCTCCAATGAGGAAGGGAATGACTTAAACACAAGGAAGCCCCACAGGAGCCATTGGCTCTTGCAACTATGCCCCACTATGCTAAACATGACAAGCAGTTGGGACCAAACTCAACAGTGGGTAATGAGGAACAAAGTCACAAAAATAAGCCTACCGTGACCATGAGATGCTGCACGGCACAAGATAATCCTGTGAATTACCTCACTCTACTGGTGCCACGGAGTTTTAACATTTGCTACAGCCCAACGTAGTGACGACATCAGCGCAACATACCTGGCATCATGGGAATGGAAAGTTATCATCAACTCAAGGCTAGTGAAGCAGTGTTCTCCACCGGCACTGAGGTAACGACATGACAGTGACATGACATACTGCCACAAGGGGCAATGCATCCATGCAAACAGACTCACAGGACAGTTGACAGAACATATGGGACATACACTGGCCCACACCGACACAACATGGTTTTCTGGAAATCAAACTGTACTGGCCGACAAGGTTGAGTGGATGACTCGGACACATCCTGCTGCACACAGTGAGGCTGAAATTCTCCACGGAGCCTGTGTTTGTGATGTCACACACAATGGCAACCCGTGGTATCCGCAATGTGTCAGGGTCAGTGTTACCACACATTGATGCATTCACCAAAGTCAATACTAAATTACAGATGGCTGTCAAGAAAGGTGAGTGTCTTGTCATGGGAGTGGCGCAACATGAAATTTGATACATGGTATTGTGGCATGTATGTATGGGCCTACAACATGCACATGAACAGTTTCCACACATTTAAAAACCATACCAACAATAAACTGCCTGTTTGGAAATCCTTACCCAAACTGACATTTCCACATGTCCGTGCAGGGAATGCAAATTAATCCGACGTTGCTATCATCAAGAGGAATTGCAGGAGGACCAAGATGACATGAACAGACAACAGGCAGGGCGACCTAGAAAGGACAGGAACACAAGGGGTCACGTACTGAATATATTAATTCAGACATGGTCATGCACAAAACACTAACAATGTAGTACACTTGTACATTCAAAGTTCCCTCATTGTCGCTCATGTGTGTGGCATGACATCTGCACTTGTGTGACACTGCACCACAAACATCAAAGTGACATTATAGACAGTCTGCTTGTAACACAGTAAGCTACACATGTCACTCTATGGTAGTAGCATGAACACTATTTTACAGGTACTCACCGTTATGAGAAGAAGTTGCGTATGAGCTGACTCCGGATATCATCATCATCCTCCTCATTGCTAGCATCCTGGCCAAGGCCTTCATCCTAAACGGGTGGATGTTCCTCATCATCAGGATCCAGGATGAGTGCCACGTCCTTCTCCACTGCCATGTTGTGCAGCATGCAGCACACAATGAAGATGTTACAAACCTTGAGCGGGGCGTATGGTAGGGATACGCCTGTCTTGTCGAGACACATGAACCAGTTCTTCAGGAGTCCAAACGTACCCTCTATCACACGCCTGGTCTGCCTGTGTGCATTATTGTACCGCTGATCTGCAGCAGTTCTGGGGTTGCGTAGTGGAGTCATGAGCCACGGCATGTTTGGATATTCGGAGTCTCCTACAACAATACATCATGGCAATGAGTGTGTAATGAGAAGCCATGAGAGAGATAAATTACATTGAGACATACATGAGAAACAAGACATGCCCGATGGTTGCGCAGCTGCAGCATCATCTGTGGTACCCTGCTCCGCCTCATGATGAATGCATCGTGGCACGATCCTGGAAAATGTGCACAAAGATGGGAAATCATCATGTTAGCATGACACACCACTAGGGCATTTATGGAGTGGTAATGTTTCCTGTTGCGGAAGGCCTGCTCCTGAGCCTGTGGTGGCACCAGTCCAACATGTGTCCCATCAATGGACCAATTACATGTGGCATGTGTCCCAGGGCATAGAATTCACCCTTGACATCGGTCAACTCTTCTGGAGTAGGGAACTTAATGAATTCATCAATGTGCTCCAACATAGCAGCGAAGACATCACGTAGTACACGGCTGAACATGGTCTGGGACATCCCCCACCACGTACCTGTGGCAAAGAAATGTAGGGCGGCCATTACCTTTACCTTGGGTGTCAGCGCAGTTGGATACCTGTGTCGCGGTTGGAGATGTGGTTCCAGCCTGTCCGTCAACTTCTGAATCAACTCTCGAGTGAATCTGTAGCAGCGGATGCAATCACGTTCCCTCATGGCATCCAAGTAAGGCAACGGCCTTGGCAGAGGGGGTGCCCTGCACGACATGTTTGGGGAGAAAGGTGTACAACTATCAGCAAACAACAATTACAATGTACATAGCACAATCAACACTGCTTGAACACATCAAATGACAAATGATTCTGCCATGGCCAATGCATCATGGACACTTATGCCAGCTAGTTGGCACTCCTACAACAAAACTGATTCACCTGTTGTCTGTAAAATGGACATGACATGCACACAAATGTTCAGCTGGGCTGGTCTGAGTTAGCAGAACAATGTATCACGTCAGTGACACACGTCACGTGACCTGCATGAGAAGGTTGTCAACACATCCAGACAACTGACTGCAAGGAACACAGCCACGTCACATTTGCTATATATTTAACATTTCTGTGATATTGTGCCTGAGTTGTGCATTTGACAAAACTATACCACAGCCATCCTCAGAATGCAGATCTGTATGTCTGTGGACAAATGCTCGATGATGCCATCACACACATAAGCTGTAGAAATGCCCCTGTGGCATGGTGTGTGTACATGTGAGACACTTGCAATCATGACACAGACCCATCATAGATGCACCTAAAGAGGATTATGTTTACTGGATACAAACAGCATGTCCAATCTGTTACATGGCACACACATTACATTGTCACACGTGGTCATGCTGAGCGTCAATTGGTCAAGTGAGACAGTGCCCCTGTCCCTGGCATCATGTGACAGATGCCCGTACTGAAGAGTGTGACATCCCAGTGTTCATGTGAATAAGAACATGTTCATGATGTTACTCATGTGACAAGTGTCAAGGTAACGTGAACCACATAGTGGCCCATCCCAAATGTCATGTCTCCACAGCCCAGGTATGTGAGCAAAATATCCTAGGCCGTCTACTAAATAAGTGAACAATTAATTTGACCCAGTAGTGAAAGGAACAATCAAAAATAAAATTATATAAAAAATATGTTTTTAATTAGCATAGTACAAATCATATAGAAACTGAACAAAAGTCAGACTATATGATAAGGATAGACAAATGTCATAAAGCATACACAAACATCTACAATTGTTATAAAAATATATACATTACATATGAATTATACATAGTTCAATTAAAAATACATTCTGAATTGTAATTAATGCCTAGAGTGCTGGGAAACATAAAAACTCGACGCGCGTTTCGGCAGAAAACGCCTTCCTCAGGAGTCATAGACGGTAATCTGGAATTATATTTACAAGAAAGGGACAGGTATCAGATACAAATTTATACATTATGAACAAGCAAATATACTGAGAAATTTATTTCAGTGTTCTCCCAATATAACATTGATGGAACGAAGGTTAACATTACATATCTCTAACTAGAAAGTCCTCAACACTTGACCGGTCAGATCTACTAAGTTGTTCACTAGGTGTCATATAATGGACAGGTCTTTTCAAACAATTGTGCAGTACTTGAATGATAATATACAGTATAACCTGTGGCTATTCAATGCGAATTATTGTCCGCGCTGGCAAGGAATAGTTAAAACAAAACACTAAATGGTACATCCAGAATAGGCATATATCGGTACATTGATTTAGACTTACATTCAAAGCTGTATTTCATAGCAGTATGTCAAAACAGCTGATATCTTCATTTATGAATAAACAAAAAATCGCTTGATAGAAGTTTGTCCTGGTCAATAAAAAAACACACAAATATGTGTTATAATGTTTCTTATATACTATTTTCTCTTTAAACATAATGTGCCACACGAATACATGACATAACGGTAGAGCTTCACGTAAAAGAGGGTAAATGAGACCCACTAAATGTTAGTGTCTCTGAAAGCAAGGACATATGAGACTATGTATAGGTACTAAGTGGTCTAAGCGATCCACATAGCGAATAAACGTTAGATGGATTCGTATTAATATTATATAAGGCACAAAAAAGCAAACCTAATTCTTGTGAAGAGTATATCTGCAGGTGTATATAATATATTCTTCTCCCTCGCAAGTCATGGTCGATGATGTAAATGCTGCATCAAACTATTTAAAGAACAATATGGTTTAAATTTTGTGCATATCAAATCCTGATAGGACCATAGGTATAGGAATATTTCTGGCATCACAAATCGAATGATGTCTCTTTCCGAGACAATCAATAAAGCAATATATTCATTTATAAATAGTTGCCTTAAGGGCTAAAGGCATGTGTCACGGAAAGAGTAACCTGACCGCATGACTCTAGGTCGGATGTAGGAAAAGTGCATATACTACAGGATTACTGAGATAAATCACTGAATTGACGGAGAAAAAATCAGCAGTTGGAGACCTATGGGGTTCATAATATAATCTCCCAAATGATGTGCTATCCTGCTATTCTGTGCATATATATGTTATTGTATATTTACCTGATAATATATAAAGCTTTCTTTCTATGTTTCTTGATGAGATGAAGTTGGTAACGAATAAAATATATATATGTAGCAGCGAGATACTTAGTTTCAAGACATCGCCACACGTATCAGTCGTTGCGAATGTAACTACAAAACAGATGACATATCATTTACCTAGGTTATATTACAGTGGTTAGACAAATAGAAACCAAGCAGTACTCAAAAACTCCCGATACCTTGCTTAGTCTAGTTTGAATGTCTCAAAATTTGTGATGTACGATACACATCTGCGGGCGAAATCGGCTTATCCCAACGACAATCTCGTTGCTGAAGTTAAGTTGTGTTGCGTCTAGAGATAAACCATATAATATACTCTAGAATAATAAAGAAAAGTGCATCAAAAATGATGCAGCGCAACTTTATATAAAGGGCAGCAAATTAATTAACTGGCGTTCGCAGGTAAATCTAAACCCGCTCGGTGATTCTTACCTTGGAGAGATAAATGCTGGGCAGCAGGATGATGCTACCTCGGCGGTGTTGGCGCGGCGTCCCGTCCTCCACAGCGAAAAGTATTGCAGCCGAACGTAAACGCCCTATTTAAATCCCCGGGAAAGCGCGGGAAGTCAAAAGCTAATGCGGCCAAATAGTAAACAGCGGCAAAGGACTAATCGGCCGTCATCTAAGTATCGCAGACCACTCCAAGATGGCTCATATCTAGTGAGTCAGAGCGCAACTAACAGTGTAAATGAAAAATAAAAAAGTATAACCCCGTTCTAGGATAACGTGGACAGCAAAGGAATAAATGCCCGCATTTAAAATTAATTTAGAAAATCCATCGAGTACCACATTGAAGGGGGTAATTCACTGTGGAAAAAAGTTGTATTGGAATATATAGGTCTGAAGGGAAATTTATGAAAAAAGTGTTAAATATGTGCAAATTATAATTTAAATTATAAATTAAAACGGATAAAGAATATATTGGTTCCTTTTACTACTGGGTCAGATTAATTGTTCACTTATTTAGTAGACGGCCTAGGATATTTTGCTCACATACCTTGTTACCCTGCCCTAGGAGTCTGTACATTACTACTACCCAGGGGGTCCTTGTTTTTCTCACATGTCTCCACAGCCCATCACACATCAACTGTGCCACTAAATCACATGCCCTCTGCTATATAACTGTGTGCCACACCTAGGGCCTGCTCATGTAAGTATGCCATGCCAACACATACATGGACATCCTCATAATGACCCCACACCCACATCCCTGCCATGTGTTTTCCTGTTATCACTATAGTAATGGTGCCATGCATGAGCTTGTTGAACGCACTGTACACATGCATTCACTAGAGCGTGTGAAATACCCAGTACCCCAATAGTACTTGCGTGTGTACGGGTCATTTCACTGTTGCATTGTAGCCATACGCGAGCGGAGCGTACCCCAATAGTACGTGCATGTGTACGGGTCGTTTCACTATTGCATTGTAGCCATACGCGAGCGGAGCGTACCCCAATAGTACGTGCATGTGTACGGGTCGTTTCACTATTGCATTCGAGCCATACGCGAGCAGAGCGAGCCCCAATAGTACATGCGTTTTTACCCCGGTCGTTTCACTATTGCATTGTAGCCATACGCGAGTAGAGCGTACCCCAATAGTACGTGCGTGTGTACGGGTCGTTTCACTACTGCATTGTAGCCATACGTGAGCAGAGCGTACCCCAAAATTACGTGCATGTGTACGGGTCGTTTCACTATTGCATTGTAGCCATCCGCGAGCAGAGCGTACCCTAATAGTACGTGGGTGTGTACGGGTCGTTTCACTATTGCATTGTAGCCATACACTAGCAGAGCGTACCCCAATAGTACGAGCGTGTGTACAGGTCATTTCACTATTGCATTCGAGCCTTACCCGAGCGGAGCGTACCCAGCCATTGCGTGTGTGTGTGTGCGGGACGTTTCACTATTGAATAAGTAGCATTTATGACTGAAAAAGCACTGTACTTGTGTGGGGATTCCAGAAAATACATAGGGAACATCTAGGGGATGAGTAGAATGCCCAGAATGCAGGCTAGTTGTCAAGGGAACAGAGATTTGAGTGTGTTCTACAGGTGTTCGGGAAAATTCAGTTGGGCTAAACTATACAATGTTGCAAAATTTGTTGTGGTGCTCAAGCTCAGTTGTTAAACCATGCAAATGTGTGTCATGGCCTTATGTGTAATGGGATTGGAGGAAACATAGGATTCAAACCAATCTGGCCTATCACACTGTACTCCTGGACTGACAGCCCCTCAGCAGCACTGATTTAAGGCTGCACGTGGCTGTGAGAGGGCACTTGCCTGCACAACATTGGAGTGGACAACACTGCTGCTGTCACTGCATTCCCTGGACCCTGATTTTGCTGAGCATGGAGAGGGCACCTGCATTCAGTGAGGAGGAGAACAAAGCCCTGCTGGATGCCCTCCTGCAAAACTACAGCAAGCTGTATGGGAGACCAGGGGAGCAGGTGAGTGATGACTGCACTACCTTAGACTGTGCACCTGTTGTGTATGTGACACTACAGCCATTGTATATTTATGGAACTAAGATGCAATGTTGTTTGGAGTGAGTGCAGGGTGTGTACATTGTGGTATCTCCCATGCAGTGAATGATGTGGTTAAATTGTGTTTACTCCTCACCTGCATTGTGCTAACTGTGACATTCAATGCAATATGAATCACACTTTCTGCTGTGCCACACCTTGCATGTTTTTGGGGCATGATTTACTGAGGTGTAACAGTGTTTCCCCCAGAGTGACAGATGAATGTACTCACTGTTGATGATTGTTATTCATGACCTGTGTGGATGTTGGACAAATGCATGCTTTGAAGTCATGGACATTGAAGAGTGTGAATGTTCTTTGTCACATGGCGAATTGTGTATGTGATGTTTAGCAACACTGATGCATGACGTATGCCACAGCTGTACCCATCTGATGTGACAAGTATACAGTGCAGTGTGCATGACTTGGACAGTTACCATGAGGCCTGTGTCACATCTTCCAAAAGTGTGACATGTGCAAAGTGATGTTGTATACACTGTTGACAATGACAAGCAAATGATCTGTGTCAGGGTGTGCATGTGTGGTCTGCTGAGGGTTCTTAGGTGTAGTGGGATATGTGACAGCATGTCGCGTGCAGTCCGTCACCCTGAAGTAGCATATCTTGTTCAGTGTGTGCCATGCTCAGTGAGTGGTTTGCAGCCCTTATGGCATCTGTGGCCTTTCAAAGGCATGTAGTGCATTGGTGTTTGCTCACAGGCCACATTCACATGGACAATGATGCATGTCCGGTCAGCATCCTATACCCTGTTGTCATCGTCAATGTGGTGCAAGTGTGTGTCTTTGGGACATGGACCAGGTGTACTGATGTTGTTTCACTTTATCTTCCTGACAGGTATCTGCCTATGAGAAGGGGTAGATCTGGATGGACATAGCCAGGGCTGTCAGAAGTGAGGGGGGCCCTCGCCGAAGGATCCGTAACATCAGGAAGTGGTGGCAGGACATCCGGTGCTGGACCCGCCATATCGCCCGGGTCCAGCTGAAGCTTGAAGCTCCACGCCGGCATGGTGGCACCCGTCACCTCACCCCCCACATGCTCCGGGTCCTGGAAGTGATTTTCCCGGACCTCCATAGGCAGTTGCAGGAGGGACAGCAGCAAGGAGGGGGTAGGTACATGTCTGTTTTTTTGTCATGTGTGTCACATGCTACCTGCAGTGCTCTGAAGCCTGGTAACACTCCCACAGTTGGGGTGGTGTGGTCAGACAGGAACTTTATGCATTGTCATTTCAATGCCCCATATTCAGCAGATGCTCTTTTACATCCCTTCCCCTCCTCCACATTTGACCCCTGCTTTGGGTGTTTCTTTTTTGCGCATGTCCTCCTAGGGTGCAAGGTATTACTATGCATATTGCTTATGACATCATCATGTTGGAGGGAGGTCTGTGACACGTGTTGGTACCTTACCTGTTGCACGGCCTGTGCACTGTGTTTGCCCTTCATGATATTTTGGAACTGATCATGAGTCTCAACATGGAGTTCAGCACGGGTCTGCCTCAGTGGCCTTTGTTCTGGTATACTTTGTACTTCTCATGTGTTAGCTACATGTGCACACTGTCCATGTATACAAAATGTGGCTTGTGCATACTCACACTGGTCAGTGCGTGTGTGTATATTCACAAGAAATGTTGCAGGTTGTTTGGAACTAATATTGATGGGCAGCCACACAATATGACCTTGGCTTACTTGATATAGGTGCCCAGTTATTGATACCCAGATTATGGGTTTTCAGTACTTGAGCTGCATCACTCACATTGACGGAGTGTTTGGGGTGTTGTGCATTGGAGGTGTGATGGGCCTGCCTGTTTGGCCTTGTCAGTGGTGTGCTGTGTATGTTATTTCTGATGTGAACTTGTCACTATGCACTTAGCCTGTGCTGCTGGACAATGCAGTCATTGTTGGATTTACAGGCGATGTTATTGGCTTCCAGAGATGATTGTTCAACATCGTTTATTGCTACATGTATGGATTGCTGGTGCAACACAGTTTATTCTTGGTGTGCACACTACAGTATTCACATTTCCCATGTGGTTGCGGGTGTGTCAAGAATGCATCAATGTTTTTCACATTCACAATTGTAGGCACATTAGCTTTGTCTTTTTCTGGATTTTGGACATGTGTGCCACTTCAATTGACAGCCCGTGTGTGTTCTGTGCTAGAAACTGTATGGTGTGGTGATAGTTGCCCCTGTGAGGAGTGTCACTACAGTGTGTGGTGATGGAGGGAGCCTCTGTACCAGTCATATACTCACACCCAGTCAACCTCTCTGTTCCCCACTCTGCCCCCCAAGTTCAAACATGGTCATGTGCAAATCTGTCTGTCCATGTGCCTCATGGGAACAGTCCAGCCATAATTGTCAAGCCATGCCTTCCCTGGACTGGGAACAAGGTTCCTGGAACCACTTTCTGGCATTACAGCTGTCTTCAGCCATGCTTGTTTGTATATACATCTGTGTTTCACACAGGCCTGGCTGTAGACAGCTGTGATGCCAGTGAGAGGTGATGGAAAACTTGTTTCAGGTCCAGGGATGGCATCACATGGCAGTTCGGGCAGGACTGTTCCCATGTAGCACAGGGTCAAACAGATTTGAACATGACCATGTCTAGGCTTGGGAGGCAGAGTGGGCAACTGAACAGTGATTGGCCAACATCTATCCTGTTGACAGGCAGTGGTTCATCATTGTGACTCTCATACAAGCTGTGGCCTTGTCTGTTACTTGTATCTTTGTATACAATGAGCGTTGCGTGTATTACAATTGCGCATTACTGGACTTATATATGTGCAGCGTTACGTGGCATGTGACTCATGATGCATGCCATGATTAGAAATGTCCCCAAATGATTTGTTGCTGATATGTCTGATGTGTACAGGTGACTGATATATTTTTCATTTTCTCCTTGCCAACAGCATCATCACCAGAATCTGGAGGAGACACAGGAATGGACCGGACAGAGGGACCCAGCAACAGTGCCACCAGCTTTGAGGAGTCGGAGGGAGGCAGTGGCACAGAGGGTGAGAGGAGTCAGGCGGCCAGACCTCATGAGCGTGACACCTCATACCATGCGGACGGCTCAGATTCTGACTCCCAGGAGGAGGGGGAATATGCAGCTATGACACCTACAACAACTATGCCTGTCCTCTCCTCCTCCGGAACCATCTCCACCCTCCAAGTTGTTAGGGTCCCTAGGGTCCGTGCTACCCCTGTGTGTCTTTTGTCCCCGGCACCGCAGCCCCTGCACCTGTCTCCCCTGCTGACCTCAGTGCTGAGTCTGTGAACCTGCTCCGGCAGATCCAAGTTGGGCACACATCAATGCTGACTGTCCTCCATGGCCAAACACACATCATGACACAGTTGTTGTCATACATGGAGGGTATGTCATCAGCAATGTCTGGCCAAAGTCGGAGTTTGACAGCCATAAAGTATTCACTGTCGGCAGCACTGTCCATCCTGCAGCGTCAGCCCTCCCCACTCCATCAGTTTGCATGCAGACATTGTCCCACAGAGTGTCCCTTCCTCAGAGACACATGTGATGTTGACTACACAACAGAAACGTCATCACAACAATTGTGATGATGTTTCTGTTGATTCCCTATAGATTTGTACCTTCCCTTCGGCAATGGCCATGCCTGCTCACAAATGAATTCAGATAATTGGTCAGTGCTATCCATGCTACTCACTGTGCTTGGGTTTGTAGTATGTAGTAATGCCTTCAGGGAGACCATCATACTTTATCAGACTATGCATGACAATGTTATCAGCCTTGACGTTATGATTCAGATTGTACATTTTTAATCCTTGGACACACAAAATACATTTTGTTTCTTTGTATCTAGGGGATTTCTACCCTCTTACATCCATGAGGGAGTACATGTTGCACCACCTGGACATTCACATCATGTCCGGGATGTACATGACACTTTATTAGTCCATTTGTGCTTCATTTGTTTGGTGGTCTGTTACATGACTACACACTATTGAGTCATGATGGAGGGTTGTGTGCCAGCGAACTAGACGGGTGGATATACATGTGGGATCTGACAATACACCCACATGTAGTGTGTCACCCAGTGTGTGACAGGATACCATTCTCCATGGAGTAGGTCACTGCTGTGAGTGATGTGTTGATATGCAACTATCATGCGTGTTAGGGATTTACACATACAGGCATGTACTTGATGTATGATGTTGGACATGCACACCCCTATGACTAAGCAGTGCTGGGAGTCCTGTGCACCCACCCCCTATACTGTTGGGAACTGCTGGGCACTGCTGAGAGTCCTGTGCACTTACCCCCTATACTGTTGGGCACTGCTGGGAGTCCTGTGTACCCACCCCCTATACTGCTGGGCACTGCTGGGCACTGCTGGGAGTCCTGTGCATCCACCCCCTATACTGTTGGCCACTGCTGGGCACTGCTGGGCAATGCTGGGAGTCCTGTGCACCCACCCCCTATACTGTTGGGCACTGCTGGGAGTCCTGTGCATCCACCCCCTATACTGTTGGGCACTGCTGGGAGTCCTCTGCACCCACCCCCTATACTGTTGGGCACTGCTGGGAGTCCTGTGCACCCACCCCCTATACTGTTGGGCACTGCTGGGAGTCCTGTGCACTCACCCCCTATACTGCTGGCCACTGCTGGGCACTACTGGGAGTCCTGTGCACTCACCCCCTATACTGTTGGCCACTGCTGAGCACTGCTGGAGTCCTGTGAACCCACCCCCTATACTGTTGGGCACTGCTGGGCACTGCTGGGAGTCCTGTGCACCCACCCCCTATACTGTTGGGCACTGCTGGGAGTCCTGTGCACTCACCCCCTATACTGCTGGCCACTGCTGGGCACTACTGGGAGTCCTGTGCACTCACCCTCTATACTGTTGGCCACTGCTGGGCACTGCTGGGAGTCCTGTGCACCCACCCCCTATACTGTTGGCCACTGCTGGTTGTCCTCTGCACCCAACCCTTATACTGTTGGGCACTGCTGGGCACTGCTGGGAGTCCTGTGCACCCACCCCCTATGCTGTTGGCCACTGCTGGGCACTGCTGGGAGTCCTGTGCACCCATCCCCTAAACTGTTGGGCACTGCTGGGAGTCCTGTGCACCCACCCCCTATACTGTTTGGCACTGCTGGGCACTGCTGGGAGTCCTCTGCACTCACACCCTATACTGTTGGCCACTGCTGGGCACTGCTGGGAATCCTGTGCACCCACTCCCTATACTGTTGGCCACTTCTGGGCACTGCTGGGAGTCCTGTGCACCCACCCCTATACTGTTTGGCACTGCTGGGAGTCCTGTGCACCCACCCCCTATACTGTTGGGCACTGCTGGGAGTCCTCTGCACCCACCCCTATACTGTTGGGCACTTCTGGGAGTCCTGTGCACCCACCCCCTATACTGTTGGTCGCTGCTGGGCACTGCTGGGAGTCCTGTGCACCCACCCCCTATACTGTTCGCCACTGCTGGGCACTGCTGGAAGTCCTATGCACCCACCCCTATACTGTTAGGCACTGCTGGGAGTCCTCTGCACCCACCCCCTATACTTTTGGGCACTGCTGTGAGTCCTGTGAACCCACCCCTATACTGTTGGCCACTGCTGGGCACTGCTGGGAGTCCTGTGCACCCACCCCCTATACTGTTGGCCACTGCTGGGCACTGCTGGGAGTCCTCTGCACCCACCCCCTATACTGTTGGGCACTGCTGGGCACTGCTGGGAGTCCTGTGCACTCCACCCTATACTGTTGGCCACTGCTGAGCACTGCTGGGAGTCCTGTGCACCCACCCCCTATACTGTTGGGCACTGCTGGGCACTGCTGGGAGTCCTGTGCACCCACCCCCTGTACTGTTGGCGACTGCTGGGCACTGCTGGGAGTCCTGTGCACCCACCCCATACTGTTGGGCACTGCTGGTAGTCCTGTGCACCCACCCCATATACTGCTGGGCACTGCTGGGCACTGCTGGGCACTGCTGGGAGTCCTGTGCACCAACCCCCTATACTGTTGGGCACTGCTGGGAGTCATGTGCATCCACCCCCTGTACTATTGGGCACTGTTGGGCACTGCTGGGGGTCTTTACCACCCACCATTCAGATATGACGCACCGTACTCGACATTTCAGACGTGTGTGCGGCACGTATCACTATTGCAATAGTGATATGCGCTAGCGTGTGGCACACCGTACCCCGACATTTCAGACGTGTGTGCAGCACATATCACTATTGCAATAGTGATATGCGCTATCGTGTGGCGCACCATACCCCCCACACATTAATGGCGTATGTGCGGAATGTATCACTATTGCAATGGTGATATGCGCTAGCGTGTGGCCCACTGTACCCCGACATTTCAGATGTGTGTTCGGCACGTATCACTATTACAATAGTGATATGCACTAGCATGTGGCGCACCATACCCCCCCACACGGTAATGGTGTATGTACGGCACGTATCACTATTGCAATGGTGATATGCGCTAGTGTGTGGCGCACCATACCCCAACGTCAATGGCGTATGTGCGGCACGTATCACTGTAGCAATGGTGATATGCGCTAGCGTGTGGCGGACCGTACAGGTATACTTCCGTTGTTGCGTACGTTGTACTCCCCGTCTGCGCCGTCGTCGCTTTCTATATACGAGGTCGTAGGCGTACAGGGCTGGGATGACACGCTCGAGGGGGTTCATGTCGTGTATGTCGCGTACCGGGGTGCAGTTCGGGCCGTTTACAGCTCTCGTAGCAAAAGGGCTGTACGGAGTGTCGTCAACACGGATCGTACTTCCTGGTCCATACATGGCTACCTATTTACGTACGGACGTAGCATACAGCGTCACCCGGAGACAATCCTTATGTACTTTGAAGTTGTACAGTGTTTGGTACGAGTCGTACGGAGTGGCGCTTTGGGTTGGAACCGTACTTGCTCGTACGTACGGGGACGTTGTAGGTGTACGATTCGTATGCAAAAAACGCTCCGTACAGCTAATCAGAGCGCTTTTTTCCGAATCGGAATCGACCCCATGGTGTCCATAGTCCTGTACGGTGCACCCCCTGCTTTCACACCCCTTTCGCCTGTCTATACTACCTGCACACCCTCGTGTACCTTGCACACCAATGCCTTCAAAGCCCCGTGCACCATCATACCCTGAATGCATAAACCCATGCGCCATCAGAACCCACCTGCACAGACTTGTGCACTTTCCTACAGTCAGAGCCCCTTCCACCTTCATACTCTGTCTCCAGGGCCCCATCCAGCCTCATACACTGCACACAGCCCTGGCTGTAGACCTTCGTACACCGGTCTTGTCTGCAGTACACCGTGCACCCTCCGTGGTCTATAGTCTGCACAACCCTTTGCACCTCCACACCCTGCCTGCACAGCCCACACGCTTTCCGTAGCCTCTCTGATGGAGCCATGCACAGCTGTGCCTGCTCATAGGCCTGTCTTCAGACCCATTTGTTACAGCACTCTTGTGGCGCTTAGTGCGGGTCGGCAGTTTCCGTGGGATTTTCCATAAAAGGTTTTTTCGTGCAGGGGGCCCCATTGTGCTCAAATCCTGTGGGGTGTACACTTGTTTTTTGTTTTTTTAATCAGTGACAAAGGATGCATTAAAATGGTGCAGTGTGTACAGCGCTTGGCAATATGAAAGGCATTGACAGCAACACAACCATTTTTTGCAATAAATACTTACATTCGCGAGCACACTCACACTGTGTGTACTCTCGTATATAAGTGTGTATTGTAAATAATGGTTGTGTTCTAACAATGTCACACACGTCGAATGGATTGGAAATACAGAGCACACAAACACGCTCTGAGGCAGGCATACAAAGACATCAACAACACACGAACGCTAACTGCACACAGGCACACTCCCCCCACCAACCCGTCACACTTGAACTGCACAGAAACGCAGCCAGGCACACAGACACAAGCAAGACACATAATCTGAAACACAGACACCAGCCCTCCTCACACAAACACACTCACACTAGTATCACATACATGAGTATCTCACGACATGACAGTCACGCAGTTCAACACCACAGAACAGCGTGCACTCATCACGCTCCCCAACTACATACAACAAGATAAAAAATACCAAAGACAATACTCCCTAAGTTTATCCCTATCCCCAGAAGAGTGAGGGTAGGAGAGGAATGGGAGAAGACACCAGAGATTAGAAAAAGGGAGGGGCAGGGAGCAGATTTTTCCTATTGTGTTTCACTTATTTGTGGGGATGTGGCTGATGCAAAAGAACTTTGTGAAAGTTAAAGGTGCGACCAAGGGTGCTGCAAATACGATGCCTAATGGCACATCGGTTCAGTATGAAAGAAGGCTCAATGGAATCTGTGTCTGCAGGTTCTTAGGGTACTAGCCTTTTGTGTGAGACATTTAGGCCTTTCACCTGGCAGGGATAACTAGAATTATGCAGTTTAGGGAAACCAAATTATGCGGCAGGGTTGACTAAATTATGTGGCAAGAAAATACAACTTACAGAGTGTAATTGGGCACATTTTATGTATTATTACTTCATTTTTTGTGTGCGTTGACACTGTCTTAGCAAAGCTTACACCTCTTAGTATCAGTTTAACACTAAATGCAGCAATAGGCAACTGAAAGTTGACCAGTTATCTTCTGCAAAGGGTCTCCACTGAGAAGCAATACCGCACTGTGTTTTTAGTTACTTTTGATCAGTTTGAGACAGGCACGTTTTTTTCTCTTAAGAACTGCAAACTATGCAGCAGTTGATGGAGTATGTAACAAATCCATAATTATGTGGAATACTCTACAGCCTCAGAATCACATATTTCCAGCAGCCATTCCTAAAGGTCCTATATTAGCCAAAATAATTCTGACTATGGCTATGTTTTTTTTTTTCTTTGTCCTCATTCGCCTCTCCTCACCCCCTTTCTGTCGCGGTTCCACCCTAGGGCAATTTCATCTCATATGGTAGAAATTGTGCTGTTAGGAGGAGGTGCGCCACCTTCACCGTTCTTCCTTGAAGCATGTTTCCGGTGAGATTTTGGAGAGGCTTAATCATAGGACTTATTTGCACCTTTACCTTAGCCCCCCTTCCCATCACCCATAACATTGTAAGAACGGAGTCCAAAATCTGTATCTCTTCTTGTGCCGACCAGCCATATCTAGCTTTGCTATAAATCTCATAGCTCTTAACCATTTCAAGTCTGACGGAGGGTCTGCAGATACCCACATCCTGCAAATTTCCCTCCGGGCCACCAATATAGCGTAAAACACCAGTTTTGCTTTGTCATCCAAGCCCTTACCTTGTAGATCAGTTCTTCCCGTCATAACAAGTTCGGGGCTTGCCTCAAAATGTTGGCCCAGTGCGGTTGACAAGCATTTACTCACTGCAGCCCAGAAATCCTTTATCGCCGGGCATGTGACAAACATGTGCAGGTCGTCTTCATTCGGACTACTGCATTTGGAACACCTCACTATTCCGCCAACTTTGAATTTCGCCAGTTTTTTTGGAGACCAATAAGCCCTGTGGAGAGTGAACAAGTGGTTTCTCCTTAAATTCGCCGGTTTTACCACCTTGTAAAGAATCAACATAGTTACTTGCCATTGGTCCTCTGTAGCAATCCTCGGCAAGCACTCTCTCCACATGGTCTCCGGCAATGTAAAAGGTCCGCCCTCCATTTCCACTATTGACCAGTACCACATCGCCACTTCTTTTTTAATCGGGGTCTCCAAAGCCAGCTTCTCTTCAAACACATTATATTGCCCAATTAAATGTTCTTTCCCGGCAGCCCAACTTTGTATCTGGAGATATTTAAACTTAGAAAAATTGTGTCCCCACTTTTGTTCACAATATCTCCACGGTGCTAAGCTGCCTTCTGTAAACAAATCCCCCCATCTCTGAGGTCCCTCTAATTTTAATGACCTTGCCAATGCGTCCTCGGACCAGCTCGGAGCTCCTGGTGTATCCCAAATCGGTGCTATTGTGCTAAAATATGGTGTTTTTGTTGCCCTCCTGATTCTATACCAAACCATCGCTAAATCTTTCAGCACCTTTAATCTTATTTTTTTTAAGTATTTTGGGTCGGAAAATTTGTACATAAATCCATTCTGCTTGATCTTCTCCGTTCTAAGCAGTGCTGACAGTAATTTACCAATGACTGAACTCCCTGGAGTGCCCAGAAGCATTCTGCAGTTCTTCAACAAAAAAGCCCAAGACTAAATCTGGAGGTCTGGAGCTGCCAGACCTCCTTTCAAAAGTTTTCTCCTGATCTTTTTCCAAGATAGGTGCGATCCCTTAGATGCCCAGATAAATGACCCAATCTCGCTTTGCAACTTTATGAGCCCCTCCTTCTCGAACAAAAGAGGCAGGGAGTCAAATAGAAAAGTTATCTTGGGTAGAACCATCATCTTCACCAAATTGACTCAACCATATATTGCTAGCGGCAGGTGTGCCCAACCTCTCATAGCCAAAGAGATTTCCTTCCTGACTTTAGCAAAGTTAACTTTGGTGAGTTCCTTTATATCTTGTGTTATTCGCACCGCTAAATATCTTATCTCATTTTTGCAAGCTATGTCATCTGTTTTTAAATTCCAAGACATGATCTCGGTTTTGTCAGCATTTATACGATACCCAGAGACCTCCCCGAATTTCTTCGTTATGGTATCTATGCAGCCCAATGATTGATGGAGTTTAGTGGTTAAAATAAGTATGTCGTCTGCCTATAGCCCGATCTTTCTGGCCCATCCCTGAAACTCAAAAGGGGTAATCAAATCTGCCTCTCTAATTCTACAAGCTAACGGTTCTATATAAAGATCGAACAAGAGAGGAGATAAGGGACATCCCTGCCTTGTACCTCTCATTAGATTTATTGGCGGGGTTAGTGTCCCGTTTACTAATACCCTCGAGGTAGGTGACTGATACAGCCGTGCCAAGTCCGTTCCAAAATTTGTCCCCATCTGTAAATGTGTTATTAGGGCCTTCAAATACACCCAATTGACACGCTCAAATGCCTTGGCGGCATCCAAAGCAACTACCGCCAAGGGGAGATTGTGTGTGACAGCCACATCTATACTGCATATAAGGGAAAAAGTTCACTCCTTTAAATACCTGCCTTTAATGAACCCCTTCTGATCTTCGTGTATAAGATGGGGGACGACTCTGCCCAGCCTATCTGCCATGATCTTTGCAAAAAGCTTATAGTCGCAATTTAAAAGCGAAATCGGCCTATATGAGTCCATATATTTCGGTGATTTCCCAGGTTTGGGAATAACTATAATATTTGCCTCATTCCACGATCCACGTTCCCCAAAAAGACATCATTAAAAACTTTTGTTAATAAAGGTGCCACGCTCCCAGCCAAAACCTTGTATACCTCAACAGGGAGCCCGTCCGGGCCAGGTGCCTTCCCTTTCTTAACCTGCTTAATGACCTCCTCAACTTCTCCCTGCATTATCTCCTGGTTTAATATTTCCTGGAGCTCTTCTGTCACTGGATTCAGAACCTCCACCCACTTATCTACTTCCTGTTTATCTGGAATAAGATCCTCCCTGTACAACTCTTCAAAATACCTGTGAAAGGCATCAGCAATATCTTTCGTATCAGTAACAAATCGCCCTGGCTCGCAATCTTTCAGTTCTTTGATCATGCTTCGAATCTGGTCTCTCCTTGCTTTCCATGTTTACTTGTACCTTCATCATATTCAAAATGCGCCAGTGGGCTGGCCTCACATTTTCCCTTAACCCTATTAGTAACCACCGTAACCATTTCTCCTTTCAGTTCATCCAAGTCTTGAATGATCTTTTCCTTAACCTCACTACTCCCTGTTTTCACTATCTCTGCCTCCTTTTGACGGATTTCCTTTTCCAAAAACTCTACTCTGTTATAGTACGCTCTTCTTTTGCTTGCACCCAGAGCTCCCAACCTCCCCCTAAGAAAAGCGTTGCATGTCTCCCAGACAATATCAATTTTTGCTGACCCCACATTCTGTTCTACAAATCCATCCACTTCCTGCCTTAGACTCTCCATCGCCTCGCAGTCATACAACACTGTACGGTCCAACCTCCAGACTGAACCTAAATCGCAGGCCCCTGTCTTTACCACCAAGGTGACTGCTGAGTGATCTGATAAATGCACCCCAACATGTAAAGTCTGTTTCGCTCTATCCATCAGTCTCAAATCTATTAAGATGTAATCAATCCGTGATCTATGAAGGTATTTTTTATTATAATAAGTATAGCCTAATGCTTGACCTGACATCTGGCTCCAAACATCGCATAATCCAAACTGGTCTATCAATCCCTTTACTCTATTTGACATTTTACTATTTACCTGCACCCTATTTTTGGATGATCTATCTAACTTGTTATCCAACACCGTGTTAAAGTCACCAGCAAGGATAATATTACCTGAGAGGCCCAGCATCTCCTTAGCTAATTCATCCAGAGGCCCAACATCATCCTGGTTTGGACCATAATAACCTATGATATTGTAAATGAGACCGCTAATTTTAAGATTTACAATCAGCCATCTGCCCTTAGCATCCGCCACCTCGCCCTCGATGATACAGTCTACCCCTTGCCTAACCAACAGTGCAATACCTTTAGTTACCGCCACTTGTGGTGTGTAAAAAACATGCTTCAGCCAGCGCTGTGATCCAATAAATTTCTTAATCTCTTCCCCTGTTAAATGAGTCTCCTGTAAAATCATAATGTGTACTGGGAGATCACTCAGATATTTCATAATCATATCCCTCCTAGGCTTCACTCGTAGACCGTTCACATTCCATGACATCAAAGTCAACTCTGCTGCACTACCCCCTTCATCCCAAGCCCACTCAAACCTCCTAAACACCCTGGTGAGAAAATAGCTCATGAGAACATTTTTAGACTTTTTCCCTGTGCCCCCCACCCTCCCCCCGCCTTCCCTACCTCCCTTCCCTTCTCCCCCCCTCCCCCCTCCCTGGAATACCCAACCAGCTACCTTAGGCCCTACCAAGGCCTTTCGAGTGCCCGTTGTGGGTGGTGGTAGAATTTTCCTCAACACTTAACCTTACTATCTACGATAAACCTCTACCTGGCTAGTGCTGTAAACCGACTCCTCAACATTTTTTAACTTTTACACACTTCCACTCTGACATTGTTCCAAAAAACCATCAACATCTTCAACAAACCTGAAAGTGTGCATTTTGTTCTTCCACATGACTTTTAAAAAAGCCGGAAATTTCAGTTGCACAGTAGCTCCCAGACTCCTTAACGGCTCCATCCTTGTGCCTAACTCCCATTGCCTATTTGCCGTTACCACCGAGAGATCTGACCTGACCTCCACTCTAACATCATCCACCATCAACACTCCCTTCTTCAGAGCAGCAGCCAGAACCTTTTCCTTTAGGCTATATGTTAAGAAGTTGATCAAAATCCTTCTCGGTTTTTAACCGATTTGGATTCAGTCTGAAGGGATCACGGTGTATCCTCTGAATGTCCAGAGAGATCTCCATCTCAGTTTCCTCTAACTGTAATTCTGTTTTTAATAAATGGACAATATAACCTTTTATATTATCTCCTTCTTTCCCCCCTGGCAGTTTCAAAATTTTTAAATTGTTTCTCCGTTGCATGTTTTCTAGTCTTTCCAACCGATCCTCATGCGCCCTCTCCCTAAATCTAACCTCTTCCAGTTCTTTACTGTTTTCCTCTACCTTGCCTCTAATCTCCTTAATCTCTCGCTCAAGTGCTTCCGTGCGCATGTTCAACTCATCAAACTTAGCTTCCAACAATCCACATGCCTCCCTGATCCCCTCCTGATTCGCCTTTGACTCCTCAAAACCTTTATGGACATCCAAATCAAGCTTCTTTAAAAGGGCAATAACCGTGCTGTCCAAATTCTCAGCCCCCGATAAGCTCTCGCCGCCTCCTCCATCACCCCCTAATACCTCTCTGTCACATGATGGGCAATCTCCTTCTCCTAAACTTGTAAGTTCATCGCTAACTCCCTGTCCTTCCCCCAGCTCCACACTTACTGCATAATGGTTGTCACAGACAGCGCTATATTAAAAAAAAATGAGAATTTGAAGGAAGGACAGCCAAGTGGGGAAGCACCATAGGCTGGAAGTGGTTTCAAGGCGGCTGGGTTAGAGAACAGCTTGATAGAGTGGGTAGATCATCTAAGTCCTAATAGATACCAGGTGCTAGAGATGGAGAAAGACAACCAAGACAACCATGATGCACTATGGCAAAGTTTTGATACTTGAGTGAAAAGACTTGCCACGTTTCACTAATAAAACACAGATACAGAATAAGATGGAGCAGTGCAAGTGCCTATTATGGGAAGACAAGCACTGGTAACGTGCTGTCAGTGTTCTGCTTACTCACATTCTCCCGAGGTACTTGCAAAAGGCAGAACTCCTTTATAAATAGTAGGAACATAATGAACATACCCCCCCAACTTTGGGGTACCAGTGTTATAGCCAGGGTCACAGGATTTATTTGATGCTGCTGCATTTTAGGCATAATTATGGATTTGATACCTTAGCTATATAACCCGTCATCTACAGCCTAAGTTGAAGATTCTAACAAAAGCCATCAGAAAAAGGATCAAATGTTACAAAAAATGCAGTAATATATGGCTGCTTGGAGGAAGGCCCTTCACATAGTGTTAACATGTGCCAAAAATGACACAATAATGACATAATACTACCCTGCAGCAGCATTACACTGTAAAATGTAGTCAACCCTGCCGCATAATTTGGTACTTCCTGTTGCATAATTCCAGAGGACCTGATTAAAGTGCTGCTGCAAGTCCGGTCCTTGAGAGAGGTGGAGAGAACCAAAGGAGAGAGATGGGAGCATAATAGGGGTCATAAGGAGGAGGCTGGGGCATAGGTGTTGAAAATATTGATTTTTTAAATTAATGTTATGTATTTTAGTATATATTTTAAATGTATGTGATGTATGTTTTTGTGTTGAAGACTTGTTTATATTTTTTAATATATGTGTTACATTTTTAGTAGTTATAAAAAAAAAACATTTGCGTTTTTAGTTCGGTAGTGGGTTGTGGGTTTTTAGGGGAATAGGGAGGGAAGTAATTTAATTATATCAAATTAATTGTTCATTTTTTATTTATTAATATTTAATTTATTGAGATGCTATAGTGTTAAATGTGTAAAGTAATGTATTAATAAGTATTTACAGATTTGTTGTTAATCATTAATTGGTAATAGATTATGGAAATTGTGTAATTAATTTTAGGTGTGCTTTTTGGTATGTATAGGTTTAAAGGGTGGGAAGTATTTGTTTTAATTGATAAATTAATAATTGGTTGTTTATTGATATTAATTGGTAATACCGTATGGTAATGGTGTAATTATTTTTAGATGTGTGTTTTAGGTTTTATACGGGTAAAGGGCGGGAAATAATTTGTATTTAATGAATTAATATATAGTTGTTAATTAAAAATGTTAATTATTTGATATTTATTTTGGGTAATTGTTTATTCTTTGTGTGTTTTTTTTTAACTTTTAAACGGGTACAGGGTGAGAATAGTAATATATTTTAATTGTAAAATACATTTTATTTATGTAATTTATTATTTTACAGTTTAATTTAGGTGTGTGTTGTGGGGATTATAGGGTATAAGTGAGGGTACTAAATTAATTTTTATTAGTTTTTTTACTAATAATATTTGTTTAATTTATAATTAATATGTTCATTATGAAAGTACATTTTAAAAAATATATGGAAGTGTTTTGTGATTTTTGTGGGGTTATCGGTAGGGAATAAAATAAATACATTTATGTAATAATTCATGTTTTTGTTACTAAATATTTTCTAGTTTGAAATACATTTTCTTTAAATTAATTTTTATTTTATTTTATATAAAATGTGTAGGTATTAGGTATATGTAAATAATATTATAATAAATATTTATTGTTAAATATATTGGTATTTACATTTTTAATGTATTTATATATTTTTTTATTTGTTTATTTTTATAAGATTTTTTTTACTTTTAAAGATTTTTTTTGTTTTTATTTTTGAACTGACTGTAGTGTGAATATAAAATTTTCTCCCTCCCCTATCCAATACTTTTCCTACTGTCGCACTCACTGGAGTGGGAATAGTAATTTTTACCCCTACGCTATGCAACACTTTCCCTACGGTTGTATTTATCGGAGTGGGTATAATAATTTTTACCTCTCCGCTATCCAACACTTTCTCTACTGTTGAGTGTATTGGGAAATTTAAGTTTTAGATATTTTTTAATGTTTTAATTTATTTTTTTTCTTATATTTAAAAATGTGAAATATATATATATATATATATATATATATATATATATATATATATATATATATATGAAGCAAACAGTCCAGGTTCCTAACAGTACAGGAACCAACGGTCTAGACCTCACGATACCTCACAGCCAGCAAACCGATAAAGCCTCACAAAAGTAGATCCACAGTGGACAACAGGGAAAACGTATTTTTAATAGGAATGACGCGTTTCGCTCTACGAGAGAGCTTGATCACACAATGCGCCAGAAACAAAAAAATGTTTAAATACTAAACATAAACAAAGGGCTTCAATGACCACCACTAATGTTACACGCCTTCTCCAGTTCATAATAACAAAGGAAGGACTAAAAGTTCAACAAATAATATGGAAACAAAGTAACACTGAATGAAACATAATAGATGCTTGGACTTGCATAGTAACAAACATTTACGCAAAACAGAAACAAACTGCTTGTTTTACGTGTGGATACTATATACAATATTGTGATACTTAGAAAGATAGTGTATTTACAAATAACAGTGACGGCAAGTGCCTGAAAAACCAAAATAAGGTTACACTGTTATTATCAATCACAACTAGCAAAATAATGACTTAGTGCCAAAAAACAACATGTTCCTACTGACCTAATGCCAGAAAGTAATTTTGAACTGCTCAACTAACAATGAGTAGCTAAGAATCACAACATGTAAAATGAATATCATTCCAATTCCTAGATCAAACCAGGGCCCAAGAAAACATAATGGAAATAAGAAAATTATAAAAAAGTATATAATGAACGAAAAATAGAAATAAATAATAAGACCAAACGTGTAGGAGAAAGCACAACAAAACTTAAGAAAATAAATGGTGACAGCAAAAAAATAAGAGGGAAAGAAAGTCTTAAACCTAGTCACAGCTGAAGTCAAGAATTGCCCTGACAGGGCACACATAGTAACATAACTAGCAACTATACAATCAGGTGTAAAATTTCACAAGATACATATTATAATATAATCGGAGTGATGAACACCTAAACAAAGTATATACAAATGAGGGTTAGCCAGCCGGCCAACCGCTCTGCGAAAGTCTACACCCCATCAGATAACTCACATACATAGTACAAAAAGAAGAATTAACTCAAACTGACCCTATACAGTTTATAGAAAATTGCTCAGATCTTGCTCAGATCTTCGGTCAGATTTAAACCATTTGGAGCCTTAGTATCTAAGGACAAAATTAAATGTGATTCTTGCTGCCGAAGAAGTTTCATCCTGTCACCTCCCCGTCCGGGTTGAGGTACGGAGCACAAAACTGTATATTCAAGATCTCTCAGTTTTTTATCATGAACAGCTCGAAAGTGTCGCGCGACTGGGTAGTTATTGTCGCTATTTACAATTGCACGGATGTGTTGCAATATTCTCTGGTGTACCGGAAGTTTAGTACTTCCAATGTACTCTAGGTTGCATGTACATTTCAATTTATATACAACAAATTCAGATCTACAAGTGAGGTGTTCACGAATAGGGACAGGTGTGGAACAAAATGCTGTGTAGTAGTGGGTACTATTCTTGGCAAACGTGCAAGCTCTACACGAAGTGCACCGAAAGAATCCTGTCTTAGTAGTTAGAATCTTTTTTGGAGGTTCTTCGGGCATAGATCTATCTAATGCATCACGCATACTGGGGGATCTTCTGAATGTGATATTGGGACTTCTAGGTAGTATAGGTCCAAGAATGACATCCGTGAGGATTATAGGCCATTCAGACGTGATGATGTTCCTGATTTTGTGTTCCTGTGTACTGTAGTTAGTGATGAGTCGCACAGTATTTTCATCATTAGGGCTCACAGGAATTTTGGGCATTAGAAGTGTTTTGCGCTCAATTGCGCGAGCTTTGTAGAGAGCCTTATCAAGGATCAAATCAGAATATCCCCTGTGAAGAAAACGTTGCCTGGATTCATGGAGGCATTTTTCCAAGGAGTCATTTTCACTGCATATTCTGCAGATACGAATGAACTCCCCATAAGGGACACTGCGAATCGTATGGGCAGGGTGAGAGCTGTGTGCGTGTAAAATTGAATTGCCTGCTGTGGCCTTTCTGTGTAAGCAGGTTTCAATTCGATTGTCTTTAATGAAAATATTAACATCAAGAAACTCAGCTGAATCAGCCGTGATGCTGGAAGTGAATTTTAGATTAAAGGAATTCCTATTAATCTCTTCAACAAAGATTTCAGCATCTTTCACTGTTCCCTGCCAGATTATACAGACGTCATCTATGAAACGCCAATAGTGTTTGATGTTAGGTAACCAATGGCGATGTGTGGTATGTAGCTCGCGTTCCTCCCACCAGCCAACATGCAAGCATGAGTAGCTGGGGGAGAAACACGAGCCCATCGCCACACCTCGAAGTTGTTCATAAATCTGACCCTGAAACTTGAAAAAGTTAGTGGTTAAACAGATATTTAACATTTCCATTAACATGGTGTTATGTTCACGAAAACAAATATCTCGTCTGTCCAGATAGTTCTTACACGCGTTCATGCCATATATATATATATATTCACTGAAAAAACCATAGGTAATAGACCATATATAGTTAGGAATTAACATTTACAAAACCTTATTTTACTCACACAAAACCATTGAAATTCGCATATATAGTTAGTTGCACTAACTATATATCGCGCACCCGCAATCCACTGCTGATCATGTCACATATTACATCATTCATGACATGGTCAGTGACATCACTGATGACATCACTGATGACATCTCAAATGACATGCAACTAACTATATATGCGAATTTCAATGGTTTTGTGTGAGTAAAATAAGGTTTTGTAAATGCTAATTCCTAACTATATATGGTCTATAACCTATGGTTTTTTCAGTGAATTTTCAAGGTTTTGTAAATGCTAATTCCTAACTATATATGGTCTATAACCTATGGTTTTTTCAGTGAATTTCAATGGTTTTTTAATAGCAAATATCAAAAGCTGTAAAATGTATTCTTCTTTTAAAGGAAAAATATATTTTAAATGTATTTAATATAATTTTTTTATGTGTATACATTTTTTGAGGGAACGAATTTATCAACTATCATGCTGAAGAAGAGTGTGGGGAAAAAAAAACAAAGAGGAGGACTAAGAGGAAAGAACAATCAGTTCAAAAATACAATTGCTTTAAAGCATGAAGTGCTTTTCCACACATTTACATTTAAATAACCCATATTAGAACATACAAAATATCTACAGAGGAGACGGTGTACATTGAATTTTAGACTCTTCATTGGTACCTACATGTTGGTACTTACATCACCCACACAACACAACAGCTCTATTCAGAGCTACCCTATCTCAAAGCACTCTAAAATATTATTTTACTATTTCCCTTAGTTTTCCCCTTGTTACACTTTCCGGAACGCTACCCGGTGCGCGGACCGGGCGCTAACCGTGCAATTTTTTTTTTTTTTACATATATGGGCCTCCTCAGCCACCCTCAGAAAACCTAGGGGGTCAGGATATGTCTCCCGTGCCACCTTATACCCATTCCCAACATTGTTTATCCTCCATCTTGTGACTAAATTCGTCCAAAACACAAGATGGCGGACTCCCGTTACGCTACCGGTGAGCTACCCGGTTCGCGTACCGGGTAGCGCTTCCACCGCGAAAAATGGAAAAAAAATGTATTTTATTTTTTTGCCCCGCGGGGCCCTTTAATAGCCCCCACATCAATCCTAGGGGGTCAGGAGGGGTCTACCTTGCCCCTTTCATTCATTTCCCCCTTCGTTTATTTCCACCTCTTGTCTCTCGATCCTACCGAGAGACAAGATGGCGGCCGCTCCGGACTGTTTAGAATGTTGAGAGTCACCGGCGAGCCAATCCGCTTCTCCTCGCGAACTTCTGTTACGCGTCTGGTACGCAAACCGGGGCGCTAACCAGGACGCTGTCACAGATATATATATTTTTTTGAAAGTTAATTTCTCAAAATCCACTGGAGCACATATCTTGAGACCTAGCAAAGGCACATCGGGCAAACAGTCTCTACAATTTTGCCAAGTTTCATAGAAATCCATTCAGCCGTTCGAGCTAAAAGTGAGTCCAACCGCCCTATGGAAAACTCAATGTTAAAAACACGTTTTGGGACCCCTCATTTCGTTCCTTTGCAAATTAAATGTAAATGTTTTAAGTGTTAACACTTTATTCCAATCAAGATGACTTCAGGTGTGCCATACTTTTGTCATAAGTAAGACTGTTAGCACTCTAGTTGTTCTTTAGAACACTCTGGGACATTCTGTCACTGGGCTATAGTTGGGCTACATCTGGCTGATATTTGGGCTACATTTGTTTTTTTTTACTCTGGTGGCCATCTTTGGGCTACATTGGGCTACATTTGGGCTCTAACATATATATAGCCCAATGTAGCCCAATATATATTTTTCAAAGTTAATTTTCATAAAAACCACTGGAGCATATATCTTGAGACATAGCAAAGGCACATCGGGCTACCAGTCCCTACAATTTTGCCAAGTTTTGTGGAAATCCATTCAGCCGTTCGAGCTAAAAGTGAGTCCAACCGCCCTATGGAAAACTCAATGTTAAAAACACGTTTTGGGACCCCCCTTTTTTCTCGGCCCCCGCTTGAGGAAACCCCCCAAAACTTTCAGGGGGCGCTCAGAAACAAAATGTGCCATTTTCTTGAAAATTTCAGCCAATTCCGTCCATCAACGCCAAAGTTATTCAACATATAATTTTCAGAAATCCCTATTCAAAAAAATCCTAACTATATATACCTACTGGCGACCGCCAGTAGGTAATATATATATATATATATATATATATATATATATATATATATATATATATATATATATATATATATTACCTACTGTCAGGGGCTGCTCAGAAACAAAATGTTCCATTTTCCTGAAAATTTCAGCCAATTCCGTCCACAAACGCCAAAGTTATTAGACATAGAATTTTCAAAAATCCCATAGAGAAAAAATCCTAACTATATATACCTACTGGCGACCGCCAGTAGGTAATATATATATATATATATATATATAAATATATATATATATATATATATATATATATATATATATATATATATATATATCCCAACACTTCGGTTCGGGTTTGGAGAGCGTAGGCGCTCTTCTGGTGGTGCGTTACTCTTCGGCAGAACCAAGCCGATGAATGTGTCCAAACTATCTCCCCATCTGAAGAGAAATTGAGTCGCACACGGAACTTCCATTTAAAAGCCATTTGTTTAATTTGGACAGCAGGATTAGGACTTTTTCGACGCGTTTCGTTTCTTCCAGGAAACTTTTTCAAGATGTGTCCTGCACCTAAAAGACATACCATCCGTTCCCCAGTCCGATGTTTTGGTATTATTTCACTTCGTCCGCTAGTGTCTTTTTAATCACTTCCTCTTTGCGTTGTATTATGGGACTTCTTTTTGCGCTGCATTTTGGGACATGGGGTTCCGACGGTTGTTGTTTGTTTACCCTCCAGTGGGCGGTGATTGAAATCCTGCTGTGAGTGTCCACGCAATTACTGCATTTTCGGCAAAAAAGTTCCCCCATGTCAGCCTACTTTTGAAACTGACTTGGGGCCAATACCGGGGTCCAGTCCTCGGCGGCACCTCTCTCCATCCGTCTTATCAACTCCAACACTTCGGTTCGGGTTTGGAGAGCGTAGGCGCTCTTCTGGTGGTGCGTTACTCTTCGGCAGAACCAAGCCGATGAATGTGTCCAAACTATCTCCCCATCTGAAGAGAAATTGAGTCGCACACGGAACTTCCATTTAAAAGCCATTTGTTTAATTTGGACAGCAGGATTAGGACTTTTTCGACGCGTTTCGTTTCTTCCAGGAAACTTTTTCAAGATGTGTCCTGCACCTAAAAGACATACCATCCGTTCCCCAGTCTGATGTTTTGGTATTATTTCACTTCGTCCGCTAGTGTCTTTTTAATCACTTCCTCTTTGCGTTGTATTATGGGACTTCTTTTTGCGCTGCATTTTGGGACATGGGGTTCCGACGGTTGTTGTTTGTTTACCCTCCAGTGGGCGGTGATTGAAATCCTGCTGTGAGTGTCCACGCAATTACTGCATTTTCGGCAAAAAAGTTCCCCCATGTCAGCCTACTTTTGAAACTGACTTGGGGCCAATACCGGGGTCCAGTCCTCGGCGGCACCTCTCTCCATCCGTCTTATCAACTCCAACACTTCGGTTCGGGTTTGGAGAGCGTAGGCGCTCTTCTGGTGGTGCGTTACTCTTCGGCAGAACCAAGCCGATGAATGTGTCCAAACTATCTCCCCATCTGAAGAGAAATTGAGTCGCACACGGAACTTCCATTTAAAAGCCATTTGTTTAATTTGGACAGCAGGATTAGGACTTTTTCGACGCGTTTCGTTTCTTCCAGGAAACTTTTTCAAGATGTGTCCTGCACCTAAAAGACATACCATCCGTTCCCCAGTCCGATGTTTTGGTATTATTTCACTTCGTCCGCTAGTGTCTTTTTAATCACTTCCTCTTTGCGTTGTATTATGGGACTTCTTTTTGCGCTGCATTTTGGGACATGGGGTTCCGACGGTTGTTGTTTGTTTACCCTCCAGTGGGCGGTGATTGAAATCCTGCTGTGAGTGTCCACGCAATTACTGCATTTTCGGCAAAAAAGTTCCCCCATGTCAGCCTACTTTTGAAACTGACTTGGGGCCAATACCGGGGTCCAGTCCTCGGCGGCACCTCTCTCCATCCGTCTTATCAACTCCAACACTTCGGTTCGGGTTTGGAGAGCGTAGGCGCTCTTCTGGTGGTGCGTTACTCTTCGGCAGAACCAAGCCGATGAATGTGTCCAAACTATCTCCCCATCTGAAGAGAAATTGAGTCGCACACGGAACTTCCATTTAAAAGCCATTTGTTTAATTTGGACAGCAGGATTAGGACTTTTTCGACGCGTTTCGTTTCTTCCAGGAAACTTTTTCAAGATGTGTCCTGCACCTAAAAGACATACCATCCGTTCCCCAGTCCGATGTTTTGGTATTATTTCACTTCGTCCGCTAGTGTCTTTTTAATCACTTCCTCTTTGCGTTGTATTATGGGACTTCTTTTTGCGCTGCATTTTGGGACATGGGGTTCCGACGGTTGTTGTTTGTTTACCCTCCAGTGGGCGGTGATTGAAATCCTGCTGTGAGTGTCCACGCAATTACTGCATTTTCGGCAAAAAAGTTCCCCCATGTCAGCCTACTTTTGAAACTGACTTGGGGCCAATACCGGGGTCCAGTCCTCGGCGGCACCTCTCTCCATCCGTCTTATGGAGAGAGGTGCCGCCGAGGACTGGACCCCGGTATTGGCCCCAAGTCAGTTTCAAAAGTAGGCTGACATGGGGGAACTTTTTTGCCGAAAATGCAGTAATTGCGTGGACACTCACAGCAGGATTTCAATCACCGCCCACTGGAGGGTAAACAAACAACAACCGTCGGAACCCCATGTCCCAAAATGCAGCGCAAAAAGAAGTCCCATAATACAACGAAAAGAGGAAGTGATTAAAAAGACACTAGCGGACGAAGTGAAATAATACCAAAACATCGAACTGGGGAACGGATGGTATGTCTTTTAGGTGCAGGACACATCTTGAAAAAGTTTCCTGGAAGAAACGAAACGCGTCGAAAAAGTCCTAATCCTGCTGTCCAAATTAAACAAATGGCTTTTAAATGGAAGTTCCGTGTGCGACTCAATTTCTCTTCAGATGGGGAGATAGTTTGGACACATTCATCGGCTTGGTTCTGCCGAAGAGTAACGCACCACCAGAAGAGCGCCTACGCTCTCCAAACCCGAACCGAAGTGTTGGAGTTGATAAGACGGATGGAGAGAGGTGCCGCCGAGGACTGGACCCCGGTATTGGCCCCAAGTCAGTTTCAAAAGTAGGCTGACATGGGGGAACTTTTTTGCCGAAAATGCAGTAATTGCGTGGACACTCACAGCAGGATTTCAATCACCGCCCACTGGAGGGTAAACAAACAACAACCGTCGGAACCCCATGTCCCAAAATGCAGCGCAAAAAGAAGTCCCATAATACAACGCAAAGAGGAAGTGATTAAAAAGACACTAGCAGACGAAGTGAAATAATACCAAAACATCGGACTGGGGAACGGATGGTATGTCTTTTAGGTGCAGGACACATCTTGAAAAAGTTTCCTGGAAGAAACGAAACGCGTCGAAAAAGTCCTAATCCTGCTGTCCAAATTAAACAAATGGCTTTTAAATGGAAGTTCCGTGTGCGACTCAATTTCTCTTCAGATGGGGAGATAGTTTGGACACATTCATCGGCTTGGTTCTGCCGAAGAGTAACGCACCACCAGAAGAGCGCCTACGCTCTCCAAACCCGAACCGAAGTGTTGGAGTTGATAAGACGGATGGAGAAAGGTGCCGCCGAGGACTGGACCCCGGTATTGGCCCCAAGTCAGTTTCAAAAGTAGGCTGACATGGGGAAACTTTTTTGCCGAAAATGCAGTAATTGCGTGGACACTCACAGCAGGATTTCAATCACCGCCCACTGGAGGGTAAACAAACAACAACCGTCGGAACCCCATGTCCCAAAATGCAGCGCAAAAAGAAGTCCCATAATACAACGCAAAGAGGAAGTGATTAAAAAGACACTAGCGGACGAAGTGAAATAATACCAAAACATCGGACTGGGGAACGGATGGTATGTCTTTTAGGTGCAGGACACATCTTGAAAAAGTTTCCTGGAAGAAACGAAACGCGTCGAAAAAGTCCTAATCCTGCTGTCCAAATTAAACAAATGGCTTTTAAATGGAAGTTCCGTGTGCGACTCAATTTCTCTTCAGATGGGGAGATAGTTTGGACACATTCATCGGCTTGGTTCTGCCGAAGAGTAACGCACCACCAGAAGAGCGCCTACGCTCTCCAAACCCGAACCGAAGTGTTGGAGTTGATAAGACGGATGGAGAGAGGTGCCGCCGAGGACTGGACCCCGGTATTGGCCCCAAGTCAGTTTCAAAAGTAGGCTGACATGGGGGAACTTTTTTGCCGAAAATGCAGTAATTGCGTGGACACTCACAGCAGGATTTCAATCACCGCCCACTGGAGGGTAAACAAACAACAACCGTCGGAACCCCATGTCCCAAAATGCAGCGCAAAAAGAAGTCCCATAATACAACGCAAAGAGGAAGTGATTAAAAAGACACTAGCGGACGAAGTGAAATAATACCAAAACATCGGACTGGGGAACGGATGGTATGTCTTTTAGGTGCAGGACACATCTTGAAAAAGTTTCCTGGAAGAAACGAAACGCGTCGAAAAAGTCCTAATCCTGCTGTCCAAATTAAACAAATGGCTTTTAAATGGAAGTTCCGTGTGCGACTCAATTTCTCTTCAGATGGGGAGATAGTTTGGACACATTCATCGGCTTGGTTCTGCCGAAGAGTAACGCACCACCAGAAGAGCGCCTACGCTCTCCAAACCCGAACCGAAGTGTTGGAGTTGATAAGACGGATGGAGAGAGGTGCCGCCGAGGACTGGACCCCGGTATTGGCCCCAAGTCAGTTTCAAAAGTAGGCTGACATGGGGGAACTTTTTTGCCGAAAATGCAGTAATTGCGTGGACACTCACAGCAGGATTTCAATCACCGCCCACTGGAGGGTAAACAAACAACAACCGTCGGAACCCCATGTCCCAAAATGCAGCGCAAAAAGAAGTCCCATAATACAACGCAAAGAGGAAGTGATTAAAAAGACACTAGCGGACGAAGTGAAATAATACCAAAACATCGGACTGGGGAACGGATGGTATGTCTTTTAGGTGCAGGACACATCTTGAAAAAGTTTCCTGGAAGAAACGAAACGCGTCGAAAAAGTCCTAATCCTGCTGTCCAAATTAAACAAATGGCTTTTAAATGGAAGTTCCGTGTGCGACTCAATTTCTCTTCAGATGGGGAGATAGTTTGGACACATTCATCGGCTTGGTTCTGCCGAAGAGTAACGCACCACCAGAAGAGCGCCTACGCTCTCCAAACCCGAACCGAAGTGTTGGAGTTGATAAGACGGATGGAGAGAGGTGCCGCCGAGGACTGGACCCCGGTATTGGCCCCAAGTCAGTTTCAAAAGTAGGCTGACATGGGGGAACTTTTTTGCCGAAAATGCAGTAATTGCGTGGACACTCACAGCAGGATTTCAATCACCGCCCACTGGAGGGTAAACAAACAACAACCGTCGGAACCCCATGTCCCAAAATGCAGCGCAAAAAGAAGTCCCATAATACAACGCAAAGAGGAAGTGATTAAAAAGACACTAGCGGACGAAGTGAAATAATACCAAAACATCGGACTGGGGAACGGATGGTATGTCTTTTAGGTGCAGGACACATCTTGAAAAAGTTTCCTGGAAGAAACGAAACGCGTCGAAAAAGTCCTAATCCTGCTGTCCAAATTAAACAAATGGCTTTTAAATGGAAGTTCCGTGTGCGACTCAATTTCTCTTCAGATGGGGAGATAGTTTGGACACATTCATCGGCTTGGTTCTGCCGAAGAGTAACGCACCACCAGAAGAGCGCCTACGCTCTCCAAACCCGAACCGAAGTGTTGGAGTTGATAAGACGGATGGAGAGAGGTGCCGCCGAGGACTGGACCCCGGTATTGGCCCCAAGTCAGTTTCAAAAGTAGGCTGACATGGGGGAACTTTTTTGCCGAAAATGCAGTAATTGCGTGGACACTCACAGCAGGATTTCAATCACCGCCCACTGGAGGGTAAACAAACAACAACCGTCGGAACCCCATGTCCCAAAATGCAGCGCAAAAAGAAGTCCCATAATACAACGCAAAGAGGAAGTGATTAAAAAGACACTAGCGGACGAAGTGAAATAATACCAAAACATCGGACTGGGGAACGGATGGTATGTCTTTTAGGTGCAGGACACATCTTGAAAAAGTTTCCTGGAAGAAACGAAACGCGTCGAAAAAGTCCTAATCCTGCTGTCCAAATTAAACAAATGGCTTTTAAATGGAAGTTCCGTGTGCGACTCAATTTCTCTTCAGATGGGGAGATAGTTTGGACATATATATATATATATATATATATATATTCAATGAAAAAACCATAGGTTATAGGCCATATATAGTTAGGAATTAGCATTTACAAAACCTTATTTTACTCGCATAAAACCATTGAAATTCCATATATAGTTAGCTAACTATAAGCGCTAACTATATATCGCGCACCCGCAATCCACTGCTGATGATGTCACATATTACATCATTCATGACATGGTCAGTGACATCACTGATGACATCACTGATCACAACATCCAGTGATTGTATGTGTTTGTAAAGTTTAAATATGTTTCACATATTGAAGAATGAGTGGATGTATAAGTGTCTGGATGAAGAATTTAGTAGGTGCATGACTGACTGTATGAGTGAGTGATTAAATGTGTCTCACTGAGTACATGGGTTAGTGACTAAACTGTCTTAATTCGTGCATCAGTATGTTTGATGTTGTGTAAGCTGCTGCATGTGTTGATCAGTAGCTATAAGAGTGGCCATATGGGTTATTGATTGGTTGCCCAAATATTTGAATGGGAGGCTGAGTGTGTGTGTGGGTGGCTGGGAGGTGCGTGACTCTGTGCATAGATGTGTAAGCAGTTGATTCACTAGGAGTATGAGTTCAAGAGTGCATGTGGAAACAGCTATATGGGCGGTTGACTGTGCATGGGTGTGTTGGTGAGTGAATGGATTTCTCATTGCTACATGTGCAAGTAAGTACGTATGTAAAACACAATACATGTGAGAGTTGAGATATATAAATAACTGAACATAAGAGCCAGTGAATGTGTGAGTGGCTGTATCGATCACTGTGAGCTTGTATCAGGGATTATATAAGAGAGTAAATATGTGTTATTATATGTTTGAATAAGTAAGATGTGTATAACTGTATAGTTGAGGAAATGGAGGTGTGATTGATTCTTTGCATGACTGACTAGGTGTGTGAGTAACTCCATGGATGAGTGACAGTCTGTGAGTGTCTGTTTATACTGAGTGTATGTAAGGTTATATTAGAGTCTGAAGAGGTTCATTGTATTATCACATGAGTGATGTGATCAGTGATGACAAATGAGATGTCATCAGTGATGTCATTTGAGTTGTCATCAGTAATGTCATCAGTGATGTCATTTGAGATGTCATCAGTGATGTCATCAGTGATGTCACTGACCATGTCATGAATGATGTAATATGTGACATCATCAGCAGTGGATTGCGGGTGCGCGATATATAGTTAGCGCTTATAGTTAGCTAACTATATATGGAATTTCAATGGTTTTATGCGAGTAAAATAAGGTTTTGTAAATGCTAATTCCTAACTATATATGGCCTATAACCTATGGTTTTTTCATTGAATTTTCAAGGTTTTGTAAATGCAAATTCCTAACTATATATCCACTATAACCTATGGTTTTTTCTGTGAATTTCATTGGTTTTTTAATAGCAAATATGAAAAGCTTTAAAATGTCAAGTACGTGATAGATAAAAACATTTTCGTATTTATGCACGCTGATGTGCTTTGAACGCTGCCCCCCCCCTCCCCTCTTTTGCCTTAGTAGTACTCTCTCTTTGCAGATACTGAAGGGTAGTTAACGCAGGCCCCTACCCCCGTTGTAATCCGTCGTGCCTCCTTGTCTCTCCATTTGATTGATTGTTGTCCAAGCATTTACTGTTTTAGAATTGGTTCTCTTTGGATCATTCTCTATTTACAAACAAGCACAAAGTCGCAATACTCTGTTTAGTCTTTGCAGATAGTGAAAAATCGTGTAAAAAAATAAAAGTAATCGAGCAAAATCAGTAGGCCACTAATTGGATCTCTTTTTGACCTCGCTAAAATAGAAATATTAGGAACAACCCTTCTTGAGAAATACGAAAATAGTGAGATGAACTGAGCTCCACACCATGAGGGCTGCAAGACAGCTCGGCTCCATCACCCATCCCGCACAAAATAATGACAAACCCTATGCAAATATTAAAAATATAGACAACACACGAGCAAAGAAACAGGGTAAAACATTTTATTAAAAAACTATTTACATAACGTTGGTTTATAAGATGATGTCAGTAGTGGACCGATGTGTGAATAGATCGAAAACAGCACAAGGCTCCAAGATCCGGATAGCAAGCTCCTGGATGTTGGGTGCCATAGTTTAGAGTTCTGAATTTCAGCCTTTTTCAATGCCTGTGCTTTGTTGAAGCAAAATGGCGGCTTGACACAAAGCTGACTCAAGCGTTGTTACTGATGCTATGCAGACCAAAACTGGTTTTCAGTTTGTACATTTTTCTAGATTTTTCAATCCAAGTTTGGTTGACTTTGTAGAACGATGGCTTCAGATTTTCAACATACGGTGTGGTGGCGCTGACTGGGAGGGGGCGCTTCGCTCCTGCCCCCTCCCCAAGTAAGATTTTCATACGTGAAAGTACGTTAATGGTTTTGGTCCCTGAGATGCATCGATGTCACTACCATTCTCAAATAGCATAAGTTCTGGATGTTGGGTGCCATAGTTAAGAGTTCTGAGCAGCGCTTGTAACACTGTCTGAAGCTTATTTCCACCTACTGCAGCTTCACTATTCTCAAAGTAAGTGAGTGTCGTTTGTGGACCTGACTGCATTAGAAAACAATGTGATATGTTACCTTCCTAAACAGCTTGACGGAGGCCCATGAGGGGCGGTGTGATGGCCATGGACTCGGAGAAGACGCTTGGCTCCGACACCCTCCCCAAGTCTTATAGCACTGGTGTAGCCTGAGATCGCCCCGACATAGGCGGCCGGCTCCCGGGGTCCGGCGGAACTTTTTGCCTTTTGATGACTCTTCAATTCTGGACCTTGTCCCACAATCCGTTTGACCTGAAGACAAGCTGTAGTGGGGCGCCCCTTTATCGTTTTAGTTGCCATTCCGCCCGCTTTTGCTACACTGTGCCTCTTCCGCCATTCAGCTGTTTTCCGCCCGCTCTTGCGACTACAGCGTCTCGCTCACCATGTAGTTGAGATGCGCCCGCTCTTGCGGTGCAGCGATAGGCGGCAGCCACAGGACTCTCAAAATGGCGGCCGGCTCTTCGGTTTTGGGCCTGGTCCACTAAAATGGCCCTGGGACACCTTGGAACTCGGACGCTTGTCTGCTAGGGCTTGGGTCCCATTCTCGAAAAGCGTCCCCTCAGCCGTGAAGATTCTACAAAAGTATTGGGGGCCTCCGACTCCCGCAGGCTTCTGGTGGGGAGCGGCTGCCATGATTGCTCGTGGAATGGCCACGACGGAGCTACGAGATGGTAGTGGTCTCATGCTGACGCCAGCTTTAGTCTGAAACATCCAGAAACACTGTAGACTACCAATTCGATCAGTTCCGGTAGCGCCCCAACATGACCCGGAAGAGAAGAACTTGCCCTCCCCTCTTTGACTGATGGTTCTTGTTGCCTGTCCCCTCTGTTGTCATTTAACAGAACTTTTTGGACTGCTGAAAGGGGTTGTGTTCTGAACGCTGGTTGGTGGAGACATTTAGACTATATTCTTGACCTACGTTGTCGCGTAATGCGTTTTATGACACGCCGCGTTAGCGCACCCGTAAGTGATCCGAGGCGCGGCGCGCAGCGCGTAACGTAAGCATAACAGGTCATGTGACTTGTTAATAAAACTTTTCATTGGTTCATTTTACTTTTGTTAATTTAATGATGAAAAGCTTGGTCATATGACCTAAAAATTACGCTTTTTATTATTTTCGAACAATATTTTTTTTTCAAACATATGTTATAATATTCCAGGCTAATGTACTTTCCCGGAAAATTTACAACTGTCTTGCAAGTAAAATATATTCCTTTTTCGAGAAAAAGGGCGTTTCTTCCTTCCATGACGGAGCCGTTGAGTAAAAGAGATTCGGCCTGCTGTCTTAGTCGCCGATACGCCTGATTATCAGATTCTTATCGATCACTTTATGTTGCAGACATGAAAAACACAACTGCCCTTGACCATTTATCTTTACTGCGTTCCTACATATTATACCTTTTATCCGTCATGTAATTGGACTGCTTTATTTCACTTGCCTTTTACTGATTCGAAAACAGTCACTAAAAGTAAAAACTTTACAAATGAAAATACTACTACCATGTTTTGTTTTAAAAACCTTTATTGTGAAAATGTCAGTATACAAATACGGGCCTATAACCACGTGGGCCGGCCACGGAGCAAACTGAAATCGTATATGATGAGGAGACATTTACACTGTAGAAGAACGTAACGAGCGGGCCATTATGTGACAAGAACAAAGGTGTCTAACAGTTGCGGAATCGGTGGACGTACATTTTGTAATTAAAATACGACAGGGCCACTTACAATAACATTTTCTAGATATACATTTGCGGGCAAAGAGTTACGAGTCCCATTTATACCGGCGCCATTTTGGGCGAGGCCGGGCAGGTCCAAGATATAGTCAAAATGTCTCCACCAACCATCAGCCAGACCAGAACCCCTTTCGGCCCTTTATGCTACAAGATGGTGTCTTCCATTCAGAAAATATTGGTGGCAGCATTTTGAAAGGAAACAGAAACAGCCGTTCTCCTAGTGAGTTTCACATTGTTACATTTAGGAAGAATGTTGAAGAGTAGTATGTGGAAAATCTGAAGCCATTTTTCTACAAACTCTCAATCAGACTTGGATGGAAAAAAAAACCTGAAGAATGTACAAACTGAAAACCAATTTTTGTCTGTATAGCACCAACAGTAACGCTTGAGTCAGCTTTGTGTCAAGCCGCCATTTTCATTCAATCAATAGCGTCCCCCTGCACACATTCAGGGACCTGGTCGTGTCTTCAGATGAAACGCATTGTAGGAAAAGAAGCAGAAAGGAAAAGGAAAAAAGTTCCGCCGGACCTAGTGAAGCTGCAGCAGGTGCAAATAAGCTTCAGACAGTCTTACAAGCACTGCTCAGAACTCTCAACTGAGGCACTCAACATCCAGGACTTGCCATTCGGATCTTGGCGCCTTGTATTTTTGTTTTGTTTTTGATGGAGGGGAAACAACAAAAAACAGACATTGAAAAAGGCTCAACAGTGCAGGGTGCCTTGTGCTGGTTCCGACCTATTCACACATCGGTCCGCTACTGACATCACCTCATAAACCAACGGGGCACCCCACGCCGACTTTCGGCGCAGCATTGTAGGATGGCCACACCAGTGCGGCAATTTGCTGGACACCACCTCGGTGCCATCCAGATCTCGGCGCGTTCATTCAATCAATAGCGTCCCCCTGCACACATTCAGGGACCTGGTCGTGTCTTCAGAAGAAACGCATTGTAGGAAAAGAAGCAGAAAGGAAAAGGCAAAAAGTTCCGCCGGACCTAGTGAAGCTGCAGCAGGTGCAAATAAGCTTCAGACAGTCCTACAAGCACTGCTCAGAAATCTCAACTGAGGCACTCAACATCCAGGACTTGCCATTCGGATCTTGGCGCCTTGTGCTGGTTCCGACCTATTCACACATCAGTCCACTACTGACATCACCTCATAAGCCAACGGGGCACCCCACGCCGACTTCCGGCGCAGCATTGTAGGATGGCCACACCAGTGCAGCCACTTGCTGGACACCACCTCGGTGCCATCCGGATCTCGGCGCGTTCGAGTCACTGTACCGCAACAGTGACCGGAACTCAGCTGAACACGCCGTCTTTCGGCGCAGCATTGTAGGATGGCCACACCAGTACGGCAATTTGCTGGACACCACCTCGGCGCCATCCGGATCTCGGCGCGTTCGAGTCACTGTACCGCAACAGTGACCCCAATTCAGCTGGACACGCCGTCTTTCGGCGCAGCATTGTAGGATGGCCACACCAGTGCGGCAATTTGCTGGACACCACCTCGGTGCCATCCGGATCTCGGCGCGTTGTGCTGCCTTCGGCCTATTCGCACATCGGTCCGCTACTGACGCCGCCTCACGTGCCAACGGATTTTCTACGCTTTTTGTAGCCCTATGTCGCATAACAGGTCATGTGACTTGTTTATAAAACTTTTCATTGGTTCATTTTACTTTTGGTTTCCTAAAGATGGAAGGCTTGGTCATATGACCTAAAAATAACACTTTTCATTGGTTTAGAACATTTTTTTTTCCCAAACGATGAAAGCCCCACCTTGTTTCTGGATCATTCAGACTGAAGCTGGCGTCAGCATGAGAGCACCACCATCTCGTGGCTCCGTCGTGGTCATTCCGCGAGCAATCATGGCAGCCGCTCCCCACCGGAAGCCTGCGGGAGTCGGGGGCCCCCAAGACTTTTATACAATCTTCACGGCTGAGGGGACGCTTTTCGAGAATGGAGCCCAAGCCCTAGCAGGCAAGCGTCCGAGTTCCAAAGTGTCCCAGGGCCATTTCAGTGGACCAGGCCCAAAACCGAGGAGCCGTCCGCCATTTTAAGAGCCATGTGGCAGCCGCCTATCGCTGCACTGCAAGAGTGGGAGCAACTCAACAACATGGTGAGCGAGACGCTGTGGCCACAAGAGCGAGCGCAACTCAGCTAGATGGCCGCCACCTGGGGAGGCCCGTTCACGCCGGCTCCCCCACGCCCCCCCCCGGGCCGCCGCACGCCAATTTTCGGAGCAGCATTGTAGGATACCAAAACCAGTGCGGCAGTTTACTGGACATCACCTGGGTGCCTGTCGTACATGTTGTGTCAGCCATGTGACACTGGACACAGACCGCTACTGACGAGGCCTCCCCCCGCACCACCCGGGACGCCCCACGCTGTTTTTCTGTGCTGCATTGTAGGATCCCTAAACCAGTGCGGCACCCAGGCGACATCACCTGGGTGCCGTCCAGAACTCTGCACGTTGTGCTG
This sequence comes from Lissotriton vulgaris, assembly GCF_964263255.1. NCBI lineage: Eukaryota > Metazoa > Chordata > Amphibia > Caudata > Salamandridae > Lissotriton > Lissotriton vulgaris. The sequence goes on along the minus strand of NC_141694.1, from coordinate 1,346,824,467 downwards.
CCTTGGGACTATTCGCACAACAGACCGCTACTGACGAGGCCTCCCCCCGCCCCACCCGGGACGCCCCACGCCAATTTTCGGAGCAGCATTGTAGGATCCCTAAACCAGTGCGGCACCCAGGCGACATCACCTGGGTGCCGTCCAGAACTCTGCACGTTGTGCTGCCTTGGGACTATTCGCACAAAAGACAGCTTCTAACCATTGTTGCTTTTTGTGTTGAGAAATGTTTAAATGTTTTTAGTTTTTGTTCCGTTTGTTAAAGTTAGTAGTTAATAAAGTTTTATAACCTTACTTTGTTGGAGTGTTATCTATTTTTTTGAAAACGGGTGAATGGGGCCTTGATTCGGGTTATTGTCATGTGTGGGCTTTGGAAGTGTGCTGCTGCAGGATCGGACATTTCAAACTCAAATGCACGTTCTTTTTCTTACCTTTCCGAAGCATGGAGCGCAATAGCAGGCAGAGAAAGGGTGATGCACGTGTTGAACACTACCTGACCTGGCAAGTTGCTGGCAGTGCCCCCCCGCCCGCTCCTGAAAGAGGGCACACACACACCGCCGCCCCGAGTACTTCACAAATCTTTAAAAGACCATGTGCTTGTTCATGAGGCTTAAATGGTTTATCACCTCTTCTAGAACCCCTACATCGACCCTCTGACGTTTCATGGAAAAATTACCATGTAACACAATACCAAGCCCTGTCAGCTGAAACCCCCAAGGAATCGTGGGGCATATTATCAAGGGGGTTTATCTCCGCTTTTTTGGCTTTAAAAACCATGAAAGCGGAGATAAAATTATTTCCCTATTATCAAGCTGTCGCTAACACCAGTTAGTGACAGCTAAAAGGAGATAGCGACCATCTTGGGCCCCGCTTTGCATGTCAGTGATACTTATCACTAATGACATGCAAAGTGGCGTGCCAAGATGTTAGCGACTGGAAACAGTCCCTAACATCGCTACCTTCTATTACCAACTTTTGGAGATATTCGCGCTAAGCGCGAATATCTCCAAAATCTAACACCTGCCCTGAGCAGTTCTTAGCCATGTTATCCAATGGGAGGTGGATAACATGGCTAAGAGCATTAGGTCGATAATACATGAATATCGCTGACTTTTCTGCGATAATAGCAAGGTTTATCTGCGATAAAAATCGCCGATGTGCGGCGATAATTTTTGTCTCTAAACAAGTTATAGACAAAAATTATCGCTAGTTGTTCGTAATATGCCCCCGGGTTTTTGCTTGCAGAAATCGGGAGGCGGGAGACTAGCACTGAAATCAGTACTCACACGCCTGAATCAGGAGGATTGGCATGTCTGAATTCTCTACAGCTGGGGCCATAAACTACATCCGCAGGGTAAGGTGATAGCCTGGAACCAGCCTGGCATCTAAAATGGCTGCCGTGCACGACAAAATTGTGGCATTCGAAAAAAGGCAAGATGGCGCAGCCGCTGGAAGAGATATATCAACATATATCAGCCTCCTCAGCCACCCTCAGGAAACATAGGGGATTAGGATATGTCTCCCGCACCCCCTTATACCTAGTACTTTAATTAACGAAGCACAAAATGGCGAATTCCCGTTTCGCTACCAGTTTGCGGCCCAGTTCGCGGCCCGTGAAGCGCTTCTACCGTGAAAAATCATTTTTTTTTTATTTTCCCCACGGGACCCTTTAATAACCCCAACAACATTCCTAGGGGGTCAAGAGGGGGATACCTTGCCCCCTTTCATTAAATTCCCCCTTAGTTTTTCACCTTTTCTTCTCTCTCGATCCTACCGAGAGACAAGATGGCGGCCGCTCCGGACTGTCACGCAGCAAAAAAAAAAAAAAAGCTCACGCACAGCCGCTGGAAGAGATGTATCAACATATATCAGCCTCCTCACCCACCCTCAGGAAACATAGGGGATTAGGATACGTCTCCCGCACCCACTTATAACTAGTAATTTAATTTACGAAGCACAAAATGGCGAATTCCCGTTTCGCTACCAGTTCGCGGCCGCGCTTCTACCGTGAAAAATCATTTTTTTTTTATTTTCCCCACGGGACCCTTTAATAACCCCAACAACATTCCTAGGGGGTCAAGAGGGGGATACCTTGCCCCCTTTCATTAAATTCCCCCTTCGTTTTCCACCTCTTCTTCTCTCTCGATCCTACCGAGAGACAAGATGGCGTCCGCTCCGGACTGTTTAGAATGTTGACAGACACCGGAGAGCCAATCAGCTTTCTGCGCGCAAAGTTCCGATAAGCGAAAAGTAAGCGGACCGGATCGCTGCCCAGAGCGCTGTTACAGATATATATCTTGGTTTGAACGTTAATTTCTCAAAAACTACTGGAGCACATATATTGAGACCTAGCAAAGGCACATCGGGCTAACAGTCCCTACAATTTTGCCAAGTTTCGTGCAAATCCATTCAGCCGTTCGAGCTAAAAGTGAGTCCAACCGCCCTATGGAAAACTCAATGCAAAAAACGCGTTTTGGGACCCCCCTTTTTTCTCAGCCCCCCCTTGACGAAACCCCACCAAATTTTCAGGGGCTGCTCAGAAACAAAATGTGCCATTTTCCTGAAAATTTCAGCCGATTCCGTCCACAAACGCCAAAGTTATTAGACATAGAATTTTCAAAAGTCCCATAGGGAAAAAATTCTAACTATATATACCTACTGGCGATAGCCAGTAGGTAATATATATATATATATATATATATATATATATATTACCTACTGGCGGTCGCCTAACTATATATACCTACTGGCGACCGCCAGTAGGTAATATATATATATATATATATATATATATATATATATATATATATATATATATATATATATATATATATATTACCTACTGGCGGTCGCCAGTAGGTATATATAGTTAGGATTTTTTCTCTATGGGATTTTTGAAAATTCTATGTCTAATAACTTTGGCGTTTGTGGACGGAATTGGCTGAAATTTTCAGGAAAATGGAACATTTTGTTTCTGAGCAGCCCCTGACAATTTGGGGGGGTTTCATCAAGGGGGGGCCGAGAAAAAAGGGGGGTCCCAAAACGCATTTTTCCCATGTTAATTTCCATAGGGCGGTTGGCCTCACTTTTAGCTCGAACGGCTGAATGGATTTGCACGAAACTTGGCAAAATTGTAGGGACTGTTAGCCCGATGTGCCTTTGCTAGGTCTCAATATATGTGCTCCAGTGGATTTTGAGTAATTTAGGTTCAAAAAAATATATATATCTGGGCGGAGCCTAACCACACATCTGATCTGATTGGCTGTCAGCACTTCATCCAAGAAGTGTTGGCAGCCATCTTGGGACCAATATACATGATAGCACCTCATTAAAAAGCATTGTAGTTAATAGAGGGTTTTAGGACTTTAGTTACATTATAAATCATTTGTTGATGGTACCATACTCGTTTTAGGAATTGTGGTGGGTTCTAAGGTGATTTTACCATGTGAAAAAGTCTTCTGTTGTGATATCATGAATATTGTTTGAAAGAAAACTAATATCTCATGATTTTCCCACAGTGGTTTGGAAGGGGATCTATAAGCTAAACTGAAAGCATATTTTCTGTAAATTCACATTATCTTTCTCAGTCATGTGAAAATGAAGTCTGACATTCTCAGTAAAACATGTACATCCAACAAGGACAGAGACTGTCAGTTGATTCCTTTGTGCTCTACTGCAGCCTCCTAAAGTGTTCTAAAGAACAACTAGAGCGCTAACAGTCCTACGTATTACAAAGGTATAGCACACCTGGAGCCATCGTGATGGGAATAAAGTGGTAACTCTTAAAACATTTAATTTAAAAAGGAACAAAATGAGGGGGTATATTATGCAATAGAAGGTATTATTAGTGCTGCAGAAAGAAAAATTAGGGCACATTTTGAGTGACTTTTCAAATCCTCTTCTATTTCATTAAAAAATTCTGACATGCAGTCTCCCAAAATGGCCACCAGAGACAAAAGAGCCCAAATGTAGCCCAAATATCACCCAGATGTAGCCCAAGTATAGCCCAATGACAGAATGTCCCAGAGTGTTCTAAAGAACAACTAGAGCGCTAACAGTCCTACTTATTACAAAGGTATGGCACACCTGAAGCCATCTTGATTGGAATAAAGTGGTAACTTTTAAAACATTTAATTTAAAAAGGAACAAAATGAGGGGGTATATTTTGCCATATGAATTATGATTAGTGCTGCAGAAAGAAAAATTAGGGCACATTTTGAGTGACTTCTCAAACCCTCTTCAATTTCATTAAAAAATTCTGACATACAGTCTCCCAAGGTGGCCATCAGAGACAAAAGAGCCTAAATGTAGCCCAAATATCACCCAGATGTACCCCAAGTATAGCCCAATGACAGAATGTCCCAGAGTGTTCTAAAGAACAACTAGAGCGCTAACTGTCTTACTTATGGCAAAAGTATGGCACACCAGAAGCCATCTTGATTGGAATGAAGTGGTAAGTCTGAAAACACTCAATTTAAAAAGGAACAACATGAGGGGGTTACTTTTGCCATAGAAAGTATGATTAGTGCTTCAGAAAGAAAAATTAGGGATCATTTTGAGTGACTACTCAAATCCTCTTCTATTTCATTAAAAAAATTCTGACATGCAGACTGAAACATGCACTTTGAATACCAGCAGCAGACGTCCCTGGTGAGCAGTAGCTTTACTACAGTGATCTAATGTGCAACTAGAGTGCTAACATTCAGAATTTATGGCAAATGTGTGACACATCTGAATGCCTTCTTGATGGAACCAAAGTAAACAAGCATTGAAAATGCAATAGATCTCGCCCTCGTTTAAGTTAAAGCCATTCTGTTTGTAATGAGGTGGCTTTTTAGCTTTGCTTTTATTAGTGTTTTTTCAACTTTCATGTAAATAACATGCATCTGTATGCATATAAGTATATGTATGCATGCATTTATGTTTGTATTTATATGGATATACAGATGATATATGTTTATATATGTATGTATATATATATATATTCACTGAAAAAACCATAGGTTATAGACCATATATAGTTAGGAATTAGCATTTACAAAACCTTGAAAATTCACTGAAAAAACCATAGGTTATAGACCATATATAGTTAGGAATTAGCATTTACAAAACCTTGAAAATTCACTGAAAAAACCATAGGTTATAGACCATATATAGTTAGGAATTTGCATTTACAAAACCTTATTTTACTCACACAAAACCATTGAAATTCCATATATAGTTAGTTGCACTAACTATATATCGCGCACCCGCAATCCACTGCTGATGATGTCACATATTACATCATTCATGACATGGTCAGTGACATCACTGATGACATCACTGATGACATCACTGATGACAACATCCAGTGACTGTATGTTTCTGTAAAGTTAAAATATGTCTTACATATTGAAGAATGAGTGGATGTATAAGTGTCTGGATGAAGGATTTAGTAGGTGCATGACTGACTGTATGAGTGAGTGATTAAATGTGTCTCACTGAGTGCATGGGTTAGTGACTAAACTGTCTTAATTTGTGCATCATTATGTCTGTTGTTCTGTAAACTGTTGCATGTGTTGATAAGTAGCTATATGAGTAACTATATGGGTTATTGATTGGTTGCCCAAGTATTTGTATGGGAGACTGAGTGTGTGTGTGGGTGGCTGGGAGGTGTATGACTCTGTGCATAGATGTGTGAGCAGTTGATTCACTAGATGTATGGTTTCAAAAGTGCATGTGGAAACAGCTGTATGGGCGGTTGACTGTGTGCATGAGTGTATCGGTGAGTGAATGGATATCTCAGTGCTACATGTCAAAGTAAGTACATATGTAAAACACAGTACATGTGAGAGTTGACATATATAAATAACTGTGCATAAGAGCCAGTGAATGTGTGAGTGGCTGTATGGATCATTGTGAACTTGTATCAGGGATTGTATAAGAGAGTAAATATGTGTTAGTATATGTTTGAATAAGTAAAGTTTGTATAACTGTATTGGTGAGGAAATGGAGGTGTGATTGATTCTTTGCATGACTGACTAGGTGTGTGAGTAACTCCATGGATGAGTGACAATCTGTGAGTGTCTGTTTACACTGATTGTATCTAAGGTTATATTAGAGTCTGAAGAGGTTCATCGTATTATCACATGAATGATATCATCAGTGATGTGATCAGTAATGTCAAATGAGATGTCATCAGTGATATCATCAGTGATGTCATTTGAGATGTCATCAGTGATGTCATTTGAGATGTCATCAGTGATGTCATTTGAGATGTCATCAGTGATGTCATCAGTGATGTCACTGACCATGTCATGAATGATGTAATATGTGACATCATCAGCAGTGGATTGCGGGTGCGCGATATATAGTTAGTGTAACTAACTATATATGGAATTTCAATGGTTTTGTGTGAGTAAAATAAGGTTTTGTAAATGCGAATTCCTAACTATATATGGTCTATAACCTATGGTTTTTTCTGTGAATATATATATATATATATATATATATATATATATATATATATATATATATATATATATATATATATATATATATCACATTTCTATGGCAAAAGGAAACCCCTCATTTTGTTCCTTTGCAAATTAAATGTTTTAAGTGTTAACACTTTATTCCAATCAAGATGACTTCAGGTTGCCGTACTTTTGTCATAATTAAGACTGTTAGCGCTCTAGTTGTTCTTTAGAACACTCTGGGACATTCTGTCACTGGGCTATAGTTGGGCTACATCTGGCTGATATTTGGGCTACATTTGTTTTTTTTTGTCTCTGGTGGCCATCTTTGGGCTACATTGGGCTACATTGGGCTACATTTGGGCTCTAACATATATATATAGCCCAATATATATTTTTCAAAGTTAATTTTCTTAAAAACCACTGGAGCATATATCTTGAGACATAGCAAAGGCACATCGGGCTACCAGTCCCTACAATTTTGCCAAGTTTTGTGGAAATTCATTCAGCCGTTCGAGCTAAAAGTGAGTCCAACCGCCCTATGGAAAACTCAATGTTAAAAACACGTTTTGGGACCCCCCTTTTTTCTCGCCCCCCGCTTGACGAAACCCCCCCCAAACTTTCAGGGGACGCTCAGAAACAAAATGTGCAATTTTCCTGAAAATTTCAGCCAATTCCGTCCATCAACGCCAAAGTTATTCAACATAGAATTTTCAGAAATCCCTATTCAAAAAAATCCTAACTATATATACCTACTGGCGACTGCCAGTAGGTAATATATATATATATATATATATATATATATATATATATATATATATATATATATATATATATATATATATATCAGCAGGAGCCGTTTCACGGCATCGTGTGTACACTCTGTAAGGAGCAAAAGCGAGCCAGCCCCCCGGAGGAAGAAAGTGGAAGCTCGGTGCATTGTAGGAACACGCCGAAGCCGGAGGTTTGCCTGTCTGCTAACACGGAGCCACGATACACGGGTGGATCGGTGAATCACCCTAATCGAAGCGGTCCATTTCAGGCATCTAAGGTGAGCGTACCCGCTTTGCCAACAGCACTTTACACAATAATCCTCATATCGGGAGAGGCAATACGGGAGAAACACAAGATAACGCAGTATTGGCGGCGTTCACGAACGAGCCCATTTAAAGCTGCAGTGCATATAAAATAATTTCTCAAATAAGCCGTAATGGCTGAAGTAACTGACGAGCTTCGTGACCGAGAAGAGGTGGCAGAAGCCTTGTTCTTGAATGTATCCAACATTGATAAAAATACAGACAAACAAAGTGCGAATGCGCAGGAGCGAAAAAAGGAAACTAATGTTAAGACTGTCTTAAAAAAATTAGAAAAACTCCAAAAAAATTAACTAACAAAATGGTGGGAGAGGAAGTCTCTCCAAAAATACAAAGAAGCTGGACGAGTACCAAGGGGCTTGAGGGTATTACTAGCCCCATCTTTTGAAAAACCCAATCCCCTAATGCTACAAGAGTGGGCAGCTAATAACCTTGATGCCTCAATGACCGTGGTGTGTATGCTCATAAAATACGCCGAAATAGATAGAGTAGAGATAGTTAAAGAGATTGACGCTCTACTATTGGAGTTGGGTGCCTTTGACAATCAAGAGAGGATTAAAAATGAAAAATAAAAAATAAAAAAAACGTTTGGACAAACATCAGGAAATAACTGAGGAGAAAAAAATTTACAAGTTTGCTAGGGACAAAAAGGACTATGAGAACGGCAGGATATTCACTTTCTCTAGAAAATTTGATAATGTCAAGAGAAAAGCACTAACATCTAACGTGTCAGCCAAGCCGGACCCAGTCTTAATGGTAACTACTAATAATGAGCTATCTTCCCAGGAGGAGTCCAACTCCACAAATTCTTTCAGTAGCAACATGGATTCGGAAGATGACACAGTAGTCAACTTGGGTCAAACCAGTTTCACTCCATCTGAGGAATTGGGGTTTATTGTAGAGGATCGCAGGCAAACACTGCGATCCTGGACACCCCAACAGAAACAACAACAGAAACCACAAGGTCCAAACGCACCCAACGCCGCAACAAAAGGCGGAAACGCAAGAGGGAATTGGAGAGGCATAGGAGGGAGAGGGAAAACACAGTGGAAAGAGTGGAAAATAATAACACCGTAATCAATCTCAGTGATATGAATTTGGATCTTGCAGAATTACAACTACTGTCACTGGGTCTCTCCTTCTGCCCCAAAAATGGCTTCAAATACACCCAAACAAGACTAGATGTTTTTAAGTTCATCCGAAAACTGAAGCTGATTAAATTTCACAAATTAAAAAAAGCCAATGACCGTGCAACTACTATCGCTGACAAAAATGCACCCAGCAAGTCCTTTCAAATTTCTGATGTTCCGGGATTAAGAGTAGTGCAATCTTTGGCATGTGATGACGAAGAGCCTGAATATGATAACACTCAGCAAGAATTGGGCAGTATGGGCATTGCGTGTAGCAGCTCCGCCCTAAGCCCATTCAAACCTGTGTCAACGTTCATGCCAATCATTCCGCGGGATGCCATTGACATTGACATTTTCAGTGATGTAGTTGTAAATGATCTCAAGAAACTGAATAGAGGAGTTATAAGGAAATACAGTATACCAAACTGATGAAGAAAATCAAGGATAACAAGAGTATCATTGTCAAAAACGCAGACAAAGGCAGAAATATTGTCCTATGGCCAAGAGACCTCTACATAAACAAGGCTAATAAACACTTGGATGATGCATTGTGTTACAAGAAAGTCACGTTCAATGAATTAAATAAAGTCAAGGAATTGGTTTTTAAAGAATTAGCCCAGTGGAAAGGGATGGGCTTGATCAGTAAGGAAGAATATAACTTCTTGACAGTGGACCATCCTATCACCCCCATGCTATTTTTTATACCAAAGGTACATAAACAAACAATTCCAGTACCCGGAAGACCGATTATATCAGCACAAGGAGGTGTAATGGAACCAATTTCCAAATATGTTGACTTTTTTATCAGAGATTATGTGGAGAACCTGGATTCATATATAAAGGACACAGGACATTTTTTGAACAAATTGAATGAGCTCGTCTGGAATGATTCATATTGTTTAATTGTGATGGATATTTGTGCTCTATACAAAAGCATAGACCATGAGATTGGTCTGACAGGAGTACAGTATTATTTATCCAATCGCAACATCAAATTTTATGAACATAGCAAAATGATACTTCACATGATTAGATTATGCTTGTACAACAACTCTTTCCTATTTAATACCTCTGTATATCAACAACTCCGGGGTGTGGCCATGGGGGCATGCTTCTCCCCCAGTTTTGCATGTAGGCTGGTGGGAGGAGCATGTCCTGAGGTGCATCCTGTTGGAATCCTTTCCCGACAAGGTCATTGCCTGGTGGCGCTTTATTGACGATGTCTATGTAGTTTGGCAGGGCTCTGTTGAATCTGCCCAGGCATTTGTGGATACAATCAATGTCAACGATATGAATTTGAGTTTCACGGCGAACATCAATAGGGACAAAGTAGAATTTCTCGATGTAGAGATTTATATTAATAACAACATGATCAATACCAAGCTCCATAGAAAAGTTACGGCTGGAAGTTCCATTCTCCACGCCAGTAGCACCCACCCTAGACATCTTATGAAAAGTATACCCTACGGGGAATTTTTAAGGATTAAGCGTATCTGTAGTAACAGCAATGACTTAAAAACATGTTTAGATGAATCCATGCAAAGGTTCTTAGCTAGAGGTTATAAGATAGAGGACCTCAAGAAATCTTTACTCAAACTTGATACCATTGATACCATTCACAACTCAAATGAGGTACAATCGGATGTTTCTAGCAATCCCAATGGGTCAAGTCTTCAACGGAATGCCCCTGTCAGATTAATAACGACATATAACAGTCATCACAAACGTGTTAGACAAATTATAACTAAAAGTTGGCCGATTTTAAAATCTGACATGATTTTAACTACGGAAATAGATGACTCTCCTAGTATAACCTATAGGAGAGCACCATCTATGAGGGATGCCTTAGACAGAACAATGCCTGAGACTGTGACTAAATCCTCCACTAAAAGTGATTGGTTAACTAAGAAAAAAGGTTTTGTGAAATGTAGCTCATGTCGGGCCTGTAAATTTGGTATCAACACTAGGGAGGTCCAGGATGCATTTTCAAATGAGTTGTTTAAACTTAATGGTCTGTTCAACTGTAAAACTGAGTTTGAGGTTTACGTTTTAGAATGTACCTGCAAATTAAAATATATAGGCAGTACCAAGCTACCTGTATCTACACGTATTTTACAACATCTACGTGCTATTGTTAATTCAGACTCCAGCTACCCTGTTGCCCGTCATTTTAAACTTGTACATAATAACGATCTCAAAGGTTTAACTTATTTTGTTTTAGATGCGGTGCCTAAACGAATAAGGGGAGGCAACAGGGACAAAAAATTGTGTCAGCTGGAAAGTAGATACATTATGCAGTTTGACACTAAGATGTCTAATGGTTTAAATACAGGGGAAGACCTATATACCTTCTTATAACCATCTGAATTGCTATGTAATTACAGTCTTTAGAGTTTGATCAGTACACGTCCACTGGGATCAGTGGGCGTATTATGAATTGTCTGATTATTTGTAGTGAGATTTTATGAGATGAATTTTGATAAATTTTGATAATGATTTCTGTTTTATCTTGTGGTTTTTATGCATGTTGTATCGCAATGGTTCGATTTTCGGCCCATTTTTACAGAATTTTAACTGGTTTTACTGGTTTTTATTCGGTGTTTATGGGTGGAGGGTTAACTATATGTGATTGATGTGTGTAATAAACAACAAGATGGATATATATTAACTGTTTCAGAGATGGATGAATTTCCTAACATTGTATTATTATTTATTTATTGCTTTTCGCTCTAGCACGTGGCACTTTAAAGCACAGTTGAATCAATAACGTGAACCCTTGTAATTTATTTGTCAATATGAAGGTATGACTGCAAAAAAATTTTGTAGAGAATTTAATAGTATATACAATTTTCCCTTTTTTCTTAATTTGGGTTGCATACAATTCTTTAATGCACTCGTAATTGACTGTTTGTTTATCATATTTAAGATTCATCATATTATTTAATTTTCAATTTTTCACTGGTTTGTGATTTTGCAGTATAATGGTATTTTAAACCCATTCCACACACAAATTTATAGGAAAACATGACATATATTTTCCATCATGCTCATTGGTATAGGAGCACAATTGGGAGAGTCTGGGCACTGGCCCTCGTTGTCTTATTATGAATTATGATGTTTATACATATGATACAAAGGCACTGACCTATGTTCTTTGATGTGACATGTATACATTTTATATAATAATATATTCATGTTTGTTTGTATAACATTTCACGAGATATACGTTGATTGATATAGTCTGTTTTCCATACCCATGAATATGGAGGGGAGGAGCATAGTATGCTGTGGATAGGTACTTAAGCACTTTGGGGTCATGACATGTCATGTGATCAAGTCCGGGAGCACCGGACGAAACGCGGCATGTTCGCACTGAGAAAATAAAAAAGCACTTTATTTCTACCTTGCCTTGTGGTCCGTTTTCCTAATTCTTGGTCGTCTTGGCGGTGAAGTTGGGAGTTCGTGTGGTAATATATATATATATAGATATTGTATTAGAAAATTGTGATACTTACAAAGTCAAGGCAATACATAGTATTTGTAAAAATGTCATGTACTATTTATCGTGAACTTTGAAAATCTACATGCACGATATGCCTGTGATTTAAAGTCTGTCTACTATGCCAATGTGGGTGTTTTTAAATGAACCAATCACGTAATAGCACTGTGCACTTTAAATACTCAAGCAAAATGTGGTTACGCTGTCATGTGATCAAGGCTTTGTGCCGAAACGTTATGACGACAGCTGAATAAAATCTGAACCAGCGACTTACGTTTGGTCCATGTCTGTATCCAGCGCGATCGAGGGAAAAGCGATTGCGGGAGGAAAACGGAGGTTGGAGTATATATACAGCCGTTACGATATCACACGACTTCACACGGACCCCTTCCAGAAATCGGCTTGAGAGGGAAAAGCTGATAGGTCGACGCAAAGTGGTATCCGGTCCGGGTTTTCCCGGAACATGTTTGGAGCTTTCGAAAAGGGAGAATAGCGTCAGACCCCCCGGAGTACGAAGATTGAACCCGGCAAGTCCATTAACCCCCGTGGAATCGGCACCGAACAGAAGGCGCAAGATTCCAGGCACAAGGAGTAAGGACTACGAAGACATCAATCAAGGTACCGAAGGGAGGAAGGAGTATAACAGATGCGCGGGGTTACCTGTGTTTAAAAATAAAAGCATACGCAGCGTAACAGAACAACCGCAAAAAATAACAGCGAAAAAAAATTGTCTGCCGACAGCGTAAAAGAGCGAGAAGCTAGGGCGAGCACGATGTTTTCGGATAGTCAGCCAGTAATAACGACTACCCGTAACCAGTCGGAAGCTGCCAGTGGTTCTAAAAACAACTCTCTGCATGATAAAATTAAAATACTAGAAAAGAAGTCCCGCCAGGAACAAAGCAAATGGTGGGAGTCAAAGTCCTTACAAAGGTATATAGAGGTACATAGAATACCTCGTGGACTGCGAATACTCACAGCACCCAGCTATGAAAATCCCAACCCTGACCTCATGAAGGAGTGGGCTGACATAAATCTTGAAGCATCGAGACAACAGGTCCTCGTCCTCATTAAATATGCGGATATTGACAGAGCACGAATATTGGAGGAAATATCGGGCATATATGAGGAGTTAGAAGCAATGGGTCCGGAAGATGAAAAAGAAAAATTACTGAAAGAAATGAAAACCAGGCTAAAAAAAGAGGAAGAAAAAATTATTGACCGCAAAACATTCAAATTCCAGAGGGATCGTAAAGACTATGAATTAGGGCAAATCTTTACATTTTCAAAACGATATGATTCCATGCGCACTGCGTTATCAGGCAAAACACAGGCAGCAAAGCGAGATAAGGCGCCACAATCCAAAATGCGTAAGGACCAAACTGACTCCACAATATCGGACTTCAGCTCAGAAGGAGGAAGTGGTTCGGAGTCAGAACAAAGGGAGGTGGTGGCGGACACACAAAGGAAAAGACCCTCCCCTGGAGAAGAAATCGTTTTTTTATGCCAGGACAGACTGCAATCTCTAAGACCTGGGACGCGAAAAAACTACAACGAAGGAGGAAGAACTACAACGCAAGGAAAAGGCAGAGGGCGAGACGGCGGAGGAAATGCGAATCAACCCACGTGGAGAGGCCGGGGGAAGTGGACCAAGAAGCAATAACCACGCCGAACAAAACAATAATTAATCTTACTACAATGGCACTGACAGATAAAGAGGAAAAAATTCTGAAACTTGGACTTTCATTTGCCCCAAAAACAAATCTCAATTATGCTAAAGCACGGATTGATATTTATAAAGCAAACGGAAAGCTCAAACTGAAAAAATATCACAAACAGAGAAAAGCAGATGACAGAACCATCCAAGAGGAGCAACACGGAACACTCTCTCAAGAGTTAGCTGAATTATGGGAAACAGAGGGTGAGGAACCGAGGCCTCCTGTGCCAAGTACGTCAAGTTTACAAAGTAAGATACAAGGTGGAACAGGACTTACAACACTGAAACCGCCATCAACGTTTTGCCCCATTATGCCACGTGATGGCATTGACATTTTTCACGAAAATGTAACGAATGATCTGAAGGAATTACATAAACGTATAAGCAAAGGACACTACAAGAACAATCAACAAACAATGGACTATGAGAACTTGGTAACAAAATTAAACAAGGATAAAAACATCATAGTACGACCAAGTGATAAGGGAGGCAATGTGGTTTTACTCACAAAGGAAATGTATGAAAAGGAAGCATATGCGCAGTTGAATAATCGTGAACATTATGAAAGAGTTAATGCGACAACAGTGAAAGGATGGCAATCTGAATATCACACCTGGTTAATCAAATGGAAGGGCAAAAAATTGATATCTGAATCGGAATATCAATATTTGAAGGTTGATCATCCAACAATGCCCTGCATATACTTTATTCCAAAAGTACATAAAGATCAAAAAAAAAACCCGGGTAGACCCATTATTAATGCAATAGGGGGGCTTTTGGAGAACACATCAGTATATATTGATCATTTTCTACAGACTTTTGTGCGGTCCCTGGACTCATATGTCCGTGATTCAAGTGACTTTCTTTGCAAAATGAGCAACATTGAGTGGCAACCGGGAGATTGGTTGCTAGCACTGGATGTAAGTGCCCTTTATACAAGTATAAGACATCTGGATTGTATAGAAGCGGTCAAATACTACTTATCAAGGAGAACTGATGAGTTCAATGAGCATAATGAAATGTTGATAAAAATGTTAACCTACTGTTTGGAACACAATGTGTTCATATTCAATAATCTCATATATCGTCAACGTCTGGGAGTGGCGATGGGGGCCAGTTTTTCACCAAGCGTAGCGTGTTTACACATGGGGGCTTGGGAAGAACTGGTCCTCAGAACCAACTTTGAAAAGAGATGAAGGAAAATATTGCAGCGTGGTACCGCTTTATCGACAATTTGTTTGTTGTGTGGAGAGGTACACGGGTGGAGGCGGAAAAGTTCATAGAGAACATAAACAAAAACAATCTTAACATCACTTTTACGTTCTCAATGAGTCAGACACAGGTCCCCTTCTTAGACATTGAGATATACACCCACGACAACAAGTTAGCAAGTAGATTTTACCGAAAATCTACTGCAGGAAACACAATCCTACATGCAAGCAGCACTCACCCAGCCCATCTGATACGGAGCATTCCGTATGGTGAGATGCTAAGACTTCGGAGACTATGTAGTGAGCCAGATGAACTGAAAAAAGCTCAGGATTCCTGCACCCGTAGATTTTTGGAACGAGGGTACCATGAAACTACAATTAAACAAGCAATCCAGAAATCAATGGTCAAAGACCGTATGGAATTACTGGGTAGCAAAGATATCTCGGCTGAGATATCAAATACTTATATGAACACGGACAATGTAGGCAAAACATCAGCAGAACCGTTTCGGATAATAATGGGTTACTGCAATCAGCATAGAGAAGTGCATAAAATAATAAACAAAAACTGGCCAATAGTTAGCAATGATCCCATTATAGGCCAGAACCTCCCCAAAAAGGCATCTTTAACATTCAGCAAGGCTCCTAATATGAGGGACAGAGTGGTAGTGACATGCCCTGAAATACTTGACAGCACCTCATGGTACAAAAACAATCAAGGCTTTTTTAAGTGCAAGACCTGTAAGGCCTGTGCACATGCTGTCAACAAGAAGGTATATAAGGATGGATTTAGTGAACGGGAACATCGTATCACTAAGGTACTAACATGTAAGACGGATTACGCCGTATACATCTTAGAGTGCCCATGCAAACTAAAATATGTGGGGAGCACGAAGCTCCCCGTACACAGAAGAATTTTGCAACATTTGAGGGCCATAACAACACAAGACAATACCTACCCAGTGGCACGTCACTTCAAAACACACCACCAAAGTAACAACAAAGAACTGATATACTATGTAGTAGACGCCATTACAGCTAGCAGGAGGGGAGGAAACAGAGAAACAAAATTACGCAAAATGGAGACCAACTACATATTAAAGTTCAACAGTAAACAGCCTGCAGGTTTGAACGTAACAGAGGACCTTTATACGTGTTTACACAAATAAATAAACACAATAGAGAATGAACTGAAGTAATACATTGTCATGAAAAACTGAAGAAATATAACAGCATGTAAATAGTGTATATAGATGAAATTGAAGGATATTTATTTATATTTATATATATATATATATTTTTTATAAATATATTTTTATATATAAGGAATCAAATAGGATTTGTAATTGACAATGGATGGAAGTATCTCGACTCTTAAGTATAATGGTCAAATCCAAAGTGGATAGTGGGAGACCACATGAGGAAAAATCTGTAATATGTTTAAATGGTTGAGGAGATACTTATAATATGTGGTATTGGACTGCTGATGCTCATAAAATCATAACAGGATGAGTCAGAACAAGTAGTGAAATATGCCTGCAAGAAATGAATAGCGAAGGGAAGCTGGAAAAGACAATCAAGGATGAGAAATGCTTAAATTGAGAGGATTAGAACCTAAGAACAGCTTATAAAATGAAATGATACAAGAATTGAATATGAAGAAGCTCAGTCCTACTTTGATAAAATGAAAACCTTTTAATATATGCACATAAAAGCACTTTTACACGGGTTGGGGGAAAAGGCCAAATTTATGGGGCAGGACTTATGACCCGAAATGGAGTATCATGGTTTACAACTAAGGGATTTATCCTACAATTGTGAAAAACAAAGAAAGAAAAATTTACAAAAAAAGATGTGAATAGAATCAGCGATTTAACTCGATATTGTTTTAGAAAATTGTGATACTTACAAAGTCAAGGCAATACATAGTATTTGTAAAAATGTAATGTACTATTTATCGTGAACTTTGAAAATCTACATGCACGATATGCCTGTGATTTAAAGCCTGTCTACTATGCCAATGTGGGTGTTTTTAAATGAACCAATCACGTAATAGCACTGTGCACTTTAAATACTCAAGCAAAATGTGGTTACGCTGTCATGTGATCAAGGCTTTGTGCCGAAATGTTATGGCGACAGCTGAATAAAATCTGAACCAGCATCTTACGTTTGGTCCGTGTCTGTATCCATCGCGATCGAGGGAAAAGCGATTGTGGGAGGAAAACGGAGGTGCGAGTATATATTTATATATATATATATATATATATATATATATATATATATATATATCCATGTAAACTGCTACGATAAGCAAAAACACGCACTCAGAAAGGTGCAGCTAGTGGTAGTTTATTCACAAGGTAACGCTACGCGTTTCAGCACAAGGGTGCCTTGATCACACGTTAACCTTAAACCAATCAGGAACAGCTTATGTACAAACACAAATGACCACCATGTTTAGTAAACATGAGAGAAGGACACTGACATTGTAAGAATTGCGTCGGCCATTAATAACTAGTCATTTCACATTATATATCTATTACTTCATAGAAATATAAACATAGGAACGGTAATTGCACTTAATATGCAGTGAGAGACATAGACTTCTTCCCAAAATGAAAAAGGTCCAAATTCAATTGTAATAAAGCTTATTATGCCTGGTATAACATTGTAATGGGTGTGACATACGCATAAATTAATCATATATACATTCTATATTCTAAGCGTAATCATAGAGAGCACATCCATTTACCTTTAGAGTAGTGGGAAGTTTGAGGGTAATTAACCCCTTGATCCCAACTTCTTCACACATATATCCTGATTCCACAGTCAAAAAACGGCATTTGAAAAAAAAGCGTATAAGCGAAAAGCCCAAACCATCTGAATTAATTAAACGAGTGGTACGGAATGAATAAACGCTTGCTGCCACCAACATATATAGACTGTATAAAACATTTCAATCATGTAATGCAGTCAGGGTCAATAGTGCATGTAGGTGAGTGAAGACCCGCATTAGACAAAGTCTGGCCGCAGTCCAGGCAATTACTAGGTAGATCGGCATCAGATCAAACAACAGTAGAACGTCTGACACAATCATGAAAATTTCATATACGCCAATATCAGGATATACGGATAACGCATAATGCATTTTGATTGCGTGTTACAAGGCCTAAGAGGGGGTCGCAAGTGCCTATAAGGTAATTACATTTCCACATGAATTGACTTATAACTAGAAGCTTATATCAAAGCGTTACCAGGACATTTTTCAAAAAAGCAAATTTCACTTGGTCTAGTGCCCGAGAAGATCAAAAATTCAAAGAGTGACCAGGCTGAGTCTCTAGTCTCTAGGATATCGTTCCTCCAATATAGTGATCAATATGGCTTCTAACTGGAGTGTTCCATCAAGGTAAACAGAGTGCATCTAGATCCAAGGGATCAAAAAAGGGGGGATAAAAATAACAAAGGTGATGGTGTGTTTCTTAGCTTATCATGGTGAGGTGACAGTCTTCTATTCAGTTCAGACATGTGAGGGTCAGTGCAGTGCTCAGATTTTCTAAGGAGTGATGTGCCCCCGGCTGGCTCCTAGAAAATAAGGTAACAAGGACAGTAGGTTAAAATAGATTAAAAACATGGTTAAATGTTATCAACAATCAATTTGCATGAACAGTCAGATTACATTGTTATACACAAGGACACAATTAACGTTGCAGAGGACCCACCCATAGGTTGTACAGAAACAAGCTAGGTACAATTACTCCATGTGAAGATGGGTTGCAAGTTCTTCATCCAAGTTGTGCCCCCCAGGGAATTTGGTCTCCAGTTCTAATATCCATTTGGATTCTCTTTTTCTGAGGGCAAGTTCACGATTCCCACCCCGCTTGCCAACATTGACCTGTTCAATTGCAAAGTATCTTAGTAGGTCATTGTTTGATTGGTGTGCGGTTTGGAAGTGTCTTGCAATGGGGTATTTGGGGTCTTTGTTGGTAATGGCCCTCAAATGTTCCTGGACCATTTTCTTTGCCATACATGAAGTACTGCCCACATATTTTTTTTGACAAGGACATTCCAAAATATAGATCACATAAGTGGAACTACAAGTCAAAAATTGTTTGATTTGTTTTTTGGTGTTGGTCCCTGGTATTTCAAAATCTTTCACCATCACACTAGAACGACAGGCCCTACAGTGCCCACAGGGGTAGAATCCACTGAGCCCTTGGATATGTTGGCCCTTTCTATCAGAGATGTCACTTTTCACCAACATGTCCCTCAAATTACGGCCTCTTCTATACGTTATGAGTGGTCTGTTTGTAAGTTTGGGGCCTATAATGGAGTCTGATTTTAGAATTTTCCAATTGTCAGCCATTATTTTTTGTACTTGTTTGGACTTTTGATTGAAAGTAGTTATAATTCTAGGAGGTTGTGAGGAGACAATGGGTTTGGGCATAGGATTAAGGGTCTCTGATCTCTGAACAGTCGAAGCTTTGGAAAAGGCTTTAGTCAGTACCCCCTCAGGATATCCCCTATCCCGAAACCGTTTGACTATGATGTTACTTTCATGTATGAAGTCTTCCTCTTTAGTCCAATTTCTTTTGGCTCTTAAGAGTTCCCCATAGGGGATGCTCCATTTAAGTGGTTCAGGATGGGAACTGAGGGCATGTAGTAAGCTGTTGCCTGCGGTGTCCTTTCTATGGAGTTTTGAAATAAGTGTACCCTCTTGAATCTCAATACTCGTGTCTAAGAAATCAACCCAGTCTCTGCTGATATTATAGGTCAGATGAATGTTGTAACTATTCTGATTCAGCTTGGCAATGAAGTTAATTGCTTCTTCCTCTGTGCCACGCCAGATGACAAAGAGGTCGTCGATGTATCTAGACCATATGTGTACCTTTGTGAAGTCCTCCCTGAGATCTACTTTAGTCATAATTTCTTCTTCCCACTTCCCCAAGAACAAATTGGCGAAGTTGGGAGAAAAAGCAGAACCCATGGCAGCCCCACGGATTTGTTTAAAATAGGTACCATCAAACATAAATATGTTGTTGCGTAGGCATAGTTTCATCATCTCTATTAGCATGACAGTATGGTTTCTGAATCCTATTTCACGGTTTTTCAAGAAATGGTAACAAGCCTCCATACCCTGAGTGTGGTCAATGACAGTGTATAGGGCACTGACATCCATGGTTATTAATATGGAGCCTTCTGTCAGTGTAATGGTGTCTATTTGTTTGAGAAAGTCAGTTGTGTCCTTAATAAAAGAAGGAAGTTTGATGACATATTCTTTAAGGAAGTGATCAATGTATACTGACAAGTTTTCGTTGACACTACCTATGGAGGATATAATGGGTCTTCCCGGGGGTTCTGAAAGATTTTTATGAACCTTAGGGAGTAGGTAGAAAATAGGCAACTTAGGATAATCACGTTTAAGGGAGGCTGCCACATTATTTGCACGAGGACCAGGGAAAGCAGGAACCGGTCTTGTGACACTCGAAAAAACTGAGAGCAGCCTACTTATATCACAACTAAGGAAATATGAGAAACTAAGGAAGCAAGAAACATCCAAATGGTGGGAGGCTACATCCCTTCAGGACTATGTGGACAAGTGCATGGTACCTCGGGGACTGAGAATTTACATCACCCCGTCACACGAATCGCCCAATGCGCAAATGTTAGAGGAATGGTCGCAAAATTCAGCCGCCAGCAGCAAGAACATGTTGTGCATCTTAATAAAATATGCATGGGAAGATCGTGAAACCATTATCAAGCAACTCAAAGAACTTGAAGAAGAATTTAGCAAACATCCTAACCAAGATGCGATTAACAAATTCAAGGATGAGCTCAAAGGGCGCCTGAAAAAGAATGAGGAAGACATAAAATACCGTAAACAGCGTAAGCTACATAGAGACTGTGGGGACTATGATAGTGGACGGATATTAACTTACAGTCCCAAATATGATTACCTGTACAAACAAGACAACACCACAACTGAGACATCTGAATTACAAGAAACCGAGGAAGCATGTTCTTCAAATGTCATCGCCAGTGAGCCTGATTCAGATGCATCTAGACACTCCACCAGCACCGCCTCAGATACTGAAAAAGTTGTTAAAAAACCGGCGACTTTTTTAGAGGAATTCAGGGTCCTCAGGACCAGACAGAAAAAGGAGGTGGAATCACAACAGCAGCAGCAGTCTTTCCAAAAAACACAGACACGTGGGAGACCGAGAGGACAAGCAAGAGGAAAAGCAGATCACAGAAGAGAAGACTCAAGTTCCAGCAGAGAAAACGGAAAGAGTACAAAGCCGGTGGGAACCAAAAGGGGCGGCTACAGACGAAGACGTTAACCATGGATGACGAAATGGTAAATAAAACTATCATAAATTTGTCTTCTAGAACATTGACTCTTAAGGAAAAACGCACTCTCTGTCTGGGATTGACTTTTTGCCCTAGTGAAATTTTCAGTTACTCTGACACCCGGATAGACATTTATAAGTTTGGTAGGAAACTCAAACTCCAAAAATGGCACTCACTAAGACCTGTAGAAGGAACCCCTATATCTACCACATCAGTAACTATACCTGAACTAACCATTAATGATCAGGATCTATTATTGGATGTATACTCACTGGGTGGCATATCATCAGACAGTCAAGTTGATGACTCTATTGTAGGAGTCAGGGAAACCAATACAAATAGGGCTGCATGTACCAGTTTTAGACCCAAATCTGTTTTTTACCCTATTATGCCACACGACCCCATAGACACGTTTCAAGAAGTAGTCAGCAAAGAACTTGCTAAACTCAAACATAAACAGTATAACAGAGATAACTGGAATAGGAATCTGTCCAAACAAGAACGTGATTTTATCCTTTCTTTAGCAGATGATAACTCTGTTATACTAAGACCCTCTGATAAGGGAGGAAACATTGTGCTGTGGGGTAGGGACCTATATATTAAGGAAGCCCTTAGACAACTTGAGGGTGACATCTTCTACACTAAATCTAACTCTAATGAATACAACAATAGCATAGAGGAAACATGGAATAGACTACACGACTGGCAAATAGAGGGGCTCCTCTCATGGCAGGAATTTTGCTTCCTTAAACGTGATTATCCTAAGTTGCCTATTTTCTACCTACTCCCTAAGGTTCATAAAAATCTTTCAGAACCCCCGGGAAGACCCATTATATCCTCCATAGGTAGTGTCAACGAAAACTTGTCAGTATACATTGATCACTTCCTTAAAGAATATGTCATCAAACTTCCTTCTTTTATTAAGGACACAACTGACTTTCTCAAAAAAATAGACACCATTACACTGACAGAAGGCTCCATATTAATAACCATGGATGTCAGTGCCCTATACACTGTCATTGACCACACTCAGGGTATGGAGGTTTGTTACCATTTCTTGAAAAACCGTGAAATAGGATTCAGAAACCATACTGTCATGCTAATAGAGATGATGAAACTATGCCTACGCAACAACATATTTATGTTTGATGGTACCTATTTTAAACAAATCCGTGGGGCTGCCATGGGTTCTGCTTTTTCTCCCAACTTCGCCAATTTGTTCTTGGGGAAGTGGGAAGAAGAAATTATGACTAAAGTAGATCTCAGGGAGGACTTCACAAAGGTACACATATGGTCTAGATACATCGACGACCTCTTTGTCATCTGGCGTGGCACAGAGGAAGAAGCAATTAACTTCATTGCCAAGCTGAATCAGAATAGTTACAACATTCATCTGACCCATAATATCAGCAGAGACTGGGTTGATTTCTTAGACACGAGTATTGAGATTCAAGAGGGTACACTTATTTCAAAACTCCATAGAAAGGACACCGCAGGCAACAGCTTACTACATGCCCTCAGTTCCCATCCTGAACCACTTAAATGGAGCATCCCCTATGGGGAACTCTTAAGAGGCAAAAGAAATTGTACTAAAGAGGAAGACTTCATACATGAAAGTAACATCATACTCAAACGGTTTCGGGATAGGGGATATCCTGAGGGGGTACTGACTAAAGCCTTTTCCAAAGCTTCGACTGTTCAGAGATCAGAGACCCTTAATCCTATGCCCAAACCCATTGTCTCCTCACAACCTCCTAGAATTATAACTACTTTCAATCAAAAGTCCAAACAAGTACAAAAAATAATGGCTGACAATTGGAAAATTCTAAAATCAGACTCCATTATAGGCCCCAAACTTACAAACAGACCACTCATAACGTATAGAAGAGGCCGTAATTTGAGGGACATGTTGGTGAAAAGTGACATCTCTGATAGAAAGGGCCAACATATCCAAGGGCTCAGTGGATTCTACCCCTGTGGGCACTGTAGGGCCTGTCGTTCTAGTGTGATGGTGAAAGATTTTGAAATACCAGGGACCAACACCAAAAAAACAAATCAAACAATTTTTGACTTGTAGTTCCACTTATGTGATCTATATTTTGGAATGTCCTTGTCAAAAAAAATATGTGGGCAGTACTTCATGTATGGCAAAGAAAAGGGTCCAGGAACATTTGAGGGCCATTACCAACAAAGACCCCAAATACCCCATTGCAAGACACTTCCAAACCGCACACCAATCAAACAATGACCTACTAAGATACTTTGCAATTGAACAGGTCAATGTTGGCAAGCGGGGTGGGAATCGTGAACTTGCCCTCAGAAAAAGAGAATCCAAATGGATATTAGAACTGGAGACCAAATTCCCTGGGGGGCACAACTTGGATGAAGAACTTGCAACCCATCTTCACATGGAGTAATTGTACCTAGCTTGTTTCTGTACAACCTATGGGTGGGTCCTCTGCAACGTTAATTGTGTCCTTGTGTATAACAATGTAATCTGACTGTTCATGCAAATTGATTGTTGATAACATTTAACCATGTTTTTAATCTATTTTAACCTACTGTCCTTGTTACCTTATTTTCTAGGAGCCAGCCGGGGGCACATCACTCCTTAGAAAATCTGAGCACTGCACTGACCCTCACATGTCTGAACTGAATAGAAGACTGTCACCTCACCATGATAAGCTAAGAAACACACCATCACCTTTGTTATTTTTATCCCCCCTTTTTTGATCCCTTGGATCTAGATGCACTCTGTTTACCTTGATGGAACACTCCAGTTAGAAGCCATATTGATCACTATATTGGAGGAACGATATCCTAGAGACTAGAGACTCAGCCTGGTCACTCTTTGAATTTTTGATCTTCTCGGGCACTAGACCGAGTGAAATTTGCTTTTTTGAAAAATGTCCTGGTAACGCTTTGATATAAGCTTCTAGTTATAAGTCAATTCATGTGGAAATCTAATTACCTTATAGGCACTTGCGACCCCCTCTTAGGCCTTGTAACACGCAATCAAAATGCATTATGCGTTATCCGTATATCCTGATATTGGCGTATATGAAATTTTCATGATTGTGTCAGACGTTCTACTGTTGTTTGATCTGATGCCGATCTACCTAGTAATTGCCGGGACTGCGGCCAGACTTTGTCTAATGCGGGTCTTCACTCACCTACATGCACTATTGACCCTGACTGCATTACATGATTGAAATGTTTTATACAGTCTATATATGTTGGTGGCAGCAAGCGTTTATTCATTCCGTACCACTCGTTTAATTAATTCAGATGGTTTGGGCTTTTCGCTTATACGCTTTTTTTTTCAAATGCCGTTTTTTGACTGTGGAATCAGGATATATGTGTGAAGAAGTTGGGATCAAGGGGTTAATTACCCTCAAACTTCCCACTACTCTAAAAGGCAAATGGATGTGCTCTCTATGATTACGCTTAGAATATAGAATGTATATATGATTAATTTATGCGTATGGCACACCCATTACAATGTTATACCAGGCATAATAAGCTTTATTACAATTGAATTTGAACCTTTTTCATTTTGGGAAGAAGTCTATGTCTCTCACTGCATATTAAGTGCAATTACCGTTCCTATGTTTATATTTCTATGAAGTAATAGATATATAATGTGAAATGACTAGTTATTAATGGCCAACGCAATTCTTACAATGTCAGTGTCCTTCTCTCATGTTTACTAAACATGGTGGTCATTTGTGTTTGTACATAAGCTGTTCCTGATTGGTTTAAGGTTAACGTGTGATCAAGGCACCCTTGTGCTGAAACGCGTAGCGTTACCTTGTGAATAAACTACCACTAGCTGCACCTTTCTGAGTGCGTGTTTTTGCTTATCGTAGCAGTTTACATGGATATTGACTAAACTCGGCGGTGGGATTGGCCGAGTGCAACACGCCACCTGACAATGGGATATGGATCCCGGAAACGAATCCTCTTGTAATGTGACTGAATATATATATATATATATATATATATATATATATATATATATATATAAAGAACACAGAGGCCCAGTTCCGGATTCGTGGCAGTTTAATTTGAAAGACCAGCAGCACAGATTACTCCATTTTCCCTACGCGTTTCGACGCGCCTGCGCCTTGGTCACAGGTGGAGATATGCAAAGTGCTTTTACGTTCATGCTTTTAAAACAACATTTGGTCACGTGACTGATAGATACTACAACTCCCATAGTGCAATAAAAAAGTCATGATATGTTCGGAAGTCCGTATTACACACATAGTGCTTACTTTTTTCAATGTCTTTACTGCACTGGCATAAGATGTTAGGTCCAAATGGAAGATCAGCACGTGAATGCTCCTCTAGGCATAATGCTGGCTTAGTGCATGGAATTCTACGAGTGTCCTCCAAACCTGCCACTTCTCCAGACCGATCAACACAGGATGTTATCCTTGCCAAATCCCTTCCTTGTGCACTCACGTTTTGCTTCTTTTAGACATCCATTGGAAGGTGTGCGTGCACAAGTGGGTCATGCTCCTTATTTGAAATCCACACAACATCCTCCGAGCAAGAAGCCCCCAACCCTTCAGGGCGGCCTCTTTAAAAACAATGGGCACGGAGAAGCCCATCAATCACGAGAAAAGAACACAGAGGCCCAGTTCCGGATTCGTGGCAGTTTAATTTGAAAGACCAGCAGCACAGATTACTCCCTTTTCCCTACGCGTTTCGATGCGCCTGCGCCTTGGTCACGGTGGAGATATGCAAAGTGCGTAGGGAAAAAAGAGGCCACCCTGAAGGGTTGGGGGCTCCTTGCTCAGAGGATGTTGTGTGGATATATATATATATATATATATATATCCACAAAGCCATCCACAAAAAGAAGAAGGCGGCAACCACAGAGGAGATACTTTTCAGAGCAGCCTTTATTGACAGCAAACGCACAAGTCCGGTGGCGGCGAATGCATTTCGGTGCATTTGCCTTCCTCAGCGCCCTTCACCCGACAGTTTGGCCTGGTAAGTGCTTCCTGCTGGTTTTAGATGAACACAAGGCTCCGCTCCTCCCCCTTGCCGTGAAACACACCTGTTGTAGTGCATGTCAATGCCATTGCACCACAACTCCCACAATGCCATGTGATGAGGCAGAATGAGCTGGTATATGGCGGAGGCTCAAAGTGTTGTTTTTCTTTTTGCGGTAGCCCGACCCAGCAGGGCTCGATGTTCCCTTTGTCCGTTCGCCGCCCATCAAGCCACTCCTCCGGTCTCCTCAAACTGTCACAACCCTCGTGTACGGCAGCAATTGAGTGGGGGCAAACTGCCACAAACAGAGGTGAATTACCTCTACCGCCCCGGTCGCCACACACAAAGGCAGGTCCGAAGTATTCCTTAACAGGAATGTAGAAGATGCCGTTAAGCAGTACCAATGACCTTCTTTCCCAAACGTGACAGGGGTTATCCAAAAGCGCCATTGGTTAGCACTTTACAATGTCCACAAAGCCATCCACAAAAAGAAGAAGGCGGCAACCACAGAGGAGATACTATTCAGAGCAGCCTTTATTGACAGCAAACGCACAAGTCCGGTGGCGGTGAATGCATTTTGGCGCATTTGCCTTTCTCAGCGCCCTTCACCCGACAGTTTGGCCTGGTAAGTGCTTCCTGCTGGTTTTAGATGAACACAAGGCTCCGCTCCTCCCGCTTGCCGTGAAGCACACCTGTTGTAGTGCATGTCAATGCCATTGCACCACAACTCCCACAATGCCATGTGATGAGACAGAATGAGCTGGTATATGGCGGAGGCTCAAAGTGTTGTTTTTCTTTTTGCGGTAGCCCGACCCAGCAGGGCTCGATGTTCCCTTTGTCCGTTCGCCGCCCATCAAGCCACTCCTCCGGTCTCCTCAAACTGTCACAACCCTCGTGTATGGCAGCAATTGAGCGGGGGCAAACTGCCACAGACAGAGGTGAATTACCTCCACCGCCCCCGTCGCCACACACAAAGGCAGGTCCGAAGTAGCCCTTAACAGGAATGTAGAAGATGCCGTTAAGCAGTACCAATGACCTTCTTTCCCAAACGTGACAGGGGTTATCCAAAAGCGCCATTGGTTAGCGCTTTACAATGTCCACAAAGCCATCCACAAAAAGAAGAAGGCGGCAACCACAGAGGAGATACTTTTCAGAGCAGCCTTTATTGACAGCAAACGCACAAGTCCGGTGGCGGCGAATGCATTTCGGCGCATTTGCCTTCCTCAGCGCCCTTCACCCGACAGTTTGGCCTGGTAAGTGCTTCCTGCTGGTTTTAGATGAACACAAGGCTCCGCTCCTCCCCCTTGCCGTGAAGCACACCTGTTGTAGTGCATGTCAATGCCATTGCACCACAACTCCCACAATGCCATGTGATGAGGCAGAATGAGCTGGTATATGGCGGAGGCTCAAAGTGTTGTTTTTCTTTTTGCGGTAGCCCGACCAAGCAGGGCTCGATGTTCCCTTTGTCCGTTCGCCGCCCATCAAGCCACTCCTCCGGTCTCCTCAAACTGTCACAACCCTCGTGTACGGCAGCAATTGAGCGGGGGCAAACTGCCACAAACAGAGGTGAATTACCTCCACCGCCCCGGTCGCCACAAACAAAGGCAGGTCCGAAGTATTCCTTAACAGGAATGTAGAAGATGCCGTTAAGCAGTACCAATGACCTTCTTTCCCAAACGTGACAGGGGTTATCCAAAAGCGCCATTAGTTAGCACTTTACAATGTCCACAAAGCCATCCACAAAAAGAAGAAGGCGGCAACCACAGAGGAGATACTTTTCAGAGCAGCCTTTATTGACAGCAAACGCACAAGTCCGGTGGCGGCGAATGAATTTCGGCGCATTTGCCTTCCTCAGCGCCCTTCACCCGACAGTTTGGCCTGGTAAGTGCTTCCTGCTGGTTTTAGATGAACACAAGGCTCCGCTCCTCCCCCTTGCCGTGAAGCACACCTGTTGTAGTGCATGTCAATGCCATTGCACCACAACTCCCACAATGCCATGTGATGATGCAGAATGAGCTGGTATATGGCGGAGGCTCAAAGTGTTGTTTTTCTTTTTGCGGTAGCCCGACCCAGCAGGGCTCGATGTTCCCTTTGTCCGTTCGCCGCCCATCAAGCCACTCCTCCGGTATCCTCAAACTGTCACAACCCTCGTGTACGGCAGCAATTGAGCGGGGGCAAACTGCCACAAACAGAGGTGAATTACCTCCACCGCCCCGGTCGCCACACACAAAGGCAGGTCCGAATATATATATATATATATATATATATATATATATATATATATATATATATATATATATATATATATATATATATATATATATATATATATTCAATTTTTATACAATTTTAAACTTTTGAAATAAATTAAAAATAATAGTATAATAATTGTTTTCAAGTAAATATAAATATATATATATGTATACATTATTATGATTGTGTGTCTATCTTTTTTATTAAGTTTATTTTTAATATTTTGCTAAAATGTATATTACATTTATTTATTTTGTTAGATTCAATTATAATTCTTAATATATTTAATACATAATGTTTTATTTTATATATATATATATATATATATATATATATATATATATATATATATATATATATATATATATATTCACTGAAAAAACCATAGGTTAGAGACCATATATAGTTAGCTGGACATTTTATTGACATAAAACCAATGAAATTCCATATATAGTTAGTTGCACTAACCATATATCGCGCACCCGCAATCCACTGCTGATGATGTCACATATTACATCATTCATGACATGGTCAGTGACATCACTGATGACATCACTGATGACATCTCAAATGACATCACTGATGACATCACTGATGACATCTCAAATGACATCACTGATGACATCATCTAGTGTCTGTGTGTTTTTGTAAAGTTTAAATATGTTTTACATATTGAAGAATGAGTGGATGTATGGAAGACTGAGTGTGTGTGTGGCTGGCTGGGAGGTGTGTGACTCTGTGCATATCAATGTGTACTTGTATCAGTGATTGTATAAGAGAGTAAGTATGTGTTAGTATATGTGTGAAAAGTATGGTGTTCTGTGTTTAACTGTATAGATGAGGAAATCGAAGTGTGATTGATTCTTCACAGGACTGACTAGGTGTTTGAGTGCATATGATAGTGTTGTAATAATGAGTGACTGTATGTATGAGTGATTGTATGGGTGAATGAGTGAATGTGTGTGTAGACGTAGGAATCAGTGAGTGCGTATGTAGTAACTGGTATTGGTGTGTCATGATGTCATCAGTGATGTCATTTGAGATGTCATCAGTGATGTCATTTGAGATGTCATCAGTGATGTCATCAGTGATGTCACTGAAGTATGGTGTTCTGTGTTTAACTGTATAGATGAGGAAATGGAAGTGTGATTGATTCTTTACAGGACTGACTAGGTGTGTGAGTAACTCCATGGATGAGTGGCAGTGTGTGAGTGTCTGCATAGGTGTATGAGTGCATATGATAGTGTTGTAATAATGAGTGACTGTATGTATGAGTGATTGTATGGGTGAATGAGTGAATGTGTGTGTAGACGTAGGAATCAGTGAGTGTGTATGTAGTAACTGGTATTGGTGTGTCATGATGTCATCACTGATGTCATTTGAGATGTCATCAGTGATGTCATCAGTGATGTCATTTGAGATGTCATCAGTGATGTCATCAGTGATGTCACTGACCATGTCATGAATGATGTAATATGTGACATCATCAGCAGTGGATTGCGGGTGCGCGATATATAGTTAGTGCAACTAACTATATATGGAATTTCATTGGTTTTATGTCAATAAAATGTCCAGCTAACTATATATGGTCTCTAACCTATGGTTTTTTCAGTGAATTTTCAAGGTTTTGTAAATGCAAATTCCTAACTATATATGGTCTATAACCTATGGTTTTTTCAGTGAATTTCATTGGTTTTTTAAAAGCTAATATCTATAGCTGTAAAATATATTCTTTATTACGTGACGTATCACGTAGCCACGTGAGACGCCTCATGACGCGTCGCATAACCGTGACGTATCGGTTCTGCAGCGCAAACAAAACCTGTAACGTAAGCGTGCCGGAGCACGCTTACAGATATATATATTTTTTTTAACCTTAATTAGACAAAATCCACACGTGCACATATCTTGAGGCCTTGCAAAGGCACATCAAACAAACAGTCCCTACAATTTTGCCAAGTTTGCTGGAAATCTATTCCCTTAATTTTTTTTTTACTGTTTCTCTTGGTTTTCCCCTTGTTACGCTTACCGGGACGCTACCCGGTACGCGAACCGGACACTCCAAAAACACAAGATGGCGGACTCCCGTTACGCTGCCGGTTAGCTGCCCGGTTCGCGTACCGGGAAGCGCCTCTACCGCGAAAAATCGCGGGGGACTTTAATATCCCCTTCATCAATCCTAGGGGGTCAGGAGGGGTTTACCTTGCCCCCTTTCCTTCATTTCCCCCTTCTTTTTTCACCACATCTTGTCTCTCGAACCTACCGAGAGACAAGATGGCGGCCGCTCCGGACTGTTTACAATGTTGACAGCTACGCTGCCGGTTAGCTGCCCGGTTAGCTGCCCGGTGAGCTGCCCGGTTCGCGTACCAGGACGCGCCTCTACGGCGTAAAATCGCAAAATTTTTTGCCCCGCGGGGCACTTTAATATCCCCCTCATCAATCCTAGGGGGTCAGGAGTGGTCTACCTTGCCCCCTTTCCTTCATTTCCCCCTTCGTTTTTCACCACATCTTGTCTCTCGATCGTACCGAGAGACAAGATGGCGGCCGCTCCGGTTTGTTTAGAATGTTGACAGACACCGGAGAGCCAATCAGATTCGCTTCGCGAAGTTCCGTTACGCGTCAGGTACGCGAACCGGGGCGCTAACCGGAGCACTGTCACAGATATATATATTTTTTTAAACGTTAATTTCTCAAAATCCACTGGAGCACATATATTGAGACATAGCAAAGGCACGTCGGGCAAACCATATCTACAATTTTGCCAAGTTTCATGTAAATCTATTCAGCCGTTCGAGCTAAAAGTGAGTCCAACCGCCCTATGGAAAAATGAATGGGAAAAACGCGTTTTGGGACCCCCCTTTGTTCTCGGCCCCCCCTTGACGAAACCCCACCAAATTTTCAGGGGCTGCTCAGAAAAAAATGTGCCATTTTCCTGAAAATTTCAGCCAATTCCGTCCACAAACGCCAAAGTTATTAGACATAGAATTTTCAGAAATCCCATAGAGAAAAAA
Source organism: Lissotriton vulgaris (assembly GCF_964263255.1). NCBI lineage: Eukaryota > Metazoa > Chordata > Amphibia > Caudata > Salamandridae > Lissotriton > Lissotriton vulgaris. The sequence goes on along the minus strand of NC_141694.1, from coordinate 1,346,792,751 downwards.
TCCTAACTATATATACCCACTGGCTATCGCCAGTAGGTAATATACATATATAAACATATGTAATCTGCATATCTATATAAATATAAATGCATGCATACATATACATATATGCATACATATGCATGTTATTTACATGAAAGTTTTAAAAACACTAATAAAAGCAAAGCTAAAAAGCCACCTCATTACAAACAGAATGGCTTTAACTTAAACGAGGGCGAGATCTATTGCATTTTCAATGCTTGTTTACTTTGGTTCTATCAAGAAGGCATTCAGATGTGTCACACATTTGCCATAAATTCTGAATGTTAGCACTCTAGTTGCTCATTAGATCACTGTAGTAAAGCTAGTGCTCACCAGGGAAGTCTGCTGCTAATCATGGTTTGCAGCCATTTTCCCGCATTTTTTATCCCGCAGACTTTCAGTCCGCATACCATTATCCCGCAAGGTCATTGAGCTCGCATACCATTATCCCGCATTTTTTCAAAACACATGTGCATTTATCGCGCATGCCTTTACAAAGAATTACGTTTTAAAGGCATGTATGGTAAATGCATTTGCGTTGTGAAAACCACGATGGCGAGAGAGGTAAGTGGGTTTGTGTTAATTTTTTCGTGGGTTAGTGATTGTGTAGTGTAGTGTAGTGTTGTGTAGTGTAGTGTTGTGTTAGTGTAGTGTAGAGTTGTGGTGGTTGTTTAGTGTAGGGTCATGCTGGGGGTAGTGTTTTAGGGTTTAGGGTTGTGTTGTAGTGTTTGCGTAGTGTAGGGTCATGCTGGGGGTAGTGTTTTAGGGTTCAGGGTAGTGTTGTAGTGTTTGTGTAGTGTAGGGTCATGCTGGGGGTAGTGTTTTAGGGTTTAGGGTTGTGTTGTAGTGTTTGCGTAGTGTAGGGTCATGCTGGGGGTAGTGTTTTAGGGTTCAGGGTAGTGTTGTAGTGTTTGCGTAGTGTAGGGTCATGCTGGGGGTAGTGTTTTAGGGTTTTGGGTAGTGTTGTAGTGTTTGCGTAGTGTAGGGTCATGCTGGGGTGTAGTGTTTTAGGGTTTAGGGTAGTGTTGTAGTGTTTGCGTAGTGTAGGGTCATGCTGGGGGTAGTGTTTTAGGGTTTTGGGTAGTGTTGTAGTGTTTGCGTAGTGTAGGGTCATGCTGGGGGTAGTGTTTTAGGGTTTTGGGTAGTGTTGTAGTGTTTGCGTAGTGTAGGGTCATGCTGGGGGTAGTGTTTTAGGGTTTTGGGTAGTGTTGTAGTGTTTGCGTAGTGTAGGGTCATGCTGGGGTGTAGTGTTTTAGGGTTTAGGGTAGTGTTGTAGTGTTTGCATAGTGTAGGGTCATGCTGGGGGTAGTGTTTTAGGGTTTTGGGTAGTGTTGTAGTGTTTGCGTAGTGTAGGGTCATGCTGGGGGTAGTGTTTTAGGGTTTAGGGTAGTGTTGTAGTGTTTGCGTAGTGTAGGGTCATGCTGGGGGTAGTGTTTTAGGGTTTAGGGTAGTGTTGTAGTGTTTGCGTAGTGTAGGGTCATGCTGGGGGTAGTGTTTTAGGGTTTAGGGTAGTGTTGTAGTGTTTGCGTAGTGTAGGGTCATGCTGGGGGTAGTGTTGTAGGGTTTAGGGTAGTGTTGTAGTGTTTGCGTAGTGTAGGGTCATGCTGGGGTGTAGTGTTTTAGGGTTTTGGGTAGTGTTGTAGTGTTTGCATAGTGTAGGGTCATGCTGGGGGTAGTGTTTTAGGGTTTAGGGTAGTGTTGTAGTGTTTGCGTAGTGTAGGGTCATGCTGGGGTGTAGTGTTTTAGGGTTTTGGGTAGTGTTGTAGTGTTTGCGTAGTGTAGGGTCATGCTGGGGGTAGTGTTTTAGGATTTAGGTTAGTGTTGTAGTGTTTGCGTAGTGTAGGGTCATGCTGGGGGTAGTGTTTTAGGGTTTAGGGTTGTGTTGTAGTGTTTGCGTAGTGTAGGGTCATGCTGGGGGTAGTGTTTTAGGGTTTAGGGTTGTGTTGTAGTGTTTGTGTAGTGTAGGGTCATGCTGGGGGTAGTGTTTTAGGGTTTAGGGTAGTGTTGTAGTGTTTGCGTAGTGTAGGGTCATGCTGGGGTGTAGTGTTTTAGGGTTTTGGGTAGTGTTGTAGTGTTTGCGTAGTGTAGGGTCATGCTGGGGGTAGTGTTTTAGGGTTTAGGGTAGTGTTGTAGTGTTTGTGTAGTGTAGGGTCATGCTGGGGGTAGTGTTTTAGGGTTTAGGGTAGTGTTGTACTGTTTGTGTAGTGTAGGGTCATGCTGGGGGTAGTGTTTTAGGGTTTAGGGTAGTTTAGTTGTTTAGTGTATGCTAAAGGCATATTCGTTCTAAAAGTTTTCGTTATTTTAATTTGCGGCCTAATAGTACATGCGGGATTTTTTTTGCGGACTGATGGTATGCGGGATTTCGTCATATATTCGCTAATCATACTTTCTATGGCAAAATGAACCCCCTCATTTTGTTCCTTTTTAAATTAAATGTTTTAAGAGTTACCACTTTATTCCAATCAAGATGGCTTCAGGTGTGCCATACCTTTGTAATAAGTAGGACTGTTAGCACTCTAGTTGTTCTTAAGAACACTCTGGGACAATCTGTCATTGGGCTATAGTTGGGCTACATCTGGCTGATATTTGGGCTACATTTGGTTTTTTTTGTCTCTGGTGGCCATCTTTGGGCTACATTGGGCTACATTGGGCTACATTGGGCTACATTTGGGCTCCAACATATATATAGCCCAATGTAGCCCAATATATATTTTTCAAAGTTAATTTTCGTAAAAACCAATGGAGCCTATATCTTGAGACATAGCAAAGGCACATCGGGCTACCAGTCCCTACAATTTTGCCAAGTTTGGTGTAAATCCATTCAGCCGTTCAGGCTAAAAGTGAGGCCAACCGCCCTATGGAAAATTGCATGGGAAAAATTTGGGACCCCCCTTTTTTCTCGGCCCCCCCTTGACGAAACCCCCCCAAATTTTCAGGGGCTGCTCAGAAACAAAATGTTCAATTTTCCTGAAAATTTCAGCCAATTCTGTCCTCATAAGCCAAAGTTATTCGACATAGAATTTTCAAAAATCCCATAGGAAAAAAATCCTAACTATATATACCTACTGGCTATCGCCAGTAGGTAATATATATATATATATATATATATATATATATATATATATATATATATATATATATATATATATATATATATATATACATAAATCGATATTTTGTACATCTATATCTTTTTACATTTATATTTTTTAGTCAATGTTTTTGTACTTACCTGTTTAAGTATATGGAGTTGATATTTGTGTAGTGTATAATTTTTTCATCGATATTTCTTACATCTATATTTGTGATATCGATGTTGTGGCAGTGAACCTGAAATTATTTCTCCTCAAAGCGCCTCTCCTATGCCTCCTCTGGTGAGGCTTTGGATTCTGAGGCATTCCCAACTGTACAAAACTTTGTAAATCTGGCAATATGTCAGGTTCTATGGATGCTGGGTGGAAACACCTACAGGCACACCACTTTCACACAGAGCTATGCGTGAAAAGAGCCCATATACAAGGCCATGAAAAGTCATGCAGGGTGGCTTTACATGGTCTTGTAAATAAGGGCATACACACTGAGCAGCAGGTCCATCAAAAAAGTGACTCTTTGTTAGGAGAAGTCAAAAGTGAATAGAAAATAAATCTAGCTTTTTTCATACAAAGACAAACATTAAAAAACTTAAATATTTAGAACCCAAAGTTGTTTGAATACACACTTTCATTGACACTGCCAAAAAGCTAGAATTACCTACAGTGAATATATGATATGCTAATCAGTTCACAGAGATATGAAAAAATATGAAATAGATTAAAAAGATTTAAAACAAAACAGTCATGTACAAATCCATCAGAAGCCTAAAAGCCACATAGAACAATTTCCAATATTAAATTGAAGAGGAAAGATATGTAGCTCATGGAAAAAAATAAACATGTCTAAACAATAAAACAAAGTGCTCAAATATTACAAAGCACACCCAGCAAGTCTCATATCTGGGTCCAGAACAAACTAGCCTGCATTGAGGCCCATATTTATCAAGTTTTGCCTCACCCTTAAGTGACACAGGGGGACACAAGGGCGCCACAAAATCAACATGAAATTTTCCATGCCATGCAAAGCCACCTTGCATTGCCCCGCATGACTTTATAAAACTAGAGTAATGCAAAGCAGCGCTAATCACTGCTTTGCACTGCTCTGCAGCAGGGAGCGGTGCCATTTTTGGATCTTTGGTGTTCCAACAAATTCAGCCATGTATTCTAACACATTTTCCAATTTACCAACTCTTGTAGAACTGTGAATGCATCAGTATTGTACCCCTCCTCATCAGAGGCGTAAAAAGTAGAAATATCTTTATTTCTCCTCCTTGTTTCCTCTTTCTCCGTGTACTACATTGTGCTGTACAAGTAGAAAGTCAAAAATGCCTCTGAGGACAGCAAGGTGTCACTTCCTGCACGAAAACAATCCTGCACCATGGTCAAAGGGTGCCTGCATTGGTGATATGCAGCACTTTATGCACCAGTACAGACAGAGATCATAAATGTGCAGTATAATGTTCAAAATGGTTCATTCCTGCCCTGTCCCTTTCATACAATGCAGCATTGTAACTTGCTGTGTTGTGTGAAATATTGAAAATTATGGGGCATATTATCAAGGGGGTTTATCTCCGCTTTTTTGCCTTTAAAAGCCAAGAAAGCGGAGATAAAATTATCTCCCTATTACCTAGCTGTCGCTAACACCAGTTAGCGACCGCTAGTAGGAGATAGCGACCATCCTGGGCCCCGCTTTGCATGTCAGTGATATTTATCACTAATGACATGCAAAGTGGGCGTGCCAAGATGTTAGTGACTGGAAACAGTCACTAACATTGCTATCTCCTATTACCAACTTTTGGAGATATTCGCGCTAAGCGCGAATATCTCCAAAAGCTAACACCTGCCCCATAGCAGTTCTTAGCCATGTTATCCAATGGGAGGTGGATAACATGGCTAAGAGCATTAGCTCGGTAATGCATGAATATCGCTGACTTTTCAGCGATATTCATGCATTTCGGCCGATTTCTATCGCTTAGGAGATATACCTTGATAATAGCAAGGTTCCTAAGCGATAAAAATCGCCGCAGCTCAGCGATAAAAAAATCGCCGCTAAACCAACATAGCGATAATTATCGCTAGTTGTTGGTAATATGCCCCTTTGTGCCTAAGTGTATTCTCCTACTTGACATCCTGGGCCATATTTATCAATATTTCACACAACGCAAACCAGCAAGCCACCCTGTTGCACTGTGCTGTCTGAAAGGGAGAGGATGGGAATGTGCCTTATTTAACATTGTATGGATCACTCTCTGGCTAGAGGTCACTATCCTGAGGGACTACCTGCCTCAGCCTGCATTAGGTCTCCGGAAAAAAGGGACCCCAGGACAATCTGCAGCAGAAGCGATTAAAAGCACCTTCTTCCTACCGCTGCATGGGAAGAGTCGCTTCTCTGGCTGGAGTCCACTATCCTGAAGGATCACCTGTCCCAGCCTGCATTGTGATTTACAGAATGAGGGGCCCTGGAACGATCAGCACTACTGAACTTTCGCAGTGAGGGATAGGTCACTTTTTTGGCTGTAGGCCACTACCCTCAGGGACAACCTGTCCAAACCTACATTGGGCCCTGAAGGAGGAGGGGCTCTTGGACAATCAGCAGAGGGAGTACATAAAAGGGCCTTCTCTCTCTCGGGCCAAGGACGAGGCCATCCTAGGCCAGAGGAGGCTGTGCAGGGCCACCCCACCTGCCTGCTGAGCTCAAGGCACTGTAATGTCCCAGCTTGGGATCTTATATTTTAAATTTTATGTTGCCTGGTAACTCTACTTAGTCTGCTACATGGTTTTACGCCATACTTGAGAGCTGCTTGCCCCTTGTGCACTGAGACACAATATCAGCAAGAGTGTTAAACTGGCTCCGAATTGGTACTTCGATCTTCATATATGAAGAACTTTGGTGAACTGAGGCTCAGAAGTTTGCTGCTCACAGCAGGCCTGCTTGTAAACTTGACTTTCTGATTCATGATTGTCTGCAAAGCAAGTGTAGCTGGGAGCGAACTTCTATAGAAACATTGGGTAACAGAACGGTTTTTTTGTCAACTGTTTCTTTTTTATGTCTGTTCTTTGCCACTGATTGTTGTAAATAAAGTTGAAATTCCTCATGTGAAGAGTTAGACCAAATTGTAATATTGTACTCTGGTGTAAGCTGACAAGATAGCGCTAACTATTTGCAACTGGGAGTGACTTTCCACACTGCAGCGTTGTGTACAAGGAGCAGTAGTAGAGAAATCTTTGTAGCCATTTTTTATTGTATCTTTGACTTTTCAGTGCTGTCTTGATGTTTTGAGTTTTGATTAAGGTGATTAAGCCTCATTTTAAGGCTGACTCTTTTAACGTGGGAAAACGTAAAGCTACTGAATCTGCCCAAGGAGCCCAAAAACAAAACAAGGCAACAAAGAAGATGTAGACTTAATGAAACAGACCTGTTGATCGAAGAGGTGGAATCTATCATTGGCAATAACAATCTGCGTCAAGGGGTCACTCGGATGCTTAATAAGAAAACAAAATATGTAGCACAAAGACTCCCTAACCTAGGGGCCGATTATGATTGTGGTGAATCCGCATCCTCCGGGCCGGCGGAAGCCACCACCAGCCCGGAGGAGGCGGATTCACCGCTGCGGTGATTGTAAAGACCCCCGCCAGATCAGGATGGCAGGGGGTCTTCCCGTCCGCCGCTTTCCCACCGCGGTCGCCTTCCGACCGCGGCCGAAAAGCTCTAATATGGTGGCGGTGTCTATCAGACACCGCCAGCCATATTAGGATTTGCTTTGGGACATGCCGTTCCGCGGCGGCAATGCCGCCACGAAAAGGCATACAGTCTTTTCTTTGTGGGCCCGTTGCAGGCCCCCAGGGTGAAGGGGGGTGGGAGGTGCACGCCTTTGCATGCACAAAGCGGCAGGCACCACGCGGTGCCTGCCGCTTTGTGCATGCAAAGGGAAAACATGCATATTTAACCTCGCGGCAGGTGCTGCTTCAAGCAGCACCCACCACAATGTTAAGTATACAGGATGTGACCGCCAGGGTGGCGGTCACATCCTAATTCCGAGGAAGGGAACGGCGCTGCCCCTGCGGACGGTCCCTCCACCTCGGGGGTGGCGGACGGACGCAGGTCCGTCCGCCATCCTAATTGGCCTTCTATTTCGAATGAAGCCAACTCAAAACATAGTAGCAAATACGACACCTGATACATGTATAACCGCAGCTATTGTTGCCCTGAATCTGAACTGCATAGATCCACCACTAGAGTCAACCCTAGATTGTATAAATCAATGTTTGCCTCTAGAAGATATAAGATACAGAACACATCTCAATATGCCCCTGGGGCCATACTGGCAAAAAATGCGATAATAGGGCCTCTTGCTCCACCTCAGACTCAGAGTTAGAGAAGGAGCTGAGGGCGGAGATAATGGGTCTCAAGGATATTGTTCCAGACTTAACTGGTATGCTCAGAAATGTACTAACACTGACAGCTGAGTCAGAATACATTGAAATATGCCAAAGTGAAAAGAAGAACCCTGGGAGCATTCCTAAACTAAATATTGCATCAAGTAGCATAAAAGTGCATAGGGGGGCCTCGAGGGATGCTGCTCATAAGCCAGCGAAGTGCACCTCTACTAGCGGGGTCGTCATGGCGACTGGGTCTCTAACTCCAAAGACTCCAAAGAGCGCAGAATGCTGCAGCACATCTCTTACTGAACCTGCCAAAGCGTAAGTGGATTGGGCCGCGATTAAGAATCTTCATTGGCTGCCGGTAAAGCAGAGATCCTCTTTTAAGGCCTTGCGTTGAAAAGTTGCTTAGAACATGTGCTTTCCCCCCAAAAATGTACTGCAATTTGGTTACACCTAATTGGTTTATTTAACTATGCTTGAAGGCTATATTACATGGTGCAGGGATTGCAACAATGATATGTAAGTTAAATTACATATTTAACCGGGTCAAGGTGACCCTTGACCCGGTCACTCTACTACCCCATGGCCCCCGTGTGCCCGGATTCTGCTGCCGCTGCCTGCTTGGCCCTCTTCCTGCCTCCTCTCCCTAGGGCCCCTGCTCTCCAGGCTTGCCCAGGCTTGCCCTCGCTCTCCAGGCTTGCCCCGCCCCCTTCTCCTGTCTCCCGCTACCCATTCGCCGCCCCGCTCCCGCCTCCCAGCTGCTCCTCCCTCCCACTTTGCCATAAATGGCGGGGACCGTTCGTACAAGCAGCGGCCACGCGCAGCGGGCGCGCCGATTGCGCGCCAAAGGCGCACCAAAGGCAAGCCCATCTACGCCCGTCCGCGCCAGGACCGCGCTTAACGCCAGAGCCCCTGGACCCCGACAGAGCCACCCAACCCGACTGAGCTACGACGCCGCCACCCTCCACGCACTCAACACCGGCCGACATCCAGCCTGCTACCAAGCCACCCCGAAACGCACCCACGGAGCCTTCACCTGCCACGCCTGCTACTTCACCTGCACTCGGTCCTGCACCGCACCAGCCAAAACAGCCGCCAACAACAACCACCTCAAGTGCATCCTGCTCAACACCCGCTCCATCCACAGGCATGCCGTCGAACTATGGGACCTCCTGGACAAAATGGCACCAGACGTCGCCTTCTTCACGGAAACCTGGATGAACGCCTCCTCAGCCCCCAACATCGCCATTGCCATCCCGGACGGCTACAAGATCATCCGGAGAGATCGCGTCAACCAGGCCGGAGGAGGCATCGCCATCGCCCACAGAAACACTATCCGCATCACAACCAACACCGACGACACCCTCGCCAGCGCAGAGCACCTGCACTTCCAGATTCACACCGACCCCAAGACCACCCTCAGAGGAATCCTCATCTACAGACCCCCGGGACCACGCTCACACTTCAGCGAGGCCATCGCAGACTTCATCAGCCCACTCGCCCTCGCCTCCCCCGACTACATCCTCCGAGGAGACCTCAATTTCTACCTGGAGAACGACCACGACAACAACACCACTGCCCTACTAGACAACCTCGCCAACCTCTGATTCAAGCAACTGGTCAACACTCCCACCCATTAATGCCGGCCACACGCTCGACCCTGTCTTCTCCTCCAGCAACCACATCTCCTTCAGCCACACCACTGAGCTCCACTGGACCGACCACAGCTGGGTACACTTCAACTTCAGGAAAACAATGACCCACCACCGCCCTCAACAAAACCCCCGAAGATGCTGGAGCAAGATCACCACTGACCAACTCACCACCACCTTGCGCCTTAACCCTCCCACCAACACCAAGGACCCCAACGAAGGAGCCTGCAACCTCACACAGTGGATCACCGACTGCGCCGACACCCTTGCTCCACTGAAAAACCCTCCCAGCAACCTCAACAGCAAGAAAGCAGCGGGGTTCACCAACGATCTCAAAGACTCCAAGAAATCCTGCTGTGACCTTGAGAAAGCATGGCGCCACAACTAGTCAACGGACAACATGACAGCCCTCAAGAACGCCACCCTCAAACACCACCACCACCAAAAGGTCATCCTTCAGAGAATGACTGGACAACAACACCCACAACAGCAAGGAACTCTTCAACGTCGTGAAAGAGCTCTACAACCCCAACGCCAGCAACAACGACATCACGCCTTCTCAAGACCTCTGCAACACTCTGGCCACTTTTTTTCACCGTAAGATCGTCGACATACACAACATGTTCGGCGCTCAGAACACGTACCCCACCACCGAACCTACACCCCCCACCACCACCTTGTGCGCCTGCACTCAGGTCAGCATGGAAGATACCACCCACACGATGAACACCATCCACTCAGGCTCCCCAGCCGATCCCTGCCCACACCACATCTTCAACAAAGCCGACTCCATCATCGCACCTAAACTTTGAGACATCATCAACAAGTCCTTCATATCCGCCACCTTCTCGGAGAGCTGGAAGCATGCAGAGATCAGCGCCCTCCTGAAGAAACCTACCGCAGACCCCTCAGACCTCAAGAACTTACGCCCCAGTGAGGCTGTGTCCAGCTCATCTATCCCATCCTGTCAGAGCTGGCCCATTAAGTCACAACTAAGCTCCCGTTGTGTTTGGCTGTCTAGTAGGAATACACAAAGCCCAACTGTCAATGTTGCTTGAACATGAAATACTTTGAAAAAACAAGAGATAAAAGCTATTTGGCAAAACAGAAACAGTTAATTTAATTAAAGAATGCAGCAAGGAGCACCGTCATCACAGGCATAGGGTCTGAGGACTGTCTCCATTTACAATTGGTCCGGTCTGGTGGCTCAGTGGACTAATGCACCCACTACAGGGGCCTGTGTTCATCCCCATGGTCACAGGTTTAAATTCTGGTGGGTCCACTCAGCCTTTCATCCATCTGAGGTTGATAAAATGAGTACCATTGAGTTGGGTAACAATAAACATCTGTTATTCAGTGACAGAAACCTCTGGGTGAATGTGCGCTTTACAAATACACATGTTATTATGTTATGTCTAACATAGACCTTTATACAGTTCATTGAATGCAATAAAATGTTTCCAGCCACCGTTATTTGTTAAGGAATATGTACTGGATTTGTAGCCATAAATTAAGGTATTGAATGAAGAATCCAGGCGAGCCTCGACCTTTCATGGACACAATGTGGTCACATGTCCACACATTCAGCAGGGGGAGCACGTGATCACTGCATGTACAGTGTGCTCTGTGTCCTGGTTGGCTATATGTTCTGAACTAATGTGGCATCTGTCTTTATGGTGTTTTGGGAGTGTGTGTACCCCTCTGGCCATATGTACTTCATTAGGGCTAATCTCCTTGGGCCATTGTGGTGTCACTGCCCCTGTCTGTGGAATTGATCTGGGATTTCCTGTTTATGCAATTGTCTGCCAGCTACGTGCTGTCTCACCAGTGACCTGTCAATCAGTGACTTCAGGCCAATGTCTCAGAGCCTGCCTGACTACGTATTTCTGCGTCGAGGTTGACGTGGAGTACATAACTGGCGAAAGCGTTAATATTGTATTGTTCTTCATATTGACATTGACTTTCTGAATATTAACAATAGGATGGACTCTACATCTTCAATGAGAACATCTATGTCGTCGTGCTTTACATTTTTTGCAGCATGGCTAACTAGTTTCTTATTTTTAATAGTGCCCTACAGGCTCTCGAGTGCTTTCTTTTCACTATCATTAAAAAGCCTCTGTTGCCTTTGGAGGATAATAGCTGGAAATAATCCCTTGCAGGGGAGTAAACCCACCCTCACTAGTTCCCTCTCTGCCATCCTTTTCATGGTGGGCTCACTGCCATGAAATGGGCAGTGGAAAGTCAACTTGTTATATGCTCAGAGGTGCTGGCATTGGCGCCTCCAGCATATTGAGGCCGGTTGCAGACCGCCGGCACAGCTGGATCCTGGATCCTGGGTCCTGGTAGAGCCGGTGGTCTTGGGGCAGTCCAACCACAACCCTCATAATACTGCGGGTTGACCCACAGTGGTGGTGGTGGTCAGACCACCACAACAAGTACGGCGGTCCTGAGGAATGCTGTACTAGTAATAAGACCCATAATCATGTTCTTAACAAGACTTTGGCCAGGCGTCACCCGCATGCACACGTGGGGCTGTCAAGGGTTTTTTACAGCGCTGCAAGCAGGAAGGACTCCCCTCCTTCTCACCTCCTCCTGGTGCCTTCTGGAACTGTGGGACTGTGGCCCCCAAGAGCAAAGTCTGTTGACTCCAGCGCAACATGTCTGTTAATGGCTCTTTTTAGCGCTGCAGGGAGAAAGGACCACTCTTTTTCTCAACTCCTTTTGGTGATGCCTTAAACTGTGGGGGTTGTAGTCCCCAAGAGCAAGATCCATGGACTCCAGTGCAGTGGGGCTCTCCTACCTCCTCCTCCCCTCCTCCTACTGTCTTCTGGAACTGTGGGACTTATATCACCAGAGAGCAAAGTCCATTGACTTCTATGCAGCGGGTATGTTAATGGCGCTTTGTAGCACTGCATGGCGAAAGGACCACCTCTTTCTCGCCCCTCTTGGTGCGAAATGGAATTGTGGGAATTGTGATCCCCAAGAGCAAGGTCTGCAAACTCAAATGCAGTGCAGTTGTTAATACCGCTTTGTAGCACTACATGGAGGAAGGACCCACCTGCTCATCTCCTCTTCCTGGTGCCGCCTGGAAACGTGGGTCTTTTCATTCCCAAGAATATGGTCTACGGACCAGCACAGTGTCACTGGTAATGGCAGGGAGTATGGGCCCACCTCCTCCCATCCTCCTGCTACCACCTAGAACTGTGTGACTTGTGGTCCCCTAGAGCAAGGTCCATGGACTTCCGTTGGCTGATAATAGTACTCTGTAGCAGGGCAGGGAGAAAGGACCTGCTTCCTCCTCATCTCCACCTCCACCTCATCTCTAACTGGTGCCACCTGGGGCTGTGGGTCTTGTGGTTCCCAAATACAAGGTCTGAGAACCCCCAAATGCGCATTTTTATATTTTCTTGGGAGTGACATTGGTGATATCACACTCAGCTAGGGTGGATGGAAGGATGACATGCGTTTTTATATTTAAGCAGGGGGAAAAGGTATGCAAGAAAGGACACCTGGTGCTATTTTAATATTTAGAGGTGGTGACTATGGAGAGTTTGGTCGGTTGGATGACAGTATTCTAAGTTTGCATGGTTCCTGTACACTACTCTATCCATATACTGTTCATCTGAGAGAGTGTGGGGTACACATAATCAAAAACTGAGTAAGAGTAACTGAATAAAGGGGTGATTTTCACCTTTGTTTTCCGATTTACATCATGGACAACTCGATTTTAGCAGAGAACATTCATTGAAAATTATCCCTGCTATGATTTCCTCATTTATAATTCTAAACAATTGAAATGGTCAATCACCCTACTTACCACAAGATCTGACAGAATACTCAAGGATACTAAATTAAATTGGCAGTGGAATTGTCTCTTACTGAGAAAGGGAAACAATGAAGTCTTCTCAAGAAGGTGGAGATTTTAGGGAGAACAATACATATTTTGCAAGAGTTTGCAAATGGTATTTTTCATCTCAAAAGGTCATGATAAGTTTTTCGAGAGGTCTGTAGAAGGCACATTTTCTTAGGTACGAAACACCACTTTCTGCGACCATGGGGCCAGGAAGGGAAAATGGAATTCAGGGAATTCACACTACCAGTAAGGATACATTAGTCTAATGAAAGTCAGGCTCCCCTGATGTTAAAAATACAAGTAGGAGGGAAGGTATAACGGACAAAAATATAGAACAGCTTACTTCTGCCCAATGTTCATTAATTAATATTCTGTTGAGGGGATACAGCTGCAGTTATAGGCAACATTAGTTTCTTTGGAGGTCCTTCTGCAACAGAGAGAGGACACAAGTGCATTGAAAACATAAGGAGAGTGGGAGCACACTGCCTCACATCCCAGAACTCAGTTTGTCCCAATGCAGCATGGTAAATGCAGTGCGTGATAACACTTACTTCATTAGTAGTCATTAATTTTTCATCATTGTTGGTGCTGCCTGTGCAACTCTAGACATGTGTTTCTGGATTTATTCCTTCACCAGTAGAGCGGAATACGTTTTTTCAGAATGCTGGAAATGCTGCCCACATTCTTCCCAGTTCTCTGTACCACTCACTGGGTGCAGCTGCACCAACACAGGCACGTCAGCTCAGTAGCTCAAGGGAGCCCTTTCAAACAAAAGGAGAGTGGGAGCACACTGCTTCACATTTCAGCACTCAATTTGCCCCAATGCAGCATGGTAAATTTTATGCATGAGAATACTTACTTCAATAGTAGTCTTTAGTTTTTCACACTTTCCGGGTAGGTGGCAGCTTCCCGGCGCCATTTGGAGGGTCTATATGCACAAGGGCAGCTATTTAGAACAATCTCAGCGCAATTTTGTTGTGTGATTTTAACGGTGGCATCCTGATTTACTAGGCTGCAAGCGGTGACTCTTTTAATTGTATTATTTTACTGCGCTGCACCTTCAGAGATTTTCCTTGCATCTCTGCTGCACTCTGCACTCTGCGAATTCAGGCAGACGCATAGCGGTAACACGCTTTTCAACACATGTATTGCAATTTGGCAATTATTTTAATTTCCTACCTGTAGCAATCGGCCCCCCCGCCCCGGTCCACCGCGGCTCCTCTGCCGTTCGAGTGGAGGGTGGCTCTCCTACCGCGGCTCCCTGTGCCGGTCTGGTGGCGAGAACGGGCGCCATATTGGGAGGAGCCGTAGAGCACTGGGACCAGAGTCAGCGGTCCAGTTGCTCGAGGTTCCCTCCCATAAGACGACAGGAGGGCGCTCCTGTCTCCGTGGATTCCGGGTAGGTGGCAGCTTCCCGGCGCTATTTTGAGGGTCTACATGCACAAGGGCAGCTATTTAGAACAATCTCAGCGCAATTTTGTTGTGTGATTTTAACTGTGGCATCCTGATTTACTAGGCTGCTGGCAGTGACTCTTTTAATTGTATTATTTTCCTGCGCTGCACCTTCAGAGCTTTTCCTTGCATCTCTGCTGCACTCTGCACTCTGCACTCTGCGAATTCAGGCAGACGCATAGCGGTAACACGCTTTTCAACACATGTACTGCAATTTGGCAATTATTTTAATTTCCTACCTGTAGCAATCGCCCCCCCCCCCCGCCCGGTCCACCGCGGCTTCTCTGCCGTTCGAGTGGAGGGCGGCTCTCCTACCACGGCTCCCTGTGCCGGTCTGGTGGCGAGAACGGGCGCCATATTGGGAGGAGCCGTAGAGCACTGGGACCAGAGTCAGCGGTCCAGTTGCTCGAGGCTCACTCCCATAAAACGCGATGTGTCAGAAGGAGCGCAGCGGACGAGCGCAGCGGGCGCGACGTAGGCGCGCTGGAGTTGGCTTGAGTTAAGCTCGTCTGCGCTCATCCGCGAGCGTCTGGGACCAGGGGCCATGGACTCTGCCCGTTCCTACTCTTACTCATCCGCTGAGCTATTAGCTTTAAGACCTACTTCCATAACGTGACCCCCCTTGCCCCCCAACACGATAAAACAAACATCTCGGCTTGGGATCATTAACACCAGCACTCTTATTGCTGATCCCTTACCCAAGTACTTAGTACACACCACCATTTCCGGCACAACATGCAACTTCAGTTGTATCAATCTAAACACCCGATCTATGACTAAAAACCAGATCGACATATTTTTACTGTTAACTGATAAAAAACCGGACATGTTGCTGTTGACAGAAACATGGCTTACTCCAGATTCCCTACCGGACATTTTGTCCGCGCTACCAGCTGACTATTACATCTTGTCAGTAATCCGTCCATCAGGGAAAATTGGGGGAGGAGTGGCCATTATCATCCACAAAACACAACAACTTAGGCAACTACCATCCTTACTTTTGCCGAACTCAGAAAACATTGTTGTTAAGTTAGATACCGTTAATGGAGCACTAGTAGTGGTCTTACTTTATCGCCCACCACAAACGATGGCCACATTCCCTTCCATTTTAGCAGAGCAGCTTGCCCTTCTTGCTACAAACCATTCTAAATTACTCCTGATTGGAGACCTAAATTATTGGTTTGACAATGTAACACTGGATCCTCAAGCAGCCGAGCTGAGAGACCTATTAAATGATATTAACCTGACCCAAGACATTAATACATCGACCCATCAGAAGGGTCACAGTCTTGACCAAATCTGGACCTTGAACTTACCTGTCCACTCTATTAGTATAAACCCTTGTAGCTGGTCAGACCATTTTAGTATAGTCTTCTCATTTCATATGGAGAAAGTCACTCAATTCAGGCTACAAACAAGCAGGACCATTCAGAAATGGAAAACAGCAGACATGCCTGCATTCCTAAACTCACTGAGCACATCTCTCCCTTCGCAGAGTACTGACGTGGAGGTTGCAGATTCTAGGCTTAAACAATGGCTGAACAAAGCCACTGATGATTATGCTCCCTCTATCAGCTTTGGCAATTCGAGAAGCATTGATGCCCATAAGCGGTTTACACCCGATCTAAAAAAATTAAAATTGGAAGTACGACAGAAAGAGAGAGCATGGAGATCCAATTATCACCCACAAGACAGGGTAGCTTATTGCTCGGCTAAGAAAGTTTATCAAAAAATTCTTCTCCACCACAAGGCCGAATATTTCTCGACAAAAATTTTAAACTCTACAAACAGGTCGAAGGAGATATTCAGCATTGTGAACAAGCTGTGCAACGATGACAGAACTCCCCCCCCGGTAGTCCCCACACAAACACTCTGTGACTCCTTGAATAACTTCTTCAGTGAAAAAAAAAGCCGCCATAAAACAAAATATATCTCAATCCCCTGTCTGTGCCATCTTGGACGATTGCTTTTACAACCCCTCTACATTACACTCCTTCCCCCTTATTGACCTAAAAACTTTCTCAGACTTGTTGACACGAGTAAAATCAGGATCCCCTGAGGATATATGCCCACCTCACAATATGAGGGAAATTGGACGGGCCATCCCTCATGGCATGATACCACTGCTTAACGAATCCCTTATTTCTGGCATGGTCCCTCGCAGTTTTAAACAGGCTTTACTAATTCCACTCACAAAAAAGCCCGGTATAGACCCTCTTGACCTCACAAATTATCGGCCTATTTCTCTCCTGCCCTACCTCTCAAAAATTTTGGAGGCTCATGTTACCAACTGCCTCTCGAAATTTATTGAAAACACTGAGTACCTGCAACCTAATCAGGCAGGCTTTCGGCCTTGTCACTCCACCGAGGCAGTGATACTTGCCGTCCAGAACACCCTGAGGTCCAATGCCGACAAAAATCTCCATCAGGCTTTGGTGCTTCTCAATTTGTCTGCAGCGTTCGACACAATTGACTATTCCATTCTGGTCAACCGTGTCGAACAGGCCGGCCTTAGAGATTCTGCTTTGGGCTGGCTGCAATCTTTCATATCGGAGCGCACCCAGTCTGTCCGGCTAGGGTCTTTTACAGCCCCCAAAATTAATTGTTTCTGCGGAGTCCGCATTTCAGCAACCCCTGAGGACTTTTCTCTGCTCTCCACTGCTTCTGCTCCCCAGTGATGAAAGGTTAAACCCAGAAACACCTGTCTAGAGATAACAGCACTACCTTCACAAACTTTGGTGAAAAACTACAGCTACTCTGAAGTAAGTATACTGCATATACCAGAATGTAAAGGGGTGAACTGTGCTGGGATGTTAGGCAGTGTGCTCGCTCCCCCTTGTGTTTAAAATGCTCCCTTGAGCCAATGAATTGAAGAGCTCACCTGGGATGCACCTGTTTGCCTGTGAAGTGATACTGTGACCTGTGAAGACTTGGGCAGCGTTTCAGCAACCCCAGATGACTTTTATCTGCTCTCTAGTACTTCTGCTTTCTACTCATGAAGGGCTAAGCCACATAGCACATGTCTAGAGATAACAGCTCTACCTGCACCAACTTTGGTGAAAAACGACAGCAAGGTTGAAGTAAGTGTACTGCATATACCAGAATGCAATGGGGTGAACTGTGATGGGATCAGAGGCAGTGTCCCCCCCCTACATTGGAAATATAACAGGAAAAATAAATAAAGCACAAATGGGACACAATGTTTCAGATTAAAGAGCATTGTAAAATTACAAAGTATAATAGAATGGGCAAACTAACAATACATAAAAATGATTTGTAAGTAAATTGCAACAGCAAACATTACCATTCAATGACATTGAATGTTTCCACAAACCAGTCTTCACTCGTAGTATTTTATATTTTTAATACCTGTATTTGAACAATTCAATTTAAAATTGTGATCTTACTATACAAGAATTCTACCAAACTACTATGACTTAAATACTTTGAAAGAGTTGATTTTATTAAAACTGTCCTTACTTTCTCACCCTCTCTCCTATGCCGTATGCCTCTCCCACTTCCAAACACTCCTTGAATTGTTTCATGTTCATTGTAAATTGCATGGATTCCGTTGGCGCAGTAGTGTTACACAAAACTCCTAAAAAACAATTGAGAAACAGACTCACTAGTAAAATTGCTGATGGTTTCGATTCCTTGGGTAATATTATATGCTTTAAAATCTGTAAAGGTTAATACACTTACAGTGGACATTTAAACCATGTTTATCCTATACCAGCCCCCCCTCACCCCCACCTTTAGTAGCAGAGCGTCCATAAATGGAATCCTTTTCAGAGTTAATAATATGGGGTATAAAATGTTCTTTCCTTTGCATGAGAGCATATGGATTCCTGTTGAAAGGTGTTAATCTGTCAGTGTACCTATCATTATAAAAATGAACACCGGAATCGCTGACGATGCATTTTGATGACAGACCAAGACATGATTCAGCAGAGAAGAAAGGCTCAGTACTCATCAAAAACAGTTCTCTTCAGGACCAAACTGCAAAGGGTCATTTATTCAGTGGGTGTTCATAACCCTGAAAAATACACTTTTAGCAACTTTTTGAAGGGTAAAGACACAAAGACATGCCTGTAGCTTTTGAGGACATTGTAGAAAGCATTTTAACTTTGAATCCTAAAAATAGTGTTGCAACGTAAACAAATCAGTACACATGTGCTAGGGTGGTGAGATATGCATGAAAGCCTGTGTATGTATACCTATAGCATTCACAATTATATCTATAGAAATTGCTGCCATACAATACATGGTTTGCCGTGCATTATCTGCTTTGTGCTGCTTTTAAAAATGGCGTAATTTGTGACATATGTAATTTTTTAGCAAACTTTTATAATTGAAAATTGTAATGTCTAAGGCAATAATGATATGGACTACAGCAATGAGGGTGAAGAGAATGATGATAATAACAATAATAATAGTTCTACTGCCACTACTCACACCACTAATATTACAACCACCACAACTACTAATGTTATAAGCACTAGTGCTAGTACTACCACTACTTCTACTACTACTACCAATAATAATAATACTAAAAATACCAATACAGTGACAGGGATGTGAGGTATAGCAATACTAATAATGTTACTACTATACTATCAGCAATACTATTGTTACTACTACTATTACTACTGCTACTACTACTACTTGTACTACTCCCACTGCTACATATGATAATAATAATATTAATAATGATATTTTGCAAGGTACCAAGCATATTAGACATTCTATACAGACTTGTACTGCTTTTATGTACTTAGATTTGCATCAGAAATACTCTTACTCCTACCGCCATGTGGAAGCAGAATCAGCCATGAGAAAGATGTTCTACACTTATGAATATTCTCATGAATTAATGTTAAAAGGGGAGTCTAAATCGTGGTTTATGTTAGAAAAGGGAATGCTCCCTTGTGCCTGGAGATGCAAAATGTGACCTTTTGAATAAGCAGTTCCTCTCCCAAGTGATAGATTATCACTGCAAGTTGCCAAATATCTGGTTAGGACCAGATACTAATAGTGGGTCTCTGCAGAATGGCAGCAAAACTCACGGCCTGCATGTGACTGTGGAATCATTCAGCACTAAGCTGGAACATCCTGAGATTGGGTGCTTGTTTTCTATGCCTAGGGGAATACGTTGGCCATACGTGCCATAGTCAGTAGGCTTTATCCCTGTTATGAATGACGATAAAATTCAGGCAAAGTTAAGGATCCTGCTAGCACTTATATTTACATCTTGCATTAGACAGGACCTTTTTATTTGGCAAGAATAATGTGTGTAATATACTTGCTTAAAGGGGCTTTCAGCCACCTCTCTTCACCCGTTGGTGTTTTGTTGTGTCATTCCCATTATGCTTCCACCCACCACAGTATACAATATGCCAGTCTACTTAAGCCGCTGGTTACCATCACCTTGAGTGACTGCATGTTACTCTTTTACACATGCACAAATTCACACACTAGGAGTTCCCCTTAGTCCCAGTGTTGCCTAATAGGATACATTTGTAGTGAGCACAGGGCACAGTCTAGCTTTATCAGTTCCTGTCTCCTTCCAATGCTGTTGTAAATTCCTTTTGAAGTGGACTGTTGATATTTCATAGCATAGCATATTTTGATCCTAGGTTCACTTTCCCCAATGGTTGTAAAGTTCCCTCAGGAAGAAAGTCAACCTTTACGTTGTTTAATTTGCAGCACCCTTGTAACATTTTTATTTTAACATAGCTGTGTGTAATTTGGGTTTCAGCATCTAACATTTTATACTGTGAACCCTCTTTCCTACCTTCTTTCTATCTTCTTTCTTTCTTTCCTTTTTTCTTTCCTTCTTTCTTCCCTTCTTTCCATCTTTCTTTCATTTTTGCATTCTTTTTTGCTTCTTTCTTGTTGGCCTTCTTTCATTCTTTTTGTCTTCTCTTTTTCTTTATCTTTTCATTTTTTTTCTTTTTTGCCTTCTTTCCTTTTTTCTTTCCTTCTTTCCTTTATTCTTCTTTCCTTCTTTCTTTCATCCCCTCCTTCTTTTTCATTCTTTATTTTTCCTTATTCCTTTATTCTTGTTTGCCTTTTACTCTTCTTTCTTTTACTTTCCTTTTTTCTTTCCTTCTTTCTTTCTTTTTACCATTTTTTCTTCTTTCAGTCATTTTTTCCTTTCTTTCTTGTTTGCCTTCAATCCTTTTTCTTCTTTCTCTTCTTTGTTGCACCTTCATTCTTGCCTTTTTTATTGTTTTCCTTTTGCTTCCTTCTTTCTATTTCCCTTCTTTCTTTCTTTCAAATTTTCTTTCTTTTTGCCTTCTTTTGTTCATTCTTTCTTTCTTTTTACCTTCTTTCTTTTTAATCTTTTCCTTCTTTCTTTTCTGCATTCTTTTCTTTTTCTTTCCTTTTTTCTTCTTTATGCCTTCTTTTTTTTTCTTTCTTTTTGCCTTTGTTCTTTCATTCTTTCCTTATTTGTTTGTTTGCTTCTTTCTTCCTTTCTTTCTGCTTTGTTTCTTTACTTCCCTCTGTCTTTCTTTTTGCCCTCTTTCCTTATTACTTTTCTTCTTTCCTTCTTGCCTGCTTTCCCTTTTTTCATTCTTTTGCCTTCTTTCTACCTTTTTGGCTTTCTTCCTTCCGTTTTTGCCTTGCTACCTTCCTTCCATTATGCCTTCCTATTGCTACCTTCTTCCTTCCTTTTTATGTCTGCCTTTCATCCTTTTTTGCCTTACTTTCTTCCTTCCATTCTTTCTTGACTTCTTTCTAAAAGGCAAGACTAGCAGCCAATTTCAGACCAATGGTTTTTTTAGGTCTGTTTTAGCCAAGACCTTCTGATTTGACTAAAAGTAGGTTTAACATAGTTACTTATAGGGGTTTGTAGCCAAACTTCATCCATTAGTCTGTGATTGTGTCATTCATATTTTTCTTTCACCTACTCCGGCATTCACCAAAGGGGCAATGTTAGACCAGTTTAGCCATTGACTGACTTTGCTATGAGTTTTGGCATGCTGCCCTTTAACAAGGAGCACATTCACACACAAGGTAGTACCATTCAGTGCCAAGCGTACCAGTGTTATGTGTACATTTTTTAGACCAGAAAAACATTTTTACCTTTATCCATCGTTGTTTCTTCTTTCTTAAATTTAATAAGGGACATGCAGCTTCCTGAACAATAAAGGATTGCAAAAACCATGACAAGCAAAACAAGAATTGCTAAAGCCTGGTGTCCAACGTCCCACCTTTTCACTTTGCCAAAGCTTGTTTTTTTAAAGAACTGATGAATTTCTATTTGCACAAAGATTTACAACAGCGTGTCAGGTAGCTTCGTTTTTTTTTTTTGATAATCAATTTTATTGGCATTTTTAAGAAAAACAGGACAATAAGAATTTATGGGTTGCAGCTCATACTTAGTAAAACCATTATGATGAAAGACAATTGGGCACATGGGTTGGTCGAGAACAGTCCGTACTAACAATACATCATATGCAGAGGTGATTAGTACATCAGGCACATCTGGGCTCATGGTGGAATCAGGTTGTACCATTTCCCCCATATCTTGGGGAACAGTTCCGGGGAACCTTGGGATTCAAATAGAGCCTCCTCTTGGCTCCCACACCAGTCTACCCCCCTCCGTCACCCCTTCACTGTGGGAGGCGTGTCCCGCAGCCAGGTATGGGCTATATCCCGTTTAGCTTCGTTTTATAGTGTTAATGGGACCCTATAGAAAATGTTGTTGTCTGTATTCAGCACTAAGGAAAGAAGATAGCTTTTGCTGGGCAGTGTAATTCAGGTTATCTATTAAAAAAATCACCCTATTCGCCTGGCCTTACCAGTTGCCTTAAAACTGACGATTGGAAATATTTCCTGTAAATAAGTTAAATTTGTATTGTCATGTTGAATTTAAAGCCTGCTCCCCAAAAACATCCAATTCTACAACGAAGTGGTGTAGGTTAAGAATTAATCTGAAACAGAATGTGGATAAATAACAAAGGGAAATGTGTGTTCCTCTATTCTTTTTCCATTCCACCTTGCTATTTTTATTAGCTTTTCTTCCCATTCTCTTTCCATTCTCTGCACTTGGCCAACGTAATTTTGTATTGCTGCTCCTCCACTCTCTTTACTCTTCCTGTCTGCTGTCTATTTTACTCTTTCTGTTTTCTACTTTAATGAGTTACATTATTTTTAACGAATACTTTTTATTTATAGTTTTAATATTTTAATGCATAGGTCCTTTAACTGGCTAAAAGAAATAAAATCGTTCAACGAAATTTATTACATGGATATAAATAATTTGCCATTAATATTATTCTCGTTGTACGTATTATAACTCTAGTAATCAACTTCGGACTTTAAGCATTATTCGAATTTACAGACTGACAATTGCAGAATTCGTTATTAAAACCCCGAACCTTGCCTACCAGTTAAACTGAAGCAAAATATGAGATACGTTTCCCCCCATGTGTGTTTTTGTTTTATACAAGCAGTTCTAAGGCCTGAGGTGACAGATTTCAGTATGTTTGGCAGTGAATTATATTTTCTGAGAAAAAAAAACGTTCGTGTTCATAACACGTAGGTGCTGTATATATGTTTTATTCAACTAAGGTATGTCTCTGGCTTAGTCATCATTCCACATGTATTCGGGTACATTAACGTCAACACACCACAGATTAAGTCGTAGCTTAATCCTTTTTTTATGGCACGTACATGTCAGCATTAGTTCTATTCTGTAATACTGGGTGGTCCTTCCTGTTGTGCTTGATTCTTGACGTGTGGCAGTACATTTAGCGTTTCCTCAGGAAGTTTGAACTATCCATTTTGTCTGAAACTTTGTCAAATCATGCTCTGGGGTGGGTGGCGCTGAACGTTCTGTTCTTTGTCTCTTTGGAATAAACTAGCTTTATAGATAGCGATCAATGCTGCTACTGCACTCTTTGCCCTTTCTCTCTACTTGGAATCGGTATTTTATGTTTCACAAGGTTGCATTCCAGCGTGTAGGATACCTCTTTTTAAATACCAGCACAAGTAACACACGCAGATGTCTAGGTCCCAGTGTGACAAACATAGGGGGCCTTATTTATGAAGCCTTAAGTTTGTGACACTTTTACGCCGCCACTGCGCCAATTTTTGTAACGCACCAGCGGCGTAAAAAATGTACCATGTTGCGCCCTAGTTACAACCTGACGCATCTAAGCAGATGCCTCACTTTTTAAAGCCCTGTTCCACATTATACCTGTGTCAGAGAAAGCCTCATAAACTTCCAGGACGCCACTGCATCAAAACCTTACACCTGCCTCGTGACAGGGGTAAGGGTGAACCAGTGCAATGTGAACAGGCCTACCAAATTGTTAGACCTGGCTTCATTGGTGTGAGTCTGCCTTCCTCTTTTGGGTGACTATCTTTTATGTTGGCTGAATTTAGATGCTCTGGGAGGCGTGACACTGCTAATCAGTGCCACAGCGCGAATGCTCCCTGTGTAAAGATGACTGTATGAATTAGGATAACCATAATTTCTAGATCTGTGTAGCATGTTCTAATAGCAAGATACCCTCCATTTCACTGTTACTATTGTGAAGCTACCCGTTCTCTTAGGCCAGAATGGGCAGGTTGAGGATTACCTTCTATAATTCTATCTGACCCCAGGAACCTGATGGGAACTTTGAGTTTGATATGTTTATGCTCGGGACATTGAGTTACACCTTTTAGTAGCAGACCCCCTCATTCTGAAAGGGCAGGATCTCGCCTTGTAAACCAAATGCTCCCGACCCCACCAAACTGTTTCTGACTGGATTGAGTGATTTGTGACTTTAGAGAACAAAGACTTTTTAGATATAAAACGCTGGTCTGGTACTTTGTTCAAGTGTGTTCCTTCTGGATGTCAAGACAAAACTCTGTCCAAGTGAACAGAGGAAAGGACTTTGAAACTTTCACCAAGCTTGCTGAAGAAACTACCCGAGGGCCTGAATTGAGAGCGCCTCCTGCTGAAGTCTCAGGGACATTGGACTTCACCCCATCAGCCGTCGGAATTCCTGTGCAAGGAATTCTGCTTGCAGGTAAGGCCTCCGGCGAGTGATCTGGAGCCTCTAGTTCTACTGTGAGGAACGCAGACTGAAAACCTTCGCTGAATCTGTTTGGACCGCTGCAGCTAAGAGAGAGCTAACCCAACTGAGAGCCCGCCCAAATCTGATCCTTCGAAACCTTTGCTGAATCTATATGGGCCGCTGCAGCTAAGAGAGAGCTGCCACCACTTAGAGCCAGCCTGAATTTGAACCTTTGCTGAATCTGTGTGGGCCCCTGTTGCTAGGAGAGAGAGCTGTAGCAGCTGAGTGCCCGCACCTTTGCCAATTTTGCACCATTGTGATTTGTCCTGTGGGCTGCCGCAGCTAAGAGAGAGCTGCTGCTGCTGAGTGCCCGCACCTTTGCCAATTTTGCATCATCGTGATTCATCCTGTGGGCCGCCGCAGCTAAAAAAAGGGCTGCTGCTATTGAGTGCCCGCACCTTTACCAACTTTGCATCATCATGATTCATCCTGTGGGCCAGAGAGCTGCTGCCGCTGAGTGCCCGCACTTTTGCCAATTTTGCATCATTGTGATTTGTCCTATGGGCCGCATCTGCTAAGAGAGAGCTGCTGCTGCTGAGTGCCCGCATGTTTTTTCACCAGTGTCGAGGATTGTCGCTATCGTCACGTGGGCCACCGCAGCTAAGAGAGAGCTGCTGCCACTGTGAGCCCACCACAGAGCTGCAAGACGAGAGTCATCGCCACCACCAGCCCGGGCCGTCGCAGCCGAGTGCTGCTGCCGCGGTGAGCCCGCCTGTCTCCGAATCCCCGAATCATTGTGGGTGCACGCTGAGCGCACCAGCAGCCAACACTTGTGGTTGCTGGGAGTCGGCCTGTCACCGTCTCTGCTTCTTCCAGGAGCTGCGTGCTGTGTCCCCTTTCAACAGCAGGTATCTGGTGCGCACTGGGTCGCATAGGCCCCGGCCGTGAACTCAGTCAGTGTCACGTTCTGGTGAGTACGTTATTGTCTTTTTGTGTCCCTACTGGTTTACGTGCATTGTAGCTTGTTAAGACGCTTTGAGAATCTTGAATTAAACCTTAGATAAAAATATTATTTTTCTATACCTACCTGAGTTGTGTGCTTTTGTGGTGTCGTTACTGCCTCATTGTGCATGGTCATAAATGATTCACACACTGCCTCTGAGATAGGCCTAACTGCTTGTGCTACGTTACCACAGGATTGAGCAGGGGTTGTCAAAGGGTGTAGCCCACTTGCCCTGACTTAGGAAGAAGGGTCCCAATTTGGACATTGGCGCCAGCCATTGCCAGCTAGAGACTCCCATTTCTAACACCCAGGCATTGCTGTAGTTATGTCATGCTTACGACAAAACTCCAGCAATGAGTAAGTTTTGTGCAGACATATGCATCAGGATTCCTTGCGACATAGAGCACCATACAGTAAATACGGTGCATCCATGGTGTCGCAAGGAGAGCACAGTGAAAAATGTCACATCGCTGCTTTCATGCAGCGATGAAACACTTTTCATAAATGAGGCCCCTGATGTTTTAGGTCATCAATGGGAAATTAAAGCTGAATGTGTTATATGGTAATGGTAACTTGTGTAAGGGGGCTCTGGAGGGACATGTTGATGTCCCAAGGGTGGGTTAGACATTAAAAAAACAGGTGGGAGTGCTGTAAAGGGGAAATCGTTTTTTTTAGGTCTCGCCTATTCTATCACATGAATGATAAATAGGACGAGAGTATAGAGGCTCAACCAAGCTCTGAAACCATCGCGGATTTCGTCAAATGCATGTGCTCGTGCACGTGCTCCCCGAGCCGCCTGCCTCCGAGAGCTTGGCCTCGCACACCACATCACCACATCAAAGGCTTCTGCTCCCCCTCACTCACACCTCATCCCCATATGCTCGCTCTTTCCCTCCCTCCCACTCTTTGAAACTGCTTTGCCGCCCCATGTCGTGCCTTTCACGCGCACAACATGCCATGCCCGCTTTCACTTGCAAAGCGTCCCTTGTCCCTCGTTCCTGTTAAGACGGTACTGTAGAAAGTAAAAGCTTGACTTTTGTAACTGCTTGTTTTTTTAATTTACTTTTAGGCCATGGTTGTTGTCTCCTCCTATGTTGGTGCTTTACCAAGAGGATGTTTCTCACGAGCGCCTGACTCACTGTTCAACTATGTGTGGTAGCAGCTGTCAGAGTCGATTGCCTGACCCGCCGGTTTACAGGTCAAACTCTCAGAACTACAGTAAGATCAAACTGAGAACTGCAGGCTGCTTAGGCACCCGGAACTGCATCTACGTTCTAATATTGGAAGGGCCATCATTTTGTAATCGGGGCATTGGAAACGCTTGAAGGTCTGTTTCTTCCCAGCCTTTCTGTCTTTACCCGGCTCCTGTTTCTCCGCTACCCTTCTTTCTCTCTCCCTTGCCCTTCTGTTTCTCCCCTTGTTTCTACGGTTGCGGCAGCAGCTGTAGTGAGACATCTCTGCCTTGAAATGATTGCCACCAGTGGGAAGGGACTGCAGGGGAACTTGTTTCCTGCTTTTTGTTTTTAACCCAACACTTTTCACTTCCATATGAGGCTAGACAACAGTGATTGTGCACACGCCTGGTGCTCCAGCAAATTGTGACCCCCATAACAATGTAATCGGGCTCATATGTCTTTCAGCC
Source organism: Lissotriton vulgaris (assembly GCF_964263255.1). Taxonomy (NCBI): domain Eukaryota; kingdom Metazoa; phylum Chordata; class Amphibia; order Caudata; family Salamandridae; genus Lissotriton; species Lissotriton vulgaris. Next base: position 1,346,765,634 of record NC_141694.1, on the reverse strand, counting down.
GCACTCACACCTGTCTCATGTATAGCCCATATTCCATGCCTCAAAATCATGTCCATTAACTCTTTGGAATGGAGCTTACCACAAACAAATATTCAAACCCTCACAGTGCCTCACACCACACGTAGCAGGTCCTACTTTCATACTTTGCACTACCTCAGACAGGACATATACATGCCCTGAAGCAATTTGTTTCACTAGCTCCAACGCAGGCCTTTCATGCTTATCTATCTCGTCATCTCTTAGACAACAGGAATTAGCAACTAAAAGCTAACCATTCCGGACTGACTTTCAGCCACATGCTGTGACTATTTACACTTTCCTATCAACTTGTAAGTCGACCATTCCTCTGGGAATTGTACCCTGAGGTTGCTTCCATTAGCACTATTGGGCATACAGGCACAGAAGAGGACCGTTCCTACATCCATGCGCCACTAGCTCATTGAGTATATTTAATTTATTTACATTTTTACCGCTGCAGCTAAGAGAGAGCTGCTGCTGCTGAGTGCCCGCATGTTTTTTCACCAGTGTCGAGGATTGTCGCTATCGTCACGTGGGCCACCGCAGCTAAGAGAGAGCTGCTGCCACTGTGAGCCCACCACAGAGCTGCAAGACGAGAGTCATCGCCACCACCAGCCCGGGCCGTCGCAGCCGAGTGCTGCTGCCGCGGTGAGCCCGCCTGTCTCCGAATGCCCGAATCATTGTGGGTGCACGCTGAGCGCACCAGCAGCCAACACTTGTGGTTGCTGGGAGTCGGCCTGTCACCGTCTCTGCTTCTTCCAGGAGCTGCGTGCTGTGTCCCCTTTCAACAGCAGGTATCTGGTGCGCACTGGGTCGCATAGGCCCCGGCCGTGAACTCAGTCAGTGTCACGTTCTGGTGAGTACGTTATTGTCTTTTTGTGTCCCTACTGGTTTACGTGCATTGTAGCTTGTTAAGACGCTTTGAGAATCTTGAATTAAACCTTAGATAAAAATATTATTTTTCTATACCTACCTGAGTTGTGTGCTTTTGTGGTGTCGTTACTGCCTCATTGTGCATGGTCATAAATGATTCACACACTGCCTCTGAGATAGGCCTAACTGCTTGTGCTACGTTACCACAGGATTGAGCAGGGGTTGTCAAAGGGTGTAGCCCACTTGCCCTGACTTAGGAAGAAGGGTCCCAATTTGGACATTGGCGCCAGCCATTGCCAGCTAGAGACTCCCATTTCTAACACCCAGGCATTGCTGTAGTTATGTCATGCTTACGACAAAACTCCAGCAATGAGTAAGTTTTGTGCAGACATATGCATCAGGATTCCTTGCGACATAGAGCACCATACAGTAAATACGGTGCATCCATGGTGTCGCAAGGAGAGCACAGTGAAAAATGTCACATCGCTGCTTTCATGCAGCGATGAAACACTTTTCATAAATGAGGCCCCTGATGTTTTAGGTCATCAATGGGAAATTAAAGCTGAATGTGTTATATGGTAATGGTAACTTGTGTAAGGGGGCTCTGGAGGGACATGTTGATGTCCCAAGGGTGGGTTAGACATTAAAAAAACAGGTGGGAGTGCTGTAAAGGGGAAATCGTTTTTTTTAGGTCTCGCCTATTCTATCACATGAATGATAAATAGGACGAGAGTATAGAGGCTCAACCAAGCTCTGAAACCATCGCGGATTTCGTCAAATGCATGTGCTCGTGCACGTGCTCCCCGAGCCGCCTGCCTCCGAGAGCTTGGCCTCGCACACCACATCACCACATCAAAGGCTTCTGCTCCCCCTCACTCACACCTCATCCCCATATGCTCGCTCTTTCCCTCCCTCCCACTCTTTGAAACTGCTTTGCCGCCCCATGTCGTGCCTTTCACGCGCACAACATGCCATGCCCGCTTTCACTTGCAAAGCGTCCCTTGTCCCTCGTTCCTGTTAAGACGGTACTGTAGAAAGTAAAAGCTTGACTTTTGTAACTGCTTGTTTTTTTTATTTACTTTTAGGCCATGGTTGTTGTCTCCTCCTATGTTGGTGCTTTACCAAGAGGATGTTTCTCACGAGCGCCTGACTCACTGTTCAACTATGTGTGGTAGCAGCTGTCAGAGTCGATTGCCTGACCCGCCGGTTTACAGGTCAAACTCTCAGAACTACAGTAAGATCAAACTGAGAACTGCAGGCTGCTTAGGCACCCGGAACTGCATCTACGTTCTAATATTGGAAGGGCCATCATTTTGTAATCGGGGCATTGGAAACGCTTGAAGGTCTGTTTCTTCCCAGCCTTTCTGTCTTTACCCGGCTCCTGTTTCTCCGCTACCCTTCTTTCTCTCTCCCTTGCCCTTCTGTTTCTCCCCTTGTTTCTATGGTTGCGGCAGCAGCTGTAGTGAGACATCACTGCCTTGAAATGATTGCCACCAGTGGGAAGGGACTGCAGGGGAACTTGTTTCCTGCTTTTTGTTTTTAACCCAACACTTTTCACTTCCATATGAGGGTAGACAACAGTGATTGTGCACACGCCTGGTGCTCCAGCAAATTGTGACCCCCATAACAATGTAATCAGGCTCATATGTCTTTCAGCCGCACTCACACCTGTCTCATGTATAGCCCATATTCCATGCCTCAAAATCATGTCCATTAACTCTTTGGAATGGAGCTTACCACAAACAAATATTCAAACCCTCACAGTGCCTCACACCACACGTAGCAGGTCCTACTTTCATACTTTGCACTACCTCAGACAGGACATATACATGCCCTGAAGCAATTTGTTTCACTAGCTCCAACGCAGGCCTTTCATGCTTATCTATCTCGTCATCTCTTAGACAACAGGAATTAGCAACTAAAAGCTAACCATTCCGGACTGACTTTCAGCCACATGCTGTGACTATTTACACTTTCCTATCAACTTGTAAGTCGACCATTCCTCTGGGAATTGTACCCTGAGGTTGCTTCCATTAGCACTATTGGGCATACAGGCACAGAAGAGGACCGTTCCTACATCCATGCGCCACTAGCTCATTGAGTATATTTAATTTATTTACATTTTATGCTTTATAACTGGTTTTGAAGTACTAAAGCTGCACTTTAAAAAACATTAAAAAAAAAGCTTACCACAAATACAGAAACACTCACAGGGCCTCACACCACACCTAGTTTCTTTTATGTGCTGCGAGAGTCCTGAGCATCTCACTAGGAGCCAGTGGAGAAATCACTAGGAGGAGGAGGAGGATTAGCCTGCATTAAAACATCTGGTGGGGCTCATAGTACTTACTGAAGATTGTACCGTAAATTGTACATGGCTAAATACAAGAACTGAGCTGGGCCTGCTCGTATGACAGCGAATACTGCACAGTTATCAACATTTTTTGCACTGCGTTGAAATTTCTTCATTTCCATGTCTTCAGAAGTTAAATAGCCATATCAGTAACGTATTGGAGGGCACCTTGAACATCACACAATAGACCGCATCCAACACTCTATACAGTGTACTTTCACCAGTGCAAAGATAATACGTCTCCTCTTTCACAATGTGTGTGCTGGTGTTAGGATATGCCAAACCGACATTCCAGGCCTATTTTACCCAGTGTGCACGTTGGAGTGTAGGTGCATGTCTCATGCGCTTAGTATGGTAAGCTCGTTGCATACCGATATTTGCCCACTTGTGCTGCTGTATAGTAAAGATGTTTATGCTCATACATACACTGTAATCTGACCCCATCCTAGCCATGCATTTTATTTACCTGAACACCCAGTCATAAGCTTTCTCAACATAAGAGTTGTAATTTTCTCCAGATATATGTTGTACCCCACCTGCCAGATTCAACAGCTGTGTAAAACCTTCATTCTTTAATGCTCCTTCCTGTTGATGCTCATGAATGAATTATTTGTTGTCTCTTACCTTGTTTGTCTAACTTTCTGTTTCTCATTTCTTGACAATAATAGAACACATTTATTAACTTTCACGGTGAAACACCTGAGGCTTCCTTGTTTCTTTCTCTTTTCCACCATATGCCTGCTCCCCCTCCCCCGCCCCCGCCCCCCACGCCTCGCAACAGATTCCCCTTCCCTCCCACTGGCAGCCTACGGCCACTGATCACAGTAAACGCTTTGACTATCTCACACCCCTCTCCCACTCCCTCCTCCCACTTGCTCCTACTGACCATGTAAAGGGGACGACACTGGAACAATAGCTGCCTCGCCAGGAATGGCCTTCTGTCGACCCCTTCTTACATCCTCCAGACAGGGCTGAGGCAGCTTCTTACTGCAGTTTGTTCTTAGGTCCATGCACACCACAACTTCGACTTGCTTTGTTGTTTTTTAGCATTGTTAATGTTCACATTTGTTCGCAATTCGCCATGTACCTTTTGTTTCTGTCTCACTCTCTCCTGCCCCTTCACTGTCTTGGCCTCTCCACTCTGTTTCACTCTCTCCTGCCCCTTCACTGTCTTGGCCTCTCCACTCTTCCTCTATTTGTGTCTCACTCTCTCCTGCCCCTTCACTGTCTTGGCCTCTCCATTATTCCTCTATTTCTGTCTCACTCTCTCCTGCCCCTTCACTGTCTTGGCCTATCCACTCTTCCTCTATTTCTGTCTCACTCTCTCCTGCCCCTTCACTGTCTTGGCCTCTCCACTCTGCCTCACTCTCTCCTGCCCCTTCCCTGTCTTGGCCTCTCCACTCTTCCTTTGTTTCTGTCTCATTCTCTCCTGCCCCTTCACTGTCTTGGCCTCTTCACTCTGTCTCACTCTCTCCTGCCCCTTCACTGTCTTGGTCTCTCCAGTCTTCCTCTATTTCTGTCTCAATCTCTCCTGCCCCTTCACTGTCTTGGCCTCTCCACTCTTCCTCTATTTCTGTCTCACTCTCTCCTGCCCCTTCACTGTCTTGGCCTCTCCACTCTTCCTCTATTTCCGTCTCACTCTCTCCTGCCCCTTCACTGTCTTGGCCTATCCACTCTTCCTCTATTTCTGTCTCACTTTCTCCTGCCCCTTCACTGTCTTGGCCTCTCCACTCTGTCTCACTCTCTCCTGCCCCTTCACTGTGTTGGCCTGTCCACTCTTCCTCTATTTCAGTCTCACTCTCTCCTGCCCCTTCACTGTCTTGGCCTCTCCACTCTTCCTCTATTTCAGTCTCACTCTCTCCTGCCCCTTCACTGTCTTGGCCTATCCGCTCTTCCTCTATTTCAGTCTCACTCTCTCCTGCCCCTTCACTGTCTTGGCCTCTCCACTTTATCTCACTCTCTCCTGCCCCTTCACTGTCTTGGCCTCTCCACTCTGTCACACTCTCTCCTGCCCCTTCACTGTCTTGGCCTCTCCACTCTTCCTCTATTTCTGTCTCACTCTCTCCTGCCCCTTCACTGTCTTGGCCTCTCCACTCTTCATCTATTTCTGTCTCACTCTCTCCTGCCCCTTCCCTGTCTTGGCCTACCCACTCTTCTTCTGTTTCCATCTCACTCTCTCCTGCCCCTTCACTGTCTTGGCCTCTCCACTCTGTCTCACTCTCTCTTACCCCTTCACTGTCTCTTTCTATCTATCTATCTATCTATCTATCTATCTATCTATCTATCTATCTATCTATCTATCTATCTATCTATCTATCTATCTATCTATCTATCTATCTATCTATCTATCTATCTATCTATCTATCTATCTATCAATCTATCTATCTATCTATCCCTCCCTCTATCTATCTATCGCCCTCACTCTATCTATCGCCCTCACTCTATCTATCTATCTATCTATCTATCTATCTATCTATCTATCTATCTATCTATCTATCTATCTATCTATCTATCTATCTATCTATCTATCTATCTATCTATCTATCCATCTATCTATCTATCAATATATCTATCTATTTATCATCTATCTATCTATCGCCCTCACTCTATCTATCTATCTATCGCCCTCACTCTATCTATCGCCCTCACTCTATCTATCTATCGCCCTCACTCTATCTATCTATCGCCCTCTCTCAGCACCACCTCTCAGGGGCACCACAGCATCAATCTGTGCAACCATTCAACAACAACTGGTTTAAATATGTTCTCTAAATGTCTCAAACTTTATTACAAAGGTCACAAAAAGATGTTAATATTTCACTTCTTTTTCGGCACAATAAAATATACTTAACATAATCTTCACAAAAGTTATTTACAAAAGTTTAAGCTATTGCCATTATAAATTACAATAACTTTTATTTAAGTATTAATTATTTAAAAAGATTAAAAGCCATTGTTATTTGTAGAGGCAATATATCTAAGTCACGTAAATACAACACATATTGCATTACAAATGCTATAGGTGTCACATTTGCGAAAGTTAGAACTATTGGCATTGTAAATGACAAAGCTATAATTTAGCTATTTTCAAAACAAACACATAAATAAAAAAAGTGTCATTTACAATACCAATAGCCCAAAATTTCCTAATGCGAGGCCTATTGCATTGCAAATGCTTGTTTTTTAAACCAAGCAATTGTCTCAAATTGATGAATAGCTCTCCCCTGAGACGTGAGGTAACAATGAGTAACGTTGGGTACATAACCTTTCCAAAATAGAGGTACATTTCATACTCGTTGTGTTTCTGAGTCAAGAAGGTTATCACATGCATTTTTTGCTGTATTCTGTGTATACATGATTATTGAGAGATTTATTTCAAATGGTACTAAGCGGTACATCTTTTGTAATTTACATTTGTGATTTACCACACTTGCAGCCGTTTTTTACTGAAATCATCCCCAGAAACTGAACAATCTCAAATGTGAAAAAGGTCATTGTGTCCGCTGCTCGACAAATAACAAAGCAAAGGACTGTCAGTCTGCAGAAGAGGAATCACAAAGACATATACATTAGTTTTCTGTGTCCCGGTTTTGCAGGAGCCAACACAGAGAGCTACCATCAAGAAGACTAATAGGCAATATGGTGGAAAGAAGAGGGTTCAATTCTGAACCCAAAAATAAATAGTCTGTGAGCTGATGATAGTGTAGTGAACTTTGTTTGTATTAAAATAAAGTCAGGAATCTCAATTTCTCACACGCTTAAACCTCTAATTACCTCAAGTTACATTGTGTGTGCATTGTGAGAAAAAAAGTATTGAATCTCTATATCTGTATGTTTGCTTCACCACAACACCAGTGGATGTGAGCAAAACATTGCACAGCCTGTGATCTTGATGGTATCACGCAGCTGGCCCACTGTTCCAATCAAAGCTGCTCATCAACCCCCTGTTGCACTCTGAGTGTCACAGTATTGTCAGAAATTGGAAACTGTAGGATGTAATGAGCTATCTTATATTCCTGTTTGTTTTCTGCTCTTTCTGCTGTCTTCAGAAGCCCTGTGGTCAGCAGAATCTAGTGCAGGGCCTAGGGTGCAAAGAAGCCTGCTGGAACAGGATGCGCTGCCACTTACAACTCATATTTCACTTTTATCATGAAAGCAGTCCTTATAGCACTATGATCTCATTTTTCCCATGCAAATAATTCACAATGAGACTGTTAGAATTGTGTCTCTGGTTGGTAGAGATATGCACCCTGTCCAAGTAGGGACCACAGTCCTAGTCAGTGTAAGTCAGATGCACACTATAAATTAACCTGTGCTCATCCTCTGATAGCATGGCACAGAGCAGGCAAGCTTAACTTAAGAGGCAATATGTAAAGTATTTGAGTAACACTTCGAACAGTAACACAGTGAAAGCACCACAAAAAGTCTACACACCAGTTTAGAAAAATAGATGTTATTTTTATAAATACAACAATATCAAAATGACAACAATCTAATAAGTTGAAATCTAGATATGAATTTTGAAAGATTAAATGTAAAAATAGTACTTAAAAGCAGTAAGAGCCTATGGGGGTTATCTGGTTGCACTGGACCAGTTTAAAGTCAAGAATTCAGGCTGACCTAGATGGCACACGGGCTGGATACATGCAAGGTTCGCTGAACAAAGTACCTTGATTGTGGTTGCAACATTGAGGGGTGCAGTCGAGCGATGTGTCGATGTCGATCCCGCACTCGAGGTAATGTGAGGATTTTTTCACACAGTGGTGCCAAACCGCCAGTTCCGAAGGCGATGTGAAGAGCTGAGAGGCATTGTTTCCAGATAAGATGCACTGGATTTCCCAACGTAGTTGAGCGACAATGCATCCGTTCTACTTCATGGTTTGACTGGAGCACGCACCTGGGCCCACTTCCAATGGACCAGGCAGAGAAGCAGATGGTGAGACTTTGATATGCCTAAGTCTCAAAAAGAGGTGGCAAGCCAACAACACATTGGAGATCACTCTGTGTTCAAGCAAAACCCAATTATTTCTCAGCAGGGGTAGTGGGTAGAAGCAGCAGGGCAGCAAAGCAGAAAAACAGTGCTTCCGGAGCAGCAGTCCAGCAGTGTGACATTACTTATAGCAGCACTGCAGTCCTTCTTCCTGGAATAGTTTCTTTACAGGTCCAGAAGTGTCTGATTTGTTGGGATCAGAGACCCAGTACGTACATACAGTTGTGCCTTGAAGCAGTGTGACTTCCATGAAGAGTTTTTTGTAGTGCACAGAGGTCCTTTCTTCCTAGCCCTCGCTCCAGACTCACTACAGGGGGGGACAACAAACGCTTTGTGTGTAACTGTCAGCTCCCCCTCCCATCCTGCCCAGGATGAACAATCAGGATTCAGGTGGGCATTCAGGCACACCTAACCTTCCTTTGTGTGTATCTGTCTAGAGGGAATGCACATAGTCAAGCCGTCAACCTCCTCAGATGTGTATTGGAGACAGGCTGCAGCAGCCGTGGCCTGTGCAGGCAAGAGCGGCCCCACCACTCTTACCTGCATGGGCAATGGCTGGGCTGCAGGCACACAGAGCTTTAAAAGCAGATAAATGCAAAGTTTCTAAAAGTGGCACTTCTAAAATGGTCATGTTAATTCAACTTTGCCAGCAGAGAAAATTAATCATTACCCCTCCAATGATATGAAACATGACAGAGCTACTCCTTCCTAATCAGGAATAACAGCTTTAAAAATGTGCAATACGCAATTCCCAATGTTAACCTATATGAGGTATACGCCTCTCAATAGTGAAAAATGGGGAACAGCATTTACAACGCAACTTTTACCACGCAGTACCTTTACCACGCAACTTTTACAATGCAAATTGTTACAACGACTTGCGCTGGGGGGCACTGTAGGATAGGGAATAGTTTAATTTACTATCCAAAACCTTCCCTACTATCCACGGGGACTGGAGTTGGAATAGTAAATTAAACTATTCACTATCCAGCGGCCCCCAACGTAAGTCGTTGTAACGACTTGCGTTGTAAAACCTGAGTGGTAAAGGCATGCGTTGTAAAAGCATGCGTAGTAACGACACACATCCGTGAAAAATGAATTTGGATGTTTTTGACAATCAGGACATGTAAAACGTAAAATCACATGTCCTGCCTTTTACTTACATGGCACTCTGCTTAAAGGCTACCTAAGGCTACCTTAAGGGTGATGTATATGTAATAAATTGGAGAGTAAGGCTTGGCAATGGGTTTTAAATGGCAAGTTTACATGGCAATAAAACTGCACATACATGCTGGGAGGAATGAAATATGTTTTGAGGGCTACTTGTCTGAATAGCACAATCAGTGCTGCAAGCCCATTAGTAGCATTTAAGTAACAGACACTAGACACACATAGTGCACTCTACTAGGGACTTAATAAATTAAGTATCCCAATTGTGCATAAACCAATGTAACTATGTTTAGGGGAGAAGCACATGCACTTTAGCACTAGTTATCAGTAGTAAAGTGTTCAGAGCCAATAAATAAAAAGCCAATAAAAATAATCAGCTAAAAGAGGAGGTTAGCAGGCTAAAAAGGTTTTGGAGAAGAACACTGACAAACTGTAATGCTCATGGTGATTTTAATACTTAAGAATTGGAAATACAATCTGTGAAAAAGTGGATTAGTAGTTGGTGGGGATGGTAGTCCATCACAAGTAATAATGGCACTATTCTTGTTAGGTTCAGTAAAGGTTTCAGTAATTTAAACCTGAGCTCAGATCCTGGTAGCTGTGGAAGAGAGCAGAGAGACTTAATTTAAGGAAATAGGTAAAGCATTTAGAAGTACCAAAACAGTAAAAAAGTAAAAAACACAGCATAATAGAATTTCAATACCGGGACATGGAGATATTATTTTCTGAGTTTTAGATAACAATTGCTCCAAAAAACGCAAAGTGCCACCCACGGGCAACTGATTGCGTTAGACCTCAACAAGGGTTAAGTTTAGGGCCAACCATGCTGGAGCAGGTTTATCACATTCAGAAAAGTTTTCCCTTCTGAATTAAATGTAAATCGAAACTCTCAGCAGAGCAAGTCAAAAGGTCAGATAGCTGTCGGATGAAGTTCTCGTGAAGCCATTGACAATTGGTAGGAAATCTCCAAGCAAGAGAAATTCAAAGTTGTGCTCAAGTAATGTCCCTCACAGAGTAGATATGTTGACATCTTCACACAGTGAAGATATCTACCTTTAGACCTTGGGCCATATTAGTAAGAAACTGCAAAAATTATCGCAGGGGGGGCTTGGCGCGAAAATCTTAATTGCCAGCTATTGCTGGAATATATCGCCACGCTAGCGCTGTATTAGCAACAATTAGCGCTATGGTGATATATTTATTCCAGTGATAGCGGGAGGGAAGGGCCAACATGCGACAAAACTAGCGATGTTGCATGGGGAAGGGGGAAAACCTTGCTGATACGACCTGTGGTCCCTGTGGTCTTATCAGCATAATCCACTCCCCCATGTTAGATATGGTGAAGTCAGGAAAATAGCAGGTGTAAAAAAAACGTCGATGACCCGGTTAGCGCGACTTTTCACGTTGCTAACCAGGGCCAGGGCCTCCTTGCTAATAGGCGATAGGCCTGTTAGCGGCTGTTTACTAGGTCTGTTGGTCGGGAATGCCTACTTTGCATGTCATTAGCGATGAATATCGTTGACATGCCAAGTGGCACCCAAACCGGACGCTATCGCCAGAAAGCTGTCGCTAACGCTTGTTAGCGAGAGCTTGCTGATAGGGCGATAAACAAATTGCAGCTTTAGCGGCAAAAGGTGCCGCTAAAGCGGCAATAAGGCCTTTGGTAATATGCTCTTAGTCACTTTTTGGGAGCTCGGACTCCTCCAGCAGTGCAAGGCTGCAAGATGCAGCCAAACAGGGCTCCACAAGGTTGAACACAATCTCTGTGATCTCTGCTGAAACAGATTTGCTCTGAGCGGGAGCAACCTGAATCTTTGCCCCAAAAGCAATGCATCTTCATTGTATTGACTCTGCAGATTTGTCTAGGTCGTAGCTGTGCAGGCAAAAATTCTTGAAAAAGTTTTAAGTCCCAGATTATAGGGGTGGGCCAGCGGAGAATGCTCTGATACTTAAATAAGGGCCACAGGACCTTAGGGACACCACTTAGAGGTTAGGACTCATTCCAGTAGAAGCAACATTCAGGGCCCAACGCAGGTCCAGTTGGAACTGGTCAGCTGGGCCCTTCAATAAAGTGGGCTTCTTGCAACCTTTGTGTTCCTTGTGTTCCTGTAGCTTAACAGGTGGTCATCCAACTGACCCTTGGAGTTCACATCTTGGTCCCCAGGGTGAACAAGAGCAGGTCCAGCCCTCAAGGTTCTCCACACAGTTCACAAAAACAGGTGCAGTCTTTTCTCTTTCTTCCTTAGGTTCAGCATTGTTCCGAAGAGGACATTGGGGGTACCACATTTATTCCCAGTGGCAACCTGTGGATAAGGGAAACTCCTTGCCACTCCCTGGTCAATGGGGTAAAAGTTCTGAGAGTTGAGCCTAGACACTTTTCAAGCACTTCCTATTTGTTTTACTGTAAACTACACCACAGTGTCCCTCTCTACCTAAAACCAACATGGCAGAAGCTTTCTTCCCCTGTGAAGAGCTCCCTATTCCCAACCAGACACTTGACTATGATACTGGGCAAACACTACCTTGTGGTAACTTAAAACCATTTCTGGGGACAGTCCTCTCTCACTAGGAATGATACCTGACTGGTTATCTGTACAATAGAGGCAACAGGCCGAGAGTAGGCATCCTTTGAAGTTAATTAAGTTCCTGGACACAGCCCTGATAGCCTGCCTGTCAGGGGCAGGTCAACCCTTCTCAATTGGTTTCAGCGCTGGGAGCCAATCCACATGTAAGCAGGGAGCCCTTCAGTCCCTGGGTAACAGAGAACACAGACAGAAAGTAGCATTAGAATCAGGCAGGAAAATTAGAACATTCTAAATGTCTAATTTTGAAGACAGTATTATAAAACCGGATTTGACCATTAAATAGCATTTTAAATTATTATTTAAATGAGTACTTGAATATTTTTTCTAGCTACTCACAGATTAAAGTTAGGTATTATAAGGTGTTGATCTATTTTATAAAAGACTGAACCTTTCAGGTCTCTTTGGGTAATGTGAAAAATAAGACACTAGCCCTGGATGTGGGTGTTCCACAGGGATCCATCCATGCTGAGCCCCTTGCTTTGAAACATCTATGTTCATCCTTTAGCAGATGTAATTACGAAATATGTGCTCATCCTTTTTTCATACGCTGATGACACTCAGATTATTTTCTCATTATCAGCAGCCCAGCACCAAGACCCCTCTCTGCTGCACCCGGGCCTAAGGAATATTTCCTTAAGAATGAAGAATAATGCAGTTAGGCTCAACAGTGATAAAACCGAGGTCTTGGTCTTGGGTAACAACCCTGCTCTTTGGGGTCCTAGACACTGGCCGGACTCCCTAGGGCCTTTAACCACCCGTCTACTAATGTTAAGAATCTCGGTTTCATTATTGATGATAAACTTTCATTGAAATCTCAAGTGTCCGAGGTCACTGTTACCTGCTTTTCAGTCCTCAAAAGGCTGAAAAATATCCTTCAGTTAATTCCCTTAGCAGCTCAGAGAACTGTCATTCAGGCTCTAGTCACATCCAGACTGGATAATGACAATGTGCTGTACCTAGGCCCTGATAAGACCTTGATTCAACACTTACAGAATATTCAAAACGTGGCTGCTAAGTTGCTCTTTCGTCGACCGAGGCATGCCTCAGCCTCCCCTCTGCTTCAGGGACTGCACTGGCTTAAGATCTCTAAACATATTGAATTTAAGGCATTGTGGTATATGTTCAAGGCTAAACATGGTCTAGCGCCCTCATACATTCAGGAGCTGGTGACTCCTTATGTGTCTGCTGAGATACTCGCTGTTCACAACGCATAGGTTCCATCTAACCCGCATAAAAGGCTGCTCCTTTGCCCACCCAGGTCCTAAAATGTAGAACTCTCTCCCAGCCACCCTTAAGAACTGCAACTGCTTCCTTGCTGTGAGAAGCTGACCTGGTATGTGATGTCCACTTATGAAAGTGGGCACCTTGCACCAGTCCAGACAACCCTTATGGTGATTTAAGAGGTCTCAGACAACCGTAGAAAGATTTTCAAGTAATGGCTGTGGCGAACAGCCTTCAGGCTTAGCCTTACAGGAGTGTAAAGCAGTTTGTTTTGCCAGAATGCAATCTTATAGTATAGATTAAATTAAAAGAGAACCACACAATAGTTATAAAAAAATATGTATTTATTATATAACACTATCTAGTACGTTACAGTATCTCCCACATGGAGTTAGATACCAAGCACACAATACTTTAGAAAAGAAATCACAGTAAATAGCACTAATACACAGTGGGCCCCAGGGGGGACCAAACCAGATACTAAGAAAGTGGTATAAGAACCATGACTCAAGTCAGGACAATGTCGAGAGGACCTAGAATTGCTGGGACCCCAAGGAACAACCCAAGGTGAGTACATAGGGACCCCACGGAGAGCTTGTGCAGTGTGTGATCATGCCCGCGTGCTCCGTACAAATCTATGTGCAAGTTGTAGTTGGATTTTTAAAGATTAAGGACCCTTCGAAGTGGACACTGAAAAAACCCTGTGGAAGACAGAAGGTTGGAGAGCACCCCATCTGTGGAAACTGTGGTACCCAAGTTACCTATCCCAGGGTAGGTGTAAAGTGGCTTCGGAAACAGCCATCGAACCCAATGGAGGACTTCAGGAAAGTGTTGCTGCTGGAAGAGGAGAAAGTGTCCAGAGGAATCCAAATGTGGATTCTTGATGGAGAGTACCTCAAAGCAGAGGGGACAGAGTCGGAGTCACTTGAGAGTGACCAGGGGCTCGATGAATGCCCACCGATGTTGGATGCTTCAGGATAGATGTCGATATCTTTGCACCTTTGGCACCAGGCGACCAGGCAATACTGAGGATGACCAGGAGTCGGATACAAGCTGTCCTACGAAGGATTGTCAAGTGCTGAGGGGTCAGTGTCTAGTGGGATCCCCTCAAGCCTTGGCAAAAGCAACCCACACAGGAGATCAAGAAGTTGCAGGAAGAGGACCAGCATGGTCCAGGAGACTCACCACATGCAGGGGATTCAGGGCAAGCCCATACCAATCAGGGGAGCCCAAGGAAGTTATAGTTGACCCCCCACTCAATGCACAGGTTGAAGACACTGGAGTCACGGGAGGACCTTGGCAGCTTTACAAAACAAAAGGCCACGGGGCACATTGGGAGATGTGGTTGAAGATCTTTGCAGGAGAAGTTGCCTGAGGTAAGGGCTGCTTGGAGCCCAACTCCCTTGCTGCAGAATCGCAAAGAATCATTTGCACTTGCAAAAGTATGCAGTGCACAAGGGTTCAGGTATTGCAACCCCCGTGAGGGATTCTGGCCTCAAAATGAGTGAGAGGGCAGCTCGGGCCTTGAGGGACGTAGAAGCCCACCTCCTGTGTTGTTGACCCCTTCGGAGTCAGCAGACCGGTCAGCAGTGTTGCGGTGCCTGCGGAGGCAGAGGAGTGACACCTTCACTCCAAAGGAGATTATCTTTAGATGTCTTGGATGCTTCACATGCCCTACACGGATCCTGTATGGTGCACAGGCACATATGAGGCAGCAGACTGAGAGGGAGACAAAGTCAGGCCCAAACTAAGTCCAGCAAAGTCCAGAGTGTCCAGATGGTAGAAGTGCAGTGGTTTCAGTTGTGAATCTTGTCCATGACAAATCTAATGTCCTACAGCCAGGTAAGCCCTTAGGTACCCTAAGGAAAGGGTTGAGGAGATTCAGGGAACACTCCCAGGGGAGGGGCTGGACAGGGGGAATGCTACTCCCATGTCCTTTAGCCAGTTTTGCACCAGAGCAGGAGCCAACGGCTCCCAGGACTGGTTTGAACTGGACTGTGCACAAGGACACCAAATGTGCCCTTCATACAGACTGTAAGGTGCTGGCAAGTGGACCCACCCAGCCCTAATACACTAAATCCTGTCTGGGAGGTGTTCACACCTCCCTGTGGCAGGATGCCTATTGTCCTGCCTTCCACTGCTCGAGCTTGGCTCAGCAGCAGGAGGGCAGAAATGTGTCTCTGGTCGGCAGCAGCCATGTTGTGCTGTCCGGGACTAAAAGGCTGGTAACGGGAACAACGAGGGCCCTATGGCGGGTTCTCTTGGTGGGTAGAATCATACCTCCTACACCAGTAACAGTATGGAGGTATGATTCCATTATGTGTGAAACCAAACATGATAGGATTCGTTGCAGCCGTATTCAAGATGGTCATCGCGCAGTGACGTAATGCCCCTCTATATTAGTATATGGCTGCTTCACTAACAACCCCAGAGAATAGACTCTGTTGCCTGCAAGGGTGCCCTGCTCATGCAGGGACACCCTCTCGCTTAGAACCAAGCACCCTGCCCTCAGGGTTGCAAAGGCTTGCTATAGTGTTGACTTATAAGTTTTTAAGTGCTGTGACCCTTAGATATAGTAAACCTATATCTTTAGTAAGTGGTTCATGCACCAACTTACACAGACTGCAATGGTGGGTCTGTAGTTCCAGTTTGAATGGTCTCTCATGGGTGACATAACACATGCTGCAGCTCCTGGGAGACCTCTGGGGTACCTATGCCCTGGGTCCCGTCATTAAAAAGCCTGGGTATCATGATCAGTAGTAATCTCTCTATGAAGGCTCAGGTTGGCTCGGTGGTGTAAGCATGCTTCTTTCATCTGCGTAGAATCCGAAAAATCAGTAGATTCCTCTCCATCGAAGCCTTGACCCAAGTGGTTCTTGCCTTGGTCACCTCGCGTATTGACTACGCTAATTCCCTCTATGTGAGTATCCCTGCGTATCAAGTACACCGCCTGCAACGGGTTCAGAATCAGGCAGTCAGACTCACCCTTGGACAGCCAAAGCACTCTCATGTGAAACCACTGTTGGAAAGTATGCATTGGCTACCTATTTCCCAATGCTGCTTGTTTAAGCCTGGCTGTACTATTTACAAAGGCTTGTCTGGTCGCGGCCCTGCTTTTATTGCTCTTAACATTCAGCGGTATCTTCCCCCCCGTGATCTATGCTCCTCCAACAAGAATCTGTTGCTGTCCCACTCCTTTAAATGGAAAAAACACTGCTGTCTCAGATACACGACACTGTCCTCTCAATTCTGGAACACCCTCCTCCCCTTCCTGCTCACATCGGACTCCTACATTCAATTCAGGAAATCACTTAAAAACTGGCTCTTTTCCCACGCTTATAACTGACACTCACTTTCGCTGAGTAACGGTGCCTGCTTCTACTGTTAACACCAAGAAACCGTCTGGTGAACGTGCACTCAAGAAATAGATTTTAACATAACATAACATAAATGGGTACCATATACTAGGGAGTGACAAGGGTACCCCAGTATCCAATCTGGGGTGTACCTGAGTACATACCTTTACGGTTTAGGGAGAAAGTAGATAGACTGATGTCCTGATTATCAGGATCCCAGTCAGACTAGTCAAAAACAGCATCACATCAAGCAAAAAATGGGGGTAACCATATGAAGCAGATCCTAATTTCCTACGCTTGCTTTTCATAGGAACCTGAACACCTGGCTATTCTAGCTGTCTGTTGAGGTCACTGTTTATTTGCCTCTATCCTGCACCAGGAAAACCCTTGGGGTAGCTCCGTGCATTGCAAGTCTGTCAAATAAATAAATAAATAATGTAACCGATTGCTTCCCTGTGGGAGAGCCAGCCTTGCCACAGTGAAAAACTACTTTGGAGGATTTTCACTACCTGGTCATGAAAAACATAGAATATACATGTCCTACCTTTTAATTATCAAAAAGGTAGGTTTACCATAAATGCTCCTCTTACAAGGTCAAATTGGCAGTATTGAAACTGCATATTGAGGCTGCAGAGGCAGGCCTGAAGGCAAGCTTTGCATTGCCACTCTAGTGGTGACCCAATATATGCTGCAGTCCACTAGTAATGTTCAACTTATTGGCTATGGGTACACTTTGTACCATATGCCAGGGACTTATAGATACATTAAATATGCTAATCAGAAGTATAGGCAATTTCAACAGGTTTGAGGAGGTCATAACAAATACACTGGGACATTTTCCTACACAATCTGAAAACAAGTGAGTGAAGATGTGTGGATGTTACTTACGAATACTGGTGAAAGCAATGTGTTATTGTTCTCTACATGATAAAACTTCAATATTTTGTGCGCGCTTTTAGAAACACCTATCAGAAATCATTTTGAGACTCTAAGGGGCCCATTATGATGTCGGGCGGATTGCCCCCGCCAGGCTGGCGGCAATCCGCCGGACATCATCTCCTGAATTCCCCCCGCCATATTAGTATGGCGGGGGGACCTCGGCGGACAGAAAGACTGTCCGCCGCTTTTCCCCCCCCGGTCGCCTTGCGGCCGGGCGGAAAAGAATAATATGGTGCGGGCCCCCAAAGTGAAGGAGGGGTGGGGGGTGCAGTACCTGTGGTACCCCCCTGCATTTGCATATACAATGCGGTAGGCACTGCGCGGTGCCTGCAGCATTGTGTATGCAAATGCATACATGCATTTATGGCATTGTGGTGGGCGGTGCAGAGAGCACCGCCCGCCACAATGTTATAAATGCAGGATGCGGCCGCCACTGTGGTGGCCACATCCTAATACCACTCACGGGACCCCCGCCCTTATGGCGGGTGGTCCTGTGTCCCGGTAGGATGGCGGGCGGACTAAGTCCGCCCGTCATCATAATGACCCCTTAAATGTTTCCTTTTCACAGCCATGTTAAGAACAGATATGTGAGTGTTAGATGGTGCATCTCATATCATGACAAAGATGGTTTGACTATTTATATTTTTCCCTGGGATGCACCCATCTATATGGGTATACATTCTCCCTCATTCTTCCTTTTTTGTAAAAATAAAAGCTACAGATAGCATTGGTATTATTAAGTGGTTGATACCACTATAGTTAGGAGGCAATCTTGCATGGGTCCTATATAACAAAACTAAGTGCCATTATGTCGTGAGACAAGTGAGTGCCATAAAATAATGTGTTTTTTAAAAGTCCTATAAATAAATGCCCTCAGAGGATAGTGGGATTCATAGATTGATAACTTGTCCCTCAACTGTTTTTCCTCCTTTTCCCCCCACAAGCCCCCATCAAACTGCCTCTCTCCCTTTTATGTCTCATGTAGGTATCCGCTGAATTATCAGAGGGACCGGAAGGGTTGTATTTATCAAATTTTTAAAACTCTAAGATTTTTGCCATGACACTTTTGGTCAACATACTAGGGGCATTTGCTTCCCAGTAAACATATTGTACAATCATGGCAGAAGGCCTGGCATTTTATGATGACGTGATCTCATACATTTTAGCTGCACCACCACTTCTCAATTACACAACCATGAGCCAAACCATCATCAATTCCAATGATTGGGAGGCTCTGATGCAACTCAAAAGTACACAAATGAAGACGCTATTGCATGATGCTCTTATGACAGAATATTTGTAGGGGAATATGTCCCCTTGAGGTATAACTGTGACCAATGAACCGCGCATCTTCTCAGAAGATGCTGAATTCCAGTAAAACTTGTCTCTAGTATCATGGAAATGCACCAGAGACGGGTTGGTTGTAATCATATAGACAGCAAAGAAACTTTCAGTTGAATTTCTGATAAAAATCTAAATAAGTGAAACTGCATTAAAAGCACAGGTCTCCATCCCAGTGTTTTTAAAAGAAACTGGACAAGACTAACAAAATAATCCATGAGTTCAAAGAATATCTGACAACTCAAAAAATACAGCAATTCCAGAAAGTACTGAAATAGTTTTCAATGGAAACTGTATATCAATATTTTAAACCAGATTTCAAAAGCAACAGGAGCAACGGTCTGATAATTGGATTCTGACCACTGTGACTCAGAGCAACACAACAGACGAAGAGGAAAATTTAGAAGCAGAGGGCAATATCGTAAACAATATTTTGGCCCACTGCAATTCCTATAACGAACGATGGGATGGAATTCCTTCCAAAGCCAACCACTACTGAACCCCTTTGGGAACCTACCTTGGTTTCAAAAAGCAATGCCTGTTTTAGCCAGAGGGGGAGGAAGGAGCAGAGGAAGAAGAACAGACAACAGGGTTTAGGGGAAACTGCAAAAAGATCAGAGAAACCAGAGACACCATTCCCCAAAACCAGGGACAAGCAAGGACAATCAAGAACAGAATGTAGTGGTGAACCTAAGCAAGACAGTTCTCACTGATTACAAGTGTAATTCTTGAATAAAGGCTTAGGTTTCATTCTAACCCAAAGAAACAATACATTTACCTTAGGAAAAGAAATGGCAGAGTTCTTTTTGTCATACATTAAAAACTTTCCTTTTTGGACAAACCAGGAGACTAAGAGGGATGAACAAAGGTCCATTGAAAAAGTCTACCTTAAATCCACAAATCAACAGTCTACCCATCGAAGTACATGCATTTGAATAAGCAGTTACAATGGAGATATATGCTCTTGATAACACACAGAGACAGTACTTTCAAAATTACTCAAAGGCGGCGAGAGGAGCAATAACCGACTTGACAGAAAAGAAGGAATTCATAATCAAGAGGCCCAAGAAAGGCGGTGCAGTACTCATCCTTCCAGTGGAGATGTAGAGGAAAGAGCACAAGAAGCTATTGAGTGACTGCTGGAACTACAACAAACTAAAAGAGATCCTACCACAGACATCATGGAGGATATCATATACATGATAAAAAGGGCGGAAGAAGAATAATGGATAATAAAACAGCAATCAGATTTCTTGGTAGACTCAAAACCAACAGTCCCTTCCTTTTACATCTTGGCTAAAATACACAAAGGCAAAACAGCTCCACCAGGGTGTCCCAATGTGGTACGAATAGGTTCGGCATTCAATCCAAAGTGGTGGATCACTTCTTAGAACCCATAATTAAGAGAATGCCCTCTTACGTACAAGACACAAAAGACACGATAAAAGTCCTGAGTCAAATACAATTTTATACAGACAATCTACTGCTTCTAACTCTAGATGTAGAGGAGCTCCATACAAGCATCCCTCAAGAGGAGTTACTAAGAATATTGGACCAACTATTGCAGAAGGAAGATTGGACATCTATAGCCCCAAGGGTGTTTGTAGCGGACTGGGCTTATACAGCACTCACGAGGAACTACTTCTAATTTGAAGATGAATTCAACTTATTGACCCATGGGACTTCAATGGGCAGCACATTCACTCCCAGTGTAGCCTGCCTCTACAATGAAGAGAATACATTCCTTGATAACATCAAGGTATGGGAACGTTATATAGGTGACATCTTTGTCATTTGGACAGGTAAGGAAGATACAGCTAGCCAATTCATAGCGGGGATCAACAGTGTGAATGAATTTCTGAAATTCACAATGACATTGAGCAACAAAAAAATCTAATTCTTAGATTTAATTATCAGCCCATATAAAAACACATTGAGGAATGAACTACAAACCTACAGATAGAAACAACTTACTACAGTATGATAGTAATCATCCAAAGTCATTACAGGACAATCTTCCTGTAGGCCACTTCCTCAGATTGAGAAGAAATTTCACAAACAAAAAATACTTCCAGAAATATGCAGAACAGTTGTCTGAGAAGCTGAGTGAACAGAAATAACCTAGACAAGTGATCAATCGAGCATGCAAAAGAGCACCCAACACAAGCATTACCTCAAAAGTCCATCAGAGAGACACCAGTTCGCTTAATCTTTGTAACCACCATTGGTCAACACTCCAAGGAAGTTTGACAAATAGTGAAAATACATTTAAACATTCTGACATCTGTGGCATTTGAATTTACAAAACCAATGTTTTCATTCAGACAAGGGAGATCTATAAAAGAGAAACTAGTACATACCCTTCCAAAACCACGACAAGAAAAGAATAACCAACTTACACTGTTGAACCTCCCTGTCATATTGGTCCATGCCGCATGTGGACAATGTAGTGTATGTGCTCTAACACAAAGGACAAAACAAATACATTTGGGCCTAAGAACCCTATTGGAACAAAGAAAGAACATTAACAAAGTGTGATTCTACCAATGGAGTGTTTCTAATTAGGTGTGCTTGTAGGGAAGATATGTGAGAATGACCACAAGGTAAGAAAAAGTGCTAATGAAGGAACATGGGACCACTTTTAGGTGCAGAAAGAACAACCCAAAGCTGATGAGACACTTTATGGAAAAATAACACTCTCAAAACGATTTGGAATGGACCACCATTGAGCAAATACAACCCAGAAATACTCACAATAAACAACTGTTCATGGCTGAACAAAGATGGATATACTGTTTGGGCACCTCTAGTAGGGGCCTGAGTGATGAAGTAAATATCAAAAACAACTACTACTGGCTCATTTGTCTTAAGAAAACATGCTACTAGGTACACATACAAACGAATATCTTTATCTGTAGGAGAACTAAAATTGCAAACTCTTTCCTTAAAAGTGCCTTTAATTAGGATGTATGTTGTTACAACGCATACTTTTACAAAGCATACCTTTACAACGCATTTTTACACCGCAACATCCATTACAACGCATTCCATTACAACACATGCCATTACAACGAATTCTTTGGAACTACATTTACAACGTATTCCACTACAAAGCATTCTACATTTACAATGCATACCATTACAACGCATACCATTACATTGCATGTATGGTAAGTATTGGATAGTGTAGGGGTAAAAATTACTATTCTAACTCCAGGGGGTGCAGCAGTAGGGCAAGTGTTGGATAGTGTAGGGGTAAAAATTACTATTCTAACTCTAGGGGGTGCAACAGTAGGGTAAGTATTGGATAGTGTAGGGGTAAAAATGACTATTCTAACTCCAGGGGGTGCAACAGTAGGGTAAGTGTTGGATAGTGTAGGTATGCGTTGTAATGGTATGCGTTGTAATGACTGTGTTGTAATGACATGCGTTGTAGTGGTATGCGTTGTAGTGACATGCGTTGTAATGGTTGCGTTGTAATGGTATGCGTTGTAATGGATGTTGCATTGTAAAAGTTTTGTTGTAAAGGTAGTGCGTTGTAAAAGTTGCGTTGTAAGTGTTGTTTCCCCTTTAATTATGTATTCATGATTACAAACAGGAATAATTACTGACAGTAGTATTTCATCTTTACACGTCTGTTAATAAATTATATATGCGTACCTAGAGGTTCAATGCTACCACACTAGAAGTTCACAAAGAAAAATGAATGGCTGTTTAAAAGGAATGACTCTAATATACATTTAAATATGTTTTACTCCCAACTGCAACATGGGTATAGGAACGCATAGTACGTTCCCTACTCTACATTATCAATAGCCAAGAAATATAATAAGGAATCTGCTGGCTAGACCAATGAGTTTGTTCCACCACTATCACAAGCATGGGTTTTAAATGCATAACCGATAATCCCATCCCCCGTATGGCAGATAAAGAAGTTATAGAATTAAGTTACTTCCTTGAAACTAAAACAATAAAACAATAATTTTTTTCCAACCAAGTTAACAGAACTACAAGCTCCGGCAGTTTAGTAGTCAAGGGGCGGAAGCTGCAAAATGCCCACGTCAGTATAGTACAAGCCATTTCTTAAAAATAATTACAATATCCGGCTCCTTTATAGTCCGAGGCACGAAGGCGACAATGGCGTATCATCTATGTGCCAACAACCACTTACTGTCTCTCTGAGCTTGGAGTCTCTGTCTCACATTACAGCAGTGGACGAGGGCCCTATAGGTGATCCTGCTACACCTACCTTCTGTTGAAGTAAGTAGGGGTTGAAGACAACAGAAGAGCATTTTAATGTGAAGCTCCATCCCCTGCCTTCTGCCCTGTTCCCTCTACTACGCCTTGAACAGCACACTCCCTCCAATTGTGCCATAATGTCTGTATGGCGATAGCGAAAATATACCTTTTCTGATGAGGCAAGTGGGAGTTAAAACACACAAGCACTTTAATAATGAGCTCCGACCTCTGCCGTCCTCTCTATCCACTTTATTATATTTATTTGAAAAGCACACACATTCTAATTGTGCCAGAACGTACGTAGGGTGAGAGCAACTAGATACTGCATTGTGTGGTGTGCAGGCCTAGCTGGACACACGCTGCGCGGAGGCTAGGCCTCTGGCTTGGCTATTATTATTTATTTATTATTTTATTTTTGGAATTTATAGAGCGCACGGCTACCCCAGAAGGGGTGTCCCGGCGCTGACAACCAATGAGCTCAAGGACAAGAGGGGGAGCAGGGAATCAAGAGGAGAACAACCAAGTCTTTAGTTTGCGGCGAAAGATGGATTCAGTGGGGGTAAATCTTAGCTCCAAAGGAAGCTTATTCCATAATCTGGCTGCAGCCACTCCAAAACCTCTGCCGCCTACTCTAGATAGGCGGAAGCGCGGAACAACCAGAAGACGCAGACTATTAGAGCGTAAGGATCTCACAGAGTGTGATAGAGCAATCCTTTTTTTCAGATAGCCTGGGCCGAGGTTGTTCAAGGCTCGGAAAGTAAGTATCAGTATCTTGAACTGGATACGTTTAGTGATAGGGAGCCAGTGCAGTTGTTTACGATAGAGTGCTACGGATTGACGGTAAGGAATGTTACCAATCAATCTGGCCGCGGCATTCTGCACGATTTGTAGGCGTTCAATCTGATAAAGGGGAGCACCTACGCAGAGACTGTTGGCATAGTCTAAGTGAGATGTAATCAGAGATTGAACCACAGTTCTGCGAGCATTCAAAGGGAGGAAAGGCAGAATTTTTTTAATCATACCCAGTTTTGCAAAACAGGCAGATGTGGTTTTGTAAATGTGAGGAGCACAGGAGAGGGTATTGTCGAACTGGAAACCCAAGTTACGAACAGTAGTGGCTGGAATCGGGGGGGGATCAAGGACCGTTGGCCACCAAAGGCTAGAGGGAATGGACGTTTTCTGATTGAAAAACATTACCTCTGTTTTATCAGTATTAAGCCTGAGGTGGTTAGTGGTCATCCAGTTACAAATGTTATTAAGGCACTGGCGAAAGTTGGCAAACGAGGTGTCAGAGTGATCCCTAAAAGAAAACACTAGCTGAGTATCATCAGCGTAGGAGATCACTCTGACTCCCCAAGATTCTACCACTTTGGCCAGGGGGGCAAGATACACATTAAATAATAAAGGGCTCAGAGCCGAGCCCTGGGGAACACCACAGAGAAGGGGTTTCTCAGCAGATGTAAAAGGTCTTAAAAAGACCCTCTGAGTACGATCCTTCAAAAAAGAACTGATCCATGCCAACACAGTACCTCCTAAGCCCACCTGGCTCAGGCGATCTAGAAGGATCGTATGAGAAACCGTGTCAAAGGCGGCGGATAGGTCGAGGAGGACCAACATGGCCTCCTCGCCCCTATCCACACACTCTCTGACAGTTTCGGAGACTTCCAGCAGAGCCGTCTCCGTACTGAAGCCTGCTCTAAAACCCGACTGGGAATCATGAAGGAGTAAATTAGATTCCAAAAATTCAGCCAGCTGCAGTTGAACTGCTTTCTCAAGGATCTTAGCCGACTGAGGGAGGAGGGAGATGGGCCGATAGTTAGGAAAAAGGCCAGGATCTGAATTCGCCTTTTTAAGGATCGGGACCAGCATGGCCTCCTTCCAGATAGAGGGGAACTGGCCCGAACCAAGAGAGCAGTTCCAGATATCAAGGAGAGGCTCAATCAATATAGGGGCCAAAATGCCCAACATTGTGGCCGGGATCAGGTCAAGGGGGGAACCAGATTTGCATTGGGTAATTAATCTCTGAGCCGATTCAATAGTCATCTCCTGGAAAGATTCTAGGAGAGGATTTACCTCGTCAGTCTCCCTAGGAGGTGATGAAATACCTACTACAGGGAAGGAAGACCTGATGGTCACGATCTTCTCCTGAAAATATTCCGAGAGACCATTACAAAGTGCCTGACTAGCTGGAATCTGGGAAGATAAGGCAGCAGGATGCGAAAAATCCTTTACAATTTTAAAAAGAGCTTTAGAAGAGTTCTTAGACTTCTCAATTTGAAGAGAGAAAAAGTCTCTCATAGTTGACCGTTTTAAGGAGAGAAATTTTCTCAAAGCGGCTTTGTAAATGGATTTAGCCTCTGGATCGTAATTTTTACGCCATAGACGCTCAAGTTTTTTACAACGGCTCTTCTCCTCCCTAAGAGTCGAACAGAACCAGGGAGAGGAAGGACGGGATCTAGCAGACATGACAGATTGAAGGGGTGCAATAGCATCAATGGCGCTCAGGAGAGTAGCGTTAAGCTTAGACACCCTTTCGTCAACAGTGTTACATGACGAGGGTTCATCGCCGTAGAGCAGGAGAGGACCTAGAGTGGCACAGGTAACTTTGTGCCATTTTCTCCCATGCTCCTTATTGAGTGCAATAGGTGAAGGTGCCAAGGTGAGGGTGAGATCAAAGGGCAAGAGATAATGGTCCGACCAGATAAGCGGGAGGGGAGGGTGAAGCATAATGTCCAAGTGCCTTGAAAAAATAAGATCCAAGGTATGGCCGGCTTTATGCGTGGGGCCCTGAACTATTTGAGATAAATTTAGGCCTTTCAAGGAGTCCAGGAATTGGGTGGCCGGGGCACATAGAGGATCATCCACATGTAAATTAAAATCCCCGAGCACAATAAAATTTGAGTGTTTAAGGGACAGATCTGCAATCAGATGTACCAGCGAAGAGAGAGAGCTAGACGAGGCAGTAGGTGGATTATAAACCAAAATCCCGGCTAAAATGACAGCCGCAGAATCTGCCAGGGTGAAGTGCAACGCTTCTATTTTTCCAATATTTTCAAGTTTAGTGGTAGTCACCTTGAAATGGGCCTTGGCTATAATAGCAATGCCACCACCCATTTGTCCACCTACACGATGACAACCTTTAAAAAGGTAGCCCGGAGGCGTAGCCAGAAGGATATCAGGGTTCGAAGAATCCTTCAGCCAGGTCTCAGTGAGAAACAGTACATCCCAAGCATCAGAAGTAAGGGAAGACCAGATCTCCCCAGCATGGCGTGGCATTGAGCGGCAGTTGAGTAACGCAATTTTAAGCGGAGAAGCTCGTATATGCCGCTTATTCAGATTACCATGCTGAGAAACAAGTTTTCTAGCAGGTAGCAATCTGAAAGTACATAGCGGACATTCAAACGAGGATTCCTCTAATTGACTCGGGCAACATGGAGGGGTCAGAGTACACACCCTCGGGCGCAGTTGTAATAGTGCTGTGTTTGACCAAGTAACGCTAGGAGCCCCTGTTGGCTACTCAGCAAACAAGTGAAAGACACACACGCAAGATCATTAGTGTGAGCCAAAGACCATGAGCGGTCTTACTCTCATTTATTTTAGCCTTCGGGCTAGCCCGCCCTCTGGGTGTGTGCGTGTGTGTAATACAGTGTATAATGTGGCCCGGGTGGCACCATCACTACATCCCTCCAATCTTTTATATACTAAGATCTTTTAATATTGCACATTCAATTCTGGTGCATATGGCACGCAAAGTCTCTTAGTCTTTGGCTGGGGACAGGATTCGGCCGAACACCAAACCTCTGGCTATTGGAGTTGTTTTCTACTCTTGTCCCCCCAGCACCCCCCTCCAATGACGGGGGTCTTGCACTCAGGTTAGCCTGTTCTACACCAGCCGGTGATTCCCATTCTGGCCGTGGTGGTGTCGCTGCCTGACTGCTTTGTGGGGTGCTCGGTGGTACCATTTATTCTCACCCTTCTTCAACACCAGTCTCACTACCTGTTGTTGTGAGTCTGACTACCACTTTCTAAAACCAGGATGCATTACGGGTGACCACTCAAGTCCTGTGCTTAGCCAACACCATGGTCCCTTGCAGCTTGATGACTTCCCATACCTCCGGCTCGTATGGGGTACGGTACTTCCATCCCCGATATCAGTCCTTCACAACAACTCGGTCCTCAACTTGAATGTCCATTGCCAGTGCCCTGTGCGCTAGGCTTGCCTTGTTGTTGGTAGCTCTTCTTTGTGCTTGGATAGCATCTGGATCCATCTCCGTTGGTCTCCAGGACGGGTCAGCAGGAATGCTGTCCCAAGGCAGTTTCTGGTATAGCAAGCGCATCTCGGCACACTGCGTTGTGCTGAACGATGTCTGACAGTATGCACTTAAGAATTGCTGGAGGTAGCGTTCGACATCATTGCCTTTTTTAACACCAATCCTGAGAGCCCTGTTCAGAGTCCGCAAGAAGTGTTCAACCTCTCCATTCGCCTGTGGCCACTGTGTAGTGATCTTTCAGTGTCAAATGGCACGGGATGTCAGGTACTCCTGAAACTCTCTCCTTTGGAAGAGTGGATCATTATCTGATTTAATTTCTTTCGGAAGTCCCATCATCGCGAAGACGCGGTTAAGCTGTTGATGACACCACTTCCACCATAGGGAACTTTGAGTGTGAGTCAAAGAGAACCAGGGTGCTCCTTCCGTCAGGGGATGACCCAAGGTCAATATTCACTTGGGTCCATGGCTCTGGGCAGGGCGCTTCGGTGATGACCGGATGCGGAGCCGGGTCACTTCCGGTAATGTGCATGAGTGGCATGTGCAAATGGCTTCCTCGACCATAGTGTCCATACTGGGGAACCATACTTTACTTCTGAGACAGGCTTTGGTTTTAGCTATTGCTTGGTGTCCTTGATGTGCTAGACAGAACACTTTCTCTTGAAGGCTCCTGGGAATCACTAGGGTGCTGCCTTGTAGAACAATCCCAAGAAGACCTTCGCTGCGCTCACTCCAGGCTCTCCAAAGCTATTGACGGAACAGTCTTTCTCCCTCTGTCAAGGCCCTGACTCAGTACTAAACTTGAATTTCTACCATGTTCCCTGGGTCAGTCCGGATTATAGGATGTAATAATCAAACTGCCCGGTCTGGCCTATGTGGAACAGGTAGCCTTGCAATAGTGAAAAACGAAGTAGACTGTAATTCACTATCAGGACATCCCACATCCACCAGGGCATGCCCTATCTTTCACATACAATGCACCCTGCCCATGGGGGTACCTTGGGCCTACCAGAGTGGTGACTCACATGTAGAAAAGGGAAGGCTTAGGGACTTGCAAGTGTGGGCACCTGATAAGTCGACATGGCAGCCGCAGGCTGCGCGCAGGCTCTGCAATTACAGGCCAGAGTTACCCTTTACGGGCTGTTTGCGTGTGTGGCACAATCCAGTGCTGCAGCCCACCAACAGCATTTGATCTATGGGCCCTGGCACTCGCAGTACACTTTGCTAGGGACAGACACAGAAATTAAATAGGCCAATCATGGAAGCACCAATCCATAACACAGTTTATACAGGAGCACCTGCACTTTACAACTGATCAGCAGTGAGTAAAGTGCACCGAATCATCACACCAGCAAAAACAGAGTCAGAACCAGAAGGTTAGAAAGAAAAAAGTCAGGGGAAATACGCCAAAAGATGCCAAGTCTAACAGTGATGCCAGTTCCGGTCCACCAAGGTTGCTTTGACCTTGGTCAGACATTCATCGGACTCAGTGGCCCTACCGATGTCTTCGAGCATAAGAGCATTTGGGCAGGCCACTTGAGAGATCATTCGAACAAAATCTCCTGTGTTGTCTTTATCGGCAACGTGTCCAGGTGGAGAAGAAACAATTGATGGACGGAATGCTGGACAATGCCAACATTCAACCCCATTCACAAGCATCTAGGTTTAGTCCATCATTCTTTTGCTCACCACACCACCCCAGTTTGGACCCAACCATATGCAAATCAGTCTTACCCTTTTCCTTGTGGGAACAGTCCAGCCCAAACTGCCAAGTCAGGTCCTCCCTGGACCAGAAACAAGAATTCTAGGACCAGTTTCAAGGGCATCACCCTTCATCAGCCAGGCTAGCTTGAATCCAGTGGTGAAGCAAGCACGGGACCCATGTCCGAACATACCCTTCCCGCTTAGGGTGACATATGTAAAAGAAACAATTGATGAAAGGAATGCTGGACAATGCCCACATTCTTCCTCAGTCACAAGGATCTGGGTTTAATACATCATTATTTTGCTCACCACACCACCCCAGCTTGGACCCAACCTTATGCAAATCAGTTCTAACCCTGTTCCTTGTGGGAACAGTCCAGCCTGAACTGCCAAGTCAGGTCCTCCCTAGACCAGAAACAAGCATCCTGGGACCGGTTTCTAGGTATTAGCCTCCATCAGCCAGGCTAGCTTGAATCCAGTGGCACAGTGAGGCAAACTGGAATGGCATAGTGAGCAAATAAATGATGGATTTAGGCAAAGATCTCTGTACTGGGGTGAATGTATGACATTGTTCTGCATTCTATCCATCAATTGTTCTTTTTGCACGTGTCCAGGTGGAGCAGACCTGCCAGGGTGGCGCGACAGGAAGTCAGCCGGGTTGTTGACCCCAGGTCGGAAGATCACATCAAAATAGTAGGCTTGCAGTTGAACTGCCCATCTCTCGATCCTTGGGGAGCCAACCTGGATGTGCCTGCAAAGAGGGGAAGGAGAGGCTTATGGTCGGTGACCACATAAAATTCCTGTCCATAGAGATAGAGATGAAAATGTTGGCACGCCCATTTGATAGCCAGGGCTTCACGCTCTATCTGGGCATAGCTCATCTCTGTTGCTGTTAACGCTCTGCTTGCATAGGCAGTTGGGACCCACTCCTTCACTTCCGTCTCCTGCATGAGGACCGCACCTAGCCCCACAGGGCTAGCATCCACCACCACCTCTGTGCATCTGTTGGGCCAAAAGTACGCCATGACTTTATCGTCAAGGAGGGCCTCCTAAACAGCCTTTAATGCCATGTCTTCTTTTGCAGTCCACACCCATTGCTGACCTGACTTTGAAAGGTTGTGAAGAAGTTCGGAGAGGGACACCAGATTGGGAATGAACCGGCCACAATACGTGGCCATGCCTAGGAAACTATGGACTTCTGTGGGCAACGTAGGTCTCGGGGCAGCACGTATGGCCGCTGCCTTCCTCGGATCAACCGGTATGCCATCTCTGGAAAAGATGTAACTGAAGAACTCCACTGACTCTTGGTGGAATAAGCACTTCGCTCGGTGAAGGGTGAGTCCACTTTCCCCCAGCCATCGAAGGATGTCCCTGAGGTGTACATGGTGTTCTTCTAGTGTCTTTGAGTACACAAGAATGTCATCACTCAAGTTGATAACGCCTTGCAATCCCGTGAGTGTCTCCCTTATCATGTTCTGAAACACTTCCGTTGCGGAGGACACCCCGAAGCTCAGACGCATGTAACTACGCAGCCCCACATGGGTGGAGACAGTCATGACGTTTCTGCTATAGGGATGAAGCTCTAGCTGGTGGTAGCTGGCGTTGAGGTCAAGTTTTGTAAACCACTTGGCTCCATTGAGGTCTGCAACTATTTCAGCCATGGTGGGCCTGAGATGTCTTTTCCGCTTCACAGCTTTGTTCAGAAGGCGCATGTCGATGCAGAGTCGAATGGCTCCCGGCTGCTTCGGCTTGGGTGCAATGACCAAAAACGATACCCATGAGGTGGGTCCCGACACCTTCTGAATAACTCACAACTGCTCCAGCTTCTGCAGCTATTCCTCCACTTGAGTGCGTAGGTGGAATGGCACCCTCCTGTCCCTCAGGGCGGTAGGCTTGATTGTTGGGTCAATGTGTAGTTTGAACAGCTTCCCTTTCAGGCACCCCAACCCTCCGAACAACGTGAGAAAGTCTCTGAGGATGTCTCATGCGTGCAGGTCATGCACCTGGTTGGGGAAAAAGACCAGCACCCGGTCTTCCGCTGTGTGACAATTGAGGAGCGTTCCTTGCTTTCCTTCGGTAACGTGAAACCGCGTGTGCAGGTGGCCTCCTTCACTGGTGACTTCAACCTCCATGACTCCTCGTAGGGGAAGTGGCTCTGTCCCACCATTGGTGTATATTCTTGCCTTGGAGGGTTCAAGAGGAGCTTGTGGTGACAACTGCTCGTATTTATCACTGTCCATCACGTTTACCGACGCCCCAGTGTCTAGGAGTGCTTTTATGGTGGAGCCTCCCACTGTGATGGTGCACTTGGGTGGAGGTCGGCGCTTTGGATCTTCTCGACTGATGAACGACACTATGAAGACATCATCGTCATCTGCAGCTAGGTCAAATCCTGGCGGGGTGGCATCCACTTGATCCAACGGGTCTTTCAGTGTCAGATGCCGCACTGCCATTGACGGTCCACGCTGCCCCGCCATGTTGTCTTTGTTCTCCCTCCTCAGCATACCTTTGCAAAGTGGTTGAGCTTCCTGCATTGGGAGCAGGTCTTCCCACTTGCAAAACACCTGACGCCGGTGGTTGATCCAAACCGCAGTTACCACATGCGCTCTTCTGTGGCGGCCTTCCGAACCCTCTTGGTGTTGCAGGTCGTCTATGAATTGCATCTACTCTTTCTTCTTTTATTACTGGAGGTCGGAAGGACCCTGACTATGGAGTGTGATGGTTATTAGAGCCGCCTCCATCTCGTCCACATGAGATATGGACAGTTAATGTGACCTGGCGAGTACAAGGATTTTATCTAGGGTGATGCCTGGTTGCCTCCGTAACAGGCGGCGCAGCG
This sequence comes from Lissotriton vulgaris, assembly GCF_964263255.1. Classification (NCBI taxonomy): domain Eukaryota; kingdom Metazoa; phylum Chordata; class Amphibia; order Caudata; family Salamandridae; genus Lissotriton; species Lissotriton vulgaris. The sequence continues at coordinate 1,346,733,738 of NC_141694.1, read as the reverse complement.
TCACTGAATGGCACCCTTGTATGACTTGCACCCTGATCTCCTCCCTCTGGTCATGCAGGGTGCAGGAGCTCACCAGCTTCCTCAGCCGGGCGTAGAACACATTTATGGTCTCGGTCTCCCCTTGTCTGGCATGGCGAAATTTGAATTGTTCAAAATCAGTGTTTAATGCCTGTTTAAGGTCACCACCGCCTCATTGTGGTTGTCACCAGACCCTGTGTTGGGCAGCGTCATACAATTCTCCCTCTCCATAGCACATGAGGAGCAACATCTTCACCTTCCCGTCCGTCTCCCTCATGCCCACGAAGTAGTGATCTAAATGGCCAATCCAGGATTTCCTTTGCACTGCCGTCATTGCTGGATCCGCAAGTTTGCTGAATGGAGGCAGTGGGGATGATGTGGCATGACCGGGTTGCAGAGGTGCCTTACAAGGGCACCTGCTGTGGGGCCGGCAGCTGTGCCACGGGAGCTCCAGCTCCGTCTATGTTGGGCACACTCATGTCCGGTTGCAAATGCGCTCGCTGAGCCACCACCTTGTGAGTTATTTGCCAGGTGAATTATCCAACACTACTCCTCCAACCGTGGTGGATGGATGGGCAGGGGTCTGGACTGGTGACCAGTTGCACTGGCCAGTGCTTGTTGTTGGTGGTGAGGGATTCAGCCGCAGTGATGGGACAATGCAGGTAGTGTACATCACTGTTAGCCAGTTGTGAGCAGGAGCAGGCTAATAGGCAGATGCACATGCCAGTAACTGTTGTCTATGGAGAAGATGGTGAACTGCACAGAGCTGCGCCAATGTCCTTAGGTCACTTGCTGCTGACAATGTTTGTTTTATTTTCTCCTATAACTTTGCTTTTCAGGGTGTCCTGACGGCTCCTGTAACACTGTGTAGTGCACTGAGCGCAAGGGTGCACTCGAGCTCTGTCCCTAGGGCAACCAGCTCAACCACTCGGTAGTGGGAGCAAGCCCTCCGGCCAGAGCGGACGTGTGTGCGCTGAGCGTGGTCAGTCTCACCTTCGTCATGCGGTGCTACAGGCAGTCCCCACCAGCTGCTTACGTTATCTTCAGGGCTCCAACAGCTGATGGGCTCAGCAGCGGCTCCCAGTGAGGGGTGGGCACCCGCTCCACACCACACTACGCCAGCAGTTCTTCAGAGCGGGGTGGGCACCCACCAGGGCTGCACGCGTGCTTCTACATCTTGCATGCGGCAAAGCAGGGGAGACAACAGCGGAGGGCGCACACTGCACACCTTAATGGCAGAGAAGGCAGACAGACCAGGTGAGGTGCGGCAGAGGCACAGGTGGGACCCGCCTCGTCGCCTATGTGGTGACCAAGCCTGGCTGGACACGCGTTGCGCAGAGGCTAGACCTCTGGCATGACTACGCAGCAAACAAGTGAAAGTCACACACGCAAGATCATTAGTGTGAACCAATGACCACGAGTGGTCTTGCACTTCGGGCGAGCCCACCGTCACTACACATGGCACAAGCACCAGGGTGGCACACATAAGAAATCGAACAAACAGAGGTTGGACTTTAGAATAGAAAAACACCTCCTATAAATACCAGCTATATTGTAGATGTTGTCATAGACATTGCAATGCAAAACAGTATAGACTTTCTGTGACTGAGCATTCATGACATGATTATTGGCATGATATTGCGTCTTGCACCTGCTCATAGGTGTTCAGCCGAGCATGATTAATTGTGGACTGAACAAATATATCACACTAATTAGCACTAATGAAGGTTTGATCTCCCACATGTTTAGAGACAATAGAGATTTGGAGAGATGCAATTTAGTTTTAAATCTTTTTATTAACGTATGAGCACACATACATGAACAGCGGGTAATCATATGGCACCTTGCCTTAGTACGCTATAGTCCAACATGCACAGATAATAGAATACACTGAGCCATACTTTCAGACAAAACCAGCAACAGTGCTGAACACGCTGTAGGTGCAGACACATTTTTGCAAAAACGAGAAAAAAAAGAAAACTCCAAAACCCTCCAACTACCGAGCCTGGTAATATATGCCCTCCCAGTCTTTGTTACTAAGCGCATGCCCCGAGAGATGCAATTTAAACTTATTAGTAGTACAATTTCAAAAAGTCACCACATAAAATTAATGCTACTTTGGAATTGATATGCCAATACATATGTTTTGCGGTCATCAGTATGTGACCATGGAGGAGGCACCCCACACACTTAGCTGTGGAGCCCGTAGTTTAATATGACAGGGGTAAGTAAGTAATTACAGCGTTCTGCATGCACATAATGTGAGTGTTGGATGGTGCAGCTCATATCATGACAAAGATGGTTTTTACTATTTATATTTTTCCGCGGGCTGCACACATCTATATGGATATACATTCTCCCTCATTGTTCCTACACGTACCATTGGCATGATTAAGTGCTTGATACCACTATTGTTAGGGGCCAAACTTGCATGGGTTGCATATAATTAAACTAAGAGTCCCATTATGATGGTGGGCGGAGGAACCACCGTGGTGCTGGCAGTGACGGAAAATGCCATTTTCCGCACGCCAGCAGCGGTCTTCACGTCTGCCATTTTACAATGGGCAAACATAGCCCATTTCCCGTCTGCCGTGGTGCAACGTGAACCGCCATGTGCCCGCCACCGTGGCGGTGGGAGCCAATAGAGACTCACCGTCGTACGGAATGACGTTCCGACCGCCGTACAAATCAGGGTGCCCCAAACAGCCCGTCACACTGCAGCTGAGAAACCGCCCAACCACAGACAACGGAAGCTCGACTGTGGAGCGCCAAACCAGTCTCCAGGTCCCCTCCACCCGGTTCTGACCACAATGGATCTGCTTTATACGTCTTCCCGGTGCTGTACCTGATCCACGTAACTAATGTGAAAGAGTCATAATCGCTCTAAATTCACTCACTTTAATTTTAATATTGTCCTCTACAGACCAGAACTATTAAAATAATTGTCTGTTATAGAGAACAATTTTTACCTACCTTCTTTATAATTTCACCACTTCACTTCACAATCACGATTTCTGATCACTACTGTTCTAACAAGGGTAATACCTCCTGGCTGGAGGTCGCATAAACTACTAAACCCCGTGATTATGCGAACACGTGTGAGGGACAGCGGAGAACCAAGATATACCGCTAAAACATAGTAATTTTCCAACATGTGTATGAGGGTTTTTTATTGGGAATAGTATGAACCATACCCGCATACCCCATGTTATGCAGGACAAGTGATCCTTTCTTATTGATTAATAAAAAAAAAGTAAAAAAAAAACAAAACCTGATCCACTACCAGCAAGTAATGCACCGTTGCGGATGACGCCGCAGGTACGCAATCACACAACTCAGCACACAACCACAACACACAAATCCAGTGCTTGTATGGGGTTCCAGTCCACCAGTCTACACCAGACACCCTGGTGGAAACAGGAACACATCCACAAGAGTATCCACCCATGTCCTGCCTATCACCAAATCACCCCTCTGCATCAAGGCCACCCATCAACTGCAATATCAATGCAATGCAATGTCCCGCTCACGTCACCGCAGGGGTGAAGACACGGGAAAACATGCGCACAATGTAGAAGGCAGGGCCAATGCCAGGCATAGGCAGTCTACAAAGACCATAGGGCCACACTTCCACCCTCCACACACTAGGCCCAACACATCCATTAGGGGACATGGTGTGTGCCCCTCCTGTGCCCTCCCTGCACAATTAACCAGCCAGGTGTACCCAGACCCTGCACCACACACACTAAACAACAAGGGAGCCTGTCTCAGAAGGTGGGGGTGAAGAGGAACACCTTGCACAGAAGCTCAGGGCAAGGGCAACCCTTCTCCTCACACCTACCCTCCACTCATGTCAAGCAAACTGAGTCTAAACACAAAATGAACACTCACAATGAATATGAACAATCACTCAACTAGACACACCCCACACTGACACACAGCCACATAAACAGACCAGATGTCAGCAACAATGGAGGACAAGAAATGGGCAAAGCTAAAGTGAGGTGGACACAAATGGAAAGCCAATGAGCTAGCCACAAAGGCTGTGTACATCACATGCAAGAGAAGGAAAATGTAACACCCTTAAGCCATCAAATCACATATGGCTGGCACAGTCAGTGAAATTAAACCACAGTCACCTCTGTACAACAACTCAGGGAGACAGCAAGGCAACCCATGCATAGGCACAGGGATGATAGGAAGTTTCTGAAGTCAAACAGTTGTCAGCCACACATCTGTATCCAGCAACTTGACAGGTGTGTGTCATCAGCACAACACACAGAGCCCATTGTCACACTCCATGACTGTCAAACACAATTTGGATACTTCACACATACCCCTCCCCAACCCACCTCACATCTGCAACATATCAGTCTCAAACACACAGAATGGTGACAATTATGTCCGGTGAATATACTGACAAACACCCCCCCCCCCGGGGTGGCATCCACAAACATCACACACTCAGGGGTGCCTGAACCAATGCAGGCACAAAAACGACAACCAATCACAAAACTCACTAACAACATACACAGAAGTACAACAAGCCCAGACCTGTGCAGTAAAACAGTGTAAAGGCAATGGGAGCCCAGACAGAACAGGAGTACACAAAATCATCACTCTTGAACAATTTGCAGTCATCATACCCTAACACAGACGAGAAGTGCATCATCTCTAAACAATCATGGACACAAACTGGGAGCAATGGGCCAATAAGAAAACACAGACAGACATCCCACACCACCCATCACGTCAAAATGGTGTTGTAGTGTACCACATGCTTGCACATGCACAATCTTGACAAGTGACAGGTCAAATGTAAGAGGAGAAAACAGCAAGGATGCACTCAAAACAAGCCCAGGAACAAGAATAGCCCTAAGTGCATGTGGCAGACATACAAGTAATGCACACTACACTTGCAACACACATCTCAATGTATCACAATGCACAAACAACTCACACACAATGACATGCAAATAGAACATCACACACAGAGCATCTTTCAGCTGAAAAAGACAACACATGCCAAACACTGCACACATCCACAGCAACACACAACAGATGCACATGCCAATCCATCACATTGCAAACACAGGTGGACATCAGGGGATGCACACCAGGCAAGTACAAGGCAACATACACTCACAGCACTGCATGCACGACACGCAGTGTGTGCACAACAAACATACCAGGTCAACACAGATATGAGTGCCACATCTGAAACCCCACCAACACAAATCACCATAGCACACAGACAACATCACACTCAGGAAGGGAAGAAGTACCTCAGCAAACACACATATAGCTCACTCATCACCCATTGATGCACAAGTCTGGGACACCCGGGTGAAAACAACATGACCAGAGGACTGTGCAGCACAAACAGTTAAACAGCATATGAGCAACCATGACTGCAAAACAGTCCATGAAAATCACATATAACCAATTGGGAAACTGTCCTCAGTGGCACATTGGTCCTGTGAACAGATCAGCACCACAAAGCATAGTGTAACAATTAAAGTGGTGGGGAGGCACACACACTGGGAACCCAAGGGGACAGCTAACATGAGAGTGAAGTGGTGTGTACGTCAGTTGTGGACATGTCTGGAGTGCACCATGCACAAATAGATGGAGTGCTCACTCGCAATGTGTAGGCATCAGAAGCACAGATAGGGGATGGTATAACTCCACATCCCACATGCCATACTGGAGCCATAAATGCCTCAAGTGACAGCAATGTATGAGAAACACACCCACAATGTCAGTGTAGCTTAGCAGGTCTGCACAGTGAGCATAAACAGTAACAAGACACATGGCTGATCAACAAAACACAACACAGACTTGGCAGTCACACACTCTGCATACTCACAATGTGCAGCAACATCAAGTAGGAGTACCCTTGGAGTGCAAGGACACACCAACACACTGCACAGTGCACAACCTACAACTCCTACATCTACACACAATCTGAAGCACATGGCTGACAATTCAAACAAATAGGCACTCAGCTTCTGGGTTATATATGTATGCAGTTGACATCGCAGGGGCACATACCAATCAACACTACTGACCAAGTCACCCCCTTCACACTTCATGACCACTCAAGTGCACACATACAAATATACCCATGTGACTAGGAACACAGGCCATCACAAGATGACCATACATCAAAACTGCAGTTAACACATCAAGAAAGATCACACAGATATGATGGACCCTGGCCAGCCTGACTGCAGTACTGTGGATCGAATCCCACTCTGTGCTGGCAGTGCATCCAAACATGACATGTGTACATTGGAGCTAACATCACCAGAGATTGATTAGGATAACAGTAGCTCATCACAAACAACCATCATTGCACCCCAAAGCCTCAGAGTCAATAAGAACTGAAGTGCCTCTCACCTCTACAAAATACAGGAAAAGTTAAAACAGCCTATGCAATGTGAAAGTGGCATACAGAGCATGTTTCACATTAAAACATGCCCACATATAAAACCATTTATTTAGCAAGGACACTGACAAAGCAGACAACAGGAGCAACTGTCTTCATTCACATATTACATAGATAGGCATCAAAAGTAGACAAGAGCGAGGAGGAGCTACGACACCAACCAAGATGGCCGCATAGTCTCCCGGCTCCGCTGACCTCCGTCCTACGCTCTACTATCCTGCCACCTATCCTGATTTCCTGCCCCGGATCCGTGTGTGTGACCCGATTTGCACTCCGATGATGTGATCCCGGAGTTTCTCCGACATCGTGGAGCGGAGTAACGTCGAGGAGCAATTTGAGCGCTTAACCCAGCCGAGAAGCCGGGGTCTTGAGTGCAGGCCTAGCCGGGTCCGAGTTGAACAACAACGGACTGTTGAATGCGGTTGGGTCCGGTCTCTGGAACATTCGGAATTTTGGGATTGCTCTGCTACCATCTGCTGCCTGGTGCTCTATAGGAGGTGAGGTGACGGGTGACGCACGGTGCTGTGTTGCGGGGGTCCCGGATCGGGGGTCCGGCAATCATATCGCCGGTGCCCCTTGGGTTGGAATCTCGCTACGCGCTACTGCACGCTAGCAGTCTGTCCCTCATGGCTCATTCCTGCTCCGCCTAATCTTCCCCCGGAGAAGGCGCCTCTCCGTGGGGACCACCATGCCTGAGGAAAAATGGAGGCTGACGGAGCAGGCTCAAAGTGGCCCGTCATTGCGGACGGTGCTGGAGGCCCTTGTGGCACTTCAGGAGACTGTTAAAGCTCAGACCTGCAGCCTGTTGCTGGCGGCGGATGGAATCAAAGGATTGAGACCGGATCCTGACTTGACATCCGAGACCCGGCGGCCAGCTCGCCTTTCGATTGACGCCCCGGTGGCGTACTTAGACCCGGCGCTGGAAGCTGTATTTGCCACTGTCGCAGTGAAGCTACCCGAAGGTACTGTGCTTGGTGACTCAATTAAGACGGAGACGGGGAGGGGCATCGTTGGTACCAGCCGACTAATTTGGGACCTGCCGTTCTTTTTTCATCTGTGGACCCCTGTTCTGCCAACTTCTGTGTACCATTCGACATTTTGAGGACGGGGCTTTCTTCCCCTTACGAACTCAGCGAATTTCATCGACGGGGCCAAGGATGAGATTGATGTCTGGGTTGTTCATTGTGGTATTATGGTTAACGGGATTGTTTTATTGAATTAACGGAGTCCGGGGCGGGGTTGGTTAGGACGGGGGCGAGAGACCGGGAGTGCGTTGAATAAAGCCCTCCTCCATTTCCCCCCTTCCGGTGGGGTTTAATCTCTTTCCCTTTTTTCCCTGTTTCTTCTACATTTCGGGTTTCGGTTTTTGGGCGACAGGCACGCTGCTAGGGGGGTAGGCCATAGTCATCTGCAGGGGTGCAGGGTGGAGGGATGGGGGATGGGGGTTTTGATTTTTCTCTGTTTCTATGGCCTTTTTTTCTCTTCTTATCTTTCTTTGGTCTTTTCTTTTCTCTTTTTCCTGGGTCAGTGTAGTGGGTTCCTTGTTTGGTCCATCTCTGCTTTCACATCTGTGCCTCAACTCTCGCGATGTTTCGGGGCCACGGGGCGGGCATAAATGTTGGCGCGAACCGTAATAGTATGCTTGTTTATCCGGGTGTCGTCTGCTTAAACCCCACAGACCTACATGAAAACGAATTAACTGTGGACACATTGCTATTTCGCCCGCCCCCACTTCATAGCTTGAGATATTGTATGGCACCTGATCCTTCTATCTTATATTATAAAATGAAACCTTTTGTATCCTGTTTCCAATTTGATATGTCTACCAACCAGTACGCATTGTGGATGTAGCGACTATGCTCCCCGGGAGGCTGGGTCTGATGTTTTGATCGTAGTATTGTGTTGCAATTGCTTAGCTGCCAGCCCTGGGGGTTGTAGGCCCGTGTTTGTATCTGGTTGAAAATGTCAAATAAAGGTTTTCAAAAAAAAAAAAAAGTAGACAAGAGCAAGGTCAGTGGCCAGTCCAAAGTGCAGAGTAGGTACGTGAGAGGCTGCACAGGGATTTGGCAAACACAGCAAGGAACATCAAGGCCAGTGGCCAGTCCAAAGTGCCGAGTAGGTACATGAGAGACTGCACAGGGAATGGGCAAACACAACAAGGAATATCAAGGCCAGTGGGGAGTCCAAAGTGTAGAGTAGGTACATGAGAAGCTGCACAGGGAATGGCCAAACACTGCAAGGCCAGTGGCCAGTCCAAAGCGCAGAGTAGGTACATGAGAAGCTGCACAGGGAATGGGAAAACACAGCAAGGAACATTAAGGCCAATGGTCAGTCCAAAGTACAGAGTAGGTACATGAGACGCTGCACAGGGAATGGGCAAACACAGCAAGAAACATCAAGGCCAGTGGCCAGTCCATAGTGCAGAGTAGGTACATGAGAAGCTGCACAGGGAATGGGCAAACATAGCAAGGAACATCAAGGCCATTGGCCAGTCCAAAGTGCAGAGAAGTGTTGGATTCCGCTTCCAATGCCCGTAACACTGCAGGAACGTAGTATGGCCCGATCCGCTACCCCAGCCCGAATGCCACTCATATGATAGAAAACGATGAGTAAACAAATGAGCTCTGGGGAGAGGGTGGGAAAGAAAACAAGGTAAAGGGACTTCTTCTACCCAAATCGGACTTCAGACTGCCTCCATGTATTTGCACCTATAAAACAAGGCACAGCATTATATCTCTGCCATACTACTTAGAACACTTCTCCACCTTAAACCATGACCATACCATATCCATGAACAAATGACCTCCTTACCCTTATCGGATGCTGGTGGCGTCTTGTGAAGGAGTCCATACAGCAAGTACTGTTCTCTGAGTGGGAAATTGGAATTAAGTTTCAAAAGGACAGGTAACAGAACTCCCAACTCATCTCAGACTAAAATGAAGGGGTAAAAAGTCAAGGAGTTGACAAAAAAAAAACCTACTTTGCTTTGCGTTATGTACCAGGAGAACTAGGGACCGGGGAGCCTACACGGGAAAGGAAAGCGATTTCTGGGACGCGATCCTCATACTAACTCCGGAAATACACCCAATTGCTGCACAACGATGCGGATAGAATCCAAAGTATCGCAGAAGTGGATTGCAATACTGACGCGAGTCACTGCACAACTCCCGATTCTAGCAGCAAAAAGGTCTTTGTTCCTTGTAAGCCCAAAGAGGGAGCTGGAGCCCCAACACTCCCTCTTGAATCCTGGACAGGGCAAAATACGGAAAGCTCCAAAATGCACCAAGGACAAAGAAAACAAACGCTGGACCACAGGGAGGAAGGGAGGGTCAAACACGAACGCTGGATCAGAAAACCAGGAACAGGGAAGGACGGTTTAAGATGACCACGAGCCCGTGAACACCGCTTCGCTCAGTCTTCAGTAAAGCTATGAACCCAGGACCTGGAACCAACATGAAAAAGATACCAAGCACAGGGGCAGAGGCGGGACTGTCTTTAATCCCCTATCAGGTAAGTCACATGATGGAAATAACATGGTCATAGAAAGGGGACAGGCCATGAATCCTAACAAGAAGGCACTTGTTTGCATTAGATCCTGCACAGGGAATGGGTGAGACTGTACCCTGCCCTGTATAGACCTAGACGCGACTAAGTCTGCAGGGTGCTCCACCTATGAAGTCCCTAAGGTTTCTAATCAAGTAAATCCTTTTTTTAACACATTGTCAACATCTTGATCCCTTAAGTAAACAAAATAGTCGAATGTTTCATTCATGAAAGTTTTAGCACAATTTTAACATGAATCTGTTTATACAATTATCAAACAAGTTGTGTGAAAATATCAAAACATATGCTAACATTCAAAAACTATCACTTATTCATGAAGTCATTTAGTTTTTGTGAAAGAACTTAACGAAAGAAAAAACCCAATGCATTTCCGGTTCATTGGAACCCTTCGTCAGGGGTACTAAATGATACTATAATTTTCCTTGTTCTTCTGGTGATTTTCTTGCCAGTTCCGTACTCGGGCACTACAAAGTAAATGTTTTTATGTTAGGCGTAAACCAATTTCAATACACATCAATCTCACATAGGATTAGCACACGGGAAAAAAAATAATTAATAGAAGCAAAAAAAACTCATGGAAAGGAAGATATCAAGAAATAGAATTCATCATCCTGCACGACCCTGACCGACAATCCAAAGTAACCACTTTAAAATGTGACCATTTAATGATGTTTTCTCACCCCAAGCATGTGAATACCGTTAGTGCAAACTCATAGTTCCATTCACGCTCCTACCTGTACAAATGCAAAACACCCTCGCTTGCAAAGAACCTCACTGTCTCCTCTTGCCCTCGGGGTATTATTCAGAAACTCGCATTTGGTGTAACAAGAAACGGTCCCATTTAGCTAAATTTCACCCATTATATTGGACAGGAGATTGCGACCGCTGAGCCTTGCCCAGGCCTGGTCGCCCCCACACTCCTCCAGCTTCCTGCTCCTGTACCTGTGCCTGAGATTCGCTTAGGGCGACCCAGCCGCCGCTGAGCCGCCCGCACCCGACTTTCCCGCCGCTGGCTCCCTGCAGCCCCGCCCCCCGCCAGCCCATTGGCCGCCCCGCTCCCGCCACCCAGCTGACCCTCCCTCCCGGCTACCTTCTTATGACGCCCCCACGCAGGTGCAGCGTTCACGCGCAGCGGGTGCGCCGATTGTGCGCCGATGGCGCGTCAAAGGCAAGCCCGTCTGCGCCCGTCCGTGCCTGGACCGCGCCCAGCGCCAGAACCCCTGGCCTCCGCAGAGGCCATCCCACCTGCCGGACTCACGACGCCCTCAACGCACTCAACACCGGCCGGATCCACGGATGCTACCGAGCCACCCCGCGACGCTCCCACGGACCCTTCTGCTGCCAATCCTGCAACTTCTCCTGCATCAGGACCGGCACCACACCCACCAAGCCGAGCGCCAGCAGCAACCACCTGAAGTGCATCATGCTCAACACTCGCTCCGTCCACAGGCACGCCGTGGAACTCTGGAACCTGCTCGACACCACATCTCCAGACATCGCCTTCCTCACGGAAACTTGGATGAACGCCTCCTCAGCGCCCGACATCGCCATCGCCATTCCGGACGGATACAAGATCACCCGGAGGGACCGCATCAACCAGACTGGAGGAGGCATCGCCATCGTCCACAAGAACACCATCTGCATCACGATCAACTCCGACGACACCCTCACAGCCGCCGAACGTCTTCACTTCCAGATTCACACTGACCCCAAGACCACACTCAGAGGCACCCTCATCTACAGACCCCCGGCACCTCGCACACAATTCAGCGAAGACATCGCAGACTTCATCAGCCCACACGCCCTCCCCTCCGCTGACTACATCCTCCTAGGGGACCTCAACTTCCACCTGGAGAACAACAAGGACAGAAACACCACCACCCTGCTGGACAGCCTCGCCAACCTCGGACTCAAGCAGCTGGTGAACACCCCCACCCACTACGCCACACAAACGCTTGACCCCGTCTTCTCCTCCAGCAAGGACATCGCCTTCAGCCACTCCACCGGACTCCACTGGACAGACCACAGCTGCATCCACTTCAGCTTCAGAAGGACCACGACTCACCCACAGCCGCTTCCCCGTAGGAGATGGAACAAGATCACCTCTGACCAGCTCTCCACATCCATGAACCAGAATCCTCCCGCAAGCTCAACGGACCCCAACCGAGCAGCCAACAACCTCACACAGTGGATCACCATCTGCGCTGACAACCTCGCACCCCTGAAAAACCATCCCAGCAGGCCCGGCAGCAAGAAGGCTTCCTGGTTCAACGACGATCTCAAGAACTCCAAGAAGAACTGCCGCACCCTCGAGAAAGCCTGGCGCAAAGACCCGAATACAGACAACATGACTGCCCTCAAGCACGCCATCCGCAAACACCACCAGCTGATCCACACCATCAAGAAGACAGCATTCAAGGAAGACTAGACAACAAGTCACACAACAGCAAGGAACTCTTCAGCATTGTCAAAGAGCTCTCCAACCCCAGCGCCGAAACCAACGCCATCACCCCCTCGCAAGAACTCTGCGACTCACTCACCTCGTTCTTCCACAGCAAGATCGCCGACATACACAACAGCTTCGGCACACAGCCCACGCACCCAACCACCGAACCGACGCACCCCCCACCACCCTCCGCGCCTGGAACCCAGTCAGCACCAAAGACACCATCCACACAATGAACACCATCCACGCGGAATCACCAACCGACCCATGCCCCCACCACGTCTTCAACAAGGCCACCTCTGTCATCGCACCCGAACTCCGAGAAATCATCAACTGCTCCTTCAACACCGCCACCTTTCCGGAGAGCTGAAAGCATGCAGAACTCAGCGCCCTCCTGAAGAAACCATCAGCAGACCCCACCGACCTCAAGAACTACCGCCCCATCTCGCTCCTCCCTTTTCCTGCCAAAGTCATCGAGAAGACCGTCAACCGACAGCTTGCCGCCTTCCTCGAGACGAACGGATCCCTCGACCCCTCACAGTCTGGCTTCCGTGCCAACCACAGCACCGAGACCGCCCTCATCGCAGCCACTGATGACATCCGAGCCCTGCTCGACAACGGGGAAACAGAGGCCCTCATCCTCCTGGATATCTCCGCAGCGTTCGACACTGTCTGCCACCGCACCCTAGTAAAACGCCTCAGTAATGTCGGATCATCTCAATAATCCAGAAACACCGGTGTCCAGAGTTGGCCTGCAACTGTGCATCACACTTCGAATCTTTTGATGAGCGCACCCGCTTTGAGAAACTACATCAACCGTGATGCTCTTGGGGTATACACGCTGGAATGGTGGAGTAGCGTGCGACCTATGGACCTGTTACGTAAATACGGCTCCCTTGAGCCTTCGAGCTGACGAGCTCAGGTAACGCCCTACGCGCCCGGAGAGGTACCAGACCTGATAACACTTTGGCAGCCTGCACAGCAACCCCTGAAAATCTTCCTACACTCTGCTGATGAAGGACAATAATCCAGAAACACCGGTGTCCAGAGTTGGCCTGCAACTGTGCATCACACTTCGAATCTTTTGATGAGCGCACCCGCTTTGAGAAACTACATCAACCGTGATGCTCTTGGGGTATACACGCTGAAATGGTGGAGTAGCGTGCGACCTACGGACCTGTTACGTAAATACGGCTCCCTTGAGCCTTCGAGCTGACGAGCTAAGGTAACGCCCTACGCGCCCGGAGAGGTACCAGACCTGATAACACTTTGGCAGCCTGCACAGCAACCCCTGAAAATCTTCCTACACTCTGCTGATGAAGGACAATAATCCAGAAACACCGGTGTCCAGAGTTGGCCTGCAACTGTGCATCACACTTCGAATCTTTTGATGAGCGCACCCGCTTTGAGAAACTACATCAACCGTGATGCTCTTGGGGTATACACGCTGGATTTTAATAGTTCTGGTTTTTAGAGGACAATATTAAAAAAGGGGGTGAGTGAAACTGCTTGTGCTGACACTGCCGAATCTGGTCCCGGATTCGGCAGTGTCAGCACAAGCAGCGTATGGAGTGAACGAGAAAACCTCCTTGACCCGGCTGGTTCCCGTTGAGGTTTATTAAAACCGAATGACAAGATACATTTGATCTTGATGTAGAACTACACAACGTGATGTTCTACAAAATTCCTTGAACCGATAGAGACGTGAGTAAGTCTCTATTCACTTGAGCACCGTGGTCCTGATGAAAGCCCCACAGACCTTTTGGCTATGGGAGGGCTGAAACATGTCGACCTATACCACACACCAAATGTGAAAGAGTCATAATCGCTCTAATTTCACTCACTCCTTTTTTAATATTGTCCTCTAAAAACCAGAACTATTAAAATTAATTGTCTGATATAGAGAACAATTTTTAGTTTCTTTATATATTTTTGACCTTATCACTTCACTATCACGATTTCTGATCACTACTGTTCTAACAAGGGTAACACCTCCTGGTTGGAGGTCGCATACACTACCAAAACCCCGTGATTATGCGAACACGTGTTAGGGACAGCGGAGAACCAAGATATACCGCTATAAGATCGAAATTTTCCAACACGTGCATGAGGGTTTAAACTTGGGAATTGTACGAAACACCCATGCATACCCCATGTTATGCAGGACAAGTGATCCTTTCTCATTGATCAAAAGTGTTAACGAAATAGGAAACTGATTGGATCACATTTTCCTATCCCCCTCCGTTGATTTCGTGCTATGCATTTGAGCCAGTGACCGTGATTTGGGTGGGGGAGCATGCCAAACGTCATTGCACAATATGTATCACTACCTCGAGTGTGGCTTTGTAATTGGCAGTGACACACCTCTGGGGTCAGGCGGTTGCTACTGCGATATGGCTGCCATACATTTGAGCCAGTGACCATGATTTGGGTGGCAGCGCATGCCAACGGCCATTTGGCAATACACATATAACTATCACTACTGCGAGTGTGGTTGGGCATAGGCGGCGACACACCGCTGGGGCCAGGCAGTCGCTACAGCGATATGGCTGCTATAAATTTGAGCCAGTAACCGTGATTTGTGTTGCAGATCACTTTGACAGAACCTGTGAACACGTCATGCTGTGTGAATGGCCAATAGTCAGTTCTTAACAGTGCACAGAAGACACACGATTCATGGCCCAAGATTATGCACACAATGCCAATATAACTTTTACCCCATTGCTGACTACACATGCCATGTTGTTGTATATGATTGAAAATTTGGGCATGTACTCCCTCACATGTCACTTGTGATATTGCTGGGCATGTACACAGAACAGTGTTGTGATGGACTCTCCAATAGGTGCACATGTCAATGTGTGAAAGGGCAGAGCAACTCACAGTGATGAATGTCTGACAACACGATGTGCATATTTGACTGTCTACTTTTCTTGGCTTATGCACATACCTGTTATTTGCGCACAGACTGGGCTCATTATGTGGTTGATGTGTGCCCTGTTTGACTTACACAGGAAGGTGTGGCAGGTACAGCAGCTAGGTAGGAGACAGTAGTGTTGCTGTTTCACTCAGGGCTGCTCATGCAAGATGGGGCCATATCCCTTTGGGCATTCACATAGTCAGATATTGCTTGGGAGGTGCTAGCTGTGTGAAAAGTGGAGTGGTGTATGGATGGTGTAGCTGAAGGTGTCCCTACATGAAAGTTGGGCTGTGAGCTTAAATGTGGTGACAGTCATTGTTGATGTTGTGTCAGTCAAAACGTAAGATGTTGGACACATCTCCTGGTGGTTTGCATTGACGTGTGTCCCCTTTCATCTCACCTAGGAGGAGACCAAATGGCCATCCTCTCTACACAGTGCTGGCAGACATGGAGGATGAGGAGGCCATACAGAAATTCCATCTGGATCGACCCACCCTACAAGACCAATGTGCTAAGTTCGAGCCCCGCCTGCAGCCTCGCAGGTCATATCTGAGTGCTATCACACCAATGTCTAAGGTGATGGCGGCCCTGCATTTTTTTTGCTTCTGGATCATTCCAGTACATGGTGTGCAGCGCAGGTGGGATGTCGCAACCTATGTTCAGCATGGTGCCAGGTGATGTTCTGTCCACTATTTTGATCTACAAGATCAGATATATCCATTTCCCCAGGAGGCATGAATTGGCGGCTGTGAAGGGAGATTTTTACGCACTTGGGCACATCCCCAATGTTGTTGGTACCATTGACAGCACACATGTTGGCCTGGTTCCACCACAGGCACCTGAGCACATCTACAGGTAAAGGAAGCATTTCAATTCCATCAATGTGCAAGTGGTGTGCCAGGTGGATATGGTCATCTCACAAGTCTGTGCCACATTCCCTGGCTCGGCCCATGACTCATACATCATGTGTAACAGTATTGTGCCGCAGCTGATGGTTAATCTCCTTCCAGAGCATGTATGGATTGTGGGTGATTACGAAGAGTCAGGTAGTGTGCTGTGTGTGTGACATGCTGCCCTCTGCCACAGTTATATTACAAAGTTGGTCTGTGTATCTCACACCTAGGTGATTCTGCACATCTCAACCGTCCTTCGTTGCTGAGCCCACTGTGGAATCCCAGGACCCTGGCTGAAGTCCGCTGCAATGATGCCAATGGGAGGACACGTCGTGTGGTGGAGCATAGTTTCAGTCTCCTGAAGTCATGTTTCCACTGCCTGGACAAGACCAGAGGTGCACTGATGTACTCGCCCAAAAAGGTGTGTCAGATTGTAGTTGCATGCTGCATGCTCCACAACCTGACCTTGAGCATGGAGATCCCCGGCTCCTGGATGCTGATGAGCAGCTGAGGCCTCCCCCTGCAAACCAACCCATGTCCAGTGATGTGGATAGTGGAGAGGAGAAAGGTGTCGACCAGTGTCTATAGCTCATCAACCGCTACTTCACTTGAAGGTGAGTGACAATTTTCAATGGAGCCAAAATCTGCTGATGTTTTTGTTGGTGTAAAGGTGTATGTGAACTTTGTGACTGCTGCCTGTTGTCAATTCAGTGATGGCTGCCAATGTTTCTGGGACTGCCTAGTTTGGCACAGATATAGCATGTTTATGTCGGTACTGTTAATCATTGTAATGTGTGTAGATTGGAGTGCCCTGATAACAAGTGTAATATGATGGCTGTCATGCCACCGCCTGACTAGTGAATATTGTTCTGTTGTGTTTTCCTACATCCCTTCAGCCTCTCCTTGACTACAAACAATCTGTACTCCAGGTACATTGCAATCATGGTGAGGACTGCACATCCGGTAATAAACACAGAGCAGACACAAAGACATAGGTGTGTATGGAGTGTTCATGTACCATGTGTACATGTGACAGGAGGGTGAATATTTACAAACAGGTGAATAGTGAAGCAGTGAGTTGTCAGTGATGATAGATAAGACAATTGAGTAGTCACCACATTGATGTGGTGACCCAGTCCAACTGACGGATGCCATTAACAAGGCAGTGTGGGAAAGGACAGTCAACAAATTCAATGGCAAGGTGAAGAGGGTTGCCATCATGGCTGGTTCCTTGACTGGCGTTTGGCAGGGGCTTTGTCACGGGATCCTCCCTGGGACTTCTTTGGATGGCCCCTTGGTTGTTTTATAGGGGGGCCTCTGCTGCGGGCCAGTGGGGTCTGAGGCGTCCCCCTCTCTGTGGCCGCATGGGAGGATGTGTCACTGTCATCCTGCAGCACACCAGAGGGAGGTGGAAGTGTTGTTTGTGCCGCAGGCCTGTCCCTCAGAACCGCCACCAGCTGGCCCAAGAGGTCCACAATTTGGCCCATGCGGTGTTGATGGACCTCAGCAGCAGGCAGAGCTCACGTGAATCTTCCTCAGCCTGGCCCGTTCGTCCCTGGGTCTTTTCATAGGCCCCAAGGACTCTGTTGATGTTGTCCAGGGGTTTGGTCCCAGTGTCCTTTTGGATTCGACTCACCCTTTCCCTCCCACCTGCCCTGCTGTCATGGACCTTTTACCTCACCACTGTAGGTACCTGCCTCCTCCCCCTGCCCTCCTCAGTTGGCGGGGTTGGGTGTTCATTCACTGGGGCAGGAATAGTGTGGAAGGCAGCACTGGTGGTGATGGTGGAGGCTGCACAAGTCGTTCCAGCAGGGCTCAGCATAGTTGTTGTTGCTGCTGAGGTGGTAGGTGGGACAGTGGGGCCCTGGTACCTGTTGCGCCCTGGCACACCAGATGGGCCAGCTTCAAGCTCTGCGTCCTCGAAATCCAGGGAGTCCTCATCCGAGAGTCCATGTTCCGGGCTGGAGACTGGCTCTGCATGTTGATGTTGTTGTCTTCTGCAGTCAGTTGGTGGTCACCTGTGGCACAGAGGGGAAATGGTCATTGACGTACACCTTTGAAGCTTTGTGCT
Source organism: Lissotriton vulgaris (assembly GCF_964263255.1). Classification (NCBI taxonomy): domain Eukaryota; kingdom Metazoa; phylum Chordata; class Amphibia; order Caudata; family Salamandridae; genus Lissotriton; species Lissotriton vulgaris. The sequence goes on along the minus strand of NC_141694.1, from coordinate 1,346,715,375 downwards.
CGATGTATCTTATTTACTGGTTATGCAACACACCGTTAACTATTTCACACATTGTATGTCTGCACAGTAATCTGCATCATGACATGACTTGGAGGTACATAGATTAAATTTCCATGGTGTGACATATCAATGTATACCATGCCCCATGTGTAGATTCTGTGATTATGAGAAAAGGTTGTCATCTGACAACTGACGGCAATACAACTTGATCTGAAGCATCTTTGCTGATTACTCTGCCTGTCAGGCATTACATCTGCGCATGTACTAGGCATTGTGGAGAAGTGTGGCTCACTGGTTAGAAGCGGCAGACCCTGAAGTAGTGGTCTGGCCCGGGACCAGAGACTGACGCGGCAGGGTCTTGGGCTCAATGTCTGCGGGCTCGATAATTCTCGCCACGGTGCCTACTCTAATCATGGGTCCCACTCTGCAACTCTGGGCAATAGCTTGCTTAATCTCCACAATGGCCCCAAAAGCGCTGGGATGCCTGGCTTCACCTTGGGGGTGCCCAGGAGGGGGCATCTCACAGGGAAAGCCAGGAAGGGTTCCAAAGCGGTATACAGCACCAGGATGCCCCGAGATGGGGCGGCAGTGCGCTTTACAAGTATACACACATTTACATTTACACATTTACATTGTCATTTCATGACTACCTTTGTCATGTCCTGGGTTTGGATTTATGTGTTCGACAGACCATGCTTGTTTTGTTTTCATGTGGTCCTTCAAGCTCAGCCCCCATGTAATTTACAGATAGCATTCATTGCTGTGCATATTTGTGCCCTGATTTGCTTTAACATGGTTTCTGGTGAATCACACTTCTGTTTCTGTGACAGTTACATACGCTAAGCTGTCTGCACACCGTAAGTAGCAATTGTATCTGTGTCAATTTTGGTGGGATGTGAGGGCTGTTGTTGTCATCTGGCTCCATGCCTTCTGAGAGGAATGGCAGGGTGCATGCACTGTTTACTTACCTGTTCTGTTGTCACATTTGGGTGGACTTTCTGAAACATCTCTCTGGGTGTGTGGTGGAATGCTCCATCCTGCTCAGCTGTGGGACAAGGGGGCATGGTGGGAGTAGTAGTACAGGCTTTCCACCCCCCCCAAACATCCCTCCCTGTCAAGATGGCTACCTACCTGTTAGATGAAGGTGTACACTGCAATGGCTGACACATGCTTTCAGGTGTGGTGGAGTGCTCCATCTTGCAAAGCTGGGGAACAAGGGGGCATGGCGGGAGTAGTAGTGCAGGCCTCCCACCCCCAAACAGCCCAACGTGGGAAGATGGCTACCTACCTGTTAGATGAAGGTGAACAATATAATGTCTGACACATGCTTATGGGTGTGGTGGAGTGCTCCATCTTGCTAAGCTGGAGAACAAGGGTTCATGGTGGGAGTATTAGTGCAGGCCTCCCACCTCCAAACAGCCCAACCTGGGAAGATGACTACATACCTGTTAGATGAGGGTGAACAATGCAATGGCTGACACATGCTTTCGGGGGGTGCTCCATTCTGCTCATAGGTGGGACAGGGCTGCCTGGTGGGAGTTGTGGTGCAGGCCTCCCACCCCCAAGCAGCCCAACCTGGGAAGATGGCTACCTACCTGTTAGATGAGGTGAACAACGCAAAGACTGACACATGCTACTCGGTGTATCGGAGTGCTCCATCTTGCTAAGCTGGGGAATAAGGGTGCATGGTGTGAGTAGTAGTGCAGGCTTCTCACCTCAAACAGCCCAACCTGGGAAGATGGCTACCTACCTGTTAGATGAGGTTGGACAATGCAATGGCTAACTCATGCTTTTAGGGGACAGGGGAGTGCTCCATCCTTCTCAGGGGTGGGACAGGGCTGCCTGGTGGAAGTTGTGGTACAGGCATCCCACCCCAAAACAGCCCTCATTGTAAAAATGGCTACCTACCTGTTAGGTGGATGTGAACAATGCAATGGCTGACACATGCTTCTAGGTGTGTTGGAGTGCTCAATCTTGCTAAGCTGGGGAACAAGGGACCATGGAGGGAGTAGTAGTGCAGACCTTCCACCCCCAAACAGCCCAACCTGTGAAGAAGGCTACCTACCTGTTAGATGAGGGTGAACATTCCAATGGCTGACACATGCTTTTGGGTGGGGGAGTGCTCTATACTGCTCAGGGGTGGGACAGGGCTGCCTGGTGGGAGTTGTGGTGCAGGCCTCCCACCCCCAAACAGCCCTCCCTGTTAAGATGGCTACCTACCTGTTAAATGAAGGTGAACAATGCAATGGATGACACATGCTTCTGGGTGTGGTGGAGTGCTCCTTCTTGCTAAGCTGGGGATCAAGGGGGCATAGTGGGAGTAGTAGTACAGGCCTCCCACCCTCAAACAGCCCAACCTGGGAAGATGGCTACCTGCCTGTTAGATGAGGTTGGACAATGCAATGGCTAACACATGCAACTGGGGGGGAGTGCTCCATCCCGCTTAGGGGTGGGACAGGGCTGTCTGGTGGGAGTTGTTACAGACCTCCCAGCCCCAAACAGCCCTCATTGTGAAAATGGCTACCTACCTGTTAGATGAGGTTGGACAATGCAATGGCTGACACATGCTTTTGGGGGTGGGGTGCTCCATCCTTCTCAGAGATGGGACAGGGTTGTCTGGTGGGAGTTGTGGTGCAGGCCACCCACCTCAGAACAGCCCTCATTGTGACAATGGCTACCTACCTGTTAGATGAGGGTGAACAATGCAATGGCTGACACATGCTTCTGGATGTGGTGGAGTGTTCCATTTTGCTAAGCAGGGGAACAAGGGAGCATGGTGGGAGTAGTAATGCAGGCCTCCCACCCGAAATAGCCCAACCTGGGAAAATGGCTACCTACCTGTTAGATGAGGATAAACAATGCAATGGCTGAAACATGCTTCGGGGGTGCTTCTTCTTGCTCAGAGGTGGGACAGGGCTGTCTGGTGGGAGTTGTCGTGCAGGCCACCCACCCCCAAACAACCCTCATTGTGAAAATGGCAACCTACCTGTTAGATGAGGTTGAACAATGCAATGACTGACACATGCTTTTGGTCGTGGGGTGCTCATCCTACTCAAGGGTGGGCAGGGCTGCCTTGTGGGAGTTGTGGTGCAGGCCTCCCACACCCAAACAGCCTTCATTGAGAAAATGGCTACCTACCTGTTGGATGAAGGTGAACAATGCAATGACTGGCACATGCTTCTGGTTGTTGTGGAGTGCTCCTTCTTGCTAAGCACGGGAACAAGGGAGCATGGTGGGAGTAGTAGTGCAGGCCTCCCACCCCAAATAGCCCAACCTGGGAAGATTCCAGAAAAACTACAACAACCGGACGGTGAGAGTCTACTACTCTGTGCACCAGAGGACTTGTTCAAATACATTTTTAAATGTATAATAAGTCTGACACTACGCTCAACTCCCAAATGGTCTACCATCACCAACCTAAATAATGCCACATGTACAATCAATATAGAGGGAGCGTAACACTTTCTTTGAAAATGCTATATAACAATTTGTTGCTTTCTTATTATTTAGTCCCAAAACAAATTCTACCAGTCGGATATTTTGTGCTTTTGTCCTTTATTGCGAATATTCATCAATATCAGCCAACCTTTTAAAAATACATGAACTCAACAGCCGACATGTTTCGTCCCTTGCCGGGACATCATCAGGGCTGTGAAGCAAACACAATAATAAACAATCATAATCAACTTTTTGAACATATACCATTGTACATTCTTCAATCCCAGGTGTACTCAACATGTAACCATCAAAACATAGTTCTGCCTATTTAACAATATTAAAAATACATTTGCTATCTATTCGTGGAGAAACTGTAACACATGCGTTTCCTTTGCTGAATATAGCCTGTGCTTATTCTTGATGGTACTCGCAACCTGATACCACCCCCAAGACATACTATGTGGTCCCCTTTACATTATCAAATCTGCCGGAACTTATTAAACATCCTCATAGGTGAGCCCATAACACTTATAAGAGTGGAACATGCCTGTATTGACAAGTACCTAGTCATACCTGTGCCATTACTCAATCACCAGGTAACATTGAACATAAGAGGTACATCTCACCTCCTGCCAAATCTGATTCAAGGCATTTATGTCAGTCGAAGATTTCTTGTTTGTCTAATCCTGTCGAGGTGGATATGAATGTCTTCTAATTAAAGTACCCCTGTCAGAGTAAAATGCAAACAATAAATATATGAACCCTATGTCCATAAAATGTTGCTTCTAGCTAAGAGCTAATTCTCTAACTGAACTCGCTTGAATATATGCGTTTATTATTCTTCCATTCTTAGAGTAACCAACTTCATCACCGAATCAATTCAACATCCTCAATCCATAGAAGGACCGTTCTCCCACCTGGCGAATAATCCACACATGGAAAATACAGAAAAATATTTAAAATTCAAATTCCCCAACCCGTTACCTAACCAGTATTTCATTCGTCCTGAGTCAAGCACCTTCCATCTAATATTGCTTACCTCTACCTAGATCACTATATTATTTTCTTGAAAAACAACTCCTTTGTCGTAGCCAGTCACATAAATCCTGTATACTGACTGAAATTACATGATCATCCTTTATAATTTCAGTCAAATCTATAAAAAACATGACAGAACACAAAACAGTTCTTCTGTCACATGGGTCATTGCACAGTGTTGCCTTTTTCAACTGTCCCTACGTGTCTCTTTCACTCACCCCTTAAGTATATTGCTCTAGTCTATTTCTCAAGGTTCTCCTTCTCTGGATTCCAAATGCCTTTCCCCAATCGGCCGACGGCGACAACTGTTAACGAGAAAATAAACCATATGTCGGCGTTTAAACGTATAATCCTCATAAAGTCGTCCAACACCGATATCCATAAACCCAACACATCTAGCTCATTTCCTTATCCTATTTCCACTTACCGCTTCCATCACAAATATCTTCTTACGGTCCTTACCCCGGCCCGATAAATCCGGAAAGCAGATACGCATTCGCGCGAGTACCTTTTGAATCCTTGAGCAGCCAATCACCGTCACCGCCTCTACCCTTCCTTCATGATGAACCAATCACTACCGCCTCCTCATTGAGCTACCTGTTAGATGAGGATGAACAATGCAATGGCTGACACATACATGGGGGTGCTCCATCCTGCTCAGAGGTGGGACAGAGCTGTCTGGTGGGAGTTGTGGTGCAGGCCACCCACCCCCAAACATCCCTCTTGTGACAATGGCTCCCTACCTGTTAGGTGGAGGTGAACAATGCAATGGCTAACACATGCTTCTGGGTGTAGTGGAGTGCTCCATCTTGCTAAGCTGCGGAACAAGGGTGCATGGTGGGAGTAGTAGCGGAGGCCTACCACCCCCAAACAACCCAAACTGGGAAGGTGGCTACGTACCTGTTAGATGAGGGTGAACAATGCAATGGCTGACACATGCTTTTGGGAGACATGGGTAGTGATACACCCTGTTCAGGGGTGGGACAGGGCTGCCTGGTGGTTGTTGTGGTGCAGGACTCCCACCCCCAAACAGCCCTCATTGTAAAAATGGCTACCTACCTGTTAGGTGGAGGTGAAAAATGCAATGGCTGACACATGTTTCTGGGTGTGTTGGAGTGCTCCATCTTCCTAATCAGGGGAACAAGGGGGCATGGTGGGAGTATTAGTGCAGGCCTCCTAGCCCCAATCAGCCCTGCCTGTTAAGATGGCTACCTACCTGTTTGATGAAGGTGAACAATGCAATGGCTGACACATGCTTCTGGGTGTAGTGGAGTGCTCCATCTTGCTAAGCTGCGGAACAAGGGTGCATGGTGGGAGTAGTAGCCGAGGCCTTCCACCCCCAAACAACCCAACCTGGGAAGGAGGCTACGTACCTGTTAGATGCGGGTGAACAATGCAATGGCTGACACATGCTTTTGGGAGACATGGGTAGCGATCCATCCTGTTCAGGGGTGGGACAGGGCTGCCTGGTGGTTGTTGTGGTGCAGGCCTCCCACCCCCAAACAGCCCTTATTGTAAAAATGGCTACCTACCTGTTAGGTGGAGGTGAACAATGCACTGGCTGACACATGTTTCTGGGTGTGTTGGAGTGCTCCATCTTCCTAATCAGTGGAACAAGGGGGCATGGTGGGAGTAGTAGTGCAGGCCTCCCACCCCCAATCAGCCCTGCCTGTTAAGATGGCTACCTACCTGTTTGATGAAGGTGAGCAATGCAGTGGCTGACACATGTTTCTGGGTGTGGTGGAGTGTTACAGCTTGCTAAGCTGGGCAACAAGGGGGCATGGTAGGAGTAGTAGTGCAATCCTCCCACCCCAAACAGGCCAACGTGGGAAGATGACTCCCTACCTGTTAAATGAGGGTGTGCAATGCAATGGCTGTCACATGCTTTCGGGGTGGGAGTGCTCCATCCTGCTCAGGAGTGGGACCGGGCTGCCTGGTGGGAGTTGTGGTGCAGGCTTCCCACCCCAAACAGCCCTCATTGTGAAAATGGCTACCTACTTGTTAGATGAGGGTAAACAATGCAATGGCTGACACATGCTTCTGGGAGGGGGGGAGTGTTCCATCCTGCTCAGGGGTAGGACAGGGCTGCCTGGTGGGAGTTGTGGTGCAGGCCTCCCATCCCCTAACAGCCCTCATTGTGAAAATGGCTACCTACCTGTTAGATGAAGGTGAACAATGCAAAGGCTGACACATGCTTCTGGGTGTGGTGGAGTGCTCCATCTTGCTCAGCTGCGGAGCAAGGGGGCATGGTGGGAGTAGTAGTGCAGGTCTCCCACCCCCAAACAGCCCAACCTGGTAAGATGGCTACCTACCTGTTAGATAAGGGTGAACAATGCAATGGCTGTCACATACTTCTGGGTGTGGTGGAGTGCTTCATCTGTCAAGAAGCGTACCTGAACTCCAGTGATTCCGTGGGAGTGGATGACGTGAAGATGGAAACCCAGATGCTGATTTCCCAATTCCCCCACACCCCTGGACCCGAATCTCTCCAAGACCAGGAATGACGGGGAAAGGGGAAGTGGATATAGAGAGACTGTCACACAGGTGTCTTCGACAACTCAGCAAGGCTGGCCAGCGATCACCTAGAATAATAAGCACACTTAGTACAGTTCCCTATATAAGTACTCTCCTACCTAAGAATCCCCTCTCTGATGTTATATACCTGAATATGTGTGAAGCTTTGCCCCTCTCTGAAGATCTTTAGCAGTGTTCGAAGAAACGTCAGCATTTGTAGGAGTTCAGGATGTTCCTCGCATGTAGATGTCGCTGGTTGGTGTAGACACTAGGTCGGTAAACAAACGTATCTATCATATGCATATAATAATACCCCTGTATACAATGCGGCTGACTGTTACTCTCTTCGAACTGGCTGAAGAAATTACTGTCTCTGACAATTACGAGTTACATCACTCGCATAACGTGAGTATAGTCCAAATCTCTCACATGTACTCTGACTGACTTATATCAGCTGTCAGCATTGTCTCTGTATTACTCTGGAACTCCTGGATTCTCTATGGACTCCCAGCAATTTTCAGAAAGTTCGTATAACACGAAGAAAGTTCCTCTTACCGCTTCACTGAAGAACGGCAATGTTCAAACCTGGCCCCAACGAGCGCTAGAACAGCTGTCAGCATGAACTCCTCAGCGCTGCCCCAGAAGCTCCTGTCAGGGAGAATGCGGCACAGGTGCAGGAAGGGAAGCGGGACCTAATTTGCTGAGCGGGGAAATAACTGGGACTTCTATGAATGAGGACTCTTAATTCCTCTCAAAGCTAACTGGAAAAAACTATGAAGAGCGAACGCGTAACGGGAAAACACCTCCGTACGCTAGAATTAATCAGTTGAAGTGCGTCGCGTATAGAACGCGAGCGCACGAAATGGCCGACCTAGAATTCAACTAGAGCGCTAACCTATCTTCTAAAATGGAACAACCAGGAAGAGCATCAAGTCGACCAGGTTGATGCCAAACGCTGTCTCCAACTCCATAAAGAGAGTGACAACGTTCGCAAGGCACTGACCTTGAGGGAAGGACCTGGAGCCTGACGATCTGAACTATGCTGGATTCTGACAGTACCCCCCACCAAAGTCCCCTCTCTAGGCTTTTGTGGATGTGTCTTGTGAAACTCCGAAACCAATCTGGGAGCATGAACATTTTTACTTGGCTCCCACGACCGGTCCTCCGGGCCGAAACCCTTCCAATCGACCAAATAGAATAAACTGCCTTTTCTCCATTTTGAGTCCAGGATTCTCTTTACCTCAAACTCTTCTGCAGATTGAACCTGTACTGGGGCTGGTGGAAGATCTCTCCTAAGATTTGGTGGACTTCGTTTGATCAAGGATACATGAAAGGTGGGATGAATCTTCATGGACTTAGGAAGAGCCAACCTGACACTGACTGGATTAACCATCTTCACCACTGGATAAGGACCCACAAATCTAGGCTGAAATTTTCTATTTCCAACCAACCGCATATGGCGGGTGGAAACCCAAACCAAATCCCCTGCCAAAAATGTAGGAGCCTCCCTGCGCTTCTTATCGGCCTGCCTTTTGTAATCTGCTTTTGCCTTGGAGAGATTAAGCGAAGCTGACTGATAGGCTTTCTGTAGATCTTGAATCACCTCCTCAGCTGCGGGGACCTCAACCTCCGAATTACCCACTAGCATATTTGGATGTCTACCAGAATTGAGGAAGAAAGGAGAATATCCAGTAGCCGAATGAACTGCGTTGTTGTAGGCAAACTCCGCAGTACTTAATAGAGAGGGCGACTCTCCTTCCTGTTCCATTAAGTACATGTGGAGATACTGCTCAAGATCCTGGTTTACTCTTTCCGTCTGTCCATCCGTTTCCGGATGAAAACTGGTCGACAGAAGAGAATCCACTCCTAAACCTTTTAAGAAGGACCTCCAAAAACGAGAAACAAACTGTGAACCCCGATCAGAGATTACAATCTTTGGAACCCCATGCAATCTGACTATGTGTTGGAAGAAAAGTGTAGCCAATTGAGGAGCTGTGGGCAACCCTTTCAATGGAATGAAATGGCTCATCTTAGAGAACTGATCCACCACCACCCAGATGACAGAGAATCCCTGACTCGAGGGTAAATCCACAATAAAATCCATTGAGATAGTATGCCAAGGGGATGGGGCTACTGGCAACGGCTGAAGCAAACCCTGCGGGGACTGTCTGGAACTCTTGCCCTTAAGACACTGCTCACAAGTAGCGACGTGCTGTCTCACCTGCGCTTCCATCCCAGGCCAGAAAAAGGTCCTCTTCACCAGTTCTAAAGTCTTCACTGCACCTTTATGACCTGCCAACGGGTGTTCATGAAACTGCCGGAGGATCTTGTTCTGTAACTCTTCACTAGGAATAAACAACTTCCCTTGAAAGTAAGGTTTCCCATCCTTGACTTCGCGATCTTTGCCTTCCATTTCCCAATTTGAGAATTCACTTCCTTGAAATACTTCTCTGACTCGATTTTCCAAGTCATCCTCCACAACTGTGGCAACGATCTTTTCCTGCGGAATGATAAAACTTTCTTCTACCTTTTCGGAATCATCTCCAAGACTGAGACGAGAGAGGGCATCTGCTTTCCCATTGGCGGATCCAGGCTTGTATGTCAAAACAAAATCAAAATCTGCAAAGAAAAGGGACCACCTTAATTGACGTGGAGTTAAAGTTCTGGCCGACTTAAGAAACTGCAAATTGCGATGATCGGTGAACACTGTGATCACATGTCTTGCTCCCAGTAGGTAATGCCTCCATACCTTAAAAGCATCCTTTACTGCCAAAAGTTCCTTATCGGCAATTGAGTAATTGATTTCCGCAGGGGATAGCTTTCGAGAATGGTATGCCACAGGGTGCAACTGACCAGTCTGTTTCTGCCGCTGGGACAAAATTCCTCCTATTGCCAAATTGGAAGCATCCGCTTCCACAAAGAAAGGTTCACTCAAGTCTGGATTCTGCAAAACAGGTGCCGAAACAAACGCATTCTTCAACAATTGGAAGGCTTCTTCTGACTCTCTGCTCCAAATGAATCGCTCATTCTTTTTCAACAAGCGGGTGATTGGACTTACTTTCTCTGAAAAGTTCTGAATGAACCGCCGATAAAAATTGGCAAATCCCAAAAAACTTTGTATCTCCTTGACTGATCTAGGAGCTGGCCAAGATTTTATTGCCTGTAATTTGGTATCATCCATAAAGACACCCTTTGGGGAGAGAATAAACCCCAAGAATTCCACTTCAGAAGTGTGAAAGACACATTTCTCCAATTTGACGTACAATTGATACTTCAGCAAACGCTCCAGAATGCTTCGCACATGATGAACATGTTCCTCGAGATTCTCTGAAAAGATGAGGATGTCGTCGATATAAACAACTGCAAAACGATCTAAACATTCACGAAGTACATCATTCACAAAATGTTGAAAAGCGGCTGGTGCGTTACAGAGGCCAAAGGGCATTACTTGATATTCAAACAGCCCCAGCCGAGTTCGGAATGCCGTCTTCCACTCCTCTCCTTCTGCCATCCGCACCAGATGATAAGCCCCCCTCAAATCCAATTTTGTATATATATTTGCATTCTTGACTTGATCAAGTAGCTCCGAAATGAGGGGTAACGGATAGCGGTTCTTCTTGGTGACCTGATTTAAGGCCCTGTAGTCAATACAAGTTCTCAAAGACCCATCCTTCTTCGGAATAAAGAAGAGAGGGGAAGACACCGGGGACTGTGAAGGTCGGATGAAGCCTCTAGCCAAATTTTGCTCGATATATTCCTTCAAATGTAGATTCTCAGGTTCAGAGAGAGCGTAAATGCGACTGCAGGGTAAAGAGGCTCCAGGTTCAAGCTCTATCCGGCAATCATATTCTCTATGAGGGGGTAATTTACTAGCTTCCTTCTCATTGAAGACTTCTTTCAAATCCAAATATTCCTCTGGAATTTCAGGAACTTCAATTGTACAAATCATTTGCACTTGTTTGGCTAAACTTGCAGATACAGTTGGTTGTGGATGGTCCAAACGATCATGAAAACTGTGTTCAGTACAAAACTTGGAATTCATCTCCACAGATCGCTTGGCCCAATCTATCTGAGGGTTATGTTCCGTAAGCCACGGCAAGCCTAATATCATTTGAAACTGTGGAGCATCAATTAAATTGAAACTCAGATGACTCCGATGCTCTCCAGGACCCACGACGGTTATCTCTTCTGTATCAAAGGCAATGGGACCAGATGATAGTTCTGTGCCATCTACTGCACGCACTGGTTCAGGCTTCAATTTCTTCTCAAACTTAATCTGCAACTTCTTGGCAAACTGTAGGTCACAAAAATTTCCAGTTGCCCCGGAATCTAACATTACTGATACAATTTCCTCACGACTTCCTCCAAATCTGATAACACAAGACAGGATCAAATGCGGAGCCTCCAATTGCAACGTATTTGCCAACTGTTGAGATTTGGGAGTTGACTCATGTGCCGCTTCCACCAGAGCAACTCCGTCTACTGGTGGAGCCTGTCTTTTACCGAAGGATTGGATTTGGGTCTTCTTGGGCATTCCTTAACAAAATGACCGGACTGGCCACAGTACATACAAAGTTTGCCTTGACGTCTCTTCTCTCTCTCTTCCTGAGAGAGAGGACCTCTTACAGTTCCTATTTGCATTGGTTCCTCACTGGAATTCCCATCACTGTTCTTTGGGGGATCTGAGCGAACTCGATCAAATCGAGGCGGAATAGGTTTGATGTCCCTTCGCCTCTCACTCCGACGTTCAGACAGCCTTTGATCAATTTGCAGGACCAGATCAATCAATGCTGACACTTTGGTTGGTCTCTTCGGGATTTGAGCCAGACCATCCTTGAGCTCATCCTTGAGTCCACGATAAAAAATAGCCGCTCTCTTTTCCGCTGGCCAGTTGGTCTCAACGATTAACTTGTTAAATTGTGCCAGATATGCCACCAAATCCCTGTTTCCTTGCTTTAAGTCCAGCAACTCATTATCTGTGATCTGGGAAACAGTACGCCGGTCAAAGATGCGCAGGAATTCGGCCTTAAAATCTTCAAACTTATACAAGACTGGATCATTAGAGGATACCAAAGGCAGGGACCAAGCAGCTGCGTCTCCACTGAGATAAGACAGCACGAACGCCACTTTGGACTGGTCTTCTTTAAACAAAATCGGCTTGCATAGAAAATGCAAAGAACATTGCGTCAAAAAGATCTGAGCTTTATGTGGATCCCCCTGAAATCTTTCTGGTGGGGCCAAAGGAATTGTAGGGGACATAGCATGCACTACCTGCGTTGTCAGGGCAGATGATGAGGATGAAGAGGGGGCAAATGTTGGCGACTTAAGCCCCCCAAAGTTTGGACTTGGACTTGCAGAGAGTTCATCTATTCTTTGTCTTAAAAAACTAGCCTCCTGATTGGACTTACGAACCTCCTCCCTAGTTTCACTAAGTTGTTTTTGCAACCCCTCCAGAATGGACGCCAAAGCCTTGACATCCAAACCCTCAGCCATCCTACTCAGACGGAAGGAAGATCTGGCACTTCAATCTGTCAAGAAGCGTACCTGAACTCCAGTGATTCCGTGGGAGAGGATGACGTGAAGATGGAAACCCAGATGCTGATTTCCCAATTCCCCCACACCCCTGGACCCGAATCTCTCCAAGACCAGGAATGACGGGGAAAGGGGAAGTGGATATAGAGAGACTGTCACACAGGTGTCTTCGACAACTCAGCAAGGCTGGCCAGCGATCACCTAGAATAATAAGCACACTTAGTACAGTTCCCTATATAAGTACTCTCCTACCTAAGAATCCCCTCTCTGATGTTATATACCTGAATATGTGTGAAGCTTTGCCCCTCTCTGAAGATCTTTAGCAGTGTTCGAAGAAACGTCAGCATTTGTAGGAGTTCAGGATGTTCCTCGCATGTAGATGTCGCTGGTTGGTGTAGACACTAGGTCGGTAAACAAACGTATCTATCATATGCATATAATAATACCCCTGTATACAATGCGGCTGACTGTTACTCTCTTCGAACTGGCTGAAGAAATTACTGTCTCTGACAATTACGAGTTACATCACTCGCATAACGTGAGTATAGTCCAAATCTCTCACATGTACTCTGACTGACTTATATCAGCTGTCAGCATTGTCTCTGTATTACTCTGGAACTCCTGGATTCTCTATGGACTCCCAGCAATTTTCAGAAAGTTTGTATAACACGAAGAAAGTTCCTCTTACCGCTTCACTGAAGAACGGCAATGTTCAAACCTGGCCCCAACGAGCGCTAGAACAGCTGTCAGCATGAACTCCTCAGCGCTGCCCCAGAAGCTCCTGTCAGGGAGAATGCGGCGCAGGTGCAGGAAGGGAAGCGGGACCTAATTTGCTGAGCGGGGAAATAACTTTGACTTCTATGAATGAGGACTCTTAATTCCTCTCAAAGCTAACTGGAAAAAACTATGAAGAGCGAACGCGTAACGGGAAAACACCTCCGTACGCTAGAATTAATCAGTTGAAGTGCGCCGCGTATAGAACGCGAGCGCACGAAATGGCCGACCTAGAATTCAACTAGAGCGCTAACCTATCTTCTAAAATGGAACAACCAGGAAGAGCATCAAGTCGACCAGGTTGATGCCAAACGCTGTCTCCAACTCCATAAAGAGAGTGACAACGTTCGCAAGGCACTGACCTTGAGGGAAGGACCTGGAGCCTGACGATCTGAACTATGCTGGATTCTGACATCATCTTGCTCAGCTGTGGGACAAGGGGGCATGGTGGATAGGGCCGGACTGGGAACCACAACCGGCCCCGGCAAATTGCTCGGCTGTACCAAAAATGGCCCCAAGGGGCCCAATAGCGGCCCCCACCCGTGCGGCAAACCGGGGGATTGCCCAGTGCCCGCTATGGCCAGTCCGGCCCTGATGGTGGGAGTAGTGGTGCAGGCCTCCATCCCCAAAATAGCCCCCCCTGGGAAGATGGCTACCTTCCGATTGGATGAAGGTAAACAATGCAATGGCTGACACATGCTTCTGGGTGGGTGGGGAGTGTTCCATCCTACTCAGGGGTGGGACAGGGTTGCCTGATGGGAGTTGTAGTGCTGCCTGCCTGTACACATGCAACCCTGGAAATGTTTCCGTTTACCTTTGGGGATATTTAGATGAAGTGGATGTTACATTTGGGAGACCCGTGTTGGGTATTGTGGTGCATATTAATGGACTTGGGCCTAGGAGGGGTAGCTTTGAAGTAGTGCAAGACAGTACATGGCAGTGTAATGGTTACATTTGTTTGTCCTTACCAGCCTGCACTCTCCCGACTACTCCAGTGAGACTCTCTGGATGCAGTATGGCAAGCACCTTCTCCTCCCATGCAGTGAATGTTTTTGGTGGGACGGGAGAGCCATCGCCAGTCTTCTGAGCCAGATCACGGTTCTTGTTCCTTTTTCTTTCACAATCCTCTTCAGTTCATGCCACTGCTTCATGATTTCACTTCTGGAGCGCGGGGTGTTCCCTACTGCATTGACCTTCTTGACTATCTTTTGCCCACATTTGTGCTCCTGTGGCTAATCTTGTCTGATGGACCAGGGTACCAAACACTTGTGGTTCTACTCTGATTATCTCATTTGCCATGACTGACAACTCATTCTCTTTGAATTTTGGCATTTTCTGTGGTGCCATGGTGTGTGATGTGCTAATGTTTTGCTGTACAGTTGTGAGGGGGGTGGGAGTGGTGTAGGTGGTGTGTGTGTGTGTTGCTGTGCTGTTGAGATGTGTGGTGTTTTGCCTATCCAATGTGCTGCAGGGTTTGGTTCCTTCACTGCTAGAGTAGTGCAAATAATTCTGGTCAGGGAAGGGGCTGGTGTTATACTCAGCTATGTGGGTGTGTCAAAATGGAGTACTGCTGTCTGGTGTGTTGTTTGGGTTGTCCTAAATTTGTATTTTTGAAGTTGCCATGGGGGTGTGTCATTGGGGTGTGTTAGGTGTTTTTGGGGGCAGGGCTAGTTTGCTGTGTGCACTTGGTGGCCATGTTGTGAGTTTGTTTGTCGACTGCCATATTTATGACGGAGCATCTGTAGCAATGGCTCTGCTACAGCCCTTCCACCAGCTCTCCCATTCATCACTGTTTAAGACCGCAGCAGTCGGAAATAGCGGAAAGTCCTGGTGTCACATTGGGAGAATCCTAATTTTCCGTGCAGACTCTCCGCTGGCCTGGCGGCGGTTTAGTGTGTTTCTGCCACAAATCAGTCCACCACGGACGGATTTTCACCAACTGTGCCCGCTTCGGGCAGTCTTTCGTGGCCTCATTCTGCTGTGGTCTGATTCTTTTGACAGTTGATCCTAATCGAACTGCCGGTTTAGCCGCGGTACCTGCAGACGGTTGATTACTGCTACCATGGTGGTCGGGGTGGTTTTCTGACTGCCATCCTAATAGGGCACTAAGTGTCATTATGTCTTGAGACAAGTGAGTGCAATATTAGAATGTTTTTTATTTTGGGTAAAAATTATTTTAGGTGATAAATACATGCACAGGATAGTGGGATTCATTGATTGATATCTTATCCCTCACCTCCCCCCCAAACCCTCCCCTTTGAAACCGCCCCTTCCCATTTTTTGTCTAATTCAGGTATCTGCTGAATTATCAGAGGGACCTGTAGGGTTGTATTTATCACCTACTTGCATGATCTAAATGTACACCATTGCCTAATAGTCATTTACCTTGAATAAGGCTCATGTAGAGGTCGAAATATGTTAGTAGCACATAGATCTCAGGTCAGGTGATTCATTGTGTTTCGCCAATGTTTTTAAACATAGCAGACATACTTGCTGAATAAGGAATACTTTGAGTATACCACTAGGTATATTTTCCATTTGCGCTTGCCCAGAATAAAAGCAGTACCCAGTGTATTGTCCTGAACAAAGATTTATAAGAATTCCCAGGGTTAGATTAGCTTCCCTCAGTTGAGAACGCAAGGGTGACATTGCTCCTACCCCGGTGTGAGAGGATGTCAAATAATGACGCATGCTTTGATAAATTGATGGTGAGATGACCTCTCAAAAAACTTTTGATGACTCACAACCAGGAGAAGTCAATACAATCCTAATAGGACCTAGTTGACTTTAAATACCCTCGTCTCTCTTTTGTGTTGTGTAGATTTTGGAGGATATACTTGAGGTGGAACATTCCTTACTCTCCTCTATAGGGATCCAATATTCTAGGAACAGGTCTGCTATCTTGGTTTGATTACGAGAGTAGTACAGACATCATTTTAGTAATAATTTACCTTCAAGCTGTGTATGGAGGCAGGTGCCATTGTTACTTTCTGTGGTGAAAATGCATGTCTTCCAGATTAATTGTTTTCTGAAACATTTCTAAAATGTACCTACTTGTGACAAATAACAAGGTATATTAATGTATTCAGTTTTTGCTAATTCCTGTTAGCATATTGGAAAATCATGGGATCTGATTTAGCTGTAGTTTCCTTAGAACTTTCCTTAGCACCTTCTGATCCAAAAAGCAAGATCATTTGCATAATCTTGCAAAGTACAAATACAAAATAAATTTAAAAATGCAGGTGCAACTAATAAAATGTTATGGGCATTTGATGTGATAAACACATCAAATGCACTTAACGTGGGTGGACTGAGGCAGAATAAACTGAAACTTTCACATTTTCCATTGAAGCTTGGAATTTCTATGTTGAATATACATACAGACAATATAATTTAGTGAGGTTATCACAACTTTGTTCCTATAGTGTATCTTTTCCAATCCAAGCCATAACATAATATTTCAACATACAGATGTAATTGTTTACTTTTGGTGCCTCTAAGCCTACGAGACACCTGTGCACGGCAGGAGGTGCAGGGGAAAATTGAATAATCCTTTAAAATGAATTATTGATGGTGACCTCCAAAGCAGAAGGGGGTGCAAGGGAATATAGAACAATACTCAAAAAATAAGGCTGGTTCGTACCTATGGAAGGCAAAGGGTGCAGGGAACAATGGAATAAAACTCATAAGAATTAATGCTGCAACAAGCAAGGGGGCATGACAAAAAACAATAAATGCAGGCCTATGATAAAAGTACACTAACTACTACACAAAATGACCGTGAGCCACATGTTCAAATAACAAAAAGCAAGGAAGCATGGATAACAAAGAACATATGCAGGTCTATGGCAAAAACACACTGAATACTACACAAAATGGCTATCAGCCACATATTCAAACAAAAACAAAAAAGAAGTCATGGAAAACAAGGAACACATGCAGGCCTATGGACACTGACTACACAAAATGGTCACTAGCCACATGGCATGGAGAACAAGGACAAAAAGGTGGCCTATGGCAAACACACCCTAGGTAGATGAAACAAATGCCATTTGGCCAGCAAACAAAATAAGCACAGTAAATAAAGAAGAAAGCACTACTATTAATTCAGCAGTGCTAAAAACAAAAATTAATTGAGCTATAAAATTTCTCCCAAAACACACATCTTCCTAAGGCATAAAAAAAATTACCCCACCAAAATGCACTTTAACACTTTACAGAAAAACATGAAATGCAAAAAAATCACATTTTGTATTTAATTCAAGGTCATCCCTAAACCATTGTTGTTTTCAAACAACATATGCCACATAAACAATTGTTTTATATACCCATTGCCTAGTACTAGCTGGATTACCTGTGAAAATCTCAAAAACATGAAGAAATAACAATTAACTGTGCAATATCTTTCCCTTATAAAAACGAAAAAAGTGACTGCAAAAAATTGGCCAGTATCCAACTCCAGGCCAACCACAATCAAATTTAAAAATCGAATACAAAACAAAAAAGTTACGAACATATACCATTGCATGCCCTCTATTAATCAACACCCTTGTCCAAAAGTTTTTTTAAATTGCTTGATTTATATGCCACAAAACCAATGTTCTTAAAACCAATGATATATGCATCAGGAATTGCAGAAAAAGAGATTCATCCTTTGATGTAGAAATACAAGTGAAAAGTGACCAGGTGATGGGAAAAGGACTGTGAGGAGCCTTCTAGATGGGAGGAGAAAGCTGGAGTCTTCCTGTTAAAAAATAAATAAAGTAAAAAAGAGTTTTCTGTGCTAAAAGAACTACCTGAACTGTTAGCTTGGGTAAAGTATTCACTCAAAAAGATATGCGTGTGCTGATTTAGCTGCTTCTTGAGAAGAAAATCCACTGGAGAGGCAGCTCTGACTGCTCGCAACTTCCTATGCTGACAACAAAATGGTGCCATGGTGCTCCCTCGTGACATGAAATTGCACTGTGGCCATCAAATTTCCCTCACAAGCTCGCTTGATGGAGCCTCGCACACAAACACAGTTGCACACAACCCAACAGTTGTGGATATCTGGATCCACAAGATCTCGCAGCACTGGTGGAAGAGGAGACAGCCCAGGGGGTTGGCTCTAATTACGTGCTCCCTGTGACAATGATTGTCAGATTTGTATTCTTTTTCTTCACCTCTCGTAAGTAGCACTATATTTGGTGGATGTATGCCCAAAATATGAATGCAAAGTTACTAGTAGCAATTTTACATTTTGGAATATATGGCCCCCTTTCATTCCTCTGAAGGACTGAGGACTTCTAATATTAGTAAATCACTGCTAGAATTAGCTAAATTCATTTAGGTGGAGATGTATGCATGGATGTAAAACTATGGGGCATATTACCAAGCAATAGCGATAATTATCGCTATTGCTTGGTTAGAGACAAAAAATTACCGCTGAGCTGCAGCGATTTTTACCGCAAATAACCTTGGTATTACCAAGGTTTATCGCAAATGCGATAAAAATCGCCGCAATGCATGAATATCGCTGAAAAGTCAGCGATATTCATGCATTACCGAGCTAATGCTCTTAGCCATGTTATCCACCTCCCATTGGATAACATGGCTAAGAACTGATCAGGGCAGGTGTTAGCTTTTGGAGATATTCGCGCTTAGCGCGAATATCTCCAAAAGTTGGTAATAGGAGATAGCGATGTTAGCGACTGTTTCCAGTCTCTAACATCTTGGCACGCCCACTTTGCATATCATTAGTGATAAATATCACTGACATGCAAAGTGGGGCCCAAGATGGTCGCTATCTCCTACTAGCTGTCGCTAACTGGTGTTAGCGACAGCTAGGTAATAGGAAGATAATTTTATCTCCGCTTTCTTGGCTTTTAAAGCCAAAAAAGCGGAGATAAACCCCCTTGATAATATGCCCCTATATGCCTTGACATTTCCACCCATAGACTTATCTTTCTGAATTAGTTCCCTGAGTGTTTTTTCAGTTTTTATAGGTCTGTGTTTGTAAATCTTCTCATTCTTTACTGGGGTATATTATTCATTATTAGGTTTCTATGGGTTACACTTTACCCTGGTTTCTTTTTCCCTGTGTTCCTGTAACTGTAACTGCCCTGTCCCCTTCTTACCCATTTTCCTGTCTTCTTGAATCCTTTACACCTATGTCTTTTTGATTTATATTTCCTAACCTGATACCTTTTGGGTGAGTTCCTCTGTCCTTTGTTCCTTTATCTGTGTCTCCCTGTCCCTTTGCTTTTCATGTGGCACCAGATGTTTTGTCTCTTACCTTCCCTAATTCTAAGCCTCCTCATTACCAGGCCCCCAATCCTTTACGAGTCCTTTTCCTTGAGGTTTTCTCTCCATGACTAACTTGGATAGATAAATAAGGAGGGACGGAGCAGACTGGTAGAAAGACAGACAACCATACAGACATGTGATCACCTATCCAGGCATAATTAGGAAATGAAAGACACAGCCCTGTCCTTTTTGTCATAGTAAGGAGCTCTGCTACATTGGCAAGTGGGAATAGCAAGTTTGTCTGTGAAAAGTGAATAACAGTCTTTCTAAAACCATAGAGCGATGGATTAGTCAGTGGCGTAATGGACAATTTAAGTTATCTGAGGAATGGGTCTTCTGATTGCCACTTGATGGAACCTTTACTGTCCCAGACAAGTGAATAATATGTCTGCTGCCAGCACGTGAGCCAGCATTATGAGTGGGCTGTTAATTCTGAATAGGTTGGTAACAGGAGTTAGCAGTTTAATTGAAATTATGATTAGAACTGAAATACTGCATATCTGTGGTATTCCACCTGAAAATGCAAACTGGCAAGCTCTCAGTATGAAATAATAAGGGGAGCATGCAGGAGTAGTTCAATTTCAATTCACACACTCTGCTATTTAACTCAGAATGACTGAGACCCACAGTAAAGATAATTCCAAACGAGAACAGTGGGGATGTTTTTGGGCCACTCTTAATGAAGGCCATATTAGAATGATTTGTCTGCTGCCAAAAGAGCAAAGGATAGAAAATATATCCTCTTAATAAAGATAGATTCCAAGGTTTTGGTCATAAATGAGTGAAGGGTAATTTCCAAGGTGTGCCTAAGGAATGAATGTGTATGAAGCAAAGACAACCAGGGATAAACTCAAAGACCAAATGCCATTGAACAGACAGAATGAAAAAAGACATGTTGATCAATATAAAGAACACATATACTGATGTCCTTGTAAAGAAAAAAGAAATACATAAACCATCACAAGCCGGTTGGTGGCAACTACAGTCTGACTCCTTATCAGTGAAGTTCCTCTTCCTCTTAAGGGGAGGCTTCCTGCATCTTGGAATCCTGTTAGTTAAGCAGTAAAAGGGATGAGAGTGGAGACTAGCTGTGTGCTGTATTTATATTTATATTTTTGGAATGTTATTGTCTGTGAGGTGCATGTATGTATATCATTGTATTTTTAGAACTGTGATGAGATGTTTGTATTAATTGCTTTTATGATTTTATATGCCTAAAATCGAATAAAGCTCATGGTTGACCGTTTGACTGTGTGTGAGGTGTTCATGTTCAGATTATGTGTATGGTGTCTGCCTATTCATTTCCCTTTCATTTGGAGTTCTTGACCTTAGTGGCGAGATCTCCAACTTGGCACTGGTATCTTCACCTCTGGGTTGGAGAACTCCCCAAACAAGCGGATAGAAAATATATGAACATACATTTTGAATTTGTCATGATTGAAATACAAAATGGCTGCTGAGTGTTACATTGACTGGCATTTCCGTTTCATGTCATATATTTAGCTAGTGCTTCAAAAAAAGATGTCCACTTTCTTATAAAGTTACGGATTCGTCATTTTGAAAATTACTTAAATAGGATCAAACACTTTTTTAGCAATTGGGACATCTCAAATGAGTTTAGGTTGTCTGGTCCTGCAAAAAATAATTTATTGAAGAAAAAAGAAAAAAAGTTCTGCCTTGTGTTACAGTTTCTCATGGTTGAAACTGAAAACAGAAAATGTATTAGAAGTGATTATATATATGCAAAACCATAACAGATTACTTTTCTGAAAAGTACTAAAATACCAATTAAATTGGTAATGGGTTTTCCACTCTTAGCCCTTCTGAAGGACACTTTAATATGGAGCAATTTTGTGATCCAAAAAAGGGAAAGCTCAAGTGTCTTTGAAAGGGGTCCTCAGAAATCCATCGATGAAATGAGTTTAAATGGGCGACAGCCATAGCCAACTCCAGATATGGCTAGCCTATATTAAACCTGCGCCTCTGAAAGCATACTGAGGTGCAACTGTAATGTGAAATGTGTGCTGCATGCCACCTAGTTCAGACATAATCGTCATTAATGCATAATACTGCAATATTTTAAGATTCTACTTGTTCATTGTTATCATTTTTTGGTACTTTTAAAATATAGAAAAAGATGTATATTTGCATATGCCAGGTGATCAATTCCCGATTTAACCTGCATTTCTCACATTTTGAGTATAAATAGGTTTCCTACATGTTCTAAAAACTACTCACTTTATGAGACAACATCTTCGCCTGAAATGTGACAATATAAAGAGTGATATCCTCAATTAAGGGTTTCCTGCTTCCTCTTCATTGAGCACCTTCTGCAGAGCGAAGAACTGGTATTAACACATTGCTTTTTATATAGTGCATTGTCTGCCACTTCTGTTACTAACTACTGTAATCAGCAAGAGCAGTATCATTAACAACTTGCACCTGTAAAATAATTAGTGTTTGATCATCTGCAGCCATTTTTCTCGCATGCCTACGCCTAAACAACAACTTGTGCACAGGCCACAGGCCCTATTTTGTAATTAGCGCAGATGCCCAATTACTTTTTCATCAGTTAGTGCTCATTGGATGCAGTTAAGCTTGAGTGAGAATATTTAAAAAAAATCGAGTTCACGTTATGACCATAGGGACATAATTTTGAGGGGAGTTGTGAGGCTCTTGCACCACATAGCACGGTGCAAGAGCAATGCAAAACCCAAAATGCGGTTTCCGAAGCCACGCAAGGCCACTTTGCGTCGCCCTGAGTGGCTTTATAAATCTGGAGTAACACAACGCGGAGCAAATCACTGCATTTCGTTGCACAGCCCTAGGAAGGTGTTAAGTGGGCATTGCGTGGATGTCCCCACGCATCTGTCATGGTGTTTGACACATTCCCAGATTAACCTGGGAATGCGCCACAAAGCCACGTCTTCTAAGGGAAGGTCTACGGAGGCAGTGGTGGTAGCGGTCATGGACACGCTGAGACAGGGGGCTGATAAGAACATGGCCCAGGCCCTAGAGCTACTTGATCTCTCGGCCGCTTTCGACACGGTCGACCATGACATCTTGGTCGACCGTGTCAGAAATGCTGGCATCTCGGGCCTGGCCCTGTATTGGATTGTGTCCTTTCTCCAACTCCGCTCCCAATCGGTACACCTGTCTTCCTTTTCTGCCCCCTGTATTTCACTTTCCTGTGGTGTTCCCCAGGGTTCTGCTCTGTCCCCTCTTTTGTTTAATCTTTATATGCAGCCCCTCCTGGTTTCTCTTCGTCACTCCTCTGTCACCACTTTTAATTATGCAGATGATCTGCAACTTATTTTTCCCATTGACCCCTCCCCTCTATCCTGCTCCAATTTCCAAACCACAATGCTTACCATCTACGAGTGGATGAACTTCAGCCAGCTGAAGCTCAATCCTAGCAAGACAGAGCTGGTTTTGATTGGCGGGCTTCCACATCCTTGGACTCCCAATTTTTGGCCCTTGGTCCCCCTCCTTGCCCAGTCAACTCTGTGAAGAGCCTAGGTGCTACTATTTCTAGTGACCTTTCGATGCGGCCGCATATCAACGCTGTTACTTTGGCCTGCTTTTACCATCTTCGCAGAATCGGGAAGATCCGAAGGTTCCTATCTCCAGAGGCTCTTACTCTTGTCATCTTGGCCCTGGTTACCTCACGTTTAGACTATGCCAACTGTCTATACGTGGGGATTCCTGCATACCATCTTCAACGACTCCAACTGGTGCAAAACCAGGCAGCCAGATTAATTTTCCAGCAGCCCAAACACCAACACGTCACCCCGATGTTAAAAACCCTACACTGGCTCCCAGTTGCGCAACGCTGCATTTTTAAACTGGGATGCACCATTTTCAAATCCCTTTTTGTTTCTGCCCCTGTCTTCATTTCTCTCTGTCTGCACCCATATGCTCCTTCTCGACACCTCAGATCCTCTGCCCACAACCTTCTGATCACTCCTAGGTTCAGACGTAAGAAGCACGGCGGTGCTTGTTTTTCTTTTCTTGCCCCGTCCACTTGGAACTCCTTTCCTCTCGCAATTCGTCTCACTTCCGATTATCCCACTTTCCGTAAATCCCTGAAAACATACTTGTTTCGTCTTGCTTACGGCTAGCTGTACATTCTCCCTGTGTCCTTTTCCACTGGTCTTCGAGCGCCAAGAAACCAATTGGTGTATGTGCGCGGTATTAAACACTTTTAACATAACATAACATAACATAAATATATTTATTTCTCCTCGTTACTACCTCTTTCTATGTGTGCTACATTCTGCAACACACATAGAAAGAAAAAAAAAATATGCCCCCAGGATTATTTGTGCAGTAAGGTGCCCTTTGGCAAGTTGTCCTGACTAGCGTTTGTAGATTTTCAATCTCTTGTTAAATAATAATGTATTCTATTAAATCATGCATATTTGCTCCATGATTATCCTATTGCATCCAGGCTCGCTTGAATAGATGGTGGAAATGTTGTCACTGTAACATTCAATGGATTTACGAGGGTCAAGTAAGGTAAAAAAAGAGCATAACTTTAAACTCAAACGGGAAGGAGGCTCATGTGTTTTTATTATTGTAGTTTTCTAGTTTTATTCTTACTTGGTGCTTCTCTTTAGGTGCATTGGCTTTGCTTTTCACTGTATTGTATGTGATTGAGGACCACTTCATTCTGGATTTCATGTTGATTTATTTTGCTTCAGTAACTGAGAGGTAAGAAGTTAATGTTTATTTTTAACCCTGCAGCTGTTTTATATTTTATGCTTGTTATTGGTGCGTGGTATGGTGGCGAGCGTACTTTATTTTCATTGTTCGTTTTGTTTTTTTCTGGCTACTTCTGATGCTTTAGGGGGCTGTTTAATGCGAGAAATAAGATGACCTCAGGATTTTGTGTTTCGTTTAGATTGCTGGGGCCAAATTTCATGCCGACCAGTGTAGTCTTAAGCTTTGGGGTCCAGGACTAGAAAATGTTTGGGGTCACCTGTTCGTAATCTTACTGACTATTTCCTGCTAATTAAAGCCACCATGACTCTGAACAAACTTTCATCAATGGAGTTTACACAAAACAGTTGAAATCCGTCTTGCCAAGGCCCCCAGAAATCCTTTATATGCAACTGGGCAATGTGAGAGAGATTTAGAAGTAGAGATAGGACGAGAGGAGAGAGGGTGAGATATGGAAATAGATGGAGATGAGCTAGATAAAGGGTAAGTTTACTTTCTCAGGGGTCCCCTTGGAGCATGGGGGCCCTGAACAATTGCCCACTTTGCCCATGGGTTAAAACATCTCTAATGTCGACGATGGAGAAGGTGTTCCAACCCATGTCATTTGCGGGCAACTATAAATTTGCTGTGTGACATCTAAAATCACATTGCAGGTATTGGGAAATATTGTCGGTCTTGGGGCCATCTTCCAGAAAGAAAACTGTTTTGTCATCGGACAAACTTGTTCCTAAAGGATGGTGGGGTGGTTTCATGGTATCACAATTGTGATAGACTCTGATGCTCTTTGAATATGAATGATCATCATTCATATTAAACAATTGATTTGTAGTATAAGTGGATTAATATAATGTGTACTATCCCTGACAAGATGCTAAAGCTCTTTATGGGGAGTGGCACGCTACAATGGAATCAAAGAATGGTGGTTGATCCAGTGGTTATAGATTATTATTGGTTACCGGCATTAGTCTTGTGCTGACAATGAAATCATTGCATTGCATCCAGTTTCTTTGTGGTTGCTTAGATTAATAGGAGTTAATTATGATCATTAGTGAGGGCATTGTGAAATCTTCCAGACGCTGGTGGGGAGAATATATTAGCTATAGGAGCTTGTGTTTTATTAGGTTGCATGGGTACGGTTAAAAAAGGGGAGTTTGTGGCCAATAAAATGAGTTGTTGGTAATTTGCAAAAATATAATTAACAAGATTAAGGGAGACATGCAGGCGGCTTGGAGTGGGCTATATTCAGAAAGAGGGGGCATGCAGAGGGTTGAGGTTCAGATTGGTTCATTCAAAAGAAAGAAAGATGAGAAACAATTCAACATTTTAGGTCAAAGTCATATCAGAACATTGGAATTTTTAGCACTCCACTGAAAACAATAGAGTGCTCCAGGCTTCTAATGGTCGGTAGATGCCCAAAGCATCAACATTCCTATGTTTAACAAAGGCCTTTACAAATGAGAACATTCTGCCCTCTAGGGTCGGAATGTTCTAATAGCCTTAGAGCCCTCCGTAGCATGCACTACTGGCCATTAAATGCTTGCTCCCTTGTTAAAGGTCCTCGCTTTTGGCATTTAACGCTGGAGCGGGCCTTTAATGGCTGGTAGTACTCACTTCGGAGGGCTCTAAGGCTATATTATCTTGCAGAGTTTCTAGAATATAGTAAGAGCTGGCTTTTTGGGGTAGCATACAATCTGAGGTTGTAAAACTGAAGAAAGAAACACAATATTATATGCATATGGAATAGTGTTGGACCTGACATCCTAGGCGTAGTTTTCCACCAAATCTTTCCCTTCCATCCTCCTGTTTTTGCTGACTTCATTGTTAGGACTCTGCACACTTTGTCACTGTTAGCCAGTGCTTACAATCTCTATTTCAAACATGTGAACATTTGCTTACACCCAATTGGCATTTTTGATTTACTTATAGGTCCCTAGTACAGGGTACTACCTGTACCCAGGGCCTGTTAATTAAATGCTACCAGTGGGCCTGCAGCACTTATTGTGCCACCCACTTAAGTAGCCCTTTAAACATGTGCAAGGCCTGCCATTGCAGCCTGTGTGTACAATTGAACCTGCCATTTTGTCTTGTCAAGATAAACTCTTGCCAGGCCCAAACTTTCCTTTTTAATACATATACGTGACCCAAAGTGTAGGCACCATACCGCTCAGAGGATAGGGTGCAGTGTATTTAACAAGTTAGACATGTACTTTTAAGTTTTACATGTCCTGGTAGGGAAAACTCCCTAAATAATTTTTTCACTACAGTGAGGTCTACATCTCTTATGGGATAACATTAGGTTCCCTTATTACATACAATACGTGCTCACTTTCAATTGGGAGCACACAGGAATGTCAAGTATGGCCTCTATGACAATGCAATTTAAGAGTCCTGTTCTGAAAATGCAACTTTAGGAAAGTTAGCATTTTCTTGTCCTAGCCATTTAGTCCCTGCAGCCTGTACCCAGGGTGACATGACTAAGTGTAGCTGGCAGTTGGTCTTTTGGTATTGCTCCCAAATAGTGAGACAAAGGGGGAACAGGTAAAGACAGGATGGGCCACCTCTGAGTTAAAGAGGAGCAGAATTTGTCACCTACCACATTTGAACATCACATAGCCTCTGCCTAGAACACAAACAAAGGGTTTAACACTAGTCTTTTGTGATCTCAGACAAGCTGGGGCCAGGGCAGGGAGGCAGGAGATTCTAGACACCTCTGGGGAAGGAATCCTCCAGAGCCTTCCCCTACCTCAAATTGAGCACCAGGTTTTAATATGCAGACCCAAACACCTAAATCTTCAGTACACTGTGGATCCCTGGCTGGCCAAGGCTCGCGCCAAGTCAGTAAGAGATCACCATTTCTAAGTCAGGGCAAGGCAGTTACACACCAAGATAACCCCTGCTCACCCTCTAGGTAACGTGACGTGAGCAGCAAGGCTAATCTCGGAGGCGATGTGTAAAGCGTTTCCGCGCGCACCCAGCAACAACACCCAAGGCCCACCACAAAGGAAACTCCACACAAGGTTATATAAAACAAGCATTTACAATGCAACGGTTTCGCCTTTGGAAAAGTTTGAGCTATTGGCATTGTAAATGACAAAATTTGTATTTATGTGTTGGTTTTGAAAACAGATAAATAAATGGCATTGTCATTTACATTGCCAATAGCTCTAACTTTTCCAAAGGCGAAACCGTTGCATTGTAAATGCTTGTTTTAATGACTGTTCAGACTGTTTCTGTGAATTTACTACAAAAAGCAGGGGACTTTAAACCGGACTGTTCGACTGGCAGTTTTCACTTCAAACAACAATGCACTCACTTATGTAGTCCCGGTTCACCTTGATTGAATGTAAACTGAAGATCGTTTAACTCTGTATACACGTGCCTTCCTTTGGATAGCCCGTGTGAGGCTCTAGCTCCGAGAATTTGCTAAATGTAAACTGTAATCTACAATGGGAATGCGGAGTGTGTAAATGTAACTGATGGCCATCTACGGAACCCAATTACACTGACAACCCATGCATAAGTAATGTACGTTTGACGTAATCTCTATGCTTGTAGCTGGTTTTGAATTTAGAACCAGTGACTGTATGGAATCCCAGATCATATTTATAGCATTCAACAAGCTCACACACCGATTCGTTGTCAGTAAGAGAGAGAGACTGGTAGGTTAATGTTCGTTCTCCACTAATGTGGACGTGCACTTAGGTTCATGCACCTTTTGCACAAACGTTTATTTGCGCGAAACGTCACGGTTACTTTTACTGTAAGTTGTTTCTTTGACAGTGTGAAATGTAAGCCGCTTAGCACCTCGAATTTGAGGTGATGTACAATGATTAGTGAACTAAATGAATTACTCAAGCCCTAAAATCAGGTTATTTTTGGGAACTTGGCTTCAAACTTCGGAGGTTTGGGTGAAAGAGGGGCTAGTAAGTCTGTGTGCTGAGTCGAGTGTAGCTGATGCCAGGTCAAACGCAGCTAAACAGGTTGCGGAGTTCGGAGGGCCAGCTCCTTAACCAGCGTTATTAAAATATGATGTGCGCATTTTATAATACCGATTTGAAAACGCCTGGTCGCCTGCTTCCACCTAATACCCTATTAACCATCTATGCCTACATTTGTATGGAGTACCCTCCTCCAAATATGGAGCACAGAAGCGCACATTGGGTGAAAGTTTCAAATACTGGAGTACAGTTTCACTCAGGTATCTGAAACCGCGGTCATTTGATGAATGCCTGACACTGCACTCACTGTCAAACACAGACATTCGGGCATCTTAGAATAAGCTTCAAGTGTCGCATTTTAGGACACCTAGTTTCATGAGAAAATGGTGAAATAAATAGACAACAAGGAAAATGTTGCAAATATTAGGAAATACAATGGGGGAGCTGTCAAATAGCGTGGAAATTATGAGAAGAAACGGGAGGGGGAGGGGGCGAATGAAAAGAAAACCCTTTCGACCACAATTAGAATATCAATAACGACGGCCTTATCTATTCTTCAAACACGCTCGATCTAATTAATTACAACGTTTAAATAGATTCCTCGCTGACATGTTTAAGCAGTCTGGCTCAGTTTCACACACCCTAGATCTTACTACTATACTCATTCCGTAGTCTCAACCTGAAGTTTCACCTACGGATGCAGCAGACTTGATGTCAAACCCACTAGGTCGCATTGCTAGGGTGAGATCCTCAAACCTTTGAGCACAGTCACGATCTCAAGTAAGTCCTGCTCAGAGTTTGCGTATCTAATACCTTGAAGCAGTTTCAGTCTTAGCCAACTTTTGGCTTAAAAGACTCAAAGTGTACTTAAAAACTATATGGGATGTCTGCATTGGACAAAGTCCTACTGTGTATTCTGGTACTCACCCAGTCTCTGGCTCGATCCCAGCTTTCTCACTTTCGGCGTAGTGACTACTCACGATGTGCCTCCTACAAGCGTGTCAACTCGAGTAGGGCAGTCCAGGATTGCGTCAGAGGTATAGGGGAGGGAGCGGGGTTTCCATTGTGTTGTACAGCAATAACCACTCAATCTGGCATTAGGGGAGGGGTCACATTCAGAGGTGCACATTTACGATATCCTAGCAATGCGCTCCCACCTCCTGGTTTTAGAAAACCAAGGTCACAAGCGACAAAATACATTACTTTTTGTATAGAATGTCAAAAGTACTGGAAAGCAAAAGAATAGTGTACATACACGTTTACAAGAAGAAAGAAATACTGAATCACGTGCTAAAATATTATGCATGAATTCAAAATAAATACAGAGATGCGTTCCGACTAGCACACATTATATCCGACTCGTTGATCTCCAATATATCAAATAAACGAAAAACAATCTGAAATGCCAGCTTAAACAAGGGTCTACAGCCAGTGTTACCAACTGCACGTGAGTGTATTTCCCATCAGCGAAAGGGATGTAGTTGGACATCTGCTCCTACGGTCTCACTGACATACCGCATTCTCTGACTAACGGAGAAATGGTCCAGTTGTTGGAAGGAAAAAAAAGCACTGAAAATGAAATAAAGAACTCCGCTGTCGGAAAAATAATGCTTAAAGAGGAGAGAACTGGAGGTCAAATTAAACGGGCGCTAATATCTCTGCCTTTTGCTCACTTTCTCCCATCACGTCAAGTCCATTAAATTACAACTAATTAACCTAAATAGCTATACTTCCTATTAAACATTTGCCTTAGCTGTCTACCAGCACTAATCTCCTTATTCAGTCTCAGCTGTTACTGTTATGCAGATGATACACAAATCATATTTAATTTTGAAAAACAATCTGACTTTGATTCGTACTCATTTGGACAATGCTTAAAGTGGTCAAATAATGGATGATATCTAACCATAGAAAAATAAATATGCCCTCAATCGAAATATTTATATTTAGCAAACTGATCAAACACCCCCATCAACAATATCGCTTCAGCAATTAGGACCCCCTCTGAAAACTTAAAGTGAATGCGAAGTCCCGGAATAATAATCAACTCCAAAATCTCAATCAGATAAAATGTGTACAATATGTTCAAACTGTACAGTTTGTCACTTCTTTATCCTAATGAGCTATTAAGATAGCTCCGCCCCCATTGCTTGAAATGCTTGTCCCACACCACTTGATGGAAGCATTGCCCAATCACCACCTCCCTCGAAGGTCTGGTCTAGCTGCGCCCCCAAAGCATTTAATCAAATCAATGCATTACAAAAAGAAACTAGCGCGACCAGAAAAAAGAACACATTTTAATCAGCTGAATATTCATCCGGGTGGCATAAGGAGCTGGTTGTAAACATAAGAGGCGGTTCAGGGTGCGTGGAGCCTAGGTTCGTAAGGAGAGAAGGAAGTCAAGACCAGACCTGCTGGTAAGCTAAATAAGATGTTGATTAAATCATAAAGACAACCCAACAAAGAACCGTTAAAAAAAGTATCGAAATGGCTCTTTTATTTTCCAACGACAGACCGAAGCTCATCGGGGACCGAACTTCCCCCTTTGTTCCCCACACTTTGCCCATCTCCTTGTATATTACGATACTGCAAGACGCTTAACGCAATGTGCATATAGCCTTACTAAAGATAAACAGAACTGTCTCAAGTACACAGGCAGAACTTTAGAAATTGTGTCCTAAACCGGTTAACAGCCTGCTGTTGATCAGCAAAATACAATTCTGCATGATTAAGTGATTATTGCATACACTGCAAGGCTGCTCCTCCGTGGGACACCACTCACCTCATCTGACAGCTGCCCTGGCATTTTTCTGCCAAATGCGATAATATGATACACTAATGGTTGAATTTTAAGTCAGACTTGGGAGGCGTAGGAAGTAAAACGACCTCCCCGACCGAGTGTGAAGTGTAAATCGGCTCTACTGCGCATGCCCCGTACGCGTGATACTGTCATCGGGACATGCCCAGAACCAATACCTAGAAGAAACTCTCGCAACTGACCTTCCTGTCCATTTCTGAAAGAGCGAAGAAAGAATATTTGTTTCTATTGAATTAGGAAATAGGTGACAATAGCATTATATAATAATCTTTTTTAAGACACTTCACCCTAAAGATATATAAAACGTATTTACACAGTATAATGTAAACATCTTTTTAAAGTGGCATCAGGTAGTCTTAGTTTATGAAAAAGTGGTCAGTGAAACAGGTGAAAATGTTTCGGTGTTTCACAGCACACCTGTGAGCATACCATGAGTTTAGGGTCGTTCGGTGCTGGCAATAGCCAAAGAGGGATTCGGGGGCGTGCTCTCCCCTTCCCATTGGCTGGAAGGTAAAATTCCAGCCAATGGGAAGAGGAGAGGGTGGGACTTAAAAAAAGACCCGGAAACGCCCCCAAATCGCGTCAAGGCGGGCCCTGAACTCAGTGACGCTCCTCTCCTCCAATGGCTGGCCAGCATTTACGAGGCCAGCCAATGGAGAAGAGGGGCGTGTTCAGGCCCCCATACTACTAACAAAAGATTTCGGCTCCGCCTACCCACTGCTTACGCAGTGGGACGGTAGCCGAAACCTAAAAATAGCCTTTGTATTATAGCAAAAACACATTAGATAACACACACACTTTACAATGTGCCAACAGGCACGGGCAGATTTTACAGGGGATTATGTACAGGACAGGGCCACATAACCAATGTCAGGGGTAGGCACTTTTAGAATTAGCACTTGTAGGTATAACACTTAGCACATAAACATATAATTACTGTAGCACCAAAATAGTAAATGTAGCACACAACCAGGAATTACTGGTAAAGGGTAAATACCTCCTACGCAACCCTAACCACTGTACGAAAATCACGCAGGGAACTAGGACCTTATCATCAGGACCTATAGGGACTTAAACAATCACCTAAGCAAGTCACATTTAGCAAAGGTAATAAGACATCAACAATCCTCTAAGCAGGTCACTTTTAGCAAAGGGAATAAAACATAAACAAACATAAACAATCCTCTAAGCAGGTCACTTTTAGCAAAGGGGAAGAAACATAAAACACATTGCACATGAGGCATTAAAACACATTCAGAGGCGCAGGTAGAACATTTGTGAAGGAATCACATAAGCAAGTAAACCTTAAATGCGCAGGGTGCACGTAGCACAATACTAGAACTGTCCCCCAGGCCAACTGGCCTCGCAAGGGCTGAAATGCCCTGAGTCCAAATGTCAGGGAGGCTGCGCAGGCAGCCAAGAACACAAGCCTAAACGTAGCAACTGTCCACTAAGTGCTGGACAGTTGTAAATAATGATGGGCAAACGTTGGAGCCTTGTGGGCTCAAGAACAATGGGGGGGCGAAACACAGCGTGGGAGCCACGGGTCTCTAACCAACTGCCTGTGTCCCCCCCAAGAGCCTCGCCCGGCTCGTAGAAATCAAGGTGCCCCCTCGAGCATTCTCTGGGCTCGCAAAACTACTGTGGGTGTGGAGCCTCCTGGGCTCGAAAACGGAATGGCACCTCAGAGCCTCGGGGCTCCGCAACAACTATGGGCGGGAGCCTCTCGGGGCTCGTAAATCAAAAATTGGCCCCCGGAGCCTCGGGGCTCCAAACACCAAAAATGCGGGCGTAGTTGGAGTCCCTCACGGGGGACTCAGAATAAATGCAAATGCCCCAAGAGCCTCAATCGGCTCTACACACTGGAGGGGAGGGGCGGGCACCGGCAATGTGCCCCGATGCCCTCCTCCCCGATTCTGTACTTTGAGCCCCACTCACCGGGTCTCCGTGCAGCGGCGGCTCTGCTGGGGCCGTGGGCGGGGCTCCTCTTCTTTGGGGGAGCCTCTCTGGGCCCCGGATGGCTGCTGAAGACTCC
Organism: Lissotriton vulgaris; assembly: GCF_964263255.1. Classification (NCBI taxonomy): domain Eukaryota; kingdom Metazoa; phylum Chordata; class Amphibia; order Caudata; family Salamandridae; genus Lissotriton; species Lissotriton vulgaris. Next base: position 1,346,682,281 of record NC_141694.1, on the reverse strand, counting down.
TTCTCACTCTGCGGCGCTGAGGGCGGGACTTCCGGTCCTTCTCCCCGGTCGGGCCGCGTTGCAATTGGCCGGCCGGCCCGACACTTCTGGGTCGCCGCGGGCAGCGCGGCGGCTCGTTTCAGGCAGGCAGGTGGGGGATCACTATCCGAGGGGTGGGCTCCCTCTTGATAAATTAAATAACAAAACGGGGTTGGCACACGCAACCACGGAGGGGCAATGAGCGGCGCTAAACGGGTCCGATGCCGGGAGGGCACCGGCGAAAGCACATGGAGCGCTCCTAGGCGCTAGGGAGAAAGCAAAGCGCTCCCAGCGCTAGCTGGCAAGAATACCGCGCTCTTAAGAGCTAGGGCAAAGGATAAAGCGCTCTTAGCGCTAAAGGCAAAGGCAAAGCTCCAGCACGGTCTGGAGGCAGGCAGGGGGCAAGGCTGGGGCAGAGCCAGCTCACTGGGTCTCCAGGCAGGGAGACAATCCAAGTGGTGGTCCTCCTGGCCCCAGCAACAGCAGCAGCCCCCTCAGCTAGGATCCAAAAGCAGAACAAATTGTATGGGGACACAGCCCTTTCTTATACCACTAAATCCTTTGTCTGTAGGTGCAGGGTGGGGGAGAACCCAGTCGCAGCTGGTTTTGGAGCACCCTTGATGGCTCAACCACCCCTTTCATTCACTAGCAGGGCGAGGGTCATCAGTCGCACCGCAGGGGGCAGAGCCAGCATTGTGTGGGGAAAGCCCAGCCCCATCAGGAACCAGGTGCAGCCCTCCCTCACATCACTCATGCTGATCTCTCCACTCACTCCTGGGCAGACCCATCCAGACTTCCTGGAGCCAGGCTTGCCAGCCAGCTCCAGCCAATCACACGCCAGGCATATTTTACACTAATATGGCATTTCCACACAAGACATAATCATGCCACATACATCATTGCGAAGCATTCACTCTCACGCGTTCACACATACCAAATTCAAGTCTGCACTCCCCACGCATCAGGAACTACCAGGGACACAGACATTCCCCATGCATTCCTATGGGAGAGCAGGCCAGCCTCACTACACGCATGCACTTTACTCTGGGACACAGGGAAAAAGTGCGCAGAGGCCAAAAATCATCAACACAGATCACATATTAAAAGCAAAAAGATTAGAGGTGAACCTGCCATAAGGGCCAAGTCCAACAATTTGATTCTCATCTTCTCTAATGGTGTGGGTTTTGACTTGTGTTGTATTTTCACTTTATTACTGTTTGAAGTGGTGCATAAGTACTTTACACATTGCCTCTAAGTTTAGCCTGACTTTCTTGTGCCAATCTATAAGAGAGTTAAGCGCAGGTTAATTTGGGTTTTGCTTGTGTTTCACCCAAACAGAGATTGTGTTTGCTGCATGGGTAGGGCTTCACCGCCCCTTCAGCCAATAACCCAATTTCATACATTATGTATTTTGATTGGCATTAGAATCTGGAGAAACAGTCTGTTAGGACTGGTTTCTGCTGTTATGTGAATGTCCCCTTCATTGCATATGGGAGTTTACCAGTGTTCTGAGTGCCTGTCTGTGTGTGTGTCTGGTATACAGGTTTTTATTTTGACTCTTGTGACCCACTAATCAAATGTGTGTGGAAATATGTAGGAAGCCAGCTCTGTATATACTACATCAAAAAGAGGTATAGTGTGCATAACGTCCAGGGAATCCCCAAAGGTTTTGCAGAGGTTAAACTAGATAATACTTCACTCTCAATTTAGTGGTAGCTGGGCTGGGCTGTTAGGCTTATTAGAGGGTAGTGTGAATGCACTTGTTGTTCACACTCATACAAGACAGGAGCACACTTCAATAACTAACTCCAGACCAATGTTTTACAAAACTATTACTTTAGTTACTTTTATTTTAGGAACAAAGTTGAACTTAGTTACAGGTAGGCGGTACTTTCAAAAGGGCAGTAGAAATGTTTTATGGTATTGGAAATACTTTGGTTATTGTCAGTCCGAAACAGTAACAGATAATACTGACACAAGATAGACAATTGTAGGTAATTGAGAAAATGTAATGCAATCCTAAGGAAGGAAAACAGCGTTATGCATCAGCGAGTGGGTACCGACTTACTTTTCTAGTATGGGGGGTTTAGGACAGCCCTTGGCTAGGGTCAGTTTAAGGTGGGCACTGCACCACCAGTGACACTGGGGCAGCTGGGTACAGAGACTTCTGAGCCCAAGGCTAGTCACTGGAGACTGGGGGCACCCTAAGAGGTGCAGAGTTGAGTATCTATGCTGCAGGGGTCAATATCCATAATGCTGTTCTGCTCTTGTGGTGGGTGATGGCAAAGGGGATGAATTGGAATCAGTAGAGTGCCAATGCTGGGACCATTGCGGTCATTGTCAGTGAGTCACTGTTGGTCGAAGAGAGGCACCAACAGCCCAGCAGTCATGGGGATGGAGATGTGCAGGGGATTGAGAAGTTCTGCCAAGATTGGGCAGGCCAGGCAGGAAGAGGCCGATAGGGCCACATGGAGGAGGGTAGAGGCTCTCAAGAATGAGGCTATGATCAGCTTAAGTCATTGAGCCGAGGGGATCCTTCTAGGTCGTGGGGGCCGCCCAGCTGTGGTGCTTTCTTCTGGCAGGGCAGAGTCCCATCGACACAAGTGTTAGACCTCTACTGCTGCAGTCTTGGGTTCTTTTGACAATAGTGAGTCGCATCAAGACAAGAGTCAGTCCTCAGCTACTGTGGATCTTGTAACGGCAGATGCCGGGTACTAGAGCCTCTAGCCCAAAGGGAGATTCTTGGAGATTGGTTGAAGAGTGGAAGGTCTCCTGGGTTTCTTGGAGCCCTGGCAGGGTTGAACTTCACTGTATTGGCCTGAAGCATTGCCTCTTGTTCAGATGGGATTCAGAAACAATCCTGACAGAAATATTGGGTTGAGTCCCCATGAAGTACTCATGGGAAGAACAATGAGATTAGCTTTAATAACAGGACACAGATTGTTAAGCATAACTGATGATCTGGTATTGGATTATTGTAAAAGATTGGCTGACTTGGTTGTATGGCATAACAACGCAGGCTTTTACCCCGCATGCCATTACAACGCGGGGATTACAACGAAAGTCGTTACAACGACTTTCGCTGGAGGGCGCTGGATAGTCAATAGTTTAATTTTCTATTCCAACTACAGCCCACGTTGACAGTAGGGAAGGTGTTGGATAGAAAATGAAACTATTCCCTATCCAACAGCGCCCTCCAGCAAAAGTCGGATTGGGTACCAGCATTTTACTTACCTGATACAGAAATAAGAGCAAGGAGCAGAACAAAAACAGAGAAGCTAGACATTATTGAGGATCTAGTAAGTATATAAGATCAAGTTCAGGGAACGGAACACAAGATTGTTGAAGATTCTGAGCAGGAACAGATAAGGATAGAAAAATACACGCAGACTGATTTGAGACACAAATCTGAAAAAGAAAAACGCGAACACAATCAAATAAGAATAGGGAAACAAGAACCGGGATAAGAACAGATTAGCAGGGAATCAGCACAGGGTAAGTTAGATAATGTTGAACATTTTCAGGAGAAGAGTAGTACTCGAAAAAGTCCTGAATTGGGTCAACTAGATAGGGATTCAGAAGACAAAGAAAATCAAGTTGTGTCACAACAAAATACAAATAAAAGAATACTTGAAAGTGAAAATTCACTGCAATCCAAAAGGGTCAGAAAAGGTGATAATTGACCCAGATATGTCAAAAGACTGAGGTATCACCTAAAGACCATTGATGAAGAACCTGACCAAGTGAATGAAGTCGCTAGTCAATCGGGACAGAATAATGAGAAACTAAAGCGAAGGAGTTAGAGATTAAGTATATATAATAATAAGTTCAAAGAACCTGAATGGACTTACATTATTCTCGAAGATCTTGAAAACTTAGATTTAAATGAATAAAGTGATGAAGAAATAATGGCAGATCAAATTAACGAAGGAAAGATGAGACCTCCTTGAAAAGGAATTAATAAAGTTAGAATTTTCTGAAAGAAAGAGGAGAAATTTTCTTAAAATAAGGCTAAATATAGAGTTACTGAAAGACCAAAACGAAACTGTTTCCAGAAGTGTCGTAGACTATGTATATGTAGTATTCTATTAGTGATTATAGTATGGTTAGGATTAATTTTAATTTATTTATTTATTTTGTTTTGGAACTCCTACGCAGGTCCACAAAAACACGCCAACAATTTAAAAAGACAAACATTACATGCAATACAAAAATTCCTTCCTTATACGTTACTTTAAAATTGTATCAGACAATGTGCAAATAATGCTATGAATACGTAAAACAATTAGATAGCAAACCAATTGGTATTAAATCGTAACCAGAGTACTACTGTTGGACAATGTTCTAATAAATAGGCAAACATGTTCAAAATAATTGGTATATCTTAAAACAAACCATTTCATTTAGAGGGAAAAAGACCAAAGAACGTGCGTCCTGAGCGGAGTGAATATTAAATCTGATAAATATTGGTTTTAAAAACACTCGCCTGGCACTTTGCAGCTTTGAACATACAGATAGGACATGATTTAGATCTTGGATTTGCAACTGGCACAATTCACAAATTCTCTTCTTTCTAGGTGTTTTATCCCAGATGCCAGTAACGTCTCTTAAGGGCAGCAGATTGAGACTCAGTAGGAGTATCAGCTTTCTAATCCTGTGAGGGATATTCCAAGGTAAATAAGGCTGTGGTTTATTCCCCAAAGTGCTCCCACTGACTGCCACGTTACTGGGCCTGGATTTACTTATAGCAGCGTCTCTCGCAAACTGATAGGGGATCTAAATTTCTTTAAGAACTGTTTCAAACCAGATTAAGGTACTAGAGAAGTGGGAGTTAAAAAGACCGAAAGTATCATTTGCACATAAAAAAGACCTAAAAAAAGTTGATTGTTCTTTTAGAGTGCAAAAGATTTTTGTTCGGATTAACAATAGTGATACCATATTTGATGAGTATAAAAAACAAAAATGCTACAGTTACAGATGAAAACTAGTTAACAGAAAGAGAAATAGAGAAGAATTAGAAGCATCAGATGAGTTAGAGATACATCACACAGTAACAGATAATCACACAGATCTAAATGCTTTCACAAAATTATTATTTGAATATGTAGACACTGTGGAGATTAGTGATTGTTATGTATGTATGAAATTACCATCTTCAGTAGCAGAAGGAGTCACATATCACCGTTTACCGTTAACCTATGGCATATCATGTAGTGTGCTAAGAAGTCTGTTCTATAAAACAGGAAAACTGCAGTATTATTATTCAAATTTAGATGTGATATTTTCAGAAGTTCCTGCTAGAAAGAATATAAATTCAGTACTCACTAGTTTAGCTGCACAGTTTATGGGAGAATTTTTCTTAGCACAAAACGCAATAGATATATCAGAAGCTCATAAGCTTAATTAAACATGTTCACTAAAAGAAGAAAATATATTTTTGAATTTAGAAGAAGAAAGGAGACAAGATTTCCATAGAATGCCAAGGAAAAGAAACCCAAAATGCCATCATGTGCGGATAACGGAACATTTTAAACACCTGGCAAGGCTCAGGCTGCAATGGCATTATATTTTGAAAAGAAATGGAAGATTTTTCTCCACAAGTTGAAAACTGACTATAACAATGTATTTATTGGTTACAGTGAATGTGAACATAATTTCTTGATTATTGGGGAATGGGGACTAAAAGGAGGAACAGATACGGTATTTCCTGGAATCTATTATATATTATATATGTGGGAACAAAGCTTATTTTAAGCTACCTGAAAGGTGGTATGGGAGTTGCTTTTTTGGAATAGTATTTCCTAAAGTTTACCATGTAAAAAGAATCACTGGAAGCAATGAAAGCAATAATGGACTAATACGTAGTAAAAGAGCTAGTTTTGCAGAAATTGTAGGAGATATATTCAGTGCATTGATACCTTCAGTGGGAGTAATTCTAAATTCACAAAGAATATGTCAATTGTCCACAGTAGTTGATTGCTTATCAACTGACACTGCTGGAGGATTTTTAATGATCAATACTGAAATGTTTGCGATCAGATCTAAGGTTTTGTAGAATCGACTTGCCCTTGATATATCATAAGCAATAGAGGGTAGAGTCTGTAAAATGATGAAAGCGCAACATTGTTGCACTTACATACCTGATAAAAGTATAGAAATAGGGAAATACATTAAGAATATTACTAATTTGGAAGAGGAATTAAAAGCACTGGAAGTTGACAGTGTATGGAAAAGGCTAATAAACTGTTTAACTTCAATAAGGTCTTGGTTTTCTAGTTTTGATAAAGGAGTTGTGGCTCAAGTAATACTACCTATACTTGGAATAACATTGATATGTCTTATATTATTGATTTGGTGCAAATGCATTCAAAGGGGAAGAAACTATGAGATAAATAAATAGAGAAAGAAAAGAAACAATGAAGAAATTAGGCTTGAAGAATTAAAAGGTGAATTGTATAAGAAAATTAAGAATATGGAAGGAAAAGACGAGATTGAAATGGACAAACTAGAAAAGGGAATAAAAATATGCTAAAGTTGGCATTTGATTTGGGTATGGGTATGGGTATGGGTATGGGTAAATGCTATCATAGAGGAGATTGATGGAGCTGGATAAACCCTCGTACAAATCAACAGAAGAGTGACTAAAAAAGTCCAAAAGAGGAGGGAACAGAGACAGGTAGTAAAATCAAGAATTGCAGAGATTACTACAAAGTAGGCCGAAGTCACAGACCCAAAAGGACAGTACTGTAGTTGGTTATACATGCACAGTGTAGAAAAAAGGGAACCCTCAGGCACCAACTGAAAGTCGGTTGCCAGTTGTCTTCATTGGGTTCCTATTTGGAAAGATTATCTCCAACAGTGATAAGGTAGTGAGTTAAAAGGAGCACGGGCTACTCCCCAAACCCTTTTAATGAAGGGGTAGCTCTGACTCCATTAAAAACAATGGTGAAAGACGGACATCAAAAAGGTTAAATGAATTTGAACCAAAATGTCCCATACAAAAAAAGGTCGACATGTTTCTGCTATATAGAGCAATAATTCAGCTCAGCATTCATCAGGACCAAGACAGACCTCACCTCATAGGTGGTGCACGCTAAGGCGTCACTGACAGATAAGGCGGGACAAACAGTTACAAACTTGTATGTAATCGATGCACAGGGATTTCTTCATGTATTCCCTGGGTTTTATGAACGATGCAGAATCTACAACACATAAAACAAAAAGAAAAAAACGTGAAATCTTTTCTTAATTTAGGTACACATTAACTACACTGATGATTACTATATGGGTGCCCATAATGTAAACCCACTCTTGCCCAGTGCAAAACATCCACTTTAAGTAAATTGCGCTCCAGAAACACTTGTGTAGTGGTTGAATTCACTTAACCAGCGTGACATTTATATGCATTAAAAATGTCCTCGAAGTACTCCATATCAACTTCGCAGCATTATTAGCCATATTATGCTATGCCGATATTAACCTCCTTTGGCGTAAACTATCTAATCTGATTTGTAAGCCAAGGGGAATATCAAATACCATGGTTGAATAAGTGCTCGTTAGGATTTGGTAAATAAATAAGTACGTAAAATATACCTTCGAAAGCATTAAAAAAAGGGGGAAGAAAAGGAACCTTTAAAGAGACACACTCACTTGTGCGAGAAATGGGAAAAGCCTCATAGGCTCGTGGCAGGGGGAATTCTTCATGCCAGGAGCATCTGAATGACAATGAAAGACCAGATCAGGCAAACGTATAAATCGTCTGCTTCGGGTCATTTTCAGAGTAAAAATAGATATCACAGTGGCAGCCATCCAAGGACGGAGCAAGCAGCATACGCTGCGAAGATAAATTATTTCCGCATTGTTTTCTAACTTACTTGTGTCCCGGCGACGCAACCTCATATGAACCTGACGGGTGCACATCCACGGCCTGGATATCGGGAGGCCGCAGGAAAGATGTTGCTTAAATAAAAACGTGACCGACGTTGGTCGCGGTCACGTGACTGCCGTTCCGTCTTGCAATCTTAAAGGAGCACGGCTATTTTACGCTTGTGTAACCAAATGGTGCCTCTTTCTTTTGAAAGAAAAACTTTATCAATTCAACACAGTGTTTATTGCCAAAAAGATAGTATAACCAAGAGGCAAAATTATCTGACATGATTTGCTGATGCGCATAAAGTGTGCTTATTAAATATATTACGAGAAACTTAGTGGCATGATATATTTTCACCAATAGCCCGTGTTTTACCGATTATTTTGAAAAACAAAGTTAGCATTCAAAACCGCTAAACGCCAAGTTTTGTAGGCTACAGTATAAGAAGCTGTCTTTCACTAGAAATTTGGGCGAAAGGCAAAGCTATTCTTAATCCCGTCTCGTCTGATCAATACAGACAAATCATAGGAGGGGGAACAGAAACCCCCCCAGGAACACTTTAAAGACCAGGGTCGATGTATGTAGGAAAATGGTGAAGAATTACGGTCGCATTACTGAGCCCCAGGGGATAGCATCATTCAGTCCCTGTGTGAGTGTTGAAGACGGTAAATCCATCTTTGTTCGTTCTCATAGATACTATTCTCACTGCTCTGGCTGAGTTGCTCTATCACTGTCCACCTGATGTCATTAGGACAGTGGCCAAATTTCAGAAAGTGGGCGGTTAATTTCGTAGTGTTTTTACGACATCTCACGTTACTGCGATGTTCCCCAATGCGCGTTTTTATTTTCCTCGTCGTCATCCCTACATATCTGAGATTGCAGGGACAACTGACGAGGTAAATGACGTTGCTTGAGTTGCAGTTCGTGTGTCCTCTAAGGTGCCAGAGTTTGCCCTCCTCTAGGTTTAGTGTCTTAGTAGCAGTGGTGAGGTGGCAGACGCTACACCCTCCGCAAGGGTAGTGGCCTTGGACAGGAGGAAGACCCTATGTTGTAAGTACATTGTTCTCCTGAGTTAAAGGGGTCAATCTAGGCCGAGTGTGAACAAGACCATCTTGTAAACTCCTCTCCCGTTTATACGAGAATAGCAGCTTTTGCCAATTTTGCCCATTACTAGTTAGAATACGCCAGTTTTTGTTTATGCAACGACTCACAGCATTAGATATATTGCTGTAAGTAGTGACACATGTCAAAGGCGTATTCGTTTCATCGTCCTTCTGGTGGTCCTCTAAAAGGGCTTCTCTGTTTTGATTTCTCGCCCTTTTGCGACTTTTCTTTAGGATGCTTTTCGGGTAACCTCTGGTGAAAAGTTTGTTTGTGAGATCCTCAGCCTGTGTATTAAAGTCAGTCAAATTACTGCAGTTTCTACGGATGCGTAGATATTGGCCGAAGGGTAAATTCTCCCGCAAAGGACGCGGGTGAAAGCTTGAAAAGTGAAGAAGGTTATTCTTGTTGGTAGGCTTGTAATAGGTTTTGGTGGTTAAGTGATTATCCTCCCTAGGTATTACAACATCTAGAAAGACGATTGAGTTTGGATGGTACTGATGGGTGAATTTAAGGTGAGGATCACAGGTATTAACCGAGTCGAAAAATGCCAATAGGCTTTCTTCTGAGCCCTCCCAAATTACAAGCACATCATCAATGTACCTCTGCCACAGGATAACATTGAGAGTGTAAGGATCGGCATCGGACAAGATATGTGTTTGTAATACTAATTTACACAAAATTTGTGCACAATGTAGAAGAAGGGAAAACTTGCCTATGTGTCTACTAACAAGTAACCTGAATGAAAATAAAATGGCCGCTAAAATGCAGGAAATTATTTGCACATGCACCAACTGCATGATGTCATAACGTTTGGAGGGAAAGCTTTGCTTCTGTGCACTAACACTGAAAATGGCCGCTTCAGAACTCACATGCTAAGCATCTTCTCTGCTTGAAACTAAACTGTATTTTATACTAAGGGCTAATGCATTATGAACTATTTGTATCAAATAGAATTTAGAGTAGAGATAAATGGTGTACAGTGAAACTATTTTATATTAATCTAACATCTTGTCTTTTTGGCTTCTCTATTAGTTCGTAATTGGGCCTAAAATGAGAGACAAGGCTAATAAACACGTGGGTTGTGCGCACAGGCGCATTAGAAACAACCCTGTAGTCGTGATCTCAAGTCTTGGAACTCAATCAAGGACAGCCTTTTCTCATGTTCTGAAAATTGACGGAAAATCCTGAAGACTCAATGAACAAATGTATAAATGTTATACAATGTTATAAAGTTAATATGAAAATGGGTGTTAAATAAAGCTTGGGAGAAACAAATTAATTGGCGGGAAAATAAGACTACGCCCTTCAGAAAAAGTAATAAACTTAGTATGGTGTGACGATCATCCCCTTGGCTTGTCCAATCAGAATTCACAATCACACAAGTTTGAAACATTTGGGTTGTGGAACATGCCATCAAAAGGTATAATTGGGGTAGTTAGTTAGATGAGGTAGCCTGATTGCTGTCAGAACGCTGAGAGATAGAGATGCTGTCTGAATGCTGATCAAAATACCTGAAGAAGACGTAGAATTGTTTTTCATAAATAAAATTAGGAAGGAGTTTTAGAGAAAAATTGAGGAGACGAGGGATCTAGGAAGGAGTTTTGCTGAAAAATCGAGGAGGGAAACTAGCTTCAGAGAGGGGTTTGAAGCTGGCTTTAAATCCAGAAGAGGTGATCTGTCCTGTCCTAATCCTGTCCTTAACCTGTCGCCTGTTATTTTCCGAGGGGCCCGTACTCTTGGCCAGAGGGGTCTGATCTTGCACCATCCTAGGTAAATAGAATCTGTGTATTTTGTCAATGTGCCTTTTCTCTCTGTCCTCTTTTTCCTGAGGTACTTGTCATTAAAATGTATAGTCTAATTTAGGTAACCAAATCTAACCACTTCAGAATGATGGAGTTAACACTGTAATTTGTATTTGATTCACTAAAATATTCCAGATAAAACTTTAAAATCGAAACTGAGTCTGTGGTCATTTAATGAATAAACCAGGTGAATATTTCTGTGATAAATTCCCTATATTTAATCAACTAAAATAGATCCCTGTGTAAGAAAGGGCTTAGTAAATAAATAGGCTCAATTCATTAGACAAATAGAGCATATAGAAAAACCTTAAAAATTGATCTCCAGCGAGGTTTCATTCACCGGATATTGTAAGTGCGTGTGATTTATGGGCGCGAATGTGTGTATTTTAGTGATACTCGTCCGCAGGTTGGTGTCCATCTGGATCAGCGTGCTGCTTGTAAGAAAGCACATAGTGGGTGGAATAGGGGCGAATCATTGAAGAACATAGTGCTCATGGCCTAGATAAAGCCGACCATGTAACAACACAAGTAAAAACTCCAGTCCTCACAGGAGGTTACAAATGCAGATAAGGCGGTCCCAAGGGAAGACTACTACGCCTCTTTATAAATGAAAAGCAAGGATTTAGAAAGGACAGTAACAGGAGCCAATTGAAAAGATGGGCAGGAAATGGGCGGAGCTTCAAGTCCCTACCTGAATACAGCATGCCTCGCAGAGCATGAGCTGCTCAGGCTTGACCTAAAAACAGGAACCAACCGGCCCAGAGTTGAAAAAATGTTCAGTGATTCATATCCTGAAAACGGTTTCCTGTATGTAAACAATTAAAAGCAGGGCCTAACCCAGAGACTGACATTTGCACCATAAGGTGGTTGGTTTTACCAGAGGTGGCTAGAATTGAAAAGTAACCTTCCTGGTAAGGGTACTTGTGGCTTTGGGTGTTTGACCACTTTTGTGTGTGTCATTTTATGGTTACATGTTTAAGCTGTGCCCAAGGCCTCTCTTTGCAAGAATAAAGCTGTGATTTGATCACTGACTGCAGAAGTCTGGGTTGGACGGACGCACTGCTTCTGGAAGGGCCTGGCTGGGCAGAGGCCCTTCAGTACGAAGATGTGATGGATGGAATCTTTGATGTAATCATAACCACTGGCCTCGCCATGGGTAACATTCCTTTCCATTGTTTCTTTGCTCAGTGAGACACTGTAGTGAGGGGCCGACTGTACACATAACAGTATTGGTCTCATACCAGAAGAAGCAGTGCTGGAAGCACTTCCAGGCAACTTGCCCTCTGGGCAGGAAGAGAAACAACTCCACACCGGTGAGTAAATGCTACGAACTTAAAGGCAGAGCCTGCGTAGAGACCTAAGTCTGGGCGTACCCGTGTCATGTGACCATTGAAAAGAACGAAACACTTGAGGGGTTTACTTCTGGTCTCAATCAGACCTCTGACATTCCTCTGGATAGCATTACATCCCATTGTGTTCTTTCCTCTTCATGCAATTGCAAAGTCGAAGTCTCCTAAAGTGTGATAGATGCAAGGCTGGCATCTACCTTCTTCCCAGCAATGTAGCTGAGGAGCTCATAGTCTGTGTCAGGAATGTCTTTCTCAGCTTCCATCTTCCCTAAGAGTGCACCATGCGCCTCCAGTTCTGGGGGCATTTAGAAGCTGCAAGATGAACTCTGCCACCCTGATTGGTACATCTCTGCACATTCCTTAGTTTAAAGCACCCCTGGCACTGTAAGGATAGAGCACCAAATGCCCAGTCAGGGACCCATCCCATGCCATGACTTCAACCATGGCAAGTAATGACAGAACAGGGAACGCCCAGTCAGGGACCTATGTTATGACAGAGCAGTGAATGCCCCATAGCATTGTTATTTCATGGTATGACAGAGTTTAAAGCTTGCCTGGTCCAATGATGGCAGAGTAGAGTACTTTACATGGCACATGAACTGTACAAATAATGACTTAACCTGTGAACTGCAGGTATCTGGGTGGCTCAGCGCCCACTCAGTTATATTACTTATTTCTCGGTTTCTGGGCAAAATACTATTTCCCTGAACCTCCACCCACTCCCAAATGTTTTCAGGGTTGTTCTATTTTAAGTGAGGGGCCCTCGCACTAGGATGAATTCCAATATGCACCTGCGAGTCAGACACACCACCCACTCTCTCCAGTCTGACGTAAGACAAACCCTGACCTCCTACTCCCAAAAGGCTTAGAAAAATCAGCTTTCTGGTTAACAGAGGGTCACAGCAGTCCAGGCATGGATCTCAACTCTATAAATATCTCCTTTTAATTAACATTTAATTAATAGCATGAAAGAATGACCACTCAGGGACTTATTTACAAGCCCTATTGTGCCGCCGGTGCGTCACTTTTAATATGAGAACGCAACGTACTTGTGGCGCAACAGACTTGTAAATAAGCCCCTGGTTATTTTGGCTCATCTTGGACATTCAGAAGAGATGCCAATGTTGTATACGGCAGAGCAGGTATGAGTACAAACCCACGCCTGAGGCGCGGCAATGCCGTACCAATGAGAAAACCAGACTGCATAATTACAAAAGGTCTCCATGAGCAACTTACTCATGATTGTATTACGGAGAACCACCTCTTATTGCAAACTAAGGGGAAGCAAACGCTTACAACAACAGTACGGGTAAAGGAACTACTTCATTATACAATCAATTTACACAGACCATTCAAAGGAATCAAGGGGTATATTATCAAGGAAGGCGTTAAAATTATCGCAGATTTCGCAGCAGAAAACTGCTGCTAAAGCGGCGATAATGGGCTTGATAATATGCCCTGGAGGATTCCAATAGAAGCCCATGTTCACACCAGAACATGGACTTCTATTGGAATTATCAAGGGCATATTAGCAAGCCCATTATTGCCGTTTTAGCTGCAGTTTACTGCCACTAAACTGGCGATAATGTTTAACGCCGTTCTTGATAATATGCCCCCTAAACCGGTTCATAACCATACAATTGCTATGCGCACAACAAGGACGACAGATTCCCTTCCTTCTCCTGGGGTTCTAGCCAGATCTACACCAGGCCTCACCAAGGGACACAACTAGTGCACTTCTATCACCCCTAAATATCAAATTCTATTTTCTGAAGCATATAACGGCATTCATATAATTTTAAACAACAAAATACCCACATGCAAGCTACAAATCCTAAATTTTATGGAAGAATTTTAAGATGTTCCCATCCCACTACCAGAGAACAGCAGGACATATCTGTAGCAGAATAGGCATGTACAAACAGAGCAAACTGGGAGCTGAAGCTGTAAACACAATGCCTTATACTGAAATAAGACTGCTATTTTGAAAACGAACGAGGCACAACCATGGAACACAGTTAATACAATTTTACAAAGACAAAACAAATTGCTCGATAAATCACATCCCAGCCCAGGTCCCCCAGTATCAGCTAGGCCTTCTTAGGATAAAACATTACAAGAGGCAGGGGGGATCTTTCCCTATCTTAACAGAGTATTACTCCATCTGTCCCTTTAATTTTACTAGAATCGTGGTGTTCACCCGAGCAAGAAGGAAAGGCACCAGCTAGGGCCAGCCTTTGGCATGGGACAACAGGGGGAACCTAGGCTTGGGCATCAAATCAAATTGCCACTGTTAGAAAAACAGGTAGCTAAAAAATTGGCCACATTGTAAAGACAGCTGTATGAGTATTTTGCAAGGTATGGGAGACTGCATGCATTTGTTTGCTGCAGGCAATGTTTGTGGTAATTTCAAGTAAATAAACCTTAAAAACATGTCCATAAAGCAGGCCCACAAACTTCTAAAAACTGCCCTATACACTGATCTGTCAGATCAGCTCATCGGACACTGCAAGATTGCGCTATAGGCCAGTCAGGCCCTGGTGGGAACTCCTCCAACAACAAGGGAGTCTACAAGCAATGGCACCATGTTATAGAAACGATTTGCAAGACTTTTATTTACACTTTGTTCGTAGCAAGCCAGTTTTCTCTGTATAGTGCTGTAATCAGTGGACGTTCATAAAAACCATGGACTAGATACTTGCAGGAGAAATCCAAAAGTTAAAACACACTTTAACAACTTTAAAAACGCATAGTAACATACTCATCAACAAAATTAGATGACTATACTTCCTCAAAGGGAGCTTCACTACACCCTCATTCCCCTTATTTTGCTCTGTGACCCTCTTCAGCCCCGTTCTCAGAGGTATCGACTTCCCTATCTTCCTTTACCTAATGCCTACCGACCCCCTTGGGACATGCCCAACAGTAGGTGAAATGCATCACCCTGTACTCTCCTGTCGCCTCACAACAACCGGCCACAGCCTTCCTGTGGCACCATATATCACTTGGGCCTGACCCCTTGTTGTAAATGAAACGATGATCCAACTCCAGGATAGCTTAGATGGTATTTATTAAGATGGTAAGATCAAGAGTAAAAGTACAAAGATCTCCACTAGGAGCAGCCTTCCTGCTGCTCAGCCCATACACCAACTACCACCCTCACTCATCCAATATACCGCGGCATCATCACGCACCAACATTCCACACCACCCTCACACTGGTTGAGCAGGAAGAATAACACAGCTCCCTTCTTTACAGTGAACAAGAACACAAAGCAATGATCCAAGGAAAAGTACACATTGGTAAAAGGTGCATGCATAGAAATAGCAAGAAGATCCATTCCAAAGATGACTATGGTCATACAAGTTAAGATCAAAAACAGAGAAAGCACAGTACAATGGGCATGCAAGGTAACATCCAAAATGCAAAGCAAGCACAGAAGAATGTAACAATTTATTTGAATGTTAACAAAAGATATGAAATTGTGGAAGACAATGCCCACCCATGTACTCACAATAATGAAAACAACAAACTGGGCAAGAGAAAAACAATCTTTCTGCCTTCTTAAAGACTACACTTACCCACATCCTCTCCCTTTCCACACAAAATAAACAAACCTGCATTCTACTATACCAGGCATAACCAATCAAACCCTTTATGCCACAAAACATACCAGCTGGCCAGGATTAAATGAAGGTAAAAACACAGGGAGCCAAACCCCAACGGTGCAGTAGAGATCTCACCACAGCAAAACAAATACACTAAGGTGACACCATCCCTAAAGCCATCCAAAGAGGCAGGAAAGTGTGAATAAGCATGCAAACAATTCACAACCACAAAGCCAATACTAGGGGTGATACCAACTTCACCCTCCAATCACTCAAATGTGGTAGACGCAAGTGACTACTACCTAGTCAACTCAAACACCACGCCAACCAGGGTGCTTACCTAAATCAACCCACACCCACAACATTTTTTTTGTGCTGGGTCAAAGAGGCTTAGCACCTTAAAGCCTTCTCACGCACACCAACCATGAGGAATTCACACATATCCACCCACCAACCACACAAAGGCGGTAGACATGAGTGAGTAACACCCAGTCGACTCAAACACTACAACAACAGGATGATTTACCCAAATCAACCCATACCCACAAAAATAGTGGGAGAACAGAGAGGCCTAACACCTTAAAGCCTTCTCACACACTACCAACAGTGAGGGATTACTCATATATTCACCCACAACCACAACATGGTGGTGACCCTGCTTGACATAACACCCAAACACTTATTCCACACTGAGCCTCTCCAACACCATACTGGCTGAACACAGTAAAGACACCCACTCACAATAATCACACTGTCAGACCCCCCCCCACCCCCCCACAGTGAAGGGATTGTTTCAGGACACCACTTCACAAGATCCAGAGGGAACCTCTCTACCACCTGAAAACACACAGAAGCATAACCTACAGCACAACATTTTACAAGTACACAACTATTACTGGACTGGGCACCCAGAGGCCCTCTGAACTAGAAACCCAGAAACTAGTCCCATAGACTGTCACCGCCACAGGCACTCCTCCACTCAAACCAGCAATGAAAATCAACGCAGCACAAAGCTACGAAGAAAGCTGTTCTTTCATCAAACCAGAGCAGCTTCAAAGACAGCAACCCTGTGTCCTTTCCCTTAAAAATGCTCATCACTGTGAACGTGCAGCGAGATGCTGGTACCTAACACAGAACCCTAAAGGAAAAAGAAAATGGCAGTCTCAAAAAAGAATGAAAGTCCACAAACAAAGCACCATAAAGCTTTACCTGATTTGCCAATCTCGTACAGGTAGAGCAGAAATCGATGTAGACAACTTGCAGTCCTGCCAAGCATCACACAAAAGGTGTGACACTCACACATTTCAGTGCAGCCATCCGCATCACCGAAATGAAATACATTGTCACGCATAATCCATAGTCTCTGCTGTCACACAAAGCACACCACAAACAGTACATAGCTGCCAAGGTTTCAGATTGCTATGAGTGACATTTTCATAATTTCAGTGTAATTATGAGTGACATTTCAACGACTATGAGTGACACTGTCTGACTAGCAAAATCAAGCAGTAAAAGATGAGGGAATCATATAAATGTCAAAAATTACATTTATTTGGGCATAGCTGCTAATGTCTCAGATTGCTTATGTGTAACATTTTCATAGATTCGGTGGATTTACAAAATACATTTAACAACTAAATGCATGACAGTTAGAGCTACACTTCTTGTGGCCAAATCATGCAATGAAGTCCATACAAACAGACACATTTCAGAAATCACACACATTTCACCAATAAGAAAGTCAAACTCAGTACCAGGTGCTGTTGTAAATTGGTAAAAATGGGTTAGCGTTAGCAGAAGCCATCTTGCATTTAGAAGTTATCTTATCCGCTTTTTAGAAGCCATTTTAGTTTCTGGAGGCCATCTTGTCTACCATGTGCTGCCATGTGCTCACTATGTGCTTTGTCCTACCTTCCTTTTAGCTGCGCCTGAAGTCTGCCTAGTAACATGATATATTTAGCCTCCTCCACTTTCACGCATGCTCAGAAATGCCTGGTAGAGTCTGCATCTGTTACTGATTAGTTTTACATAGGAATGTGTTCACTACGTTCTGAAACTGTTAGCTCCTCCCACTTAGTTGAACAAAGAGGATTTGTATGTCCATTTTAGGTATTCTTTGCGTGCTCACAGGAGCCAGGACTGCCCCTTTCATTTATGCTTACTGTGTAAGTCTGAAATGTATATAAGGCGCCAGCCTTCTGAATTCCTCAGACTGCCTCATTCATTTCCCATGGCTTTTGGGCGACGCAGCCTCACCTCATATGAGTGTAATAAACTGTCCTTTGATATTTCAGAGTTCAGTGTCAGTCTCTTACTGCTTTATGGACTACGTATCAGTGGCACCCCTGAAAGGCAGGATTTTTGAATTACAACAGTGCTTTTAAGGCAATTATTTATTTTTTAAACAATCAGCACCCTCCAGCCCAACCTCAGCTTCAGGTGTGGCTGAACCACAAAAATCAAAGGGTTCTCTGTGACAAAAGCAGCAACCCACCGAGCTATCTACATATAATACAGTTCATTACAATACAATATGTTGTTAGACTTTCTTTGCAGTATGCATATAAACTCTCTGCTCTACTTAATAGTGAATGAAAACAGCCATGAGGCAAAACTCTGACAGCTCTCTAGCAAGAATATTAAATATCTGCCTTACCCTGACTAAGCAAGTCTCACAGTGCTGGGAAAATAAAGGCTGCTACTTGTTGTCAAGTAAGGATATTAAACCCTTTTACTAAACTAGCAGTTTTGGTGATTTATTAGTGCAGACTAAACTCTGAGATGGCCTGCATTTACAGCACAAACAGACAACTTCAGTGTACCCATTTACAATGTGATATGCTGTGCTGGAGGCCCCCCTCCCCATTCTCTTAATAAACATTTTGAATTTCATCAGTGAATTATTAAATTAGTATCTAACTTACCTTGTGTGGTCTATTGATAGTCAGAATGAGCCGCTGAGAGGAGCTGCCTGAGTGTCACAGCGGAGATCGTTAGCCTGTCGCTTCTTAAAAGAGTCAGACAGACAGCCGTGCTGCAGTCTACATCTGTGCCACCAGCTCTCAGTATGAGTTGGGCTCTGACTGGCTGGGCAGCGCACAGCATCAGTATGTGCCCAGGTCATGAGGAGGTGAACAGGTAATCGATTGTCGAACACCGGCTTCCTCTTTTAACTCTGGGCCATGCAGCAAAGCTCGCAGGGGAACAGCAATTAAATCCTCTGTGACTTGGGGACGCATGGCAGGCAGGAAATGAAACATCCTGTCACTCAGACTGGGACAACCGAAGGAGGACCTGACAAGGCCCGGGAACATCTACTAACAGTAGTTGTGGCGCTAGTGTGCTATATCTAAGGGACTCCCCCGCCCAGATCATTGTGTTGCAGGAGACACATCTTTTGAAGGCTGAGGCTAATGGCTTATTGAAAAAACACAAATGGATAGATAGTTTTTATAGTACGGACCATAATGCAAATATTAGAGGGATCATTTTTATTTTTTTTAAATCTGCGAAAGTCCAGATTTTTTATTCTAAGGAGGACCAAAGCGGGAGATGGCTAATGCTGAGAATCTCAGTGGATGGCTGGATCTGCACAATGGTCGGTTACTATGGCCCCAACTCGGATGATACAACATTCCTTGACATTATAAACAATCACTTGATTTCTTCGCAAGATCCTGTAGTGTGGGTGGGAGACTTCAATATAGTGCTCAGCCCCAAATTGGATAAAACACCAAGCTCCAGAGCCTGTGTACCCTCCAAATCGAGGCAGTCGCTCATTGCAGCAATGCTGCAACTTGGGTTGGCAGATCTGTGGCGGGAAAGGGCTGGCAATAAACTAGGGGTCTCCTTCCGTAACTTGAAATACAAGCATAAATCAAGGATTTATTATGCTTTGTTTACTTATAGCCTTAAGGACTTACTAACCACCATAGAATATCTCCCGTCCCATCTGTCGGACCATTCAGCTTTAATGTTCGTTCTCAAACTAGAGTCTCAGTCGAAACATCTCTCCAGGTCGTTTGACTGTACCTTACTGCTGGAAGCAGAGGAAGTGGACTTCCTGGTATCTGAAACTACATCTTTCTTGGAGATTAACTTAGACTCTGCAGCAGTAGCAATAGTCTGGGAAACTTTAAAAGCTTTTCTCAGAGGTTGTATTACAAACAGAGCCTCTTACAGGCGGAAAGCATATCGGGAAATGATAAATAAGCTCTAGTTGGAGATGTGGCAATTTGAGATAAAGCTGGGGGACTCTATTGGGTCTCTGGAGGAACAAAAACAAGTAGGAACAATGAAAAGACAATTGGAAAATATCCTCCAGGAAAGGGTGGCAAAAAGGTGGGAGGTTTGTAAGATCTTGCATTTCGAGTTCGGAGAAGCGGCTGTAAGGATCTTGGCTTGGAAAGTCAAGGCGGAACAAGCTAAGAATTACATTAGAGAGATAAGGGTGGAGGGAGAGCCCTTGGCAAGGACCTCTAAGCAGGAGATAGGGCAGGCATTCTTTGAATTCTTTGAGGAGATTTATAGGGAGGACACTCCGAATGACGTGTCCAAAAGAGATACATGTCTTGGTAACATCTCATTGCCTGCTCTTTCAATAGTACAGAGGAACTGTTTGGAGATGACCATATCGGAGTCCGAAGTCAGTAGGGCCATTGGGCAATTAAAGCAAGGGAAGGCGGCCGGCCTGATGGCCTGCCAGGAGTGTTATACCGAGTCCTGGGCGCACAGTAGTTCCTATATTGACGACCCTCTTCAATGGAATATTAAGGAAGGGGGAAACCCCCAAAATCTTGGGGGGATGCGACTATTGTTTTAATTCCCAAGTCAGGAAAGGATTTAACAGACTGCGGTTCTTATAGACCAATCTCGCTTTTAAATAGTCACTACAAGATCTTTGCGTCCATCATGTCTGAGAGATTATGGGCCATAATTGGAGAAATTGTACAACAAGATAAGAAGGGGTTTATCAAAGGGAGGCAGCTTTCTGACCTAACATATGACTTGGTAGGGTCAATTGACATCGCCTCGACCTTTTCTCTCCCTTTGGCCACTCTCACCTTAGACGCGACAAAGGCCTTTGACAGGGTCAATTGGCTTTATCCGGAGGCGGTAATGAAAAAGTTTGGCTTTGGCGAGGGTTTTTGTCGTGTCATCTCTCTGATGTATAGCGCTCCATCAGCGAGGCTTATGATAAATGGAGTCCTGACAGAACCTTTTAAAATCTCGAGGGGAACGAGGCAGGGATGCCCGCTTCTCCCCTTCTCTTCGATTTGTACATCGAGCCATTTGCTCAGACTTTGCGAGGCGATGAAAATATCCCACCATTTAAATTTGGAGAGTGGGAGAGGCGGGTCGCACTGTATGCGGACGACATTTTAGTTTTTACGTCAGACCCAATTAAAGCATTTTCGGTGGTAATCAAGCGGGCGGAGGAGTTTGGGCATATATCGGGGTACAAGATCAACGCCAGCAAAACTGAGATCATGGCGTGGAATATCCCCAACTTACATCTTGGGGTGAAAACATCTATGAGGTACCTCGGTACATGGGTGGTTCAAGAAATAGGGGACATTGCCCAAGTCAATTTGGAGCGGATACACAATGAGTGTAAGAAGCTAATGAAATCATGGACTCACCTCCCACTAACAATCTTGGGCAGGGTTAATCTAATCAAGATGTCTGTTCTGCCTAAATTTACTTTCATTTTTAATACCATTCCATTGGCCTTTGATGTTAAATTACTGGATAAAAGTCAGCGAGAAATCAACTCCTTTGTATGGAATTATAGGTCTACCCGGCTAGCGTGGAAAAAGTTGAGGAGGAGGAGGAGGGAGAAAGGGGGGCTTGCCTTGCCTGACCTGCAGTACTATGCATGGGCTTTTCAGCTGTCCCACACAAGAATGCTCTTAAAGACACCAGTGGGTACATCTTCTGGGACGATGCTCAAAGCCATGCTGATTGGAGCGGGCCTGTCAATGGACTAGTTCTTATTTGAATTTGGGGACCAGAAATTTTTTAAAAAGATCAAACTAAAAATATTAGCATCCCTGGGGACAGCCTGGTCTCAGATTAGGAAGAGAATAGGGCTGACCTATTATTCTAACTATGCACCGGTATGGAACTCCCCTGGGTTA
Source organism: Lissotriton vulgaris (assembly GCF_964263255.1). NCBI lineage: Eukaryota > Metazoa > Chordata > Amphibia > Caudata > Salamandridae > Lissotriton > Lissotriton vulgaris. The sequence continues at coordinate 1,346,660,390 of NC_141694.1, read as the reverse complement.
CTATTATGCTTACAAGATAGATTGTCTATTCCGGTGAGAGACGCCGGGGTGGTAAGATGGGGGGAGCTTGTGGCTGATGGGGGGTTGAGGGCCTGGGAGGGTTTACGGGAGTTGGTAGGTCCGGGCTTTTCTAGATTTATATATCTACAGGTTGGGCCAAGGTGTTGACGAGGAAGGGGTTCCTTTGGGAAAGATATCCAGCTTGGAACAGCAGCTGGTAGAGCGGTCGGGGGGGGGGGGGCAAGGAGGTAGCCCTATGGTATTGGAGCATGTTGGAGGAAGATGATGGGGACCTGGCTCTCCCTGATGAATTGTGGAAGGAAGAGATGAGGTTCCCTTGTGAGGAGATATGGTTAAAATCTTTTACCCTCCTTTATAAAATCGTGAAACCAGCCTGGCTCAGGCGAAATCATCTGTGCACGCTGCATCGGGCCTATCTTTCGCCCCTGAGATTGTCGAAATTCCTCCCAGGAAAGAAATGTAATAAATGTAACTACAGCAAAGCATCCGATGTCCATATGTTCATGGACTTTCCCCACATCGCCAGGTTCTGGGATGAAGTAATAAACTCTATCTTAAACATCTCGCTGTCTCTCACACTGCCTCTAATCATCTTTGGCTTTGAGGCAGGCATAACTGGCCAGGCTAGGTCTTTTTTGTTCTATGCGATTCTCCTGGCCAGGAGGCAAATTTGTAAAGTTTGGAAGGAGATTACGGCTCCTTTACACTCGGGTTGGTTAACATCGTTATACGAAGCATCTAAAGTGGATCTCGCCAGACCTGGCAATAAAAGAAATTTGGCCTTTTGGGACTTGTTGGTTCAGTGGAGATGATGGCCCGGAGTTTTTTTTTTTTCCCAGGGCCCAATGATTATGCCTAGTTTGACTCCATGGACCTAGGACAAGGGCCCCCTTCAAAATACTGTTGGTCCAGCAGGTTGAAAAACACTGAGATGGAGTTGGAGTCATAGCATGCTTGCATTCTATCCTCCTCCCTTCATACTTTTGGGATCCTTCTTCCGCCAGAAATATAAATTTGTGTCTTGAAACGGGAGAAGGCAAAGATCCAAAGTCTTCTGACAGCTGACACGCAAGGTGGTTGGCGATTCTGAAAGGAGGGCAAGGCAAATGAGAACAAAAAAAAAAAGCACCTGCTACTGAGTTCGACTTTCTTATTGGTGAAATGTGTGTGATTTCTGAAATGTGTCTGTTTGCATGGACTTCATTGCATGATTTGGCCACAAGAAGTGTAGCTCTAACTGTCATGCATTTAGTTGTCAAATGTCTTTTGTAAATCCACCGAATCTATGAAAATGTTACACATAAGCAATCTGAGACATTAGCAGCTATGCCCAAATAAATGTAATTTCTGACATTTATATGATTCCCTCATCTTTTACTGCTTGATTTTGCTAGCGAGACAGTGTCACTCATAGTCGTTGAAATGTCACTCATAATTACACTGAAATTATGAAAATGTCACTCATAGCAATCTGAAACCTTGGCAGCTATGGACAACTTATTGTATGTTGGTTTGGCCGGGTGGGTATGAGTGTTCCGTTGGTGTATTAAATTTTGCTAAGTTCTTATGTTCATATGCTCCAATAAACACTGAAATTCCTCACAACGTCATGACTGCCATGAAAGGCAAAGAAACTCTTCCCAGTGACCAATGATTGCCGCCAGTGTGTCGTTTTGCATCAGTTTTCAATGAATATTAAACCTTTGGTCTAACGCTGACGTCAGATACAGCCTGCACAGTTTGTCTCCCGCCTGGAATAAATGTTGCACCAATTTTCATAACCGTTCTAGAAAGAGTGTGCTTCAAACTTCCATCTGCATCGCATAGTGAAAATGCGCAGCAACAGCAAAAAGTACTCACTGTTAATTTTAAATACACATCTAGCACTCATGCCGTTTGAGGAAACACAATCGTGCGCTGATTCACTATTTGCTTCCGGCTAGAATCTGTACTAATGGGCCAGGTTTCCGAACTTAAGTAAATGCTCTCCATATGTTGTTCTCCACAAGTCGCTGTTGCCTTGCTTCCGTGCCACAGACACAGTTTGCACGCTGGTCACGTTCCAAAAGCCACACATAAGGCTGGCAACAAGGAATCCCAGGTAACAGCAAAATACGCAGGAAGGCAGACAGATGGGTTAGATCTGGCACAAAAAGATTGGGGCTGGCCGGTGTTCAGGTCACTGGTGGGGCTCAGGGGTGCCAGACACTGTTTCACTCGTAGTTAGTAGTTTCAATGAAGGTTCTTCTTACTGAAGCGGCTTTAGACTCTCATTTCTTGAAGATCATCTTTGTCTAAAGTCGTCAAAAAAGCAGTTCCTACACGCAGCTTATTCTTTGTTAAATCGTCGCCAAAATGTTGTAAATAAAACGATGATCCAACTCCAAGATAGCCTAGATGGTATTTCTGAAGATGGTAAGATCAAGAGTAAAAGTACAGAGAGCCCCACCAGGAGCAGCCTTCCTGCTGCTCAGCCCATACACCAACTGCCACCCTCACTCATCCAACATTCCACAGCATCATCACGCGCCAACATTCCACACCACACTCAAACTGGATGAGCAACAAGTATAACACCCCTCAACCTGGCTGCAGGTGTACTGCAGCTCTCTGGAAAACACCTTGGTGCCACTTGGCACTCACCAGTGTTAGTCTTCTCACCTGCGTCTGATCCGCCTCCAGTCCACCCTGGCAGTACGTGTGCTGCACCTCCTAGAAGAATGCTTTTGTGTCTCGCAGGTTCTGCTGCAGGCGAGCACGGTACTTGTTGTAATGAATAATGCTTCGACTCAGCTCCTTTGCCAGGCCAATGTTGTTCCTCCTTTCAGGTGCTGCATACGAGCAACTTAAGGTAAGATTCTGATTTGCACCGCTAAAAGCAGCCGACGCAGCCTAAGCATTGTGACAACACATGTGGCAACACCATATTGTGTGTGCGTGTGTTGCACAGAGCACCTTGGAATCCTAGTTCCACGTGTTACTAGTTCACCCAGTTCAGGTAGTAACGTTGCATCATAGGATTTTCAGTCACGATTATAAAATCAAACTACAAGTCATTAAAGTTCATAGAAACCAACTCTGCTCTACAAGCAGCCGCGCTCCAGAAGCGGAACGCACAGACCGATGCCCTCTCTTCGGTAGATGGATCCAGCAGGCAGATGGTTCAATTTTTTTTTTTTTTTAATTAAACAGAGAGCGGAATCTCTTAAGTGGTCGCCACGCTCACCATTAAAGTAAAAACAAAACAAAAATGAAACAGAGTGCGGCATCCCTGGAGTGAGCGCCGTGCTTGCCTTTAACGTAAAAAAAAAGTGAGACCTTATAAACAGCCGCCATTGTCCCTGCTGCGAAAGTGAAAGCAGGCATGGCCCCCTGAATGTAAGCAAAGCACTTCGTTGTGTTTGAGGTAGGAGAAACGCAATAAATGAAATAGAGCATGTACTGTGTAACAACCAAGTAAAGGGGCCTGCAGCCATGGGAGGTTACAAATGAAGAAAGGCTGTTCTAAGGAGATACTAATAATCCTATTAAGGAATCAGACTACAGCATTCACGAAGGACAAAGACACAAGCCAATGAAAATAAGGGCGGGGAGTGGGTGGGGCTTCTCTCCCGGACAGAACTACAACATATCTTCACCAGAGCAGCGCTTGCACGCTGGCTCAGGCTCGATCTAAAAAGGTCAGCAAGGCCTGCATCACAAGGCAAGGTGCAGCAGAAGAACATTCCACGCTTTAGTGTCTTCAGAGACTGTCTGCAGCCTTACAGAAATGGCCACAAAGATTTGGTATGCGGTTTTCATGTTGAACTCTATAAAAGTGGTTATAAAAACTACTAAAGTGCTGAACCACTAACATTGGAAAACCTGTCAAGCAGACCACTCATAGGCAAAGAGGAAATGAGGTCTGGCAGGGCCAGACAACAAGAAGCTATGCAGAAGCCCTAGTACCCTCTGAACTGACAGCATGTCACTTCATCTTGACACAGGTACAGCCACATGCACCAAGATATCAGCATTCATCACCAAGGACGGACCAAAGACTGGACTCAATTCACTCGCCAGCGCATGGAAGTCACACCTGTAAAAGTGCAGGCAACTCGAACAAAGACCTGGAGAATTCTTGGCTCCTCTCAACTTTGATAATGAACAATACTGAAATTATCCAAGCTCTGGGGGTCAAGACCATTAGCTTAACTAGTAACTATGAAATATGTGCACCTTCACTAGCAGAAAACTTAAGTTAATTGGGCGATTACCTCAAGCAGGACTAACCAACACTTCTGAAATGGCAAAAGATGTTGTAGTTCCTTCAATCATAGAAATTCCAAGCCACTCTGCACTATTGGATCAAGCGGTATTAAAATATGACACACCAGGTCTTATTGAGGACCAGTTTAGTGCGGCAGACAGGAACAATCGGCAAGTTCCTAAAACGCAGCTAGGTAGCGATAATAGAGAAGCAAATGTTGGCACCCAACCTAATAAGCATTGTGCCCAGATACAGACGGTGATTATTTCTTACAGACCTCAATCACGGTACTTAACATGCAGTCAGACAAATTGGACCTCCTGATCGATCTTATGAACATTATGGCGACACATATTGCTGGTGTTTACACTCAAATAGAAAAGCTAACACATTGGATCACTACTGCACAGGCAACAACTCCCCCAGCTTAACAAGAATGCTGTAGGTGTGGCCCAATCATCAAGCTCCTTACTAACTATTCTAACTGACATTCTAAATGAGATTAAAAACCATGAAAAGGCAAAACTGACCAGGCATTTCTCAGTAGGGAACACTTCTCACCAAGCGCTGATAATAGAAAACAAGCAAAAAATAGAAGCAAATAATGCCCTCAATATCTCTTGCTTGACGCCTGTTAAGACAAAGAAATAGGTTCCATTACTCCCAGAATCATCCGTGCCCAAGACCATTGAACAATGTGAAACCAAGACCCTTGCGCAAACCACAAGACAGAAAACATGACGTGCTAGGAAGGTACGAAAGAACCCTCATGGCATTGTGAAGAATGGTGCACACAGCAAAAATGTATACCCCATCTTTACTGTCATGCAGAAACATCAAGCCTCCTCAGTAACTAACTCCCCAATGACTCTGCTAAAAGCCACCGAACTTGAGACACCCAAAAACCCAGAGACAAATGTGACTTCTCCAGTCACAGCTGACATATCTCAAGCAACCCTTGTTATGCAACCATTGTTATATAGTATCTGTGCAGAAAGAAAAACTGTATTATTCAAGAAATCAAACAACAACAGAAATAAGATTCACAAATCCCACCTGGGAAATACTGGTGACCAGTGACTTTCATACCAATTAGATATACACACCGGATAAAGACAAGCATCTGGCAGCCAAAAATGGAATCTTGGTGGTTTTCCTACAGGCTAGCCATCCTCAAACACTAACTGACTGCATTGGGAACGATCTGGTCTCTGCTGGAGTTCTGGACTGTATTAAGGTCCAGAGGTGTCAGGGACAACACCCAAAGACCCCTGAGTTCTACCTGTCTCAGTGCACAAATAAACAGAAACACGGGCTTCTCGATGGTGGCGTCAAAGACCAAAGGTTTATTACTGCAGGGATACAGAAGTCACAGAAACTACACACGGGCAGATTCTAGGAGCCTGTTCGATTTGTACTAAGTGGGTTGCTCCTTAAATGCACGATTTTTAGCTGTAGGCAACATTCTTCTCATACTCGTGCATTTCTTAAACTTTGTATCCTAAACAATAAATATTTGGCATTAAACAGGAACAGTCAACAAAGTTTCTGATATCAAACATTTCGAATGAGGGGTTCCCACTGTTCAATCATAATCTCATGTCATCTTCTCATTCAAGAGCCGGACCGCCTCATCGTAAATTTCGTTACCTCCCCATAATAAAGACCCAGAAGGAAAAGAGCAGAGCCAGGTGTAGGAGATAGAAAAACAGGATAAGAGATGTTTTGTGGGTCGTAAATGGGCAAGGCTACCGACTTCGGCCGCCTAATCATGATTAGGCCAACGAGCACGAGAACCAGTATAGCAGGACTGGCCTCAGGCAGAGGAGGCAGCTTCTGCCGAGTCATGCGGCCACAGCGTTTCTGAACTAAGGTGTACGTGTCATTAACAAGGGGAATCGCCGGCAAAAGCCTACGTGTCCTTTAGCGAAAATGAATTGATCAGAGGTCACTGTTTGTTCATTGACTATGTGAGGGCAAGAATACAAGATGGATGCCGTTTTCTAAAAATGGATGCCATTGGTATTCCGGAAATGGGCTCATAACAAGAGTGCTCTTGCTCGTAGCATAGCGAAAACACCAGGATATACTATATGGATCATTTACGGTTCACTGGTACCGGAATTATAGGTCTACGACGATGTCAAAAACACGGGTTCGAATCGTCACGGAACCTCAGATCCTCCTTTTGCCCTTACATAGGCAATTACTCACTCTATGTCATGGTCTATCTCGATGTTCATCAGGTCAGTGATATGTTGCTGTAGCATTATTCTTTCTCGTACCTGGTCTCCCAACACAGGCGGTTTCCTTAAACAGGTTGCAGCACAGAGGCTACACAAGGCCGGGCCACACTGGATAACAAGACAGCACGAGAATAGGAACACTAAGACAATACCAATGACCATCAGAACCTTCCATCCCCACGCTGATAACAGAGTCCAAAGCCATTCCATGAATGACCAATTTCCCTTGTCTACATGAATAGAGTCGGAGATCTTGTGTAGTTTAGAGATCGCCTCGTACACTGTCGGAGCATTATTGGGGATATAAACACAGCAGCTCGATTGGATCATTCTGCATACCCCACCTCGATCTGCAAGTATTACATCAAGAACCATACGGTTCTGTAATGTCATGAGACGATCCGCCTGGAGCTCAGCTGTTAAGTTACTAAGGGCGCCAACAGTTTCTGTAATAGTAGACTCAACTACCCGTGTTAGCTGACGTAGATTTCTACTATTGGCCATAGGCCCCCAGAACGGAAGGAAACCTTTGAAGAAGTCTCCAGCTTCTTGACCAGCGGTGTCTTCTTTGCTAAAGACACCTCTTACCACTCTGGTTTTGTGATAATCTGGGGCAGCTGTGTACGTCGGAGGTAACAGTCGAGCAATATAGCATGAACCTGAAAAGTCAGCAGGCAACCATGTATATGCTCTGTCTCGACAGATGAAGTAGGTACCCTTAGCAGTTAGGAAGGCAGGGGAAGAGTTTGATGGATACACATAAGTTTCAACACAGTCACTCTTCCCTAGCCGAGCTCTTGGATTTCTCCCATTACCTTGCAAGCAGAATTGACCTCGGTGAGGTACGACCCAAACTGGAGTGGAGCTCTTACGCTTGTTTTCACCCAAACTAATGCTATACTCCGTAGCATTCCAACTCAGATAAACTCGTAGCTCATCTTTAGGAATAAATGGGGTGTTACTGACGTCTTTAATCATGTCAGTTATTCCCTTTAGCAAGGCTTTATTAGCGGAGTTATACTTGGTGGAAGGTGGAGGACGCGGGGGATAGGTCTCGAGAGCATAGACAAATACAGTCTGAAAGGCCCGACATGATCCATTATAGCTAAAGGCAAGACCAGATAGGGAATACCTTTATCCATGGTATGTGGTATCAAACCACACACCCAGCAGTTCGTTGTGTTAACTACCAGTTGGTGTTGGTGCAATAGCTGTACAAAAGTGTTATTTATAAATTCTGAGCGTCGAGCTTGCTCATGTTCAGGAAACGGATGAAAGGAATGAAGAGAAGCATCAGTAGGAGAAACAGGAACATGGGGAGGTACTGTAGTCGTGATTGGTGCAAAGATTAAATGAATACCAAAGGCAATTCCACCCACCAACGTTATTAAAATAATCAAAAATGTAATTGCACATTGCATCAGAAAGCATCTGTTATGTAAAATTTTGTATAATCTATTCCTGCGAACATAAATTACATTCTCTCGGTGCAGCCCAGGAAGCTCCATCTTCTGTGACCGTTCATGACCACTGATGATTTGCACGTAGTTGAAAATGCCTCTATCAGCCCTGGGAGTTCCCAAAACTAATAGAAAGGCCGACCTTGTGTCTGGCCCCCGCAGTTTCAACTAGGCACAAAGCCACGACCCTACGGCGACCCAGACGGTAAGGTAATAGAAACAACAGAAAAAAATAGGGAAGTACAAAAATGTTCAGTAAACTTCCTGGCTGGAGGCAATGTAATAGATATGAAAAAATGCAGTTTCCTGCTTTATTTGTCCTTAGAATGAGAACAAAGGTTGTATCTCACTTTTCCTGGCTTCGTTTGATCCGGGAATAGTCTGTTTTCAGCAGGAGAAACAATGTTCGAACTTGCAGATGACAAATGTTCGTTCGATGCAGTGTTCTGGTCAGTAACCAAAGAAACAGCTTCAGGGGGGGAGTCAGAGTTCGGTGAATCAGTTGTCAGTTCTGCATCACTGAAAGGAACATATCTAGGAACAGGTTCTGTGTCAGAGGCATTAATTCCTTGCCTAACCCAATTGTCATAAGGGAGTGGAAGGGGTACACGCTTAGTGTGAGTAGCGTGGACCCAATTTTTCCGGCCAACCACACGTACAGCAGTCCTTGTCGCCAAGAGCACCTGATAGGGGCCCACAAACTTCGGTTGGAGATTCCTGGTCCGTCCGAAGTTCCGGATGACGATGAAGTCTCCGGGTTTCAGCTGGTGACCTGGACTTTCCGGAGGCTTTGGCAATGCATCGAAAACCTGTTGGTGAATGAGACTCAATTTAGCAGTCAAGTCAAAAAGGTAATCAATTAACATTGGGTACTCTAGCTGCTTAAACTCTTGTGGTCTCGGTACCCCCCAGACATTTGCAGGGCGACCGAACACAATCTCATATGGGCTAAGCCCTACTCGAGAGTGCACAGTCGCTCTAGTGGATAACAAAGCCAGCGGTAGTGCATCTGGCCAGGACAAACCCGTGGAGGCTTGGATCTTAGCAAGTTTCAGTTTAAGAGTACCATTGTACCCTTCAACTAAACCTGCTGACTGGGGGTGGTTCGCACTATGAAACTTCTGCTTAATCCCTAAGCCTGCACACACACTCTGCATAACTTTCCCTACGAACTCACTCCCATTGTCTGACCATACAATCCGTGGAATTCCATATCTGGGGAAATATTCCTTTAGGAGGATTTTAGCAGTGGACAAGGCAGAGTTATCTTTTAATGGATATGCTTCAATCCACCTTGAAAAAGCACAGACTACCACCAGGACATATTTAAGGTTATTACATCGGTCCATGTGGATGAAATCCAACTGAATCACTTCGAAGGGGCAAGAAGGAGGAGCGAAGTGTCCAGCGGGTGTGGGGGTTCCCTTACCAGGATTATGCATCAGGCATACCATGCAGTTCCTAACCACTCTTTCTGCACACTTACTGATTCCATCATTCTTCCAGACTGGGGCCAACATTTTACAAATTCCTTTTGAACTGATGTGCGCTGCTCCGTGCGCCATCGTTACCACCGCAAGCACATACGCATCAGGCAACATCCAACGCTGATGCTCCGACAAGTCAATCCAACATCCACTCGAGTCCAATTTACCCGTTTTCTCTTTCCATGTAATCTTTTCCTCTTCAGTCGCTTCTTCCTGAATTGCTTTCACACTTTCCACTGTGTCCTCACACATTCCCGATTCAGCAATCCATCTCGCAGACGTCGCAACATACATCCCACTCATCGTATTCCTAGCTGTCTGTTTAGCTATCTCATCAGCAAAAGCATTTCCACGACCGACATCATCCGTAACTGCTCGATGAGCACTGCACTTTACAATCGCAACTTCAGTCGGTAAGGTTAGAGATTCCAACAAGTCATTGACTAACTGACCATGCTGGATCTTAGTCCCATGGGACGTAATAAAACCTCTTTCCTTCCACAGTCGACCAAAACTATGCGCTACGCCGAACGCATACTGACTATCTGTGAACACATTCACTCTCTTTCCCTTTGCTAAAACACACGCTCTAGTCAATGCAATTAATTCTGCAGCTTGGGCAGAATTCTGACTCACTCTTGCAGTCTCCACAATCGTACTCAAAGTCGTTACTGCGTAGGCAGCTGTCACATCACCATTCTCCAATTTAAAACAAGACCCGTCAACATATAACGTGCGATCTGGATCTGGTAACGGTGTATCCTTAAGATCAATCCGTCCTTTTGTCTCCTCCTCGGTTCTAAAACAACAGTCATGGGGTTCAGAATCACTCGACTCCTGGCTAGTCGGCAACAGTGTTGCTGGATTCAGTACATTGCATCTTTTAATCTGAATGTGACTCGCTAGCAGTGTCAGCTCATAGCCTGATAATCTAGCACTGGTGAGGTGCTGAGTCTTCGTTCGGTTCATGAGTGTATCCACGGCATGTGGAACCATGACCACCAGCATATTGTTCATGACCAGACCAGCAGATTGTCGAATGGACACTGCAGCTGCTGCTGTAGCTCTTAAGCAACTTGGCAACGCTCTGGCTACCGGGTCTAATGTTGATGAAAAATACACACAAGGACGTTGTTTATTACCAAATCGTTGCGTCAAGACACTCAACGCACAACCTTCTCTCTCGTGAACATAGAGTGTAAATGGCTTACTGTAGTCAGGTGTACCCAACACAGGAGCTGAACACAGTGCATTTCGTAACTCAGAGAAACTCTGCTGACATTCGTCAGACCATGGCACCGGACTCGGGACACCTTTTCCAGTCAGGGCCACCAATGGTTTTGCTAAGAGAGAAAAATTTGGGATCCATTGCCTGCAGTATGAAGTAATACCTAAAAACGCACGCACTTCTCTCTGTGTGCTAGGAACATTCATCTGCGTAATTGCTTTTATTCTCTCCGGGGTCAACCTTCTTCCCTCCTTTGACAAGAGGTGACCTAAGTAGGTCACTTCTTGGCAACAATATTGTAGTTTGGAAGGTGACACCTTGTGATGTAAATCCGACAAATGATGCAGTAGGGAAATTGTGGCTGTTTTGCAAGTTTCCTCGTCATCAGCAGCCGCTAGAAGGTCATCTACATATTGCACCAGAGCAGAACCAGGAGGAAGCACAAAAGAATCTAATTGACTTTTTAATGCCTGGCTGTAAATGGATGGGCTTTCACAATAGCCCTGTGGAGCGCGTTTAAACCTGAAACTACGACCTCCTAGAGAGAAGCCGAAAATATCTCTGCTCTCCTCGGCTATCGGAATGCTGAAAAAGGCATTTTTCAAGTTGATCACTGAAAACCATGTGGCTGTAGCAGGAATCAACGTCAACAATGCTGTGATGTCTGGAACCACAGGAAACTGTGGAATCACAATTTTGTTAACCTCTCTAAGGTCAATTACAAATCTGTAGACTGGAGGTTTTGAAGGATCAGTGCGTTTTAGAATCGGCAGGATAGGACTGTTACAGACATTCCCTCTAGTTTCTTCTATTACGTCTTTTTGGATCAAATCTTGCACTATCAATAAAAGCGCATGTTCACCCTCGCTAGAGATCTTATATTGTGGAATTCGTGGGAATTTAACATTCGCTTTCAAACTTACTACATAAGGAGGAATTTCCAAAAGACCTACATCATTAGGACCAGTCGCCCAAAGAGTATCAGGGAGAGAACGCAGCTCCAGTGGGAGCGCATCCATTGACAGGTACATTGGGGAGGTGACTCTCTTACCTAACGTAAGCTGTACTCCTGACGGAGAACAGTACAGTGTCGCATACAGGCATTTTAACAGGTCTAAACCAAGCAGATTTTCATTGCAACCAGTCGTCAAAATCAGGGGTGCTTTTAATTGACGAGGCCCAACAGAAATAGACAAAGGACCAGAAACAGGATTGTGAACAGGGGCGCCTGAAAAACCTACTGAAACGTTCGTTAAGCCAGACAAAGGTGCGCCAGGGAGTTTTGCATGCATGATAGAACTTTTTGCTGCACCAGTATCCAACAGAAACGGTTCGACCACACCTGATGTAGCTACTGCGACATAAGGCCCACTCTGATCTACTGGAACTGATACTACTCCCTCTCCTTGTCCATGGCTGTCCTAGTACTCATTTTGTTGAATTTCCTCGCTAACCTCACAGTAATCTTCAACATGGTACTGTTGAGATCTACCAGGCTGTACAGATTGTCCGTTTCGCTGATCGAAATAATTAGAAGGACGATCATTAGTCTGCGGAGGCATAGTACCTCGTCCTCGGCCTCTAGGAGTTTGTGTAAAACCACCACGACCTCTCTGAGCTGGAACACCATTATTTTGTGCATTTAGGACTGGACACTCATTCTTATAATGACCTTCCTTTTTGCAGTAAGCACATTGATTCCATTGATACTGCGGTCTTTGGGAACCGTAATCGGTCCTCTGATATGGCCCTTGCTGTGAGTTTGTCTGATTCGTGCGAGGCGGATATGCCTGCTGCAAAAGGACTTTAGTTTTTAAATCTTTAGTTTTCTTTTCTGACTTTTCTTTCTCTTCTTTGTCCCTATTTTCATAGTACTGGGCAGTTGCAAGTATTTGCGCAGTCGTAGAGACAGCCCATGCACTTTCAGAATCTTTTAATTTATTACTAAGCTCTGGTAACAAATTGTGCACAAATTTATCAACAAACAATCTCTGGCCTCCCTCCGTGCTCATATCCTGACCACTGTGATCTACGAAAGTTTCTTCAAATCTCGTGAAGAAGTCGGAGACGCTTTCGTCTTTCTTCTGCTTGCATGCGGACAATTTGTCCCAATTAACACGCAATGCTGGCATCAAAGTTTTCATTAAATCAATTATCCTACCAGGTAAATTAGCAATTAGAGGTTCGGGCTTAGAACCACCAATTTGTTGACCATCTGCCGCTATTATAGCTGGCCAATCACCACCAAGGGCAACTGGATCATTTTCGTTACGAATTTTAGCCCAAATAGGTTGCGGCACTACATTGCCAAATAGCATGTCGATGTCTGCTAAATTCATAACACAAGCTTGAACCGTCTGAGTCAGCTCTTTATAATATCCGGCTGGATTTTTACGCGGATCTGGCAAAGCCTGTTTTACTGCTAACACTTCAGCTCGTTTCCACGGAATGTGTATCCACACTCTCTGGAATTGTGCTGGAGCGGCTACAATACCATTGACCGCATCAGCTTGAATGGCTTCGCGCCATATTGGCGGAACCTCCCTCATCGGATATTGACGACCTTGTTTTGTGCTACGTTTCTCTAGGTCCCTTGGTGAGCGGAGAGAAGGATCAAACCTATAGCTTAAGATCAGTTCCATCGCTTCCTTTACGTCCTGACCTACTATCATACCTGCAGCAAATTTTTGCTGAACATGAATTAAATCATCCGGAACTGATTCAGAGTCGTCCTCCTCCCACTCCTCACGCAAGAGGGAACACATTACATCGAACACATAGCGCTGTGTCGGTTCATTCCATTGCGTAAATGTTTCCAATACATTTCGTACATCATACCTTCCAACTTTCGAAATCCACCTAAGGGCCGTAGAATCTAATATTCCTCGTTCTTCAACATTAGGAAGCTGACTACGTCTCTGAGTAGATTCAGAGGCAGGAGTCTTGATTAGAGTTTTGTAAAAAGGAGATAGAATATTAGTGACAGATTCAGTGATTTTCCGACGAACAGAAAGCGGAGTCATATAGCTTGCAGAAGTTTTGAGTAGAGTAGTAGTTGGAACAGATGAAACAGCAAGAGTAGGGGTAGCAGGCAAAGCAACTTGCGAAACAACAGGTATGAGCGGAGCAGGCATAGGCAGAGGAGCGGGCAACCCTGGAAGAGGGGGTGCCGGAGGAATATTGTTAACCACAGGGAGTGCAGGAGCTAGATTCAAGGGAACGGGAGCAGGCATCCCAGGCTGTCCAGCAGCCGGTAACAAAACATGTGGCAAAGGTGGAGCCGTAGCACCCTGTGCATACGGTGGAGGTGACCTCAACAAGTAAGACAACAGGGGATCTTTTTCAGGGTCCTCTACTGGCTTCACAGCACTTGATGGCAAGGCGGGATAGCACTTGTCAATCGCCAAATTACGTTCTCTATCAGATATCTCTATCGCTTTATCAGTTTCATTGAATTGCAGATGCTTAGCAGACTGCATTAAGGTCAACTCTTGCTCTTTTTGCTCTTTCTTCAATTTCTTAAGCTCCCTTTGTTTAGATTCTTTTTGCCAACAACGTAAAGAATCAAACATTGCCGGCCGGGCTTTCTTCTTAAACAGTTTTATTTCCAAATTATCAAGGATTTCAGGTTCAAAACTACCATGTAGTGGCCAACTAAGGACACCGTCCTTTTTCGTGTAACGGACCCATACCTCATTATAAGATATAGGACCCACACCATGTTTGCAATAAAGCTCGTAAGTAGGGGTTCCAATCGGAGTAACCGGACATGAGTCCTCCAACCGGGAATCCCTGTTGCAACCAAAACATGAAAACATACAGTTTTTCCGACTTACCATTTTACAAACCAGAACACAGAACAAACACAAACAAAGATGCGCAATCGAACTTAGAACTTAGGCCTACCAAATGAACAAATGTATCGATACTCAAACCAAACCAAAGATTATCGTAACGAGAACAACCAGTGATAATCTACAAAACCAAGTCAAATCAGAGAACTGAAAGGATGTATCCGAACAGGAGTAACCAATTGATAAATCCTTACAAAGTAACCAATAACAACTAGCAACCACTTAATACTTAACTGAGGCACTGAAGACGTCACCAAGGAGAAACCCGCCTACGTCTCGCCGTACTAAGGTCTGCACCTCGGGTCCAAGACAGGGCGACAGTCAAGGCAGCGGATCTCTGCAGCCGTCTGAACGGGAACCCTCGTGGAAGAGAACGTCGGGCCACTTTTGCGATATACCGGGATCGATGAAGTGAGGCGCCTCCCTCCGGAATCTTCACACGAAGCTTCTCGAAATCTTCAGGCTTTTGGACCGGTACCGAATGACGTCGCCCCACGTTGGGCGCCAATTGGAGTTCTGGACTGTATTAAGGTCCAGAGGTGTCAGGGACAACACCCAAAGACCCCAGAGTTCTACCTGTCTCGGTGCACAAATAAACAGAAACACGGGCTTCTCGATGGTGGCGTCAAAGACCAAAGGTTTATTACTGCAGTAATACAGAAGTCACAGAAACTACACACGGGCAGATTCTAGGAGCCTGTTCGATTTGTACTAAGTGGGTTGCTCCTTAAATATACGATTTTTAGCTGTAGGCAACATTCTTCTCATACTCGTACATTTCTTAAACTTTGTATCCTAAACAATAAATATTTGGCATTAAACAGGAACAGTCAACAAAGTTTCTGATATCAAACATTTTGAATGAGGGGTTCCCACTGTTCAATCATAATCTCATGTCATCTTCTCATTCAAGAGCCGGACCGCCTCATCGTAAATTTCGTTACCTCCCCATAATAAAGACCCAGAAGGAAAAGAGCAGAGCCAGGTGTAGGAGATAGAAAAACAGGATAAGCGATGTTTTGTGGGTCGTAAATGGGCAAGGCTACCGACTTCGGCCGCCTAATCATGATTAGGCCAACGAGCACGAGAACCAGTATAGCAGGACTGGCCTCAGGCAGAAGAGGCAGCTTCTGCCGAGTCATGCGGCCACAGCGTTTCTGAACTAAGGTGTACGTGTCATTAACAAGGGGAATCGCCGGCAAAAGACTACGTGTCCTTTAGCGAAAATGAATTGATCAGAGGTCACTGTTTGTTCATTGACTATGTGAGGGCAAGAATACTAGATGGATGCCGTTTTCTAAAAATGGATGCCATTGGTGTACCGGAAATGGGCTCATAACAAGAGTGCTCTTGCTCGTAGCATAGCGAAAACACCAGGATATACTATATGGATCATTTACGGTTCACTGGTACCGGAATTATAGGTCTACGACGATGTCAAAAACACGAGTTCGAATCGTCACGGAACCCCACTGCCCTGGTACATCTGGGCCTATGGGTCGTGAATGGTAGAACTAAAGATGACAACCTTCCTAGGTTTACATACTATGGAGCAATTCATGTTCAAATATTGAATATACTGTTCTTTCCTTGCCAATATTATAACAGTTAGGAGAGTATCAAATTAAAAGCACCACAAATGAGTGATCACTCATACCAATGATTGGTGCTGAGGTAAAACCCCGCAAGACATTCGCCAGAACCAGTGGAAATGGGAATCCTAGAAACAATCAACCTGAAATGTCTAAAATGGTTACATTGCACGCTTCCAAAGCTAGCGGCTAAGGAGAAAGCAATACTTGAGTTCAGTACAACATCCCATGCCACTCCAATAAAAGCTTGGACACTGTTCACAACAAAACCTAGTAATGTATGGGTGGTATTGGTGACCAGAACAAGGTAAACAACTTTGCAACCAGAGAATTTGACACAATAAACTCTAAAATTAAGGAAAGAACTGAGATGAGCAATTAGGAAGCACAGAAATATCTGTGCTACAATTTCTGCATGGGAGAACATAAAAAATATGAAGAAGCAATATAAAAAACATCTTGAGGTAGATTGTGAAACAAAATTCAAAAAGTTATACGCAAAGCTTCATTAGAACTCTGAACGAACCAACACCAGAGGCTTTTGGGCAACCATCAATAGGATAGGTAGGGAAGCAAGAATATTAAACAGCTCAAGTGTCACCGAAAGGGATTGCGTTGATCATTTGATGTTGACCTTTTCCAAACAAAACTGCACTCCATTCAAGAGCAAAGCAATGATGCTGGGGCAAAAGATGTAAAAGACCTGGCTACATCCATATGTAGAATTTTGTGCCAGCCATTCACACCAGCAAACCAATCTCACACAACGGCAACAGTAGCAAATGTGCTCATGGCAGGACGAAGTGATGGAGCACCAGGCCTAAAAGAAATCCTGCAGGACATTTATAAGCTAGATCCTGAATACTGGGCAAGCCCGCTAACTGCTTTATACAATGAGGTGGAATCAGCTAGTCTAATCCGTAGTAACTGGAGAGGGTCAATATTAACCCCGCTTTTTAAGGAGGGGACCGATCCAACCCAGCGAACTACAGGCTAATCACGCTCATCGACTCAGAAGCCAGGAACTACACTACATTATTTCTGGAGGACCTAGTCGAGTGGTCCAACGCCAAGAACTTGGTTCCCCTAAACCAAATGGGGTTTCAATAAGGCTACGGAACCACCATGAATATGTTAGCAGTAACAACAATTGCTGACAAATGTAAGCGCTTAAAGAAGAAATAGCATCTATGCTTCATAGATTTTAAAGCTGCATTTGATCAGGTGGATGGAGTTCTACTGTGGGGAAAACTAAGGCTATGGGGTCTCCACGACAAAATGCTGCGAGCCATCAAGCAATTATATACAAATATCTGGATCCAAATCAAGCTTGGAGATGGATCAAGACTGTCTAGGAGAATACCCAATGCTATCAGCCTCAAACAAAGCTGAGTTCTTGCCTCTCACCTCTTAAGCATTTTATAGCCCATCTATTCCCGAGGCTCGATCAGGCTAACTCACACCAGACTAGACTATGATCATTCATCCATACCCACCTCTCATACATGGATGATATAATCCTTTTGAGCCATAGAAGGTTGGGTTTACAGAGATCAATCGCAGAAGTAACAGAATTAACAGAATTTGCTGCAACCAACAAATTAGAAATAAATATGACAAAATCAATGTCAATTTGGAACGGTTCCGGTCCCCCCCTTAAAATCAACTTAGGTGATATATGTCTAGAAGAAGTCAGCAACTACAAACATCCATCTTGGTCTTTACATTGATAACACATTGAATTTCCTGGCACATAAACAGTACTTAGTGAAGAAAAGCAAAGCCCTGACCTACACCTTTTGTGCTCTTCCTAAGAAGTTGAATAGTACCTCTTTCAAGCCCTTATTGGCTGTTATTTCTGTGAAATTACTCCCTACTGTGACTTATGCAAGTGCTCCCATGCATGAGAAAGGCCCACTGTTAGATCTGGGGGTCTCTAGTTGGCTGAGGTAGGTACCAATGTCCAAATAGGTACCCTTGCTTCTAGTCAGGGTAAGGGGAATACACTCTTTAGATAACCCCTGCTCACCCCCTTAGTAGCTTGGCATGAGCAGACAGGCTTATCAAAGGCAATGTGTAAAATATTTGTATCAACACACACAGCAACACAGTGAAGACACCACAAATGGACTCCTCACCAGTTTAGAAAAATAAAGTATCTTTATTTAAACTACACAAGACCATAACAACAAAAATCCAACATTCACAGTTCAAGAATAAATCTTTAAAAGCATTCTAGCGTTTGCGTCAAAATAATCCACAGTTGCATCACGTTTAGCCCAAAGTACCTGTAGATGCGATAAAAGTTCCAAATGGTAGCTGCAGCATTGAAAAACAAGCGATGCGTCACTCCTGAGACCCTGGGGAGGCGATGCCACAGCCCTGCTGGACGCAGCGGGCATCTTGCGACGAATCCGGTCTGTATGGGGAGGGATGCGATACCTTGTATAGATTCCGGTGTGCAGGTTTGGTAGGAAGTGTCTCGCACAGGCACGATGCCACGATCTTCGGGACGGCGACAATCCCAGGTGCGTCAGCGATGCGCGGCGCAGCGTCAAACTACTCCTCTCGCGGCTCCTTGATGCGATGGCTCTGCGACGATGTTAGCAGTGACGTGATGCCGTCCGCAAGCAAGCGGTGCGACGATCTCACCCTGTGACAACAGGCTCTGCGACGATACTCGCAGCGACGGGAATCTTCCCGCACCGGGGCGATGTGCTCCGCAAGCAAACGATGCGTCGGATCTTGCAGCGGCCCAGGCGCTGCTACGATCTTCGCAGCAACAGGAATTTTCTCACACTGTCTGCGTTGCCCTCCGCAAGCGAGCGATGCGTGAAAATTGCAGATCTTCTTCTTTTCTTCTTGTTCAGCTCCACAAACAGCAGGCACAAGTTCCAGAGGCCCCACAATTGGATCAAGCACTCTAGGAAGGGCAGAACTCATACAGCAGAGTTCAGGGGGAATCTGGGGGTGAAGTCCTTTTGTTCCTGGGACTTCTTAACAGGAGGCCAGTTCTCCTCAGGCCCTTGGAGATCTCTTCAAGCAAGGGGACACAGCAACAGCAAAGTCCTTCCTCTCTCCTTGGCAGCAAAGCAACTGCAGGTTAACCCACACACACACACAGCAGGACAGTCCTTCCTCTTCAGTCTTCCAGCTTTCTCCTTGGCAGAGGTTCCTTATTGATTCCAGGATGATCTAATTTTCTGAGGTCTGGGTATCCCTTTTTATACCAATATTCTCTTTGTTTTCTGAGGGCAGAGAGGCCTTGGCCTAGTCCAAACAAGTTCTGCTCAGTCCTGGAGCACTTTGTTTACCTGCCGGGTGCAGGGGGTGGGTGACCGGCCAGGGCCAACCATGCCAGGCTGACATCAATACACAGGGGTGGTGGGTGACCGGCCAGGGCCAACCATGCCAGGCTGACATCAATACACAGGGCGGTCACCCACTGTCCGCACCCGGCGGTCACCCACCGCCTGCACCCGGCGGTGGGTGACCGGCCAGGGCCAACCATGCCAGGCTGACATCAATACACAGGGGCGGTGGGTGACTGGCCAGGGCCAACCATGCCAGGCTGACATCAATACACAGGGCGGTCACCCACCGCCCGCACCCAGTGGTCACCCACCACCCGCATCCAGTGGTCACCCACGCCGGCACCCGGCAGTGGGTGACCAGCCAGGGCCAACCATGCCAGGCTGACATCAATACACAGGGCGGTCACCCACCGCCCGCACCCGGCGGTGGGTGACCGGCCAGGCCCGGCGGTCTGCAGTGGGTGCTGCAATGTGACTGAAATGGGGGTACCAACTGCCATTCCCACTTGCACATTCAAATGTATGTGTTAGCCTGCCCCGCCCCCGCGGAATGCGTGCTCCGCCAGTGAGTGTTGAATTTCAAATGATGCACCATCGCGGTAGCGCGCACATGCGGTTGCCGGTGTGTGACCGTGACGGTCCTTGCACATGTTGCCAATGGAAACAGGTAACGCGGGGCGCGTAAGCGAATTTAAAAATAGTGGAAGCAGTGCACCGCCACAGCGGGCCAGTCATTGGCTCATTTTGAAAGAGGCAGCCCGGGAAAACCATTTGCTGCAGACGTGTGCCACTGATATCAGCTCAGAGCCCTATAAATGTGTGAATTTCTGCAGCACACATCCACTGCTTCCAGCCACTGCTGCCTGCACCCATCACCTCTACCTGCTGTTGCTGAGCGATCCACCAACTGCTGCCTGCACCCATCACCGCTACCTGCTGCTGCTGAGCAATCCACCAACTGCTGCCTGCACCCATCACCTCTACCTGCTGTTGCTAAGCAATCCACCAACTGCGGAGAGGGGGACAGAACTGTCCCTGAGGACTAACATGTGGAGACACCATCATCCTCATCTTCAGACAGTGTTGGTGAGTCGGCACTGTTGGTAGACACACGGAGTGGGCAATCGACACCTTCAGTTGTTACACAGCACACAGGGCCCACACTGCCACCAACTGCAACAAGTACTGCTCGTGCTCACCAGAGTAGGGGGAGCAGAGTGGCCTTCGGTGCAGGCAATTCTGCCCCTGTGACACAAAGTGCCCTTTGTGCTAAGGCGGTTGATCTGCTGCGACAGCTATGTGTTGGGCAGACCAACATGATCAATGCATTCCTAGACCACTATAGGAAGTTGGGGCAGGTGTTAGCATTCATGGAGGGGATGCATGGCGATGTTGCTGGTCTCCACAGAACAGTTCAGTCATTATCCAACACAGTGTCTGCAGCCTTACAAAAGTCGCATGGACAAGGTTCTACTTTAGTTCCCCCATCCACATCATTTAATGTCTCAGCAGAGAGTGACATTTCTGACCAGGCCTCATTTTCGGGGTATTGCACTAGAAGCAGCCACAGGCAGCAAGGCAGGGCATGGAGGGCACAGACACCATCCCCTAGGACAGGGAAATCTTTCACAGAACACGACATCAGCTACCCTGGAGTTGACACACAGGATCCTCAAGGGGTGTTGGGGGACAGGGATTCACATGTAACACAGGCATCCCCCTCCAAAGGTACTCCCAAGGCAAGGGCACCTCCCAAGGCCAGGGACACTCCCAAGGACAAGGACACTGCAAAGGAAAGGGCACCTCCCAAGGCCAGGGACACTCCCAAGGACAAGGACACTACAAAGGAAAGGGACACTACAATGGACAGGCACACTACAAAGAACAAGCCAACTCCCAGGGACAGGGCACCGCCCACGGATCAGGCACATTCCAGAGACAGGAAACCTCCTACGGCCAAGGCACCTCCCAGGGCCAAGGGTTCTCCCATGGACGCGAGCTCCATCAAGGACAGGCATACATCACCCCTGCATGCCCTGAGGCTGATGTTGGAGAAGGAACGTAAAACACATGTGTCAGCGGTGGAGTCCCCCCATACCTCTACTCCCATCCACACCCCGCAGAAGCATAGGAAGGAGTTTACTGTTGTTGCATCCCCCATTACACATGATGCAGAGGGCAGGAGGCAGGGCCACAGTAAACATCAAGCAGGGTCCAGCATGTCCCCAGAGAGCAGACCCACACCAGCACATGATCCACCTTTGATGGGTGATGTTTCTGATGAGGCCACACCACTTACCAGTCCAGTCATGTCCAGGGTGCCCTTCCATATCCCAAAGAAACGGAGACACACACCAGTGACACCTACCCACCTCAATGTTGCTCCAGTACAGCTGTCCCCAGCTCCCAGAGCAACCCTGCCTCCTGGACCATACAACCCTGTGGCTCATCATTTCAGTGGTCCTAGTGGGTCAGCTGCAGTTCACTCTCATGTGTCAGATAGTGGCACTGTGTCTGTTGTTCGCTGTCATGCCTCATGTAGTAGCTCTGTGTCAGTTGTGCCCTCTCCTGTTTCAGGTACTGCCAATGTGTGTGTCTGCCACTCTCATGTTTCAGATGCTGGCATGGTATTTGTTGGTCACTGTGCACGGACATGTCCTGGCAGTGTGTCTGGGTCTATGGCTCATGTGTCAGTCACTAGAGCTGTGGCTGTGTCTCACACTCCTGTTTCTGGTGCTGGCAGTGTGTCTGGGTCTATGGCTCATGTGTCAGTCACTAGAGCTGTGGCTTTGTCTCACACTCCTGTTTCTGGTGCTGGCAGTGTGTCTGGGTCTATGGCTCATGTGTCAGTCACTAGAGCTGTGGCTGTGTCTCACACCCCTGTTTCAGGTGCTGGCAGTGTGTCTGGGTCTATGGCTCATGTGTCAGTCACTAGAGCTATGGCTGTGTCTCCCAATCCGGTATCAGATCCTGCCACTGTGTCCGAGGCTACTAGGTCGAGCAGTCCACCAGATTCTGTGCTGTGAGGTGTAGTTCCCATCACTCACATGTCATTGTACTTGGTGTGTAGATAGTCCATTGTAACCACCCTTGCATTATTAATGTCCATGGGACCGGTCGCTTGACACACGTCCTTGTGCTGCCTCTGATGTACCTGCTCTGTGCCTTGCCATGGACTGTTGATGCACTTAACCCCTCTCGTGTGCTGCCTCTGATGTACCTGCTCTGTGCCTTGCCATGGACGGTTGATGCACTTAACCCCTCTCATGTGCTGCCTCTGATGTAACTGCTCTGTGCCTTGCCATGAACTGTTGATGGTCTGTGCCCCTCTCACGTGCTGCCTCTGATTACCTGCTCTGTGCCTTGCCATGGACTGTGGATGCACTTAACCCCTCTCATGTGCTGCCTCAGATGTACCTGCTCTGTGCCATGGACTGTTGATGCACTTAACCCCTCTCATGTGCTGCCTCTGATGTACCTTCTCTGTGTCATGGACTGTTGATGCACTTAGCCCCTCTCATGTGCTGCCTCTGATGTGCCTGCTCTGTACCTTGCCATGGACTGTTGATGCACTTAACCCCTCTCATGTGCTACCTCTGATGTACCTGCTCTGTGCCTTGCCATGGACTGTTGATGCACTTACCCCTCTGATGTGCTGCCTCTGATGTATCTGCTCTGTTATGTACACTGCCCTGTTACTGTTAGGAGGCTGCATTGTGCCCTCTCATGTGCTGCTTCTGATGTACCTGCTCTGTGCCTTGCCATGGACTGTTGATGATATGTGCCCCTCTCATGCGCTGCCTCTGATGTACCTGCTCTGTTATGAACACTGCCCAGTTGCTGTTAGGATGCTGCATTGTGCCCTCTCATGTGCTGCCTCTGATGTACCTGCTCTGTGTGCCTTGCCATGGACTGTTGATGCCCTGTGCCCCTCTTATGTGCTGCCTCTGATGTACCTGCTCTGTGCCATGGACTTTTGATGCACGTAACCCCTCTCATGGGCTGCCTCTGATGCACCTGCTCTGTGCCATGGACTGTTGATGCACTTAGCTCCTCTCATGTGCTGCCTCTGATGTACCTCCTCTGTGCCTTGCCATGGACTTTTGTTGCACTTAACCCCTCTCATGTGCTGCCTTTGATGTACCTGCTCTGTGCCTTGCCATGGACTGTTGATGATCTGTGCCCCTCTCATGTGCTGCCTCTGATGTACCTGCTCTGTGCCATGGACTGTTAATGCACTTAACCCCTCCCATGTGCTGCCTCTGATGTACTTGCCCTGTTGCTGTTAGGATGCTGCATTGTGCCCTCTCATGTGCTGACTCTGATGTACCTGCTCTGTGCCTTGCCATGGACTGTTGATGCTCTGTGCCCCTCTCATGTGCTGCCTCAGATGCACCTGCTCTGTTATGAACACTGCCCTGTTGCTGTTAGGATGCTGCATTGTGCCCTCTCATTTGCTGCCTCTGATGTACCTGCTCTGTTAGGGACACTGCCCTGTTGCTGTTAGGATGCTGCATTGTGCCCTCTCATGTGCTACCTCAGATGTACCTTTTCTGTTGTATCCAGTGCCCATGCTCCTGCCCACTCTAGGAGTCATTTACTAATATGTGCAATAAAACAAGTTATTTGTGTGTAGTGGTTTATCAGTGTCATTCCTGGATGTCTCCTTGCATTGTTGATATATTGGTGCTATCGTAAATGCTGTTTCCCCAACATGCACCTCCCCCTCCCCACGTCACAGCCCTGGCAGGTACTCCCCTCCGGCAGCGATTGGTGTGTTTGCGTACCTGCGTCGTCGTCAGCGACGGTCCATGACTTGCTGGTGGTGGAGCATGAAGAGGATCGGAAATGCGTTCAGAGCTGGGTCCATGACGGCGATCTGCCTCTGGTGGGTATCTCTCTGCAATGTTTTGCCTCTCCGCTGTGGTGAATCTGCCATGTTCAGGCTGGTGGTTTTTCCGCTGCGATTTGCTGTGTCTTATCCGCTATCGTGATTACGTGGACGGTTAGAGACGTCATTCCGTACGGCGGTGTCTCTGGTTGGTTACATCCGCTGCGGGATCAGGTGTATTTACGCGGCAGTGCCTGTTCTTCTACGGCGTACGGAAATTTGACAGTGCTTCCCATCCTAATATGGCGGACGGACTGGCCGCGGCTGGCGGACTGAAAAAAGGCATTTTCCGCCTACTTCAGGCCGGCGGACGTCCTTCCATCCGCCATCCTAATTGACCCCAATGTCTGGATGATTTAGTCTGCACAATGTGTCTATAAGAAGGGGATGATTCTTTAAGGAGACAGGGGTTTGAATCAAAACTTGTAATACAAAAAAGTGGATGCCCCTGACACCATAAATCACACAATTGATTTTCAAACAGAAGCCTTTTTAATTGACTCTGTGTTTATCAAAAACTATTTTTCGTCTTATTTTATGTATATTTTCATTAGTAATGCACACTTGTTATTCAATTTCTATATAATACATCTACAATATTTACACCTTATTCATCATACTGTACATATATTTACATTAGTTCATCAGAGCAAAGAATGAACAATTATGTTAACTCAAACAAAAAATTACTTCACATGCAATTTGTAAGGTTATACATCTTCTTGGTTAATATTTGCTTACACTGTTTCAACCAAAAACAGTCCTACTTTTTTAATCTTGTCAAGATAGACTCCTTACTTGATCAAGGTAGCATATAAGTCAAATGGTCCTATTAACATTTTAATCACCGCTTTGGAGTTTATATTAATAGTAAATGTAACTGGGAATCAGTCTTTTGTTCACCAGAAAAGTTGTTCACATTCACTTGTGATTGTATACACATTTAAAGTCTCGCCGACGCGTTTCGACCTTATTGGTGTTGGACCTTCATTGTCACGTTTTATTAAGGTCTTCCTCAGGGCTGTGTTTTTATATGATGTAGGACAACTTTGTATCTATAAAAGACAATGATAGATATATCTCTTTTAGTGACTCGAATCTCCATATTAGTCCTAATACATTGTATATATTGTGCATGTCATTACCCATGGCTTATTTAATGTACATACCCGCCTTCTTGTTGTTGGGGGGCGGGTTTCTCAATGGTCACCTGAGAGTCAGAACATACTTGTTTTAGTCATAAAAATAACTATTTAGTCAATTCCCAACATATGTGTTGGTATGCATGATTACGTTCCATTGCATTACATACCCCTCTTTGGTGATGTGCATGGTGGAGTTGTTTGTCCGGTATTTCAATTTAATTTCAGTGGCTTTTGGCGTGACGGTATGCTGCTCGGTTTCTGTCTTTTGAGCTGTTGGTGAAAAGACAGTGATTGTAACTCTGTCTGGAAAAGGGCCTCTTTTTTAAAAAATTAGGTTTGTGGTAACATACTCATTAGCTGGATGCTGAGCGAATACTGATTGATCTCATTGTGCATGGAGCGTTTTGTGCACCAAGATGATCGTAACTAATTATTTGGCCGCGTCATTTTCAATGCGCGCAAGGCGTGTTATGTTTCGGGTATTATACATTATTCCCGAATTCCGTTTCATCTTATCACCCGTTTTTCGGTGTGGTTTCGTACCTTATTTCTGCATCGTGGCTCTTATTCTCCACTTCACTGCTCTCCCATGGCTCTCCGTCTTCTGTCCTTCCACTCGTGTTACCGGCACTGGCTATCTCCTTTTCGATCCTTCGGCGTCCTCGTCTTCTTTGCCGATTACTTCCGTGTTTGTGTCACGTGGTTTGTGAAACGTGATTTTCAACGGGACGTTTTTTTGGACTGTCGGGAAATGGAGTCTTTTCACCTTGGGCTTGATTTTATTCCGCACTGCCTATCTCCTTTCCGATCTATCGGCATCCTGTTATTCTTGGCTGTGTTTGCTGTCACATGGTTTATGCCACGTGTGCTTTTCAATGAGACGTTTTTTTCGGACTACAGGGGAATTGAGTATTTTCGCCTTGGGATTGTCTTTATTCCGTGATTTTTCTGTACCTAGCAAAGTTCTTTCATGCTGTTTCCTAAAGGCATGTGTGTGCAAGGGGTGAAATACCATTAGCATATCCGGGTGCCTTCTTCGCATTTGCCTTATCGGATTAATTTATTTGGTCAAGAATTTCATTTATTATTGTTGCTTGCTGATTGTGAATTTTGTATATGCCTTAGAATACAGTTTTGCTTACATGCAATGTGTAAGTTCTGACATCTCATTTAATCCATTTTCAATTGTGTTTAGATATAGAATGATTTTTGCCTCGAAGTTGGACATGATGTTTTCCACGTTGTTACCCACGATGTGTTTCAGTACTGTCCACTTCATATCTTTCTCCGAATGTGCCATCTCAATGCAGTGTGCAACCATCGGTGCATTGTGAGTTTTACACTTGATGCGGGATCTGTGTTGTGTAATCCTTTTCCTTATTTGCTGGCTTGTTTTGCCTATATAGGCTTTCTTGCAGGGGCATAGCACGCAATAGATTACATTTTGCGTATTGCAGTTTGTAAATTCTTCGTGGACAATGTATTTTGTTCCATATTGGAATTTGGTTCCTTCTATGGTGTTTTCACATGACACACAATTCCCACATTTTTTATGTCCTCTCACTGGTGGTAGTGATAACATAGATCTTAATGATGTATCTTGTCTTCTTATGTTTGTATTTGCTCTTACAAGTTTATCTTTAATGCTTGAATTTCTTTTTAGTGCGAAGATAGGCAGATTTTTGAACTGCTCAATACTTTTTACTGTAATCCAATTTTTTCTTATGATCTTTTTAATTTCGTTTGTCATTCCAGAAAAGGTTGTAACGCAGACCAGTGGAGAATTTTCTTCTTTGTTTTTTGGAGTTAACAAGGATTCTCTTGGTACATACCACGCTCTTTTCATGGCTTTTTTTAGGAGTTTTTTCGGATAACCTCTTGTTTGTAATTTTTCTAAAAGGATTGTGGCATTTGTGAAGTAATCCTCCTTTTTAGTGCAGTTCCTATGAATTCTCATAAACTGGCTAAACGGCAAGTTATCTCTTAGATTCCTTTGATGGAAACTGCCATAATGTAAAAACGTGTTTCTGTCTGTGGTTTTAGTGTAGAGAGTCGTGTATATGTGACCTTCTTCATGTTTAATGAGAAGGTCTAAGAAGTTCATCTCTGTTTTACTTTGGTTGACAGTGAACTGTATATCTGGATTCCTGTCGTTCAGCCATCTGGTGAAATCTGATAGATGTTCCTCACTTCCTCGCCATAGCATGAAGACGTCATCTATGTAACGGTACCACATTTTGATGTGGCCGTCATATGGGTTATTAAAGAAGATCCATCTCTCTTCAAACATTGCCATGAACATTATAGCCATTTCTGGGGCAAAAGGACACCCCATCGCGGTGCCCTTGACTTGAATGTACTTACTGCCATTAAATGTGAAAAAATTATTTTTCAAACATATTTCTGCCAGTTGCAAAAGAAAATCTGTTGGCACATTGTGAGGGCGATCTCTTTTCTCTAAGAATATTTTCATCACCTCTAGCCCAGCCTCTTGTTGGATATTAGAATAAAGGCTTACGATGTCCAATGTGACAAAAAATTCTTCCTCCTCATCAAATGGGTGGTGTTCTAAGATGTTAATTGCCTGCATGGTATCTTTGATATAGCTTGTTGTATCAGATACAAGAGGTTTTAGGAAGGTGTCCACATATTTTGCTGGACGTTCTAGTATGGAATTTACTCCAGATATTATTGGCCTTCCCGGAGGGTTCCTTTGGTCCTTATGGATCTTGGGTAAAATATACATAAGTGGTGTCCTTGGGTTTTCATTAATCAGGAATTTTGCTTCCTTCTTTGATAGCCATCCCTCTTTTTCACCGATGTTTTTTAATGTCTCTAGTTTGGATTTTATTTTGTTGTTCCAGTCTTCGTCCGTTCTTCTGTAGTATTGTTGATCACTTAGTTGCCTAAGTACTTCCGCTTCATATTTTTCACGTTGGAGTATCACCACTCCCCCGCCTTTATCGGCTGGCTTGACGATGATTGTGTCATTCTTTTTTAGATTTTCCAAAGCTAGTTTTTCTTGTTGTGGCATATTCCATTTAGTGAAAATTCTTTTAGTCTCTAGATTTGTCAGATCTCTTAGTACATTTTTCTCAAAAGTCAATAGCTCTATTGGCATACTGGTAGCGTTTGGAAAGAACGTGGACTGGTTTTTTAATCCAGAATAGTTGCGCTCCACATTGTTGGGTATATCCTCAAAGAAGATTTTCAATCTCATTTTTCGAAACAGTTGGATAATTTCTAGTTTAGTCAGTCTTAGATCTGGTCTTACTGTAGGTATGAATGACAGCCCTCTTCGTAGCACATTCATTTCTTGCGGTGATAGTTCGTACTCAGATATATTATAGATAGGACTTTCTTCTATCATCACCAACGGTAAACGTTCCTCCTCGTCGTGATTTGTCCTGGTTGTGGATTGTACCATCTTGCTCTGCCCCTGGGTCGGCGATTTCCTCTGCCTAAAAAAGGTGCCGATTGGTAGTTTTGTCCCTGTTGGTTTGTGGCAGCACTTGTTGATGGAGTAGTGTCGCCTGAACTCTCTGACGACGATGAGGGTATACTCAGACGTGACTCCCTAGCTCATTGCACCATCAGGATTCAAGCAAGCCGGGCCGACGAGGCTGAAATGCCAGAAACCGGTCCCCGGTAGCTTGTCTCCTTCCCAGTTTAAGAACTGGCTTGGTAGTTTGGTTTGCCCTGTTCCCATCATGCACTGGGACAGGAACAGACTAATTTGCATATAGCCAGGTTCTGAAGCTGGGATGGTGCAGTGAGCTAAAAAACAGTGATGGATCAAGCCCTGATCTCTTGACTGGGTAGGAGTATTCTGCATCATTCAGAAACTCTGTCCATCACCTTTTCCAAAATTGATTTTATCCACACTATGTGTGGGAGGGTATACTCAGACGTGAGTCCCTAGCTCATTGCACCATCAGGATTCAAGCAAGCCGGGCCGACGAGGCTGAAATGCCAGAAACCGGTCCCCGGTAGCTTGTCTCCTTCCCAGTTTAAGAACTGGCTTGGTAGTTTGGTTTGCCCTGTTCCCATCATGCACTGGGACAGGAACAGACTAATTTGCATATAGCCAGGTTCTGAAGCTGGGATGGTGCAGTGAGCTAAAAAACAGTGATGGATCAAGCCCTGATCTCTTGACTGGGTAGGAGTATTCTGCATCATTCAGAAACTCTGTCCATCACCTTTTCCAAAACTGCTTAATGCAGCACACATAGAAGTTGCAAAACTGCATTTTTTTGTAATTGATTTTTTATGTGCTGGACGGGCACCTTCCTGCACATAAACAATCATGGGCGTTTTGCTGTTTATATGCGTTCTGCACAAGGCAGCACACATGGAAACAGCATAAACGAGGAGAAATAAAAAAAATCTCATTTCGCCTGTTTAAGACCAGGTTTTCCCTAGTCTTAATTTTGGCGCTGCCTCTTATTTATGCCACCCTTGTAAATAGGGGGCAGCGTCAAAATCAATGGGTGTTGTGGTGGAACGCCCACTGCAACACCCATTGCCCTCCCCTTCACGCTAAACACAGCGTGAAAGGGGGTCTTATTTACAAGGCAGCGTTAAGCCATGTTAAAGGCAATGTTCCTATCGCCATCACAACGTCACTAAAAGTGACACTGTGGTGGCGGTAGGGACTTGTAAAAATGCCCCTAAGTGCTTTATGATTTATTACAAAAATACTTGCATTAAATGAATATTAACACATCAGATAGCCCCTGGTTCTAGGCTCTGGCTGTAAAAGAGTGGAATGCCATATACTTGATAGAGTTCTTCTTTGCAAGAGGCCTCCTACTTACTTTTCCCAATATTGCTTCTTAAAAACGAATGTCTTCATGTAAGATGTCAGAATTTACTTTTAATGAGGTATTGTGAGAAGTTTCTTCTCTAACTCATCAAAAATATTTAAATTTAGGGTGAGACGCGTGAAGTATGGTGGAAATTTTGTGAGGAATATTCAAATGGCACCTCTCAGACAGATGCAGATTGCAGAGTAAGAGTTGAAGGCGAGAGAGCGCTGCATGAAGACAGAGAAAAAAGCACATGCAATGAAGGATGCTGAAGCGCATTTCGATAGTTTATATAGCGTCTAGCAAAAGCACAGTCATAGCTTGCCTGAGGCCGTGAAGGGCAGTTCAATAAACAAGTAATAAAATAAAAGAAATATATAAAAAAAAGAAAACAGACGTCTCCAGCTGAGCTGTAAAATGCTGTGAATCAAAGGGAAAGTCTTCGATCTTAGTTGACAGGGTCGCATAGAGGAGAGCTCAAAGTGAAAGGAAACACACTGTAAGTGGTAATTTTTTTTTTCTATTGCACATTATTCTGAGATGGTTGATGATAGTGTTTGTAAGTAAGTACATCTGCACAAAAGTCAGACAGCCTCCATTGTTTATTTATTGGTTTCTTTTACTAACAAAACCATAATCTGGTCTCTCATTGGAGGCACTGTTGAATTACAAAGGACCGTCAAGAAGTGTCTTTATAAAGGAACAATCAGGAGAATTCAAATGGTGAAGGAACTCCTGAAATAGAGAGAACATTCTTTATCGGGACAGACACCCTAATCTTAGGGATGAGACCCTAACAAAAACATAATACAAGGGCTCTAAGATATTATTTTGCAGGCTCAATAGGCACAATACATGTCATGAGTATTTAGAATCTCTTGAAATTAAAGAAAATAGGGGCATATTACCAAGCAATAGCGATAATTATCGCTATTGCTTGGATAGAGACGAAAATTTACCGCTGAGCTGCAGCGATTTTTACCGCAGATAAACCTTGGTATTACCAAGGTTTATCGCAAATGCGATAAAAATCGGCCGCAATGCATGAATATCGCTTAAAAGTCAGCAATATTCATGCATTATCGAGCTAATGCTCTTAGCCATGTTATCCACCTCCCATTGGATAACATGGCTAAGAACTGCTCAGGGCAGGTGTTAGCTTTTGGAGATATTCGCTGGTAATAGGAGATAGCGATGTTAGCTACTGTTTCCAGTCGCTAACATCTTGGCACACCCACTTTGCATGTCATTAGTGATAAATATCACTGACATGCAAAGTGGGGCCTAAGATGGTCGCTATCTCCTACTAGCTGTCGCTAACTGGTGTTAGCGACAGCTAGGTAATAGGGAGATCATTTTATCTCCGCTTTCTTGGCTTTTAAAGCCAAAAAAGCGGAGATAAACCCCCTTTATAATATGCCCTAAAGTCCTCACTAATTCAACTTAACGACCTATATCCATGTATATGAGTGTTCCCATAGAGCTGGGGAAAAAAGATAAAATCCACGTGGCCAAAGTATAGAAATAAAATTAGTAAAGCACAAGCAGTGGTTTGGTATAGGTAATTCGGCGCCACTTAGAGAGTCTCACAATTTATTTTGGTGTAGAGGTTATTTCTTACGGTGCTATAAGGTAGACGGAACCACTTAATCCTCCCAAACATGAGCATACGCTTCTAACAGAAACAACTCCTTAGCACACGTATATCACAATACAGTTATGTTTAGGCGTTGCCACTCCTTTGACACAATCACAGTACGTAGTTCTTGGTTAATACACGTATTATATTTATTCTTGAATTCTGGAAGTTCTCCACACAGCCGACACGTGTTTCGTCGTGACTGGGAGTGTAACCCAACGACTTTTTCAAGGCTATTTCCAGATCTGTTCTCTTATAGTTGGTATGCGGTGATAATTCCAACCCGCATAGGGGTTCTACGGGGGTCTTCTGTTATAGTGTCCACTTTATCTTGTCCATAGGACTCCACTTTACACTTTGTTTAGGTTGGCTTTCGCCCGTAGCGTTATTGTCCGTCGGTGCCCCCGTTCACAATCAGGCACATTTGCACCATTATGCAAGGGTGCGTGTGTTGACTCCAGCAACCACAAGTGTGCTAGGGTACAAGGAGACAAAACAGATGTGCTGTGTCTTACTAGAAATGCTGCCTTTCTGCTCTCTACCCTTCACACAGGTGTTCTGTGAAATATTGATGAATCTGGCCCACAATGAAAACTTTCTAATAAACGCAGGAAAGAAGGTATGATGAAGGCATCCAAAATGTGTGCTAAAATGAAATCCTCAGAATCCAATGAAAGGGATTGTTGAGCTAAAACAAACAAGATATTATATGACCCCTTAAGAGAACCGCCTAAAACATTCTCAATATACCTACAAATAAATAAAGAAAATGATGGAAGTGATCATGTAAATGGGCAGGAAAGGTGGAAATGAGAAAGTTAGAGGATGTGAAGGAACCTCAAAGAGAACAATCAATATGCAACAATAAGGAGAAGGAAAAGGGAGCAGGTGGAGTAGCATAGTGCAACAATAATCCTCTAGTAGCAAGGAAAATGTGAGAACATTGAATACTAAATTGCAGTCAGTTGAGGGGTACTACTTTTAATAACTTGAACCCTCAGTGATTAGCACACATCAATAATTGAACACAGGCCTCTCACAAACAATATAAAGCATGGAAAGTAGTGAGGTCTCTTAATGAGTTGTCCTCCTTTTATGTAAAAAACTTTTTTGGTTGTGTAGTTTTGTAACTATAACATGCATTGCGCGCTGTTATCCATCCTTTGAGCGCCATCTTGTAATGGGTTTTTCCGTCGCAAGATCATTGTGACTATAGTCCGTTTTCACTTTCACTTTCCCTTATTCATCTATCGGACGTAGCTTTTTTGCGCCATTTATCAGCTTTAAATAGCTGTCACCACTATTACGTCTACCCCTTTGACCGGCGAGGCTTATTTGCTACTTTGTAGCTCCTGGAACTGCACCATCTTGCAGCCCACGAGACGTTTCTCACTCATAGGTAAGAGCATACCCATCTCGATCGTTAGCAGTCACACATATACGCTATGTGCTGGCATCCACTAAATTTCTCTTTACCTTCTTGTTATTTCTAGCTACCATTTAACGCTTGGAACAGCACCATCTTGCGTTCGGCAACTATTTGCCTATTTTAACCCTTTCGATGCTGATGACGAGCTGGGCTCGTCATGGTGCACGGTGGTCGTGTGCTGATGACGAGCCCAGCTCGTCATGAGCCCCACCCTTGGGGGAAGCGCTGGCGCTCCCCCCGAGGTTCTCTGATCTTCGTTGTTTTGCTCGGGGCGGCAGCGGAAGAGCTTCCGCTGCCGCCCCCGCACCCCCCCCTGGGAATCCCTGATGACGTCAGCGCGCACAGCGCGCGCTGACATCATCAGGTATTCCCTGCGCTCGGGAAGCCATTTGCTTCCTGCGCGTCTGGAGAGAAGGTGAGTTTCTCGTGTCCGGCGGGGGTTTGGGGCCGCAAAGAGGCATCAGGGGAGAGGAAAGAGATTTTCCTTTCCCCTGAAGTCTCTTTGCAGGGCATTTCTGCCTCACGATCGCGCACAGCGTCGCGATCGTGCTGCGGAAATGCCCCCACTAGTACCAGGGATTGAACATTTAGCTTTTCGGAAGCGACCCCTTGGGCAAGGGTCGCTTCCAGGTGGGCAGCCATTTTCCTGCTGATTTTCTGCCCCCCCTGGGGGCAAATCGGCCCGTAATTTCGGCCGTTTTGCCCCCAGGGGGGGCAGAAATAAACCACTGGCACCAGGGATTATATGTTTTGGCAATGTTTGTTTTTGGAAGCGACCCCTTGGGTAAGGGTCGCTTCCTGGGGGCCTTTATTTTGGCGTTTATTTTCTGTCCCCCTGGGGGCAAATCGGCCCGTTTTTTTTGCCGTTTTGCCCCCGGGGGGGGGGGGGCGAGAATGCCCACTAGCACCAGGGATCATGAAATTAGCTTTTAGGAAGCGACCCCTTGGGCAAGGGTCGCTTCCAGGTGGGCAGACATTTTATTTTCGATTTTCTGCTGCCCCTGGGGGCAAATCGGCCCGTTATTTCGGCCGTTTTGCCCCCGGGGGGACAGAAATAAACCACTGGCACCAGGGATTTTTTATTAGGGCAATGTTTGTTTTGGGAAGCGACCCCTTGGGTAAGGGTCGCTTCCAGGTGGGCTGTGATAATCTTTTTGTTTTTCTGCCCCCCCCCCGGGGGGCAAATCGGCCCGTTTTTTTAGTTGCTTTGCCCCCAGGTGGGGGCAGAAATTCCCCACTGGCACCAGGGATCTGTTTTGGGGCAATGTATATGTTTTGGAAGCGACCCCTTGGGCAAGGGTCTCTTCCTGGTGGCAAGTAATTGTTTTTGAATTTCTGCCCCCCCTTGGGGCAAATCGGAGTGGTGTTTGCCTGGCGGTGTGTGTAGTGGTGCTTGGCTGGATGGTGTGCGTGGAGTGGTACTTGGCTGTCTGTGCACGGAGTGCTGCTTGGCTGGCGGTGTGTGTGGAGTGGCGCATGGCTGGATGGTGTGCGTGGAGTGGTACTTGGCTGTCTGTGCACGGAGTGGTGCTTTGCTTGCGGTGTGCGTGGAGTTGCGCTTTGCTTGCGGTGTGCGTGGAGTGGTGCTTGGCTGGCGGTGTGCGTGGAGTGGCGCTTGCGGTGTGCGTGGAGTGGTGCTTGGCTGGTGGTGTGCGTGGAGTGGTACTTGGCTGTCTGTGCGTGGAGTGGTGCTTGGCTGGCGGTGTGTGTGGACTGGTGCTTGGCTGGCGGTGTGCGTGGAGTGGTGCTTGGCTTGCGGTGTGGTGCTTGGCTGGCGGTGTGTGTGGAGTGGCGCTTGGCTGGATGGTGTGCGTGGAGTGGCGCTTGGCTGGATGGTGTGCGTGGAGTGGCGCTTGGCTGGATGGTGTGCGTGGAGTGGTGCTTGGCTTGCGGTGTGCGTGGAGTGGTGCTTGGCTTGCGGTGTGCGTGGAGTGGTGCTTGGCTTGCGGTGTGCGTGGAGTGGTGCTTGGCTTGCGGTGTGCGTGGAGTGGCACTTGGCTTGCGGTGTGCGTGGAGTGGCGCTTGGCTTGCGGTGTGCGTGGAGTGGTGCTTGGCTTGCGGTGTGCGTGGAGTGGTGCTTGGCTTGCGGTGTGCATGGAGTGGCGCTTGGCTTGCGGTGTGCGTGGAGTGGCGCTTGGCTTGCGGTGTGTTGCTTGGCAGGCGGTGCGTGTGGAGTGGCGCATGGCTGGATGGTGTGCGTGGAGTAGTACTTGGCTGTCTGTGCACGGAGTGGTGCTTGGCTGGCGGTGTGTGTGGAGTGGCGCTTGGCTGGATGGTGTGCGTGGAGTGGCGCTTGGCTGGATGGTGTGCGTGGAGTGGCGCTTGGCTGGATGGTGTGCGTGGAGTGGTGCTTGGCTTGCGGTGTGCGTGGAGTGGTGCTTGGCTTGCGGTGTGCGTGGAGTGGTGCTTGGCTTGCGGTGTGCGTGAAGTGGCGCTTGGCTTGCGGTGTGCGTGGAGTGGCGCTTGGCTTGCGGTGTGCGTGGAGTGGTGTGTGGCTGGCGGTGTGTGTGGAGTGGTACTTGGCTGTCTGTGCACGGAGTCGTGCTTGGCTGGCGGTGTGTGTGAAGTGGTTCTTGGCTGTCGGTGTGCGCTGAGTGGTGATTGGCTGGCAGTGTGCATGGTCTGTCGCTTGGATGGTGGTGTGGGTGGACTGGCGCTCGGCTGGCGGTGTGTGAGTACCTACTTTCTGTTGGTCACTACACACACTGCTAGTTGAGTGACACTCTGCGCAGTCCATCATTTTGTGTAGTTGCTGTGGCAGATATTTGGGTGTGTGAAAGTGATGGGCCCTTGAATGGCGCTGTCTGCTGGTGTGAGTGTTGTAATGTGATGGGTCTGCGGCTGGTGGTGTGAATGTTTTGTATGTGTCACACGTACGA
Source organism: Lissotriton vulgaris (assembly GCF_964263255.1). Classification (NCBI taxonomy): domain Eukaryota; kingdom Metazoa; phylum Chordata; class Amphibia; order Caudata; family Salamandridae; genus Lissotriton; species Lissotriton vulgaris. Next base: position 1,346,624,148 of record NC_141694.1, on the reverse strand, counting down.
AAGGTGTATGAATGTCCTTACTGCCCCCGTGTGATGGGGGTACTGGTAGGAGCAGAAGACCGACTGGCACCAAAGGGGTTAGGCAGTAAAATAAATTCAAAAAATTAACCAGTGTCTTGATGTTAAACCTCATCTAATCCCAATTGGTCTTTGCCCTATTTGATGGCCCCTCTGTGCAAATGTAAATTTGGGGGGCAAATTTGTGTGTGGTTTTTTCAATTGTTATATTGTTTGTGAAATGTGGTAGTAATTTTTTTATCTTCTCCATTTTTGCCTTGTTCCAGGCTTTTGCTGTTTGGATTGTTGTAGGTTGCGGGTCCGTCACTGTTGGTTTTGCAGCTTGTGTAGTTGCTTTTGCTTGGTAAGTGAATGTATTTTGTACTACTTTCCCTTGATGTTTGTCTTTTTGAAAAAGGTTGTACTTATATCAGTTTGTGTGGCTCTGTTTCTTTTTTTCTTCAGCATTAGTGTTTGATGTGCACTTTGATTTCTAATTTGTTTTTTTTTCTTTTCTTTCTAGTGGGATATCATTTCTTTTTGCTGTGTCTCAGCAGAGTAGGTGCTGGTGAGTGTAGCTGTATTTGGTAAGAGTGAAATTGTTTTGGATTGTATTGATCTTTGTGTGAAAGCCTTACCTTGTTTACTTCTTACTTTGCACAGTGTAGGTTGTTGTTCACTTGTGTGTGCTGTCTTTCTTTGTAAGGATAATGGCTAGTCGCAGGATTACTGCTCAGCAGGTTCCTAGTTTGCTTTTTGAGTCTTCCTCTGACCATGGTTCAGAGACTGACTCTGATTCGGATTTGGAGGTTGGTGGAGAAGATTCAGGCAGTGAGTTTTCTCTTTGCCTGGATTCATCATCATCGGATGAAGAATCTTCTTCTAGTGCTGATGAAGTGTCTATGGTAGCGGAGGACATTGTTGCGCCGGTAGTGGACCAAGAGGCAGCTGTGCTACTTCCTAGGGCTGCAAGGTATCCTTTCTTTTTACGTCGGCATGAGGCAGGTGGGCTGCAGCCTGCGCCCAAAAGGCTTCACATTGCTGTGGTGCGCCAAGCGGCATCTGGTGCTGTTAGGCCTCCTATTGTTGTAGAGCGGCAAGGTGCATCAGGGTCTGATTTGTTTTCCGGTGGTGTAGTGCAGCAAGAAGCTTCTCAGGCTGCTGGGCTTCCCGTTGGTGAAGTGCTGCAAGAGGCTTCTGGGGCTGTTAGGCTTCCCATTGTTGTAGAGCAGCAAGATGCATCTGGACCTGCTTTGTTTCCCGGTGGTGTAGTGCAGCAAGAGCCTTCTGGGGATGCTATGTTTTCTGTTGGTGATGTGCAGCCAGAAGTATCTGTGGATGTTAGGCTTCCCGTACGTGTACAGCAACAAGTGGCTTCTGGTCTGCAGGCTGAGGTGGCTGCTCCCCCCGTTCATGGGGATGGCCTCTGGGTTCCCCCTGGCATGGTGCAGCCGGCATTGCCAGAGTTCACTGGTGTTCCTGGGTGTAGAGTGAATACTGAGAATTTTCAGCCAATACATTTTTTTCAGTTGTTTATGGACGATGTGTTTTTGCAAGAGATTGTTGATCAAACCAATTTGTATGCGGAACAGTTTTTGAGGGACAACAGTGCCAGTCTTAAGCCCCATTCTAGAGCTACTCTGTGGACTCCCACAAATGTTGAAGAGATTAAGAAGTTTTTGGGATTAACTTTTTTGATGGGCTTGCTAAGGAAGCCATCAATGTCTTCATATTGGTCCACTAGTCCCTTGATGACAACAGCTATATATCCAGCAGTCATAAGTCGTGATCGGTTTTTGCTTCTTCTTCGGATGATGCATTTTGTTGATAATGGTTTAGCCTTGGCACGCGATCACCCTGATTGTGACCGTCTGTTTAAAATTCGGCCTGTCCTTGATCACTTTGTTGATCGTTTTTCTGAGATCTTTGCTCCTGGAAAAGAAATTGCAGTGGATGAGTCTTTGCTATTGTTCAAGGGCCGCTTGGCTTTTAGGCAGTACATTCCTAGTAAGAGGGCACGCTATGGAATCAAACTGTATATGTTGTGTGACAGTGAGACTGGATATGTCTACAATTTCAGGGTGTACACTGGTAAGGAGTCCAGCATTAACCCTCCTGGTTGTCCTTCCACTTTTGGAGTGACTGAGAAGATTGTATGGGAACTAGGTAGAGGATTATTTCACAAAGGCCACCATTTGTATGTAGATAACTTCTACACTGGTGTGCGGTTGTTCAAGGAGTTGGCCAAAGTGGGCACTGTTGCTTGTGGCACAATGCGCAGTAACCGGAAAGGTTTCCCAAAGGAACTTGTTTGCAAAAGGCTTGTGAGGGGACAGTCTACTGCATGGGTGGGTGGAAATTTGTTGATCCACGCAGATTCCGGAACTTTCCACCACAGAAATGTGAGGAAAATGTGTTTTTTTTCCCCAATTTCTTAGCTTTACAAGGGATTCTGGGTAAGAAAACCTGGGGGTAGGCAGTCGAGTCACCCCATCCTGAATTCCCCTGGGTGTCTACTTTTCAAAAATATATAGGTTTGCTAGGTTTCCCTGGGTGCCGGCAGAGCTAGGGTTCAAAAAACAAAAGTTAGTCTCTTTGCCCAAAAAGGCCACAATTTCACAGAAAAATTGAGTTGTGACCACGTTGCGTTTTGCGCTGTTTCCTGTCGCAGCCACTATGCCTACCCACGCAAGTGAGATACCATTTTTCTCGGGAGACCTGGGGGAACGCTGGGTGGGTGGAAATTTGTTGATCCACGCAGATTCCGGAACTTTCCACCACAGAAATGTGAGGAAAATGTGTTTTTTTCCCAATTTCTTAGCTTTGCAAGGGATTCTGGGTAAGAGAACCTGGGCGTAGGCAGTCGAGTCACCCCATCCTGAATTCCCCTGGGTATCTACTTTTCAAAAATATATAGGTTTGCTAGGTTTCCCTGGGTGCCGGCAGAGCTAGGGTTCAAAAACAAAAGGTAGTCTCTTTGCCCAAAAAGGCCACAATTTCACAGAAAAATTGAGTTGTGACCACGTTGCGTTTTGCGCTGTTTCCTGTCGCAGCCACTATGCCTACCCACTCAAGTGAGATACCATTTTTCTCGGGAGACCTGGGGGAACGCTGGGTGGGTGAAAATTTGTTGATCCACGCAGATTCCGGAACTTTCCACCACAGAAATGTGAGGAAAATGTGTTTTTTTTCTCCAATTTCTTAGCTTTGCAAGGGATTCTGGGTAAGAGAACCTGGGGGTAGGCAGTCGAGTGACCCCATCCTGAATTCCCCAGGGTGTCTACTTTTCAAAAATATATAGGTTTGCTAGGTTTCCCTAGGTGCCGGCAGAGCTAGGGTTCAAAAACAAAAGGTAGTCTCTTTTCCCAAAAAGGCCACAATTTCACAGAAAAATTGAGTTGTGACCACGTTGCGTTTTGCGCTGTTTCCTGTCGCAGCCACTATGCCTACCCCCGCAAGTGAGATACCATTTTTCTCGGGAGACCTGGGGGAATGCTGGGTGGGTGGAAATTTGTTGATCCACGCAGATTCCGGAACTTTCCACCACAGAAATGTGAGGAAAATGTGTTTTTTTTTCCAATTTCTTAGCTTTGCAAGGGATTCTGGGTAAGAGAACCTGGGGGTAGGCAGTCGAGTGACCCCATCCTGAATTCCCCTGGGTGTCTACTTTTCAAAAATATATAGGTTTGCTAGGTTTCCCTGGGTGCCGGCAGAGCTAGGGTTCAAAAACAAAAGGTAGTCTCTTTGCCCAAAAAGGCCACAATTTCACAGAAAAATTGAGTTGTGACCACGTTGCGTTTTGCGCTGTTTCCTGTCGCAGCCACTATGCCTACCCACTCAAGTGAGATACCATTTTTCTCGGGAGACCTGGGGGAACGCTGGGTGGGTGAAAATTTGTTGATCCACGCAGATTCCGGAACTTTCCACCACAGAAATGTGAGGAAAATGTGTTTTTTTCTCCAATTTCTTAGCTTTGCAAGGGATTCTGGGTAAGAGAACCTGGGGGTAGGCAGTCGAGTGACCCCATCCTGAATTCCCCAGGGTGTCTACTTTTCAAAAATATATAGGTTTGCTAGGTTTCCCTAGGTGCCGGCAGAGCTAGGGTTCAAAAACAAAAGGTAGTCTCTTTGCCCAAAAAGGCCACAATTTCACAGAAAAATTGAGTTGTGACCACGTTTCGTTTTGCGCTGTTTCCTGTCGCAGCCACTATGCCTACCCACGCAAGTGAGATACCATTTTTCTCGGGAGACCTGGGGGAATGCTGGGTGGGTGGAAATTTGTTGATCCACGCAGATTCCGGAACTTTCCACCACAGAAATGTGAGGAAAATGTGTTTTTTTTTCCAATTTCTTAGCTTTGCAAGGGATTCTGGGTAAGAGAACCTGGGGGTAGGCAGTCGAGTGACCCCATCCTGAATTCCCCTGGGTGTCTACTTTTCAAAAATATATAGGTTTGCTAGGTTTCCCTAGGTGCCGGCAGAGCTAGGGTTAAAAAACAAAAGGTAGTCTCTTTGCCCAAAAAGGCCACAATTTCACAGAAAAATTGAGTTGTGACCACGTTGCGTTTTGCGCTGTTTCCTGTCGCAGCCACTATGCCTACCCACGCAAGTGAGATACCATTTTTCTCGGGAGACCTGGGGGAATGCTGGGTGGGTGGAAATTTGTTGATCCACGCAGATTCCGGAACTTTCCACCACAGAAATGTGAGGAAAATGTGGTTTTTTTCCAATTTCTTAGCTTTGCAAGGGATTCTGGGTAAGAGAACCTGGGGGTAGGCAGTCAAGTGACCCCATCCTGAATTCCCCTGGGTGTCTTCTTTTCAAAAATATATAGGTTTGCTAGGTTTCCCTAGGTGCCGGCAGAGCTAGGGTTCAAAAACAAAAGGTAGTCTCTTTGCCCAAAAAGGGCACAATTTCACTGAAAAATTGAGTTGTGACCACGTTGCGTTTTGCACTGTTTCCTGTCACAGCCACTATGCCTACCCACGCAAGTGAGATACCATTTTTCTCGGGAGACCTGGGGGAACGCTGGGTGGGTGGAAATTTGTTTATCCACGCAGATTCCGGAACTTTCCACCACAGAAATGTAAGGAAAATGTGTTTTTTTCCCAATTTCTTAGCTTTGCAAGGGATTCTGGGTAAGAGAACCTGGGGGTAGGCAGTCGAGTCACCCCATCCTGAATTTCCCTGGGTGTCTACTTTTCAAAAATATATAGGTTTGCTAGGTTTCTGTAGGTGCCGGCAGAGCTAGGGTTCAAAAACAAAAGGTAGTCTCTTTGCCCAAAAAGTGCACAATTTCACTGAAAAATATAGTTGTGACCACGTTGCGTTTTGCACTGTTTCCTGTCGCAGCCACTATGCCTACCCACGCAAGTGAGATACCATTTTTCTCGGGAGACCTGGTGGAACGCTGGGTGGGTGGAAATTTGTTGATCCACGCAGATTCCGGAACTTTCCACCACAGAAATGTGAGGAAAATGTGTTTTTTTTTCCAATTTCTTAGCTTTGCAAGGGATTCTGGGTAAGAGAACCTGGGGGTAGGCAGTCGTGTCACCCCATCCTGAATTTCCCTGGGTGTCTACTTTTCAAAAATATATAGGTTTGCTAGGTTTCCCTAGGTGCCGGCAGAGCTAGGGTTCAAAAACAAAACGTAGTCTCTTTGCCCAAAATGTGCACAATTTCACTGAAAAATTGAGTTGTGACCACATTGCGTTTTGCACTGTTTCCTGTCGCAGCCACTATGCCTACCCACGCAAGTGAGATACCATTTTTCTCGGGAGACCTGGGGGAACGCTGGGTGGGTGGAAATTTGTTGATCCACGCAGATTCCAGAACTTTCCACCACAGAAATGTAAGGAAAATGTGTTTTTTTTTTCAATTTCTTAGCTTTGCAAGGGATTCTGGGTAAGAGAACCTGGGGGTAGGCAGTCGAGTCACCCCATCCTGAATTCCCCTGGTTGTCTACCTTTTCAAAAATATATAGGTTTGCTAGGTTTCCCTAGGTGCCGGCAGAGCTAGGGTTCAAAAACAAAAGGTAGTCTCTTTGCCCAAAAAGTGCACAATTTCATTGGAAAATTGAGTTGTGACCACGTTGCGTTTTGCACGGTTTCCTGTCGCAGCCACTATGCCTACCCACGCAAGTGAGATACCATTTTTCTCGGGAGACCTGGGGGAACGCAGGGTGGGTGGAAATTTGTTGATCCACGCAGATTCCGGAACTTTCCACCACAGAAATATGAGGAAAATGTGTTTTTTTCCAATTTCTTAGCTTTGCAAGGGATTCTGGGTAAGAGAACCTGGGGGTAGGCAGTCGAGTCACCCCATCCTGAATTCCCCTGGGTATCTACTTTTCAAAAATATATAGGTTTGCTAGGTTTCCCTAGGTGCCGGCAGAGCTAGGGTTCAAAAACAAAAGGTAGTCTCTTTGCCCAAAAAGTGCACAATTTCTCTGAAAAATATAGTTGTGACCACGTTGCGTTTTGCACTGTTTCCTGTTGCAGCCACTATGCCTACCCATGCAAGTGAGATACCATTTTTCTCGGGAGACCTGGGGAAATGCTGGGTGCGTGGAAATTTGTTGATCCACGCAGATTCCGGAACTTGCCACCACAGAAATGTAAGGAAAATGTGGTTTTTTTTCCAATTTCTTAGCTTTGCAAGGGATTATGGGTAAGAGAACCTGGGGGTAGGCAGTCGAGTCACCCCATCCTGAATTTCCCTGGTTGTCTACTTTTCAAAAATATATAGGTTTGCTAGGTTTCCCTAGGTGCCGGCAGAGCTAGGGTTCAAAAACTAAAGGTAGTCTCTTTGCCCAAAAAGTGCACAATTTCACTGAAAAATTGAGTTGTGACCACGTTGCGTTTTGCGCTGTTTCCTGTCGCAGCCACTATGCCTACCCACGCAAGTGAGATACAATTTTTCTTGGGAGATCTGGGGGAACACTGGGTGGGTGGAAATCTGGTGATCCACGCAGATTCCAGAACATTCCACCACAGAAATGTGAGGAAAATGCGTTTTTGTTTCCAATTTCTTAGCTTTGCAAGGGATTCTGGGTAAGAGAACCTGGGGGTAGGCAGTCGAGTGACCCCATCCTGAATTCCCCTGGGTGTCTACTTTTCAAAAATATATAGGTTTGCTAGGTTTCCCTAGGTGCCGGCAGAGCTAGGGTTCAAAAACAAAAGGTAGTCTCTTTGCCCAAAAAGGGCACGATTTCACTGCAAAATTGAGTTGTGACCACGTTGCGTTTTGCGCTGTTTCCTGTCGCAGGCACAATTCAGACCCAGGCAAGTGAGGTAGCATTTTTTTCAGGAGACCTGGGGGAACGCTGGGTGGGTGGAAATTTGTTGATCCACACAGATTCCAGAACTTTCCACCACGGAAATGTGAGGAAAATGTGTTTTTTTCAAATTTCTCAACTTTACAAGGGATTCTGGGTAACGGAACCTGGAGGTAGGCAGACGAGTCACCCCATCCTGAATTTCCCCGGGTGTCTACTTTTAAAAAATGTATAGGTTTGCTAGGTTTCCCTAGGTGCTGGCAGAGCTAGAGCTCAACAACAAAAGGTTGTCTCTTCCTCCAAAAAGCGCAAGATTTCACCGTGAAATTGAGGTGCAACGACGTTGCGTTTTGCGCCGTTTCATGTCACAGCCACTATGCCTAACAATGCAAGTGACGTACCATTTTTTTTCGGGGGACCTGGGGGAACGCTGGGTGGGTAGAAATTTGTTGATCCACGCTGATTCCAGAACTTTCCACCACGGAAATGTGAGGAAAATGTGTTTTTTTTGTCATATTTTTAGCTTTGCAAGGGATTCTGGGTAACAAAACCAGGGGGTAGGCAGACGAGTCACCCCATCCTGAATTTCCCTGGGTGTCTAGTTTTCAAAAATGTATAGGTTTGCTAGGTTTCCCTAGGTGCTGGCAGAGCTAGGACTCAAAAACTAAAGGTAGTCTCTTTGTCCAAAAAGCACAAGATTTCACTGGGAAATTGAGGTGCAACCACATTGCGTTTTGCGATGTTTCGTGTTGCAGCCACTATGCCTACCCACGCAAGTGAGGTATCATTTTTCTCAGGAGACCTGGGGGAACGCTGGGTGGGTGGAAATTTGTTGATCCACGCAGATTCCAGAACTTTCCACCACAGAAATGTGAGGAAAATGTGTTTTTTTTGTCATAATTTTAGCTTTGCAAGGGATTCTGGGTAACAAAACCTGGGGGTAGGCAGACGAGTCACCCCATCCTGAATTTCCCTGGGTGTCTAGTTTTAAAAAATGTATAGGTTTGCTAGGTTTCCCTATGTGCTGGCAGAGCTAGGACTCAAAAACAAAAGGTAGTCTCTTTGTCCAAAAAGCACAAGATTTCACTGGGAAATTGAAGTGCAACCACGTTGCATTTTGAGCTGTTTCGTGTCGCAGCCACTATGCCTACCCACGCAAGTGAGGTACCATTTTTCTCGAGAGACCTGGGGGAACGCTGGGTGGGTGGAAGTTTGTTGATCCACGCAGATTCCAGAACTTTACACTACAGAAATGTGAGGAAAATTTGTTTTTTTTGTCAAATTCTAAACTTTGCAAGGGATTCTGGGTAACAAAGCCTGGTGGTAGGCAGTCGAGTCACCCCATCCTGAATTCCCCAGGGTGTCTACTTTCCAAAAATGTATAGGTTTGCTAGGTTTCTCTAGGTGCCGGCAGAGCTAGGGTGCAAAAACTACAGGTAGGCACTTTGCCATAAAAGGGTCAATTTGTAACTGCAAAATTGAGGTGTGACCACGGTGCATTTTGCGCCGTTTCCTATCGCAGGCACAAGGCCGACCCACACAAGTGAGGTACCGTTTTTATCGGGAGACTTTGGGTAATTCAGATTTGTAAATCAACTGTTATTACCAAATGAGCTTTCTAGCATTTCTCCCTTTCAATGACAGACATTGTGTAAAAAAAAAATGTTTTTGAAAAATGACCAATAATTCTCAAGCTAGTATGGGTATTCCCAATTTTGAAAATGTGCAATTATATACTGTTTCTGAACTCTATATTTTGTACCCAATTCAGAAATACATAGGTGTCTTTTATACAGATTTTTCCATGTATACATTTTCTAAGACAAAGTGCTCTATACCCAGTAAAAGAAAAAAAACTATTGCAAGTTGCTGCTCAGTTTTTGGATCTGGGTTCGTTGGGTTCTTGGTGAAACTACAAGTCCTATATATCCCCACAACCAGGAAGGTCTAACGGATGTAACAGTATATTGCTTTCCAAGAGCTGTCAAGATTAGAAAAAGTTATAGGTGAAAACGTTGAGACAAAACGCTGTTTTTTTCAACAAATCTTCTATTATTCCAAGATTTAACTGTTAGTTTCGATAAAGAATCCTTCATGGATTTAGACAAATGACCCCTTTCTGAATTCAGATTTTTGTTTACTTTTCGAAAATGTACAGCTTTCTAGGATCCATTATTGCTTTCAAACTCTTTTCTACCATTAATTGGAAGGAGGTGGAAAGCTCTAAAAATAGCAAAAATAGGCTATGTCCCAGAAAAATGCCAAAACTGTGTGAAAAATGTTGGTTCCCTGACAAAAGACTGTCATTCCCTGAAAGCTGAGAAAACGGAGATTTCAGCCCCACAAACCCTTTTTTGATACCATTTTCAGGGAAAAACCCAGAGGCTTTCATTTGCAGCCCGTTTTTCCCATTTTTCTGAAAAAAACAAAAAAATGACTATATTTTGGTTAATTTCTGGGACCCCTCCAAGGGAATACACAAACCCTGGGCGCCTTTGGAATCCACATGATGTTGGAATAAAAGGACGCAAATTTGGCGTGGATAGCTTATGTGGTCAAAAAGTTACAGGGGCCTAAGCGCGCACTACCCCAAATAGCCAAAAAAGGGCTCAGCACAGGAGGGGAAAAGGCCTAGCAGCGAAGGCGTTAAACACTTGGAACAGCACCATCTTGCTGTCGGCAACTATTTGCCTACTTTAAGGTAAGAACGCTTAAATGCGCACTAATATCCCCGGCCGCCACATCATTTATCTGTGCACTGGCGTCCGTAGAGCTACTCGTGGCTTGTTTCATTACGTGGCATTTCTTGTTTCTAATATCCCCTGCCGCCTCACCAATTTTCTGTGCGCTGGCGTCCATAGAGCTATGTTCGGCCTGTTTTCAATTACCTGGCGATTTTTGATTCTTTCAGCCACTAAATTACTCCCGGCATTCCGACCCGTTTTTGGATCAAAGAATTGAAATGAATTGCGATCGAAGAAGCACCAGCTTTATGCTCTAAGGTACATGCCTATCTATATTAGGTACAACAATACCTATATAATTCCTTCATGAGCTCGTCTTTAGTGAGTGTTCTTTGACATAATCTATCGAGCACTGCATTGACCTTAGACATGTTTATATCCTTTTTATTTATATTTTTTTGCAGTAATGATTATGTGCTAACATCTGGACGCCTATACCAATTGATATATCCCGATACACTGGGCCTCAAAATCCACGTTGTGAAGATATTAGGTAACTTTTTTTCAAACAAAACTATCAGGTCACTCATTATGGGTGTCGACTTTTCTATGTTAGATCCTGAACAGTATATGCCGACAGTTTCCCCTTATGAGTTTCTTTCTCCATTTCCTTCTTAGCCACAGTGACATTCAGCTGATATCTGTACAAAAAATACTGAATCTCATTTGAATAATCTATTTTCTTTATATGGCACAATATGACATGCATGTGAAGAATTAATTGGAACAGGTAGTTCAGTGACCATGTACCTATATCATCTTCTTCGCCATACTCACTAGTCCCTGAAGTCCTTATATCAATTTCATAAAATACAAACCTGACCGCATGTAGTTAAACATTGAATGGCTCATTGTGTTCAAAGAGTCTTCATACATATACAACCGTTTTGTTGATTGTTATACATTTTGTTTGATCAGGTATTACCCTTTATCAAGTGGCCCTGTATTTTTTTAAAGAAGTTATCATCGATTACTTTAAGCTAGTGAATTGAAAGACAACACTGCAAATGTAAGTTGATTGATTTATATCATGATGTTTCACAGTAAGATTTAAACACGTTATTCTCTATCAACTTCTTTGTCGAAGAATCTATTCGGAAACATCCTTAAATGTAATGAAGAAATCTAACCTTGACTTATATAAGTAATGAACCTTACATGACTTGTTGACCATTTGTCCTCCGTCTAGCTAAGTACTGCACTGACATTGTATATATACCTGTCTATCATATGACAATAAGTGACCAAATTTTATGTCTAGACCTGTTAGGTAGAATAAGTGTTTTCGAATTCTGATTTGTGTAAAAAATAAAAAATGTTTATGCAGTTAGTAATATGTATTAACTATGTTAAATAATATTTGTATTGTGATTTATAATACTCTTCCAATAATGTTCTTTCAGAGTTTCATCTATGACTCCTGAGGAAGGCGTTTTTTTTCTCTGCCGAAACGCGCGTCGAGTCTTTATAATTAATTCTGCAGTATTTCTCATGTCATTTTGAATTCTGAATGTATAATCACTTGCAACTTGTTTTGATCTATAATGCTGATATGATGTATATGTTTTTTACTTATTGTTTTTGAATTTCTTTAAAGATTTTTTATATGTTACTATTTTACTGTATCATATAGTTTGACTTTTTTATATGTTTGAGTCTCTATATGATTTTTATCTATGTTAAATTAAATATATATTTTTTAATATACACACCATTTTTCGACAACTCTTTTCTCCACTGGTCCTAGACTCTCTGGTCACTTACTTTGCGGATGGCCTAGGATTTTCTACCCACATTGATTTAAGATTGGAGAGGACATACGTATTGATCAATACGACTAATTAATTGAAAAGATGAACTGAACATTGAAAGACACTGAAAATAGGAGTAGCTTATGTAGTTTAAAATATCAGGAAGGAAGCATTTAAAATATTTCAAGCAAAGATAGCTGAAGTAGAAAAAACGATGGCTACATATTAACAAATCTGACAGAATCTGTTAAAGCAAACTATATTTTATATGTTGTTTATAACCCTTTTAAAACAAGCGGATGCCATAATTAATGAATGTCTCATGTGATGGATATTTATGAGTGCCTTCAAGACATTGATCAGTAGCAACTATAACTGGAAGTTAAACTGTATCTGGTGTATAATGTTACAGACTAACTTTAGAGTGTATAATTAACTCTGAGATTGGAAAAGACCTTTTGGAATGTGAGCATGAGGGCTTCTCAAAAGCAATAAGAGTAACTATTTATACCAGAAATAAAATAATGTATAAATGTTTCACTTTAAAAAGTGTTTATACCTAACAATTTCAATTATTGGTAATACTGTAAGAAAGGGGTTTATTTGTTGGGGTGGAATGAGGTCTACCACAAGCAATAAAGACACTATCGTGTTTGATCCAGTTAAAGGTTTCAATACTTTAAACCTGAGCTCAACCCAAGGTAGCTATTGCACAGAGCAGGCTTTCTTAACTTCAAATGTGCAAAGTAGTTAAAAGTACCAAAACAGTTACAACGTCAAAAACACAAGACAATACAAATCCCTATCCAATTTATGCATTTTGAGCAAAATTAAATGAACAAAATAATACTTTAAAAAAATTAATTCAATAAGGACAAATGGAGATATGAATTTTTAAAACTTAAAGTAAAAATATCACAAAAATGCACCCAGCACCAATGGAAGTCAAATGACTTGTTAGACCGAGGCCTTGGTGTGATTTTAGGCTAACTGTGATGGAGCCCATGTTGGATACTCCAATCAAGTTTGGCCTAGTTGGAGGTTTTACCTTCAGACATAGGGCTAGATTTGGTAATTGTAATTTACCGATTAGAAAATACAGAATTTTACCGATTCAGTATTTTCAAATCGGTAAATGCTATGTAGTTAAAAATTTGGTAAAAAATACCGAATCGTTAAGATTCGGAATTTACCGAATCGGTAATTACCGATTCGGTAAATTTGCCACCTACATAGGAAAAGCCTATTTCCGGTCGGTAACGGTCGATTTCAGCCGTTACCGACCGGTAATAGCCTTCCTACATCTGGCCCTGAGTCTTTTTTCTGGAAGCCAAAAGTGTGCTGAGGCAGCAGGATGTATCTGAAGAAGGCTTCACCAACTTACATATGCATTGTGTGATGTCCTGTTAAAGCCACTGGTCTTGGTGGAAAAAATTCTAATTTCGCACCCAGAGTCCACTCATCTGAATTTTACCTTAGGTCTCATTTTTTGGATTTGGAATCCTTCAGCTGGGCAACGTTGTGCTGTATCCAACTTTGAATTCCACAAGGCTGAATACCTTTTCAGTGATGGTCCATTGGATCAGATTTGCTGCTCTGAGTGGAAGAAGCCTGATTTCCTAGCCCCCGAGTTTACACATTGATTGGCTAGGATGGGGTGCCTTGTGATGGTTATCCAGAGGTCTGGAAGTTCAAACATTTTCTAAGACCCAGGTTTTCAGGAGCGATAGGAGAAGTCTGGTAGGATACACTCACAATCCCCAAACTCCAAGACCCAGAATATTAGGAACAGCACTTGGGTGTCAAAACAAGATAAAAAAGCCTTTCCCCCCTTGTGCAGAGCCTTCGTGCCCATGCAGTGGTGTGGCCAGGGTAATGAGCTTTGCCTCCTCCTTTGGTCACTTCAAGGCAGTTCTGGGGGCAGTTCTCTCCCCACTGGATCTGGTGACTAGCACACTGGGAGGACAAAAGCTGGTACCTTCCCAGGTGTCACCTAACATTTGGTTGTGATAGGGCAGGCCCTGGTAAAACTCCCAACTGATCTTCCTACCAAAGGAAGACAAACCACTTACCCAAACCCAGGTCTTTGTGTCTGGTCTGCTAGCAGTTTTTAGGCCTTAACAAGGGCTGTTCAATATTGGCCCTTCAGTTCAGAAGACAATGCAGTTTAGCCTCTAGAAGCTTCAGGCAGGGAAAAGATACCTTCGTAAAAGTTACCTTTTCTTAATATTGGTTGAAAATGTGCCTTCATCATTATGTTGGGCATTAAATAAATGATTAAAAGGCAGTTTAGTCATTTTACTCGCAGACTCCAATCCAGAGATAGCAGAATTAATATTTAATTGTGCTTTCTATTAGTCCTCTATGGGCCAGCTAGCCTCGTTACAGTGAGAATAGCTTTTTGGCGCTAGCCACTGTAAGGGCATGTTAACTTTTTTTGTACATGTCTTATCTTATCTTATCTTAATAGAAATGTAAAAAGCGCACGTTCACCGAGAGATTTCATGGCTACTTTTAAATACAATGCACCCTGCCTTCTGAGCTGCAAAACATAATTGGGAGGGGGTGATTTTTAAAATTTTAAAGGCAGGTTTTCTCCTGTCCAAAAGAGTCCTTTTGACAAGTCGGGCTGCCACTGTTAAACTGCAGTTACCAGGGTAAAGTCGTAGTGCTGGAGTCATATTTGAATAGGCACACAAGTATATGGCATAGTAGTGCTGTACAGCATGGGAGACATTTCCCTTTCAATGCATGCAATAGGTGTATTTTGGGCACAATATACTATTGACATGTTGAAAAGCTAAAATGCCAATTAGATGTTAGCCAATTTCAACAGATTGTATGGATCAGAGCACATGCGCTGGGGTCTGGTTAGCAGTTTCCACAGAGTCAAACACCAGCAGCATCTTTTCCCTACAAATGGAGAAGACAATGCAAAAAGAGGCACCTTCTCACAAATACTAATTTCCTGCCAGTGCCTTTCTCAGAATTCATTATTTTTATAAAATAATAGTTAGTCTGATTGAAAATCTGCCAAAGTGGCACACTTTTGTTTCTTTACATTGTTGATCATACTTTTAAATTCTGATTATGTAGTCACTAATATCATGGTACATTGATAAAGCATTACCTTCCTTTATTGATAAACCATGATCAATGGGGATTCATGCCAGAAAGAATGCAATCAGAGCTAAAAGAAGTCATTGTTAGTCACAATAGATCACAGACACATATTCTATTTTCCCAATGTCAGTGAACACAGGTGATGCTCAGTAGATACTTGATAATCTCGATGTTTGGCATCTGTGGTCTCTGATGAGAAAATATGCTTTTTAAGCATGGGCGAATTTTGCGAATTTGCGATTCGAGAATTTGCGGGTTTGCGAATTCGCGATTCGCAAAATTCGCGAATTTGTGCGAATTTGCAGATTTTTTTATTTTTATGTGTTCGCGGCGGCGCTTTGCATGTTTGCGGGGCGTTTTGGCATGTTCGCGCGTGTTCGCTGTCTTTTTTTGGGCGAGACCGTGATGCGCCCTCTGGTTCATCACTGCCACTCTCTCGTTTATTATGCCCTTCTGCCCTCTGTACCACTCGTTTTTGTGCCTTTCTGCCCTCTATCCCGCTCGTGTTTGTGCCCTTTTGCCCTCTGCCCCACTCGTTTTTGTGCTCTTCTGCCCTCTGCCCAACTCGTTTTTGTGGTCTTCTGCCCTCTGCCCCACTCGTTTCTGCCCTCTGTCCCACTCCGTTTTCTGCTCTTCTACCCACTGCCCCACTCGTTTTTGTCCCCTTTTGCCCTCTGCCCCACTCGTTTTTGTGCTATTCTGCCCTCTGCCCAACTCGTTTTTGTGGTCTTCTGCCCTCTGCCCCACTCGTTTCTGCCCTCTGTCCCACTCGTTTTTGTGCTCTTCTGCCCTCTGCCCCACTCGTTTTTGTCCCCTTCTGCCCTCTGCCCCACTCGTTTCTGTGCCCTTCTGCCCTCTGCCCAACTCGTGTTTTGTCCCCTTCTGCACTCTGTCCCACTTTGTGCCCTTCTGGCCTCAGCCCCACTTAGAATGGCGCCGGCAAGCTGCTAGCACCATTCTAAAATAGCTACAAAGTCAGCTTCAACAGGAAGCACTAATAGATAAAGTAAAGCAGGTGCTCGAGTTGAAGGTCAAATTAATTTACACAATCATTAATCACCCCAAGTTTGCTTCAACTTTTGACCCAATCCGTTCCGCTCGCGGATTTTGCGGGAAATTCGCGAATCTCGCGGATTGCGAATTTGCATAAAATCCCCAAAATCCGCGAGCGGAACGGATTTTCCGCCCACACTTAATGCTTTTGACAATAAAATCATCAGGACCAGTAGTGGATCAACACGCTCACATAACTATACCAATGAATGTTTTTGTCCCTTGAAAAATCCAGATCAAGGATGACATTAGATGAGGTTATACTTTGTCCTCTTATAATTTACTAAATATACTAGAAATTCACTTATAGGTTTAGGAAAAGCACTAAACATTACTACTTGCAGGGTATAAACTTTTGCAAAAAATTGTGATTATAAACCTATGGCACTTTGATAAGCACTTCAAATTTTAAGAAATGAAAAGGGAATTAGATGATGTTAGAAATGGGTTTTCCGGTTGACTAGGGTATGCACCACTCTAGTAAGGGTAAGGGAGTTTTACACACACAAGATAACCCCTGCTCAATCCCTTGGTTTATTTACTGAACAGTCAAGCCTATCCTAGAGGCAATGTGTAAAGCCTTTGCGCAACACACACACCAGTGGCCCACTAGGTACACCGCAAAAGAGACTCCACATAAGGCTATATAAAAATATCCTTTGTATAATGCACAAAACCAAATGAGACCAAGGATCACACACATCACGGTGCTACTTGGCCCTTGTAATAACAATGCATATAAAACACATAGACCACAACCACATACATCACTTTGCCAACTAGACAATTGTCATGACATCACGTAGATAGGGAAAAATATGAAGACATATATATGGCCCCAGTCACAAGAACATCATTAAAGTGCAAATTCACTGTGCATATGGTGCAGTCTCTGAGAATACCATTATCTGTTATCCTGACAATACAATACAGGACAAATAGTAGGGCATAAAAAACAGTAGTTAGGGTACACATCAAAAAATAATTGCATGTGGGCAGGAGCTGTAGGCGAATGCCATAGTCCACATGAATTAGCTGTGTGCCCCATAAACATGAGGCCATAGCGCCCCCTGCGCTGTTTCTACAGGGTATGCAGTAGAAAAGTATCCTGAGCAGGATCAGGACCTCCCTGGATGATTACCACCAGGTCATGCTCTATAATGCCGGGGCCCCCGTCCTGGGCTAACCCCTCAACAGCCACCAGCATGAGGTAATCCCCAGAAAGGTACATGAGCAGCAGCTGCCTGTGATTGCACAGTGCAGCTGCAGGCGATGACCTGTGAGCGAGCTGCCTGTGATTAAACAGAGGGGCAGCTGCTGCAGGATAACATGGCTGCAGCCGTGAGGAGACTGTAATGATGTATAAATGACATCATAATATTAGCTGTAAAAAGAATGTTAAGTCTAAAGGAATGCGCAGGAGGCATTTAAGAGAAGCACAGAGATGAATGTGGATGCTGATCTACAAGCTCCATTAAAGGGATACTTTTGGATTATATTTACTGTGTCTGGATGACTATTTTACAATAGCAACGAAGGGAGAAGAATACCTAAAAAAGAGGAGACTTTTCTACTACGTAGTATTTAATTTTTTCCTTTGCTTTTTCTAGTACTTCATTGTGTACTTGCGGAGGAGTTGAAGGTAACTGTGGCAAGCAAGTTTTCCTTGATTGCCCAAATATTAAGTCTGAAGGGCACTTTCCAGTTGATGTATAAGGAGTATTTCTATAGTCTCTTAAAATTTGACATAACGCTTGATTTATTGAGATTTGTGAAAATTTTGTTCTTTGTATTGCTTTTGTAATCGTTTCCATCAATCTTTCTACCATTCCATTTGCTCTAGGCCACATTGGAGTTAGTCCATTGTCTGTCTTCAATATATTAGGTATTCCCCATGTTGAGAATATCTCATCTAATACTGGAAGTACCGTTAAAGTGAAAGTAGAGGATATTAATTTTACGATTGGAAAACGAGAATACTCATCTACTACTGCTAGCAAGTAATGTTCAGAATCTAATGGCCCATAAAAATCTGCTGCTACATTTGACCATACGCAGTACAAAAGGGGGTGGTGATGCACAGAGCAGCTGAATTAATCAAACACTCACACCCAGATCTTTTGACTGTGTGTGAGTGTTTGATTGATTCAGATGCTCCGTCCATCACCACCCCCTTTTATACCGCTTTTGGCCGCCATAGAGTGGCAGGGTATGCTCAGACGTGAGTCCCTTGCTCACTTTGCCACTGGATTCAAGCAAGCCGGGCTGAAGACGGCTGAAATGCCAGAAACCGGTCCTCGGAAGCTTGTTTCCGGTCCAGGGAAGACATGGCTTGGCAGTTCAGGCTGGACTGTTCCCATGAGGCACAGGGTCAGACTGATTTGCATATAGCCATGTCTGAGCTGGGGTGGCAGAGTGGGCTAAAGAACGGTGATGGATTAAACCCAGATCTTTTGACTGGGTGTGAGTGTTTGATTGATTCAGATGCTCTGTCCATCACCACCCCCTTTTGTACCACATTTGACCATACAGCATCTGCAAGATCTGACATATGTAATTCTTCAATTCCTTTCTCTTTTGCAGTGCATTGGCAGACAGAACAAGATTGAACAATTTCTTCCATGTAGTGAATAACTTCCAGAAGACAAAGTGGATATCTTTAAAAAGTATTTATTCTTCTTAGTTGAAGCACCCACAACCAGACGCTCCCGCTCCGCTCCCGGACACCAAGCAACTGACTAAAGTTGCTAGAATCCCTAGAGAAGGATGGAAGCATTCGAACATAGAACACAGTTTAAAGGCATACAACATCACATGTGTCCTCGCACTGTGGTACAGCGCTAGGACCTAAGTACAAATCAATACACTACAACTTCTCCCCCTTTACAAGGAAGACAAAATTCAATATTTCAAATGGCATGCAAATAACATACCGAATAAAAGATGAAAATGCTGAAGATAAAACATAATCATTTAATCTTGCGGGTAATCTCCTGCATCGAATTCCTAACTCTGAATCAGATTGAATATTATCATCTGTGGGTTCAGAAATTGAAGTAGGCAGGCCAGAAACAGTAGAATGATTGGTAGAACCATTCGATGCAATTGCACTGGTACTACTTGTCATTGAAGTTTTGAGCCAAAAAGACCAATCACAGTGTTCAAACTCTTCTTTAGTTAAATTGAGTAATAAGCGTGCCTGTGAGGTCGATAAATGTACCAGAGCCCTTTTGTTCCACCAACCTCTACTGCCAAGTAAAGCAGAAGCTTTATTGACCGATGTGACCTGAACAGGAGAAGAAAATTTCGAAAACCTTTGGTGACCTTCCTAGGATTTTTAATAAGAACCCAATCACCAACTTTCAAATCAAGTGAAACAACATTTTTAGCCAAATCATGTTTAGATTTCATGAGGTTTTGTTTTTGCAAAACTCTGTCAGTCAAGTTTTCAATGTCAAGCTTTTTTTTAAATACCCTGTTTGTCAGATTTTCATTGCCAGGATTGTAGTTACTATTCTTTTGATTTAACCAATTAGGACACATTTTAGTGTGAACAAGTCTATTTCTCAAAAGTGAAAATGGGGAAACACCTGTTGTACAATCTGGGGAAATATTGTAGGACCAAAACTTAGTTTCAAGAAAATTCATAACATCTTGGTGAGAGGAAATGGCTGTTTGGATAGCGTCTTTAAATAATCTGTTGGCTCTCTCCATTAGATGTGGGAGAAAAAAAAGAGCCACCTTATAATGAACAACATCATGTTCACTTAAAAATAAAGTAAACCTTTCAGAAGTAAAGTGAGAACCATTGTTTGTTACAATAATAGAAGGAGAACCTTCAATTAAAAAATAACTTTCTTAAAAATGTTACAGCATTGGTGGAACTAGCTGAGTCACAGAACATGTGATACACCCATTTAGAATGGTAATCAATCAATAAAACAAGATACTTCATATCATGAGAAAGTAAATCATACGGACCGGAAAAATCGAAAGCAACCTTTTCCCAAGGTTTCTCTGGGAAGGGAACAGGATGAAGAGGAGTGTTCATTACTTTCCATTTTTTGTCAGAAAGCAAACACTCTTGACAGGAGTCAATGAAAAACTTAACTTGAGATTCAATGGATGGCCACCAAAAATGAGATTTAATGAGTTGAGACGTTTTTGAGATTCCAAGATGACCTTGGTGTGCAAATTGAATAA
Source organism: Lissotriton vulgaris (assembly GCF_964263255.1). NCBI lineage: Eukaryota > Metazoa > Chordata > Amphibia > Caudata > Salamandridae > Lissotriton > Lissotriton vulgaris. Next base: position 1,346,604,003 of record NC_141694.1, on the reverse strand, counting down.
TATTGTTTCTGATGCTAGAGGGAGGAACAAAAACCTCATGTCTCATTACCAAATTGTTAACCAGGGATAACTCAGAGGAAACCATAGCGAAAGCTTTTAATTCATTAGAAAGCTTTCTACTCTCTGGCCAACCCTTGGAAATGTACTCTGCAACTAATTTCAAATTTTCATCCCTATTATACGCCTCAAACCAAGACTGCTCAGTAATACTAATACTAGGACACAATTTGATGGCATCAAGGGCAGCAACCACACATTCAATATCACCAGCTTCCTCAGCTTCAGAAACATCTTGAAGGGCCATGCGTGACAAACAGTCAGCTCTGAAGTTTTTCCTCCAGATATACGTTTTATGCAAAAATTGAATTCATGCAATTTAGACATAAGTCTGACAAGCATAGAAGAAGCTTTACCAAGACCATCGCCATTTAGAAGTTGAGTGAGGGGTTTATGATCAGTAAATAAATCGAACTAATGTCCCCATATGTAGTTCTTAAACTTCTCTATAGCCCACACACAAGCGAGTGATTCGCGCTCTATGGTGCTATAATGTGTTTCTGAAACTTTAAGTTTCCTTGATGAAAAAGCTATTGTGTGCTCTTTTCCTGACACCCACTGACCTAAGACAGCTCCTAAACCTGCCAAACTGGCATCTACCATCAAGAAACATCTGGAAGAGTCGTGAAAAGGATGTAAAGGTGGAGCTTCAACAATCATGTTCTTGACTTGGACAAAAGAGGCAGCAATATCCTCTGACCACTCAAACTTCGACCCCTTACGTAAAAGAGCATGTAGTGGCTCCACTAATTGTGCATACCCTTTAACAAAGCGAGCATAATATTCTGCTAGGCCTAGAAAAGATCGAAGTGCATCTTTGTTCTTGGGTGGGGTGGCATGAGTGATGGCTCTGATAAGAGAAGTTATTGGTTTGATGTCCTCTGGTGACAAGGTATAACCTAAATGTTCTAAAGACTGGGTACCAAACTTGCACTTATCAGCTCTGACTGTCATGCCTGATTCATCAAGCTTACTTAAGACTGAATTCAAATTCAACAAATGTGACTCCCAATCATCAGAAAAAATCAAAATGGCATCTTGGTAGGCTTGGACTCCGGGCATGTTCTGGAAAAGATTGTCCATAATCTTTTGAAAAACACTGGCCGTGGACACCAAGCCAAAAGGAAGTTTTAAATATTTGTAAACTCCAAACGGCTATCCTTGGTTAGTGGTACCTGGTGATAAGCTGACCGCAAATCAATAATAGAAAAATATTTGGCTCCCCCTAAATTAGCAAGAAGATCAATCTTGGGGAGGGGGGCAGTCAACCAGGATATTCTTATTTAATGTGCGCAAATCACCACATAATCTGACCTCGACATTTTTTTTTCTGACTATAACAATGGGAGAAAGCCATTCTGAAGAGTTAGAAGGTGCAATAACACTATTATCACATAAGTATTTAAGAACAGACTTGAGTTCATCCTTTGCACTAATGGGTACCGGATGAACCTTATAAACCACTGGATTAGCCTGAGACTTTAGTCTGATTTGATGTTGAAACCCCTTTACAGTACCTCGTTTGTCTGAAAACACATTGGGAAATCTATCTAAAATTTGTCTAATATCATAATTATGATCAGCGAAAGCTAAACATACGGATTTCAAAGGTGGAATAGGGATATAATCCTGGGATGGTTCACCTACTGCAATTGGATTTTCAGAACCAGGAATTAAGTATAAACCCATTTTCGCAAGGTCTTGCCTTCCAATTAGGTTGCGTCCCTTGACAGCAACATATACTTTTGTAATGATAGACCTTTCCAGACATTCCAATCTGGAATTAAAATAGCCTAGCATGTCAATATCAAACTCACCAAATGCTTTCAGGTTGACGTCAGTTTTGGATAAGCAAATAGAATTATTCCACTTCTCATTAAATACAACATCCGACAAAATGGTTATAGGAGATCCCGAATCAGCCATTATGGGAATCTCAACATCACCAAAAAGTGCAGTACCTAAAGGGCCTTTGACTGATTTTGGAGAAAAAATTGAGTTACATTCAATCGAAACCACCATGTTTTGGAAATGGTCTACTCAGTCTTCTCCATGCTCAAGATATTCAATACTGTTGACTCTGGTAGGTCTTTTCACAGATCTGCAAGAGCCTTGGAAATGACCTAACTTCTTACATAATACACATCTTTTCCCAAGGGCAGGACAAGTGGGGTTATTACCAAGATTTGACTTTGATCCTCATCTGTAACAAACAGCATTAGTTTTCCTAAACATTTGTTTAAAAGGCTTGTTAACATTCACTACATTAACAGAATTTGAATTTTCAAATGAAACACTTTGACTTGGACTGCGAGGTTGACCATTCTGCAGAATCCTGTATTGTGGTAATGGACCTTTCAATACTCTTTGCGATATCAATAGTTTCTTGAAGTGTCAGTTTTCTACAACTCAACGAACGTTATTGAATTTATTTTGAGTGGCTTGCGAAAACAAATTGATCCCGAATATAAATGTTTGGATTTGCTTCAAACTCGCATGTTGAGGCCAAAACTCTCAATTGTGCAATATCCTCTTCCACTGACTCATCCTCGCGTTGTCTCCTTCTAAACAAAATTATGTCTCTTAAGCATTTCATTTGACTCCTCACCATAATGTTTTGCAAGACGAGATAAGGCTTCTTTATAATCATCCCAATGATCTGCATCACCTGCCTCTCCAGCAGGAGTTGGAAATTTTGGCAGATTCTCAAAAACATTTTGTGCTGCAATGCCTAAACAACCATATAGAATTGCTACCTTCCTTTCTGGGCTAAATGTGACAGCATCAATAGCAACAATGTGATTAGCAAAAGCTTTGACCCATTGACGCCAAGGAATAGTTGGCTTTCCGGGATGTTGTAGAAAAGGAGGAGGTTGGGCAAATTGTTGAGGGGAGACCATGAGATAAGAGTTAAATAACTGAAATTAAGTGTAAAAATAACCTTATCAGAAAGCTATACAGCTAATACAGCTAATAAAGTTGTCCGTAAAGAATTATTGTTTAAAAATCAATCAGAAAAATCAAGAAAACGTGTAAAAATGCTTTTAAGTAAAAATTACACTCTTGTCTCTTTTAAAAAAAAAATATATATATAACGAAGTAAGGTGTGCTTGTCACTGTGAAAAGATGCATGCTTAAGGTGTGCCTGTCACCGTAAACACTTATGAAAGCTGCAGGCAAGCAGGTCTTATAATAAGAATGGCGTGCCTGTCACTGAAGTACAAATTGAAAAGATCGTACCTTAAATAGGAGTCCGATTTGCAGCTTATTCCTCCAGCGTCAGCGCAGTGCTAGCGTTTAATGGCGTTGCCAAGTAACCAGACTGGTAAAATGGCCACCTGACGCCTGCGCGCTGACGTGATGATTGAGAGCATCTGACTCACGTTTGTGCTGACGAGCGTAGGGATGGAACAACGCTGTGACGCTGAAGCTGAAAAGACGGATAACCTTGTTGCTAGGTCACTGAAATCGAAAAGCATCGGAGATTAGAAAAATGCCGCAAATTCAAAGGCCAAGTAAGAGGGATGTTTCTCCGGTAAGGAAAACAGCACTGCATGGGTGGCAACGCTGGAAATATAAATGAAGGCAGCAGAGGTGTCGAGGCAGGGTAATTTCGTTGGTGGGTGCTTGTCAAAAATGAGTTCTTGACCCGCTCGTTGTCAATTGTAGTGAATAACTTCCAGGAGACAAGGAGGATATCTTTGAAAAGTATTTATTCTTCTTAGTTGAAGCACCCAAGACCAGACGCTTCCGCTCCGCTCCAGGACACCAAGCAACTGACTAACGTTGCTAGAATCCCTAGAGAAGGACGGCAGCATCCGAAGGCATACAACATCACATGTGTCCTCGCATTGTGGTACAGCGCGAGGAACTAAGTACAAATCAATACACTACATTCCACTTGTTTATCCAGCCTTGGAAACCATAACTTTTCTCTTAGAAAATGTTTTGTTGCTGAGACACCATGATGGCTTTCGTGAGCCAAATCAATCACACGACGTTGAAGACTCTCTGGTATAATTATTCTGGTTCCTCTGAGAAATATTCCTGAGGAGGTTACACATAGTTCTGAACATATGTTCTTAAATGCTAGTATATCATTTTTCTTGACATTTCTTTGAAATTGACTTCCATTAGTTATTAATCTCCACTTATTTTCTTCTAACATTTTCTTTACTTCTTGAAGAGTATTAACTTTATCAGTTTCTTCAATTAGTTCACTTTCTTTAACAATTCCTGGTACTGCTGATCTTACCATAAAGTGTATGTATTCTTCCACCTCTAGCTGTTGTTCATCTGCTGCTTTAGATGGATGCCTGGATAAACAATCAGCTGGATTATGTTATTTTCCTGGTTTATTCCTCATTCGATTCTCTGTGGCATTTTTGTTTTAGGATTTCCAAAAATAGAAACTAGTGCCTGATGATCAGTGATAATCACAAACGATTTTCCATAAATAAAATCATGAAAATGTTCACATGCCCAAACAACGGCTATTTGATTCTGTGGGTGAACCCCATTGATTTAATGGTATCTTGTGCAGGGATTCCTGCGAGGGTTGTTGTTGTTTGTTGTTAATTGTTTTCTTTGTGCCTTAAATGTCAAGTATATGTAACAGTTTGTTTGTGAGTACATAGATTTACCTCTTGGTTCCACAGACATGGTTGATAATGAAATCCTAACATACAGTGAAGATTACATCAAAAACCTGATAGGCGAACAGGGAGGAGGCAATTTTCTAGGAAGATCAGTTAGTACACTAGATCCCACATTAAACGACAAAGTTAATAAACTAGAGCGACTAGAAAAGAAACTCATTAGAACAAGACTCCACGGACACGCCTTGGCTCAATACCTTCAAGCCAACGTGATCCCAATAGGTCTACAGGTTCGCAACGAACCGGCTATATTCGTTGACAACCCGGTATTCAAAGGCAAATTTAGCTTCATATCCAATAATTGCTCCAGGCACTGGATGGTGCTTGGAGTTGAAACAGCTCTGGAAGAAGTTACCTGTCTAACTAAAGAAATAGCTGATTTGAGAAGGGAGATTTTGGATGACACTGCATTAAAGAACGCAAAGGAAGCATTAGACAGACTAGAAAAAACCTTAAAGGAATTCGACACCTTCACTCAGACTACCAAATTGGATAAACTAGCCAACGATATCAAATTCTTTGACAAAAAGAAGGTATACCCCTATTTAGCAGACGGATATTACAATCAGGATTCCAGGGACACATACACAACAGAGGCAGGGGAGGCTATCGTAGGTACAACACGTTCTCCAACTCTTCTGTCAGCAGTGGCTCCGAATCAGAACAACCATCCACAAGTGCTGCAGCACAGGAAGGGGATCAAGATTTTTTAGAGCAGGACCCATGGGTGGATCAACGTGGGAGAGGACGCCCCTGGGGGCGACCCAGGGGGAGAGGCCAAGCATCTTGGAAACAGAACAGGGGACAACAGAGTTGGAATCAAGGGAGAGACAAACCAGGGAAATAAGTACATTTCAGACAGGAATCCCATGGGGACATACGAACACGATCACAACATTACAGATGGTAAATACCAACATGGCACCGAAACAAAGCAGTCCCCTGATCAACCTATCAAGCTACAATCTAACATGTGATGAACAAGAGGTGTTAGAAAAGGGACTATCCTTTGTACCCACCAATCTCCCTAACAGTTTCAATTTGAAATTAGAACTTTTCCAATTCTTCCGCAAGGTTCACCTTAAATATCACTTCAACAAATTGCCCTATAACAACTTGAACAACAGTACAGGCCTAAGACCGCCCTCTACCTTTACCCCTCCAACACACATGATGCCACCAAGGATTCTAGCATACGAACAAATGGTGATGGGTGACATTACCAAATTACTAGCTGAGAGAAAGTATGTAAAACACAACATCACTAAACCTGAATGACAAGCACTACACAATCTGAATAACAACCAAGAGATAGTAATAAAACCTGCCAATAAGGGGGGAGCCATAGTTATTAAAAGCAGAGAGGCATACAAAGCAGAAATCTTTACACAGTTAGCCAGAGAAGTAAATTATAGGAAATTATCCAAAGACCCGACCAACGACTTAGCCATACAAATCAGAAGGCCAACCGATGCAGCACATCAGGAGGGGATAATCACTAAGTTGGAAAGTGAATATCTAAACAATGCCCATCCCCGTATTCCAACAATTTATACAGTACCTAAAATTCACAAGGGCTTAACTACACCCCCAGGGAGGCCGATCATCTCGGGGTGCGGTTCCATCTTAGAACCCCTGTGCAAGTTTATTGATGTTTTCTTAAAGCCTATTGCAGAAAACACAACCTGCTATTTACGAGACACTATGCAGGTAATCCAATTGATGGAAGGGATCAAGTTTGATCCAACGAAAGAACTGTTGGTAACCATGGACATCACGTCCTTGTATACCAGCATCCCCCAACAAACAGCTATGGTTGAGATTGAAAAAGTCTTAGACAACAGACCATGGCCACACAGGGTGCCCACCAATTTCATCTTATCCCTGTTGGAATTGGCAATGAAAAGAAATTATTTTATCTTTGACGGGCAATAATATGAACAAACAAGTGGGGTAGCTATGGGGGCGAGCTTCGCTCCCAACCTTGCCATTATATTTATGCATGAGTTTGAACATAAATGGATTCTAGATGTAACTAATCCCTACAGAGCAAAAATTGCAGAATGGCGTCGATACATCGACGACGTGCTCCTCATTTGGAGGGGCACACAGGAGGAGTTGATGGCTTTCCATACCTGGTTGAATAAGAAAGATCATAACATACAATTTTCCATTGAGAGCAGTAATAAGGCAATAAACTTCCTTGACTTGACCATCAAAGAGGAAAATGGTGCCCTATACACCACACTCTTTAGGAAAACTACAGAAAAAAACACACTACTGAGATACACAAGCCATCATCCTCGCAACCTCAGGGACAACCTACCTTATGGGCAGTTCCTGAGGTTGCAACGCAACTGCACCAAGAAGAGTGACTATTTTAATGAATCAGATACTCTCATCAAAAGACTCATAGAGCGAGGATACCCCAGAAGCCTAGCCAGAAAAGCTCGCAAAAGGGCTTGGTATAGTAACAGGGAGTCCCTTTTAGAACCTAAACAGAAAATTGACTCCACAGAAAACAAACTCATATGCGTGACCACCTTCAATACACATAGTACGGAAATCAAACAAACCATCAATACACATTGGCACCCAATAGCAGAGGAGATAGGGATAGCTGAACCCCCAATGCATGCTTTTCGCAAAGGGAGGAGTATTAAGGACTATGTAGTACACTCTATGCTTAGCCAGCAGAACACAGAAAGTCAAACCTCACTTTGGAATATCCCTCCAGTGTTAGGCCACTTTAAATGTGGTAGCTGTAAAGCGTGCTCTATGGTATCTGAGACCGAAGTGTTCACTTACAACAACTACACCCACACTTTACAACATCATACAAACTGCAACACCATGGGAGTGATCTATGCTATAATGTGCCCATGCGGTTTCTTATACATCGGTTAAACGACCCAAAAAACCAAGACCCGTATCCTACAACACTGTAGCAAAATACGGTGTAAGGTGCAAGGAGCCCCACTAGTAGATCATTTTCTCAACTTCAATCACCATCCAGAAAGTTTCAAATGGTGGATTATAGAGAAGGTGGCCAAAAATCCACGAGGTGGCAATTATGCCAAAGTTCTCAGCACCAGAGAATGCCGCTGGATGCACGTATTTGACACCATTAACCGCGGTCTCAACGATCGCGAGGAAGTACTTAGACAAATGGTGGCAATTCGTAATGGTTGACTACTTTACCCAGCCACCAAACACCTGATCTCTCATCCTTATGATCTTGGATCCTTAATTGAAGGAACATAATGTCAATACACTTAGGACGATATTGGACATATTAGATGTCATGTTCTATAAAGATACATGTATCAGCAGTTAACTATGTATCACCTTATACATCACATGCATGAGCAGTATATATATGTCATTTTTTCCATATAGTGTATGAACTTCGAGTAGTCATCAGATAATTGTTTGCTGTTTTATATATTGCTCATTTCAACTGTTGCTGTATATCTGTCTATTTGTTCAAATGTATGTATTAATTACAGATTGTGTGTAGTTACTGAGGCTCCTACATACCCAGAATGAATATAACATCGTGGGTTTATAAGCCATATCACCAGTGTCGATTATAGCCCATGATATTGCCAACCATATGGTGCAATAACATACCTAATCAGTGTCAACTAATATGTATGAGCGAACATACTTAGAAAATCATTGGAGTGTGACTCGACTGCACCCAGACTTCATAAATGGCGATGTGTCCTCCATCCCGTTAGTCAATAAAGATTCAATCAGAGTAAAAAAACTCTCCCCTTCGACTCGCGTTTTAAACATAAGGAGAGTCCTTCCTCAATTTCGAACGGTGATCCATCCTAATAGGCTGACTCGCGCCCACGTGACTATTCCAACACGGAAGTATCCCGTGCGGCCAACAAGCGGTGCTCACTTTCGGACTGATGCCGATAGAGACCAACACGCCGGACTGGCTTTACTTTGATCCTTTGAATCACCTGGCGGAACCTAGCCAAACCGGAGGATTGCCTTGGCGGCACCAGGCTCCACTAAAACGGATGCTTGAGGTATGCACTCGGCAGGAGTTTTCCAGCAGCCGTGCCCCAGTATTAAGATGTTAGCCATTTGTAAATACACCATTTGAATTCCTTCCTAATTATGTTCCATCCGATTTCATTCACCGGGTGACAATCGGATTCGAAATAATTTGAAAATACACAAAACCGGAGCATTACCACCGGAAGGCCCGAGGGGGCACCGGTAGGACCGCGTTATCTCTGCTCGCAGCGGTAAGCCCGCTTCCAATTCATTCAATAGACATTGCACTGTCTGTACATAATGGGGAGCTCACTATTTTTCACTCCTCCACAGGCACTACTTGGAACTTCTACCTGATTCAAAGCCTTTCACATCCCTTGACCACCAACAGCCACTAGGTGAGTCTATCTTCATGCGGATTACAGAGACACTAGGAGTCACTTACCCTTGGGAGAGGGGTTTTGACCCAGTATTCTTTTTCCGCCCATTAGGTGATTTATTCATCCTGAAGTATAGACGGAGGTCTATAACTCTGCCACTGCATCTGTAATGTACCCAATACCTAAACTGTACCACACATGCAAATTAGTTGTATTCAGTCACTAAAATCAATCTCATTCATGTACCCTAGGTGTTTTATCCAGACGAACCCGTTGGATAACGGCCCAGCAAATCCGCTGCTCAAACTACCCCCCCCTCCTGTGTCCTGAAGAAGACCCGCAGCTGAGGTCCCCAATATCCCAAGAGCATCAGGGTCGAAACGTCGACGCCCACCCATTGACCTGCCTGTATCCCTCCCAGTGTCCGTTTCCCATATCCCCCAACTAACAACTATAGGGGACAGGCATATAAAACAGCGGAGGCTATCCCGCTTTGCTTTGTGTAAATATTACAATTGTTTCTTTCCCTTCAAATTTCCTTTTCACTTGAGCACCCCTTACCCTTCCTCTCTGACTATACACTTGATAGTCTATTGCGCCGTCCAGATAACTGTTTTTTTTATATAACTGTAAATAAATCTTTGAATTTTTTGATATAACGAATATGCATTGTGTGGGTACACTTTGATTGCAATAACAATTGTTTTGGGTTTTTCATTAACATTGTGCATCAATCTTTCTGCGTTGATTTATAACTGAATATATCTCTCCCACTGTTTTTGATTTAATCAATATATGCGCATTGAATTGCATAAATGAGAAACAAATGAAACTCATCCAAATGTTTACTTAAACTATAGTCAAGGACCAGTTTTCTTTATATAATTTATACCCAGGTCCTTTGATTCTGTGGGTGAACCCCATTGATTTAATGGCAAACAACGGCTAAGCTTTCTTTCTCAGGCTGCGAATATCTTTATTCTATTTCAGATAAGATTTTGGTAGCATGTGAAACTACATATCTTGGAGTTTCTCTGCCTGATTTATGCTGTACTAATATTGCACCTAAACCTACAGGACTGGCATCTACTAATAATTCTGTACATAGATGTGGGTCAAAATATTTAAAATTAGCTGCATTTGTTATTTCCATTTCTATTTTCTCAAATGCTTGTTCGAAGTCAGTATTTCATTGAAATTGTTTTCCTTTCTTTGTTAACTCTCTTAGAGGAGAACCTATAGTTGCTAAATCTTTTATATATCTTGCGCAGTAACTTGCCTTTCCAAGGAAATATCTCAGTTCTGCTACATCTATTGGTCTTTGCATAGCATTCAATGCTATTATTTTGACAAGATCTGGTCTCATCTCCTTTTCTGAAAATATATGACCAAAAAATGTTAGCTCATTCTTGTTTATTTCACTTTTTTTTCATTTAGAGTAAGTCCAGCTTCTTCCAGCTGTTGACATACTTTTTCCAATGCTTGGTTATGTTCTTCTTGTGTTCTTCCACAGACAAGATATCATCACTGTAGTTCATACAATTTTATATTGGCCTTATAACATTCTTTATAATTTCTTGAAAATTTCCGCTTCAAAACAAATTCCAAAATTCAACCTTTTGTATCTAAATAATCCCAGGTGTGTCGAAAATGTTGTGATATATCTTGATTAATTATCAATTACTAATTGGTGATATCCTTTGCATAAACCAAGAGACCTCACTGGTCCCCCTTCCTTATCAGCCACCAGGCTCACCCACAATCATTGGACCTGCAGGGTTGAACAGCATGGCCCCAAGAGTCTCCCGTCTGCACTACTCCTGCTTTTTTGGTTTTGGCCTTAGTGAAGCAGAGGCTTGTCTCTGGGCACCTGGGGGAGGAAAATAAGCGGCGCCGGTCAGCCGGGCTCTGGGGCACTGGGCCAGGGCAGCCGGTGTAGTAAGGGATGGGCTACTCCACCCATCACATGGGGAGCACCCTGCACCGCCCCGCAGCAGGCACTCCTCTCTGAACTTTCTGGTGGTTGCTGGGGCAATGGATGAAACTCCGGTGGATACGTTGGAGTCCCAGCAACGCTAGGATCTTTTCTATGTGCTGGCTCCCTTGACGAGTGGCATTGCTGAACGGAGGTATCTGCTCTGCCGACGTACTTTGTTCAGTTTTCTTTGTCCACTGCCATGTTGGGACAGTGCATCACTACACACGCTTCAGCGAGCCAGTGCTAGGACTGGCGAATTTCACCCTCACCAACCTGGTAGGCCAATACAAGCACTGAACACGTGCTTTGCTTTAAAATCAAAAGAAGTGAAGAACACAGCACTCACCACGCACTTCCTGAAGGCCAAAGACACTTTACATACTCTAGGGTGGAGACACCAGCTTAACGTTTGGAGTTAGCTTCTCTCTTACAGAGTCCAAATAAGTTCATATGATGGTTGGAGACTCTTGTTGCTTGTGTAGTGTGGCGGAAATGGTGATACGATGAATAGAGGTGGTAGACAACAGTATTACCATATGCATATAATAAATACTCTCATTTACTTGACGAACCACAGAAGCTGACTGAAACTCTCAAAAGTCTTATTCAGGAAACTCTGAATGTGCCAAAGCCTTGATAGTTCTGCACGAGAAAACGGGCTTCACTTCTGACTGGAAAACTCTGATGCTGACGAAAGAACCCACTGGTACAGGGCAAGGATAGCACCAACAAGGTCTAAATAAATGGAATGTTCTTACCGCAATATGAGGACATGCGGGAAGGCACTTGCCCACTGGTATGAAACTCGAGGAACGCTGACAGAACAAGTCCGCACAGCAGAACACTGGCACGTGGAAATGACTTTCACTCCGGAATGCAGAAATCCAATGGGAATGGAACGTAAACACGCTCCTAAGGTTCCAAAATAAAGTCTCTGTAATTTCCGACTAAAGGGGAGGGCAGAACTAGGAAAATACGCGGTGAATTGACAGGAGCCAAAATCAGGGCGTCGAACTGCTGGAAAGGGACAGTTGAAGTGCGCCACATAGAACGTGCGGGATTAGGAAATGGCGGACTGCTGGAAAAGGCTAGAACGCTAACCTTATCAAATGGTGGCACAAACCGGAGGCGTACTATGCCTCAATCAGACAGGTGTCATGGGCTAATTTCTGAAGGGAACCCCAGAGTGGAAACAGCCGCCCATGCAGTTTAACAATGTGTTCTACAAATAGGGTAGCTAACTGAGAAGCTGTGGGGAGAGACTTCAAGGGGACAAAGTGGCTCATCTTAGTAAACAAATCCACCACCACCCCGATGACTGAATACCCCTGGCTGGAAGGCAGGTCTACTATGAAGTCCATGGAGACTGAGTGCCAGGGGGACGGGGCTACAGGTAACGGCATTAAAAGGCCCTGCGGGGACTGCCTCAAACTCTTGCCCTTAACACACGGCTCACAAGTGGCGATGTACTGCCTCACCTGAGCGTCCATGCCTGGCCAGATGAAGGTTCTCTTGATTAATTCCAAAGTCTTCTTTGCTCCTCTATGGCCTGCTAATGGGTGGTCATGAAAATGCTGTATGACTTCATTTTGCAATTCCTCACCGGGAACAAACATCTTTTCTTGCCAGAAGGGTCTTTCGTTTCTCACACTGCGATCTGGACCTTCTGATTCCCAATTAGAAAATTCAGCCTTGGCAAACTCTTCCTTAATTCGGGTCTCCAAATCGTCTTCAACTGCAATGGCTACTATCTTTTCCTCTGGAATAATAAACCCTTCCACTTTGGTTTTGGCTTCTTCTCCCATACTCAAACGTGAAAGAGCATCCGCTTTTCCATTGGAGGACCCGGGCTTGTAAGTGAGGACAAAATCATAATCTGCAAAGAAGAGCGACCAGCGCAGTTGCCTGGGGGTTAGCGTGCGAGCTGACTTGAGAAACTGTAAATTTCGATGATCGGTAAAGACGGTGACCACATGTTTCGCTCCCAACAAATAGTGTCTCCACACCTTGAAGGCCTCCTTGACTGCCAAAAGCTCTTTATCAGCGATGGAGTAGTTGATCTCTGCAGGAGTAAGTTTTCGAGAATGGTATGCCACCGGGTGAAGTTGACCGGTGTCCTTCTGGCGCTGCGACAGGATCCCTCCTATGGCCAAATTGGATGCGTCAGCTTCAATGAAGAAGGGTTCGCTCAAATTAGGGTGTTGTAGCACTGGAGCTGTCACAAATGCTTCCTTTAGCTGCTGAAAAGCCTCCTCCGATTCACGCTCCCAGACGAATCGTACATTTTTCTTTAGAAGACGGGTAATTGGGCTCACCTTCTCTGAGAAATTCAGAATGAAACGCCTATAAAAATTGGCGAATCCCAAAAAACTTTGAATCTCCTTCACGGATCTTGGTGCTGGCCATGACTTGATTGCCTGCAACTTAGAGTCATCCATGGATACTCCTTCCGGGGACAAAACAAAACCCAAGAATTCCACTCTGGAGGAATGAAAGACACATTTCTCAAGTTTGACAAACAGATGGTTCTCCAGCAGACGTTTCAAGATGGCTCGTACATGATGAACGTGTTCCTCTAAACTGTTGGAATAAATAAGGATGTCATCGATGTAGACCACCGCAAAGCAGTCCAGGCACTCTCGAAGCACGTCGTTTACAAAATGCTGGAAAGCAGCGGGGGCGTTACAAAGCCCAAAGGGCATCACTTGGTATTCATACAAACCAAACCTGGTTCGAAAGGCAGTTTTCTACTCCTCTCCTTCGGCCATGCGCACCAAATGATAGGCCCCTTGTAAATCCAATTTAGTGTACACACACGCATTCTTGACCTGATCTAGAAGTTCCGAAATGAGGGGCAGTGGATATCGGTTCTTCTTGGTGGCCAAGTTCAAGGCCCGATAGTCAATGCAAGTTCTCAAGGTCCCATCCTTCTTGGGAATGAAGAAGAGGGGCTAGGACACTGGAGACTGAGAGGGGCGGATGAACCCATTGGCTAGGTTTTGTTCAATATAGTCCTTCAAATGGAGGTTCTCAGGTTCTGACAGAGCGTAGATTCTGCTGCAGGGTAAAGACACCCCAGGCTCCAATTCTATCCGACAGTCATATTCTCGATGAGGTGGCAATTTTTTAGCTTCTTTCTCATTGAATACCTCCTTCAGATCCTGATATTCTTCTGGAATCTCTGGAGCCTCCAACGCACACACCATTTGAACCTGATTGGCCAGATTTTGCGACAACGTGGAACTTGTGTTCCCTGGCGTTGGCTGGAAACAATGCTCTAAACAAAAACCTGAATTCATTTCAACTGAACGTCGCGACCAATCTATCCGAGGATTATGCTCGGTGAGCCAGGGCAACCCCAGTATGAGTTGGAACTGAGGGGCATCGATGAGATTGAATCGAATGAAACTTCGGTGCTCACCGGGTCCCACCACAGTCATCAATTCAGTATCAAAAGCGATTGGTCCCGACGACAACTGGGTGCCATCCACTGCTCGCACTGGTTCTGGTCTTGACTTCTTTTCGAATTGTATTCCAATAGTTTTGGCAAACTGGATGTCGCAGAAGTTCCCAGTAGCCCCCGAATCAACCATCACATAAACTTCCTCCATCTGAGTTTTTCCAAATTCTATCTTACACAGCAGATTCAGATGCGGGGCTGCGGATTGCAGAGTATTAGCTAAAAGTTGTGGCTTGGGAGTTGGCTCTTCACTCGCTCCCACCAGTGCAACTCCGTCTACTGGTGGAGCCGATCTTTTACCCACGTGCTGGCCTTTGATCTCTTCGGACATTCCTTGACAAAATGGCCCGACTGACCACAATACATACACAATCGACCTTGACGTCTCTTTTCTCTCTCCTCTTGAGTAAGAGGGCCTCGAATGGTTCCCACCTGCATCGGCTCTTCCGGACTTTGGCTTTCATGGTTCTTAGCTACCTCCGGCCGAGACCGATCAAATCGTGGCGGGAGAGTACGGACATCCTTTCTAGGTTCGCTTCGCCTTTCTGCAAGCCGCTGATCAATCTGCAGTACTAGATCTATGAGTTCCGATACATCTGTGGGTCTTTTGGGAATCTGGGCCAGACCATCCTTCAACTCATCTTTAAGGCTTTGGTAGAAAATGGCCGCCCGCTTAGCCTCGGGCCAACTCGTCTCAACAATCAATTTATTAAATTGTGCCAAATAAGCCACCAAGTCTCGGTTCCCTTGCTTCAATTCTAATAGTTCATTGTCGGTGGTCTGTGAGACGTTTCTTCGGTCAAAGATTCGCAAAAACTCAGCTTTGAATTCTTCAAATTTATACAACACTGGATCGTTGCTTGCCACCAAAGGCAAAGACCACGCTGCAGCATCTCCGCTCAGGTAGGACAGCACAAAAGCCACTTTAGACTGATCCTCCTTAAACAGAATGGGCTTACAAAGGAAGTGTAATGAACACTGAGTCAGGAAGATTTGAGCCTTGTGGGGATCTCCTTGAAATCTCTCGGGTGGGGCCAACGGAATGGTAGGGGACATTGCGTGCACCACCTGTGTGGTAAACTCCGTAGAGGAGGAGGAGGAAGGAGCGGGACCAAAGGCAGATGATTTCATACTCCCAAAGTTGGGGCGCGGGCTCTCTGCCAGCTCATCTAATCTCTGGCGCAAATAACTAGCCTCCTGGTTAGATTTCCTAACTTCCTCCCTAGTCTCGCTCAATTGTTTCTGTAGTCCCTCTAACACGGAAGCCAAGGCTTTGACATCCAATCCTTCGGCCATCTCGCCCAGACGGAAGATAATTGAGGCACTTCAATCTGTCAGAAGCAGTACCTGAAATATCCGGATTTCCGTGGGAGCGAGCGGCCAGTCTTCTACGATGCTAATTTCCAGATTCCCAAACACCCCTGCACCCGGATTGCTCCAAGCCCAGGAATGGAAGGGAAAGGGGAAGTGGATAACAAACAACAAAGAGAGTCTTCCACACTGGTGTCTTCGTAACTACCTCTGGGATGAGTAGCTGGGGAACACCTGCAACAGGGAGCAGAACATTACTAACGTTCTAACACTACGTGGGTAATCACACTCTCACTCCCTCAACTCTCTCTTCACTCATACCTGGTTAACGTGTGGAGTTAGCTTCTCTCTTACAGAGTCCAAATAAGTTCATATGATGGTTGGAGACTCTTGTTGCTTGTGTAGTGTGGCGGAAATGGTGATACGATGAATAGAGGTGGTAGACAACAGTATTACCATATGCATATAATAAATACTCTCATTTACTTGACGAACCACAGAAGCTGACTGAAACTCTCAAAAGTCTTATTCAGGAAACTCTGAATGTGCCAAAGCCTTGATAGTTCTGCACGAGAAAACGGGCTTCACTTCTGACTGGAAAACTCTGATGCTGACGAAAGAACCCACTGGTACAGGGCAAGGATAGCACCAACAAGGTCTAAATAAATGGAATGTTCTTACCGCAATATGAGGACATGCGGGAAGGTACTTGCCCACTGGGATGAAACTCGAGGAACGCTGACAGAACAAGTCCGCACAGCAGAACACTGGCACGTGGAAATGACTTTCACTCCGGAATGCAGAAATCCAATGGGAATGAAACGTAAACACGCTCCTAAGGTTCCAAAATAAAGTCTCTGTAATTTCCGACTAAAGGGGAGGGCAGAACTAGGAAAATACGCGGTGAATTGACAGGAGCCAAAATCAGGGCGTCGAACTGCTGGAAAGGGACAGTTGAAGTGCGCCACATAGAACGTGCGGGATTAGGAAATGGCGGACTGCTGGAAAAGGCTAGAACGCTAACCTTATCAAATGGTGGCACAAACCGGAGGCGTACTACGCCTCAATCAGACAGCGGTCATGGGCTAATTTCTGAAGGGAACCCCAGAGTGGAAACAGCCGCCAAACAGGAAATCTTCCCCTAGCTGCAGGGACTGACTGAGGTCTCTTAATGGGGGCCGGCATGGTCCTGACAATTTGTTTTCTACAAGCCTTATTTTTGCAATACCTGTTCTAAAGTCATATCTTATTACCTGCAAGTTGGATTTTTGTTGTCGTTTTGGTCTTGTTGAGTTTAGATAAAGATACTTAATTTTTCTAATCTGGTCTGGTGTCCATTTGTGGTGTTATCATTCTATTACTTTATACAAATACTTGATACATTGCCTTTTGATAAGCCTGTGTGCTCGTGCTAAGCTACCTAGGGACTGAGTAGGGGTTATCTATTTATTTTATTTATTTATTTTATAGTTTTATAGAGTGCGAACCAGATCTTTGAGGGTATCAGAGCGCTTTAAATTGTAAATTATAAATTGATACTTGTATAGCGCACTACTCACCCGCAAGGGTCTCAAGGCGCTTGTGCGAATACCGCTGTGGAACCCATCCTGGCTTTCCCTGTGAGGCGTCCACTCCTGGGCACCCCCAAGGTGGAGGCCAGGCATCCTTAGCGTTGTGGGGGCTGTTGTGGAGATTAAGCAAGCTATTGACCAGAGTTGCAGAGTGGGACTCCATGATTGGAATAGGCACTGAGGCGAGAATTATCAGGTCCGTGGAATTTTGAGCATAAGACCCTCCGAGGCGGGGAATTGAACCCTGGTCCCGGGCTAGACCTCTGCATCAGGGTCTGCCACTCTAATCATTGAGCCACACTTCTCTGCTTTACAGTATTAAGGGTGGTGTATAAAGCGATGGGAAGGGAGGGATCAATCGGGTAAAATAAGGAACACATAATGCAAGAAAACACGTAGTCTAAAGTCCCTGCTACATGTGTGAAGAAAATTAAAACAGGTAGATTCATTGTACAAGAAGGCTATAGTCACAACTCTTGGGGGGAATGCCCAAGAGTGCAGGAATAGGTATCACCCATAGAAAGATAATAATGTAACCTGTTCATTAGGCAAGGTATTTACCCATTAGGAAGGTTTTGGTCTCCTTCTTAAAGTGTGCCAAGGACGGAAGTCTTCTGATGACGGGTAGGAGAGAGTTCCAAATCCTTGGCGCAGCTCCAGTGAAGGCCCGATTGTAGGTTTTTTTTCCGGGAGCGTGCAAGTTGCAGCAGTAGGTCTTTGGCAGAACTGGAGTTTCTGGGTCCTCCTGATATCATGGGTTTTTGTGCCAGTAATGTAGGGGAGTTGTTCTAAAGAGCTTTGTGAGTAATGCAGGCCAGTTTAAATTGGATTCTGGCCTCTGGGGGAAGCCAGTTCAGCGCCTTGAGGAGGGGAGAAATGTGGTCAAATTTCTTTGAGCCGGTTAGTAGTCTGGCGGCGGTGTTGAGGCAGGTTTTCAATGGGGCCAGAGATTTCTTGAATAGCCCTGCAAGAGTAGAGCATCCATATTCTAATCTGGAAATGACTAGTGCCTGTACTGCCATTTTAAGGTCGGACACATTGAGGAAGGGTTTTAAGTTTCTTAGCCATTTCGGCCATCGAGTTTATATGGCCATGCATATTCAGGCTGCCGTCCAGGGTTATTCCAAGGGATTTTGCCGAGTCAACAATGGTAGGAGGGCAGTTTAGTGATGAGATGGTCTTGATCCATTCCTGGATGTCTGGATTGGGTTTGGGTGGAGAGATGAAAAGAAATTCAATTTTATTTGCGTTGAGTTTAAGCTGGTTGGTGGTGAGCCAGTGGACTGTCAGCTTCAAGGCCTTCTTCAGGGAGAAAATGTCCTCAGGGGAAGAGATTTTTATGTAGATTTGTGTATCGTCGACGTACATATGGTAGACAATATTGGCGGGACATAGAACCTTGGTGAGAGGTTCAAGGTAAAGGTTGAAGAGGGTAGGGGAGAGAGTTGATCCTTGGGGGACACCAACCGTAACCGGAGAGGGGGTGGATAGATTACCGTTGATGAGGACTCTCTGTTAGCGGTTTTGGAGGAAGGATCTAAACCATTCAAGGACAGTACCCCATCCTGAGTTTGAGGCGTTCAAGGAGAAATTGATGGTTAACTGTGTCGAAGGCAGAGAAAAGGTCTAGGAGGATTAGGAGACAGGTTTTGCCCTGGTCGAGGGCTTGGAGAGCGTCATCTACAGTGTGGAGGAGGGTGGTTTCCGTGCTGTGTCCCGATCTGAACCCAGATTGGAAGTCATCTAACAGGTGAAATTTGTTGATGTGTAGGCTCAGTTGCTGTTGCACACATTTTTCCAGAACTTTGGCTAGGAGTGGGATATTAGATATGGGTCTATAGTTCTCAGTGGAAGCAGGGTCCAGCATGGGTTTTTTTAGGATGGGGACAACTTTGCTAGCCTTGAGCGAATCAGGAATTGAACCCTGGAGGAGGGACGCATTGATTATTGGGGTCCAGGAAGGGATGATAGCCTGAGAGGCTGCAGCAAGGCAGTTAGATGGGAGAGAATCATTGAAGTGATTGTTCGGGTTTAAGGAGGCAAGAATTATCGAGATAGAGTGTTCGTCATAGATTTTAAAATTGGACCAGTGCGCTAGGTTTTTGGGTGAGGTTTGGGAGGACAACGTGAAGAAAAGAGGTAGAGCTGGCAGATTTTGATTTTGGTGTTGAGTTGTGGATTTGAGTTTGTTACCTAGGGCAGAGATTTTGTCACAGAAGAAGGAAGAGAATTCCTCATTTGTTATTAGGGGTTTAGGTATTTCTTTGGAGGTTTTCGCTAGTTAGTTGGATTGGTGTTTGACCAAGTCGAACAGCTTGCAAGGTCGATTTTTGGCGTTTTCCAGTTCCGTTCTGAAGAATTCTTTTTTTGAGTTGAGGATTTTCTTATTGTAGGCACTTCTGGCCAGGCGGAGAAGTTTTAGATGTGCTGCTGAAGGATGTTGTTTCCAGTTATGTTCAGTCTGTCGAAGGGATATCCTCTCTTTGTTAAGGGATCCGCTGAACCAGGGATTTCAGTCTTTGATCTGGGTTTTTTAATTTTATTGGTGCCAGGCCGTCAAGAATGTCGAATATGGTTGAGGTGTAATGATCCGCTAGGTTGTCGATCGAAGTGCACTGAGGGGGGGAGGTCGGTCTCACAGCGCACTGCCAGTTTCTTGTGATCAAGGTTCTTGGTGTCTATAAACCATTGTTTGGGAATCACGGGTTGAGGTGTCCATGTCTTGTGGGTGCTGGGCAGGAGGAAGGTGATGGCGTTGTGGTCAGACCAATCACAAGGGTCAATAGAGATAAGTTTGACCACTGATTCTTTAGCAATGATCCAGTCTAGGGTGGCACCTTTCAAATGAGTAGGGAGGGAGCAGGCTTGGGTAAGGGCTTGATTGGCCAAGAAGTCTCTAATTGCGATGACCTGAAGATCCTTAGGTTCGTTCCAATGCAAGTTGAAGTTGCCAAGTAAAATGTCATTAGAGTCTGGAGAAATCTTGGCTGTGATGATTTCCATGAGGAGGTCCGTAACGGTGTCGCTCTTGCCCGGGGGGTGGTAAAAGATGTGTAGTTTGCACAGCTGTGAAGTGTTGTTGGAGATGGAGAGTGCAAGGTATTCGCAGGAGTCTGTAGGGTCCACCGGCAGTTCCCTAACAAGGGGGTCAGAGCGGCAGATGCAGGCAATGCCACCCCTTTTTTTTTGAGTGCCTGTCCATCCTTATGATGTTATAGTTGGGTGGGACTAAGAGGTCTAAGTAGGGCAATGAGGATTCCTTGAGGCAAGATTCAGTCAAAATCGCTAGGTCTGATTTGTGTCTCAGGATGAGGTTGGCAACATCAGATGCATGTTTTACAGCTGATCAGCAATTTATTAGGGGGCCTGCTAGGGACGGGTCGGAGTGAGTGTCAAGGGTAGAAGCAGAGATGGGAACTCTAGCGAGGTTGCTATTTACCCTCCCTCTGATGCGGAGGGTAGCAGATCTGTTAGGGTTAGATGCAACCGTGTTGATAGGGAGTGCTTCCCTCGGGTCTGAGGGGCATGGGTGATCAAGGCAGAGTTGTACCCAGTGAGGAGGCCAGCCCTTTGTTCCTCCGAGAGTTCTGAGGGATTAAGGCGTGCCAAATGTGGGATTGTAAGTATGGAGGAGAGCAAGAATTTCCTCCTCCGAGAGGTGGCAGGGTTGCATTCGGGGGCGCAGGTGTCTAAGGGAAAGTTGTTGGGGGTGAAGCAGGGGCTTAGCGATGGGGTTGTGGGTTGTGTTCTGCGAGAGCCAGAGATTGGAGAAGGAGAGTTCGGTGATGTGAAGGAGGTGCTTAATGGTGTAGAATGGACTTGAAGGACTGGGTTCTTTTGGACCCAGCGGTGCCAGGGCACAACACCTGAAACCTTCGTGGGTAACCTGCTCCGGCGTACAAGTCACAGAGACACGGGACACTTCCTTCGGCGTCAAAGAGTCAAGGTTTATTTACTGCAGGGAACACAGAAGTCACAGGAAGTACATCGAGTGTAGTTCGGGGAGACTGCTTCAAATTGTATTTGTGGATCGCTCCTTTTATACAGTTTTTACCCATAGGATAACATGATACACAATAGTTTACAACCTGGTTCCCACAAGTCGCTCTCAGAGGGGTCGCTTTGGTCACTTTGAAACACACAAGGTCCGGAACATAAGTGCGGAAACATTTGGCGGTTCCCAACTGTAAAAACCCATCTTCCCACCATTAGCAAATTCCAATCAGCAGTAAAGTAGATCGAAATAGGAACGAAGACAGGTGCAGAGGAAGACGGAGACAGTAGGGAGATCGGAAAGGGTGTAAAAAGGGGAGGTATCGAGAAGCACGAGATACAGGCATCAAAGGGACGTGCCTAATGAGATGCACGGCTGAGACAATAAGTCCGTGCGGCAAGATGAGCCTCGAACGGCGTCATCTGCCTTACAGCAGCAACCCCCTCGTCATAAAGACACTTTCAAAGAACATGTGTCTTCCGCAAATATCTTGGGAGTCCCAGGGTCGCGAAGCGGACAGCGTCCGGTCGCTGGCTACTTGAGGGCAAGAGACAAAATGGATGCCGTATCTAAGATGGAACCCGTGGGTACAGATGAAAAACCCACGTAACAAACGAACGGTTTAAGTTAGCACAGCGAAACTGCGCACACTTGCTAAACTCATCATTTGCGGTTCATAGATACTAGACTCGCCCATATTCGTGCGAGTCGAAAACACCACTTACAATTGTCACGGAACCTCAGACGCTCCTTTTGCCCTCATGTAGGCAAGCACTAGTCGGAATCATATTCGATATTCATCAGACCATCAAGATGTCGTTGTAGCATAGCTCTGTCCGATCGAGTCCCCTTGGTAACAGATGGTTGTCTCATACACGTTGTAGCACAGAGGCCACATAAGGCAGGACCACACTGCACACAAAGGCAACACGTGAACAGGAACACTACCACAACCCCGATGATCGTCAGAATCTTCCAACCCCAAGCCGACACCAGGCCCCAAAACCAACCAAGTAGCGTCCAATCCCCTACATCCACGTGTATGGATTCGGAGATCTTATGCAACTTCGAGATGGCTTGATAGACAGTAGGAGCATTATCTGGAACGAAAATGCAACAGCTCGAATGGATCACTTTACACACCCCACCGCGATCTGCTAGGACAACATCTAAAACCATACGGTTTTGTAATGTCATAAGTCTCTCCGCCTGAAGTTCTGTGGTGATATTACCAAGGGCACTGGCAGTAATATTAGCTGTCGATTCTACCACTCGAGTCAAATGTCTCAGGTTCCTACTATTAACCATAGGTCCCCAAAACGGGAGGAAACCCTTGAAAAAGTCTCCTGCCTCTTGACCGGCAGTATCCTCTTCGCTAATTACGCCTCGTACAACTCTAGTCTTATGATAATCGGCATCTACAGTAAACGTCGGAGGCAACAGATTTGCAACGAAACATGAGCCCATGAAGTCTGCGGGCAACCATGTGTATGCACGATCATGACAGATAAAGTATGTACCCTTGGCAGCCAGAAACACAGGGGACGGGGACATTGGCAGAACGTAACTTTCAGTGCAAGCACTTACTCCAAGTGAGGCTTGCGAGCCACGACCCACAAGACAAAGATTACCAGTGTGGGGTACGACCCATATTGGAGACGAGCTTTTAAGCTGCTTTTCATTAGTGAACATACTATATTCCCCTCTACTTAGGACCCTATAGGCTTGTACCTCTTCTCTAGGGATAAGAAAAGGATCATGGATTTCATCTTCCATATCCTCTATAGCCATCGATAGCAGCCTCTGATACGAGGTAGGACCAAAGTTGGGGGAACGTTGTTCTTGCGTGGGGTGGGAACCCAGTGCGCTTCGAAACATTGTTTGGAATGCTCGAGCTGACCCTTGGGAACTATACGGTAACACCAGATATGGAATTCCCTTACCCGTAGTATGTGGCATCAACCCACACACCCAACAATTAGTAGTGTTAACCACTAACTGATGCTGATGGAGGAGCTGGATAAAGGAATTATTGCGGAATTCTACACGTCTAGCCTGTTCGTGTTCTGGTAACATATGAAAGGAATGAGGAGAAGCAGTAGAAGTAAGGTTAGGGTAAGGAGTAGGAGTAGGAGTAGCAAGGAAAAAGTAAGACATAGTGTAATACACCCCACCCGCCAAAAATGCAGAAGCAGTCAAAAACAAAACAAACAATTGGGATACAAAACATTTCGTACGACTAAGTTTCTGCAGCTTGACTCTATACGCCTGGGCTCCTTCCAAATCATTCAGCTTCGAAAATGCCATTTCCCTACGACCGTCCGCAACGTTTCTTGACGCACTTCGTTCTGTGCAGCAATAGTCAATCCCCAGGAGTTCCTAGGAACCGACGGTCTTTAACCTAGCGTCAAGACCTACTGTCCAGAAGGAAGTACGCGCGCGGCCCTACGGCCCTCAATACACAATATGTATTTATTTAGCACAATATTTCTCAGCTGTGGAAGGAAAAAGATACAAGGAAGAAGCTTGATATATATACCAAAAACTTTCAATGATACGAATGTTCAAAATTGATCATGGAAAACGAGGATATTGCAGTTATCAATCTCAGCAAAGCAAGCAAATTTTATTTGTCCTTAGTGTGAGATCGCAAAGAATATCGATGTTTCCCTGGACGTGTCTGCTCGTCGAACAAAGGATCTGTTGAAGAGACAGCGTCCTGCTGATCAGTTCGTTGATCTGGTCTTGAGTCTTTTGCTGACAAATGTTCAACAGTGGCTTTCTGCTGCGCTGAGGGTTCTCCAACAAGCTGTGCGTCGCTAAAAGGTACAAACGCCGGCAATGTTTCTGTTTCTGTTGACGCGATGCCTTTCCTTATCCACGGGTCTGCCGGCAGAGGAATAGGGACTCGCTTACAATGGGTAGCATGTACCCAATTTTTCCGCCCCTCAAGACGAACGGCAGTCCTCGTGGCCAGGAGCACCTGGTAAGGTCCGGTGAATCGGGGGTCCAGATTGTTTTTTCGTGAGAAGTTACGAGTAACCACCCAGTTCCCGGGCTGGAGCTGGTGGCCTGGACCCTCCGTCTGCGTCGGCAAGGCGTCGTAAACCTGTTGATGAATTAACCTCAGTTTAGCAGTCAAGTCATGTAAATAATCGATCAACATCGGAAACTCAAGATCAGAGAATATTCCTGGCCTAGGAACCCCCCACACATTCGCAGGACGGCCGAACACTATTTCATAGGGACTAAGCCCTATTCGGGAGTGTACAGTCGCCCTAGTTGACAGTAATGCTAGGGGCAAAGCATCAGGCCACGAAAGTCCAGTCGTAGCTTGAATCTTCGCTAATTTTAGTTTAAGGGTGCCATTGTACCCTTCAACCAATCCAGCTGACTGAGGATGATTGGCGCTATGGAATTTCTGATTGATTCCAAGGCCCTTACACACACTCTTCATCACACTTCCAACAAACTCACTTCCGTTATCTGACCACACGACTCTAGGCATTCCATACCGAGGAAAGTATTCCTTCAGTAGGATTTTCGCAGTAGACAAAGCAGTATTGTCTTTGAGGGGATAGGCCTCAATCCATCGGGAGAATGCGCAAACCACAACCAAAACGTATTTCAGGTTATTGCATCGCTCCATATGGACGAAGTCCAATTGGATCACCTCAAAGGGATACGAAGGAGGAGCAAAACTGCCAGGAGGAGTTGGGGTTCCTTTGCCAGGATTGTACATTATACACACCATACAATTCTTCACCAAACGTTCAGCACACTTAGTAATTCCATCATTCTTCCACACATCAGCCAGCAACTTGCAAATACCTTTCGCGCTAATATGTGCTAACCCATGTGCCATTTGCACAACGGCCAGTACATACGCATCAGGCAACATCCATCTTTTCTGATCCGACAAATCAATCCAGCAACCATTCACATCCAACCTTCCCGTACTTTCTTTCCACTTCATCTTTTCAGTGTCGGTGGCCTCATTCTGAATAGCTTTCACACTCTCTATGGTATTTTCACACATACTTGATTCTGTAGGCCACCTAACCGAACTTGTCACATACATTCGAGTGCTAAGGTTCCGAGCAGTCTCCTTAGCAATCTCATCTGCAAACGCATTACCACGACCAACATCATCCGTCACTTTACGATGCGCACTACACTTAATAATTGCAATTTGAGCAGGCAAAGTCAATGCATCCAAAAGATCGTTCACAAGCTGGCCATGCTGTATTTTCGTGCCATGCGACGTCAAGAAACCACGCTCTCGCCACAACCGTCCAAAACTATGCGCTACACCGAAAGCATACTGACTATCGGTGTACACATTCACACGTTTACCTTTTGCTAATACACATGCTCTAGTGAGAGCAATCAGCTCTGCAGCTTGGGCAGAATTCTGATTCAATCTCGCAGTCTCAACAACAGTATTCAATGTCACCACAGCATAAGCAGTAGTCACATCACCATTCGGCAACTTAAAACATGACCCATCCACATACAGGGTGCCATCCGGGTCTTCCAATGGGGTGTTTTTAAGGTCCACACGACCTTTTGTTTCCTCTTCTGTCCGCAAGTAACAGTCATGTTCTGCTACTTCATCTGACTCTGCACTAACTGGTAACAAAGTTGCCGGATTTAGGACATTACAACGTTTTATCTGAATGTGGCTTGCCAAAAGCGTCAATTCGTACCCAGACAACCTCGCACTCGTCAAGTGCTGAGTTTTCGTACGATTCAAAAGAGTATCGACTGCATGCGGAACCATCACCGTAAGCATATTATCCATGACCAATCCTGCTGATTGTCGGATGGAGACCGCAGCTGCCGCAGTTGCTCTCAAACAACTCGGCAATGCTCTAGCTACTGGGTCTAAGGTCGAGGAAAAATATGCACATGGACGTTGTTTACCACCAAAAGGTTGCGTTAAGACACTCAAAGCACAACCTTCCCTCTCGTGAACATATAACGTGAACGGTTTACTGTAATCAGGGGTACCTAACACAGGAGCCGAACACAATGAATCACGTAATTCAGAAAAACTTTTCTGGCATTCTTCCGTCCATGGTAAAGGAGTCGAAACATCCTTGCACGTAAGAGCCACCAATGGTTTCGCTAGCAATGAAAAATTAGGAATCCACTGCCTGCAGTACGACGTGATACCTAAAAAGGCACGCACATCTCTTTGGGTTTGTGGCACAGCCATGCGTGCAATCGCTGCAATTCTCTCTGGGGTCAATCTCCTTCCCTCCTTTGACAATAAGTGACCTAGGTAGGTTACTTCTTGACAACAATATTGGAGTTTAGAAGGTGACACCTTGTGATTTAACTCACAGAGATGTTGCAGCAACGATACTGTAGCGATTTTGCAGATGTCCTGAGTATCAGCAGCCACCAATAAGTCGTCGACGTATTGTATTAAAGCCGCACCAACCGGCAACCTAAACGCATCTAGTTGACCCTTCAAAGCTTGACTGTAAATCGATGGACTTTCACAGTAGCCCTGAGGAGCGCGTTTGAACCGGAAGCTACGTCCACCAAGAGAGAAACCGAAAAGGTCCCTACTCTCTTCGGCAATCGGGATGCTGAAAAATGCATTTTTCAAATCAATCACCGAAAACCATGAAGCAGTAGCTGGAATCAGAGTCAGTAGCGCCGTGATGTCAGGCACAACAGGGAATTGAGGAACCACAATTTTATTTACCTCCCGTAAATCGATAACAAAACGATAAACAGGCGGTTTGGTAGGATCAGTACGTTTAAGAATGGGCAGTACAGGACTATTGCACACGTTTCCCCGAGTTTCTTCAATGACATCTTTCTCGATCAAATCATAGATGATCGTTAACAAAGCTCGTTCACCATCAAGGGAGATACGGTATTGGGGAATACGTGGCAAGCGCACATTAGATTTCAACTGAACAACATAAGGGGAGATATCAAGTAGGCCCACATCATTTGGACCCGTCGCCCACAAAGACGCAGGAAGAGAATCCAATTCCGGTGGAAGCTTATCGAGGGACAAGTACATGGGAGAGACTACTCTCTCTCCTAACGTAAGCTTTACACCCGCAGGAGAACAATACAAAGTTGCATACAAGCGTTTAAGCAAATCCAGACCCAAAAGATTTTCGCCACAACCAGTAGACAAAATCAATGGAGCTTCGAGCTCACGAGGCCCAATTTTAAGGGGCAAAGGGCGCGAAACTGGATTGCTAACGGGGGCGCCAGAGAATCCAACGGAAACATTTGTTAAGCCAGACAAAGGTGCGCCAGGGAGTTTCGAATGCATGATAGAACTTTTCGCTGCACCAGTGTCCAACAGAAAAGGCTCAACGACGCCCGATGTAGCAACTGCGACGTAAGGCCCTCTCTGATCAACCGGAACTGATACCACTCCCTCTCCTTGTCTTTGGCTGTCCTAGTAATTACTATCGTTAGTTCCCTGATCGACGTAATAATCGTCTACATTGTACTGCGCAGATCGTCCTTGCGATGATCCACGTTGATCGAAACAGTTATTAGAATTTGATGAATGGTCAGAGCGATCATTCTGAGCACCACGACCTCTACCACGTGATGCGTGCTGTGCACCACCACGGCCTCCTCTAGACGAATTACCACCACTACGGTCATTTAAAGCAGGACAATTGAATTTAATGTGTCCCTCCTGTCTACAATAAGCACATTGGTTGTACCCTAATGAAGATCTTTGGAAAGAAGAATCATTACGCGGCTGCGATCGATTCGATTGCGACTGCGATCTATTCTGCTGAGGCGCATTCTGATTAGAACGCGGCGGATATACTTGTTGTAACAACACTTTAGTTTTTAGCTCTTTCGTTTTTTTATCGGCACGGTCATTTTCCTCTTTTTCTCTATTTTCGTAATATTGTGCCGTAGCCAATATCTGAGCTGAGGTAGAAACGGCCCACGCACTTTCAGAATTCCTTAATTTATGGCTCAAGTCGGGCAATAAGTTTGACACAAACTTATCCACAAACAACCTCTGTCCACCCTCAGTGCCCATATCCTGTCCACTATGATCAACGAATGCTTCCTCGAACCTCGTAAAGAAGTCCGAGACACTCTCATCTTTCTTTTGCTTACAGGCTGACAACTTATCCCAATTTACCTTCATAGCTGGCATAAGCGTTTTCATTAATGTAATGATTCGCTGAGGAAGTTCAGCAATCAACTGATCGGGTTTAGTGGCAGCCACTTGTCCAGCGTCTGCCGCTGTAATGGCATTCCAATCACCACCTAATTCATTTGCGTGATCTTGGTGACGAATCTTCGCCCATACCGGTTGTGGTACGATATTACCGAACAACATGTCGATATCGGCAAGATTCATTATCGTAGCGTCTACGAGCTGCGATAATTCCTTGTAATACCCAGCAGGATTTTTGCGAGGATCGGGCAAAGTTTGTTTCACCTGAAGCACTTCCGATCGTTTCCATGGGAGGTGTATCCACACTCTCTGGAAATGTGCCGGAACTGGCTGGGCACCAGTATTATCAATTGGTATCCAAACTGGCGGAACTTCACGCATAGGATATTGGCCAGACTCGGTTTGTTTTTCAATGTCCTCAACGAACAATGCATGAGGAATAGGAGCGGGACGAAGAGATAGTAAGTGCTCAACAGCACGTCGAACATTAGTGTCGACTATCAGTCCAGTTGCGAACTGGAGCCGAAGTTCAGACAGGGCGGTCAGCACCTCGTCAGGCGCATTAACCACTATCTGATCATGTAAGAACTTGCACATTTCATCAAACACATATCTCTGAGTTGGTATGTTGAATTGATCAAACGTTTCGAGGACAACACGAGGTGGATTTCTAACAGGGTTTATCATCCAACCCATCGCCATATTGTATAGCGCAACACGTTCTCTATTACCAGGAAGCTGGCTACGTCTCTGAGGACCATCAGAACCAGCAGACCCAAAAACAGGTCCGAGCGACTGGAAGAAGTTTGTCGCAAGGGGAGAATTACGATTACGAGTAGAGGGAGAAGAATAAGACACAGGACTAACAAGAGAAGGAGTAGAGACATTAGCAGCAACAGGGGTTAACAACACAGGAGCAGTAGCGGGAACAGGAGTATGTGGAAGCGGAGGAGCAGTAGGAATAGAAATAGGCAAAGGAGCAGGAACAGGCGGAAGAGCGGGTGCAGGTTGAGGAACTGGTGGAGGAATAACAGGTGGAAGAACAGGTACGGCAGGGACCACAGGAGCTGCGGTACCCTGTACGTACGGAGGTGGCGACTTCATAAGATAAGACATTAAAGAATCCTCAACTGCCTCTTCCTTCTTATCCGACTCCGTAGGCAAAGCAGGATAGCATTTGTCTATGGACATACGCTGTAATCTCTCAAACACTTCCTTATCCTTATCCTCCTTATCACGCTGAAACTGCTCAGCTTTCTTCACTATAGTAGCAACAGTATCTCGCTGACTACGTTTATTTTGTCTGATCTCTTTCTGTCGGGCTTCTTTGCGCCAGAACCGAAAGGCATCAAACATGGCCGGCCTAGATTTGCGTTCGAACAACTTTATTTCCAAATTATCTAAGATCGACGCTTCGAAGCTACCGTGAGGTGGCCAACGAAGATCGCCGTCTTTCTTCGTATATTTTATCCAATAATCGTTAAAAGCAATCGGGCCTAGCCCATGTTTGCTATATAAATCATAAGTAGGAGTTCCAACCGGAGGTATCGGACACGAGTCCTCCAGCAGGGAATCCGCACCACAAGGTCTAAAGCAACTGAACAAAGTACTACGACCAGGCATCTTGCACACTAGCCGAGTTTCACAAACTTCAAGGGTTACGGGATTTCGGGATTTACCAAGTCCCAGCAAAGAACTAAACCCTCGGTCTTTGGCGGCTGCAGTCGTCAAACAAATACAACAACAACAAAGTACGCTAGCAAAGTGTCACCGACAAAAACACTCACACAGCGTGTACAACAAAGACACCCGCTAAAGTGTCTACAACAAAAACACTCGC
Source organism: Lissotriton vulgaris (assembly GCF_964263255.1). Classification (NCBI taxonomy): domain Eukaryota; kingdom Metazoa; phylum Chordata; class Amphibia; order Caudata; family Salamandridae; genus Lissotriton; species Lissotriton vulgaris. The sequence goes on along the minus strand of NC_141694.1, from coordinate 1,346,573,548 downwards.
TAAAGTGTTTACAACAAAGACACTCGCTAAAGTGTCTACAACCAAGAACTCTGGGAGCGACCCACAAATACTTAACTCAAAGATCAATGGCGTCCTCAGGAAGGCCCGTCAATCGTCTCGCTATACCAAGGTCTACGCCAGGCGCCAAAACAGGTCTACAGTCAGGGCAGCAGTCCGTCGCAGCCGTTAGGAGGCGGGAATCTTCGCGGGAAAAGTCTTCGGGCCACTTATTTCGACAACAGGATCGATGAAGCGGGGTGCACCTTCCCTCGGAGATTTCACACGAAGTTCCTCACGATCGTCGGGCTTGGACCGGTACCACTGATGCAGCCCCACGTTGGGCGCCAACTGAAGGACTGGGTTCTTTTGGACCCAGCGGTGCCAGGGCACAACACCTGAAACCTTCGTGGGTAACCTGCTCCGGCGTACAAGTCACAGAGACACGGGACACTTCCTTCGGCGTCAAAGAGTCAAGGTTTATTTACTGCAGGGAACACAGAAGTCACAGGAAGTACATCGAGTGTAGTTCGGGGAGACTGCTTCAAATTGTATTTGTCGATCGCTCCTTTTATACAGTTTTTACCCATAGGATAACATGATACACAATAGTTTACAACCTGGTTCCCACAAGTCGCTCTCAGAGGGGTCGCTTTGGTCACTTTGAAACACACAAGGTCCGGAACATAAGTGCGGAAACATTTGGCGGTTCCCAACTGTAAAAACCCATCTTCCCACCATTAGCAAATTCCAATCAGCAGTAAAGTAGATCGAAATAGGAACGAAGACAGGTGCAGAGGAAGACGGAGACAGTAGGGAGATCGGAAAGGGTGTAAAAAGGGGAGGTATCGAGAAGCACGAGATACAGGCATCAAAGGGACGTGCCTAATGAGATGCACGGCTGAGACAATAAGTCCGTGCGGCAAGATGAGCCTCGAACGGCGTCATCTGCCTTACAGCAGCAACCCCCTCGTCATAAAGACACTTTCAAAGAACATGTGTCTTCCGCAAATATCTTGGGAGTCCCAGGGTCGCGAAGCGGACAGCGTCCGGTCGCTGGCTACTTGAGGGCAAGAGACAAAATGGATGCCGTATCTAAGATGGAACCCGTGGGTACAGATGAAAAACCCACGTAACAAACGAACGGTTTAAGTTAGCACAGCGAAACTGCGCACACTTGCTAAACTCATCATTTGCGGTTCATAGATACTAGACTCGCCCATATTCGTGCGAGTCGAAAACACCACTTACAATTGTCACGGAACCTCAGACTTGTGGATGCCCAGGGTTAATTCTGTGGCTCTGCGGTGAAGATTATCAATGTCTCTAAAAGAGGTAGGATCTGGCCGGCAGGGGGCCAGTAGCAAGGGAGAGGTCCTGATAGAGTGTGCTGATAGCCTAGAGGTGGGTATAGGCGGGCCAAGGGCTGGATACAGGCGCGCTATTCGGACGGAGTGAGGGGGGCTAGGTTGTAGTGTAGTTCCTATATTCCCAATAGGCTCTGCGCATTGGAATAACATATACTATAGATTTGACGTAGGACTGAGGTCGACTAGGTCTCTATCGAATATGTTAGACTTAATTGTGAGTGCCAGCTAGCTCAGAGGTCACTAGAAACGTTCTCGAATAAACAAGAAGGGATTCATTTCTGACAACTGCTTAAAACATGACAACTTTGGTTCCCGAGATAAAAAAGTATCTTCAGAGTTGCGGAAACAATAGATAGTTATTTCACTCAGTCAACAGTGCATGCTTCGTTTCACCAGAGGTGCAGAGAAATAGAGAGACTGGCGTTTTCAATAAAAGTATTTATTGAACAGTCTTCTTTCTCATGCAGAGGAAATGAACTTCTACAATCGTAATACTGGTTGCAAAATACAATGCGTACAGTAAGAAGAGTATTATAAAATAATTTTGTAAACGCATGATATGGTTTCTAAGCCATAAGACACATAGAATACATACATTAATAAATAAAGACTAAAAGTACTCAACTGGTGCTTCTAAAATACACCTACCCCCGTGTACCTAACCTAGGTCTAGTACAAGGGAGAAGTAAGTGAGGTCAGGTGTAGCTTAGTTTCAGTATTCTTTTGCGAAGAACCTGTCCAAGATTTCTCTAAGGGTCTAATCAGCTCTGTACCTTGGTTTTAGAATGAAGGAGGTCTGGTATCTCTCTCTCAGGACTTGGTTTCCCAACAACCCGCAAGGGTAGCTTGGAAACACTGGAGCTGGGTTTCTCGGCAAGAGAAAAGACAGCATCTCTCTCAGTGCGTCTGCTGGAGGGTCAGCTTCCTTCGGCACTTGCTGCGGCGAGTTGTGTCATGTAGGTAGATAGTCGAACTGCTCCAAACCACTGTGTATTTGACTGGGCAAGTGTGGGCATTTTTATACCTTGAAGTTGTCTAGTTTGACGTATGGTTGGACATAATAACGTCATCAAAGACTCAGTTCTTTGAAAACTCCATGAGTTCTTGGATAAATCAATATTCAAGCATGGGGAAGTCCCTGTCTGCTGAAGGTGGGTTTTTCCAAGAAATCGTTGTGGATTTTCGGAACTAGCGGAAGTAGCCATGCCGTATTTGGACTGCATCGGCTAAGTCTAAATATGGTTATGATTTCTATGCCTATATAAGGATAGGGTGATTTATACCTATATATGGGCATGAATCAGGAAAATTACACTAGGGTCCCAAAATCATATACAACAAGGTCGATTGGTGTCATTATGAGTGGGAAAATCTTGTGGGCAAGAGGCCAAAAGGGAGGGAGCGATTTTGTCTGACTGGGTGTGTGGCCTAGTGGTGGTTTTAGCTCAACCAAAGTTCTGGACCTTAATAGGCATTTCCATACCAGTGTAGTGGGCCCTAGTAGGAGTTTACGTAACCCGGAGTGCAGGAAGATTCCTCTGGCAGAAGGTTGAGTATTTAGACACGCTTCTGAGGGTATGTGCTGGATGCGTGATAGCGGGGCTGGGTTGGCATGTGATGTGGGCCCTAGGGGGAGCTTCGGAAGCCAATGGAGTGGGGATCGCTTGAAGGTCCAGGTTCGGTGGAGTGGGCGCACAGTGGTTGGCATGTGTTGGTGACAGGGTGTCAGGGCCAGGATGCCCAGTGATGAGGTCGCTGGCAGGAGAGATTGGTGCATGGCAAGGCATACTAGGCAGATTGGGCGAGAGGTGGAGCGGTGGGAGCGTGGACTGAGACGGGTAGTGAACATGTTTTTTAGGGAGGGAGAAGAGGTCTGCAATTGTGATTAAGTTTTTGGGAATCCCTTGAATTTGGATGATGCTGCTGTTGTATAATGTTATGGTAAGGTCAGCACGCAGGGTTGCAGATGGAGTGATTGAGAGGTTTTTACCGTGAGGGATGTTCCTGGTTTCCTGTACTTTGAGGAAGCTCAAAAAGGCACTACGCCAGAGGGACATTTTCCTGGAATAGAAGATGAGGTTGTTGATGACAGTGCCCTGGTTCACGCAGAGACGATGGTCAGATATCAGGGTCTTGGGATGACTTTTCAGGATGGAGTGTTTAAGGGATTTGGAGGCGGATTTGAAGAGATTAGGAGGATAGATAACGGTATAGTAATTATCCCCCGTGGAGGTCAAGCAGAGCTCTGCCATGTTGGGGAGAGTGATGGGATTGCCGCCCCAGCATTCGGTTTGCGTTGTGCAATATATACGCAGGTCTGCCCTACTATCAAGGTTTGCTTACAGAAGGTGCAGCCGAGCCAAGATGGCCCATCTAAATGAGAAGCTAAAAACAAGTGCAAGGGCTATTAAACATATGCCCATGCCCGGGTGGGAGTTTACCAGGTCACATTCAGTAGAGTAGGTTGAGAGGGCGGAAGAACAAAGAACCTTCTAAGATGGCCACTGTAAAGGTCTTCTTTCTGTTTTTGTAGGTAGCTTCTGGCCCAGTCCTCTTTCTATTGTAGTGAAAGTATGGCACAGTCCTCTTTCACTTACTAGGAGTAGGGCAAGTGAGGACAGCTTCTATTGTGTGAAGCAAGTGTCATAAAGTGAATGAGCCCACTCATAAAGGTAAGATGGCCGTCTCAGACAGTTACAATCCTAGGGTGTATGCAGAGCAAGTGTCTCTCAAGTGGCACATATAAAGATCACTCCTGCAATCATAGTAGCCTATGTGGGGTGCACCTTCCATTAAAATATGCAGGCTTGTTGGCAGTTTTCTCAACCAGGAGAGCCGGGATGTGAAGTTAGGGACTCATGTGAGACGCCCTGCAAGGCGCTCCTCGCTTCCAATTAGTAATTAGGGTCCGGGCAGTCCGCGTATCGATATAGAGCGCAGGACTCGCTCGTCGGGACCCCCGCAGCAACCAATGGCCGATCCGCACACAAGCGGCTGTTTCCTGGGGCGCCGTGAGGAAAACGGCATCAGCTGCGGGCGGATGATGGGCTCAACACCGGCATCCAACTCCGGTGTCAAACCACAATTATGGGCATGTGGCAAGAGGGCACGGCGCTACAATGGAGCGCTGAGAAGAAAAAACGACATCCGAGGCAAGCGGAAGGTAGGCTCGATACCGGCTTCCTGCTCCGGTCCCACACGACCCCACAGTCAGGCAGGCAAGCGGGAGGCGGGCTCAAACCGGCATCGGATATTGGACTCAAACCTCATTAAGTGCTCAATCAGGGCCAGACTGGAAAGCAAAACCGGCCCTGGCAAAGTGCTCAGCCGGCCCCCCTCCCCACTCGGGTGGGTTGGAGGTGCAGCGGAGCGCTTTGCTAGGGCAGGTTTTCGGCGATTTTGTTGCAGGGCCGATTTTGCAGCTATGCTGCAAAAACGGCCCTGTAACAAAATCGGCCCCCAGGGGTTCAAAACCGGCCCCAACCCTTGCGGCGCACCGGGGGATTGCCCAGTGCCCGCTATGGCCAGTCCGGGCCTGTGCTCAATGCTCGGCACCGTAGACAGGCGGAAGACGGGTGTAAACAGGCATCAGAGGCAGGCGGGAACCCTGGCCCCCAGATTCAGCATCGGCGCGTGGAGGGCGGGTTCCACATCGGCACTCACTCCGGCTAAGGACTTCACAGCAAATGCGGCCAGCTCCTTTACACTGACTAGAAGCAAGGATCCCTACTTGGACAAAAGTACCTACCTCTGCCAACTAGAGACCCATATTTCTAACAGTAAGGGTAGCATATAGCCTTAAAGGCCCAGATATACAAAGCCATTTAACACTTCTTAAAATGTCGAATCGCTATTTTGGCCTGTTAAGAAATGTTAAACGGCCTTTTCATATGTACAAAGGGCCAAAAGCGGTCGCAATTTGCGATTTCTACATGACATTTTTAATGCGGCATGAAGCAAACATTTCCTAGTGCACTTACATGTCCACTAGGAAACTATGGGTGACTCCAAAGGGGCCTCAGGCCCAGAGGCACCCTTGGCTTTGTATTTCTTAAATTTCAATTTCCTATTAGGAAATCGCAATTTAGGAAATGCAAAACAATTTCCTATTTTGCCCACAGGCTGGAATACAATGGCATTTTCTATTTGCGATTCCCAAATAGTGATTCCCCTCTTGTCAGAACCCTTCCTACCTTGTAGGAATCGCTATTAAGGTATTGAAAATGTAGTACATATCCTTTTGCATTTCTTAAATAGACGCTTTTTAAGAAATGCAAACAGGAAGCTTTGCACAACACATTCAAAATGTTTAGTGAGAGCTTATTGAAATCTAAGATTCCTCTGTTGTCTCCCAGCTATTCGATTAGGTGTCTGACTACCCACACCAATCCTTCCAAATACTCTAGACCCTAGAATTGTCATTAGACCCATTCACACTCACTGCAGCAAGCATGCTGATGGAAGGAAGGTTACTGTCAGAAGCGGTGGACACAATGCCAACCACATCAATTGAGAACTGCACATCTATGGATCAAGACCTTAAATAAGCTTAACATACAGAATGGCAGCTTCACTGCAGAGGCAGTATTGGTGCGCATTGCTGCTATTCACACTTGTTTAGTATTTTGTCATTGCCGGAGCAGAGCAGCTACTGGCCATTCTCTACAGGGAAATCAGTACTTGTCATAACTGGATAGGGTTATTGAATAGTAAATTGGCATTTAATGGTATATTGTGCACTGCAGCAATTTAAAACATGGTAAGAGGGAATTCATGCAAATTGCCACGAGACTGATCGCAATAATATGGTAACAAACAGGTCACATTCTCATTACATAGCTATTCATTGCATCAATGCTCTACCAATGTACCTAATTAAGCAATTAGATATGCAATCGTGGTATGAATTCATAATGATAAGACCTGGTCACGTTAATATATATGAATGAACAGGAGAATGGAACACTGTTCCTAGCAGCAGGTTTTTTTGCCCGGATATCGTGGGAAGGATACCGCGAGAACATTGTTTGAGACCAAATATATTGCACCGATAAGTATATATAGATAAGTATAGGCTTATGATACTAAATTCTACCTACATGTACCTTGAGGATGTATATATCTTTATGGCGGGGCGATGTGGATTAAGTATAGTAAAGTAATGCTTGCCTATGTGTATACTTACCTTCAAGATATTTACGTAGGAGAGTACGGTGTATTTTTCTCCCAAAGATATTCTTACAAGAAACCCTTCCTAACCTCATATTATGTAAATTATATAGAGCGAAAAGCAAAGGAACTAAGGTCTACAAATTATGTGATTGTCCATTTTGTATGACTGTTCGGAAAACTGCAATTGGAATACATTTGTACTGGGATGAAGACAAAGAGAAGAATGAAAACATGATTTCATTAGAAGCAATTATGTATTTTTGGCCGAGAAAAATGTAATCAAGTCTGTAGGTATTCAGGAATTATATTAACCTATAATAATCCAAGAATAATTCAGTTGTGAATAACAATTGAGTATGAATGTATAAGCATGAAATGTAACTGTATCATGATGATAATTGCATATTAGGCTGCACATTTATCTCTTCGTGTGCTACTTTTTAACTTCATGTGCTTTATTTTGTGTAAACCGACGTTAAACTACTAAATAATGAATTAAATAAATGGAACTTGACATGTAATTATGGAATGAGCGAGGCAGTGGCATTCTATACGCACACACATTCTGGACGGAAATTGCACTGGAGAGCTGTCCTCCAATAGTTTAAGATTATAATAGGTCACGCCCCGGAAGAGACTAGCAATAATTGTGTCCTTACTATCAGTACCCACTAGGAATTCCCTCTGAAAAAGGAACCAATACATACTCAGATCTACCCCATGTAACATAAATGCTGCTGACAGGCAGCATCCCGCTTGTACTTCAGAAAGTATAGGATGTGATGCTTTCATGCCAGCACCATTTGAATCACCCGCTTTTTTCCCTGACTATCTTCATTATCAACTTGATTTGTTTTTCTACGTTGTGTTTACTGAACTAATCCCCACTTAGTTCTGCGTCCTACTAGCCAGACCCCCCAGGATATAGCGGCATGGATTAGCAAATTTAGCGGCACAAAAATGGAAATTTAGCGGCACAAATATGGAAATTTAGCGGCAATTTTGCGGCATTTTATGTAGCCATTTTTCCTCCAACAAACACAGATATCTTAGTTTTTTTAGTTATTTAACAACATGAAGCTATGTATATTTGGTTTCTTTACAATGTAGACACTTTGGGGCAGATTTACAAGCCCCTTGCGCTGCTTTTACGCCGCCGTTGCGTCACTTTTGTGACGCAGCGGCGGCGCAAAAGATGCACCATTGTGCGGGGTATTTACTACGTGACGCATCTCCCAGATGCGTCACGTTGCAAAGCCCTGCGCCAGAAGAGGCGTACCATTGCAGGTCAGTTTGTGTCTTGCAATAGCCTTAGAGCTTGGTGACACTGTACCTGCTGCACTAATGATGGCTATACCTATCGCCCCTTTTATTAGTAAGCACGTTAAATAGTACAGTGTATTTTGAACATGACCTGATATCCCACCGGATGCCCGTTCGACAGACCTAACCACTAGAGAAAGAGCAGTCAAAACCGCCAAGTGGTCACTTGTTAAACAGTAGCGAACTGCATGTTGGTACTTGTAGTTTCGTTGCAAAATGTCAGCCTGCAAATCGTCTCCGATTTAAAAGCGGGGACTGGTTGAAGTTGACACCCATGACATGGGTGAGTGGTTCTCTCTGTTTATCTTGAGGGACAGACATCTCTGCACGGCGCTCCGTCTCCAAGCCAGCGAATAGGGTGACCAACTGGCATTGGTGCAAATTCAGGGCGGTGAGTGTAAAAATTCAGGACAAAGGGTCAAAATTCAGGACACAAATTCAGGACAGGAGCTCAAAATTCAGGACAAAACTTCAGGACAATAGGTACGTTTTACAGACACATCAGAGGTCGCGCAATAGTATATAAGTAAGCCCAGCCATTTCCAAACATATTCAACCGTTTGCAAACCTATCCATCATGTATCCTTCCATCTATCATTTCACTCATCCATCCCTTCATCCATCCCCTCATCCATCCTTTCACTCATCTCCATTATCCATCCACCCTTTCACCCTATCCATCTGTACACTTATCCATCCACTCTTCATCCCATCCATCCATTCACTCATCCATTCAGCCATTTACCCTTTTACCAATCCAGCCATCCTTTCACTTACTAATCCTTCCACCCATCCACTATTTTAGTCATCCATCCATCCTCCCTTTCTCTCTCCATCCTTCCCCTCATCCATCTTTCCTTTCATCCATCATCCATCCTCCCCCTCACCCATCCATCCACCCAATCCACCATCATCCATCCATCCACCCATCCCACCCATCCACCAACCAATCCATCCACCCAATCCACCACCATTCATCCAGCCACCCATCCCACCCACCCATCCATCCATCCATCCACCACCATCCATCCATCCACCCACCCATCCATCCACCGACCCATCCATCCACCCACCCATGTCACCACCAACCCATGCATCCATCCATCCATCCATCCAGGCACCCACCCATCCATCCATCCATCCAGGCACCCACCCATCCATCCATCCATCCATCCATCCATCCATCCATCCAGGCACCCACCCATCCATCCATCCATCCAGGCACCCACCCATCCATCCACCCACCCATCCATCCACCCACCAGATATATTGATATGAGGGGATGTAGCACACCTTGACCCAAACCGCAGCTTCAAAAAATGAGCAGGAATGTGCGTGATAAATAAACTTCCCATCAATTTTTTTTGTAAAAAATAAGTATATTAAAAAAAATAAGTATATAATCTTGGTATGAGTGGAGGATTGCAGGCGCGAACCTTGTCTGTCAGCACCAAAGTCAGTCTATGTTTCCGTTAGACCACATGTTGTTGCATTGTGCGCTGGTTCCCGTTTATTGCTTCCCGTTTATACTTATAACGATATCCTCATCTGCAGCGCCGCTTCCCGTTTATACTTGTATGCATAATATATGCATAATGTGCTCGCTTTATGCTTTGTTCAATTCGATGTCAATGATGCTTAAATAAACATTGTTTTTTAAAATAACCACCGTCAGTGTTCTTTACATTTAAACACTGTCATGTTATTTCAATGATGCTTTGTTTGAAGAACCGAGGTTTGCTAACAATTTATTTAGTGACAGTAATTAAGCTCCGTGAAGAGAACCATGTGCTGCCTCGGTGTAATCAGGGGCGTAATCTGGCCGAGTCTCGGATGTTTGGGGCCCTAGGTAGAAATGGAACGTGTGAGCCCCCCTCTAAATAGCAAATACATGACACATTCAGGGCTGTTTGCATGTGAATAGATCTGGCAGCTCCTGAACCTTCACCTTCGAAGCACCTCTTAACAGGTCATCAAGGGCTGGAGGTGTGAGGTTTGCCATCCCGCTGTGACGCTTCAATGCTGCTGAGTATCTGCCACATAAAGCAGACCCTCCAGGATATAGCGAAAAATGCCGCGTTTTCTACAAAAATGCCGATTTCGCGGGCATTTTTGTAAAAATCGCGGCATTTTTTAAAAAGTGCCGATTTCGCGGCAAATCGCGAAATCGCGAAATCGCGATATCCTGGAGGGTCTGACTAGCATGTGCCACTGTTAAATGGCCTTGACAGCACTCACTCCCTCTCTTTCTGCAATATCGCCGTACCCGGTGTCTGTCCCCACCTGCTGTTCTCCTGCAGATTGTACGCCCTCCTTCTTTCTCTATCGTCGTCCATGTTTTAGCTTCACAAGACTTCGACTTCAACACCCTGTCCTTTTGCTAATTACAGAGATGTATTGTATTGTATTGTAATTGCATTTATATAGCGCTTAATACCCCGGCCGAGGCGTCGAAGCGCTTTTTCGGCGGGTAGCACGCTACTCAGGGACCCATAGAGGATTAGTGTTGATTTTAGTATAGTGAAACATGCAAGTACATTTTAAGTGGTGGATAGGTTAGTCTTTTATTTGGATTTGGAATGATAGCAGAAGGATAGAGTAGGAGAAAAGGTTTGTATTTATTTATATAGCGCTTGTTACCCCTGATGTGGTGTTGAAACATGCTGTTCAGGAAGCCCACTAAGGATTAGTGGTGAATTAATATGGTGAAATATGAACGTAATTTCAGTGGTGGATATTGTTCAGTTATTTGGAGTGAGAAGGATAGCTGAGGGATAAAAAGGGGAAGAAAGGTTAGCATTCATATAGCACTTGTTACCCATGATGGATTTGGAAGTGCTTTTCTGGCGAGTAGCACGCCACTCCGGAACTCATAAAGGTTTAGTATTGAAAATTAGTATAGTAAAATATGAAGTAAATTTGAGTAGTGGATATGTTATTCAGTTATTTTATTTGGGTAGAGAAGGATAGGTGGCTGGATATTGAAGGGAAGTAGGTCTGTATTTATATAGCGCTTGCTACCCCTGATGGGGTTTTAAAGCGCAAGTAGCACGATACTCTGGATCCCATCAGGATTAATGTTGAATTAGTATGGTGAAACATGAAAGTAATTTTAGTGGTGGATATGTTAGTTATTTGGAGAAGGGTTGGGGAGGGGTAGAAAAGAGGGAAGAGTTTAGAAAAGTTTGTTTTGGGGGATCGGTGTAGTAAAAGAGGTGTAAGCTGATGCAAGGAGGGGTAGAGTAGGAGAGCGTCTAGAAAGGGTTATTTTGGGGATCATAGCTGTCTGCATCCATGGCATTCTAAGGCATACCTTCCTCTACTAACGTGGTGATGGGTAAAACATTTGACTAGTGCAGTGACAGTAGCTTTAACTGCTGGCCCATTGCACGTTCATACACAGAGGAACATTCTGAAATGCTATTTCATAAATTCAGACAGAGAGTTTACAGTCTTCATGTCTAGTAGGGAGATGTAATGAAAAGCACATTAGAGATGGCATGATGGAGGGTGTATTTTTGGGCACACGTGAAAAAAACTTTTATCTCCTGAATATATGATTGGAACTAAAACTGCGTGTTTGTTATTCATGTTGGAAAATGTATCTCCAAGAAGCCAAGTACTGTGTGTCAATGGCAGACATTTTCATATTGGACCATAATGTCATTATTCAGCACCTGCAGTGTGTGTCACACACCTGATACCCTGTGGACACCCTACATCCCACGTAGCATGCATATATTGATGTAGCAAATCCTTATACCTGAATAATCTGTGAAGTGTCCATGCCCTTTCAACTTGCCAATACGTAGTACCAACTAATGGTTTCAGAGTCTTTGCCAGTCAACGTGGTTCACAAATTGACCACGGCCTTTCGTGTGTGGCTTTCTGTCTTGGATTATGGAATGCCTAACCCAGAAAAACACCGGAATTGAAAATCCCACCTATGATCATTTGTCCTCCCCATAAGTTCGGTGTTACACAGATAAAACAATGGCTCACAGATTGTCTATGTCAGCTTGTGCTTGTCAACCACTTCATTTCAATTTCAGTCGTTTAAGAGGTGGCTCAGTCTAAGATGGTTTAATTGGACCTGTCTCTTTACTAGGTTTATTATATTTACAAAATAGAAGATAGAGCTAGCCCCACCTAACTATTGCTCTTTTGAAGCGTCAATCACGTTTTATATCAGCTAAAAGGACAACATGCACAGAGCAGTGCAATGGGTTAGACCCCTTCCATTGCTTGGCTGAAAGTGTCATTCAGCTTTTGGTCAGAGGACAACCAGTCAGTGATTGCGGTGTCAAACATAAAGAGTGGCACCATTTTTCTTCTTTACAACCAGATCCTCGTGCGCACATAAGGAAGTATTGACAAGAAAAATTCTACCTGTGACAAGGGTTCAAGATAAGGAAGAAAAGACGTGCATTAACTCCCTTTGTACAAATAAGTGGCGCAAGATTCCAATACCCAGACAGATTAGGTACATCATTGCCAGCATAAAAACAAGCTTCAAGCATGCGTAGAAGTGACATTACAGACATCTGTAGTGAAAGATGTTGTTTTTATCTCACACACAAAATAAGTGCAACCAAGGCAGCAGAGCATGATTTAAATCACACACATGAAACTGATACAGCACTGAGAGCTGCAATACAACCTTCACTCACAAAAATGATATGGCTGTATCAGGACATCTCGCACCCTCGTTATCTATCTCTCTATCACAGACCTGGTGACTTTCTTCACAGTTTTAAATAAAAGTGTTTGGAATGTGTCCATGTAAAGCTTTGCTTTGGCCCTTGTGCAGCTCTCCCATTAACTAGCTGCCATCCTTCCCTTGCCCACAACTATAGTAGGGTTCAGGAATATGTGATTTTCTTGTCCCGTAGCACACACTCATAATGGTGTTTACACTGAAGCTGTGAGGTGAAAGAATGATATTCCCCATGTACTCAGACAATGCTGTGCTAATGAGGCATCTATGAACCAACTGTTCAAGAGCGTCGAGGCATAGACAAAGAAACCATTAATGTAATAAAGAAAAACATGCTATATGATTATTGTTGGAAAGTGGCTTATCAGTAGTGATAAGTAGTGGTGTGCCACTAGTAATAAGGCCACAAACTCTGATGGAATGGGTAAATGTGATGCCAATGTATACCAATAAATGCAATGTCAATATATGCCATAACCTCTGCCTGCACAACAGTGTCGATACCAGCAGTATCAACGTCAATGTATGCCATACTTCATGCACAAATGACAATGTTGTTACCAGTAGAAACAATGTTGATGTACGCTATGTCCTAGGCAAGCATAACTGTGCCAATATCAGTAAAGACAATGTTGATGTACACTATGATAACTATACGCACAATGCTGATACCAGTGACTGCCATATTATTTTCAGGAGTTCCAATGAACTCGTATCATTGCTTTCGGATTTACACAAGGTGACCTCCCCATCATCCCTGAGTAAGAGATACTTGATCTTGCAGGTCCTGCGACCCACATCCATGCCTTTCGAGTGACAGGTCACATGTGGGGGTCTCTCTTAACCCAAAGATGAACGTGCACCCAGGGAAAAATCCTGATCGATCCCACAGATAGATAGCTGCACCACAAACAAGTCAGAGAAAATTGTCCCCAATAAAAAATACGTATGTCCAAAGGCTTGTGTTCCCCAAAAATACCACATACCTAGATACCACATGTAGATAGGTACACTCAGCCAATCAAGACACAACATGTACACTACACATATTGATTGCATGCTCCTCATGTTGGACATCCGGACACACACACTGGCCCACACTAGCTCTTCCTGAGGTCAAGAGCCATTTGTGTCCTTATTTGATACCCGAACACATTCTGTCGAGACTCTCTCTGCCCTGCATTTAATTAAACCAGCACATTCCTGTTTTTGCCAAATGTGTCCTGTCTTTTTATTTCTCTAAGGTAAATTCATATCTGGGCAAAATTTTGGTGAGCCAGATAGGAGAGATTGGTTCATCAAGCCTGAATGCTGCCAAAGGACAAGGACCGGTGCCCGAACAGATTCACATCTGCGCAAGCAAGATCGGTGAGCTAACGCCATAATTGATTAGAAGTTCTGCTAAAACTGAAAAGTGGAGTTCCATCCATAGGCCACCTACACAAGGGTAAGAGATTACATCTGATCCTTAGTACCAGCATGTGGCGTTTGGCAAACTAGGAAAAGCACATAGATACGTTTTTCCCAAGACAGCATGCTAGAGACAGGTGACGGTAGCTACAGTTTTTTAGCTTGAACAGTTTAGCATGACACAACAGTACACCACCAATACATGGTGTGTTATACAGGGGCACAACCTCAATCTTATATTTGGGTCAAATTGGTTTTCTTAGCGACTTCTGAGCTTTGTTACTACTTGGGGGATCTAAAAGAAGTGAAAAGGTGGATTTTTGCTCTTGGACTGCTGGGTGTAAAGCAGTTGGTTCGCAATAACCCTGGGTGTGATATAGGATGTAATTCAGAAAGTTGGGGAAATGTCAGACTTTGGTGAAATAAGGTGTAACCAGTGTCTGCCCACAGAGGGCAGATAGATGCTATGTTATTCTTTTTGTTGCACAAAACGCTGCTATCTTTGTACACTGATCCAATAATGGCAGACTGTCAGACTCACTTAGCTCCACAAAGTACATGGAGCATCCCCTCTCCTAGGGATGTAGGTGCTAGGAGGGGGCTAAGATTTTCTGGACTAAGTAATCATTTTTCTGTCTAACATGTTGCTACTATTTCATTGCATTTGTCTTTTGTTTAGTGTTAAATGTCCATTTTCTAATGCATCAATTTTTTTTATAAAGCTCGTAACCAGTAGATTGTTTTTGGTACCACCCTGTGTACACTAATCCCCAAATTGGAGTAGCATCTTTAAATTATTTGAAGAATCTATCTCGCAACAATCTCAATTTGCAAAATCCTTAAAACAAGTTCCTCAATCCAGCATGGAGACTCGACTAAGCCACATGCAAGCAAAGTTCCCCAACCAAGCTTGGAGACTTGAGAGACGCTGCAGCAAGTGGCAGGATCATACCAAAGCCCATGCATTTCCCTGGCCTGAGGAGGGAAATTCAACACCAACATCGTAGAAAGCACTAATACTTGTTCAAGCCAAGCATGTGGGCCAAGAAAGAGAAATGAAAATAGCTCTGTTAAGACTATGGGCCGAATGCAGAGTGGCCTTAACACACCAGCCATACAACCCCAGAGCAAGCTCCATCAGGAATGAAGGCTCTGATTCCTCTGACCCCAACAGCAAGGGCTAAAGCATATGGTGGGGCCCGCCAACAGAGGCACCCACTCCATACCCACTCCAGAAAGTTCACTGCAACAATAAGGACTAGCGACACAGCAGTAGAAAACCTCAAGACGGCTGTACTCTGTGGACCGGGAATTCACTCTAGAGTTCACCATCCAGGTACCCGGGGTCCTAGGGCCCCCACTGCTGTTGATCCCCTAGGGAGGGATTGGCTGAGCACATTCCTGGGGGGAGGACAGTCTGACGAGGGAACAGAACAGGCCTCCAGCTGGTAGCAGTCACCCAGGTAAATGTTAATGTAGTGTATTTTGTAAAGCGCACAGCTGCCCCAACATGCTTTCCCGGCACTGTATAACGCTGTGGAACCCTTCCTGGCTCTCCCTGTAAGATACCCCTCCCGGGCACCCCCAAGTTGAAGCCAGGCATCCCAGTGTTGTAGGGACTGTTGTGGAGATTAAGCAAGCTATTGCCCATATTTGCAACGTGGGACCCATGATTAGAGTAGGCGCCGAGGCGAGAATTATCGAGTCCACGGACATTGAGCCCAAGACCCTGCCACGTCGGGACTTGAACCCTGGTCCCGGGCCTGATCTCTGCTTCAGAGTCTGCCACCTGAACCCCTTCATGAGCGGAACATTGTGCCTCCTCCTCCTCTCCCCAGATTTCTTCGAACATCCAAAAGTTCCGCTTGTCGGTACATGTGCGGTAGCGCACCATTGGACAAGAAGCCCCTGATTCCCTCCGAGTGAGGCAGGTCCGAAATATCCTATTGATGACCCTCGCATGCCGAGCACCAGGTACGGTCGCATCCAGGTCACAGGAGTCATAGAATGGGTTCCTGGCAATCACATCACCCCAGTGCATAGAAAAACCTATCAAATTCATTAGCGTCACCTCCATCAGGTTAAGCACATACAGCCCCAATGCCACCCCTGACTCTTACCAAAAAAACACTGGAAACAAACACAGTTCCAGTCATTTTCCTGCAGATTCCTCTTGGGATCCACACATTACCTTCCAATCACATCCAGTGTCCTTTGTTATAATTTGCAATGCCCATAAACACAGGTAACCGCTCACTGGGACCAGCACACAACAGAATAAAAACAGTACAAATGTTCCCGATCCTTCCAGAAGGAGTGTGTAATCCAGTAACTCAGCCTAATGAGAGAAAAACCTTGTTCCACACCATGTGCAGAGACCCAAGGGATGTGCACATGTCAACAGAAACATTAGCTCAAAATCCAAGCATCCACTTCCTTTCACAATTGCACAAGTCACATGCAGGTCAAAAGGACACCCTTAATCCAATCAAAACATCACACCGTTAAATGGGGCAGCCCACAGGAAAAGTGTACTGTCCCCACCGTAGCTAGGAGAGGGGGGAACCAGAAAATCCTAGCACCTCTTAAAACTGTTTAAAACTCGCCAATCTCCTAAAATCTTAGCACTTCCTTCAGTACCCCATTGGGACAAATGTGCACACAGTTTAAACCACTGAGTGCATCGATAAAATGTAAATGCCAATATTTTCAAGACAACCCAGATAACCTACAACCTGCAGCTCTTAGCCTAGAGGTCTGTGATTGAGCTGAAGTTGCACCAACACTGCCACGGCCCGCCATTCCTTTGATCAAAGCTTTACATTGGACTTTTTTCACATGGCCATTTGCTCAAGTATACAGGATACATTGACTTTTTGCAACAGCCCTTTGAGAGTCATTTTTTGCACTGCACGAAGATAAGACACATCTGGGAGCCCAGGCAACAGACACCTCACCCAAAGATGACCCTTGAGCCTACAAATGCTTTTTAAGTTATGTATTGTTTTGTTGCTGTACATGCTCTATGTAGCTGGGGTGCTCTCAAGCCTGTTCACAGCTAGACATATGCCTAATCATATAAACTTTGCTTCTACATTTTTGCAATGCATGGCAGAGTCCTCTCTCACCTCACATATACCTTCACTGAACCAAATACAGTATTTCTAATGCACTACACAGCACACTCCTACACAACACCTACTACCAACACATGACCGCCCTAGGCACCTAAACTACAAATAGGTCATTTTATATATGTTTACGGATACTCCACACTGTATGCGCAGACAGACTTTACCTATCCCAGGAAATAGCCCCTCAAAGACC
The DNA here is from genome assembly GCF_964263255.1 of Lissotriton vulgaris. Classification (NCBI taxonomy): domain Eukaryota; kingdom Metazoa; phylum Chordata; class Amphibia; order Caudata; family Salamandridae; genus Lissotriton; species Lissotriton vulgaris. The sequence continues at coordinate 1,346,556,232 of NC_141694.1, read as the reverse complement.
AAAATATCATGAGCCAAAGTCTGTACCTATGTAGGATCAGGGAGAAGATCCAACCCAATGTAGGAGAACCCCATAGGATGCTAGTAAACATCATCCGGTATGAGACTAATCCCACTGCACTATATCTCTTCACTGAGTCTAGTGACCTACAATCCAAGGTAGAGATGATGCGCAGAAGACGCACCGTAGGGGAGGACACTATTTGGCCCTGGGACTTCGTAGAAAAGAGGTTCCTGGCAGTAGCAAGACCAATTCACCAGTGCACAAATACGTCCGCTCCCGCCTACATTGGCAGTCCCGGGTGGCCTTAACATCTTTGGGGCCACCTGCTTTAAAGACAAGTGGACCACCGCCATGGAGTTCCAGTGTAGGGCCGCTCATCACAATCACGCGGGGGAAATGACTCTCATGGGATGGGGTCCAATGTAGCATAGAAAAAATGCCAGGAAATCTGAGATAGCGAGATTAATAGGTACACATGGTTAAAGGGGAAGGGGCAACTCCTAATTGTATGGAAACTTACACTGTAGTTTTTATGTTTCAGAGGCAAAGAAACCATAACTTTGGGCAATATTGAGAACTGAGGCATGATTCAACATATACTGGACCTGCAACGGGGCACCTCCATGTTGATATATTTCTATTGGCAATGTGGTTACCTTGCCTACACCCAGCTCATCCCCGGATGGTGAGTCTCTGCACCCTTGTGACCATACACAACCGAACCCTGGTCATCCCTTGTGAAGATCTGTCTGAGTTGTCTCAACATCCGTTACTGAAGAAAACAACTCTGTTGCATCAGGCTCGAAGGAGAAGAACTGCTGATTGTTTTGGCTGGTCTCAGTACAAAAACGTTCCAGAAGAATTTATACTGTTCACAGAGACTCAAGTAAATGCCAAAGAGTCAATAACTTTTTCACCATGCAAACAAAGGCAATTGCCCACTGGTTACAAATAACCACAGAGGAAATGATGAAGTTGGCCAATAATACTGAGCTCAGTCTAAACGCTATCAAGGATGAATTGAGTTCCATCCTCCTTATGGTGATGCAACATCGGTACGTGTTGGGCTTGATGACCGCGATGGAGGGTGGCGTGTGTGCCAAAATTTATGCTTACGGTTGTACTTTTATTCTCCAAAATGATATGGACAATGAAACATTAGCTAGCTAGTGCCATACACGAACTGAATAGTCTGCGAGCCACCATGAAGAAGGAGGGAGTGTCCCAGAACATGACTGACTGCTTATAGCCAGATTCATGAAGCTTAATTGCGCTCGCAAAGGGCCAGATTCTGAGAATCTGGCCCTTTGCGGGCGCAATTTTTGCATTTGGGATTCATCATCCCAAATGCAAAAATCGGTAAATGCGATTTCGCTAAATTGCGAGGAATTACATTTAAGGAATCTCTATTTGAGATTCCTTAAATGCAATTCATTAACCATTTATAAATTGCGAATTCGCAATTTCGGGCCGCTATTTACCGCGAGGTCAAACCTTGTGGTAAATAGCGAAAACTTAGAAAAATGCTTTTAAATGCATTTCTCTAAGTTCATGTTGCACACACACATGTCCTTTGGACATGTGTGTGCGCAACACCAATGTAGATTACATTTCAGGGGTGCTACAGGGTGTCCTTTTGACACCCCTAGCACCCTTGAAATCGCATCCTTATTTGCGATTAGCAAATTGCTAATCGCAAATAAGGAATGTGTAGGAATCGCAATTTATTTTGCGATTCCTACATGAATCCCGTTTTGCGAGTCTGTAATAGCGATTCCCTATTATTCGCTATTACAGACTCGCAAAACATGCCGATGATGAATCTGGCAGATAGTGTCTTTTCGTGAATTTCCCCTATGGTTGTCCAAACTATTCATGTCACTAAAGCCAGTTTCATTAATGTACTTCTGGTATGTGGTTTCCTCCATGTGGTAATTTCCTGCTGTAATAATGCAGTCATCAAATTAGGTCGTACGCTAATAGCTAGGGAAAAAGTAACTGACACTATAGACACATACACCCTTTTCAATGGTATAAATGTCACGATATATGAGGAGGATAGAGTAGTTGAAGAATCAACTGGCAGGGGATTGTTAGAATAGGTAAATACAAAGTCTATGAAAGCGATGATATGTGCAGGCCTGACAATGGCAATACAAGTAAATGCAATGTCAGTGTATGCCATTACCTGTGCCTGCACAACAGTGTCAATACCGGTAGTAACAATGTCAATGTATACCATTATCCATGCGCGTATAGCAATGTTGTTACCAGTAGAAACAATGTCAATGTGCGCTATGACCTAGGAAAGCATAACTGTGTCAATATATGGGAAAAGACAATGTCAATGTGCGCTATGACAACTGTATGCAGAATGTTGAAAATGTCAATAAAAATGATACCAGTGACTGACACATTATTTCAGGAATTCCAATAAGCTTGTATGATTGTTGTTGGATTTACCCAAAGTGACCACCCCATCAACCCGAGTCAGAGATTCGTGGTCAGGCTGGTTCTGCGACCCACACCCATGCCTATCAAGTGACCAATCACAGGTAGGGTCCCTCTTAAACCAAAGACAAAAGCACACCCAGGGAAAATCCTGATCTTTCCCACAGATAGAAAGTTGCACCACAAACAGCTTCGAGGAAATTGGCCTCAACAAAACACTTTTGGGCAAAGTCTTGCATTCCTTAGAAATACCAGAAAGCTCGATACAAAATGTAGACAGGTACACTCAACCAATCAGGACCCAACTTGCGCACCACATGTAGCGATCAAGCGCTCGTGCTGGATATCTGGCCACATACACACCGGCCCACACTAGCGCTCCCCATGATCAAGAGCCATCTGTTTCCTCATCTGATGCCCGAACATATTTATTTATGACTGAGGTGCTTTTCAGGAATGTAGGAATTACTTTATTGTACCTCACAAAACGTATTTCAACCAAAACTTTCTACACCAAGTGAAGCATTCTATTGAGACTCTCTCGGCTGCGGGGTTTAATTAAACCCACTTGTTCCTGTTTCGCTAAATGCCTCCTGTCTTTTCATTTCTTTAGGGTAAGTTCATATCCGAGCAACAAAACAGTAAAAGGTTTGGACAAGGTCTCAATAAATTATTCCCTTGCTCAACCCTTGGTATCTGGAAACAAGCAGGCAGGTGTAATTTAGGAGACAGGTGTGTAAAGCATTAAAAAACACAAATACATTAAGTAAGTAAGACACAACACACAATAAAAATACTTCCCCAAATTATAAAAATAGATGTTTTTTGAACAAATAAAAAACAATGTAGGGAACAAGATATGAATTTTGAAAAGAATAAACACTTTTTAGTGCATAAAAGCATATAGCGCCACTTTGGGACATCTGGTCGTGTTTAACGAAGACAAAGTCAAAGTTTGAGGCCTACCACAATGGAGCTCTGGTCGGATATACTAAGCTGGATCCCTCGGTCAATATTTATCTTAGGAATTAGAAATGTTTTTGGAGATATTCTCTCAATGTCAAGTGGTCCCCTCCAGCAGGCCAATTTCAATTCAATGTCATCGGTTTGCATCTCCACAAGGCCCAGTCAAGTCCTGGAAGGCTGGAGCTTCAGAAATTTCAGTGGGACAAGCCTGAAATCCAAACTCACAACGTCAACTCGTCACCTTATGGAGCTTTTCCCAAAAGTTGCTCCGAACTTCTCCAAACTTCTGGAACTTCTTCCTTAAGTTTCTATTGAGGTGTCAAGGTGTCCAAAACACAAAATCAAGAATCTTGAATCTCCTAGTTGGTCCTTGGGATGTCTGGACTACAATTCCCACAATGCAACTGTCCTAACCCTTAAAAGTACACTGGACGCACTCCAGGATGGGGACTCTTGATTGAGATGATGCAGGTGGGCTCTAATAACCTGTAGCTTGCAGGGAGTCTACTCTGTAATTCTTTTAGAAGCAAGGCAAAATAGTAGTTCCAGGTTGTGCAGCAGGTGCAATACTTTTGGTGCAGATCCAGATTCCAGAAGGGCAGTCCTTCTTCTCCTGGTTGCTTCCGGAAGCAGATCTTCCATATTTATCCAGTATTCCAAGGCGTCAAGCAGGGGGGCACTACTGCCCAATGGGATTCAATGTACAATGCAGGCATATGACCACTTCCTTCAAAGTGTGGCAAATTCTAGTCCCAGAAAATGCTATGCTCTCAAAATCCGACATGAAAAAAGTCTCTCAGAGGATATGGATCAGGCTAACCCAACCTACTGGTGTCTCACTTGGCGATACGCTTTGATCATGCTTAGCAGGCCTCTTCTTCTCTCCAATTTTCCTCTTTTTACGGGCTCTTTCCTGCGATTTGCCTTTTGGGGCACCAAGGAGAGGTCTCTTAATGGAAAGCACAGGGGGGTGGAAAGGAGGACATACTAATTTTCCTTAAAGGGGAAATAACAGAATGAAAAAGCAAACAAAAGCCTAAATCTTACCTGCTTATGGTTGCAAGGCACCCTACCCCTGGGGCACTTAAGGGAGACCTTAGTAGTGACATATATGTAAAAATAGGGCAGTTTGAGACTTTGGAAGTACCTTTAAATTCAAAGTTAAATACACATATAAATGTAAGGTAACGGCATCCTGAAAGGCAGTGCTGCCTTTAAAATGCCAGCATGCATCACAGTAGTGCACACTTAAGTGCATTAAGTCTACTGGGCCCCTAAACCTGTATGCCTTATTATGTACTAGGGACTGTCAGTACCAATTATAATGCCACCTAATGTGCATATCTTTATAATCAGAGCTCTGACCCTGGGCCTGGTACACAGAGCCCTGGGTGCAGTCGGAGGCAGTTACTAACAGTACCAAGCAAAAAATGGAGGTGATCAGGGCAAAAAGGATTACTTTTTCACACAGACCACCCCCTCCAGATAAAAGGTGATGGGTAACTAACCTACACCCTGGTAGTCCTTATTAGTTTGGTGGAAACACCTATAAAGTCCATCTGCATTGGCATGGGCAGTCCCAGGTCTGTGTTTTACTGTGAAGTTCATCCCCTGTAGGAAAAATGGACCACCTTAACAGTGTAGGTTTTTCCCACCTCGTTTGCATGAGCCATTTGAGAGGTCTATGGTTAGTTTGAACACAGAAGTGAGTGCCAAACAGGTATGGCCTCAACGTCTTCATGAACCAGATCACAGCAAAGACTTCCCTCTTAATTACACTCCATCTTGCTCTCTGAGGTGAAGTCACCTATTGATAAAGGCGACTGGATGATCAAAGCCCTCTTCATTTACTTGTGCCAAAACTGCCCCATCCTTTCTGTAGTCAGGGGCAAGTAGCTTTAGTGTTGAACATAAAGACTCTTTCAGAGTGTCAAAGACCTTCTGACACTCTGGGGTTCAAATTACTTTTTTGGGCATGTTCTTAGAGGTGAATTCAGCCAGAGGAGTCACAATGGTCCCATAGTTCTGAACAAACCGTCCATGATACCCAGTCATGCCAGGGAATTCCCTAACTTGTGTCTGGGTTGTAAGAGCTACCTAGTCAACAATAGTTTGTATATTAGGCTGGAGAGGTTGTACATGGCCTCCACCTTCAAGGTGGCTCAGGTACACCACTGAACTCTGCCCTATTTGGCACTTACTGGCCTTAATAGTCAGGACTGCCTTCTGCAGGGCCTGAAGCATTTCCTTCAGATAGGACACGTGAACCTCCCAGGTGGAACTGTATACAGCTATATCATCCAGATAAGCTGTACAGAACTGCTCCAGCCTAGACAGGACCCTGTTCACCAAACGTTGGAAGGTGGCAGGTACATTCTTTAGTCCACAGGGCATTACTTTGAATTGGGAAGCACCCAGAGCATTGGTGTCAAAACATTGCGGTGCTATCGCAGCGTGACTTTGACATCGCATCGTCGTTTACATCGCATGCAACGACGGCGCGATGTCATTAACATCACATGCAACTACAACGCATGCGATATTAGCGGTTTTTACAAATGTTTACTAAATGCAGCACATTATTATGGACGTACAAATGCAGCAGCGGTTTTTACAAATGTTTACTAAATGCGGCACGTTATTATGGACAGACACATGCAGCAGCGGTTTTTACAAATGTTTACTAAATGCTGCACATTATTATGGACGGACAAATGCAGCGGTACACATGCACAAGACGATAACAGCGTATTTTACTAAATGCAGGACATTATTATTATTAGAACGGAGAAATGCATCATAAAAAAGTATATTTCAAAACATCACAGACAGTCACATCCCATTTCAGAATGCATACTGCAAGCATGGGTGAATGGATGGGTGGTGATGGATGAATGTACATTATTATTGACGGACAATTATAGTTGGGTGGGTTTATGGGTGGATGGATGCGTGAATGGATGAAGGGTGAATGGATGGGTGATGGTGCATGAATGGATGGGTGGGTGGTTGCTGGGGGATGGAGGGGAACATAGGGCAGAAGGGCACGCAAAAGCGAGGGAAACATAGGGCAGAGGTGCACGAAAAACGACACATGCAATGTTAGCAGTTTTTACAAATGTTTACTAAATGTGGCACATTATTATGGACGGACAAATGCAGCAGCAGTTTTTACAAATGTTTACTAAATGCGGCACATTAATATGGACGGACAAATGCAGCGGTACACATGCACAAGACGATAACGGCGTATTTTACTAAATGCGGCACATTATTATTATTAGAACGGAGAAATGCATCATAAAAAAAGTATATTTCAAAACATCACAGACAATCACATCCCATTCCAGAATGCATACTGCAAGCATGGGTGAATGGATGGGTGGTGGTGGATGAATGTACATTATTATGGACGGACAAATGCAGCGGTACACATGTGGAAGGGTTGAGATTTTGATCAATACCTTATCACTATCGATCTAAAACCCCAGTCTGGCCGACACCTCCTACATCTCTCCTTCCCCTCGATGATGTCTTGCCCTCGATGATCTCTAAGTCTTGGGCATGGTATATTTTAGGGAAGATAATTGCCAAGTAACATGAGCCATACCAATTATCAGGTAGCTTCACGTAGGCATTTCTTCCACATACGAAATATACATTTGGAATCACTTGCATTCCCTTCAGGAAGTCCTTGGTGTAGTACTCTAAATTGAAAGCATGTTCACAGCTAACTTCTCCCACGTATACATTTTCATAATACGTTTTGGCTCTGTGAAGACATAACTTTCCTCTCTGCGTTCTATCTAAAGCTATTGGACCACTACTACCCTTTCTTTTGTGTACCTTTTCTTCATCGGTCCAATCTGTTTTTCCTTGTCCTGATTTTTTCAAAATCTTTTGTCTCCTATTCCGATCATCCACCTGCCCTATGAACTTTTTCTCGACCTCTGACACCTTACATGTCAGATTATTTCTGCGGGCATGTGAAGTATCTAATGTAATCCAAGGAATGAAGAACTTGGCCAATCTGTCTTCACTTTTCCAGTAGTCCCATTTGTTCATCTGCTTATAATTTGGGACTTCTGGTAGCACTGAGTCATAATTGGAGAAATAGTATTCAAAACTATCTCTCCCATAAAATATACTAAGCAATAAGCTACATGTAATGCCATATGTCAGCGGGAGGTGATGATAACGAATGCCTTCATCCACAGATGCCGGCAACTGCATGCAGACATAGCAGTCCTTGACCTCCATGGCATCCACATATTCATACAATAATTTTGCATAAGCATTTGACCTAAAGTCACCTTGGGACTCATCTACGTGTAACCTGCGAGCTTCTGCAGCTAATAACGCTTTCTCTTGTGTGTTCTCCCCTTTCCCACCAGCAACGGCGGGTGTAAGCGCCTCTACAGATTTCACATCAGTTACCTTTGCCTCTTCCTCACGTCCCTTTACATAGGAGACAGTCACTACTAAAGCTATTAATATTATCACTCCTACTATTAGTGTACCTATTATACATTTTGCTCTGCGGTTCTGGGTACCAGCCTCCATTTCGTCAGATAGTGTGGCTCTCTTGTAACTCTGCACAAAGTTCCTTTCTTTCTTTCTTTCCTTTACAGTCTCTTTATTCCTTTTGTCTTGAGAGCCACGCAACTGGAAGCTGACAACCTTTCCCGCCAAAGTTCCTTTTAGTCCAATATAGACAACCCTAGCCCTTCTCCATCCACTCAGGGAAAGTCCCTAAGATTCTCTGCTTCCTAGGCGCTAGGTAATCTTCTTTTCTTCACGCTTATTTACAAAGTCTTTTAAGCATCCACTATCAGGCGCTTGCCTGCAGCTTCGACAGCAAAATTCAATATTTCCAGACGAAGATTGTGCTCTTCTGCGGCTGATATCTTTGAACCAAAATCAGGGAATTGCAATTCTGTGAGAAACATGTCCTTTATCTTGCTGAGGCGGGGAGGACGGGGGAGCATGAATGTCAGTGACCCTTCTTGTTCGACACCGGGCACTAACAATCTTATCTCCACTGTCACGATGGGCTCAGAACTGGACACCACCACCGCTCTGATCCTCCCTGTCACTGGTTTCGAAGCCATCTGTCACCAGATATGTCCACTCAGGGGTGGAGTATCTTCTGTTAGGCACCCGCACTCTTCTTGACCTCCTCAACTCCGGTGCTTCAGCGCCCTGAGCACCGTCCTCTGGGTCTGAGTCTTCTGATATCGGAGGAAGGGTTCTCTCCAGAGTTGACCTTAAGCTAGAGCTCCTTCTCTGCGGCCAATCAGCTTCTCCGCGTACCCTTCTACTCCGTCTTCTTCTCGTTGGTTCACGCTCTCTGTCAGACCTGTCAGTGTCTGACTCGTACTCCCAGCTACTTTCCCCTTCAGTAGCGTCGTCTGTCTCGCTGTTGTACTGACCGTCCTCAGCTTGGTCAGACTCGTTCCCTGCTTCCGCTGGCACCTCTACAGCTTGGCTAGCCCCCTCTATGGCTTCTCGGTCCGCTGTTGGACGTCTATCCGAGAGAGGAGCTGTTTCTATCAGAGGTGCTGGAACCCTCCGCGTGTGCGACGCGTGGATCCAATTGGGCAGGCCTCCCACTTTCACGGCTGTGTTTGTGGTCAGGATGATCTGGAAGGGCCCACGCCAACGAACATCCAAGCAGCTGCTTCTCACGTGCTTCTTCACCAGGACCCAGTCCCCAGGAAGCAAGTCATGACAAGGGTCCTGGCACGATGGTACCTCGGCAGCCTGCACCTGAAGGGACACAGAATGAATGGCGTCAGACAGCCCCTTACAATAGTCCAGGATCATATCATCTGTGATGCTAATCAATGCAGCAGTTGGGACAGAAGGTAACCTCATTGCTCTTCCCATCAGTACCTCATGAGGAGACAAACCAGTTCTCCTATCCGGGGTACTACGGAGGCTCATAAGGACCAATGGCAGCGCATCAGGCCAACTCAAGGATGTTGATGAACACACCTTCGCAATTCTGGCCTTGATGGTGCCATTTATTTGCTCCACAATTCCTGAAGCCTCTGGTCGATAACTGCAATGCAGTTTTTGGTCTATATTCAAAGCTGCACAAATCATTTTCACAAGCGAGCTGTTGAAATGCGTTCTCCTATCTGATTCCAAAGAGGCCGGCACCCCGAAGCGCGGGATAAGCTCCCTGAGCAATATCTTAGCTACTGTGAGGGTGTCGCACCTGCGTGTAGGATATGCCTCAACCCATCTGGAGAAAACGCAAACAACCACCAGGATATAACGGAGGCGGCTGCACCTTGGCATTTCAATGAAATCTATCTGCATTCGGTTGAATGGACCTCCTGACCTCCCTATGTGGCTCAGTGCAACTGGTGTCTTCTTCCCTACATTCAACTGCTGGCACGTCACACAACGCTGGCACACTGCTTCGGCTGCTACTCTGAACTTGGGGTTGTACCAGGTCTGTCTAAACACTCTCAGCATAGCATCTCTTCCTAGGTGGACAGGACCATGTATTTGTCGGGCCATTGGGCTCACCATCTCGTTGGGCAACACTGCTCTGCCATCTGCTGAAACCCAGAAATGGGTCTCCCCCACTACACATCCTGCCTTTTGCCATGTTTCCTTTTCACAGTCAGGAGCATTTTCCTGCATCTCCTTCAGTTCGTCCCAAGTATCAACAGTTTCCAATATCATAGCTAATTCAGTCCTTACATTTATTCCACCCACTTCCACCTCGGTGAAAGAGTACCCTGTTTCCGCGCAATACCGTGCGACTTCGTCGGCATATCTATTGCCTTGTGACACGAAGTCCATATTTCTGGTATGTGCGGTGCATTTCACAACTGCGATACCTGCTGGACATTGCAATGCCTCCAACAACAGGCGCACAAACTCTCCATTGCGAATGGGAGAGCCTGAAGAGGTCATGAAACCTCTTTGAGACCACAACTGCCCGTAATCATGAACTACCCCGTAACCATATTGACTGTCAGTGTATATGGTGACTCGGATTTGATTGCTTGCCAGGCAGGCACGCGTCAGGGCAATAATCTCGGCTACCTGAGCGGAGTGTACTCCTTCCAGGCATCCAGCTTCCACTACTCCAGTAATTGTACAAACAGCGTAAGCTGCTCTTAACTGCCCAACTTCGTCTCTTACACATGAGCCATCGACAAAGAAAATTTCATCTGGGTCGGTCAGTGGCTCATCTACGATGTCGGGTCTTGGTTTGGTGCATAGTTCAGTCACATCGAGGCAGTCATGGTCTGTACATTCTTCATCATCCTCAATATCATTTGGAAGTGGCATTAAGGTAGCAGGATTTAAAACAGAGCATCTCCTGAGGGTCACGTTCTCTGCAGCAAGAATGACTTGCTCATAGCGCGTGAGCCTGCTATTCGTCAGATGCTGAGTTTTAGTCCTGGTCATCAACAATTCAACAGAGTGGGGCACATGCACCTCTAATGGGTGCCCCATCACAATATTCTCACATCTCTCAATGCTGACACCTGTTGCAGCAACGGATTTGAGACATCCGGGCAACGCTGCGGCTACTGGGTCTAAAGTAGCCGAGAAATACGCGACTGGTCTACGGGCATTCCCATGGATTTGGACTAACACAGACAGCGCGCATCCCTCTCTCTCACAGCAATAGAGCAAGAATGGTTTATCGTAATCTGGCATTCCCAGAGCCGGAGCACGACACAAGTCCTCTCTCAGCTGCAGGAACGCCATCAAACAGTCTTTGTCCCATGGTACCGGATCACTCACCTCCTTGTGCGTCAGTTTTTGTAAGGGCTTTGCTTTCAGTGAAAAGTTTGCGATCCACTGTCGGCAATATCCCACCATTCCTAGAAACATCCTGACTTCTCTCTGCGTTTTAGGCGCATTCATCTTCATGATGGCCTCTATCCTGTCTGGTGACACCTTCCGTTTCCCCTTCTCAATTCTGTGTCCCAAGTACTGTACCTCTGTCAGGCAGTACTGCAATTTTCCCGGGGACACCTTATGCCCATTTTCGGCTAGATGGTTTAACAAAGCAATAGAGTCTTCCCTGCAAGCTTCCTCTGTCTCTGACGCCACAAGGAGGTCGTCTATGTACTGGACCAGAACTGACCTCTGGGGCAGTACTAGACTTTCAAGATTCTTCTTCAGGAGCTGGTTGAAGATCGATGGGCTCTCTGTATACCCCTGAGGAATACGACACCATGTTAGGACGCGACCTTCCAGCTTAAATGCGAAAAGAAAATGGCTTTCTTCGTCCAAAGGGATCGAAAAGAAAGCCTGGCAAAGATCAATTACAGTGAACCATTCTGCTTGGAACGGTATCTGAAACAGTATCACTGATGGATTTGGTACCACTGGACAACACGAAACGACTATGTTATTAATCTTTCTGAGGTCCTGCACTATCCGGAATTTCCCATTTGGTTTCTGCAGACCCATAATCGGGGAGTTACATGGACTACCCACGATTTCCTTCAGTATTCCCTGCTTAATCATGGACTCAATCACGGGTTGTATACCTGCAATCGTTTCCGGTGTCAGTTTATACTGAGGTGTTCTTGGGAACTCAGCATGAGGTTTCACTACGATTTTCACTGGGTCTACTCCTTTCACCAACCCAATCTCTTCCCCAGTGAAATCCCATACTTCCGGGGCAACGGTCTCTCTCAGATCCCAGGGGAGCTCGTCTACTGTCAAAGTGGGATACAGTTCCACACATATTCTGGAATTGGCGACTTTAAAGTCTGCATCATCATCATTAGTCAATACCTCCACGCCCTGTGGTGTGCAATATATGGTGCAATTTAACTTGCACAAAAGGTCTCTTCCTAGCAGACATACAGGACTAGAATCGCAAACCACAAACTGGTGCTCATCACTGTACTTCCCTATTTTCACCTGTACGGGTTCCGTCAGAGGACTGGTCATTCTCCTGTTAGCGACCCCCACCACTTGTATGGTCTCTCCAGACATGGGCAGGCCTGGCACCGCGGCTGACCTGATCGTGGATCTGGTGGCTCCTGTGTCCACGAGAAAGGTCGTGGGGAACCCTGCCACTTCGGCCTCAACGTAGGGTCCCCTCTGATCTACCTCCAGAGCTGCCCCGAGGGTGCAGTCATCCCTTTCTACTCTCTGTCCAGTTAGTGGGTCCACATAATAACATTCCTCTCCCCCGACAAACAGTGGCATCTGTCTATAGGTCTTACCCATAGTCCCTAATCTGGGTGGCTGTGGGAACTGAGCTCGGGGAGGTGGCCCCCCCCCTTTGAGCACCTTTCCCTGGTACTGCGTTACCCCTCTTGCAGGCGCACTCTGGGTCGCTTCCTCTTCTACCTCTTCGTCTCCTATCTCAACATTATAGGGACACTCGCGTTTCCAATGTCCCACCTCGTTACACTGGTGGCACCTAGTTGTTTTCTTTAAAGCAGTTATATCTATCCTGGGCCTAAAGGTGGAGTTCTCCCCATTGTCCTTGTTCTGACCGTACTGTTTCTTTCCTCCAGTACCTGTTCCCGGTTGCTGTTGCTGCTGTCCCCCCTTCCCTGCTGCCTGCATCTGTACCACCATCAGTTTCTCCTTTAGTTTCTTAGCCTTGGAGTCTATCTCATCACAGCAGTACCTGGCATATCTCAGTATTTCGTCTAGGGGTTTATTTTGCCAACAGATCAAGTGTTGCTGTATCATTAAACTAATATCCGGTCTCAGACCCAAGACGAATTTGGACACAAACTGCCCTATGTCCTTTGGATCCATTACATCCAGACCGCTATACTGTTTGAACGCCTTCAGCAATCTCTCATAATATTCGTGAACTGTCTCTTTAGGTTCCTGTCTGGTTCGGTCAATTTTTACCCAATCTATGTCTTGCATTGGCACTTTATCTTTCAGCCACGTCATTACTCTCTCGAACTTTGCCATCACACTCTCGGACGGCCCATTAGTCTTAGCATCTCTCTCGGGCTCTATGGTGGGCCACTCAGCGCTAACCTTGCATGCGGTCCACAAATCTCCTGGCACTACTATGTCAAACAGCGTGTTCAAATCTATCCATAAGACCTTTGAGATTTTTACGAATCTCTCAACTTGCTTATACCACTCCACTGGGTTTTTCCGCAATTTGGGGAAAGAGGTGGTAAAAGCAGCTAAATCCCCCCTACTCCAAGGGACGTGGACATAGGTCCCATTTGCGACTTCCCTCAAAGGGTATGTCTCTACTCCCTGCTGTCCTCCTGGTGTCATCATAAGTGTGCTTCTCCTGACGGTCCCTCTCTTGGACCACCTCTCTTCCCACTTATCTAGGGCCCTCCATGTCCTTATTCCAGTGATCAGTTCCCTTATGTGTGTTTTCAATCCGATGGTTCGCCTCTCATCTAGGTCTCGATCTGTGTAATGTAGCCTGTGGTTGCCCTGTAAGGCTTTGGTCCTTGACAGGTCTACCATGTACTTGCCTGCTAGTTCCACTAATTTCTCATGGGTTGTTCTCGCCTTTCGAGTTACGTCCTTTGCCATGAATAGAATTTCACCCTGCTCATACATGTCTATTCTTTCTAAGGGCAGGGTACCATCTACCATATCATACAGATCTGACTTTAAGCTGGAGACATCGAGCCTTTTGGCTTTTATTTCTGCTCGTAATATCTCCTTCGAGGGAGGTTCACAGGTGTCTCTCCCATCCCAACTCCGGGCCCTTCGTTTGGGTTCGGGAGAGTTGGGGAGTGCTCTCTCTTGTTCCCATCTCTCCAGATCCCATGCTCGGCCATCCGATCTTGGAAGGTGATGAAACACAGGCCTGTTACCCCCTACCTTACTCTGTCCGTTCTCTCCTCTTTTCTCACAGTAGGACTCCCTGTTATTCTCCGTTCTATCCCCATCCCCTCTTGGCCTTGTATCACTCAGTATCTGATACGATCTTTCTTGGTTTCCCATATTCCCTGGGCTGCGCTCATGTCCGTCATCACAGGGACTAGGGTGCGGCCTTTCGCAACTCCCACTCTGTTCTCTATTGTCTGGCACACAGTGGATACACTTAAAGCTGTCTCTGTACTCCCGAGCCCTTCTGTCTTCATCACTACGTATTGGGCGAGACACCCCTCCGTTTTCCAGGTCTGATCTACCTCCACTCCGGGCCCAATGGGTGCCTCTCCTACTGTCTTTCTCCCTCCCGTCCCACTCCGGACTGCTCTCTTCAGCCCCGCAGTGAGTCCGGGCTCTGCTGTCCTGCCTTTCCCTTTCAGCTTCCGCAGTTATGATGTTCTTGTGAGCCTCTACTGCCTCATCCCACTTCTTTATGTACTCATTTAACTCCTGAAAGGATTTCCGTCCTGATCCCCTCATATCCTCTGGCCATCTAATGTCCCCCAGATCCCCTGCCGTGGGTACTGGGGTGCTCCAATCTCTTGGTATCGGCAACTGGCTTGAGGAGTTGATCGTATCATTCCTCCTTGCCATCTCTGCTCTTTCTCTGTCCCTCCGTACTCGTTCCTCCCCTCTAGCCCTGTCTGGATCATATACCGATACTATAGGACCTATGGTAACCGGTACTTGTAGGGCATCAGGTAACGCGTAGGATGTGGCACACTCCATTTCTGGCGCTCTTTGCACCACAAACCTCCCGACCACCTGTTGCACTTGGCTAGGCTGGGACAGTTCATTCTTTGCAGCAGGATCCCATTCGGAACTGGGAAGCGGCCCATGCTCTCTTGCATTGCCCCCCCCTTTCTCGGCATCCCCTTCTGCTCTGTTATACGGAGGCGGCCTGTCCGTCAATAATCTGTTTATCAGGCTATCCTCTGTCTCGCTCTCGTCATCCTCTTCTAGGGGGCTTTTATTTCCGGGCATCTCTAACACTGGATACAATTTGTTCACTTCCATGTTATGCGCCCTCCATCTTTTAGCATCCTCATCCCACTTGGCATCCTGCACTGCTCTTACCGAGCGTTTCACTCTCTCCTGCCGTCTGTTCATGTTCTTTTCATGCGCTGCCCTAATCCATGCATTGAGGGCTTCAAACTGTGTTGGTCTAGGCAAGGGTCTCGTAGAGGTCATAATTGCTTTTAATCTGTGTAGCACCTCTAATCTATACGTCCCGTACTTCGGGAACGTGAGTTCCTCATTTCCATCTGTCATCTTACTCCACTCTGAGATCCACAGAATCGTGTGCAGCCCAACATTTACCCCCATGTAATGAGCTGGCGTACCCTCCGGCGGGGCTTCTTCCCCTTCATACGATCCCCTACGTTCTCTTTTAAACAGCGCTTTTAACCATTTAAAACACTTCATAATTATGCGCAAGATTTCCAGCTTGAATACTTTGTTTACTTCCTGATGACAATCCACCAATCCTAGCGCGGCTTAGCTAGCTGGCCTATCGCAGCGCGGTCTTTCACCGGCCGGCCAATCCCAGCGCGGCACCTTCTGACGTCACTAGTCTCCGCTTCGCAGCAGCACCCCTCCTTTCTCAGCTCTCCTCGCGGTCATGCATGCGTCCCATTCATACTCCGAAAAATGACTACTTCCGACCAAGCGGTCACTTCCCTCGACTGTACGTCCACAGTCTATCTGTAATTATCAACACAACTGACGAGATGTCTGTCGTCACCCTGATAGGTTCTTTACGCACACAGTAACTTCCGACCAGCGTCTGTTACTCGCGCACTCACTCCCCCTATCTGGTCCTTCGGGTGGTCACTGGTACCTCATGACCCCCTTCACCCTGGTTAACAATTACTTCTGGGTGTCCGATACACCCGAACCACTTAAGCTCTCCTTGAGCCTAAGATTTCCACCGGTTGCGCGCGCTCACAACCTGTTCCACAGTCTCTCTACAGTCATTCAACTCCGCCAAACATTACAACATAGATACAATACAAAACACCGCAATCTTAACACGCATGACCCTTTATACTCACTCTCGACCGATACTGCTGCTTTTCTGTCTCACGTCATCCGGTCCTTCTTCCGCAGGCTGTTCTTCCGATCCTCGGTCTCTAGGGGGCTTGGGGTAATCTAACCTGGCCTAGATCACCTTCCTCAAGAAGGCAACCATTCTCTATAGCTACCAACTGGAAGGGTTGAGATTTTGATCAATACCTTATCACTATCGATCTAAAACCCCAGTCTGGCCGACTGAATCTTTATTGCCTGTCATTGAGGAAAGAAAGTGCATCTGTTACCAAGTTAGTTCCCCCATTAAAGGACTCTGCTTCAAAGGATCACAAACAACTTCTAGCTTTCAAAGATTTATTATAAGTTGCAAGTACAAGCATCTCAAGATGAGATTCACCAAATACACAGGCCCAACTACGTACACGTGTTCTCTGAAAGCCCTCAGACGGACAACGGAAACTATCAATACTAGTTCTAAAAACAATAGTGCCGTTAGCATAGACACATATTGAAATCTATCACTCATTACAGGCGGAAGGAAAATACAGGTTAGGCTTTCCCTACCCTGCTCTAGATGGTATCCCTACTTAACCAGGTCCCAATCTATCAAAGGTGTCAGCAGTGAATGACTCCCAAGGGAAGCCACTCACTCTCGAACTCTTGGTGAAAACCTATAGTTCTCCAATCATGGCCCCTCTCTGCCTACCCATCCGCTCTCTAAAGGATCCTCAGGCGTCTGCTCTAACTCCACCCAGGGGTGCTATCCCTAATACAAAAATCCAACAACATTTAGGACGCCCCTCGTGAGACGCCCCTCACGTGATGTAGCTTCTGGCTGTTTCCATGATGAGGCCTTGTGGTTAGAGTCGACCTTGCTTCTCAGACTCGTCTCCGGCCCGCTGATACCCCTTAAACATTCCGGAACCCTCCTCCATGTCTGGTCCATTTCTTGAACAAGCTTCTATTCATTATATTAATAATTGAATACCCCCTTTTCTCTTCCAGACAGACATCTGCAGCCTAATCCCAATTCTCATGGTTTTCCAACCGCATTGCAACATTCTTCGACCCAAACTAATACGTATAAATCAACATTTAAAGCTTTCCAGCTCTACTACATTTTATAGCATTCAACTTCTTCTTTAATTATTAGCATGTTAGTACTCATTTTCTACTGATTTCGGTAAACACGTCTATAAATCAAAAAGCCTACTCATTAATACTAAACATTAGTGCAATCCATATTGTGCATTTTAATCACCTTCCCCCTCCCGCCTTGCTCTGGCCCTGAGGCCTACCACATTTCAACGTTTCCGTATGCCATCTTACATTTTAGCAGCTACACAACATGGATTCGGGAATAATCACGCTTAATAAAATCGCATTACTTCACACAACTCTGTATTAGTTCCACTTCTATTTAAACTTCTATATTAACTACACATTTCAGAATATAACTTTGGATACTATCAGCACTCATGGCATTTCTCTTCATGATTTGTGCTTACTACGTGTAAGTGTGATGTATTTCTACATTTTGGTCAGTTTGCGCTCTCTCACATGCACAAGACGGTAACGGCAGATGGGTGGGTTTATGGGTGGATGGATGCGTGAATGGAGGATGGGTGAATGGATGGGTGATGGTGGATGAATGGATGGGTGGGTGGTTGCTGGGGGATGGAGGGGAACATAGGGCAGAAGGGCACGCAAAAACGAGGGAAACATAGGGCAGAGGTGCACGAAAAACGAGGGAAACATAGGGCAAAAGTGCACGAAAAATGAGGGAAACAGCAAGCACGTCAGTGGCTCGGAAATTGCAGAGCAACACCCGCAATTACAATTAATAATGCTGCCACACCGTAGCATATAGAAAACTATGTCACCCACAAGAATTACAAATAACTATAATTATATCTATATTACCCTTAAAACAGCAAGCATATGACTCATCTTATACCAAAATTCGGTCATTACGGAGCCCTGATAGATTACACTGCTCTCGTAGGAAGATTTCTTTCACATTTAACACATAGCTGTCTTCTAGGTGGGTCTCTTTTTCCAAATAAATGACCTTCTGCAGTAAAGCCAGGCTGCCCTGTCACTGCTCGGAATCAGGCCATTTACTTCAAATCTTACTTCCCAACTCAAGCATTTTGTGACCTTGGCAAGTTTATTTGTCACCCTGAGCATCAGTGACTGAAGCGAAATTCTGGAGTTTGACCATTAGGGCTTAAAAGGGCACGCAAAAATGAGGGAAACATAGGGCAGAGGGGCACGAAAAACGAGGGCAACATAGGGCAGAAGTGCACGATAAACAAGGGAAACATAAGGCAGAAGAGAACGCCAAAATGAGGGGAACATAGGGCAGAAGGGCACGTAAAAACGAGGGAAACATAGGGCAGAGGTGCACGAAAAACGAGGGAAACATAGGGCAAAAGTGCATGAAAAATGAGGGAAACATAGGGCAGAAGGGCACGCAAAAACGAGGGAAACATAGGGCAGAGGGGCCCGAAAAACGAGGGAAACATAGGGCAGAAGTGCACGAAAAATGAGGGAAACATAGGGCAGAAGGGCACGCAAAAACGAGGGAAACATAGGGCAGAGGGGCACGAAAAATGAGGGAAACATAGGGCAGTAGGGCATGCAAAAACGAGGGAAACATAGGGCAGAGGGGCACGAAAAACGAGGGAAACATAGGGCAAAAGTGCACGAAAAATGAGGGAAACATAGGGCAGAAGGGCATGCAAAAACGACGGAAACATAGGGCAGAGGGGCACGAAAAACGAGGGAAACATAGGGCAGAAGTGCACTATAAACGAGGGAAACATAGGGCAGAAGGGCACGCAAAAACGAGGGAAACATAGGGCAGAGGTGCACGAAAAATGAGGGAAACATAGGGCAGAAGTGCACGATAAACGAGGGAAACATAGGGCAGAAGGGCACGCTAAAATGAGGGGAACATATGGCAGACATGGCTGCAGACACGGTGGGCAACACAATATATACAATATATACCCCCCACACTCCCCCCTCCAACCCATTGGCTGACAAGATTTGTAACTGTGTGAAACATCGCGTTGTGATGTCGCGGGAGGTAATGTCGCCGATCTGACACGTGATCCTAGTCCATGGCTGCATTTGCGTCGCAGCGATGTGCGATGACAAAATGGCCGGTGTAACTGCATTTACGATGTATTGGCCGCGATGCGAACGCCCGCGAGGACGTTGCGGCTGATGGATCCTCATACAACCCTTTGATTTAGTAGTGTGTAGACCTGGGAGGAGTGACCAAAAATCTCCACCATTCTATGCAGAGTTTCTTAAGTGGCGGAGTGTGTTAGGTTGTGCCATTCAATCTGGTTTCAAGTGCCCTGTGTTTGTCTTGTGCTAGCAAATTAGTGTGCACAGCACCATGTGCAGAGAAAGAGGGCATTGCTTCTTTCTGCCACTCAAGTAGATTTTCTACTCAAGTGACAGCTTCCTCTACATGAATGGGTGGATTTTCAATGCAAGCGGTGGTGACCATCCGTGACTGCCCGTTTTGAGAAATCTCGCTGGGAGGTTTTCTAGTGTTGGAATTTCCTCGATCATGCTCGCCAACCTAACGTTGGGGAGCGAAGAAGCAACTCTGCTCCACAAAGTGCGGAAAACTCTGCAAACTTTGTGAATGGAGCCGGATTCACCACCCAGGCAGAGTAGCGTCCCTCTTGTGTAGAGAATGGTGATCAAATCAAATGTACTTAAGTAATTAGCAGCCCAACCTATTAATGAGCTCATCTGCTCTATGTATAGTGTGAACATTTGTTTTAGTGATTGAATGTAGTCCTCTGCAGTCCATACAGAACCTTAATTCCTTCTTTCCCCCTTGGGGATTATGTTTGGGCACCAGCACCACTGGGGCAGCCCATGGACTGTCAGAGGGCTCAAATACTCCCAATTCAAGCATCTTAGCTACCTTAGCCTAGATGCTGTCTCTGACATGGTCAGACAACCTGTACCATTTAGTTTTGACAGGTAGACTGTCACCAGTGTCAAAGTCATGGGTACACAAAGTGGTGTCACCTGGGGTCAAAGAAAATAAATCAGCAAACTGACCCAGAACTTGCCTGCAGTCTGTGTGCTGCTGGACTGTGGACTAGGAAGAAAGTACAACTCCCTCCATTGACCCATCTTGGACATTTTTGGAGAAATTCTTTGGCAATGGCTAAGTCCCCTCTTCTCCTCCCTCAGCTGTGACTATCAGCATGGTCATGTCTGCCCTGTCATTGTGATGTTTCAGTCTGTTGACATGCAGGACTCTGTAAGGGTTCCTTGGGGTATTAAGGTCTACCAGGAGGGTAAACTCACCCTTCTTTTCAAGGATTAGTTAGGGCCCAGTCCATTTGTCCTGGAGGGTCAAAGAGCTACAGGCTTCAACACCCACACCAATTGCCATGGAGTATATTCAAGCATCACAGCCTTTTGATCATACCAGTGCTTCATGAGCTCCTGGCTGGCCTCCAGTTTCCTTCTTGCCTTGCACATGTCCTCTGCTATATGTGTGCTATATGTGAGCACAGGCCTAGTAAATAATCCAGTACATTGTCCTTGGCTTCCATGAGAGGCTTCTTCCAAGACTCTCACCAGCCAGACTGGCCCTCTGACAGGGTGCCCAAACAGCAACTTGAAGGGGCTTGCTTCAATGACTGTGTTGCAACCACACATATCATTACTCCGCAACTCAGAAAAATTACTTGCGGAGCGGGCAGAAGGTGTTGAATTTAAAATCCAACAGCTTCCCTTCTGTCCACACAGACTGGAATTGGAATAGTAAATGATCGTATTCCAACATCCAGCGCCCCCTCTCTGCAAGTCGCTGTTACGACTTGCGAGTTAATGGTTTGAGTGGTTACAACGCCTTTGAAGGAGCAGTTACTGTCCTGAGGGGTATTGCTACACAGTATCTTGTAGCATGGCCCACTACCACCAAGATATACTTGTTACCTGATGCAGCTGGTGGTTCTAGGGGACCAACAATGTCCACCCCCACCCTCTCAAAGGGAGAACCAACTACCGGCAGAGGTATTATGGGAGCCTTTGACTTGGCTTCTGTCTTGCTACTGGCGAGGTGACACTGAAGCTACAGAACTCCTTTACCTTTTCAGCCACATGGGGCCAGAAGGAATGGTTTACCAAACAGTTCCAAGTCTTGTTCTGTCCCAAATGACCAGCCAAGGAGATATCTTGACTTAAGGTCAAGAGGAATTATCTGTGCTTCTGAGGAACCACAAACCTCTTGGTGGCCCATTCCCTGAGGTTTATGGCATCCCAGTGGACTCTGTGGAATCCACTGCCATTCTTCTCCTCTTGCTTTGAGGCAGTCTGCCTCAAGCTCTCAAGGGTGGGACTTGTCCCTGACAAAACTCTTCCCTGGAGGGGCCACCACCTCCTGCCACGTCTGCCAAATCTGACAGATCTGCAAGGGATGGAATTCCTCCCTCAGATACCCACTCAGGATTAGATTCCTGCTGCACTTCTGGAGTCCATGGGGCTGGCTCACCAGACCCATTGCCCTTGTCTATTGAAGCATTGCCCATTGATCCAAGGTCCAAGTGTCCAGCAGTTTCCTTCTGGATAGTCGGTGGCCTGGTCACAGCACATACCCCCAGAGGCCCAGCATCCTTGCATGGACCATTCTCTCCACCCTCACCAGCCAGACTCTTCAAGATCATTTCCCAGTAGACAGTCTACTGGGTGTACAAGAGACACAACTTCCTTCTTAAGGTTTGTCACACCTCCCCATTTCAAACTCTCCATTACTACAGGATGGCGTTTTGCTCTGTTCTCTGCATAGGTTACCAGGTGATACACACCAGGTAGGACCTGCTCTTGGGAATCCAGCTTTTCTGTGACCATAATCACACTGGCTCCTGTATCTCTCAGAGCCTCAACCTCAGTTCCATTGATTTTAGGTCTATGCCAGTACTTATCCATGCTGGAAGACTTGGGGCCCGATGTAGGTCGGTCGGTAACGGCTGAAAATCGATATTTTCGGTTGTTACCGACCGGTATTCAAGGATTGGCATGTAGGGGCACAATTTTACAGAATCGGTAAATTTACCGATTCGGTAAATTTACCGAATCTGTAAAATACCGAATCAGTATTTTTACCGATTCAGTAAATCTCAGATGTAGGTGGGACTCTTCTGAGTCCCAAAGGCCCTACAAAATCGATATTTTACCACACAATCCTATTGTGTGGTAAAATACAGAATTCAGGTGTGCATGCACATGTGTGCATGCACACCTAGCCATGTGACAGACAGACATGCCCTTCGGGCATGTCTGTGTGCCACATGGCACACATGCCTATTTGTGGGGTGCCAGAGGGTGTCAAAGTGACACCCCCTGCACCCTTGCAAAATTCGGTATTTACCGATTCTGTAAATACAGAATCGGTATTTCCCATTGATTCCTATGGGCTTCAAAGCCCATAGGAATCAATGGGAAATACCGATTCTGTATTTACAGAATCGGTAAATACCGATTGTTACAGATTCGGTATTTCCACATCTGGAAATACCTACATATCCACCCTTTAGTTTTACCGATTTTTAATTACCGAATCGGTAAAATTCGGTAATTAAAAATCGGTAAATCTAATTTACCTACATCTGGCCCAAGGTGACCAGGGTTGCACTATTCACCTAACCCAAGGACACTAAGGTTGCCTCTGTCAAACCCTTCCCCAACTCTAAAAAAATCTCCACTCCCCCATACCTATATTAGCAATCCCCTGGGACTGTCCACCAGTGGAAGTTTCTTTGTGCAGACAACATCTCTTCTCTTGTGCCCTGGCTGATTACAGTCAAAGCACTTTCCCACCTTTTAGGGATCAAATAACCTATTAGGCTATCCTTGAAACCCCATCCCCTTGAAGCAGGATTGGCTCAGATCCTCCCCACCTTGCACAGATTTTTGTGGGTCTTGTGGGGAAGCTTTCTGTTTTTGACCTTTTTCCCCTGTGATTTCTCCTACTGGGGGGTGCTGTCCTGCCTCCCTCTGATCACTCCCCTGGTGTTGATTAGAAACCTGGGTTCTCATCTACTCATCAGGTGCCTTCCTACTTCCCTGGGATTAGGCAACTTAGAGCCCACTAGGTACTGACATAACTTCTCTTCTACACAAAGAGTCAAGATGTGCTCTTTAAAGATTAATGTGTACAGCCCCTCATAGGTGCTTACTTGATTACTCTCCATCCAGCTGTCTAGTGCCTTTTCTGAGATGTCCTCAAAGTCCAACTTCTGTTCACTTTCTTGGTGACTCTGAGCTTCATTGTGTACTGCTCTGAGGTCAAAACGAATTTCTAAAGTAAGCATTTCCTCATGTGGGTTTAGGATTTTGGTTTTATCGGTCTTTACGATCAGGAACCTATCCCTCCCAGCTACGGGGATCAGTTCTCACAAGAGCAAGCCTCAAAACTTGCAGCGGACCCCTCTCATCTCAAGGGCCCTCTCACAAGTAGTTAGCAATTTGTCCATGTCACCCCGCTCTGTCTAACTTGGCAATCAATATTCTCTTGGGTAGTCTGTGATCAAACCAACCACCCCTGGACAACTCGACCACCTATTCATTATTGCTGCCACCATTTTGCTTGTTTTCTTGTTCTCCCATTGTTCTATAGCTAGATCCAACCTCTTCTAGATCTAGCTCCCTCTCTCTTAGGGACATCTCTGTCTTCTGTGTAGGAGAACCTCCCCTCCTCCTACCAGTTGGAATGACAAACCTAATACTTGAGGCAACGAAGAACTATTATCATCCTCCTCCTTCTGGATGATGTTAGTTGGGTCAAAATCCCCCTCCCCTTGATTCTCTGGAGCTGATCTTGCTAAGGCCTTAAGGGACCTACACATAGATTCATCAATGTCAAATTCTGCGATTCCTAAATTGCGAGAAAAAGCAAATCGCAATTTAGAAATCGCAGAATGGCATTCATGAAAAAATGCGATAAAAAAAGCGATTCGCAATCGGCCGCAATCGCCTATTGCGAGTTTCCGAAAATCGCATAAAAATCGCAGAATCGGCTGATATCCTTGTTGAAATAGCGATCTCGCAATTACCGAGATCGCAAAAACGGGAAGTCGCATTCTGAGCACAGTGATGACATCACAACCAGGAAGTAGGCAGGTTCCAACCTCATTCAGCATTATGAGCCTGAAGTGGAAGCAGCATTGCCAGAGCTCCCCTCCAGAGTACCTACAGGTGAAATCCAGGAGACACCCCAGTGCACAACATGTCACAGGAAGCTGCAGGTGAAACTTCCACAGGAAGGAAAAGACAAATTTAATTTTCCGAACAAGAGCTAGAATATCTGATAGAGGGAGTGTGCAAGGATCACAACCGCCTCTTCGGGAAGGACTCGAGAAGGGTGCATGAGGCCGACAAAAGGAGGATTTGGGTGCGCATCATGCGCAAAAGTGAAGTCTGTGGGGGTGACCCAGCGCTGTGTGGATGACTTGAAAAAACGATGGTACGACCTCAGAGGGTGGGCCAAGCAGAAGATCGCAGAGATCCTGGGGGAGAATATGCGACAGGAGGAGGGGAGCCTACTGTCCCACCCAACTCCCCACTTGAGGACCAAGTAGAGGACACCCTGAATCCGCAGGCATGCGTCGGGGTAATCCAGCTGGACTCCTCCCAACTCACTCAAGATACACAAGGTAAGTGCCATGCGACTGCGACCCTGTCCCCTAACAATGGACATGACCCCAGATCATTCCATTACAAACCCCAGTCATGCAGCCAAAGCACACCACAAAAGCCCTACTGCATTGTGGGACATGTAGTCTGACCACAATCACCATCTAGCCCCATACAGCCAGACCTGTTCAGTGAGAGTCAATCCTGCAGCGAGTCAGGGAATGGTAGCCTGCATGCATGTAGGAAGCTTCAATGTGTAAGAAACATGTCACTAATCAACGTCCACTTTACATCACAGGTGGCGCTGAAGTACCCAGTACGGATAGCGATGGCCTGCAAATTGAAGAAATAACTGAGGACACTGAGGGAGACGTACATCCATCCCCACAGCCAGGACCATCAGGGCAAGCTGCCGCACCAGCGGTCATACCACCACCTGCCCCTGTGGACAGTGCCACCTCTGCGCCAACAGGCGCAGCAGTACCACAGCGAGTGACTCAAACACCAGTGAGGCTGACAACACAAACAGCAGCACGCCGACAAACCCCTCCGCCCTGCGGCTGTGAGGAGCCAGTCCAGCGGACTGGTGAGGGAGCTGTGCAATACCACATCACGCGCTAGCAGGGGGGTGAACGTGCGGGAATCTGGGCTCTCTATTGAGCGCCGTATGCTCCACGTCCACCAGACACAAGCCCGTCATCTCGCTGCAATACATCTCCAGCTCAACAAGACCGCTAGGAATGTTGGTCAGCTGTCAGACCGTATGGAGAGGATGACCGCTGCTGTGGAGGCCAACACCCAGGCCATGTATAGCCAGCGGGACATCAACCGGCGCAGACACCGGCAGCTGCTGACCCACCTGTCTGCATACACGCGACCTCCCAGCTGTCACGACGCTCCTTGGCCATACAGGTGCAAATGGTCCAGTGCTGTCAGGACGTTGCGAGAGCAAGTGACAACTGCAGTTCAGGTTATGCAGGCAACTGGCCATGGCCAGGCGGGGGGGAGGGGGGGTGAACGACACTCGTGAGGCTAATTCCAGCCGTTGTAGACAATCCGTGCCACTGGTGATAGCATCCCGCCGCAGCACCAGGCCCTCTGCTGCCTCACGGCCAAATCCGGAGGAAGAGCTGGAAAGAAGATTGGGAGCATCTGGCCGGAGGCGCCATTGAACATTTGGATACTACCATGAAGGGCCATGCTGCTGCAACAAGCATGCCCTCCTCAAGAACATGGGACATATGACGCAATATGGCAATCATGTTACAGTTTGGGGAATTCCCACTTTTTTGTTCAAAAAACAATAACAAATATTCTGTTAAACATAATCTGACTCATGTCATTATTACTATTGTCATGCATGAGTGAAGTCTTGGGTGTGGGTGCACTAGAAACAGTTCATGGTGATTTGGTTGCGGCGCCTGTGTCCTTCTGCAGGATTTTCCCCGCATGCGTGACGCCCATGTGCAGGTGGACGGTTGTCCCCTTCCGACTCACTGCCAGAGAT
This sequence comes from Lissotriton vulgaris, assembly GCF_964263255.1. Taxonomy (NCBI): domain Eukaryota; kingdom Metazoa; phylum Chordata; class Amphibia; order Caudata; family Salamandridae; genus Lissotriton; species Lissotriton vulgaris. The sequence goes on along the minus strand of NC_141694.1, from coordinate 1,346,529,729 downwards.
CTCTACAGGTATCTTGCGCTTGGTAGCAATGTTGTGGAGGATAGCACACACGGCCATGATGCGGCAGCAGACCTCAGGCTCGTATTTGATGGCCCCACCATTCTTGTGAAGTATGTGGAATCTGCTCTTCAAAAGGACAAATATCCTCTCAATGCAATTCCTTTTGCGTATGTGTGCAGCATTGTAACACCGTTGCTGTGGTGTTGCAGGGTTGAGGTATGGGGTGAGGAGGTACTCACGGAGAGCGTAGCCGCTGTCACCTAAATGAGAGGAGCAGAGGGTGAGTACCTGTTCTGCGCAGCTACATGATCACAGTGTACTATTTTGGGGCATGTGTACTTACCTAGTAGGTGTCCTTGCCCAAAGTCTCCCCTGGCCAGTGGTGTGTGAATGCCGCTGTGCCGGAATATGAAGGAGTCATGTGTGCTCCCCGGGTACTGTGCCACTATGTCCGTGATGAATGTCTTAGCATTGCACACCATCTGGATATTGAGGGAGTGGTATAACTTGCGGTTGCGGTACATGTATTCCATTTGTGCTGGTGGGCAGATGTGGATGTGGGTACAGTCAATGCATCCTATTACATGTGGGAATTGTGCAACGTTGTAGAATTGAAGCTTGGTCTCATTCAAGTCCTGTTGGCTGGTCAGGAATGAGATGTAGTGGTGTAGACGGGTCAGCATAGCCTCCAGGAAACTCCTTAGGCAGCGGGACATGGTGGGCTGGGATATCCCCCCTGCAACAGCGACTATCCCCAGGAAGCTTCCGGAGGCCAGAAGTTGCAGGCTGCACAATACCTGGACATGTGTGGGCACGGCATTGGTCTTCCTTGTTGGGTGCTGCATCATTGGGTCTAGGTCCCATATCAGCTTGATGATCATTGCCCCATTCAGGCGGTACTTAGTGTAAATTTGCTCCGCAGTTTGGCCCAGAAGGGTGACCCGCTGGCGGAATATTCGCTCCTGAATCCTACGTCAGTTCCGTGCTGCTCGCTGTAGCCTTCGCCGCCTGACCACCATGTAGAGTCCTGGCATTGTGAGAGTCCTCATGCTCCAGCTGCATATCCTTAAGTGTGTTTGGTCAGGCCTGCACCTGTTGGCAGTTTTTTAAAGTTTTTTTTTTTTCCTTACTGGTTACCACCTGGTTTGGGTTCTCCTTAAATTGCGCGTCGCAAATAGCGATTTTCGGGTTTTTCGCATTTTGCGATTTTTCTTGAATAGCGATTGCGATTATTTTGCGATCTCGCAAATTAATTCGCAGATTCCATGGTTTCTCGCAATTTCCGATTCGCTAATGGGTTTTTTCCTGGATTCTGCGAATTTATTTGCGAACTCACAATTTTTCTTTACCGAATTCGCTTTTTTTGAGATTTCACTATCATGAATTTCTTTTATTCAAATTGTGATCGCAATTGCTAATTCGCAGCTATTGCGATCGCAATTTGGCTTCATGAATCTAGCTGCTAATCAACTCTAGCATCCTGATTTTGTTAGTTGCAGGTATCCTCCCAGACCTACACTGAACCCTGAGCTCAGTCACTGTGAGTTTAGTCAGGTTAGCCAGATCTAGATCTATTGTATCCCTAGTTTTAGGTCACAACAACTTTACAAAGCAGAACTAAAAAGAAATGTTGATAAATTAAAAAAGCAGATTAAAAATCAGATTATTCCAAATTTAAAAAATTCAAAAATCAAATGTTTATTTCTAAGTCAATATAGAAGATTATCAAAGATCTTAACTTAATTTGCTGTATAGTGTGATTTGAACACAAGTACGTATCCACACCAATAAACACCAAATGCTAGAAAGTGGTTTATTAGTTGTGATAAGTACTGTCTTACCACTAGTAATAGATGGTCGCCTAGCCTGGGAACATAAACCCAGGTGCCCCCCTGTTGATGACAAAACAACCGGTTTTTGCAAAGTGGGCTCCTGCACTTTGGTCCCTGGCTCAGCGGCCATCAAGAGAAACCTACCAAACTCAGACATTTCTGAAAACTAGACACCCGCGGGAGTCCAGAGAGATATTACAGAGTGACATTTTCTTACCCAGAGTCGCCTTCAAACCTCACATTCAGCTAAAAAAACAATTCTTCACATTTCTGTGTGGAACTGTTGTGAGATCACTGTGCCGGCACAAATTTCCTACCACTCAGCATTTCCCTGGTCTTCCAATATAAATTCTACCTCACTTGTGTGGGTAGGCCAAGTGTCCGAGACAGAAAAGGGCCCAAAACATATTATGGAGCAATCAAAATTATGAACCAGAAAATGACCTGGTTTTGCAAGGGGGTCACCTCCGTTTCTGGATTCCTGGCTCAGCGGACATCTAGGGAAATCTACTAAACCCAGAGATTTCTGAAAACTAGACACCCTGAAGACAGAGGAGTCCAAGGATTTGTGGCTTGTATGGATCACCCAACGTTATGTAACCCAGAATCCCCTGCAAACCTCAAATTTAGCTAAAAATCTAATTTTTCTCACATTTCTGTGTGGGATCACCATGGAGACACAAATTCCCTACCTCCCAGCAGTCCACTCAGTCTCCCTAGTAAATTATTCCTCTCTTGAGTGGGAGGGCATAGTGCCTGTGACAGGGAACGGCCAAAAATATGTAGAAATTGAGGGGATATCACAGCGAGCTGATAAACACAATTTGTTTTATACATTTTTAGGCAAACTCTGCTCTGGTCATCTATGCAAGTGAGGTATCATTTTACTTGATAGATCATGGGGAATGCTGAGTAGGACTTTCCATCACAGAAATGTGAGGAAAATGTGTGTTTTTTCTTTTTAAAATGTTTGAGGTTTGCACAGGATTCTGGGTAACAGGTTTGCTGGGGTTCCCTAGGGGCCAGCAGGGCTAGGGCCCAAAATCCACAACTAGGCACATTGAAAAAAAGGGTCAGTTTTCAGTGGAAAAATGTGATGTGTCCATATTTTGGGCCATTTCCTGTCACGGGCACTAGGCCTTTCCACACAATGAGGTACCATTTTTATCGGGAGACCTGGGAGAAGGCTGGGTATGGGAAATCTTGTTGCTCCCCACAGATTCCAGAACTTTCCATCATAGAAATGTGAGGAAAATGTGTTTTTTTTACAAAGTTTGAGGTTTGCAAGGGATTCTGGGTAGCAGAACCTGGTCAGAGCCACTCAAGTAACCCCATCCCGGATGCCTCTGGGTGTCTGGTATTAAAAAGTATACAGGTTTGCTAGGTTTTACTTGGTGCCAGCTGAGCTTGGGCCCAAAATCCACAGCTAGGCACATTGCAAAAAAAGGGTCTGTATTTAGTGGAAAAATGTGATGTTTCCACATTGAGTTTTGGGCTGTTTCCTGTTGCGGGCACTAGGCCCACCCACAGAAGTGAGGTATCATTTTTATTGGAAGACTTGGGGGAATGCTGTGTGAGGGGAAGTTTGTTGCTCCCCACAGATTCCACAACTTTTCACCACAGGAATGTGAGGAAAATGTTTTTTTTTACAAAGTTTGAAGTTTGCAAAGAATTCTGGGTAGGAGAGACACACAAGTCACCCCAACCTGGATTCCCCTGGGTGTCTCTTTTTCAAAAATGTACACATTTGCTAGGTTTCCTGTTGTAAGGGAAGGAAGTCCAGGTAGCCGTAGAATAGGTTATATGAAGAAGGTTAATTAAGACTTAGTTACAGGTTATTAAAATGGTAAGTTTCTGGTAAATAGCTAGTAAGTACATAGCAGATAGCAGATAGCCCCACCAGGAGCAACCTCCTTGCTGCTCAGCCCACACACTCCAGCTGATACTTTGCATCTCACCAGATGTGTATGTGTTCACTGAAAAATCATGCCCCAGGGGTGCATTCCTTAAGACCGCACATATTACATCACTCATGACATGGTTAGTGACATCAGTGATGACACCAATGATGACATCACAAAGCATTGGGGACCGCGGGGGAGCATCAAGGCCTAGTGGTCCCTGCTGCCTCCCTGCATTCTGTGGGAGACAGCACTGCTTTGAGACCCAGGGAGTTGCATGTTAGCATCCCAAAGCAATCTCTGTTTCCCTGCTCATTCCAAAGCGGGCAGGGAAACAGACACTTGCTCTGCTTTCAGCAAGTGAGGGCATTTTTTACTGTTGCTTGCTGAAAGCAGAGCACTTGTTTGCTATGGCTTGGTGGGAGAGGTGTTCCCGCCAAACCATAGCAAACTACAATGTCCTGGGGATGGGCCAGGTAACCCCACTCCTTTGTTCACATTTGCCTCAGGTAGGTGGTTGTCTTTGGGGCCAGTGGTCTGCAACAAACCCTTGCATATGTACAATATAAGCCCAGGGTTGGTGTTGGACCCCAGGGCAAAAGCGGAGGCCCTACTGCCTCCCCCACATTTCTTTAAAAACAATACAGTGTCCCCCACAGGAGTGCCTGTAGAACTGACTCAGAACACATTTTGTGCGGGGGATGACGTGGCTTGTCGGTGGGTCCATGGTATCGTCACGTTTGAGAGAAGTGGTGTTGCACACACCAGTGCATGGCAGTGGGCTACATTGCTTGCGGGTTTGGTGGAGGCACTTGACTCATGAATTGGTCAGTGGTGGGGGCCAGTGGTGAACATCTTGGTATGCGGGGTAGCAGATGGGGTGGTCACTAGTCGATTAGTAGATCACTCCCCGCATTTGCAAATAGTGTTTGCACTAGAAGTTTAACTCTGCCCCTCTGATTTGCATATGTTTGGGATGCAAATTTTAATTAGAAAAAAAGTTAAGGGGTATCCCACGGACTAATCGCTTAAATTGAAAAGCATTATGGCCTCCTCTCATCTGCAGGCATTTGGAAGTAGTTTATTGAATGAAGAACGGCCCAACTCTGAATTTCAGCACTATTTACCTAAATTGATCGCCACTGTAAAGCAGGAGGGCAATCGACGAACAAAATAACCTCAAGTATTGCCCGGCGATGTCGCCTCTAATCCCACAGAAATATGAATCAATGAAGAGGCAGGCGCTGGAGACCGGAAGGCAGGAAACAAAGGTTTATTCTCTCTGGAGGAGAACACATCAGATCAGACCAACAGGGAATCTTCTCGAGGTGCTCTAACTGCATCTCTGAGGCCTGGCCTCTTCTACACGCATTTATGGCAGGAAGACATTCTTTATTACAATGAAGGTACTTTGAAGTATGAAAGACATCCCCGGAATCTTCCGCTTCGGACCCGTTCCCACACACCCTTACAGTGAGAATCCCCTCCCCAATCATAATACAGGATCGTCATCAGACGACAGAAACAGCAGGGCATTCCGCCGATTCCCGGAATGCGTGTGGTGTGATGCATCTCATGGGGTGGGAGCCTTGATCTACTGTAACTCCTTTGAAGAGGGGCGATTCTTTACAGTTGGGGCCATAAACTGCATCCTCAGGGCTAGGTGATAGCCTGGGACCGGCCTGGACAATAGGACACGGAAGAAGAGGGGTGTCAGAGGGTGCGACAGTGAATAGGAAGAAAGGGAGGTGTCGAACAGGCAAGGGGTGTGATTCCCAGGGAAGAGCAGCGCAGATGGAGGGGTTTTTTATGACCCATGCATGAGAGAGGGAGAGAGCGGGGGCGACCAGTGCATGGGGGAGATGCTTGCGAGGGTGGAGAGCCGTGCTGAGGATCGGCGGCGTGCAGAGAGTGGGTCTGACCAAGGCATCTAAAATGGCTGCTGTGTATGACAAAAGTGTGGCATTGGGAAAAAGGCAAGATGGCGCAGACAATGTTTATCAATACGAATTAATTTTCCACAGTCCTCCCTTTTACCATTTCTCGCCAACTTGTTAATTCGGGTCGATCCCCATAATGCCACGTATTTCTGCATCGTACAAAGCTTTCATGTGTTCAGTCTGTAAGTCCAAAGTCTTTGGGCAAACGCAATTTGAGAATAATGAACACAGAGGAGGTAAACATTGGATACTCAAACAACACCCGCATAGCACCGCAATCGGGATTAGAATGAATGTGAACAACCTCCACCCCCAGGCTTTCAGTGAGTCCCAGAACCAGCTCCCAAGCGACCATCCTTCTTGTTCTTGGTGTACTTCAGAGGACAGTCTATGGAGGTGTTCGATGGCCTTGTAAACAGAAGGCGAATTGTCTGGCACGTAGGTGCAACAGCTGGACCCAATGATGCGGCATGCTCCTCCTCGGTCTGCCAGAACTACGTCTAGAACGAGGCGGTTCTGAAGAGCCACCAGGCGGACTGCCTGAAGCTCTGCGGTGTTATTGGTCAAGATGCCGGCTGTGATGTTCATAGTGGTTTCAACTGCTTGGGTCAAATGTCGGATGGCTCGGCTGTTCGCCATCGAACCCCAGAATGGCACAAGTCCCTTCGCGGCGTCCAAGAACTGTGCTCCTGTAGAGTCGGCCTGGTCGATGTCCCTTGCACACTTTTGCCGGTGGTGGCTTGCCGGGGCCACAAACGTAGGTGGAAGAATGAAGGCAATGTAGCATGTGCCCCCCCAACCTTTGGGGAGTCAGGTGTACGCTTTGGTGCCGCAATCAAAGTACATATTTGGAGAAGTAACAAAGGAGGGAGGGTCAGATGAATCCAGTGTTCTGGTGATGGCGCAGGCGCTGTGGCCCACCAGTTGTGTTCCCAGGCCTTCGATGCATACAAGGCCCGAGAGGTTGACGACAGACAGGGCCACAGTCAGAGTGGCGGCTGTTCGTTTTCGGAGGTAGGAGAAAGTGGGTCTGGCTGGGTTATGGAACACCTGCATTTCCACTCGCTCTTTGGCAGGGATGTCCATGTGAATGGAGGCACCAGAGGTCAGAGGGCAAAAAGGAGTAGCGGTTCGCCCAGTGTTATTCAGCCATACCCCGTGGTAGAAATGCGTAACAGTTCTTTCTGAAGTGGCATTGTCTTTAAAGCTTTCTTGCAGAAGGATCAGCCAGGCAAGACAGGAGCCGTGGATGGAGAAAGGTGAAGGAATAAATGGGATGGAGTGTCCGGTTGCATGAGGCAGCAGCCCGCAGATCCAGCAGTTAGTGGCATTAGCAGCAAGGTTGTGTTGGTGCAGCAGCTGTACAAAGGAGTTATTCCAGAACTCCCTGCGCCTTTCTCGGAGCTGTGGTGAAAGGGCAATCAGGAAGTGTTCCTTGGTAGTTGCCGGCAGTTCAGTGGGGAGCAACGTCTTGTGAGCGGGTGTGCTTTCTTCGACGATCCAGAAGGTTGTCATGAGGAGGAGGCAAAAGAGAAGGGTAATGAAAATGGCTATAGTCTTTGAGCTGTGCAGCTTGTCGGTTTTTGGGTTTTGGTAGGTCATCTTTGGATATCCGGTTGCTTCCGTCATCTTCAGAGTGCTCGGTAGCGGGCAGAACCACCGACTTCCTCTGACTTCTCTTCGGGCAACCTTGAGTGTGTTAGGCTACTGCTCTGAGATTTCACCTAGTCAGTGGTCTGCTTTGCCGAAGCTCCTCCCTTTTTACGTAGGTTGTACCCTTCTCTGGACGGTACGGTGAGATCGGGAAACTTTGCCAGTTCGAGTGCTTCTGTGTCGGTATAACAGCTCAATGATGGTTTGTCTTTTGTCAGGAGCTCTTCTTGATTCGCGATGTCTTCTTCCGTCGTCAGGGTTGATGGGACGCGTTTACAATGGTGCACATGCACCCAGTGACGCTTGCCTTCCACTCGAAGAGCCGTCCGTGTAGTGATTAGGACTTGCCAGGGGCCCGTCCACCGAGGTTCCAAGCTTCTGGCACGCTGGAAGTTGCGGATCAAGACGTGATCCCCTGGGCGAATGTCGTGTCCTGGGCCACTGGAAGCGTCTGGGATGGCTTGCAGCACCTGCTGATGAATGACAGTTAAGGTTTTAGTGAGGGTGTACAGATAGTCAGACATAAGGACGTCTGGGACGTCATGAATCGAAGTTGGCCTAGGCGCGGCCCAAATGTTCATTGGTCGCCCGAATACTACTTCGTAGGGGGTCAAGTGGTGCTTAGTGGGGGTGGAGCGCATTGATAGCAATGCCAATGAGAGGGCATCAGGCCACTTCAGTCCGGTGGAGGCAACAATCTTAGAGATTTTTAGCTTGATTGTGGCGTTGTCTCGCTCGACCAGGCCTGCAGATTGGGGGTGGAAGACTGCGTGAAATTTCTGTTTTACACCCAACCCTTTTAGGATAAGTTGGATAACTTCAGCTATGAAGTGGGGGCCGTTGTCACTCCATAAAATCCGACAAAGGCCATATCGGGGAAAAAACTATTTTAACAGGATTTTGGCAGTAGTCATGGCAGTGTTGTCGCGTGTGGGGTAGGCCTCCACCCATTTGCTGAAGGCGCACACGACAACAAGGACGTACTTCAAACCCAGGCAACGTTCTAGCTGAATGTAGTCCATCTGCAGGACTTCAAAGGGATGGTCGGGGACCCCGAACCCACCCCGTGGGACAACAGTTCCTTTCCCTGGGTTGTGTTGCAAGCAGATTAAGCATTGCTGAACTAGGCGTCTAGCAGAGTCGGGAATCTTGTCGTTGTGCCAGACTCGGGAGATGAGTTCAATCATGGGGGCAGATCCTATGTGTGCTGGGGAGTGTGCCATAGTCAGTATGGGGATCAAGTAGGAATTGGGTAGCAGCCATTTGTTCGTGTCCTTTGTCAGCCAGCAGCCTTCATCATCTTTCAGTCCCACCCGTGCCCATTCAGTCAGTTCTTGGGGGGAGCAGGCCATCTGTATGTCCCTAATGTGTTCTCTAGCGTCCTTCCATTTCTCCGTCTGTGACCTAGTCACGTACATGCGTGTGGTCGTCCTATTCTCGGCTGTGGTCCGAGCTGTGATGTCAGCTAGTGCGTTCCCTTGTCCAATGAGATCTGTTACTTTCTTGTGCGCCTGGCATTTAATCACCGCTAACCGCCTGGGGAGGAGGACTGCTTCGGTTAGGGCAGAGACTAGATCTCCGTGAAGGATGGGTGTGCCATGTGAAGTCAGGAATCCCCTTTCTTTCCATAAGAGTCCAAAATGATGAACCACCCCGAAGGCATACTGGCTGTCAGTGTAAATGTTTGTAACTGTGCCTGCTGCTAGGATGCATGCTCGTGTGAGGGCAATCAGTTCTGCTGCTTGTGCGGACCGTTGGGTGATGTGGGCCGTCTCAACTACCGTCCGGGCTGTGGTGACTGCATAGGCAGCCGAGGTCGTGCCGTCGGGGAGCTTAATGCACGAGCCATCTACCCATAGCTCTCCATCAGGGTCTGGGATAGCAGTGTCACAGAGGTCAGCTCTACTTCTAGTTTGTTCGTCCGTGAGGGTCACACAGTCATGCATAGGGGACACATTGGGGTCGTCATCGGGGAGAGGCAACAGAGTGGCAGGGTTCAAAGTGGTACATCGTTTCAGTGTGATGTGGGGTGCAAGCAGAGTCAATTCGTAACCAGTCAGTTGTGCGCTAGTCAGGTGCTGGGTCTTGGTCTGGTTCAGGAGGGTGTCGACAGCATGGGGGACCAGCACAGTGAGGGAATTCGAAAGTACGATCCCCTCACTTTGTCGGATAGAGATGGCAGCGGCACCTACCGCTCGGAGGCAGGCGGGCAGAGCCCTGGCTACGGGGTCAAGAGTGGCAGAAAAATAGGCACAAGGGCGTTGTTTGGAACCTATGGGTTGTGTCAGGACAGACAAAGCGCACCCCTCCCTTTCGTGGGTGAAGAGAGAGAAGGGCTTGGTATAGTCGGGGGTTCCTAGGACAGGGGCCGAGCAAAGGGCATCTCGTAGTTCTTGGAAGGAGGATTGGCATTCAGGGGTCCAAGGGAGTGGGAAGGGGACATCTTTCGCTAACAAAGAGAGCAGAGGTTTGATTATGAGACTAAAGTTCGGCAACCACTGTCGACAGAAGGACGTGATGCCTACTAAGGAGCGGACTTGTTTCTGAGTTTTGGGAACAGGGGTCTCTACGATGGCCCGGATCCGATCGGGTGTGAGCTTCCTCCCGTCTTTGGACAGGAGGTGGCCTAAGTATGTCACCTGGGGTTGGCAGAACTGCAGCTTCTTCTTGGAGACCTTGTGACCGTTCTCCGCGAGGAAGTGCAGGAGTTGGATGGTGGCTGTGATGGCAAGTGGAGTAGTATCGGCAGCCAGGAGAATGTCGTCGACATACTGGATTAACACCACTCCGTCCGGGAGCTGGACTGCGTCCAGCTGCCTCTTGAGAGCCTGGCTGTAGATGCTGGGGCTCTCAGTGTAGCCCTGGGGTGCTCTACAGAATCTATACGAACGGGCCTTTAGGGTGAAGCCGAAGAGGTATCGGCTGTCTGGATGGATGGGGATGGAAAAGAAAGCATTTTTGAGATCTATGACGGTGAAGACAGTGGCGGTGGAGGGGATCAGGGTCAAGATAGTGGTGATGTCGGAGACTACTGGGTACTGAGGTACAACTACTTTGTTCACCTCTCGGAGGTCAATGATGAAGCGATAAGCCTTCTCATCTCCCTCACCTTGTTTCTTAACAATGGGTAGGATAGGGCTATTGCAGACGTTGCTGACTACTTCCTCTACCACTCCTGCATCGACTAAGGATTGGATGATTTCTACCAGTGCCTTCTTGCCCTCGGACGATATCCGATATTGTGGGAGTTTTGGGAGCGTAGCGTCAGGTCGTACTGTGATGTGTACAGGGTCTATCATCATGCGTCCTACATCTGAGTCGGTCTTGGCCCAAAAGTACGATGGTAAAGTATCTAGTAGGGACAGGTCAGCGTTAGTGATGGAAAACATGCGTCGGGTGGGACAAGGCCTGAACAGATTCTGGTTATCGTATAGTATGACTCGTACTCCGTCTGGGGAACATCGAATGGTGGCTCGAAAATGTTTCAGGAGGTCAAGACCCATAATGGCGTCGGGGGTGTTGGAAGATAGCAGGAAGGTCGTGTCCGTGATGTTGTTCTCTAAGTCAAAGGGAATTGGTGCAGATAAGGGATTAGTAGAGGGCGTTCCATCAAAGCCTATTGATGTCACATGTGAGCCAGACAAGGGTGCCCTTGGAATCAGTCGTTTGGATAACGCACTACGTGTTGCCCCGGTGTCCACCAAAAATGGGGACTTCGTACCCAGGACCTTAGCAGTGACATAAGGACCTTGCTGGTCAACACAAAGCTCGACTGGATCCCTCCCTTGTCCCTGGCTGTCCTATGCGAAGTCGTGGGCGTTCTCGCAATTGGACTGCTGATACTGATTCTGTCGTGGGCGGTCAAAGGTGTTAGGTCGGCTTGATCTGTCATAGCTAACGTCATTGGTGTGTCCCCGTCCCTGGTTCCTGTTCCTTTGTCCGTTTGACTCGTCCCTACCCTCTCGGTTCTTGTTTGTTTCATGAAGGACCGGGCACTGCGACTTCCAGTGGCCGTATCCCTTACAAAACGCGCATTGGTTTTCATCTAAGTCCCTTTGGCCTGCATAGGGTACGGACGTTCGTTCTCTGGAGGGTGTATTTTTAGGGGCTGTCGACTGGTAGTTTCCTTTGGAAGGTTCCCTACCTATCGTCACCCCTTGCAGTTGAGCTATCATGACCCTCTCTTTCAACTCCTTCTTTTTACGTTCGGATGCCCTGTCGTTCTCATTTTTCTGATGCTCATAGTGTTGGGCCATCTGGAGGATAGCCGCGGGTTTAGAGGCTGCCCAGCTGCTTTCACTCGCCTGCAGCTTTTGAGAAACCTCTTGCACCAGACCCTTCACAAAGTTCTGGACGAACAAGTGGTGTCCGGTTGCAGTGGTCATATCTTGGCCGCTGTAGTCGGAGAACACTGTTTCGAACCTAGAAAAGTATTCCGAAGCGTCTTCTTGTGGTTTCTGTCTACAGGCCGTCACTATTGACCAGTCTATTTTCTTCTCGGGAATCAAGGTCTTGAGTTTTTGGACGATCTTGTCCGGGAGTTCAAGAATAGCCGTTACGGGTTTCTGTCCGGCTCCTCGTTGCTTATCGATCTCATCGAGTTGTCTCCAGGTATGTCCGAACAGCTCAAGGTGGTCGACCTTGCGGATCTGCTTCCACACATCAGCTGGCAGACATAACCCGAAGAACAAATCGATGTCCGCTAGGGTCATGATAGTGGAACCTAAGGCTGTAGAAGGCAGTGGGGTTTTTCCGTAAATCAGGCAGAGATTTTCAGAACGTCAGAATATCCTGCCGATCCCATGGTTGGTAGACCCAGTTGTACACTACCCTCCCTCTAGCATCCGCGTGGTTAACATCATCGTGTGTTCCCTGACCTCGTGGGGGGACCCAGTAGAGGGCAGCCTCTCTTATCGGCATCATGGTGCTAGGTTGTTCTATTCGTGGTTCGGTCGCTACAGGTGTCGTAGGTTTAGCTTCCAACTCTGATTCAGTGAGGTGGCGGAAAACCTCAAGCGCACGCGCAAGGAGGTCCGTCACGTCACACTCGCCCTCTTCCCCGATATCGACCTTTCTATACAGAGTCGTTAGGCTCTCGGGACCTTTGTCTCGATACAGGTCCTCATAAGCATTTAGGACATAAAAACATAATCGTACGACAAAGTGTCGTCTGTGGCTTCCCGTATATGAGTTGAATATATCCATGATGTGTTCCTCACTCTCCTTTCGTTCTGCTAGTGTCCTGATTACCTTGTCAATCCCTGCCCGCTCATCTTTGCTCAACCTGTTCGTTCTCGTGAGATCTGTCTTTCGGGCCTCATGGTCATCTAACATTGCTGCTTGTTTTGTATCTGGTACAAGGGGTTCGGCCGGCGCAGAGGTCATGGGGGCCCAGGCCCTGGTGCTACTCTCACCTGTGCTTGGGGGCAGCGAGTGTTGCGCTGAAGGTTGGGAAGGGGCATTTGGAGGGGGCATGTAGATGATAGGAGGACCTAATAAGAGATCATCGTTGGCTCGCTGTTTCGAGGGTAATTCAGGGTAGAGCGCAGAGGGTGTTCTAACAGGACACTGACTCGATGTTTCGGTTTCTCGTTTCCGCTTAGCTTCCTCTCTCTCCTTTATTTCTTCCTCTAGTTTCTTTGCGGCTAGGCGGGCTGCTTTACGTAGCTCCTTGTCTATCCTAGCTTCCTCTTTCTTTTTCCGCTGTACTGCTTCTTTGCGCCACAGGCCAACGCTGTCTAGCATGGTCGGTGTCGTTCTACGAGTTTTTAGAACTTCATCTAGTGCATCTAGTTTGCTTTCTTCAAAGGATCCTATCAGTGGCCACTGACTCTAGGGTTCCTTCTTCGTATACCTGTGCCATAATTTGCTATATGCTATAGCGACTAATCCATGTTTCGTGAACATGTCCTTGTTAGGGGTGCCTTCCAGTGGGAGTGGATGATCCACCTCTAACAAGCGGTCCGGGCTGAACCAGCTACCACTCAGTGGGGAGAAGATAGGCATGACAGATTACAAAGGGGGACAAAGGTCCGCACTACCTATCCTTCTCTACCTGCAAAGACTAGACAGAATATTGCTATTCTACATTGTTTGCAGACAGTGAATGCTTCAAGAGAACTAGATCCAAATAAAAATCAGTGGGGAGAAGATAGGCACGGCAGATTACAAAGGGGGCCAAAGGTCCGCGCGTTACCTATCCTTCACTATCTGCAAAGGGAGAGAGACTATTTCTATCCCTCACCGTTTGCAGACGGAATGCCTCAAAAAGGAGCTATTCTGACAATCAAAGAAAAGGGAGCTACCCTGACAATCAATCAATCAAACAAACAGTGGGGAGAAAAGATAGGCACGACAGATTACAAAGGGGGACAAAAGTCTGCGTTACCCACCCTTCACTGTCCACAAAGGGAGATAGAGTATTTGTACTCTTCCTCGTTTGTAAGCAGCGAATGTCTCAAAGAACCATCATCATTTCGCAATTTGTCGTTTTTACACGACCTTACCCGGACCGCATGGGCTGTTTCTTGTCTTCCGCGTCCAGCGCCCGATCGTCCTCCAATCTCCGATATTGCCGCAGCACTCCTGATGGTTCCCAGTCAGGACCGTAGATCACTTGAGAGAGGTCAGTTCGGAATCAGTGAAGTTTGGATGATCGGCTGTCAGACGAGGGTCTATCGGACAGGAGCTCTCCCGATCGTTGCAGTCGTTCACTCTGTCGTCAGGACCTCTCCCACTGGATCCACGTGTCGCTGATGGGCTCCACGCTTGGGACGCCAATTGTAAAGCAGGAGGGCAATCGACGAACAAAATAACCTCAAGTATTGCCCGGCGATGTCGCCTCTAATCCCACAGAAATATGAATCAATGAAGAGGCAGGCGCTGGAGACCAGAAGGCAGGAAACAAAGGTTTATTCTCTCCGGAGGAGAACACATCAGATCAGACCAACAGGGAATCTTCTCGAGGTGCTCTAACTGCATCTCTGAGGCCTGGCCTCTTATACACGCATTTATGGCAGGAAGACATTCTTTATTACAATGAAGATACTTTGAAGTATGAAAGACATCCCCGGAATCTTCCGCTTCGGACCCGTTCCCACACACCCTTACAGTGAGAATCCCCTCCCCAATCATAATACAGGATCTTCATCAGACGACAGAAACAGCAGGGCATTCCGCCGATTCCCGGAATTCGAGTGGTGTGACGGATCTCATGGGGTGGGAGCCTTGATCTACTGTAACTCCTTTGAAGAGGGGCGATTCTTTACAGTTGGGGCCATAAACTGCATCCTCAGGGCTAGGTGATAGCCTGGGACCGGCCTGGACAATAGGACATAGAAGAAGAGGGGTGTCAGAGGGTGAGACAGTGAATAGGAAGAAAGGGAGGTGTCGAACAGGCAAGGGGTGTGATTCCCAGGGAAGAGCAGCGCAGATGTAGGGGTTTTTTATGGCCCATGCATGAGAGAGGGAGAGAGCGGGGGCAACCAGTGCGTGGGGGAGATGCTTGCGAGGGTGGGGAGCCGTGCTGAGGATCAGCGGCGTGCAGAGAGTGGGTCTGACCAAGGCATCTAAAATGGCTGCTGTGTATGACAAAAGTGTGGCATTGGGAAAAAGGCAAGATGGTGCAGACAATGTTTATCAATACAAATTAATTTTCCACAGCCACTTGAGCCTTTGGCCGCAGATTTCTCCTTTTATTTGTTGGAGGGGCCTTTGATCAGTGAGTGTGGTGAGTGGTGCTGTATTTAGAGATACAATTATCCTGGCCTTCCAGTAGGGTTCGCTCTGTAGCCAGCTCTTTTCATGTTTTCCCCACATTATTAGTGTCAAAATTCAATTTTAGGGTGTCCTCGTTATTAATTGTAATGTTAGTCTAGGCCAATTAGCCAGGCGCATATCTTGTACCTAACTCTTTCGGAAGAGATTCCACACAAATAAAAGACAATTTGTATGGGTCCATTGGGCGCTCCCCCTACAATTGTGCGGCTGACGTGCAAAATAAACTCAGGTGATCGGTCTGCAAACAGTGGTCGCTTGTGGGGTCTCAGCCGGGTGTGGGGAGGGAGTTCTGCTGCTGGTAACAAACATGGCATCTGATACGGCTCGCCCGTACCTCCCACCCCTCTGGAAAATGCATGCGGGAGGTCTGTTCATCAGGTGTGGCAGAGAAAACAGGGGTAAGCTAATGGGGGGTGCAAACACAGGCCGCTAATTAAAAAATTGGAAAATTATTAAATTTCAGCTGCTCTTACGACAAACTAACAGGTTTAAGCAAGGTATATTCAGATTGTATACATTATCATAAACAAGTCTTGTTCCATGAAAGGTCTACACTGGGCGTTGCACAAGGTTCAAACATTTGAATAGTTTTCTGCCTCAGGTGGCAGGGGCTGATGGGCCCGCTCTGTTGCTTGTGGCTGAACGGTTCTACGTTGGGTTGCCTGGCCCAGCGTGTGGGCAAATCACTTAGGGCCAGATGTAGGTAGCCTAATACCAGTCGGTAACGGCCAAAATTACCGAATTTCGGCCATTACTGACCGGTATTAGGCTTTTGAGATGTAGGTGGCCAATTTACAGATTCGGTAATTTATCTAATCGATATTTTAAGGAATCGGTAAATTACGGATTCCTTAAAATACCGGATCGGTAAATTACCGAATCTGCAATGTAGGGAGCACTCAAATGAGTGAATTGCATAGTTAAGGATTCGGTATTTACCACCAACTAAAAGTAGGTGGTAAATATCAAAAACCTTTGGAAAAGCATTTTTGTGCATTTCCAAAAGTGCCATGTGGCAGACACACATGCCCTTAGGGCATGTATGTGTGCCACATGTGCACACATGCACGATTCAGGGGTGCAACTGGAGGCCAATAGGAATGAATGGAAATTACCGAATCGGTAAATACCGATTCGGTAAATACCAAATTGTACCGATTCAGTAATACTTACCGAATTTTTTCCTACATAGCATTTACCGATTCTAAAATTTGGTATTTTAGAATCGGTAAATTAGGATTATCTACATCTGGCCCCAAATCTCTATGTTGCTTGTGTGATGTAACGTTCAGGGATGCTCCTGCCAAGGCTCACCAAGTATGGGTCAATCATTCTTAATGTTTGGCAAGGCACAGCCTGGTCTCTGACTCGCAGGTGGCTTGCACATGTGGCACTGGCATCTGTAGGCATGATGATAGTTCTGGAAGCTGATTAATTCTGGGGCCTCGGACTGTTGAGACGGCGTGTGAATTCTTTTTCACCAGCCCTATGGAATAGAGAAGTCATTTAATGGATTGATAGTTCAGTATGGTTCGTACAATGCAGGGGCACAGTACAATGGCCACAGGTTCTGTTACATAGTTTCACTCATCATTATTGTCTACTCTGCCAGCTATTCGCAAGCAGGTTTAATGATTATCTTTCCTTCTGCTCAACATGAGCTCAAGAACCATACCAAGTTGAGCCGTTGTTTTTTCTTTGCAAGCTAAGTGGTGCATCGTGCTATCAGGCATCATTTATATGCAAGTGAATGTTTGCGAGGCTGACAGATCAAGCCACTGCGTGCATGTACGAGCTGAAGCTCCAAATTCGGACCACTCCTTCTTTGTCCTGGTGGTACTAAATAGCCTTTGGGACTTTGGGTTATTGCTCTGATATGTTTTAGCTAAGGTCCGGTAATGTGACAATTTCCCCTAGCATAACAGCGCAAACGGATTTTAAATGTGTTGCTTCTGGAAGGTATTATAATACAGTCGCAATTCTCATGCTTGCCCAGGTAATGTGAATTTCACATCTGCACCTTCCACAGCATAAGTGTGTCTCTCCTACATCATGCATAGTGTGCACTGTCTGGAGACCTAGACAGGAGTGGGTAGGAATGTCAAAAGAGTAAAGCACTCCAAGTGTCCCTGAAATTAGCCTCACATGGCACAGACCAACAGCAATTTGCAGGCAATACCCACTGCTACTTCCTTTTCATCCTGCCAGTACAGTTAACTATTATTCAGTAGCTGGGTAACTGGGTTTGCCCTAATGGTCAAAAGTTCTAATCCCGGTAGGCACTTTCAGCTTTTCATAATTTTGAGGTTGTTAAAAAGAGTACCATTAAGTTGGGTATCGATAAACTTGTTATTCAGCGCTTCGATACCCTTCGGGTGAAGATACGCACAAATGCAAGTGATATGCTTGGCAACCACAATACTGTAGGGTTTACGGGCATCTCTCTACAATGCATCAAGCAAGTTAAAATGAAATAGTAACAAAACAAGCCACACTCTCTAAGGTAAAAGCACATTAGAGGAAAGTAAGGTGGGCTGGATATAAATTACTGCTACCTGCTTTGGCAAATCTGGTCAGGAGGGGTTTGTCAAATGTTTTGCACTTCTTGCCAGGCAATATTCGCAACCCATCTGCACCATGCCAATTGTTTAAGTTCATCCTGGGCCGCATACACTCAGCCCGGTATCAGGCCCCTGCGGTTGTCAGAGCCACAAATTACTAAATTACAACTGTACAGTAGGCGTAGCCTGCTGGCAGTGCAGTATTGCTAAGGCCTTTATGGACGATTAGTTAGACACCAGTAGCAGTGAGAGTGGCTTGCCCTCACTGCAGTTGTTAGGAGTGTTACAATACTACTGACAGAATACACTGAGCTTGCTACCAGTGGGTCACTTGTGTGAGCGGGTTAACAGTTATTGCAAGCAAGGCATAAAAGAAATATGGCATAACACATAGACTACTAGGAATGAAATCAGGGATGAGCTAACCATACACATGGATTTTGATGGAGGGCATTCGATTCTGGGGTAACCAAGTGTACCAGATCTAGTGCTCTAAGCATCATGGGTCACAGCTGGTTAGCATGCAGTGTTTATAGGGGATCGCCTCAAGCACACTCTGCAGTGAAGAATGCAAGAGAGCTGCACATGTCTCAATTCAGAGTGTGACAGAAGCAACAATTCTATCCCAGCCAAAGCATACCAAGGTGCTTACTGTCATATGCACAACATTCAACCGTTCACTTCAGCCCCACTGAAGGTGATCCTTTAACAGAATTATAGAATGGAACGTCTTGCGCCAGGGTGCGGACATTGAACGGGTGACACAGCAGATAGACTGCTGTCAGATGAGGGTGCTTGCAAGGTAGAAGGCTATGTAATGTAGCAGAACCTAATGCTAAAGACCCCTATTCCCCACCGGACTGCCCAAGAATGTGAGGGCAGAGGGATTTGAAATGTTACAGGTATTTTGGTTGCCCATACAGGGGCAGAAGGGTACATTGAAGGAATCAGCATAAATAGAGTGTGGTCAAGACCTATAGAAAATGTGCACCGGTAACCATGAGAGCAGGGGGATAAGATAAAAAATCTCACAGCGGCAAGTTAGCCACGTGGGTTGCGAAAGTTGGTTATGCCAGAATGGGTGCCGTGGCTCCAATGGAGTCTAGAAATAAGGGTTTGGAGCACCATTGCTAACGATTCCAGATCACAAACTGCATAATTATCCATTTTTTGCATTTACCACATAATTGATCATCTGCTGTATAATCTGCAGACTTGAACAAAAAATGTTGTTTCTAGCTGAAAGAGCTCAAACATTAACAAAAATGCAGCGAAAAGTGTTACAGCGTGGTGGAAGATCCTTTGCAAATCTGGAATGGTCAACTGTTAACTTTTGCTAAATGTGGGTGTTAAATTGGTACTAATGGTGTGCAAATCACTCTTGCTTCTTTCTGCACTTCTCTTGCCTCTTTCTGCGCTTCTCTTCCCTCTGTCTGCACCTCACTTCCCTCTGTCTGTACCTCCCATGCCTCTTTCTGCACCTCACGTACCTCTTTCTGCACTTCTCTTGCCTATTTCTGCATCTCACGTGCCTCTTTTGTACCTCTCTCTCTCTTTCTGCACAACACTTGGCTCTTTCCGTACCTCTTTTCCCTCTTTCGGCATTTCTCTTGCTTCTTTCTGCACATATTTGGCTTGTTTCTGCACTTTTCTTGCTTCTTTCTACACTTCTCTTGCCTTTTTCTGCACTTCTCTTTCCCTGTTATTGCACATCCTTCCCTCCTTCTGCTCTTCTATTGCCTCTTTCTGCACCCCATTTGCCTGTTTCTGTACCACTGGTGCCTCTTTCTGCACCTCAGTGCCCTCTTTCTACACATCTCATGCCCCTTTCTGCATTTCTCATGCCTCTTTCTGCACCTTACTTGTCTCTTTCTGTACCACTCTTTCCTCTTTCTGTACCTCACATGCCTCTTTTTACAGTTCTTTGGCCTCTTTCTGCACTTCTATTCCCTCTTTCTGCACTTCTTTTCCCTCTTTTTGTGCTTCTCTTCCTTCTTTCTGCACGTCTCTTTCCTCTTTCTGCACTTCTATTGCCTCTTTCTGTACTTCTCTTCCCTCTTTCTGCATCCCATTTGCCTCTTTATGCACCTTACTTCGCTCTTTCTGCACATCTTTTGCTTCTGTCTGCACTTTTCTTGCCTCTTTCTGCACCCTTTGAGCCTCTTTCAGCACCTCTGTTGCTTCTTTCTGCACTGCTCTTGCTTTTTGTGCACCCCTCCTGGCTCTTTCTGTACCTCTCTTGCCTCTTTGTGCACCTCTTCTACCTCTGTGTACTTCTTTTGTTTCTTTCTGCTCCCTTCATGCCTCTTTCAGCACCTCTGTTGGTTCTTTCTGCACTACTTTTGCTTCTATCTGCTACTCTCTTGTACATTTCGGCACCCATCTTGCCTTTTTCTGCAACTCTATTGCCTCTTTCTGCACCTCACTTGCCTCTCTCTGAAACTCTCTTGCCTCCTTCTGCACCTCACTTGCCTCTTTTTACACCTCACTTGCCTCTTTCTGCACTTCTCTTGCTTCTTTCTGTACCTCACATGCTTCTTTCTGCATCCCCTTGCGTCTTTGTGCACCCCTGTTTGCTCTTTGTGCACCTGCCTTACCTCTTTATGCACTTCTCCTGCATCTTTCGGCACCTCTCTTGCTTCTTTCTGCACTTCTATTCCTTGTTTTTGCAGCCCTCCTGCATCTTTCTCTACCTCTCATGCCTCTTTGTGCCCCTCTCCTACCTTATTCTGATCCACTCTTGCCTCTTTTGGCATCTCTGTTGGTTCATTCTGCACTGTTCTTGTTTCTTTCTGCACCTCACTTGTCTCTTTCTGCGCTTCTCTTGATTCTTTCTACACCTCTGTTGCTTTTTTCATCAATTCTCTTGCCTCTTTCTGTACTTGCCTTGCTTGTTTCCGCACCTCTTTTGCAAATTTATGTATTCCTCTTGCCTCTTTCTGCACCCTTGTTCCCTCTTTATGCACTTTTCTTGCTTGTTTCTGCACCTCTATTTCTCTTTCAGAACCTCTGTTGCTTCTTTCTGTACTTTTCTTGCCTCTTTCTGCACCTCTGACCTAGAGGTAGTTTTAATCCTCCTGCCCTATCATGTACTAGGGCCTTACAGGGGAGGTCATGCCAATCGCATGGGTACCCCAGCCCATAGTGTACCTTAGTGTATGTAGGTGTTTTCACTGTATCCTAAGTGTCTTTCAGGATAGCACTGGCTACAGGCCTGGTTAGTCAGAGTCAGTTACACCAGTACCAGTCAGCAAAATGTTGGGGGCACAGGATGACTTTGCAACAAGGCCTCTTTCTGCACCTCGGTTTGTTCTTTCTGCATGTCTCTTGCTTCTTTCTGCACCTTTCTGTGTCTCTTTTTAGACTTCTGTTTCTCTTTATGCATTTCTCTTGCTTCTTTCTGCGCTTTTCTTCCTCTTTATGCACATGTGCTACCTCAGTAGGAATAGTTCAAAATTAGCATTTATTAAAAACCTTCAAAGTTTACTGAAAAAAACATAGGTTTCAGTGGCAAATATAGTTAGAAATTAGCATTTAAAAAACCTTTGAATTTAACTGAAAAACATAGGTTTCAAGGATGTTACAGTTAGAAATGAGCATTTAAAAAAACCTTAGAAATTCACTGAAATATATGTGACGTCATCCGCAGTGCATTGCGGCGGCATGAGTTATAGTTAGCTTAACTAAGTATAACGGTAAACTGTCTCTGGTTTTGTACAAGTGAAATGTCCAACTAACTATACCTAGGTAGTTGGATATTTCACTTGTACAAAACCAGAGAAATTTGGCCGTTATACTTATTTGAGCTAACTATAACTCGCGCCCCCGCAATGCACTGCGGATACCGTCACATATTACCTCATTCATGACATGGTCAGTGACATCACTGATGACATCACTGATGACATCTCAAATGATTGCTTCTTTCTACACCTCTGTTGCTTCTTTCAGCAATTTTCTTGCCTCTTTCTGCACCCCTCTGGCCTCTTTCTGTACCTCTCTTGCCTCTTTCTGCATCCTTCTACCTTTTTCTGCACCCCTCTTGCCCCTTTTTGCACCTCCGTTGGTTCTTTTTGGTTCTTTCAGCTCTGCTCTTGCTACTTTCTACACCTCACTTGTCTTTTTCTGCACTTCTCTTGTTTTTTTCTATACCTTTGTTGCTTCTTTCAGAAATTCTATTTCCTCTTTCTGCACTCCTCGTCCTTCTTTTTGCATCCCTCTTGCCTCTTTCTGCACCTGTCCTACCTTTTCTGCATCATTCTTGCCTCTTTGTGTACCTCTGTTGGTTCTTTCTGCACTGCTCTTGCTTCTTTCTGCACCTCACTTGCCTCTTTCTGTACTTCTCTTTCTTCTTTCTACACCTCTGTTGCTTCTTTCAGCAATTATGTTGCCTCTCTCTTTAATTATCTTGCTTGTTTCTGTACCTCTTTTGCAAATTTCTGTATCCCTCTTGCCTCTTTCTGTACCCTCTTCCCTATTTCTCCTCCTCTTTTGCTTATTTTTGCACTTCTCCTGCTTATTTATGCACAACCCTTGCTTCTTTCTGTACCTCTTTTGCAAATTTCTTTATCCCTCTGGCCTCTTTCTGCACCCCTGTTCCCTCTTTCTGTACCTTTCTTTCCAGTTTCTGCACCTCTCTTGCATCTTTTAGCACCTCTATTGCTTTTTTCTGCACTTCTCTTGGCTCTTTCTGCACCTCTGACTTAGAGGTAGTTTTAATCCCCCCAAAAAAGGAAGAGAAATGCAGAAAGAGGCAAGGTAGTTGCTGAATTGCTGAAAGAACCAACCGAGGTGTTGATTGAAGCAAGGGGAGTGTAGAAAGAGACAGGTGATGTGCAGAAAGAAGCAAGAGGACTGCAGAAAGATCCACTGAGGTGCAACAATAGCCATAAGGGGTGCAGAAAGGAGTAGGAGGGGTGCACAAAGAGTCAAGAGAGATACAGAAAGAGGCAGAAGGGGCGGAGAAAGAAGGAAGAAAAGTGCGGAAAGAGGCAATAGAATTGCTGAAAGAAGCAACAGGTGCAGAATTATCAAGAGAATTGCAGAAAGAGGCAGCAGAGGTATAGAAAGGGGCAAGGGAGGTGCAGAAACAGGCAGGAAATATGCAGCAAGAGGGAACAGGGGTGCAGGTAGAGGCAAGAGAGGTACAGAAAGAGGCTAAAGAAGTACAGAAAGAGGCAAGAGAGGTACAGAAAGAGGCAACAGAGGAGCATAAAGATGCAAGAGAAGTGCAGAAGTGAGCATGTGAAGTGCAGAAAGGAGGCACAGAAAAGGAGCAGGACACTCCCACAGCATGGGACGCCAGTATTCTCACCGGGGGCCAGAGGGATCTCTAAACTTCGTTGCCCAGCATCCTTTGCGGCTGCAAAGGCCGCCACCGATATTCCGCTGCACTATGAGGCGCAGAAAAGGGGTACAACACTCCGGCAGCGATGAAAATGACGGTTGGGTTGATTTGACGGACAAATAGAGATGGTTGTTGCCCAATGCGTTGGTTAATGCTGTAGTAACTATGGCCCATGGTTCAGCACACATTGGGGCAAAGGGCATTTGTGCTCTCTTGAATCCTGTGTGGAATAATCCTAACATCCCGAAGACTGCTGCACATTTGGTTCAATATTGCATGATTTGTTTACGACACAGTCCTGGAGGCAGGGAATCAGTTCTCAGTGGGAACTTTGCACCACCATCTTTGCCTTTTGAGGTGCTCCAAATGGATTATATCCAACTGGAGCGTGTGAATAATCTAAAGTATGTCCTGGTTGTGGTGTGTGCCTTCAGTAAATGGGTTGAGGCTTACCCGACCAAAGAAAACACTGCTGTGGCAACTGCAAAAGCTTTGATAAAAGAGTTCTTCCCACGTTATGGATTGCCCCGGGTGATCTGGATTAGATAACAGGGGACATTTTAACGCAGATCTTATCAGTCATGTTTGTAATGGGTTGCAAAGTAGGCAAAAGTTCCATGGTGCCCGTCACCCCCAATCTGCAGGACTAGTTGAGAAGTACAATGGAATATTGAAATTGAAACTGGCAAAAATTCAGGAGGGTACTGGGCTGTAGTGGCCCGATGCCTCACCCTAAGCATTAATGTCTTTACGAGTTACTCCACATTCTCGATCAGGCTTGTCAACGTATGAGGTCGTCTTTGGACGACCAGCTAATGTTTGGGGTGTTGAAAGACCTTGAACTTTTTGTGATATTGATTACCCTATGATGACAGATTACCTGTATGCTTTGACTAAAGATCTCCGTTCTGTTCACCAACAGGTATCAGCAGTGCTGCAGCCCCTGCCGGAGGGTCCCGGACATCGTTTGGAACCAGGAGTATGGGTCCTTGTCCGCAATTACCAGCGAAAATCCAGCTTGGACCTCGGTGGTCCAAACCGCACCAGATTCTCTTGGCTACGCGAACGGCGGTGAAGGTGGACGGCAAGCGGCATTGGATATATGTATCCCATGTAAAACGGTTGCCACTCCTGCTTCCGCATGATCAGCGAAACCGGGAAGGATTTTTGACCCAGGAGAGTGAACGAGCCCCTCGTTTTATACCTTTTTCTGATGCCCAGGAAGTTGGAGAGGGGCAAGGAGAAAGAGTAGTAGGCACAGAAGGGTCTTCGTCATCTGCACCAGTAATTGCCCCGGATTCTGTTTACCCTACAGTTGCACGAGAGGTTCATGATACTCCAATTACTATGGATGCATCCTCCTCTGCTCTGTTCTCTGATCAGGAAATGCCTGGCCATGTTCGATACAACCTGCGGCCCCGAAAACGACACGGTATCCCAGGTGAAGATGGTAGGAGATAGGGAGAGACTTGAGAAATAGGGTTTGCTAGAACATCTCTGGGGTACTGAGCGAGACACTGGACTGAACACGTTGGGAGCCTGGAACATTTGTTTGCTCTGTTACTGAATTTCTGGAAAAAGGGGGCCCAGGTTGTGTTTTCCCAACAAGAGGATCTGTTTTAGTTTTCTTTGTGATGAACGATAGGAGTCTACCTGTGAGGCTCTAGACGGACACAGGAAAGAAGAACCCTCTGGCAGGTTGGACTGCATTGCCCGAGTTTAGTTTTGGACTTTTAGCTAGTATGTACCCTTTTGGCCGTTTTATTCCCAAAGAGGAACGCCCTCTTGCACCTCGTTATTACCCTATATATATGTCTGTGTTTTCTTCTTGGACCATGCGAGTTAAAGTAGCTTTTGTAGTCACCATCACGATTTTTTTAATCATATTAATGAGTGTATTTGTATATTTAGAGTTTCGTCATCCTATGCATACTGTGTTGGGAACAACTACCCCTGCCTCCAGAACATCTATTCTATACTTTGGCCCCGCATAAAGAAAGGCACCGTCAAACGTATACTAAAAATATATTTGTTGAAATCCTTCATCGAACACATAGTGCTACGAATGCAACAAAGTGTTGGGTTTGCGGCCTTTTGCCCTCCGTAATGCAGAAACATGATTTATTTATCTCTTTTCCATTATCATATTTAGGAAGTTGTGAGGCCTGGTTTAAATTATTGTCAATGATGTATATGCACTATACTGTAGATGCTACTCAATATTCGGAAAAGGATTACAAGATAATCCTAGCATACATGAAGGTTTTGACCCACAGGGAAATGATGGGGAGGGGTCTTTAGATCCGAATGCCTGTATGAATTTATACACTGAGCATGAACATGTTACGTGGCTCAAAAATGAGATACTAGACTTTGTGGAGTTTAATTTTAGTCAGTATTTTCAGCAATTTCAGGAAAGGAATGTTACCGATGACAAAGCACTCCCAGTGCCCAAGTTAAACAGTACTTCAGCATTCTGTGTTCAGGGAGCAGGATATATTTCAGTAGGAGAAAGTCAATGTAATTATACTTATCGGCTGCGTACCTTCAGTAGTCCACCATTGTTGACTCCCCCTAATGTATATTTTGTCTGTGGAGAAAATGCTTATACATGGCTTCCCCGTGGTTAAGTTGGCTGTTGTTGTTTGTCCTTTTTGTACCCTCCAGTATACATAGCTCCCTCTAATTATCATAAGGACCATCGATTAGATAGGCGGAGTCTGCCACCTGTCCGAGAGAAGAGAGAGATTGACATCGCTGACATAGATCAGACAGATACTCCTGAGCAGCATTTTATCGACAATGTGAAAGGGGTATTTCCTATTTGGGGTCCTATCATTACCAGCAAAGAAGTAAGGCGCCTGTCTAGAGTAGTTAAAATGGTGATTAATACCACTGCAGGTATATTGACCAACTTGACTATAGAGCTTCAAGCCAAGAGATTTGTCTCGCTTCATAATCGAATGGTTTTAGACGTCATCCTGGCAGATCGAGGAGGCGCATGTTGCGTGATCGGCAGCTCCTGTTGTGTGTATATTCCTGACTCCGCCCCCTCTGTTCACTTGGCCATTCAAAGGTTACACCGTTTGGCCTCTGAAGTTCATGCAGATACTGGTACCTGGTCCTTATCTGGGTGGTTCCGGGGTCTTTTGTCCACTTGGGGATGGAAAATTCTGATGATACTAGCGGGTATAGCTGGTATCATATTCACCTGTTGCCTCTGCATACATTGTGGGCCTGCGTGTTGCTCCTATTGTGCTGCTAAACTTGCTGCCACTATGCCTAGTTCCTCTCCAGCTGTGGTAAAGGCTCAAATGGTCCAGCAGAAAATAAGGGATATCATGCAGATCGATGAAGGTATTTTTGAAGACTGATTTACCTTTTTTTAGTTAGCTACATCATGCTAAAAGGGCGGTTCTGAGGGATTAAAATCAGATTTCCCCCTATAGTAGCAATATTAGTTATATATGTATCTTTGTTAGCATGATGTATCTCTATATTCTTAACGTTTTAGTATATAGGAGGCCTAACAAAAATTGTTCTAGCTAGGTTGATAAGGGCATACGCTACTTATATGTACTGTACACATCGATAGGCCGAGAACCACATGGACGCCATCGTTGCCCTGTCTGTGTTAGACCCGAACAGCGGTCACGTGATTATTCTCCAATAGTCGTTAGGCACTTGCCTAGTTGAGTTACTGAGAGCAGCTGAATGCACGTTATTCTTCTCTTCCCTGGAACTCAAGGTTGCATTTGGCTTTAGGTGCGATAAGCGCATTCCTGAAGGCGCCGTGTCTGCAATCTCGGGCACTGGGACGAAAGGGAGTCACCCATCCTGACCTTCCCCAATAATAGCTAAGCAGAGCTTTGAACTAATCATGTGTGCCATATATGGTCTTTCCTCAGGGCCCAAGAGCCAAGTAGTATTCTTCCATTTACGGTGACTTCATGTGTTGAACTGAAAGTATATATGCGCTGTATTGACTATGAGCCAGCAGTCTTCTCCGAGCACGGGATGGGTGAGGATTGAAGAGGCTCCTCTATAAAGTATCTTGTATAATAAACAATTGAACTTTCTTCACTGCCAACTGACTGGTTATTTGGTAATTGGTTTTGGGGCTATTGGTAGGTATAGCTCTTTATGTTATTTTTATGGTGCGTCACCCCATCCCAGACCATATGGCCCAAAAAGCAAGAGAAAGGGAGAATGTCCCCTGGAGAAATGTCTTCCAAATCCAAAAACTATAGCTTCCTACTTTGGGTCTATCGCAGCTCCAACCCCAGCCATCACCCCCTCCGGACAAAGCACACACACTGACCGCCGGCAACAACCTATGCGCAGCATAATAGACCCTGCTAATGATGGTAGTGCCTACTATGTCATCAACGTAGACAGTGCGAACAAATACTTGCCACTGACTAATCAGGAGGAAGGAGTAACTGACAATCCACATAATCTTCCTGCTACTCATCACACACACTCACTCATCTGCTCAAAATGCCAAATCAGGAATATTACCATGTATGAGGTCAAAACATGTAACCGGGATCGCATTCCCCCCAAGAGACCCGACACACGCTAACCTTGTTACTGCACCTAAAGTACCTTTGATTTATAAGTCTTACACTTTACCTACAAAGAATCTCTATATAGGTGACATCAACAAAGGACCCCTTAGCACCCAAGGATTTGACCTCTTTATTATCAATGTCCCAAAGCTTCAGAGTGGAGAAGTGTGTCTCAATGGTTAGAGTGGCAGACCCTGATGCAGAGGTCTGGCCTGGGACCAGGGTTCAATTCCTGCCTCGGTGGGTCTTGGGCTCAATTTCCTCAGACCTGATAATTCTTACCTCAGTGCCTATTCTAATCATGGGTCCCACTCTGCAACTCTGGGCAATAGCCTGCTTAAACTCCACAACAGCCCCAACAGTGCTGGGATGCCTGGCTTCACCTTGGGGGTGCCCAGGAGTGGACATTTCACAGGGAAAAGCCAGGAAGGGTTCCACAGCAATATGCGTTACAGCGCCAGGACACCCCAGTGTGGTATCAGTGCGCTTTACAAGTACAAATTCTTCTTCATAGCCCCCACATAGAGACATATGAGGGTCTAGTCAATAAAGTAACCCATTGGATTCGCTACAAAAGGGGCTGTCGATCAATTATAAGGGAGGACATAATAAGAGCAAAGAGGTTCATAGTGTGTTTTTTTAGGGATCTAGCCTTAGCAAAAGACTTGATTGCACTTGAACTTCGCTTTAGACCAGACACAGATTTGCTAATTCCATTAAAAATAAATCCTGTGCCATTCATCGGTTTCACTGCCTCTCATTCACCAAAATTGACCCTCTGGTGTATTGGAGTCTAATTCAAGGGGAACTGCTAATGCTAGCATCTCTAGCACGTCAGACATCGACTGACTCACTATTCATTGCCCAGCACCGTGTACCTCAACCTCAACCCAACCACCTTGAACGACACTGACTGAAAGGCCTAAATCTTACCCTAAGGTGGGTAGAGTTGGGTTGTTGAGGCACAGAGGTTTAGTTAAAGACAATGTCAAAGGGGGGCAATAATCACTGCAGAGTGACTCCGTCAATATGACTACGAGGTCCCTCGGGCCAACGGACCGAGACCACCTGAAATTTTTGTTATTGAATTTTGCAGGATTCAAGTCTAAACTCTCTGATCCCAAGTGGATTGCGTTTATCGACTCTCACTACATTATCCTGCTACAAGAAACTTGGGCTTCTAAGCAGGTGCATTGTGCAGGCTTTGTTGACTTTAGCGAAAGCTCAATTCCTTCTTCGGCAGGGCATCCATCAGGTGGAATTTTAATATGGTTAAGAATGGATTTTTTCCCAGAGGTCAACATTTTACCAATCACATCTAAAATTCTTCTTGCCCTTCAAATCAATGTTAACACTGGGCTTGGCCTCATACATCTACTCCTAGTAAATTTATATATTAGATCATTACCTTCAAATGTCCAATTCCAAGTAGTAAGAAAGCTTGACCATCTATTGGGTCAGTTCACCTTTAAATGCTTACAAATTGTAGCAGGAGACTTTAATGCCTGTCTCCCTACATCTGCATGGTGTATACTTGACAACTTATTGCCCCCTCGCAAATTCATATAGAACAATATCGTCAAAGGTTTGTGCTCAAATTGTGGACCTAATTACTGATTAGGGCCTCAGAATAGCTAATGGGAACACTAAATCTTATAGTCTCCCTCATTTTACCTTCAATAGAGGCATTAGTGAAACCATAATTTACTATTTATTAGTGTATAATGATCTCTGGTCAGAACTACAGGACATGCAAGTTATCCTCAGACCAGACAGCGACCACCAGGTACTAAGTGCATCGTTTTTTACATCCAGATTTAGAGACACAAAACTTGAGGTGGTTTGATTAACTTCGCTAATTACACCTTCAAACAATTTGAGACATGTAAAGTGGGCAGAAGTGGTGGTAGACGAACATAAACTTTCTTTAATCTATGATTTGTTTGTGTTTAAACTCTCCATGTTTGACACAACCAGTATTCGTAACACCAATTTCATCCCCACACACAGCGATCTCATGGACTCGCTGAGACCGCATTTCATGAAAGAGCAGAGGAGAGTAGCACTTCGAAAGTAAGTACCTTCTTGATGTGACAAGGACTGTCGCATATGAAATACTCTCTTGATAAGTGCAATTCAAAGGGGTTCACAACCAGAAATTTTAAAGACCAGGCGAGATTATAAAACTCTTGTAGTTACAGCAAGAAGAGATTGGGAGGAAGAACAATGGACTCAGATCTCTGAAGCTCTAGAGAAGGGTGACCAAAAACGTTTTGGAAACTTATAGTTGTGAACCCTTCCAACTCCCATCTCCTAGACCCATAGGTCAGCCCTGATATTTGGGTCACTCACTTCAGCAATTATATGATTGTCCGCAGCACAATAGCACCGCAGTGACTCCATGCCCTGATGAGGCCAATGTCCCCAAACCCCAAATCTGACCAGCCCATTCCCCACCCCAGCTATTTACTCTACCCTTACCTTTACTTCATTGTAACCACTCACAGCAATAGAACAAATGGAAAAGGGCAAGATCCCATGGATGGATGGCATTCCGGGAGACCTTTTCCTCTCTGAACCACTAATTTGGGTCCCCAATTTAAATGTCTTATCGAATAGTAAAATTAAAGAGAACAAGATTCCACCCTCTTGGCAAGGCACCGTTATTATGCCTATATTTAAAGAGGGGGACAGATCCATTGCCTCAAATTATAGGCCCATAAGTCTGCTTGATAACTCCCAAAAGATATTCTGTAGACAAGTTTTATGCAAATTAGATGAGTGGATACTACAGAATAATATTTTGGAAGAGTTTCAAGCAGGCTTTAGAATAAAGGTCAGCACAATGGACCAGGTTCTCTGCTTCAAGGTGATAACCTGGAAACATATCACCTTGCTGCGTAACAATCTATATGTTGCTTTTATTAATTTAAGAGCGGAATTCGACCTCGTCCCGAGAAATATACTCTGGAAGGTACTGGATGGGTATGGCATTCCCTTAGATCTATTAAGAATACTTAGGGTCCTACATGCCAACACATATGTGAGGGTCAGTGGAACTCCTTAAGGGACATGACTGATTAGGTCGAAATCTTGAAGGGGGTAAGTCAAGGGTGCGTCCTTGCGCCAACACTGTTTAGTTCATTCATCAATGGCGCAGTGAAGAGACTGATGGAATGCAAACATGATGCCCCGAGAGTGGCGGGAATACAACTCCAATATTAATGTTTGCCTTCGACACCCTGCTGATCTCCCGAACCCACATGGGCTTCCAATCTGAACTAAATGTTTTTGTTACGTTTTGCGGGGAAAGGGGCCTAGAGTTAAACTCGTCAAAATCAAAAGTCCTGATGATCAATCCACATAAAGGGTATAGAGGTAGTGTGTCTGTTAAGGGGTCCCCACTAGAGGTAGTTCACCACTTTTGCTACTTAGAGGTAAGGCTTAGAGACACCCAAGTATGAGCCCCCCAGTTGGCAAAAAGTAAAACTTCACTCCATCAGAAAGCCTCTGCCATAGCGAGGCAATATAGAGCTGCATCTAGTGGAGCTGTCTCTCCGGTTATCAATGTATATAATTCCTCAGCTGTAGAGTCAGCAATATATGGTGCTGGGATTTGGTGCCACGGTGATGCTGAAAACCTTACAAAAATAGAAAATAGGTTCATCGAAACTTCCCTTAAGTTCTCTAATTACACCACTATGCTTAAACCTGGCTCTCAGCCATATTCACCTAACAGTGGCTCTAAAACACCTTCTATTCTGGATCAGATTATGGTCCACTCCTGAATTTGGCTGCTTATAGAGAGTGCGTGAAAGATCTTTCAGTTCTCAATAGGAATTTGAGAACGCCATGGCTGAAACACATCAAAGAACTAATGTATAGAATAGGAACGAGAGAAGTATGGACAGCTCCAGAATCAATAGCAAAAGGAGATGCTTTAACAATAAAAGTCTTCCTGGGAGGCAGTCCTATTCCGAACGTGGGAAATCCACCTATCTAACTTTGTTACAGGCAAATTCCTGAATCACAAAAGTATGCCCATGTTTGAACCATACCTGCACAGAATGCCCCTCATCAGCTAAAATGCCTGTATGTACAATATAGGTGTGGGGTTCTGCCCTTGAGATCACATACCTCCAAATGGGCCAATGCTACAGGCCAGGTGGATTGTTGTCCAAATTGCCCGAGCATAGTGGAGACCCAATTTATGCTATTCTGCCCCACATACAGTAATGCTGGGAAAAATGGTTGGTGCCTGTATGTAACAACATGGGTGTGAGACACTATTGAGAAGTGGAGAGACTCTTTAAAAGTGACACTAGAGAAGGTTTAGCCTTCGGAGTCTCTAAATAGTTGTACATCTCTTGGGCATTAAAAAAAAGGCAATTTGCTAATTTGAATCCTGATAGAGAACTACTCTACCATTCCTCCCATGTATTAGGTCTTTATGAATTGTTGCACATACTTATTCTCTATTTTGTTACCTTCTGCAAAGCACCTATGATAGCTACTTTGCACATCTTCCCTGTTATAACTATTTGATTACTGTATAAATAATCTGGAGGCCTACAAACAAAATGTCTAAGCGGTTATCACGTCAGGTCTACAATTTGTTTTAGGATGTTGTCTTGTCTTTTTATTTCTTTTTAATTCGATCCAATGTTTTATTATTCTTTTTTACTAAGGTATTTATACCTTGTTATCTAATGTTTCTTTATCTGCACAACCTTTTATTGTATTTATAATGTATCTTTGTTGTATGGATTTGATGTATTTTATGGGCCGTGTCCAAAATAAACAATGAATATATATATACTTTACATTCTCAGACATTTTTCTACAACAATTCTTCTAACTTTCAAGGTAAGTGGAGACCAAGCCCAATCCACTTCACATGCACGAACCGAACTCTGACACGGTCGGCTCTGTGATCCTTCAGGTGCTATTTTTCATTTAAACTTTAGCTATTCAGAACTCCACTCCTCTACTGATTGTACTTTTGTCATTTTTGTGTTAAATATTTTAGAGTGGGATTGTTCTTCTGTTGTGTCTTTACTTTATTACTGTTTAAGTGCTGCATCAATGCTTTATGCATTGCCTTGAAGTTAGGCCTGACTGCTTTTGTGCCACGCTACCAGAGGGGTAAGCACAGGTTAATTTAGGGACTTTTTTGTGGGTCACCCTGGCAAGGATTGTGATTGTTGCTTAAGACGTCTCACATACCCCAGCAAACAACCCAATTTCTCACACCACCCTTGAACCTTAAAATTAACCTTACCTCCCTTTATCACTTCCACTCCTAAACCCTAAAACTAACTTAAACTCCTTTTACCACTATCCACCCTAAACTCTAAAATTATCCTTACCCCCGTTTACCACTCCCACTCCTAAATACTAAAACTAACTTCACCTCCTATACCACTACCCACCCTGAACCCTAAAATTATCCTTACCTCTATTTACCACTGCCTACTGTAAATTCTAGAATTACCTTTACCCCCTTTAACGTCCTTTTATCTCTAACCATCCCTAATTATTAATATTACTCGTACATCCTTTAACCACTAACCCCTCCTAAACATGTACATCACCATGCAAGCACCCACAAGTGCACAATCACCTGTCATACAAAGCCTTCGGTCGTGCCCAGCAGGAGAATAGGTGCAGGGCCTGGTCTACTGCCAAGCACTGAGCACATCCCTCCATGGGCGACCTACCCCCATACGTGCATGGCCTGTGGCCCCGCCCTAAATCCAACCCCATCATGGGTGCCCAACCCTTCGCCATGCACAGCCAGGCCCTGCACCCCACCACCCATGGGCACCGAACCTCCATTTTTAAAAATATATAAACAAATAAGGTAGCCCAGACCATAGACTTTATCAGGAAGAGAGTACATCAACATATAAGCATAACTTTTAAAGTAGTCAAAAAGTCACCACTTATATTATGAATGCACACATTTCAATGTTTAATTCTTATTTATTGTCATGAATTGTTTTAAATAAAGCATTTTTTTAAAATAGCCATAAACATGCTTTGGATTAAATAAAATAAAAATTCCAGGCCACAAAATGTTGCCATAGAATGAACCACAAGTGGCCCCTGCACTCCAGCTGTAGAGGATATAACTCCAGCTAGGAGTACTTTAAAAATAACGATAAGATCTTGTGGGATCATGAAGTCAATGCTAAAGAGACTTACTGTATTTTTTTAATGTAGCTTGGGGGACTGCTGGGCTCTTGACAGCCCTCCACAAAATTAGACATTAAACAATCATTGTTGGGGCCCTTGCCCTTTCTAAGGGCATCACCTAAAATGGATATCATCCCCCGGGAATTAGGTGTCTATGGCCTAAAAACGGCTTGGGGAGGCGGGCATGTGCCTCTCTTGCCAATTAAAAGGAAAGCTGTCCCAGGGTATGGGGTTCACACAACTTAGAAAATGGTTTGGTGATGGGATCCACATGCCTCCCTTCACTTGAAAACAGTTTGTGCCAACTACCCAAGCCCTGGTCCATCCCGTGTAGCTTAAAATTGAAAAGGCTGGCACACCATTTTTTACTAGTACAACGGACCCTCAGGGGATCTGCGGTACTATTAAAAAATATATGTTTTTGGCCGCAGGCCTAGGGGCACATGGTATCGCTACCCTGCCCCCCATATGTTCCCTTATTGTTTTTACAGGATAGGAGACTGAGTCCCTCTGTCCTAACATGGCTACTGCTGGTATTGATGTTGTGGCAGCTAATCAGATCATATCTTTTAATCTATTGAATCCATGGATCTTCCATGTCTCTAAATATACATACATTTTGAACCTTCCCTTCTCAAAAATTACTAAATGGAATTACACCAAATCACAAAAAGCCTACATTATGGATCACAATCTAGCTTTCTGTCAAATTTTGTGTAATTCTGTTCAGCCATTTTGGCTGTGGCTGTGCAAAATTTGTCTTATTAAAATTGCAAGGGGAAAACACGTTTTGGGACCCGTTTTTTCTAGGCCCCGCTTGACGGATCACCCCAAAATATCTAGGAAGGAGCTGAGATTGATTATACTTTTTTGTGGAAACGTTTGTGAAGATTTGTAAAAGAAGCCAAAGTAATTAGCAAACGTGGTACTAACTATAACTACCCAATGGTGGCTCTTGCCATAAGGTAACTATATCTTGCTCCCATGCCATGCATATTCTTTTTTATCAATGATCTTATTTCAAATGTTTCAGTGATGTTATCAATAATGTTGCAGAATATGCCATGAGTGATGCAATAAGTGAAGAAATTAGGAGTGCATGGCAAGGCGCAAGCTATGGTTACCTGAGTTCACCATCTATAGTTACTAGAGATAACTATAGCTTGTGAATTTCAGCAAGCAATGCCGGCCGCTACTGATTTGTTTGCTAGTGTACCATAAAGGCTTCTTGTTCCAACCTGCTTCTGTCCTGTGTTATTGCAATTTAAAAAAATAAGAGAGTTTCCCAGAAACCAGAAAGGACCGGGTATCAATAATATAAACAAGAACATTTCCTTTCTGTTTTGTTTTACTTCTGATGGGTGACCAAAAGGCCTACACACAAATCATGATTTACTTTTATATCAAAATTGTGACACAGGTAATTAGTACTACACAGCACGAGTGTTTACTCTTTGTCTCTCCAATTTTATTTATTTAAAAACCATTATATTCATTTCAATTAAAAACATAAACTGGTCAGGCATCCATTATCACGATCACGATCATGTGCTCTGGTACATATAAAAATAATCTATCTAACATTTCCAATTTAGGGTTACTATCTCAGAGTCACTGATCCTAATGCTTTAATCAAGACTTACCTTGGATCACAAATTAATCTATAAACTTGATAAATGAAATAAATTAAAACATAATACATAAAAGGTCCTTTGTCAACGCATTTCGGTGCTTTTGTAGTGTTGTAACACCTTCCTCAAGACGGACAAATTTAAAATTACAGGTATAGTCTTCTTTCTACAAAATGAATGCATATTATTAATTTACTCTGACTAGAGAGAACGTGTAGTAAAACAAGTTTGTGCACTAATCGTATCACAATTTAGAAAATTGATCATTTTCATAACTAACAGGCTTACTTTGGTTAGTTGACTATTGGTCCTTCTCATCAATATTAAGGCCAATGGGTGTTCAATATGATTGGGGAGCCAATATAATGAAGCTCTCAGAGTTTCTGTAATTAAAGAGGGTAGCATAAGGATAAATGCAACCATCCTCGCCCAATTGGCATAAATATAAACAACATACCTACTTACTTAAAAACGGGGAGGCTTGTGTTTATAGTGTCGTATTAATCATTGCTGCGTCTTTCAATCTGCGCACGACAGCTTGTCGATTCTGATACACCAATTGCCTATATGAATTAACCACACAATATGTTTAGGGTCTGTACATTTTGTCCTTTCTTAGCGGACATACGCTAACTCCTTTTGGGTGTGAATACATACCAATAACTTTAAGGCACATCACTAGATCCAGGTTATTATCTTCATGCTGTCAGTTGGTTTTAAGGCGATAGTCCAGGTGTGGTGAATTTTACCCGTCTTGCTACGGTGGCCAACTTCTTTTGAGAAACCTAAATAATGGGGGTTTGTTTAATAAACATGTCTCTACATATATTAACTGGAACATACATTTATTCCATTATTTTGAGGGTGAGGGTTAAGGGTTTTAAACCTCATAAAGACCCAATTTATGCATGTCACCCTGCATATAAAATATCTTTCTGAATCTACCACTGATCTACACTCCGCAGGTGCAATACTCTGTGAGCTTGTGTCAGTGTGGAGGAGACCAGCACCTTCCAGGGTATAGTTCCCAGTGTATACTACCATTTTCTAACTTTGAATGGCTATAATGAGCCCCTGTGGCAGTTGGCGTAATGGCTAATGATATCACGAAAACGGGGCTGCTGGAAAACGGTAGCTTAATTAAAAGTCCTACAAATTAAATATTTTAACTGCTTCTTAGAACAGTGAACACTGCGCTGCTGGTATCACTTGGTTTCCAGTGCGCTGCACCCGCTCGTGTGTTTTGCGTGTTAATTTTACTATCGCTCATAACGATAAAAATAAACGTTACCGTTTACAATTTAAAACCAAGTCCTTACCCTCCTGGACTACTGGTCTTACCCTGCCGAAAACTCGGCCTTATCTCTAAACTTTAACAGGGATATCTTAAGCATGTAGCATAACCCCTAGTTCTGCCCGCACTCCTTACCGTGTTATCGTGTTCAGCTATCGTCTGACACCTTCATGCTCCCCGTGCTCGAAATATGATGACACAGATCGAGACTTTATATAGGGACCTTTTTCTCACTTAATCATTTAATTGGCATTTCAGGCGGCCTGGAATAAATTACACCTGTGCTCTTGCTCTTGCTCTTGCTCTGAAAGCCATGATTGTAGTTTAAAGGAGAAACTGACTAACTACGTCATATCATAATGTCATTGGTCGGCCCAAACATTTGCGCCATCTTCGTAGTTTTTATGAAGGTTAATATTGTCGTTGATATAACAACAGTATGTAGAGTATAAACTATCTATTGTTTATCGATTATATTAGTATGATTAACCTGATGTCTTTAAATCAAATATGTAACAACCCGTTCACATCTATTTTGTGTTTACTCGAGCCGCGCTCTATTTTTTGCGGACACGATATTATAACCATATTTTGCTATTACAAATCACCTTCTTAAATTACTATTAATAAGTTGTTTTTTTGTCCTCTCTCTATTTCCTAGGCGAGATAAACCTGAGATCTGTTTGATGCTGGTCCTAATGCATTGATAGTTATGTGGATCAGTAAAGTGTCTCCATCTTCTATTTCCGTAGTTTACCCTAAAGACCCCTGCGCCGAATGGCAATACTTATCGTCCGGATCATTTTCTAGCACTGATCTAAGTGCCTGCAAACGT
Organism: Lissotriton vulgaris; assembly: GCF_964263255.1. Classification (NCBI taxonomy): domain Eukaryota; kingdom Metazoa; phylum Chordata; class Amphibia; order Caudata; family Salamandridae; genus Lissotriton; species Lissotriton vulgaris. Next base: position 1,346,492,187 of record NC_141694.1, on the reverse strand, counting down.
TATACATATGTTTACTTATTCATATACAGTGTGTCAAAAATACAGGTGCGCATATAAATCTATTTATGCACATGCATATCGTATTTGCCATTAAACATCTCCACAATGCCTTATTGATATTACTATATGTTCCGATTAATACAATACATTTTGAATGCATCTATTGCTATATTTACAGCACATCATCTTATAAATTGAGATAAATAATGCCCAAAGATGGAAACGTTTAATGCACATTTTTACAGTATTACCCAGATTTTAACAGGGTCTACTTGTCAGTGACATTGCTAACTGGGTCCGCTCCCCCTCCTGCATCAAAGAAAACCGCGTCAACAAAGTCATATTTTTTTATTTTTCTATTATTATTAATCATAGAAATGTGTCTAATTTATTTTGGTCGCCATTTGTTAACTCATCCTGCCTATCACAGTTGATTAAGGGTATAGACAATTTTTTGAGTAATGATATTTTTTTTTTCAAATCATATGGCTCTCTATAACTTGAGTTGTCCCCTGTTGTTGTGACAATCAAGACCTCGTCTCTGCTGATACTGTTATTGGAATAAGGGTTGACAATGTTCATTATTTTATCATTCTATCCCATTCCTCTCGACCATTAAGTCCTAAATAGTAAGACTTCAATTTCGACATGAAGAATTGTTCCCTCTGCTTGTGTTTCTTGTTTTGGTCACCTCCTCTAACAGATATTTTAATTTTTTCCAGGATAAACCATTTTATGTCATCCAAACCATGTTTTTCAGAAATCCAATGCTCTACCAAGGGTGCATTCTTTTTGTGATTTTTTATTGCTGACCGGTGTTCGGTGAGGCGCAGACGCATTTCCCGTCCCGTCTCACCAATATAGCATTTTTGGCAGGGGCAGATGATTATGTATACTACATTGGATTTCCGGCAGTTGACGTGGTCGTTCATCCAATGAAAGATTCCATTTACTTCTAATTTATCTGTTTTTAAGATGTTTTTACAATGTGTGCAGGACCCACATGGTAAATTACCTCTGATCGGGGTATTATTTAAAACATTTTCTTGTCCTCCAGCTTATGGCTCTCTAAATGTTTGCACAAGGTGGTTTCTGATTGTTTTATTCCTCCTATATGCATACATTGGCTTGGCCATTGGTGTGACCCCTATTTTATTTAGTATTGACCAATTTTTGTTGATCAAATTCTTGACCTTATTTCTGAAGCCATTAAAATCAGATACCATGATGATCCAGTTATTTTGTTCATTAGATCTCACATGGCTCTCAAAGAGGCTTTCGCGGTTATAATACTTTGCACGTTTATACGCTTCTTTTATGAAGCGTTTCGGATAGCCTCGTTGGGATAGTTTGATTTTCAGTTTTTCTGCATGTATTTCAAAACTCTTTCTGTCACTGCAATTATGCCTTATGCGTAAGAATTGACTGAACGGTATCCCATCTTTTTGGCATTTGGGATGATAGCTGGTGTGGTGAAGTAGGGTATTGCGATCTGATGCCTTCACATATAGTTCTACATTGAGAGTTCCTCCATTGTCATAGATTCTGATATCTAAGAAATCTACCGAGCACTGACTGTTAGTGGAAGTGAATCTAAGGTTGGAGTCGCCACAGTTTAGCCACTCAAGAATTTTATTGAGATCTTCTTCTCGGCCCTCCCAGATGAAGAAGATATCGTCTATGAATCTAGACCAGTTTTTTACGTTCTCAAAAAAGGGGCTGATCTCATTGTATATGTGTTGGGTTTCAAATTTACCTACATATAGGCATGCAAGACTGGGAGCACATGTTGCTCCCATACTTGTACCTTTTATTTGACAATAGTAATCTTTCTTGAACAGGAAAATATTATTTTTCAATATTATGTCAATACACTCTATGATGAACATATCCTGGGCCGTGAGGTCACTAGATTCACCCCTCAAAATGTCCTCCATCATCCTCACTGTGTCTTGTTGGGGGATATTAGTATATAAGGCTTTGATGTCGAGACATACGAGCCATTGACAGTCTTTATTGAATGGTATTCCTTCAACTTTGGAGATCATATGTGTGGTATCCTTAATGTAGGATGGTAACTGTGCTACAAGGGGTTGAATGTAATGGTCCACATATTTACTAAGTGGTTCCGTTAACGATTCAATTCCGGATACTATGGGGCTCATAGGGGGATCCTCCATATTTTTGTGGACCTTAGGCAGCCCGTAAAGGGCAGGGATCTTAGGATGTTCATTGATTAAAAAATGGTATTCTTCTTCACGGATGATGTTGTCCTCCTTTGCGTAACTAACCATCTCCCTCACTTTCTTTTTTAGATTTTCCCAATCTCTAACACTGCATGGTTTATAGTGTGTTTGGTTATCCAACAATTTCAACATTCTCCTCTCATAGTCATCTGTTTTTAATACCACTATGCTTCCACCCTTGTCCCCCGGTTTTATAGTTATCTCTTCACAGGCAGACAAGTTTTTTAATGCCTCTCTTTCTTGTTTTGATAAGTTATTTTGTGTCCATACTTTCATGTCTAACAATTTTTCCAAACCTATTGTCACAGTTTTTTCAAAAACATCTACTTCTTGCCCTACCATACCTATGTTGTGTGTCCATGTTGATGGGGGTTTAAGTCCTGTCATGTTATCTGTTTCCCTCTTTTCTTTTCCTTTTTTTTTTTTTTTTTTTTTTTTTTTTATTTGACAGACAAGTCACAAGCATAAAGCATAAAGACATTATAGAAAAGAAAAAAAAAGAAAAATAATATAACATGCTATTAGAGTGACATCGGGAAGAACGTCAATACATTAATTCAGACAGCAATCTTTATATATTACTTCTTAGCCGAACAAAAAGACGTTTATAAGAGAATAAAGAACAAACAAGTTCATCTCAAAATCCGTCAAAATCCATTAATATTTAAACAAAGTTAGCCCAGATCTTTTCCATTCTATCTACAGTTTTTCAACTCCTATTCTTAGCAAGGGCCTTCTCCATAGTGTATATTTCATGTAGTAGCATGAGCCATTCCGACCTCTGTGGTGGATTCGGTGATATCCAGGCTCTAGTTACTACCAGTCTGGCACAAGAAATCGCTATATCTAGCCAGCTTCTATTATCATGGCCCCTCTCATGTATATAAAGTAACACCATAGATGAAGTAAGTGGGGAGCTGATCAGTTGTTTTTCATATAAAGTGGATTCTATTTCTCGCCAGAACGGGTTCAAAACTGGACAGGAATAGATCATATGAATAAGATCAGCTGCATTCAGATCGCATTTAGGGCATTTAGTACGTTCATTATTTTGTGACCATTTGGCAATTTTCTGAGGGGTATGATAAAGTTGACTGACCGTTCTGTATAGTTGAAGTTTTAAGCTTGAAGAATGTATTGTTTTGTTAAGGACTGTGAAAGCACTAGAGATATTCTGGGGAGTCACATTAGTTCCCAATGCAAGCGTCCATTTTTGAGACAGTCGAGGACAATCATCCGAGTTATGCTGGGTTAACTGTTTATATCCTGTGCTAATTATTGATTTCTCTTTAGAACTATACAGAACTTCCCAAATATCCGAACTAGTAATTTTTTTTAAGTTCCTTTTCCGCACAAGATAGTCCCTTACTTGCAGATATTTAAGTATCATCTCACTTGGTAGCGAATAAATTAATTGTAAAGTAGGAAACTGTAGAAACCCCTCGTGCCCATATAAGTCTCCCAATCTCTTGATCCCGTATTCAGCCCACTCTCTCCCAGTTCTATCATTAAAAATACCTGGTAGCCCTGGGTTATCCCATAGTGGTAATTCTGAATGAAAAAAAGAAGTGTCACAAAACTTCATAACTAAATTAAACATCCCTACAATATCCCTTGCTGTCTTGTATTTTACTCTTTTGAAGAAGTTCGGATCTTGAATTCTTGTTAAAAATTGAGATGAACTTATCCCTAACATGAATTGGTGAAAAAAAAAAGTTTTATTCTTATTTAATAAGCTTCTAAAACGCCCTATAAAAGATGCAAAATAGTAAGACTTAAAGTCCGGGAAATCCAATCCACCCTTCTCTAAAGGTAGTTTTAGTATCGCTATTGACCTCCTAGGCTTTTTATAGCTCCAGATAAAGCTACTACAAATTCCTTCCAGCTTCTTAAAAAAGATATTATTAATTCGAAGGGGAATAGAGCGAAAAAAATATAAAAATTTGGGCAAAATATTCATTTTTATCAAATTAATTCTTCCCAGGATGTTCAGCGGAATTTTGTGCCATTTTTTAAGCATCACAGTAACTTGTTTGAGTAAAGGTTCGTAGTTCAATTTGATTATTTCATTTATTTTAGAAGATATGGTCACCCCTAAGTAAACGGCCGAGTTGCATAGCCCAGTAACTGATTGATTAGCTTGGTAGTTCATGATGGTTTGAGTTTTATTAAAGTTTAATTTGTAACCAGAAATATCTCCAAATTTTTCCGCTTCGTCTGTGATTCCTGCTAGAGCGTCTATAACATTAGTAGTGAATATAGCTAAATCATCAGCGTATGCAGTATTTTAAGAATTTTATTTTCATGCTCAACCGGAGATATCTTCTCTTGGTTCTGCAAGGCATTTATAAAGGGCTCCATAGAGAGGGCAAACAGCAGGGGTGAAAGTGGGCACCCCTGTCGGGTCCCCCTTGATATAGTGAACGTTGATGAAAGTGCTCCGGCATAACTAATTTTAGCGTTAGGGTCTCTGTATATAGACTGTATGCCTCCAAGGAAGCGATCCTTAAACCCATACTGCATTAGCACTCTCCACAGATAATCCCACCCCACTCGGTCGAACGCCTTTTCTGCATCCAGTAATATCATACCGAGAGGGGTGAGATTAGTTGCAGCAACATCAAATGCCGTAATCGCCATATTAATGTGGGCGGTAGTGTCTCTTCCCTCTATAAAGCCATGTTGTTGATCATTAACTAGCTGCGGCATAATAGATGCCAATCGCCTAGATATTAGTTTGGAATAGGCCTTAGCATCAGCATTTATTAAAGAAATAGGCCGATATGACCCACATTCCATTGGAGGTTTATTTTTTTTCAAAAAAAAACATAATTTTCGCCGTTTTCCAAGAGTCCGGGGCCTTGCCAGATATGCCTATAGAGTTTATCACTGAGCAGAGTAAAGGAAGTAGCTCTTCGGCACAAATCTTATATAATTCAATCGGAATCGTGTCCTCTCCTGCCGCTTTATTAGAGGGGAGCGAGAACACCACTAAACGTAATTCTTCTAATGTATAGTCAAGTTCCAAGTTATCCAAAATCTCCTGGTCTAAAAAGTGTCCCGAGGGAAGATTATCTTTTAAATAAGATTGGATCTGCTCTGGCCTAGCCCTACTCTCAGGAGTATATAGATCTTCATAGTATGAAGCAAATTGCTCCATTATATCTCCAGGCTGTGTATAAATAATACCATTAGGGCCTTTTATAGCTTTAATTAATGTAGATGCTCGGTCCTCGGCTACCTTATATGCCAAGAGCTTTCCTATTCGATCTCCAGATTCATACTGTGATAATCTGTATTTAAGTATCTTGCAACTGTTTTTTTCCTTAAAAAAACTTTTCATGCCTGTACGTATATTTATAAGTCTACTTTCCAAAAGTAATATATCTCTGCTATTCCGTTCCCCATCTCTAAGCTTGTCTGCCAATAGTTTTTCAATATGTAAAATATTATCTGTCATTAGCTTTGTTTCTCTTTTCCTAGATGCATTTTGTTTAAATATATATTGTTGAGTTGTTCCTCTGATAAAGGGCTTGCAAGCATCCCAGACTGAGAGCAAACTAGCAGTATCTTTATTATATGTAATGTACTCCTTTATCTGTTTTTTAAGCATGGTAACAAAGACCTCATCTGAGAGTAAATATCTTGGAAAAGAGAAAGAGCGTCTTTTTTTTATACCTGGGGTCAGATCAAATGTAAATATTATAGGATTGTGGTCCGAAGAAATTTTTGGCATGACCTTCATATCTCCTCTGGTCATTACTTCGTCCGAGGCCCAAGCTAAATCAATCCTAGAGCAGAGTTTATGAGGAGCTGAGTAATACGTAAAACCAGGTAAGCCTGGATATAAACTACGCCATATATCTTTTATATTGTGTATTTTAGCTAGTTCCAATATAGCTGCTCTTGTTTGGCGCATACGTAGTCCTACACCTTTTTTAGTTGTATCCTGTTGATAGTTCAAAACTCAGGTAAAATCTCCCATTAGAATAAGTTCTCCTGACCAAGATAATAATTCCATATTCAACCAATCAAATAACCGTGGCTCATCTTTGTTAGGACCATACACAGAACAAAAAACATATAAAGTGCCTTCCAATCTCATTTGCATTATTGCCCAACGCCCTCCCTTATCTGCTGCTGTTTTAACAACTTCCCCTTGCCAGTGTTTTTTCTTTAAGATAGCCACACCTCTTATCGGTGCATTTAAAGTCGTGCAGATCACCAATTCGTATCCCAATTGACTCAACAATTTTTTATCTTTATAACATATATGGGTTTCTGTGAGCATTATTATCTGTGCATCATACATCTTTAGTTCTTGATAGATTAGATTTCTTTTAGTCTTGTTGTTCAGACCAGATACGTTCCAGGCAAGACACCTGCAGTACGTCATTTTATATACAATAAATCAATAGCCTCTTCCCTTTTCTTATTACTCCATGAAGCTCTCTTTCTTTTTAAGTACATTGTAACTTCGCCTTCGCCTTGACTTGTCTTGTCCTTTTTGTTTTCCCCCCCCTTCCTTTCTCTCCCCCCCTGTACCAAAGAAAAACACCCCCCATTTATATCTGCTGCCTATTGGTAGGGCAGCCTCTCATCGGTGCAGCTACCCGCCGCTTTCCACCACCCTCATTACGTATGCCAATTTTGCAAGGTTTAGCTTGTCTTGTATCCCATATCCTCACTATTTATCCTGAAAATTGTCACATTAATCAGACCTTTTCACCTAACAATCCCAGAGGTATAGTATTATATAACTTATGCTTTTGTAAGCTTATCTAGCACAATTTCTGCCTCCTTGACCTGATTGAGATAATACGTATGCCCGTCTTTCATAACCTTTAAACATGCAGGCTCTTGGAGAAAAACCTGAGCCCCTGCGGTCTTAAAAGAGTCGATTAGCTGGCGGAGTTTCCATCGTCTCTCCATAGTAGATTTACACAGATCTGAGCGAACAAAGAAGGTCACATCTTCGGTGGTAATCGGAGAATTAGGTTTAGCTTTTAAAGAAACAGCTTGTCTCAACAGAAAATTTCCAAAATAAATCAAAAAAGGGCGAGGATACTTGTTGTCTCTGTTTCTATTAACTAAAGGCAGCCTGTGGGCTCTTTGGATCTGAGAGTCCCAATCCCAGTCCGCAAGATCTGGGAAAGCACGTTGACATAGTCTGACTATGTAAGCCCTGGTGTCCGCCCCTTCAGCCCCCTCCGGGATCCCAAAAAGTCTGAGATTCTGCCTTCTTTGCCTATTTTCCAAGTCCTCCATCTTGGATTGTAAGGCCCGGATTTCTTCCTCGTGCCCAATACTTTTCTGATTGTGCTTGTCCGAAGTCTCCTCTATTTGTGCCACTCGTTGTTGAAGTTCCTCCACTTCTTGAGTTACTTTGTTCATTTTTCCATTAACTTCAAGCAAGTATGACTGAATTTTAGCACTATCCTCCTTTAGTTGTGAAAAATGTTGTTGTGCCTCTTGTCTTTGTTCGGTCAGCATATGCAAAATTAGCGCCATAGAAGGGATCTCCAAAGAGGACGCCTCCTGGTCTATTTCCTTCGTAATTTGCATGGCCTGATCTGTTTCTTCCTCTACTGAAGCAATAATTTTGCCCACATTTAGGGCCATCTCAGTCCCATCCTCACTTAAGGTAGAGTCTAGTTGTATATCTTGTACTCCTTTACAATCGGTTACTATCAATTGAATTGTAGAAGTGGGTAAATTGTCAGAACCGATATCTTGGATATCTTGAATATCCTGATTAGATAGTAACGGAGTTGATGGCTCGATGGAGCTATTGCCTGATAGGCGTAAGGCCATTGTTTTAACTCCTCCCTTAGCTTTTATCCAATTACGCAAGGGACTATCATCGATAATAGATTTTCCACGGTTATTAGCAAGGTTTATTGTAGAGGAAAGAGTAGACTGATTAGTGTTTTTCTTACTCCTAATTTTATTTTTGGCTTTCCCTTTTCCTTTTTTCCGTGTCACTGTTTTCCAGTTATCCTGTAGTGAACTCCCCAAATTGTCCTCCTCTTCATCGATTAATTCCTCATATTCATCATTCGACTCTACTTGTATTCCGCTGCTATCTTCTACTTTATCTTTAGGAATTTTAATAGCTGGAGCTAAGTTTTGAGTGCCCGTAGCCTCGACTGCTATAGCTGCGCAGTTCATCTGAGTCAGGTTGGTTCCAGCGGGGTCCTTTCTAATGTCAGAGTCTGAGTCTGAGATTTGTGCAAGTGTCTGCGCCTGTGGCATCAGCTCTGCTGCTCCATTTTCAATAACCTTATCTTTCCCTTTATCCATATCACTTTCCTTATGAGCAACGGTATCCTCTTGTACCCCCATCTCAGTCTCATTCTCACTCTCGGTTACACAAACCTCCTTTCCTGAAGCCCTCTGGGGATCTCTCCTCAAATCTGTATCCAAGTCTCCATTATCAGTTATCTGCCCAGTCTCTTTACTGACCCCTGTAGGCGCTGGAATTACGGCTAATTTGACTTCTTTATTTTTGGTAAAATTATCTTTATCAGTAGCAGCAAGCATTAAGGATCGCAATTGTTGCTTACCAGCCAAATTAACTGCTTTGTCCTGGCTCCCGGTATTGAGCAAGTTCTTCACAGCAGTGACCGCGGTAATCACTACCTCTGTTCCATGTGGTTTAGCTGGAGTTTTAGCCTTAGCAGCAGCAGCCGCCGCCGCCTTCTTCTCTGCTAGTCCATTGACTGCAGCTGTGGTGACATTCTCCTCGGAGTTCCCTGCTCCTTTCGCATTGCTTGAGTCTTCGGAGCCATGACAGCTCTCACTGTCTCCGACTCAAGAACGCTTCCCGCAATCAGAGCGGGTCTCCGATCCCGTTTGTCCCGTTTGTCCGGAGGGCTGGCTAACCTCCTCACATCGATGATTCCGATGCTTCCACTCGAATCTGGGCCTGCGGATCCTAGCCAAGTCAGCAGGGACCAGCGAGCCCAGCGTGCGCAGCCTGTCTCCGCTCCTCGCTCGCGGACTCCACCGCAGCCGCTGCCGCCCACAAACAATAGCCGCATCCAGCCTTCCTGTGTTCTCTAAGGCCCATGCAGTCTGTAGCAAGTCGCAGGTAAAACGTTTCCGTTTATTTTGCTCCGTTCGCTTACAGCCTGATGTGAGAAAAAGTGTCTGTTGATCTGTTATCCGTAAGGTGATGGGAGCGGCGTTCTCAAGCTGCACCCGGCGGCACCTTCAATCCGCCATCTTGTTTTTCTGAATCTTTCCCCTCTTTTCTTTTCCATCAAAACAATTTTTTGATGCAAATTTTTCTAAAAAGATCTCTCACATCCCTTTCAATAGCAAACCTGCATCCTGTTGTACTGGGTGCAAACCCTAATCCTTTTTCTAAAACACTAATTTCATGTATTGTGAGTATTTTGTCCGAAAGATTTATTATTGGTGCTTTAAGACTTTCTGTTTCTATTCCCAGTCTTTGTGACTGCGGGTTCACATGTACGGTCATCTCAAGGTTCCCCCAGTCTGTTGGTTTCCTGGACGGCCCCTCCCCCGCGTCCTGAATCCCCAGGGTTGGCGTCTGTGTTGTTGCCCTAAAAAAGCCGGTTGATACTCTCTATTAGTGCCTGCGCTTCCCTCTGTCACCTCAATCCTATTTCTATTCTCATTGGTCCTTTCACCTTCTGAGTCAGAACTATTGTATGAGGTGTCAGAAAAGGTCACATTTTTCTTGAAATACCTATTTTTATTATAGTTAAACTGTTTTCCATTATATTATGTTGCAGCCGGTTGTTCAAAATAATCCTTCTGTATGTAAGGGTACACCGATTCCACCTTGTAATTGGCTATATCCTTACGCAACTTATTGGACTTTTTATTAATCATATATTCCTGGTACCCCTTGATATCATCTTGGATCTCCTCTAACTTAGCATTTGCATCATCAAGAGCCGTACTCTCATTTAGTTGTTTTTCTAAGGTCTCTATCTCTTCTTTTTCAATTATTATGATGTTTTGAGCAGTCTCTATTATTAACAACATCCAGTCGCGACTTCATCTGTTCGCGATTAGTGTCCAACTTTCTTTAAATTTTTCATTTGTGACAAATAGGCCTGGCTCATTTTTTATTTGGAGACCTATGGGTATAATGCCCTTTCTACAGTACACCCATTTGCCTTAATACTGATGAGAAGGACCAATAGTCAACTAAACTGTGTTATTGCAAGCCAGCAGGTATTCTCTTGTTTGCATTAAATCCCTTCTTTAGAAAGCCTTTGTCTCTGCATATAGCAAGAACCTCGATTGTGCTGCCTTGTCCTAAAATCAGCTAATCTCCTTTACAGTGTATACTGAACTAACTAGATCCCTGACATAAAGCACCATATCCAGTGTATAGGGTTCCAGGGGCCTCTTAAGGCTAAGGGAGGGGGCCAAGTGCCCCCTTCTGCTAATATTTGACCCTAGGCAAAGGGATCCTCAGACCCCATTTGGACTTGGGGAGGAGGGCCCATGCACTCCCTCAACTAAAAGTGAACTTTCTGGCCTCACCGGATGGGAACCCTGGGGCCCATTTGGCCAGGTGCCCCCTCCCCTATTATTATATATATTGTGTCCCTAAGGAATGGGGTCCCAGGGGCCTCTTAAGGTCTTTTAAGGGCAGCCTGCCTCCCTTTCTTGATAAAATGTCTTGGAGAGAAGGGCTGCATGCCCCTCCCCAAAATTACTTACAAATGTAAACACAAATGGGTGTTTATATTTTTTTTCAGAACATTTCTTTTGGCCAGAGATGCTCCCTGTGGGGCTTCCCACAGAGCCTAGGGAAGCAGACAATCCCTGCCCTGCCCCCTCATATCAGGTATGGGGACTAAGTCTCTGAGTCCTGGAATGTCTGTCTTCAACATCTTACCTCAGGTTGCAGGCAGCCATTCAGAGCTTTGCTCCAGTCTCGCTCTCACTGGAGCAAGATGTCCTAAGGGTAAAAACTTCCCCTGGGTGAATCAGAAGGCTCTATTTTACATATATACTTTGCTGTGTGAATATATATATATATATATATATATATATATATATATATATACACACACAACACAAATCCAACTCCCACAATCATGCTGCTGGATGTCATTATCTGTGTTAAAATATTTAATGATACGCGCTGCAAAGCTAACTTAAAAATAAGTGTGTTATTAATCTTGCGCTTAAACTCTGATTGTTGCATTTTAAAATAAGCGGGTTCCTAATTTTGTTACCTGTATATCCTCAGTTGTTTTTGTATTGCCCGCCCCGGTCCATCACAGCTCTCAGTGCCGCTTGAACGGAGGGACGCAACTCTGCCCACAATACAATCTAATTTCCGGCCCCCGGTCACTAAGGTTGGATGATTGCTCGGCCGCGCAGCAATAGATGATACACGCTGCAAAGCTAACTTCCAGGCAGTGTTGCTAAGCTTTGATCGCTGCATTTTTAACTACCAGGCAGTGTTTCTGAACTTTGATTGCTGCATTTTTAAAAATAAGTGTGTTCTTAATCTTGCTCTTAAACTCTGATCACCGCATTTTAAAATAACTGGGTTCTTAATTTTGTTACCTGTATATCCTCAGTTGTTTTTGTGTTGCGGTCCCCGGTCCATCACAGCTCTCAGTGCTGCTTGAAGAGAGGGACGCGACTCCGGTCACAATACAATCTCATTTCCGGCCCCCGGGTACTACGGTTGGATGATTGCTCGGCCGCGCAGTGGACGCTCTCAGCGGGTGCACCGCCGGCGTGCCAATGGCAAGCCCGTCTGCGCCCGTCCGTGACTCGAATGCAGCCAGCGCCAGCCATGCTGCCAGTTGGGGATGCGAGAAGGTCATGAGCTGGTCTCGTGATGAGCTGTTGCTCCTTAAAGACCCAACTTGTCCCAGGACACACCAGATTGATCTAGCCCAGATAACTTTGCCTCACAGATGTGACTCTTGTGGTCAATTGCTGAAGGGTGCTACAGATATTAGCACAGGGAGAACCTCGCCACGGGGTAGTGAGCCCAAGCTCACAGATGCAATTAGGGCGTGCTTGGTCAATAGTAGACCACTGCCCAAGCATGCTGAGGACGTGTGGCTATTGTTAGCTGAGACTACTTGGGAAGTTATGTTTTTAACTAAAACCTGGCTGAATACGGACTCAATGGCTGTGATTGCCGTGGCCATTCCGCCGGGTTTTAAAATGGGCTAGGCCAATCGAGAGGGTAACAGAAGGGGGGTGGCTATTATCTTTAAGTACTCATGGGAGCTGGTCTCCTCAGCCCCTCTCTATATGCAGGGTTTAGAAGCACTTAATTTCTGCCTCCAAACTAACCCTTCCTCCTCCCTCTCAGGCTTACTCATATATAGACCCCCTAATTTTGCAGCAAAGCTATGTCAGGATTTATGCAATTATATCACTCAAAAATCACTAATTCACACCAATTTCATAGCCCTTGGTGATTTTAATCTGCATGTGAACAGCCCTAACTGCGCACAGGCAGCTCAGCTGGTTTCGTCCCTGGCAGGGGCCAATCTATCACAATGGGTATCTTTCCTGACGCATATAGGAGGCCACACCCTTGATCTAGTTTTCGCTAACATTACCTCTATAGATATGGAGGCTCTGGGCCCATTGGTTTGGTCTGACCATTACCGTATTCCTTTCACGTTTACTCTGTCCAAACTTGGTCAAGCCACAGGCAAACGGCCCACTTTAAAAATAAACTGGAAAGATTTGACCACAGGATCTCTAAGTCCCATTCTTCAGGACCATTATCCTTCTTTATCCTCCGACACCAATGCTGATGCTGCTGTAATAAAGCAATGGATTGCCATGGCAGTGGAAGCCATTGCTCCGGCCAGAATGGTAAAGTCCCTTAGATTGTCCCCCCCAGCACCATGGTTTTCTGGTGCCCTCAAAGAAGAAAAAAGTAGGTGCAAGCAATTAGAATGCAAATCGAGAGTGAGCTACTGCAACGTAGCAAAAGCATTCTATAAAAAAGCACTGAAAAACTTACATACGTCTCTAAAAGCTGCCAGGCAAAATGTTATTGTCTCAAGCATCCATAATGCAGACAACTCTAGTAGAGAGATTTTTAAGATGGTTCAGACCTTTTTTAAACCTATAGCAATAGAGACTGAAGTGATACCGTCCGCAGCCCTGTGTGAGAATCTTGACAGCTTTTTTGATAACAACCCTTTTCAGGTTTACGACTCCTTCTCGACACCAATGGCAACAGAGCAATTTGATAGGCCACTCGGAGTAGTGGAGGCCCCCTAATTGACTACAACCTCACCTATCTCGCATCAAGATGCTCTAACATTAATTCTAAAATGCAGATCAGGCGTCCCAGATGATCCTTGTCTACCTAAACTCTGGAAAAGGCTGTCCTCTACATTTTCTGGTGCCCTACTTCATATTTGGAACTCTTCGCTTGATACGGGCGTCTTTCCAGATATCTAGAAACACGCAACGCTTCTCCCCCTGAGAAAACAAAAATGGTGACCCAGGAGATCTTAACAATCTTAGGCCAATCTTACTGCTCCACACTCCCGGTAAAATGCTAGAGAAGCTGGTCCAGTGCCAAATAACTAGCTTCATCGAGAGCAATGAATCCTTGCATGACACACAATTAGGATTCCAGGCCGGCTTCAGCATGGAGACTGCTCTCCTTGAAGTGGACAAGTATGTGAGATGGACACTGGATTCAGGGGCATCAGCGTTGCTGCTGCTCCTGGATCTGTCTGCAGATTTCGACACTGTAGATCATGCCATGTTGGTCTACAGACTACAAGAAGCTGGATTTGGGGGGGGAGGTGCTGGACTGGCTGATATCTTATTTATATGGTCGCACCTAAAAGGTCACCCTAAAACCTTTTGAATCAAAACCCAAACATCATTGATGTGGGGTCCCACAGGGCTCAGCATTGAGTCCTCTACTTTTTAATCTCTACCTAGCTCCACTCTTCTCTTTGATCGCTAACTGGGGAGTGAAAGCGATTTCCTACTCTGACGATACCCAGTTGGTCTTCCCCTTTCAGGGGCAGACGTTAGATGCTTTCACGAATTCTAAAGGGTGTCTGAGTGACATAGCTCTCTGGATGAATTCCAACAAATTAAAACTCAATGCGGGAAAGACAGAAGTACTCTTTTTCGGAAAGGGCCCAGTGCCAGCTTCAGATCTTTGGTGGCCACCAGAAATTGGGCCAACACCCTCTCTTGCCACTTGTATCAGAAATTTAGGGGCGAGATGGGAGCCTGATCTCACTTTCACGGCTAACTGCTTCTGCAAACTAAGAAACCTCCGGACATTTTTACATTTCCTACCAGAAGACTGCCGCAAAGCCGTGGTCCATGCCACAGTGACAATTAGGCTTGACTATGCAAATTTCTTATACCTCGGCCTTCCCAAATATTCCATCTGACACCTTCAGATGATACTGAATGTGGCTGCGAGACTGGTCAGATGCATTCTGTTTCATAACCCTGTCTCTCCGCATTTATGTGAGCTCCATTGGCTCCCAGTTGCCAAAAGAATTGAATTCAAGGCCATGACCTTGGCCTACCGGGCCTTGAATGGGAAATGCCCTGAGTACCTTAAACAAAGACTTTGCAGCTACAAACAAAATCGAACTTTAAGGTCAAATTCTAAGATTCTGTTCTGCAGCCCCCGCTTTGAGAAGGCACAGCTGGGTGGCAGAGCACTCAAAGTTAGAATGGTTCTAATGTGGAATGCCCTTCCAGGGAACCTTTGCCAGGCCAAATCAGAGACCTGTTTCAGAAAGGCCTTGAAGGCGTGGCTCTTCAGTACTATCTAGGCTTGGATTCTAAGTGCTCGGCCTCGCTGAGAGCTATGATTGCTACTATAGCGCAGAGACACCTCTGCCTGAGGTAGCTATTGAGCTATATAAGCTTCAGTATTATTACTGCAATTGTCCTGTTTCCAGCTCTCCTGAGCTTCTGACTCAACCACTGAATTGTAACCTCTGACCTTGACAGCAAAACCTATTGTATTTGTGCCGTACATTTAATAACATAGCTGTTACTTTCAAGCTTCATGCAACACTGGGAATGGAAAACAGAACTTCCGGCCAATTCCATGACCTAGAGTAGAATGATCACTCAAAGCCAAATATCAAGCACGTGTTTTGTACCCCCACGGGACTACCATACCCATAATGCCACAAACTAGTCAATAGAATAGTAAGCAGTTAACACAGTTTTCTTCGTTCTGCTTGGTCAAAGTAACTTGTTAAGTTTGAATAATAACAGCAGCTGCCACCAGATAAAAGTCCGAATCACTTGTGGCTCGGGCAACGGCAAACGGCAATGCAACTAATGATGACAGTCGGCATTAGTAAAATGAAAATATGGCACAAAATTCGGGGTTGAGGGGGAACCATCGATAAAAAGATACTGCCAAAACCACCTCACTTCGTCAGCTCCGGCGTCAGCAGTGCCCAGTTACCAGGAGGCACCAGTCTACCGGACAAAGGCATTTCTTGCTAGAGAGAACATGGACCTCGTGCCGGTGTTGTGTAATATGTGGTATCCCCCTGGTATCGTGTATCCCCTGCACTTCGGCCGTCTTCGGAGAATGAACTCAGCCCGGGCAGGATCAGGCAGAAGCAGTCGATCTCTGCTCGGGCTGAGTGCAGGGATACACGATATCATGGGACACCAGACCGAGCACACGCTATAAATTACTTGACGTTTAGTTTCTCTAATGCTGGAGCCACGCTGCACAAGAGACAGGAAGTAAATCACATTAGTAGTGCAAAGAATGACAGCTTAAATAAATGAAAAATAAATGCAGAGACGGAGTGAAACAATGGAATGATTATTTTCCAACCAAATCGCAACTAGTACAAAGAAGGAAAGGTGAGATAAATGCACGCACGGAATCGGAGTGAAATAATGTTCTTTTTTATTTTTTAAGCAAATCGGCGACTAGTAGCAAAGAAGGAAAGGTGAAATCAATGAAAAATAAATAAATGCACGCAGGGACTGGGTATTTTTTAAGCAAATCGGCAACTAGTACAAAGAAGGAAAGGTGAAATCAATGAAAAATAAATAAATGCACGCAGGGACTGGGAGTGAAAGAATGGAATTTTATTTTTATTATTTAAGCAAATCGCAAGTAGTACAAAGAAGGAAACGTGAAATAAATGAAAATTAAACATATACACGAAGTCGGAGTGAAAGAATGGAATTTTTATTTTCAAAGAGATGGAATGATGTAAATTAAAACATGGGGAGAGAGAAGGACAGAGAAAGGAACATAGCTTGCAAGGTTTTAGATTGCTGTGTGTGATATTCATATAATTTCAGCGTAATTATGCGTGATAATTCAACTATGAGTTACACTTTCTGGCAAGCAAAGTTAATTAATAAAGATGATTGAAGCCTATAAATATCAGAAATTACATCCATATCACGAAAGAGAAACTCTAAGAAGGTCTTAAAGTTACTGCAAGTCACCAGTTATGGAAGGGCATTAACCTAGAACTCTCAAACCGCCGCGGAAAGACCAGGGCAATGGCAAGGCTCAGGACAGTGAGGCACACCCTTTACAGCCAGCCAGAAAGCGGTTCTTTTCAAAGACAGTACTGTATAATCAATCCGAATAAAAATTATAACAGATGAGTGCAGCTGAGTAGTGTCAGCCCCGGTTGGCACGCCACTACCTGCCCCACCCCGCAGCACCAGATCACACCACCAGGCTGCAGTTGTCACAGACCTACTAAAAACAACAGACTCGAACGTGACAAAGCTGCTGGCCATGCTGAAAGTTGGACCATCATCCTTACCACTGCCCCGGATTACAGTAACCAGGTATCAAGTTGTCGATGCTAGGGGCCGGAGTCGCTTCGCTAGGCAGGTGCCAACAGACTGAGGCCCTAGGGAGGCCACATCAATCCTGGTGACTGCTTCCTAGGGCTCACCTTCCTGCTTATTTATGTGTAGGCAGCACTCACCTGTGGCAGCCTAGTATGCAGGGAGTGTACCCGGGCAGTCCTTTTTAGAAGGGAAGTATGGAAGCAGGGACGCTGGGTGGAGGGGGGGTGAGTGTATGGGTTTCTCTGGTGTTTTTGGAGGGTGTGGGGGAAAGATTCCAGTTGCAGGCAGGTGTCTCACATAGGGTCCCTTTCTTCCTGTGGCGCTGCAGATCACTGCCGTTTACCTGCTGTGAAGCGCCGGTGGGGCATCAAGCCATTTGCGGGGTTAAGTGGTAAGTGCAGACCTTTTCATTCCTGTGGCTCCCATTACCTGCTGACTTGCTCTCCTGGCCTGCTCTGTGAGAATTCAAGACCAAACCGACCGGGGAAGCGAGTATTGGCCCACGTGGAGCGAGATTAAGCTTCAAGGTGGGGGCACAGGTTCCCTTACCTGCTGCTGGTTTAGGCTCAGCCTCTCCCTCCTGGGTGCTGCTGTCTTCAGAGTTGACTGCAGCCGTGCTCCTCCAGGAGTTGAGTTGATGACTCCTTGCCTGCTGTGCCACGGTATGCATTCTGAGGTGAGGCTGTTTGGCTGCAGCTAAGGGCTGCCTGTAAGAGACCACCAATCCCGTGGCTGTCTAGGCTGGGACGGGACCCGCCATGTGTCACAAGCCTGTCACATTAGTCAGTGACTGCCACATAGCCCCCTCGTACCAAGCCAGTCCGCCAATGTATAAAGAGTGCAAGTCTCTTGATAGAAGCTGTTGGGCATAATTTTAACACGGACAGTGAGTTGCCATCACTTGATGGGTCTCACAGTGAGTCACACGGTTAACTGGAATGGATTGCCCGAGTTGAGGGGAAGTGTATAAACTTTATTACATTGTGGCCTCTGCTCCCGCCTGCCTAAGCCAGCCTAGTCACAAGGTGAGCCCGCCGCCCAAAGCCGGCACAAGCAGCGCGGACCGTGCGTTGCAACCTGGATTTCAGTTTCTAACAGAGAACTAATAGCACTCTGGCTTGATACTGAGGCTCTACAAATGCATGAATTTCCATTTCAGTGTAGTGATGTGGACAACCACACTGAAATATGTTAGTCTAACATCTGATGCGTGGTACTTGGCAGAGCAGAGGGAAACAATGGCAGAGATTAAAAAATCTGAAAGGGTAAAACACATCAATATGGAAAGAATATTAAAGTGTGAGGGTGTTGGACTTGGCCGTGCTTTCAGGGTCATCCCGGAACTTTTTGCCTTCCCCCTAGTTTTTTTTGTAACCTAATATAGATTTGATGGTTCGAAATGAGACACAATACATATGTATGTTTTTTATTTTTTTATTTCTTTATTGATTTTCACCATAATACAAATACAAAGCATATAAAGGTTACATAAATAAAGTGCAAAAAAAATAAATGAAACAGTACATTGACCATACCAGAAGAGAAAGCAAGATCCGGAGTGCACATCCGAGCAGGAGACAAGAGCATTTCCGTTCATCAGTAATCCTCAATTCAAAAAGAACATTTACCAGTAGAAACAAGGCCATCGCCCATTGAGCCTATAGTAGAGTATTGCTATCATATAGTGCTTAGAAAATGGCAAACCATAACACAATATCAATAACATTGACCTCAGATAAACTTTAACCCTCATGCGACCCAGCAACTCTCGCCGGATCAGTATCACCGCTAGATGCGCCCGACCTTTCCTGAGCCCAATCAATAAAGGGCCCCAATATGTCCTTAGGCCTAGAAGCAGGTGGCATAAGTTCCCAAAAAGTAGCTAACTGCGTTTGACCATAGGTGATCTGTCTGATCCAATTTGCAGTAGTGGGTTTACTCTTCCTGCCTCACATCTAGGCTATTTGGCGCTTGGCAAAAAGCAATAAAAGCGCATGCAATTTTAACTTTTTAACATGCGTGCCTTTCACAGAGCTCAACAGGGCCAGTAACGGGTATGGAGATAGTAATAGCCCTAAGATTTGGTTTATGGCTTCAAATATCGCATACCAGTATTCAGAAATGATCGGACAGTCCCATGCCATGTGTAAAAAGGTGGCAGCCTCTAACCCACAGCACCAACAACAATCATCCTCCCTCAATCCCGTCCTGTAAAGACTAATGGGTGTTCTGTAGTAGCGGTGCAAAAACGTGAAATTAATTAACCGAAGTTTATAATTGGGTGACAGGTCAGTCATCGGGGCACAACAATACGACCACTGGTCATCAGTAAAGGGGGAAGGCTACTCAGCAGACCATTTATGACGGGCGCTGAGAGCAGTTGCAGGGGGCATCCTTTTGCATGGTAGTGTATAATCTAGTAATAAGTTTCCTCGAAGATGTTGACCGCAAGAGGTTTTCCAGAGCTTTTAGCGGGGTTGGCTGGGAGGGGAATTCATCATGTAGTGCCCTGTATGCGGTCCGGAGTTTGTGATACAAAAAGGTCTCACCAAAGGGCACCGACTGGCCCTCTTCTGCAACTGGGGGTCCCCTGAACAGACCCTCAGGGGATAGATCAGCAAATGTATGCAAAGACAACGTTTGTGCTACTCTTTCACTTAACTCAACCGTTACATTGGGTAGCATAGGGTTGTTCGCAAGTGGAATAGAGGGGGCGTACAAAACCCGAGCGCCAGCCCTTCTCCGTAGCCCATACCAAGCCCACCGCAGGGTCTCAGATGTGTCAATACCATCTCTAGGCCACTTATAAGATTGAAGAGGGACAGGCGCAACCACGTCTGCCTCCACCTCCACATGAGGCTGAAATTGCATTGGATGTACCCAGTAATGCAGGAATTGCGCCTGCGCACAGAGTGCGTACAGTTTCACGTCCGGCGTGCCCATCCCCCCCTGAGCTGTTGGCAGTGACAAAAGGGCCCAAGACACCCTAGCTTGACCATTCGCCCAGACCAAAGAGACCAATGAAGTCTGCAGTGACTTAAAAAACAGGCTAGTAAGTATCAGTGGCAAATTTACGAAAAGGTATAAATATTTAGGTAAGATTATCATTTTGACTAGTGCAATTTTGCCGGCAAGTGAGAGCGGAAGTTTAGACCATAATGCTACGTTTTCCTCTAACCAAACCATAGTCCTCCCAAAATTAGGATTCCAAAGGTCTTGTAGGTTGTGACTGATCCAGACACCCAGATATTTCACTTGATCCTGATCCCATTTGAGTGGGAATTCTAAGGTCACGCTTTGGTGTTGTCGGTTAAGGGAAATATTACTGATTTTGCCCAATTTATGCTCACCCCAGATAACCCACCGAATTTGATGAACTCACGCAGCACGATGTTTAGGTTACAATCAGGTTTATGAATATATAGTGTTATGTCGTCCGCGTAAAGTGAGATCAACAAACTGCGCGCCCCAAAACCTATCCCCTTATCAGTGTGATGTTGCCGGATGCGTGCAGCCAACGGCTCCATCGCAATGGCAAACAGCAAGGGTGAGAGCGGGTAGCCCTGCCTCGTACCCCGTGTGATTGGTAAGGAGTCAGACACAACATTGTTCACCCGGATCCTAGCCATCGGTTTAGTATATAATAGCTTAATTCATTGGAGAAACAATGGGCCGAAGCCCATCCGCTCCAGGACTTTGAATAAGAACGGCCACTCGAGCGAATCAAAAGCCTTCATCGCATCTAGGAACACCACCGCCGCCTGTACATCGGGATGTAAATAATGCAAAACGGAAAACACCATCCTAAGGTTATGCGAGGTAGACCTTCCGGGAATAAATCCCGATTGATCCGGCAAGGCTATAATGAGAAGTAAAGATAGAAGCCTATTCGCTATCAACTTAGTCCAAATTTTGACATCAACATTGATGAGCGATAGGGGCCTATAGGAGTTGAGATCAGTGTCCAACTTATCTGGTTTAGCAAAGTGACAATAATTAGCTCGCGCATGGAGCTTGGTAAAATACCAGACTCATGCGTTTCCCTATTTACTGCTAAGAGTCTGGGGGCAAGCTCTGCCATGTACGTCTTGTAGAAGGCGTCAGACCATCGGAACCAGGGGCTTTATCAATGGGAAGGCTATTTATGACATTGGTGACGTCCTCAACCATGAAGGGTAAGTGCATGTACTCTCTATGGCGATCATTGACCCATACATGTGCCAGGGAGTCCAAGAACTCCTGCATGCCCTCTGGCCACTCAGTCCTCGCCCACTAATTCAGGCACATAGGCCATAGAGCGCGGGGCACACAGCATACTTGAGAGGGTGCGACCAGGTCTGTCACCTTCACCATACCGGCGAGCTTCCGTATATTTCCCCAAGAATTTCACTTCTCTCTGGGCCTCTTCTTCATCTTCATCTTGACCTTGAGGTCCGCTAAGAGATTTGAGTCACAGTCAATATTGATCCTCTTCTCTAGTTCCTTAATCTGTGCCTCTAAGGCGAAAAGGGTGTGCCTAATAGCTTTAAGTACTCCCGCTTGCCTGGATATACACTGTCCCCTGATGACCACCTTAAACGCCTCCCACAGCGAGGCTTTGGTATCGACTGAGCCTGTGTTAAGCGCAAAGTAATCTACAATGTCAGAGCGTATCTCCTCCTTAAATGCCTCATCAAGAAGTGCATGCTGGGGGAGTCTCCAGGAGAATTGTCCACGTATGGTACCAGGGAGAGACAATGTCAATAGACAAGGCGAATGGTCAGAAATGGTCCTCGACAAGTGTTCAGTATCCACCACCCAGCTAGCCACATCCCGAGACACCAGCCAATAATCAACTGGCACAGTGATGTCCAGAGAAGCATGTGACTTCTTTGAGCCGGGGATTACGGAGGCGCCAGATGTCGACCATGTCACCATCATTAAGAAAAGTATTCAGGACCTTACTAGACGCATGGTGGTGCGTTCTCGCCGAGCTCTGTCTATCTAAACTATCATCAAGGATGGCATTAAAGTCACCTCCCCACAAAACCGTAGTGCAACCAGTGGCCCGGACCTTGGCCCAAAGATCGGAAAAAAATTCGGGGGAATCAGTGTTCGGTCCATAGACCACAACAATTGTTAGCCAAGTGCCCCCCAATTGACCCAACATAATAATGTAACGGCCATCCGATCAGCGTGAATTTCCCTCTTCCGCCAATCTAGACCCCTTTTTGCCAGCACCGCCACCCCTCGAGAGTAATACGAGTAGGCGGATACATACGTTGCGCCCCATCATCTGTTGCGGAGCTTGGTGGAAGATTGGGACCGAAGGTGTGTTTCCTGTAATAAACAGAGATCAATATTGTGCCTGGTGAGATAAGCATGTACTAACCTAGCCTTCCTACTGTCATTTAGACCGCGTATGTTCCATGTCAGGCAATTCACTCTCAACTCGTGAGTGATGGTAAATCTACATATAGAACAATGATACAACTGGACCAGTGTGTGTGTAACTCCGGCATAATGGCAATTAAAATTCTGTTAGCTGGCAATGCACAAAAAACAAAAATACTTTTTCCCCTTCCCCACCCCCCACCCACCTCAACCCCCCAATCAGGTTGAAGTATGACCCCCCTCCCATGAAACACAACATAACATTTGCAAGGGAATTTTCCCATGGGGAAGAGAGAGAGCCGGCCAGCTCCCCTACCGCAGCAGGGTGGCCAAGAAACTGCAAGAGGCAAGGCCCGCAGCATAACCAGTGTGGAAAGTAGGGTAGCGTACAGGCCAGGGATAGAAGCATATTAACTTAGCCTGCCATTGCCATCAGATATAGCACAGCTTCTTCCTCTCACCCCGACCCAACCCCCCCAGCCCGTAGCCCGACAGAAATACATCAATGAAACATATTGTGACGAAAGACATGCGGGCCTTATGCAACGTTGATGGCAGACCAATAGGAGTGAACCAAGTTAACAGGCACCTGCAACATCATATCTAAACATTTAACAAAAGACTTATATGAGCATAAGATGTCCTGCGGTATACAAACTGCAAACAAGACAACAGTGCTTGGTAGGAACAGGAGCATCAGCAATTTCTCAACAGTTCAAAGTAACAAGCACTATCTCATCAGTCATTATCACTTAGCTGTAGCGAAGAGGCAGCATCTGGTCTGGGACTGGATTTGCTGCGCTTGCCACCAACATGTTTAGCAAATTTTAGAGCACACTTGGCGTCCGTGAGGAAATGAGCAGTGCCCTCATAGGAGACCTTGAGTTTGGCAGGGTAAACGAGAGAATACGGAACCTGTGTTTGGAGAAGGATCTTCTTCGCTGGTAAGAATTCACGTCTGGCCGCCTGGACCACGGGGGTGAAGTCTGGATAGAAGGCGATCTGGTTGCCTTGATGTGTTATCTGCCCCATGGTACGAGCCTGGCGTAAAATCACATCTCGATCTTGGTAATTCAATAGTATGGCCAAGATTGGCCGTGGAGGGGCACCAACAGGCGGCTTGGCTCCCAGAGTATGATGGGCCCTCTCCACCACGAACACCGGTGAAAGATGAGCAGTAAACAAGTCCAGCAGAAATTCTGTTACGAACACTTCCATCTTCGTGATCGCCGTGGTCTCCGGGATGTCAGTGATGTGTAGATTGTTCCGACGCGATCTACCTTCTAAATCCTCGTTCTTGGCTCTGATCACGGATGAGAGGCGATCCATCTGAGACAGCTGACTTTTAGTTTCGACCTGGAAGTCATGGAGGTCAGACTGTTTATTTTCAAAGACATCTAGCCGATGCTCATGGACTCCCACCTGAGTCTTCTCCGATTCCATCTGGGCAGTCAGGGTAACCAGTTTAGCGTCAATTGAATGCAGGCTAGAGCGCATTTCCAGCATTAGCAAGCGTATGTCCTCACCTTGATCTTCTTGGTGCCCCCCCATTGCCCCTCCTGTGGACGGCTCCGAGTCCGATTCCAAATGTCTAGTGGATCGGCGGTGCTCGAGGCTGATTTTGGGCTGCTTGACGTCTGGCTTGCCCATGACCAAAGAGCACTGTTACTATGGCTGCAGGCACGCAAGAAAGACATGTCTGGACCAGTACCCCAGAGGGCCAACTGTTCTAGGCCTCCTCAAGGACGAAGTCTACACCTCCACACAGCAGATGGCAAGTACGGGCACCAAGTGCCCTGCTGCAGCTGCATTGGAGCCCGGACAAGCACAATGACCGACTCCTGGCGATGCTCCACTCAGATTGAGGCTGTGAGAACCGGCTGAGGATGTATTTATTTTTCAAATTTTTATAGCGCACTGTTACCCGGAGGTGTGCTGGCGCTGATTGGTTGACATAAGTGCGTGGGATCTGAGAAATTAGTTTGTAAAAAGCCAGGGGCCTCATTTATGAGGCTGTGCTTCACTTTTACGTCGCTGGTGCGTCACTTTTTGTGACGCACCAGTGGCGTAAAAAATGCGCCTTGTTGCGCCATATTTACAAAGTGACGCATTTAGGTAGATGCGTCACTTTGTAAACCCCTGCACCACATTATACCTGCGCCAGGTATAATGTATGCAAGGGGGTCGTATTGACGCAAGGAAGGGTCGTAGAAGTGACGTAGTGAAATCTATGATATTTCACTGCGTCACTTTTAGGACGTCGTTGCGTCAAAATCTTGCGCCTGCCTCACAGCAGGCGTAAGACTGACGCAGGCCATTTCACATGGGGCTTGCCCCATGTGAAAGGACGCATTGCTGGAGTTGCGTCACTTTGTGACACACTCCAGCAATGCGCCACTTTTGCCCTTACAGATACGTCAGAAATACTGACGTATCTGTAACTCCTTGCGACATGATGCATCATACATTAAATATGACGCATCAGGAATGTCGCAAGGAGTGCGCACTGAGAAGTGGCGCATCGCTGCTTTCACGCAGCGATGCGTCATTTCTCATAAAAGGCCCCAGGTCTTTAAAGCTCTTCTGAATGATAGAAGGTAGCACCGGAATAGTCGGAGGAGCTGACGCCTGACCTTTCCACGCCACAGAGAGGAAAACATTCTCTACGACTCCGTCCCAGCAGCATCCTGCATAGCGTGGGTATGTAGCTTTATAGTGAAAACGGTCATTCCAGATGAAGTGAGGCTTTCCGCAGTATGTTCCTCCCCAACAGCAGGACAGCTAAATGGGCAATCAATCAGAAGCCAGGTGCTGGACATGGGGCACAAGCATAACTTCCTGAGCCCTCCTTCTCCCTCTCACAGCATCCACACTCAGGCTGCCTCCCCACACGAGTAATAGGTGTCAGCATAGCAGTGCCTGACGAGGTGACTGGGAACCTCTACCTCAGGCATTCAAATCAACAAAATGGCGGAACAATGAGCGTCCTCCCCTTGCTAGTCCAGGCGCCCCAAGGAGCCGCGGGGGGGGGGGGGTAGAAGCTGCACTGCAGCCGACAAATGCGTCTCTCACCTCCCGCCAGCGGCAGCCGTGCCGATTTTGGTGCAGATCTTCTCCCTGTATCCGGGGCGGTGCGTCAGCAGCAGCACCACCCGTCCAGCCGAATGCGATCTCCGTGGTACCAATGATGCCCCAAGGGCAGCGGGGCAGCAGACATGCAGCGGATATTCCCAGGCAGCGGGGCGGCTGCAGTAGTCCGGCCCACCAAGCAGTACCGCGCGGCTTCCCTGGCAGTGCAGACCTCGTTCCTAGGCCCCAGATGAATTCCCGGGCTCAAGTAGGAGGGGCTGGCCACAGACGAGGTCCACAGCCCAATGGCTGTATCCGGACGCAGCACTCCGAAGCAGCAATCTCGGCAGGCGGGCAGATCTACAGTTCAGGATTTTCCCTGCTGATAGTCACCACCCCCCCTTGTATATGTATGTTTGGTGGTTGCACTCGAAATAATACATGCTGTGCAATGGTGTGCAGAGGTTTATCTTCACCATGTAAGAAAATGTCACTTTTAAAATGGACACCATTGCTGTGTGCTTTGTGCCGCCTGCCTGAGGGGGGTTAGTGGTCTAGTGTTCGGAGTGACAGGGTGCCCTACACCTCCCCCATAGTGACAGTTGATACTGGAACTGCCAGGAGCCTTCTAGAAGGTTCTAGCCCTTTCTGGTAGATGGGGTGAGAGGGTATATATAGGGGGGCTGTGCCTCCTTGTGCTCAGACTGAGCGTGGACTTGGTCGAGAAGGGACGCTCTGCCAGGAGGTACCCCTGCAAGAGTCTGTGTGCTGGCCCCTTAGCCCATCTGTAACCCTCTGCTGTCCACAGGGCCAGTGAGAGCCTTTGCTGGAGTGAAGACTGCTATGTCAGGAGGAATGGCACTTTATGGGAGATGACTGTTTCTAAGAGCTGCTGTCCTGTACTGATTAGTGCCCACTGACTGCTGATCTGGCCCAGCATTGCCTGCCTGCGCTCCAGGCCTAGCGCCTTGTGAGTGCTACAACTGTGCCTTGGAGGTGAGGAGCGTGGGGCACTACTTTACTTTATGGGACCTAGCGCCGGGGTAGCGCCACAGCTTTACCCCAGCATGGATTGTGCTCTACCGGCTGTCTAGTGCCTGGGAAGCGCTTTGTCTTCGCTGCCCTCGAGGTGAGGAGTGCCTGCCCCCTGCAGCGCTGTGCTGCCAGAGCGCTATGTGATCCAGGAAGGACTGTAGCGCGGCCTGAGCACTATATTTAATTATCCTAAGGAAGAAGGTGCGGGGGACCTGTAGCGTGTGCTGCCAGGGAGAGCTGCTTGTTTTAGAAATACAGT
Organism: Lissotriton vulgaris; assembly: GCF_964263255.1. Taxonomy (NCBI): domain Eukaryota; kingdom Metazoa; phylum Chordata; class Amphibia; order Caudata; family Salamandridae; genus Lissotriton; species Lissotriton vulgaris. The sequence goes on along the minus strand of NC_141694.1, from coordinate 1,346,465,385 downwards.
GGGAGCCTACCCCGCTGCTGTGTGACCCCCGAGGGGACCCCCAGTGGGGATCCCCCCTGTGTGCAAGAGAAAAGCGGGTGCCTACCCCATGTTTGTGCCGTATTATAAGTCCTGCCTGGGGGAGCTGCGTGTCTAAAAGCACAGCGGGAGCCTAACCTGCGTTATGGCCACTCTTTTGCTGAGGTGCAATTAGCGGGTGCCTACCCCCGCATTATTGCTGCGTTCCAGCATATTTAATAACCAGTGGGAGCCCACCCCACGGTTTTGGTTTCTCTGAAATTATTTAAAACTAAGCGGGCGCCTACCCTGCGCTGGTGCCAACTGAACAGGAATCACTGCCTCGACCAGGGGATTAACTGAGGGCCGCCGCCCTGCCTGTGGCCACCAGGAAGGAGAAGGAGCGACCCGGAAGTCAGGCGGGGGCCCCCATGAGCTGGTGAGAGCCCCGAGCTTTTGCTTACTTTGAAACCGGAGCAGGAGCCCAGTCCGCTGGTTCGTGCCCCCGCAGGAAGAGAAGCTGCTGAAGTTGGCTGGGCTCTTGTGAGTAGAGGAGAGCCCCACCTGCTGGGCCCAAAGGAAGGAGACGTCTACCGAACCTCGCAGTCTCCCGATTGATGTCCCGAGCCCAGGAGGGGGCCCTGGTGAAGTCATTGACGGTCCGGAGGCAGGGTCGACCAAGGCACACTACCGGTGCCGGGCCCCAGTGCAGAGGAGACCTTGAGCAGCACAAGAAGAGAGTCTGGTGAGTGGGGGCTCAGTCCCAGCTTGACAGGGGTGGTGCCGGTGCACACTGTCGATGCGGCCTCCCCCCTGTGCCGCTTTGAGGGCAGCAGAGTGGTTGTGCTGACCATCTCAGCTGCCCCGCTTGACAGTAGGCAGCTGCAACCATTTGGGGACATTATTTGAACCACAAAGTCCTAGAGAGAGGCACCATCTGGGTTCCCAATTGCACAGTAGTGCCAGTGTTCCTTTGGAGCTACACAGTCGCGCTGCCTTTGCGGGCCGCTGCAACGGTTGTGCATTTGTGGTGACCACCGAGTCACAGAGAGAACTCCAATGTGCCCAGAACTGACTTTATTTTACACCACCGCCCCACTGGACAGCGGGCAGTGGCAACGGTTGCGGCAAAAGACTGATCTGCCACCTGGGGCCAGTTTGTTTTTGAACCCAGGCTGTGCCTCTGCCCCATGATAATGCCTCCATGCTCACATGTCCCTGTATAGTGCTTATTGCAAGGTGCCGAAGGTTATGCATAATGTACTTAGGCCTCATGGACCTATGCTGTTGATGTTCTGCCTAGTGATTTCTGCCTACTGATAATGTCTTAGGCCCATACCGTTACCTGCTTTTTTCCACTCAGGGTTGCAATGGTTGCAGTGCTAGTTCTATGACTAATGTCTCCAGGCTCTCTTGTTTTGCCCAAGGGGATGATATTGCATTTATGCTTATGAGGTGGCCTAAAGCCATCCTATGGTGCTTGTATTTTATGCCTGAACTGGCAAGGTTTATGCTTCAGGTTTACGCCTACTTGATTTATGCCTAATGTTTCATGCTGATGTGATTTATGCTCACATGTTCCTGCCTGAGCTAATGTGGCTGATGCTACTGCAATTTTCCTGACCTAATTATTTTACCAGTAAGTACTGGTGGGTTCACATTTAATCCTGACGGTTTTACACTTATTTTTGTACCCGGTGATGATGTTGGCAGCGGGCCGATTGGCCCTGCCGTGTAAAGAGTCCCCTGTAAATGGCTACCTGGTCCAGTTGGCACAGTGTTACAACTGTGATTGCCTCATGACGTGTTCTGCATAATACATATGCTGTTTTTTCACCTAACCTGGTGTGGTCTCTTTTTGTAGTGTGCCTAGTGTCTCGTCTGTGAGTGTGCTGCGTGGATGCTTTACACAACGCCTCCAAATTTAGCCTACCCGCTCCACACCACGCTACCCTGTTTCTAACAGAGGTATAGAAAAAAAGTAATGGGAAAAAGGAGAGACAAATGGAGATATAAAACATTTCAAATTATATACAACCAATATTTTACAAAACTGTTTTCAAAACATATAACTGGCACTGTAAGTACATCAACAGTGACAGTCCTGGCATTCGAGCAGGCAGTACTGAAGGAAATTCAAACAATCGACTCTCAGAACATCAAAGTCTAACAGAACTTGAAGAAAGGTGAGAGGAAGGCACTCATAGACCTGAAAGAGAATACTACACTTGTCATTAAACCAGCTGACAAAGGCGGCACAATCGTTATCATGGATAAAAACATGGATCACGAAAAATGCATCAGCTTGCTATCAGATTAAAACAGCTATGAAATCCACCGGATTTACCCTACTCCAAGACTTGTGAACAGAATCAGAACCTTGGTGGATGAGGGCCTGATGAATGATTGGATAACCACACATGAGGCTGGGTTTCCGTTGGGCGATAATCCCTGCACCCTCAGATTCTATACTCTCCCCAAAATCCACAAAAAACCAGGGAGACCTATAGTGTTGTGAATAGGTTCAGTTCTTGAACCTCTTTCACTATTCTGCGATTGGTTTTTGAGACCTATCGTACAGTCCTCTACATCTTGCCTAAGACACTAAAGTTGTTCTGTGCCTACTTGGAGACCTCGAGATCATCACAGCTGAAGATCTTTTCATTTTTATAGACATCAAGGCATTATACACCAGCATACCTCAGAGACGCACATTGAGAATGGTAGAACACATTCTCCTGGAAAGAGACTGGGAGCTCATGACACCCAGACATTTCATCATGGAGTGAGCAGAATTTGCTCTCATGGAAAATTACTTTGAATATGAAGACACAATATACCATCAGATCAGATGCACTTCCATGGGAAGCTCTTTTGCTCCGAGCATGGCGTGCCTCTATGTACACCAATTTGAAGTGGACCACATCTTCCATCAAGGCAACTCATTTGCAGCACAATTGAAAGTATGGAGATGATATATTGTCATTTGGCGCGGCAACCAAGATGAAGCTGAGGACTTTGTGAGATGGATCAATACTAGAGATGAACATCTGAAATTCACACATGTAGTCAGCAAGGAGGGAGCCGTTTTTCTGGACCTAGCTATAAACATGACAGCGGAATGGATCCATTCTAAAGTTCACAACAAGAGCACACACAAAAACAGCATACTACTTTTTGGGAGCTTCCACTCCAAATCACTGCGTCAAAATTTGCCAGTAGGTCAATTACTCAGGATCCGGAGGAATTGCTCTAGTATGGAAACCTATGAGGAACAGGCCGAGACTCTGGAGAAGAAGTTGATTGAACAACACTACCCTAGAAATATGATCCGAAGAGCAAGGAAAAGAGCTAAAAACAATAACCGAGATGCTCTACTTGAACAACAAGAAAAGAAGATGAATGAAAGAGCAGTATGCATCACCACATACACCCCAAAATCGAATAAAGTACTAAACATGTTCTATAAACATTGGCTGATCCTTAATGGGGCAACAAAAACAGTGCCCCCCCCCCGAACTATTTGCTTTCAGACGTAACATTGGATCCGTGATGAACTTGTTCACACTAAGGCACCACCTCCAAAGGACCTGAACCAAACCACACTATGGGGCAACCAAACACTAGTTGGACACTACGCATGGGGGGGATGTGTGGCATGCCCATTTACCAGCACAACCAAAATGGTGGATATAAAAACAAACAATTCATGAATATTAAAAAACTTTAGCATTTGTAACAGCAAGAATATTTTTTTATTTGCTCACATGCCCCTGCAATCTTATGTACGTGGGAATGACAACCAGAAAAATCAAGGTCCCCATCAACGAACACATGAGCACCATTAGATGCAAATAAAACGGATACAAAGTTGACATGGCATTGCTTCGAACACAATCACAAGGACACAGATCTGAAATGGGTGGTACTTGAGGTCATAAAACAACAGGCCCTGATATCCAGGGGATCCTCCACACGAGAGAACAACAGTGGTTCTATCACCTATGTGCATGGGACACAGGACTGAATGATGAAATACCATGGCTCCAGATTGGAAATTAATACAACCTCAATGAGAATAATTTTGTTGTAGACATGGACACACAGACAATAGCCTACCTGTCTGCGTCCAGTGTGGGCATCACTATATTAAAGAAATAGCCACACCCTTTCCATTCTTTACCCAAACCATTAATAGCGCCTTTAAAAATAGTTAGTTATCTTGAAGGAGTATGAACACTACAGGTCCTTTGACCTTTCCACCTCATTCTGCCCATACTCCTCCACACCGGCACTAAGCAATTACTATGAATCTGTTATTATATCATAGATTACCATGATGTGTGAAATTTCTAAACGCCTTGCACATAGAATCCAACCCTGGGGGTTTCATAATTATTTGCTTAAATGTGTGATTCGATGGCACCAATGTACAGTCTATTTGAGGGGCGCCTGCGAGTTTGAACACACATTGCACACCATCGCTTGACCCTTACAAAGTATTTCTGTTCTTTAGAATTTTTAAACCACCCTTCATTTGCAGTTTTGAGTGCTATAAAGGCAAACAGGGGCTGAACAGCCTGACGTGGCACATAGATGCGCCACCGAAGCAGAGTCAGGCGGCTTCCCCGTGACACCTGGAACCATCAATGTCGAGCTCAGTGACAATGGTGTAGTGAGTGTCATATATACATAGGTGAATCAAAGTTATGTACACATTTTCATGAAAGAGTAGGTTAAAAATGGTCAGAACAACTAAGACACCAATATCTCTGGCAGTTTGCACAGTTGCTAGTTAATTTAGAACTTGTCACTGAGCACGTTTTTTTCACCATACTATATGGCACCACAATCTTGCATTCAATTGTTGACAGCCTTATAACAAAAATACCTATCAATACTGCTTTACTGAACAAAAAGTAAATACTCTGTTCGCAACGCAAATTTCTATTTTTTTTGTGTTTCTTGGCTATACATTAATGCTCCAAACACAAATGAATGTTTGATGATCAAGCTCATAATTGTGAAGCAATTGTACTTTCCCGACAGAACCATTGTAGCTTTTCACACTTGTTATTTACAGCACTATAAATGGTAAACCCTTGTAAGCACTTTAAAAAAAATCAGGTTCTAATTTGATGGTAAGACCAACATGTACATCTAGCAGGTAATCTGCTTTAGATACCATCTGTCCTCTTCTATTTGCAAAATCAAACAGAGAAGATATGTTTTTTTGCTCACATGTCTATCGGACAATGGTGCATTAAACAGATGGTGAGTCAGAATGGTAACAGAAAGCTCATTCACGAAGAGGTGGGAAATCTGACAACAGACTGAGCCAAACGCCACATCACTACTACTGCAGTCAGATCCCAGGCCTAGTGGAGGGCATGCTATGGAGTTGGAGCTCAGTGGGAAAACAGTCTCATCTTCCAGAGTCAGTTTCAAGAACAAGGCAAGAGCAGGCTGCTGCCTAAAGTCTAGAGGAGCAGAAGACCATCAGCATTATCATAAAACTAGCAAAGAGTACAGGGGGTGAAGTGGCGCAAAATGTCACTTTGTCAAAGGTAGCAAAAATCCATGGACCAGCCCTGATTAGCTTTCTTTGTTACCCACTGTTTCCATTGGAGAATGTTTGAAAGGGAGGGAGGACTACTAAGCACTTTAAGGTGAACTACACAATGCTTCTTACATGGTGGGCTGTGGTTTCATAACAGAACACACATTTTCCAACAACTTCGCACTATAGCTTAGAGAAACAAGGCATCATGTGCGTTAATATTTACAGCTCTGAATCGACATACAGGATCACTCTCTACATGCAGTCTATTCTCACAAGCAAGCAAGGCACATAGCGCACTCAGAGCGTCCCAGAGAACTTTTTAACATTGTCAAAAACTAAACCAGCACATGCCCTCCATAAGTACTAGCTACTGCTGAGAGGTGTGAAAAAATTGCTAGCTTCTTTTCTGATAAAGTCACCAAGATTGATCAATCCTTCATCCTTCCTCCCCTCTACTCAGCCAACACCCCCTCCTTAGCATTCCGCTGGTACCTTCTTCCACTTCCCTCCCCCCACCAGACCCCCCACAACTCCTCTCTCTCTCCCAGTACGATCCTATCTCTATTGACCCCCAGATAAAAAACAATGCATCATGGAGTGATTTGTGTCCAATATCAGAAAGTGTTGCTCTCAACAACATCTCCAAGCTTAAACCATCCTCGCATACCAGAGATCCCCTCCCTGCTCATTTTGTGCAAGAACTTAAACACATCATTGCCCCACTATGGACCAATATTATCAACTCTTCCTTTGCTACTGGTATTGGTCCTGCCTCCCTCCATCTAGGCCAAATTACCCCATAATTAAAACTCTGCGGCGGACCCCAATGATTTAAACAATTTACGCCCTATCTCCAACCTTTCTTTCCTATTCAAAGCCCTCGAAAAATGCGTCCTGACGCAGCTGGACAATCACATTGACACATTCAACCTCCTTGACATTTTCCAGTCAGGTTTTAGAAAGGGATGCAGCACGGAAACAGCAATGCTCAAAACTACTGATGACATACATCGCTCCCTGGACAAAGGCAAATCCTCCCTCCTTATTCTCCTTGACCTCTCCACTGCCTTTGATACTGTTAACCATGTCACCTTACTCAAGATTCTCAAAGACCATTTTGGCTTTGACGGCAATGTCCTCAAGTGGTTCACCTCTTATTTCCAAAATAGAACCCAACAAATTAAACTCAGCGGTTGCCTCGCTAAACCTCAACCTGTCTCCCTGGGCATCCCACAAGGCTCTATCTTTTCTCCAACTCTTTTCAACCTCTTCATGGAACCCCTCCCACTTATTCTTAAACAAGCTAAAATCAGTTACCACCTCTATGCCAATGACACACAACTATATTGCAAGATCAAATCCCACAATGACATCTCACATCTTAACGATGCCCTGACTAAGATCCAAATGTGGTTTCATCAAAACCACCTCAAAATTAAATCCCCAAAAAACTGAAATCATCCTATTCTCTCCCAAAAACAACTCGCTCCCTATCCAACACTGGATCTCGGACATTAAAGCACTCACCTGCTCTCTCACCATCTCCAACTTGGTCGAATCCCTCTGCATTAGCGTCGATCAGAATCTCAATCTCACCCCTCATATCATATAAAAAACTTGACAAAAGGTGCTCTCTTCACTCTACATCACCTTAAAAATATTAAACCCTTCATTCCAGCCGATGACTTTAAATCAGTTGTACAATCACTCGTCCTTTCCAGAATAGATTATGGCAACGCCACCCTTACTGGCACCCTCAAAGTCCACCTAGCCCCTATCAAATCCGTTCTCAACCTTGCGGCCAGGCTTATCTCTGACTGTAAGCGATTCGATCACATCTCCCCTGTCCTCAAAAACCTCAAATGGCTTCCAATCGAAGGCAAATCCACCTACAAGATTGCCTGCATCACTCACAAAGCCCTTCACCAAAATACCCCTTCGTACCTTTCGGACAAACTACAGAAAGCTGGTTGTACTAGATCTCTGAGGAGCACTAACGCTCTTATCCTAATCCCCCCTCAGCTAAAAAAGAAAGCAACTCCATCTCGCTCTTTCTCTGGTAACGCCCCTTGTATTTGGAATACTCTTCCCAAAGATCTTCGTTGTAACCCTTCTTACCCCATCTTAAAAAAAACTCAAGCTGCTTCTCCTCAACAAATATTGGAGTTCTTAATTATATTGTCCTCTCTGGCCATTTACTCCTCGCTCTACCTTTACTCACCTCATCCATCACTTCCACAACTTTTTCTAAAATCTCTCACCTTCTTCCATCCTCAGACTAAGGGGCCGATTATGATCGCGGACGGACTTGCGTCCGTCCACGATCATTGAGGAGGAGGGGACGTCCGCATGGGCTGCGGAGTCCCCTCCTGTGCGATTAGGATGTGACCGCCAGGGTGGCGGTCACATCCTCTATTTTTAACATTGCGGCGGGTGCGGCTTCAAGCTGCACCCGCGGCAATGTTAAAAATGCACGCATTGCATTTGCATGCAGAAAGAGGCAGGTACCGCGCGGTGCCTGCCGCTTTCTGCATACAAATGCAGGGGGGTACCATGTGTACCCCCCATGTGCACCCCCCACCCCCTTCACCTAGGGGGCCCGCAACGGGCCCCCGCAGTGAAGTTACACATGCTTTTCCACGGCGGAAAAGCCCCCGCGGAAAAGCTTGTTTGCAGGCACATACTAATCTGGCGGACGGTGTCTGAGAGACACCGTCACCAGATTAGTGCTTTTCCTCCGCTGTTGTAAGCCAACCGCGGAGGAAAAGCTGCGGACGGAAACCAGGACCCACCAGCCATCCTAATGTGGCGGTGGGTCTTTGGTGGGTCTGCTGCGGATTTTCCGCATCCTCCGGGCCGGCGGAAGCCACCGCCGGCCCGGAGGATGCGGAAAATCCGCAATCATAATGAGCCCCTAACTATACAACCCTTCTCAATCTTCCTGATCTACTATCTATGTACATGCTTTTTGAAATCTGTTATCCTTATCCACTCTGAAAGCTCAAATGCCTTATTTTATGTTAACAATAGCTCTCCGTTAGATCTCTTCTCGATGTTTAACTTATCCTGTAAAGTGCTCTGATACTCTTGGGTCCAGCTAGCGCTATATAAAACCTTTTAAATAAATAAATCTCTAAAGTAGCATTTCTACATGTCTTTTATGCTTCCAGTCACTGGTCTTCCAGGTGTAAACATAAGACCACATTGGCAGGTCCCCCCCTTACGTGGCTTACAATCGCCGTCTGTGAAAAAGAAAGGAAACCTAAACTGCAATAATGCTCGCTTGAGCAGAATCATGCCAAATACACAGAGAAACATGCAGCGGTCAAGATATCGGTCTGTTTGAAGCATGCAGTTTAAAGTTCGAATGCATCCATGCTTAAAGTTGAAGCTTGATGCACCACGCAGATGACTAGATAAAACACTGCATGCCGTGCTGATCAAGAGGGAAAGAGCAAATAAGCTGCTCGTTGTGATGGACAACCAGGAGGAACATTTAGTCAAATCGCCTGGGCGTGAACCAAGTACCCAAAGAGAGGACAATTACAAGCAATGCATTAATAAAAAGGCAGCATTTCTGATGGGAACAAAAAAGAAAAAATGGCAATCAGTGGCCTTGGTTAAAGCCCATATTGTAGATACATCGTGCTTCTCAGGGCAGTACATGCACGCTCACTCTAGCCTTTACCTAAAAAGGAGATATGACACAGCTGTAACCCTTTTTTAAATTGCTGGCGGGGTAGAAATGAAAGCAGGGGATGCAAGGAGGGAGGAAAGGAATGGGTGTCGGGGGCAACATGGACAGTGGAGGGGATGGGAATTAAAGCACCTTTTTATTTTTTCAGGCTGGAGGTATAGCTCTGCCAAGTATCATGCATCAGTGGTTATACCAATGCAGTTTAGCATGGAATTCCTCATCAACACACTAAAATACTTAATCATGCATTTATAGCACCTCCTAACACAGCGGCACTGCTGGGCATAGGAAACTGCAAATAGGAGCAGACCATTGCAAAAGCGCAATCAGCCGGCTGCCAGCTGGCAGTGCTGTGCAAACTGTGCTGCCTGTGAGCCTTCATTATACAGTGCCGCCTTCAAGGTTGAGTTTCTTCACTAACAATAATGAACACAAATTGTCATCACACAGAATAATGCAGTCTCCAGCTCAGACTGCAGTGCACAATTAATCTGAGCCTCCGGTACTCAGCGACGTGACATGCCATGGCTAAGTCTGTTAAACAGACTCTGACAATTACCAGTGACGGCTCCTCGTGGGAGTGCTTTGCAGCGATGCAATGCAGTGAGTGCAATGAAAATCGTTTTATTTATTGTATTTTTAACGGGACTCCATTCGGCCTTAAGCTGGAGTTTACTACCCCTCACCCTTCTCCTCCAACACCCTGCCCCACCACCCTGCGGCACTTCCTCAACGAGCCGCCACTGACAATCACACCCTCCCTGGAGAGTAGTAATAACACTGAGACTACTCAGCTGTGCACTGCCCCTTGCTCAGACTGAGGCTGAGAGTGATGGTGCATCCAGAGGGTGACAACTTGCCCTGTTGTATTTCGAAAACTGAGGCTTCCTGCACACCACCGTCAGTGACAGTTAATTCAATTCCACAAAGTGAGTGATTGGATGATTGGTCAGTGACCCGGCAACTGATGGACAAAATTATGTTTTTACGTTGCTACACATTGTGTGCTCCCCTGCAGGCATAGAGTGAGTGGGGCTGTTGGCACCTTTCAGACCACGCATTGCTACAGACCCCCAGCCTCATTAACAGTGCTTTGTTTGTACTACCTTGTGTGCTAGTGTGTCAGCACACTGAAGACTGGCACCAGAATGTTTTTTCAAAATCCTCCTGCCGCTCCCCAGAAAGGCATTGCTGCAAGTGGACGGGGCCCATGGGGCCCACCTGGTGACACTATAAAACAACAAGTCACTCATGTCACACATGCTGCTCTCGATAGGCATCCACATGTGGGAAGGCACAGGATGGCAATCTGCTTATGTCCAGTCATGGCAAGGACATGTGCCACGCTGTAATGATTAAAAAATCTGGGATGGCTGACAAGTGTGGCTGGCTGTCAATGCGCAGGGAGTTTTTCCCCGTCTACACCCATGAGAGAGAGCACAAGGTCTCTACTTACTCTTACTCCACACCGTCACCAGCAGCACTGAGTAGCAGAACACAACAGCACACTAAGTAGCAGTATCTCTGCGCTAGTTGAGTATCAAAAGGCAGACGGTGTGAGTCCACACACAGGAGCAGCTATAACATGAGAGTCAGCATGCAGAAGGCCAGCAGAGGGAGTTGGTTAGTTGCAGGCAGGGCAACCATTAAGAGAAACACTAAGCGATCTGTCTGCCACTGTGCCGTTTGGGGTGATTATGTTTGTATGTCATATTTTGGTTCTCTAAAACAATGAGAAAAGGAGATTTAAAATCTAGTTTCTAAGTTGTGATAAAAGATGTGTTTATATAGCTAAATTACATCATTGCCCCGCAATTCTGCACTTTTCAGAGACAGTAATGCCATAATTTGTCCATAGTGCGGCAAGGGTAAGAGCTGCCCTGGTAATTAGTGGCCTGTCCAGGAGTTTCTCACATTTTTATAGTGGAGGACGGTTGTGATAGTAACCTTCCATTTGAGATACTTAGCAGCTGTTTCAAGATTGTTTTAAAGCTTTTCAGTGCTCAAAAGACTGTCATTTCGCTTTCCTTGCACTTCAGTGCTTGGTTTTACTCAAGAGAAAGTGTCACTCTAAGTGTCACATATTTGGTCATTGAACGTCACTCATAAGTATGTTTAAACCATTGACATGTCATACATAAGCAGCACATAAGCAGCTATGGAGGCAACTTGGGTGAGTGGGTGAGTCAGGGGGGAAACACGGACAATGGATGATAGAAGGGATGGGCTCAGAGCAGGCAAATTGACAACCCATGGTGGGAGAGTGGGTAGAAGCAAACACTGGCAGCAACAGGGACAACAACAAGAGGGAGGGTAAGGTACAGAACAATATGGGCAACAACAGAGGAGGGTGAGTGGGGAAAGCAACAACACAAGAAAAACGGAAGGAGTGAGGGTGGGTGGGATTGCAAACAACAACACAAGGAACAATAGAAGAAGGTAGTGTAGGTGGAGGCAAGCGACAACAAAGGCAACAACTGAAGGAGGGTAGGTGTTGTAAGCAATTACACAGGCAACAATGGACGAAAGGAGAATTGGTGGGGAAAGCAACAATAACTGTTGCAACAACGGAAGAAGGTTGGGTGGGTGGAAGCAAGCAACAAAGGAATGAGGATGGAGGTGGATGTTGCAAGCTACAACCTGGACACAATGGAAGGAGAGAGGGTGCAGGGCACTCAACAACAAGTGCAACAATGGAAGTAGGGTGGGCAGGTAGAAGCAATCAATAATGCGGACAACAATGGAAGGAGGGAAGGTGGGAGCAAGCAAGCAACAACACTGGCAACAATGGAAGGAAGTAATGAGAGTGGGTAGAGGAAGCTACAACATGGGCAACAACGGCAGATGGGAAGGTGGGTGTTGCAGGCAAAAACACAGGCAAGAACAAAAGGAAGTTGGATGAGTAGGGCAAGCAACAACATGGACAACACTGGAGGGAGGGAGTGTGGGTACGCAACATGGATGAGTGAGGGACCCTAAGTGGGAGAAGTACATGAGGGAGCCAGCTGAACAAGACGCATTCTAGTGCAGTGCTTGAACACAAAGTAAAAGTAAGTATGAAAAAACATGATCAGTGGAAAGATACCAGTAGTGTGTCCATGCCCGAGTGGAAGGACAAACATGCAAAAACAAAGGAAGCCTAGTGAAGCTTGCCAATAAAAAGCAAACAAAAGAGAGTCACAATAAAGCCAACAAATGGTAAGCAGGGAGCAGGCTCTAAGACCACTCTTGGAAAACAAAAGATCTCAAATTCACAGTGCTTGCTCTGCCTAGGCGAGAACTACAAAGCAAATGTATACAATTCTGTATGTTTTCTTTTGACATAAAAACCTAAAACAGCATGTATGTGAATAAATCATTTAAAAGTGTCTATTTTTTTAATACTTAATAAAGGAAATGGAGGCATGATTTTGACTAATGAGGACGGACCATTTTACATAAATTTGTTTCCACCTACTAGCTCTTGGCTGTTCCAAAATAGCAAATGTAAGCAAATGATATTTTTTTCTTGTGTGACCCGATTATCAAGTAGCTGCATGTCATGTGAGATTGCAGTCTTCATTTTTTAATTACACCATGTTGCATTCTGGTACTGGAAATGTTTCTCTTTTAAGTTTGACAGTAAGCTGAAAAATGATAGCAAGCAAAGTGGTAATTTGGCTAAATGAGAAGGACATTGAACATGTTTTGTGGGCATTAACAGTGCATTAGTCAACAACTTGAAGAGAATGAGAACTTCCCAGGCACCTGTAGTGCAAACCTCAGTCAAACACAAAATAGCTACAGGTACAATAGTACACCTGTACACTGCTACAAGCACAGATGTACTAGATGACTTCCTAAAGAGCCAAGAGAAGTGCATTCGAATTTGAAACATTTCCAAATAAAAACAAAATCAATGAGAAAAAAATCATTAGTCTAGATCTCTTGTTGGTTTTTGGTGTTGGATGCATCGTCTATTCGGTTTGCTTATGGTGCCGTGTTATTTGATGGCGACAAGCCTGGTTGCCACTGGTAATAGCACACACTTGCCTTGCACTATAGGATTGAGTATTTGACATTTTGCAAAAATTCAAAATTAGCAGATAACACTACACGGCCATATAAGCTCAGTTAGCAGTGTGCCAAAAAATGGCCCATATTGGCTGTATTTAGTAGCACCTACATACCAAGTGTTAACACTTACCGGCATAGAATATGACAAGTTATTCACTTGTTGGCTAATTTAGCAGAGTATTTACCTGTCACATCACACCCTTCGTAGTAACTTTCACTCTGCTTTATGGGAATACCAAATATTATGGATTACACATTGCTATAGTATCTTGTATCTCCTACTATTCAATGGTTACCTTTTAGCCATTGACCATTTGAAATTCATTTTTTTTAATTTTATTTGGCATAGTCTATCAGTAGGTCTATCTACAGTTGGAATTTTTAATGAACCCTTTCACATTAAATTTACTTTGGGGATACCAAATAAAATCACCCATACAAACTATAATACTTAGTATCCCGTAGGTTTTGGGGTATAAAAAATTCTATGGCTTCATTTGGACATGGTCTTATTCTTTATTTTTTTCAAATTTGTTTATGGGCATTTTAGGGTTTTATAATACAGTAGAAACTTCAACCATTGCAGCACATCTGTCCGGGCATGTCAATTAAGCATTCACATACATAGTAACATTATATGATGGGATCACAATGACTCAGTTGGGTTATCTCAGGGACAGAGGATAATTGCCCGAAGCTGGCTAGATCGTGGAGTGCCTAAGCAGGCAAAACTCCAGAATTGTCCATGACTGCCCTCGCGCTGGACCCTGTACGAGTAGCAAGATTTGGGTGGGCCTCCCAACTTGGACTTGCATACAGAAGTAATATTTATATTACAACAGTAAAGAAAACTGAAACAGTGGCAGAACCATAGTCACATGCTAACCCCCCGCGCACACACGCACCCCCAGTCACAGCTGCACCTGCACTTTTAACCTATGTGCCCCAGTCGAGCAGTGGTTGTACCCAACAAACTATCAGGACAGGAAAACAGCCCACGGTACGCTCCACCCCCCAAGGGCGCCCGCCTAAACCTCTACACCGCTCGCGCCGCCTTACCCTTCCGGCAACTGTAAGGTGTTAAGCATGTGCTCCTTGGGGGTGCGCCTAAAATGATGTAAAATGTACTCAGGCCAGTCAAAAGGTATAGTACGACCAGTGCAATTCCTAAGCAGCTAACTGATTGCACTCCAGTAAGTGCCCAGCCCAGGGCAACTCCACAGGAGGTGGAGGAGTCCCGTACCCATCTCTCCAGGAGTATAGCAGGTGCGTATGGAAGCACATTACGTGTGAGGAAAAAGGCTTTGCTGAAGCATTTATACGCCACCACCAGCAGTAGCGGAGTGGGTCGCTCAGGTGTGCCAGTGGGTGGAAGAGTTTGGTTACACGCTCTAGAGAATATAGCGGCATGCCTGTGGCTTTATCGTCTCTGCCCCTATCTACCAACCATCAGGCGACCCATTGGAACTGCGCGGCCAGATAGTTATGCTCGAAGCAGGGGGTGGCCAGTCCCCCCCTATCTGTGTGCAGGAATAATTTCACCATTGCCAGTCTGTGCCGGGACGTACCCCAGATGAAGTCCCATAGGACCGCATTAAGCGTTGAAAAGAAGGAAGCCTGGATAAATAGAGGCAGATTAACAAAATAGTACAGGAGTTGGGGAAGCATGACCATTTTGGCAAGGGCCACTCTGCCCGTGGTCGACAGCGGGAGCGTGGACCAAAAGCATATCTGAGACCTGAGTGATGCAACCGCCCGTCCTAGATTCCCGTCAAATAAGTCAGTCAGCCGGAGGTAGATCTGGATCCCCAGGTACTTAAAGATGTCAGCCTTCCATTGTACTCTCGGGCCTTCGAGGCAATGCCCCGGATCCTCTACCCCTCTGCCAAACACATAAAGTGTGGATTTGCCCGCATTTACCTGGAACCCCGAGACATCTGCGAACGTACTTAACAACGGGCTAGTTGTTCCAATATGCATCCCACATCCCTCACAAATACCAACAGGTCATCTGCATAAAGCGATACCTGATGGGTGGCATCGCCCAAAGGAATTCCGTCGCCGAGGGTCTGCCGCATGGCCGTCATCAGGGGTTCGATAGGCAGCGCAAACAGTGACGGGGACAGGGGGCATCGCTGCCGGGTGCCCCGCCCACCACCACCACCTCTGAGATGTAGGGGCCTAGCCGCACCCAGAATACTGGGTTTTTGTGGAGGAGATTCATCATCTGCACGAATTCTATGTCAAGCTCATAGCAAGTTAGTACAGCGGACAAGTAACCCCACTCCAGGCAATCAAAGGCCTTCTCCAGGTCTAATATCAGGAACCCTGCCCTGGGCCACTCCCGCGTTGCCTCGGCCACCACCCTGAAGTACCTCCTGAGGTTCAAGGACATGGATCTCGCTGGCACAAACCCATTTTGATCAGACTGTATTAAGTGGGGGACCACCGGCGCCAGCCGCTCCACAAGTATATTTGCAAAGACTTTATAGTCTTCGCATGTTGAGCATTGCCAAAGGCCTATATGAGTCCAAGGCTGTAGGATCCCTGTCCGGCTTGCTCAAGGAGACCAGGAAAGCTTCCCGTATGGAGGGAGGTAACGAGCCCTCGTCTATTGCTGTGTTATATAGCTGAAGGAGTAAGGGCGCAAGGGTTTCCCTGTTTGCCTTATAGTATTCGGCGGGGAGGCCGTCCGGCCCGGGAGTTTTTCCAGACGCCATAGCCTGAATCGCTTCCCCCACTTCCTCCAGCATGAGGGGGGCACTAAGCGCGTTCCTTTGTTCCTCAGAGGTCACAGGCAATATTATCGGAATCTAGGAACCCTTCCAGCGCGTGCCTGGGGACAGTGCCTCGTGCCGTTTATAGCTGCGTGTAATGACCAGTCAGGGCACGATGTATTTCGCGCTGCGTGTACACCATCTCCCCCTCTGCTGTGCAAAGAGCTGCTATCGGGGCACCACGCCCTTCTCTCTGTATCAGCCAGGCTAACAGCCGGCCGGCTCTGTCCGCCCTGGCGTCCGTTTTGGCCGTGTGCGCCGCATAGTTATGGCACCTCAGTTTCTCCGGAAGAACCGTGTGCTTAGCGCAGAAGTTGCTCTGTGTTAGTGAGTGCTCATCTGTCCCCTCACGCTCCCGCTCGTACCGCAGGAGCTCAGGCTCCAGGTGCGTCAGGGAAGTAGAAAGTGTTTTGCGTATATTCCAAGTGGCCACCATGCAGTGCCCTCGGATGGCCACCTTGTGTGTGTCCCACTCAAACATGGCATTACTCGCAGTCCCTTTGTTGACCTCAAAGTAGGCAAGGATGACTGTGCCCAACGAGAAGCGGAACTCTGCATCCTTCAGTGCAGTAGGCTGTAGCCTCCACGTGGGTACAGGTGGAGGGTCCGCCTCCCAACTAATCTGGAACCATAAGGGGTTATGATCAGAATGTGTTCTCCCCAGATACTCTGACTTGGCAAGGAGTGGAAGCATGGACAGGGTGCCAACAATCCTATCTAACCAGACATGCAAGTCGTGAACTGATGAGTAATAGGAGTATACCCTGTCCACTGGATGCTGCGCTCGCCATACGTCATGTTTCTCCCAGTGTGAGAGCCAGTCCTGGAACGCTTGCGCATTGGATATCACTGCTGCAGCTCGGAGGGGAGGGAAAGAGTGATCCAGGTGCACGTCCAGCACCATATTGAAGTCCCCGCCAAATAGCCAGGGTAGGCCAGCGTATGAGTGAAGGACCTGATTCAAGCTCGCTAGGAAGAAGGGTTGGTCTGTGACCGGGGCGTGAAGGTATCCTAAGAGGACTTCCTGACCATTCAGCCGCCCCGCACTAGGGAGTACCTCCCCTCCTGATCTACCTTTGCTTCTTTGCAATTGAAGGGGACGCCTGCCTTCACCCATACCAGTGTGCCTCACACATGCGCAGAAAAAAACGTGCTATAAATTTGCCCCCTCCAGCGCCTGCGGAGTTTGTCGAGCTCTACCTGGGTCATTTGGGTCTCTTGGAGGAGGGCAATCCCCACCGCATGCCGATGCAGATAGGAGAAGACAGTGTTACGGCGTGACGGGGTGTGCATACCGCGGATATTCCAGGTCATTCTGTTAGTGTGTGTCATGTGTCTGGACGCGCGCACCCACACAGGGCCAGGGGAACACCTCGAAGGGGGGCCTACGGGCACCATCAGGGGAGGGGGTATCAGTGTGCCGCAACTGAAACATGAGAACAATTACAAACAGTGCAACTAAAAGGGCAAGTCCTCAAGGGGGCATAAGTCCAAACCTCAAGAAGATCCACCAATTAGAAAATGTAATTCCAGCGCAGTAGCTGTCTGGGTGAGTGTGCTGTCAGCAACCAAGCTGTATTGCTCCCCTATCACTGACCTCCTGGCAATTCAAGAGGTGCAGTACAGGCTGTTTAAACGCACAGGGCCAGTGGGGGTCATTAGCGGGAGAGCCCGCGAGTGCAGCAGCTACGCAGCGCTTTCTAACCGCGGACCGGCAGGCACGGCTGCATATGTTTAACTGTATGTCATCTTATGGCAGTGCAAACGCACTTGGCATAGAACACATTGCAGCAGCGCACACATCAACATTTCTAGAAGGATACAAAAAGTAGAATATTCGGAGACATGGGCCCTGCATGGCCGCCATACTTCACTGTTCAGTCACATCAGCTGGTCAGCCGTTTGGGGTGTCACCACTGGCATGTTCATGTCTTTGGAAATTACCATGGATGGGGACAATGAGCCACTCATTTCCAGGTCGCTGTGTGGCTGGGGATCCAGGCGGATAGCACTGTTCACGGCTCCCAGGGTCACAACCGCCTCAAGTGCTTCCTGCCGTTCCAGCCGCATCTTCTCTGGACTGGGTGCAATTGGGCCAAGGTCTGTGCCCCGGCGGGCCCCCCTCCGTCTGCGTCTCCTCTGTCGCTGCTCCTGCCACCCACCTTCCTCTGGACCTGCGGGTCTCGCTCCTTTAAATTGTCCCGTCTCCTCCAGCCAGTCTCAGACTTCCGATGGGTCATCAAAAAAGCGGACACCCTCCTTCAAGACCACACGGAGGCGAGAGGGGAACAGCAAGGAATAGGGCAGCTCTAGTTCTCTCAGTTGTCGCTTCACAGCCATGTACATGCTCCTTCTTTGCACTGCTGCCGTGTAATCTGGGAAGATCATCACACGACTGTTCCCCACTATGAGATCACCCAGTTTCCTGGTTTTGCGGAGCACCATGTCCCGATCTCGATAATTGAGGAGTTTGAAGAGGAACGGGCAAGGCCGAGCTCCCAGCCTAGGCTTCCACGCTGTCACTCTATGCGCTCTTTCTACCACAAAGTGCGGGGACAGCACTCCCGGGGCAAAAGCTCACGGAACCAGTTCTCAGGGAACTGCTCTGGGTCTTTCCCTTCTTCTCCCTCCGGAAGTTTACCACCCAGACATTGTTGCACCGAGAGCGCCCTTCCGCGTCCTCAATGCGATCTTCCAGCATATGAACCCTGTCGATTATATCTTGGAGCGCTGAAGCGTGATTTTGCACCACAGGTTGTAGTTTCTGGAGCGACTGACTCTGCACGGTGACTGACTCCGACAGCTTGCGATGGTCAGCATGGAGAAGGGTAAAGTCAGCCATGACTTTATCAATCCGGGCCTCCAAGGACACTTTAGTTTGCTCCAGAGTAGTGCCAGTGCACTCCACTGCTGCCAGTACAGAGTCCATCTTAGCCGCTGCTGGCTCCATGCTACCACCCTGATGTCCGTGTGAAGAGCCAAGACCGTCAGCCACCTGCTGTTTATTGTGCAACTTATCGCTGAGCCTGCCCATTACCAGCTGCTGCTCAGTAGGCATTCACGAGCTGGTCACACACAGTAAATCACCAACTCCCCGTTCCAAATCCTCCACTTAGGTGTCCGGGCCACACCGTTCCTTCAACTGCATCGACAGAAGATGGACTGCACACTCCCCAGGGTGGGTGCCGCCCCCGGTCAGTGGGACAGAGTCTGAAGGCGGCACAGGTGTTGGTCTAGCTTCCCCCGGTTGCACCGGGTGAGCTCTCGTCTCCGCTGCCCCCGGGCATCAGGACTCCAACAAAGACTCCAGATGAAGTGTTCTACCGTGCCGCAGGAAGTAGTTCAGCATGCCCAGGCCATTGTGGAACACTTGATGCGCCACGTGCCCCAGCCGCCTCCGGCCTCTCAGGGCCTACTCTCCTCGCGCTGTGGCACCCCCGCAGCGAATGCGCCGCCGCCACTCTATCCGCACCTAGCAAGTCTCTGCCCCCAAAATGGCACACGGGACGCAAGATGGCAGGCCACCACCGCCGGAGCATCACCAGTCGGGACCTGCACAATGCCTTCAGGCACCTTCCACCAACCAGTAGCGCTGTTTTTCATACTCGCAGACTGCCCCTCAGTTGTCGCAGCCAACACAATGCAGTGCTGTGGTCACTGTTCCACCAATAAGGGAGAGCCCCTTCACTCCACACTAAGCGCACCTCACAATGTGACTGCCACGGTCTTCCAGAGCCCGCAGGCCGGGTCCCCAGCGGGCTGCACCACACCTCCCACCTGCCTTTGTGGCCCTCCCAGACTTCACTGCACTTCCAGCCACAGGGGGGATCGTAGACCTTCACCTCCTCGCCAGGGACACACCGCCACCACGAGCCAAAGCAGGGGTCATGCCCAGTCCTCCTTCTAGTGTACCGGTGCCTGGCTGCAGATCACCGTTAATTCCAGCACCCCCAGGCTCCTAGGGGGCATCCCCGCTTAGCTCTGCTCACATGAACCAAAGATGGGCAGCCTCCTAGGTTCCCAAATGTCCGCCACAGTTCTGAGACGTCTTGCGAGGCTCCTCTGTCCCCCTCAGAACAGGGCGCCACCAGGTCCTCCCGGGTCCTCAATCCACCCTAGAGCCGCTCATCTCAACTGGGGCACTATGCCGGGAGGGAGCCGGGTCGGCCCGCAGTCCTCCACAGAGGTCGGCCCTCACTCCGGCGCCAGCAGCCACAATAATTCTCTGCCCCGACACTCCGCTCGAGCCCTCACAGCAGGCCTTAGCAGTTCCAGGCCTGGGCGCCCCGGCCGCAGTTTCGTCACCCTCGCCCGCCCACCATCCACAAGGGGCCATGCTTTGTCAGCAGCCCCGAGCCGCGGGTACAGCCAGTCCCGCCCGCAGCTCCGATCGAGCAATTATTCTGGGGGTGTCCGGCTCCATCACCCCGGTGCTCTGTTGATTCCCGGCAGCTGCAGATGTGCCACGGCGCCTCCTCCGGACTCGCCAGCAACCGCTGAGCCCCGGTCACGTTTCGCACTCAAGGCCCCAGGGTCCACCCTGCAGCAGTCTAGCCTCGGCCGCCTCCTCAGCGCTCTCCAGGTAAGGACCTCCGGGTCTTGCAGGCTCCCCTCCATGCCCACGCGCTTGTCCCCGCACGTGGGAAACACCAAAACACCTCTAACAGGTAAATGTCAGGATAATTAGGGGATTAGTGCCAGAGCTCTAGTAAAAGACGCCCGCCATATTGGCTGGCTAGCCACGCCCCCCTCATTTAGACATGGTCTTATGTTGGCTTGGTGAGCACAGTGTTTCTCTGCAAAACTGGCACCCTTCCTTTAGTTTTCTAACATTTCTTAGTATAGAGACACCTAATATTATGGCTCATTCATTGATGAAATATCTCATATCTCCTTTTTTTCATGGGTCACCCTTTAGCCATTGACCACTTGAATAACCCTGGGTTTGGGACTATGCTACGCTTGCGTGGTTTGCGTAGTATGCGCAACTACACGCTACACAAATTTTGCACGTAGCACAGTGCAAAAACGCGTAGCATAGCAGCCATTTTTTTGCTTGCTCACGGCCCTCAACATCAAGTTGGCGATTGCGAGCGAGCAAAATAATATCCCGGTGAGACATTTTCCTCGTTCGCGATTAGTAACATTCTCAAAGTGTGGTGGTCAAATTTCTCATTGTGAGTGGTCATGTATGCTCGCAACCGCTCGCGATCAGAAACTACCAGTCCGCGTTGTGAAATCTGCAGCTCGAGTACAAATCTATTTGAGCGGCAGAAATCGACCAATTGCACTGTGCAAGATGTCGTTTGCAATGATTGCACAGTGCGGACAAGCATCCATCACTGTGCCATCAGTGCGAACAGCATTTTACACAGTGCACTACGCATTTCACATAGTTACGCTTAGCTTGCGTAGTGTGAAGTGCACTTCGTATCGCTACACGTAGTGCTACTATGCGAGCTACGCCCAGGGATACATTTGAAGTTGCCTTTTATATGATAACAGACTGTGGTATCTTTTCACATTTATTATACCTTTCCACAAGATTTTACATCCCGTTCCCTTTGGAGGTACCAAATATAATGGCCTACACCAGCTATAATATCTGTTATCCCCTGTGTTTCATGGGTTAGAACTAGCCATGATTCGATTTGGCATGGTCTTATGTTATATGGGTGAGCACAATATTTCTATGCCAAATAGTACCCTTCCTTTTGCTTTCCAAAATTGTTTGCTATGGGGATACCAAACATTATGGCTCACGCTTTGCTGCAATACTTCGTATCACATACCTTTCATGCGTATCCCATTAATCATTGGAGACTTGAAGTTGCCTTTTATTTTAAAGCAGACTACAGCATCCTTTCAGATTTAAAAAATCTTTCCTCAAGATTTTACGTCTGGTTCACTTTGGAGATACCAAATATAACGGCTTATCCCGACTAGTATATCTGGGATCCCCTGTCTTCCTGGAGTTAGAACTTACCAGTATTCAATTTGACATGGTCTTATGTTGGATGGATGAGATATTTCTATGGCAAAGAGCACCCTTCCTTTTGCTTTCCAACATTGTTACAAAGGGGATGCCAACTATTATGGCTCACACATTGCTGTAATATCTTGCATCCCTTACGTGTCATTGTTTACCCTTTAATCATTGACCACGTAAAGTTGTATTTTTCTTGATAAGAGACTACAGTATCTTTTCACATTTTTTACGTTATTCCACAAGATTGTACGTCAGGTTCTCTATGGGGATACCCTATTTAATGGCATATAATGGCTTTAATATTTGGTATCCCTTGTGTTAGAACTTACCAGTATTCAATTTGACATGGTCTTTTGTGCTATGGGGGGAGCACATTATTTTTTTTACCAAATAGCACCATTCGTTTTGCTTTCCAACATCTTTTACAATGGGGATACCAAATATTATGGCTGAGGCATTGCTGTAATATCTTGTATCCCCTGCATTTCATTTATTACCTATTAGCCATTGCCAACTTGAAGTAGCCTTTTATGTGATAGCAGACTATACTATCTTTTCACATTTTTGTACATCACTCCACAAGATTTTACATCCAGTTTCCTTTGGGGATAACATATATAATGGCCTATACTAGCTATAATATCTGGTTTCCCCTATGTGTCTTGGGTTCCAGAGACTCATTTTTTGGGTTAGAACTTGCCAGGATTCTATTTGGCATGGTCTTATATTTGATGGGTGAGCAGAGTATTTCTATGCCAAATAGTGATCTTCCTTTTGCTTTCCAACATCGTTTATAATGGGGATACTGAATATTATGGCGGATCACTGACATAATATCGATGTCAAAAATATCGATATACAAAAATATTGAGTAAAAAATATAGAATGCCAAAATATCGACTTCCTATCTCCAAACAGGTAAGTACAAAAATATTGAATCAAAAATGTCGATGTAAAAAATATAGATAGTCAAAATATCGACTTTTTGAAATAGTTAAAAGTAATTTAAAATTAATGAAATAATAAATATAAGTAACTTAAAAATACTTAAAATACTTAAATAACATTAAAACCAATAAATATTTAATATAATAAAAAAAACATATATATATATATATATATATACATATATATATATATATATATATATATATATATATATATATATATATATATATATATATATATATATATATATATATATATATATATATATATATAGTATTAATATTAAAATATACAATATTTACCATAGGATAGCGAGCGAGAGGGTTGAATTTAATATTACCACTCCAGTGAGTGCAACAGTAGAAAAAACATTGGATAGCGTAGCAGTAAACATTACTATTACCACTCCAGTGAGTGCAACAGTAGGGAAAGCGTTGGATAGGGGGAGGGTTAAAATTACTATTCCCACTCCAGAGAGTGCAACAGTAGGGCAAGCGCTGGATAGCGTAGGGATCACAATTACTATTCCCACTCCACAGAGTGCAACAGTAGGGAAAGCATTGGATAGCGTAGGCATAAAAAATACTATTCCCACTCCAGTGAGTGCAACAGTAGGGAAAACGTTGGATATCGGGAGGGTAAAAATTACTATTCCAACTCCAGAGAGTGCAACAGTAGGGAAAGCGTTGGATAGCGGGAGGGTAAATATTACTATTCCCACTCCAGAGAGTGCAACAGTAGGGCAAGCGCTGGATAGCGTAGGGATCACAATTACTATTCCCACTCCACAGAGTGCAACAGTAGGGAAAGCATTGGATAGCGTAGGCATAAAAAATACTATTCCCACTCCAGTGAGTGCAACAGTAGGGAAAACGTTGGATATCGGGAGGGTAAAAATTACTATTCCAACTCCAGAGAGTGCAACAGTAGGGAAAGCGTTGGATAGCGGGAGGGTAAATATTACTATTTCCACTCCAGTGAGTGCAACAGTAGGGAAAGCGTTGGATAGCGTAGAAGTTAAAATTACTATTCCCACTCCAGTGAGTGCAACAGTAGGGAAAGCGCTGGATAGCGTATGGGTTAAAATTACTATTCCCACTCCAGAGAGTGCAACAGTAGGGAAAGCAATGAATAGCGTAGGGATAAAAATTACTATTCCCACTCCAATGAGTGCAACTGTAGGGAAAGCATTGGATAGCGTATGGGTTAAAATGACTATTCCCACTCCAGAGAGTGCAACAGTAGGGAAAGGGTTGGATAGCGAAGGGGTAAAAATTAATATTCCTACTCCAGTGAGTGCAACAGTAGGGAAAGCACTGGATAGCGTAGGGGTTAAAATTACTATTCCCACTCCAGAGAGTGCAACAGTAGGGAAAGCATTGGATAGCGTAGGGGTAAAAATTACTATTCCCACTCCAATGAGTGCAACAGTAGGGAAAGCGTTGGATAGCGTAGGGGTAAACATTACTATTCCCACTCCTGAGAGGGCAACAGTAGGGAACATAAATACTTCATAAATGAATGAAAATTAATTAAATATGAATACCAATAAAAAAATAAAAAAATAATGATTAGTTATTTATAATAAATTAATTTATTTCAACAAAAATAAGCAATAAATAAATAACAAAATGTAATTATTTATAATTAAATTACTTTCCACCCTATTCCCCTGAACACCCACAACCCACTACTAAAAAGAAATTAATATAAATAACATTATTAACATTTAATCAATTCATTAAAATTAATTACCAATTATATTTTAATTACTTACCAATTATTAATTAATTAACAATGAATTACCAATTTTATTTTAATTAATTACCCATTAATCAATTACCTAAAATTAATTACCAATTTCATTTTAAATATTTACCAATTAATAATTAATTAAGAATTAAATCAAAATTAATACCAATAAATAAATTAACATATTTAATTAATTTTATTTAAATTACTTCCCACCCTATTCCCCTTTAAACTCACAACCAGCAACAGAAAATAAATTAATATAATTAACATAACTATCAATTAACCAATAAAATAAAATTATTTACCAATTTAATTTTAATTAATTACCAATTAATAAATAATTAACAATTAATTCAAAATAAATACCAATAAATAAACTAACTTATTTAATTAATTATAATTAAATTACTTCCCACCCTATTCCCCTATAAACCCACAACCTCTACGGATTTATATTACGCAAAAATAAAATACCATAAAATTAATTATTTAAAATAAATTATAAATTAACATACACTTTTCACACATATAGTAACATAAAAAACACTTAAAAAATGTATATAAACTTACCTCTAATTCAATATTTTTGTTGTCTATATTCTGTCCATTCGATATTTTGTCCATTCTATATTTTGGAATCGATATTATTGCTATTCTAGTCGATATTTTTGTAGTCTATATTCTGTCCAGTCGATATTGTGTCCATTCTATATTTTTGAATCTATTTTAAAGTTAACGATATAAAAAAAAACTCTCGATATTTTGACTGTACACTATTATGGCTCACGCATTGCAGTAATATCTTGTACCCCCTACGTTTTATTGGTTACCCTTTAGCCATTGACCACTCAAAGTTGTCTTTTCTTTGATAAGAGACTATGGTATCTTTTCACATTTTGTACATTATTCCACAAGATTGTACGTCAGGTTGTCAACGGGGACACCTTATATAATGACCTATACTGGCTATAATATTTGGTATCCCCTGTGTTTCAGGGGTTGAAACTTGCAGTATTCAATTTGACATTGTCTTATGTGCTACAGGTGAGCACGGTATTTCTATGCCAAATAGCACCATTCCCTTTGCTTTCCAACAATGGGGATACCAAATATTATGAATCAGGCATTGCTGTAATAACTTGTATCCCCTAAGTTTCAATGGTTACCCTTTAGCCATTGACATTTTAAAGTTGTCTTTTCTTTGATAAGAGACAACAGTATATTTTCACCTTTTTTGCACCATTCCACAAGATTTTACATTCGGTTCACATTGGGGATACCATATATCATGGCCTATACCAGCTATAATATCTGGTATCCCCTATGTTTCTTGGGTTAGAACTTGCCAGGATTCGATTTGGCATGGTCTTATGTTAGATGGGTGAGCACAGTATTTCTATAAAAAATGCCACCCTTCCTTCTGCTTTCCAACATCTTTTACAATGGGGATACTACATATAATGGCCTATACCGGCTATAATATTTGGTATCCCCTGTGTGTCTAGGGTTCGCACGTACCAGTATTCATTTGACATTGTCTTATGTGCTATGGGTGAGCATATTATTTGTATGCCAAATAGCACCATTCCTTTTGCTTTCCAACATATTTTACAATGGATATACCAAATAATATGGCTCACACATTGCTGTAATTTCTAGTATTCCCTACATTTCATGTGTTACCCATTAGCCATTGACCACTTGAAGTTGCCTTTTATATTATAGCAGACTACAGTATATTTTCAAATGATTTTCATAATTCCACAAGAGTGTACGTCTGGTTCTCTTAGGGGATACCATCTATAATGGCCTATAACGGCTATAATATTTGGTATCCCATGTGTTTCTTATGTTAGAATTTACCAGGATTAGATTTGGTATGGTCTTATGTTAGACAGGTGAGAACAGTATATGTATGCCAAATATCACCCTTCCTTTTGCTTTTCAATGGGGATACCAAATATGGCTCACACGTTGCTGTAATATCTCGTATTCCCTACGTTTAATGGGTTACTCTTTAGCCATTGACCACTTGAAGTTGCCTTTTATTTGATAGCAGACTACAGTATCTGTTCAGATTTTTTACGTCATTCCACAAGATTTTTCAACCGGTTACCTTAGAGGATACCAAATATATTGTCTTATACTGGTTATTATATCTGGTATCCCCTTTGTTTCTGGGGTTTGAGATTAGCAGTATTCAAATTGACATGATCTTATGTTGGATGGATGAGCCCAGTATTTCTAAGTGAAATAGCACCCTTACTTTTGCTTTCCAATGTCCTTTTCAATGGGGATACCAAATATTATGGCTCACACATTGCTGCAATATGTGTGTCTCCAAAGTTTCATGGGATACCTTTTAGCCATTGACCACTTGAAATTTTCTTTTCTTTGATAGCAGACTATAGTATCTTTTCAAATTTTTAACATCATTCCACTAGATTTTACATCCTGTTCCCTTTGGGTATACCATATATAAAGGCCTATACCAGCTATAATATCTGGTATCCCCTGTGTTTCTTGGGTTAGAACTTGCTAGGACTCGATTTAGCATGGTCTTATGTTAGATGGGTGATCACGGTATTTCTATGCCAAACAGTACCATTCCTTTTGATTTTCAACATTGTTTACAATGGGGATACCAAATATTATGGCTCACGCATTGCTGCAATACCTCTATCGCCTACTTTTCATGCATTACCCATTAACCATTGGAGACTTGAACAGTATATTTTCAGATTTTTTTAATCTTTCCACAAGAATTTATGTTCGGTTCGCTTAGGGGATACCAAATATAATAGCCTATACCTGTCATTATATTTGGTATCCATAGTGTTTCTGGGGTTAGAAGTTACCAGTATTCAATTTGACATGGTCTTATGTTGGATGGATGAGCCCAGTATTTCTACGGCAAAGAACACCATTCCTTTTGCTTTCCAACATCTTTCACAAAGGGGATACCAAATATTATGGCTCACGCATTGCTGTAATATCTCGTATCCCCTACATTTCATTGGTTCCCTTTAGCCTTTGACCACATAAAGTTGTCTTATCTTTGATAAGAGTCTAAAGAATCTTTTCACATTTTTTACATTATTCAACAAGATTGTAGGTCAGGTTCTCTATGGGGATACCATTTATAATGGCCTGTTCCAGCTATAATATTTGGTATCCCTTGTGTTTCTGGGGTTAGAACTTGCCAGTATTCAATTTGACATGGTCTTATGTGCTATGGGTGAGCACAGTATTTCTATGCCAAATAGCACCATTCCTTTTGCTTTCCAACATCTTTTACAATGGGGATACCAAATATTATGGCTCAGGCATTGCTGTAATATCTTGCATACCCTGCGTTTCATTTGTTATCCATTAGCCATTGACCACTAGAAATTGCCTTTGATATGATAGCAGACAATAGTATATTTTCACATGTTTTACATCATTCCACAAGATTTTACATATAGTTCACTGTGAGACTACCATATATAATGGCCTATACCTGCTATAATATCTGTATCTCCTATGTTTTTTGGGTTAGAACTTGTCAGGATTTGATTTGGCATGGTCTAATGTTAGATGGGTGAGCACAGTATTTCTTTGCCAAATAGTACGCTTCCTTTTCATTTCCAACATCCTTTACAATGGGGATGCAAAATATTACGGCTCATTGCCCCACTATCTCGTATCCCGAACCTTTCAAGGGTTACCCATTAACCGTTAGACACTTGAAGTTGCCTTTTATTTGAAAGCATACTACAGCATCTTTTCAGACTTTTGACATCTTTCCACAAGATTTTACATCCGGTTCTCTTAGGGGATACCAAATATAATGGACTTTACCCGCTAAAATAATTGGTATCTCCAGTGTTTCTTGGGTTAGAACTTGCCAGGATTCGATTTTGCATGGTCTTATATTAGATGGGTGAGCACAGTATTTCTATGAAAAATACCACCCTTTCTTTTGCTTTCCAACATCATTTACTATGGGGATACCAAATATTATGGTTCACGTATTGCTGTAATATCTCGTATCCCCTAAATCTCCTGGGCTACCCTTTAGACATTCACCAGTTGAAGTTGCATTTTATTTGTTAGCAGACCACATTAGCTTTTCACATTTTTTACATCATTCCACAACACTTTATAACTGGTTTACTTAGGGGATACCAAATACAATGGCCTTTACCGCCTATAATATTTGTTATCCCCAGTGTTTCTCGGGTTAGAATGTACCAGGATACAATTTGACATGGCCCTATGTTGGACGGGTGCGGACAATATTTCTATGCCAAATAGTACCTTTCCTTTTGTTTTCCAACATTGGTTACTATGGGGATACCCAACATTATGGCTCACGTACGGCAGTAATATCTCGTATCCCCTACGTTTCCTGGGATGCCCTTTAGACATTAACCAGTTGTAATAGCATTATATTTGTTAGCACACTACATTAGCTTTTCACATTTTGTACATCATTCGACAAGATATTGCATCGGGGGATACCAAATATAAAAGCCTATACAGCCTACAATATTTGATATTCCCAGTGTTTCTCGGGTTAGAAGTTATCAGGATTCAATTTGACATCACCTTAAGTTGGATGGGAGAGCAAAGTATTTCTATACCAAATATCACCGTTCCTTTTACTTTTCAACATCATTTACTATGGGGGTACCAAATATTATGGCTTATACATTGCTGTAATATCTTGTATCACAAACGTTTCATGGGTTACCCTTTAGCCATTTAGCAGTTGAAATTGCCTTTTCTTGGATAGCAGACTACAGTATCTTTTCACATTTTGTACATCATTCCACAAGATTTTGCATCCAGTTCCCGTATACTAAATATAATTAACTTTACCGGCTACAATATTTGGTATCCTCAGCGTCTCTCGGGTTAGAAGTTACCAGGATTCAATTTGACATCACCTTATGTTGCATGGGGGAGCACAGTATTTCTATACCAAATATCATCATTTCTTTTGCTTTCCAACCTCAATTACTGTGGGGATACCAAATATTATGGTTCACGTATTACTGTAGTATCTTGTATCCCCGATGTTTCATGGGTTACACATTAGCCATTGACTAGTTGAAATTGCCTTTTATTTGTTAGCAGACAACATTAGCTTTTCAAATTTTTTACATTATTCCACAAGATGTTATAACCGGTTCACTTAGGGGATAGCAAATACAAAGGTCTTTACCGCCTTTAATATTTGGTATCCCCTGTGTTTCTCGGGTTAGAATGTACCAAGATACATTTTGACATGGTCTTATGTTGAGTGGGTGAGCACAATATTTCTATGCCAAATCGCACCCTTCCTTTTGCTTTCCAACATTGGTTACTATGGGGGTATACCCAATATTATGACAAAGGTACTGCTGTAATATCTCGTATCTCCTACATTTCATGGGCTATCATTAAGCCATTGACCAGTCGAGGTTGCCATTTATTTGATAGCAGACTTTGACCATCATTCCACAGCATTTTACATCTGGTTCCTTTAGGGGATACCATATATAATGGGCTTTACCAGCTGTAATATTTGGTATCCACTGAGTTTCCCGAGTTAGAACTTATCAGGATTCAATTTGACATGGTCTTATGTTGGATTGCTGAGCACAGTCTTTCTATGCCTAATACCACCCTTCCTTTAACTTTCCAACATTGATTACTAAGGGAATACCAAATATTATGGCTCACGTATTGCAGTAATATCTTGTATCCCTGTACATTTAATGGGCTACCGTTCAGCTATTGTCCAGTTGAGGTTGACATTTATTTGGTAGCAGACTACAGCAGCTTTTACCATTTTATACATCATTCCACAAGATTTTACAACCAGTTCCTTCAAGGGATACCATATATAATGGGATATACCAGCTATAATATTTGGTATCCCCTGTGTTTCTGCGGTTAGAACTCACCAGGATTCAATTTGACATGGCCTTATGTTGGGTGGGTGAGCACAGTATTTCTATGGCAAAAAGCACCCTTCCTTTTGCTTTCCAACATCATTTAATATGGGGATAACAAACATTATGGCTCATGCATTGCTGTAATATCTTGTATCCCCTTTGTTACATGGGTTACACTTTAGCCATTGACCACCTGAATTTGTCTTTTATTTGCTAGCAGTCTACAGTATCTTTTCAGATGTTTTACATAATTCCACAAGATTTTACATACAATATTATGGCTCATGCATTGCTGTAATATCTTGTATCCCCTGGGTTTTAGGGGTTACCCTTTAGCCATTGGCCACTTGAAGTTGACTTTTATTTGATAGCAGACTACAGCATCATTCCACAAGATTGTACGACCGGTTCCCTTAGGGGATACCATATATAATGGCCCATACCGCCTATAATATTTGGTATCCCCTGTGTTTCTTAGGTTAGAACTTACCAGGATTCCATTTGACATAGTCTTATGTTGGATTGGTCAGCACAATACTTATGTGCCAAATAGTGGCCTTCCTATTGCGTTCCAACATCGTTTAGTATGGGGATACCAAATATTATGGCTCTTGCATTGCTGTAATATTTCATATACCCCACGTTTCGTGGGTCACACTTTAGCCATTGGCTTCTTGAAGTTGTCTTTAATTTGATAGCAAACTACAGTAACTTTTCACATTTTGTACATCATTCCACAAGATTGTACGTCCGGTTACCTTAGGGGACACTAAATATTATGGCTCACGCATTGCTGTAATATCTTGTATCCCCTATGTTTCATGGGTTACCCGTACACCATTGACCCCCTGAAGTCACCTTTTACTTGATAGCAGATTACAGTAATTTTCAAATGTTTTACAATATTCCACAGGATTGTACGTCCGGTTCCGATAGGGGAGACCAAATATATTGGCCTATACCGGCTATAATATTTGGTATCCCTTGTGATTGTGGGGTTAGAACTTACCAGTGTTCAAATTGAGATGGGCTTATGTTGGATGGGTGAGTACAGTACTTCTATGCTGAATATAACCCTTCCTTTTGCTTTCCATCATCGTTTACTATGGGGATACCAAATATTATGGCTCAAGCATTGCTGTAATATCTTGTATCCCCGATGTTTCATGGGTTACCCTTGAGCCCATTGAATAGTTAAAATTGCCTTTTGTTTGATAGCAGACTACATTATCTTTTCACATTTTGTACATCATTCCACAAGATTTTGCATCCGGTACACTTAGGTGATACCAAATATAATAGCCTATACCGCCTATAAAATTTGGTATCCCCAGTGTTTCTCGTGTTGAAAGTTATCAGGATTAAATTTGACTTCGCCTTTTGTTGGATGGGGGAGCACAGTGTACTGAAACCAAGGAGCACCCTTCCTTTTGCTTTCCAACACCATTTACTATGGGGATACCAAATATTATGGCTCAAGCATTGCTGTAATATCTCGTATCCCCGATGTTTCAAGGGTTACCCTTGAGCCATTGAATAGTTGAAATTGCCTTTTTTTTATAGCAGACTACAGTGTCTTTTCACATTTTGCACACAATTCCACAAGATTTTGCATCCGGTACCCTTAGAGGACACCAAATATAATAGCATATAGAGCCTATATTATTTGGTATTCCCAGATTTTCTCGAGTTAGAAGTTGCAAGGATTCAATTTGACATCAACTTATGTTAGATGGAGGAGCACAGTATTTCTATACCAAATAGCACCCTTGCTTTTGCTTTACAACATCATTTTCTAAGGGATTTCAAATATTATGGCTCATGCTTTGACATAATATCTCGTATCCCCTATGTTTCGTCGGTTACCCTTAAGCCATTGACCAATTGAATTTGCCTTTTATTTGATAGCAGACTACAGTATCTTTTCACATTTTGTACATCATTCCACAAGATTTTGCATCCGTACCGTTAGTGGGTGAGCGCAGTATATCTATGCCAAATAGCACCCTTCCTTTTGCTTTCCAACATCGTTTAGCATGGGGATACCAAATATTATGACTCATGTATTGCTGTAATATCTAGTATCACCTATGTTTTATGGGTTACACTTTAGCCATTGACCACTTAAAATTGTCTTCTGTTTGATAGCAGACTACAGTATCTTTTCACATTTTGTACATCATTCCACAAGATTGTGCGTTTGGTTCCCTTAGGTAATATCACATATTATGGCCTATACCGGCTATTATATTTGGTATCCCTTGTGTTTCTTGGGTTAGAACATACCAGTATTCAATTTGACATGGTCTTATGTTGGATGGGTGAGCACAGTATTTATATGTCAAATAGCACCCTCCATTTTGCGTTCCAACATTGTTTACTATGGGGATACTAAATATTATGGCTCACGCATTGCTGTAATATCTCCTGTCTCCTACGTTACATGGGTTACACTTTAGCCATTGACCACTTGCAGTCGCCTTTTATTTGATAGAGGACTACAGTATCTTTTGACATTTTTGACATCATTCCACAAGATTGTACGTCAGGTTCCCTTGGGGGATACCATATATAATGGCCCATGCAACCTACAATATATGGTAACCCCTGTGTTTCTTGTGTTAGAACGCACCAGGATTCAATTTGACATATTCTTATTTTGGATGGGTGAGCACAGTACTTCTGTGCCAAATAGAGGCCTTCCTTTTGCTTTCCAACATCGTTTACAATGGGGATACCAAATATTATGGCTCACACATTGCTGTAATATCTCGTATCCACTATGTTTTATTGTCTACCCTTTAGCCGTTCACTTGTTGAAGTTGCCTTTTATTGTATAGCAGATCACAGTATCTTTTCGGATTTCTTACATGAATCCCACAAGATTTGCATCTGGTTCCCTTAGGGGATACCATATATAATAGCCTTTACCGGCTATAATGTTTGGTATCCCCTGTGTTTTTGGTGTTAGAACTTATCAGTATTCAAAATGATATGGTCTTATGTTGGATGGGTGAGCACAGTATTTCCTTGCCAAATAACGACCTTCCTTTTGCTTTCCAACACCGTTCACTATCGGAATACCAAATATTATGGCTCACGCATTGCTATAATATCTGGTATCCCCTAGGTTTAATGGGTTACTCTTTAGCCTTTGACCACTTGAAGTTTTCTTTTATTTGATAGCAGGCTACAGTATCTTTTCAGATGTTTGACATCATTCCACAAGATTTTATATCCGGTTCCCATGGGGGATACTAAATATTATGGCTGACGCATTGCTGTAATATCTTGTATCCCCTACCTTTCATGGGTTACCCTTTAGCCATTGACAACTTGAAGTTGCCTTTTACTTGATAGCAGACTACAGTAACCTTTCAAATTTTTTCATCATTCCACAAGATTGTAGGTCCGGTTCCCTTAGGGGGTACCAAATATAATGGCCAATACTGGCTTTATTATTTGGTATTCCCTGTGTTTCTTAGGTTAGACCTTACCAGGATTTAGTTTGACATAGTCTTTTGTTGCATGGTTGAGCACAGTACTTGTATGCCAAATAGCCGCCTTCCTTTTGCGTTCCAATATTGTTTACTATGGGGATACAAAATATTATGGCTCACGCATTGCTGTAATATCTCCTGTCTCCTACGTTACATGGGTTACACTTTAGCCATTTACCACTTTAAGTTGTCTTTTCTTTGATAACAGATTACAGCATCTTTTCAGATTTTTTACATCTTTCCCCCAGATTTTACATCCGGTTCGCTTAGGGGATAGCAAGTATAATGGCCTATATCAGCTATTATAGCTGGTATCCCTTGTGTTTCTGGGGTTAGAACCTACCAGTATTCATTTTAACGTGGTC
Organism: Lissotriton vulgaris; assembly: GCF_964263255.1. Classification (NCBI taxonomy): domain Eukaryota; kingdom Metazoa; phylum Chordata; class Amphibia; order Caudata; family Salamandridae; genus Lissotriton; species Lissotriton vulgaris. Next base: position 1,346,430,811 of record NC_141694.1, on the reverse strand, counting down.
TTATGTTCAATGGATGAGCCCAGTATTTCTATGACAAAGAGCACCGTTCCTCCTGCTTTCGAACATCGTTGTCAAAGGGGATACCAAATATAATGGCTCATGCATTGCTGTAATATCTTGTATCCCCTAAGTTTGATTGGTTACCCTTTAGCCATTGACCACTTGAAGTTGTCTTTTCTTTGATAAGAGACTACAGTATCTTTTCACATTTTTTATGTTATTCCACAAGATTGTACGTCAGGTTCTCTATGGGGATATCATATATAATGGCCTGTACTGGGTATAATATTTGGTATCCCCTGTGTTTCTGGGGTTAGAACGTACCAGTATTCAATTTGACATGATCTTATGTGCTATGAATGAGCACGGTATTTCTATGCCAAATAGCACCATTCCTTTTGCTTTTCAACATCGTTAGCGATGGGGATACCAAATATTATGACTCAGGTATTGCTGTAATATCTTGTATCCCCTGCGTTTCATTTGTTATCGATTAGCCATTGACCACTTGAAGTTGCCTTTTATATGATAGCACACATATGTATATTTTCACGTTTTTTACATCAATCCACAAGATCGTATGTCCGATTCTCTTAGGGGATACCATATATAATGACCTATACCGGCTATATTTGATATCCCCTGTGTTTCTTGGGTGAGCACTTACCAGGATTTCATTTGGCATGGTCTTATGCTAGACAGGTGAGCACAGTATTTATATGCCAAATAGCACCCTTACTTTTGCTTTCCAATGTCGTTTACAATGGGGATACCAAATATTATGGCTCACGCATTGCTGTAAAATGTCATGTCCCTTATGTTTCATGGGTTACCCTTTAGCCATTGACCACTTGAAGTTGTGTTTTACTTGATAGCAGACAACTGTATATTTTCACATTTTTTACATCATTCCACAAGGTTTTATGTCCGGTTCTCTTAGGGAATATCATATACAATGGCCTATACCAGCTATTACATCTGGTATCCCCTGTGTTTCTGGGGTTAGAATTTACCAGTGTTCAATTTGACATGGTCAATGGATGAGCCCAGTATTTCTATGGCAGAGAGCACCCTTCCTTTGGCTTCCAACATCGTATGCAATGGGGATACCAAGTATCATGCCTCATGCATTGCTGTAATATCTTGCATCGCTATGTTTCATGGGTTACCTTTTAGCCATTGACCACTTATAGTTGTCTTTTCTTCGATAAGAGACTACAGTATCTTTTCACATTTTTTATGTTATTCCACAAGATTGTACGTCAGGTTCTCTATGGGGATACCATATACAATAGCCTATACCAGCTATCATATTTGGTATCCCTTGTGTATCTGGGGTTAGAACTTGCCAGTATTCAATTTGACATGGTCTTATGTGCTATGGGTGAGCACAGTATTTCTATGCCAAATAGCACCATTCCTTTCGCTTTCCAACATCTTTTACAATGGGGATTCCAAATATCATGACTCACACATTGCTGTGATATCTTTTATCCCCAGCGTTTCATTTGTTACCCATTAACCACTTGAAGTTGCCTTTTATATGGTAGCAGACAACTGTATATTTTCAAATTTTGTGCATCATTCCACAAGGTTCTATGTCCGGTTCTCTTAGGGAATATGATATACAATGGCCTATACCAAATATTATATCTGGTATCCCCTGTGTCTCTGGGGTTAGAACTTACCAGTGTTCAATTTGACATGGTATCATGTTCGATGGATGAGCCTAGTATTTCTATGGCAAAGAGCACCCTTCCTTTTGCTTCAAACAGCGTTTACAATGAGGATACCAAATATTAAACCTCATGCATTGCTGTAATATCTCGTATCCCCTATGTTTCATGGGTTACCTTTTAGCCATTGACCACTTAAAGTTGGCTTTTCTTTGATAAGAGACTACAGTATCTTTTCAAATTTTTTACGTTATTCCACAAGATCGTATGTCCGGTTCTCTTAGGGGATAACATATATAATGGCCTATACCGGCTATAATATTTGTTACCCCTGTGTTTCCTGTGTTAGAACTTACCAGGATTCAATTTGGCATGGTCTTATGTTAGATGGGTGAGCACAGTATTTCTATGCCAAATAGCACCCTTCCTTTTGCTTTCCGATGTTGTTTACAATGGGGGTACCAAATATTGTGGCTCATGCATTGCTGTAATATTTCGTATCCCCTACATTTTATGGGTTACCCGTTAGCCATTGACCACTTGAACTTGCCTTTTGTATGATAACAGACAACTGTATATTTTCACATTTGTTACATCATTCCACAAGATTCTATGTCTGGTTCTCTTGGGGGATACTAAATATAATGGCCTATACCAGCTATAATATTTGGTATCCCTGGGTTTCTGGGGTTAGAACTTACCAGTATTCAATTTATCATGGTCGTATGTTGGATGGATGAGCCCAGTATTTCTATGGCAAAGAGCACCCTTCCTTTTGCTTCCAACATTGTTTACAATGGGAATACCAATTATTATGCCTCATGCATTGCTTTTATATCTCGTATCCCCTATGTTTCATGGATTACCTTTTAGTCATTGACCACTTAAAGTTGTCTTTTCTTTGATAAGAGCCTACAGTATATTTTCAATTTTTTTTACATTATTCCACAAGATTGTATGTCAGGTTCTCTATGGAGATACCATATATAACGGGCTATACCGGCTTTAATATTTGTTATCCCCTGAGTTTTTGGGGTTAGTGCTTACCAGTATTCAATTTGACATGGTCCTATGTGCTATGGGTGAGCATAGTATTTCTATGCCAAATAGCACCGTCCCTTTTCCTTTCCAACATATTTTACAATGATATACCAAATATGATGGCTCACGCATTGCTGTAATATCTTGTATACCCTACATTTCATTGAGTAACCCTTTAGCCATTGACCACTTGAAATTGTCTTTTATTTGACAGCAGACTACAGTATTTTTTCTCATTTTTAACAACATTCCACAAGGTTTTACATCCGGTTTCTTTAGGGAATATCAAATACAGTAGTCTATAATATTTGGTATCCAAGTGTTTCTTTGGTCAGAACTTACTAGGATTTTAATTTGGCAACCTTCGTGAGTTTAGCAACAACTTTTACCATGGGGACACCACATATTATGGCTCATGCATTGCTGTAATATCTTGGATCCCCTACTTTTCAAGGGTTACCTTTTAATCATTGACCAACTGTAGATGCCTTTTGGCTTGATACCAGATTGCAGTCTCTTTTCACATTTTTATTTCATTCCGCAAACTTTCACATCTGGTTCCTTTTGGGAATAGCAGATTTATTGGCCCATACCGACTATAATATTTTGTATCATCAAGGTTTATAAATTACCTGGGTTCAACTGGACATGGCCTTATGTTGGATTGGTGAGCACAGTATTTTTCTGCCAACTGGCACCCTTTCGTGAGTTTTCTTAACCCCTTACTATGGGGATACCAAACATTAAGCTGTTGCATGAGGTGTAGTAGCTTGAATCCCCTACTTTTCATGGGTTACCCTTTAGCCATTGACCACCTATAGTTACTTTTTAAATGATAGCATATTATATTATTTGTTTGCATTTGTATTAATATTCCACAAGCTTTTACATTCAGGTCCTATGAGGGGGTGTGACAGACACCACGTGAAGGAAGTGGCCCAATTAGGGTCACCCGGGTCACGAATATCCACCTCTCAGCCTTCCATACTAAATGAAGAGTCTGTCAGACAGTAGAGAACACAAACCAATAACTGTTTATTCATATACACCCAGAGTGGAGCCTAGTTCGCCCAGTCACTAGGAGTGCTGCAGAGGGACTGAAATGAACAAGCATAAAGATACATTATATAAATTTCATGACTGGGCGAAGGCACGCCCAAAAGGAAATTTTCCAGGCGGGTGCAGTTGGACAGTGAAATACAAAAAAAAGTTTTGGTTTTCATATCTCACACCAACTAATATAACCCAAGGTCGTTTCACCCTGCACCCGCCACCAGACAAGTGGGAGAGGCCTCTATCTAGTAAGCAAGGTATGCACTCATATGAACAGTTTATTCATTAGTAAAGCTAAACCCCAAAACTGCAGAAAGAAAACCTAACAGAGGCCTTTTCTCAGAAGTATCAAAGGATTAGTTTTGATCATGATTCAAAATGGTGCCTGAGGAGGAGGAGCTTCGCGGGCGAGCAAGATGGCCGCGTAAGCTCGGAGCTCCGCGGACCCTCCGACCCTCCGCAAATATCCTGCAGATTATCCTGTTCCACGGTAGTGGATTTCGATTGGTGAAAGGTCGCAGACGCGGGAACTGCTTTCCGCCTCCAAATCCGTTGTTCCTAGGCGAAGCTACGTCGTGCTGAACTTTGTGCCAGGGATGCGCCATTGTCTCATGGGTGACTGATGATCGTGACGACACGCCGCATGATTGAAATGCGAAGCGAGAACCTTCGATCCCTACTGGCGGAGTGCACGTAGCTGCGGAGTCGCCTGCTGTTGGCCTGGCTTGTGTGCTGGCTTCGCCTCGGTCCTACGCATCTGCCCGCTTTGCCTGGGCTGGATAGCCCTTTGTTCTCCTCGACTCCATCACGGCCGGCAGAGGGGACCCCGACAGGACGGCAAACAGGGGCGTTCGGAGGACAACTCAACCACAGTCGAATAAGATCGACCGTTATGCCCAGCAAAGGACCTCGCCTTCTGTGGTGGCTCCTTCTAAAGACTCTCTACGCACGGGCTCGCCTGACGGCTCGGAACCCACTTTGAGTGATATCATGGGGGCCATCGCGGGCATCCGGACTGAGATGCAGAAACAGCATGAGGTCCTGACACACAAGGTGGACACCCTGGCCATTGATCTCAACCTGCTCAGGGCCGACTTGGGCAAAACCAATGATCGGGTGAAATCCCTTGATATTAAGACCTCCAGCCTGACTACCGATGTCTCGGACCTGCAAGCGGAGGTCCGGACCCTACGATCGGTTAACGACCAATTCTCTAGACGGCTGAAGGACTTCGAAGGGCGTGCAAGGCGACAGAACGTCCGCATCATTGGTGTACCGGAGGGAGCGGAAGAGGCGGCTGTAGACCTCTTCGTGGAGTACTTGATACAGACACATCTTGCACCAGCCGGACTGAGTAACTTTTTCTCGATGGAACGGGCTCATAGGATACCTGGCGGCCCTCCGAAGTCGGGTGTCGCACCTAGACCCATCATCGCCCGGCTCTTCAATTTTAGAGACCAGGATGTGATCCTTCAAGCTTCCAGGAGACATGGGCCACTTAAATTCCAGAACGCTGAAGTGCACTTTTACCCGGACTTCACCAGGGCCGTTCAGAGACAGCGTCAGAGCTTTGCAGGGGTGAAATGGCGCCTTAGAGACATGGGTTTCAAGTACTCTATGCTGTTCCCTGCTAAACTGCGGATCGAGTATGAGGGCCGAGCCCTGTTCTTCGACATGCCCGAATCTGCGAGCGACTGGCTGGATACCTTGCCGCAACGTCGAGAAGAGCATGATGAGCACTCCGGAGGCGCAACCGGGGGCCTTGATCTCCAGGACTAGGTTCAGGTGCGCCAACTCTGGCGGTTGATGTTCCCGATGTCTGTGACTGCTAATGCCAAAGCTATTCCATTTTTTGTTTCTTCTGTTTTTACATGGAGGGTGGCGGGAGGGGATTGCGGGGATTCCTCACTCCTCCAGGGTCTTTCTTGTAGGTTAGTTTATGGGGCGACAGGCACACTGCTGGTTGGGGGGGCTTTTTAGTCTGCTGCAGGGGTGCAGGGTGGGGGGTGGTGGTGGGGATGTTTGTTGGTTGTTTCTTTTTTCTCCTTTTCTGTCTTTTAGGCAAATGTACTGTTCTGTTTCACTTGTTGTTGAGGCTTTTCGGGGTCGGGTGGGACCTGGGACATGATGATGGGGGGTAGGAAATTGCAAGTTCTCAGTTGGAATGTCAACGGCTTGGGTGACCGTATTAAGAGAGGGGTTGTGCTTCAGTTGCTTAAACGACACATGCCGGATATTGTTCTCTTGCAGGAGACGCACTTGGTTGGCAATACATGTAAAGCGCTTAACCGTAAAGGGTTTAAAATGGTGGCCCATTCGGGGTTCTCTTCGGGATCTCGGGGGGCGGGTGTTCTTGTGCGTACGTCCCTTCCGTTTGAGATTGACACTACTGTGATTGATGAGAGGGGGCGGTATGCCGCCGTTGCGGGTCGATGGGAAGGGCGTGCCCTGACATTACTTTCAGTTTACATTCCCCCGGGCTTACAGACTAGCACTTTCCAGGACCTTGGTGGCACCATTTTGAATTTGCCCGCTGGGTTGTTGATTGTGGGGGGTGATTTTAACTCGGTTTGCTCCAGTTCCTTGGACCGACATCTGCCTAGAGGCCTCCGTAGCTCCCAGTTGTGGCTGCCCACCTTCCTTGAGACGCTGGGGTTGGTCGATAGTTGGCGACTCCTGCATCCCACTCAATGTCACTATTCCTTCCACTCTGGCGCCCACGGTAGTCTTTCCAGAATCGACTACGTTCTTACCCTGGCGGCCCACGCGCTTGCGGTTTCCGAGGCCCGTTTTTGGCACGGGGTATTTCTGATCATTCCCCGCTGTGGGTCTCTTTCGACTTTGATATTGTTATGTCGGAACGACCGGTGGTCGTCAATCTGTGGTACTTCCGCAACCCCAAAACTCGTAGTCTCCTGGCCAAGGCCATCGATCTCTATTTCACTGAAAATGAGGGGTCGGTCATGTCGGCCGCCACTTTATGGGAGGCATTTAAGACAGTTTTGAGGGGCGAGGCCTTTGCTCTTATAGCGGAAGCCCGTAGAGTTAGAGATGCCGATTTGGCGTGCATCGAGGCGGAGATCATGGAGATGGACTCCCGGTTGGAGGCGGAGCCCGATCCTGTTCTCCTGCATGATCTCTCCCTCAAACAGTCGGAGTACCGCGATCTCGCTACTAACGCCGCCCTCGTCCTGGCTAAGGAACAGCAGGGTCGGATTTACGACGTCGGCGACAAGGCCGGGAAGTTGCTGGCCTGGCTGGACAGGAGGGAGAGGGCCAGCCGTGTCGTACCCGAGATATTGGGGGAGGACGGAGTGGTGGTCACTGACCCGCGTGCCATTGCTGAGTCCTTTGCGGATTACTTTCGAGGTGTCTACTCCTCTGTCTCAGACCGGTCTGAGACCGATTCGGCCACATTTCTTTCCAATATTGATCTCCCGTGCTTGTCGGACGAAGAACGTAATGACCTGGACAGGGACGTTTCCGTAGATGAGGTCGCACTTGCGATCCGCTCACTGCGGTCGGGCAAAGCGCCTGGTCCCAACGGTATCCCGGTTGAATTGTACAAGATCAGGCCGGATGTGGTGTCCCCACACCTGCGCAATATGTTCCTGGAGGCACGGGAGAATGGTCTACTTCCCCTTGACCAGAGGTTGGCCACCATTGTGGTCATCCATAAGGAAGGGAAGCCGAGGGATTTGTGCCGGTCATACCGTCCCATCTCCCTCCTGAACGCTGAGCCTAAGATTCTCGCCAAGATGCTCGCCAATCGTCTGGTTGGTGTTATCGGCGACTTAGTGCACCCGGACCAGTCGGGCTTTATTCCACACCGCAACACTGCCCTTAACTTGCGTAGGCTACACGGTGCCCTGGCCAGGGCCCATACCCTTGAGGAGCCGGCTGTCCTGGCATCTTTGGACGCCACGATGGCTTTTGACTCCCTCGAGTGGAGTTACCTGTGGGCAGTGTTGGCGAAGCTCGGTTTTGGCCCGGTGTTTGTGGGATGGGTTAAACTCCTGTACGCTGAACCGCTGGCTAATGTTGCCATTATTGGCCGTGTTTCGGCGACTTTTGCCCTTCACAGGGGCACCAGGCAGGGTTGTCCTTTGTCGCCTCTTCTGTTCGCACTCGCGCTCGAGCCACTCGCGGCCTTGTTGCGGACTCACCCGGATCTGCATGGTATCAGGTGGGCCCCTGGTTTCGAGGACAGAGTCTCCCTCTACGCGGACGATATTCTGCTTTACCTCACTTCCCCCTGCACATCCCTCATCGTGGCCTGTGATGTTCTGAGGCTTTTTGGCTGGTACTCTGGCCTTGTTATCAACTGGGCCAAGTCATATCTGTATGTACTGAAAGGGGGAACACCGTGCCTCCCTAGGGGCTGCGGCATCCAGGTGGCCAGCCAGGGCTTCAGGTACTTGGGGATCTATATCTCCAGTAATGTGAAGGCGCGCTACGACAATAATCTGCTTCCCCCTCTTCTCCGCCTCCGGCGAGATGTGGAAGGTTGGCGCAAACTTCCGCTCTCTTTGCTTGGGCGCGCGGCATTATTTAAAATTATGTCCTTGCCCAGGTTCCTTTATGCCCTGCAGAATACTCAGGATCCGGTCCCCGCCCGGTACTTCCGGGAGATCGAGGGCCTTCAACGTGCTTTGCTTTGGGATGGCCGGCCCCGCATCGCTGTCACGAAGCTCACGCTTCCGTGGTACGATGGGGGGATAGCGCTACCGGATGTGCGTAGATACTATTGGGCCTCCCAGTTAGCGGCCATCAATCACGGTCTCTATGGTCCGGAAAACAACCCTGGATACGCCATGGATAGGTGGCTCCTGGGTGGCGGAAATTACTATAGGGCGCTCTACTCGAGGTCTCTAGATGGGCGGATGTCGGGTCCAACGAAAACGGTGGTCCATATTTGGAGAGCAATTACCAAGGCGCAGGGCTGGAAAGGTAAACTGACCAGGCTGACCCCACTGTACGACTCGGACATCGTGGGCAAATTGTGGCACACCAAGGGTTTTGATAAGTGGGACCTCATAGGCATCTCCAGGGTGGATGACATGTTGTCGAGAGGCGAGGTCAAGACCTTTCCCCAGCTACAGGATGAATATCAGTTAGGTACCTCGGAATTTTTCCGGTATGCCCAGCTACGACACGCATTGCTTTCTGCTAGGCCGGAGGAGGGGGCGATCCCAGAAAGCTCCCCGTTGGAAGATAGGGTGCTGGACGGCCATATGCCGGACAGCGCCATTTCACTGTCCTATAAAAAGCTTATAAATGTCCGTACCGACCTCCTCCTGGGCGTGAGCGACCAGTGGGTGCGTGATGGGTTGGAAATTGATGACGAGGACTGGCAGAGTGCGGTGTCCTCCCCCAAGGAGGTTGCCATCTCTTCTCGTCTCAGACTGGTGCAGCTTAAGATCCTGCACAGGGTTTACGTAACTGGCCCCCGACTTGTGCATATGGGCTACTCGATCGATGGGCTTTGTCGCCGCGGCTGTGGTGCCGTTGCCACTTTTATGCACATCCTCTGGGAATGCCCCGCCATAGCCTCTTACTGGAGACGTGTGCACCTGATTATGGGTGAGGTGACTGGGGTAGCGGTGAATGCGGAGGCCAGGAGGTGCCTCCTCAACATTTGGGATCCGACGGACCACGACGTGGCTCAGACGCAATGGGTGACCCTTGGCAACATGGTGATATCGCTCAGAAGTGGGGTGCTTCGGTAGCTCCTAAGGTTGTGCAATGGAAAGCCAATATGGATTGGTGTATGTTTAGGGAGAAGACTGTCTATGTTGCCAGGGGTAAACCCAAAAAGTGGCAGAAGTTGTGGGGGGCCTGGAATACGTACAGGGGAGACATTTGCATACCCCCGGAACCTGTCTCGCTGGAGGAACATCTGTCGCCGTAGCCTGCGACACCAACTGCAATACGCTGTGAATATTATCCTGTGTTTTCCTCCCTCCCCTCCTCGCTCCTGACCTCTTATCCTGTTTTCATACTTGTGTTCCCTATGTTCCCCCCCTGCCCCCCAAAAACGCCTCACTGGTTTCTTGTACTCCATTGCCTGTCTCTTTGCACCCTATCTGGCGCTCCTTTTTCTTCTTCTTTCTCTGTGTTCTTTTATAAAAAATAAAATCAACCTTCACTGTGCTGCTGCATTGATTCTTGCACTATTGTTCTCCTGATCCGTTCTGCTGCCTTGCCTCCGGGATGTCAGGCTGAATAGCTGTGTGCAATTTTTCGAATAAAGGTTTTAAAAAATTTTTTTTTTTAAAAATGGTGCCTGAATAGAAAATGGTGCCGCAAATAGTCGCTTAGATTGGGCAATGCGCAAACATGCATATTTCTATTCTAACACACGTGCAGCTCCAGAATTTCACTGCACTTACCCACGACTCAAACCTGGTGGAGGTTAGGGGGATGGCCCACTGTCTAGAACCTGCTTGAGCATCCACTTGGGTTGATACCAATGCGGGTTTGATGGTGAAGCCGAAAGCCGAAATCTGCTAAGAACTCTACCTCAGGCATTGGGGTTGTAGCAGGCCTTCCGCCCCGCCCAATAATGGAGTCGGCATTCTCAGGCCACTTTCCGCAGTCACTATTTACAGTTTAAAAAGATATTGCAGTCAATTCTGGACACAAAAGCCACGTTGAAGTCCAAGATCAAGGCAGACTCCCTGGATGTACACCTGCTTTGTACGGACCACAGGAAACTGGTGGACTGTATGGACAATGTTGAATCTACATTAACCACGATGCGACCCACATTGCACAAACTCCAAACCCATCTGAAGGACATGAGTGCGGAGATGGCCTCTCCACATCCGGGGATGCAGAGGGATTCTCAAAGCATAATAATGTCCAATTTTTGAGCTTTCTGGAATGCTTGGGGGGCCTGAGTACAGAGCTCTTCCTCAAACAGTGGCTGATGCCCACAGTACTGACGGGCAATGTACCTAAATTCTTTGCTGTGGAGAAAGCACATTGTTGGTATGAATAACGAAATTCCATGGAACCAAGTATTGAAATACAACTGCAATTAAATTATCATGCATTATCAGCATGGCCCTGTAGCAATGCATGAATAGCTGTGGCGAACTAATTTGGATTCTTCTACATCTATTCCTTGAGGTAATTTTCTAATTTTTTAGTTTCATTAACTGTAAAATTGAATTATGATTTTTGGTTTGGAAGCTTATATGCTCAATAAGCATTCCAGGTCATAACGCATGACACATACCAACTTGAAGTTATCGAGCGATAAAGTGTAAAGTCGGGCCTTATTGCTAAATATTTATGGACAAAATCACTAAATATAGTTAAGAAGTACACCAACGCTTAATAGTTCTATCCCTAAAATTAGGCGGAACACATTATAAGCTGGCCGCCACGGAAGTTGTTAATTTCAATCCAAGACATCTGTTCTACTTCCGGGTATTTTTCCAATGGTTCCGGGTAGTCAGAGGCGCATCTCCAGCATGATTCGACTATTTAAGAATCACGGGAGCAGCCGCACATGACGTAGGGAGTTTTACAAACCATGGCGCCCTGTTGGTGAGACGTCCTCAGTTTGGGATCCTAGACAACGCCGGACCGACCCGCCGAACATTAACGGTTAAGGGACTAGAGAATTCAAACAGGTAATGACATCCAGCCTCTATTCAGTTAGTATATTAGAATAGTATGGCAGAGAACATACGGTTATTTTATCACTCTCCGTTTCGAATTTCTAGATAATCTTTTAGGAACGCTGTAACCTCGTTAGAATGGCGACCGGAAGCCGTTGATCGTACTCGGAGACATTAGCAATCTTCATTATAAACATAGTGTCGCTGTTCACTGCGTACTTAACAGACATATATATATATAAATATTATATTTTAGCCGATATACTTTTTGATCTTGAAAGATGATTTAGGACATTGTCTAATTATAAGAGTATTCCATCTTTAATATATTTTCAGCGTAAAAAACACACTAGATCTGCCTCCGAGTTATTGGTCCGGTGAGGCCTTCATCTGGATCTTTCAGGTACGAGGAATTCCTTGATAATTCAAATGAAGTGGGTCGCTTGGAAACAAAGAGATTAAATAGGAATCATTATTCTTTTAGCAGAGATGGTTCCACGCTATCATCTCCTTTTTCCCCTATCAGCCCGTTCCATCTATACCATGAACTTTACTGTACGCTATGGCTATGTAATGAATAACAGTTTAGAGAAGCTCAATTTTTCCCATTTGGCCTTTTTAAATTGTATTTAATGCAGGTTATATTTCATTTAGATAGAGACAGAGGTGGCAACCAATATAAGCAGACGACTTTGAATCGTTTTATAGTGATTTTTGTATATCAACGTCTGATCCATTCAAGCTTATTCATGAGGTAACTGTCAGATACGTTTATTCATATATACAAAAACAACTCTGCAGTACAAAATAGAATTACCATAATGTTATTTTATCACTTTTCACAGTTAAAGAATAATACCATACCCTTTAGAAACAATCAGGAAGTCCAATAACTCAACACGAGACTTCAATGTACTTATTGTTTTAAATGAGCACTGCGTAAGGTATCAGGTTACAAAACGGTGATATTTGAGGATGGCCTCCCAGTATATAACCTTTTTTAACATTCCTTTGCCCCCTTTTCCTCGACAAACGAGAACACCCCACCCTCTCCCCCTTTCTTTCCTCTTCTCTCCCCCCTTTCTTCCCCCTTTCTCTCCCTTTTTTCCCCTCCCCTTTCTCCCCTCCCCCCTTTTTTTCCCAAACCCAAACTCCCACCACCATCCCTCCTTTCCAATTAATTTACACTACGGTGTTGATAAATAGGTTTTTCTTAGATATTATCCAATGTTAGTTTTTGGTAATATTGACTTTGAAGTGACTAGTGGTTTTTATCTAGGTAGCTTATATATAAAAAAGTATATTGTTCAACTGCTTAACTGTAAATGAAATAATGTAAATAGGACCCAATTGCATCACTCTTCTATGTTTATTTCTGCATGTACCCTTTTTCAGGTTTTCAAATTATATATGTACATGGATTCCTGACGAAGGCTTCAGCCGAAACGCGCATAGGAATTAATATATAGAAAAGCCATGCCTAAACCATTTTTTTGTTTTGATTTTGATAACCATTTTATATCTAACAATTGATTTAATGAATGTCTAATGAACTCTAGAATAGAAACAAAATGTTGTATCCTGTGAAACGAAATTATCTAAAGAACTATTCTTGTAAATCATTTCTGCAATAATTGACACTGGAGTTGTATTTGAAAATGTCTAATTTATAAAATGTATATTTATATTTTTGAAATTGAAAGGTACATGCATGTTACTTCTTAGTATGCTTGTTAGGCCCAATATGATATTTTCATGTTCCTAAATTGTTTTATACACAAATTGTTGATACACCCTGATTTAGGAATTAGTGTCAGGGGTACCCTTTCTATACAAACACAAAAGCACATTGTCTACCAGGGAGGTCACCACCATCAGGGGCACATACGTGTCCTGTAAGTGGAAAACAACTTAATGATAGAGACAAAGACTTGATTCTGCAGTTGTTTCGGATGAAAGGTCCTTGGCACTTTGAGGACAGATTTTACTGTGGACGTGCAGCATCTTCTCAAGTTGCATACTGTGGTCAAGCAAATCCGCCATGAGCTAGGCCTCAAGTATGCTCTTCTCTATCCTGCTAAACTTGAGGTGATGGATGGTGAGTGAACCCATTCTTTTTTGATTCCTGGAGACGCATAAGTTTGGTTTCATGCCAAGTGAATTGCTGAGCCCACATCAGATGACTGGAATGTTAGTAAATGGCTGACATGGCAACTGAGGGATAGGAGGAGCCAGGGAGACCCATAGCTGCCCCTTCATGGCACAGACGGTGAGGGAGCGAGCAGAGGTAGGGCAAGTGGTGCTGAAATATGACCAGAACTCTTTTGAGGCGTTGCTGTGAAACCATGCCTCTGACAGTCAGATACTAATGGCTCCATGGTGTTATGAACCCCAATGTACCCCAAATTAGGCCTAAGTAGTTACATGACCTTTTACCTACATCTTTCCTAGCACTGTTCTACATAACGGGTCTGGCGCTAACCATTTACCTAGTTAGGTGCTACATGACTGTTGTGTGGTTTTCTCTGAAAACTAGCCTCATGTATTATGCATGAGGATTCTCAGTATCAACTCAGGATTACCATCTTCTGTATAATAGGTCTATATAAGGCCCTTATCTATCGTCATCATTGCCCAACATGCCCATTGTATATTTCTAGGTAGAACCCCTGAGGGTACCTTTCAGGTATATAAACACTACATCTTCACTGGGCAAACCAGAGGAGAAAGACTCCCATTCTGACATGCTGACGTGAGACGCTGAGGTCCCTGCATGCAGACACTGCAGCACGCACTGGTCTGACATCCCTTGCGGGGTGTCCATCTCGAGACCAAGATGGGGTCCTTCACTCTCCCACATCATGTAATGAGGTTGGCTCTACCCTAAGGGGGTTCTTGGCTATACACCTACATACATGCTAGGTAAACTTAGGTACATCTAGTTAGGGTCTACGTTGTAGGAGAATGCATTTTTACTGTTATGTATCTATATGCCTGCATATAGTCTTTGTTTTAGCATTATGGTAGAATTCTACTTTTTTTACTCTACTGGCGCTCATAATCATATATATCGGTTTCTGTCTCATGGTTGTTGCAGCACACGTATTCTATACAAGAATAATATGCTGGTTCGATAAATACTTATTGAAAACGTCCCCACCGTTTATTCTGTGTATCTCTCTGAAACAAAGTAAGCACAAGTGAGTGGCTGAGTGAAAAGTATTGTACTGTTTCCACGATCCCTGAGGGGTCAAGGTTGTCATGTTCAATAGTTGCCAGAAACTATTCAATCCTTGGTAAGAGGGGCTCATAGTGGCACTGTGAGCTAGCTGGTCTACTGACTAACATTTCCTTTGGGGGTTCCTAGAATCAGTCTGGACACCAGTCCCTTAGTTTAAGTTATCTAAATGCACAGATCCTATATAGGTTTGTAGGAACTACACAACAATGGCCCCTGCTTGGGAGTACTCCAAGGGGCAGGAGTTGACACCATGAATGGTGGATAATCTACTATGAAGCGTGGGGGTTTGGTCTTTACTGTGTGAGAAGTGGTGTGGACTGCTCACCAGTAACTTTTGGAGACACCTTGGAACCTCATGAGAGACTATAGGACGCCCAGATCTTCGAAGACGACCCTTGTATCCATGAGCCCTGACCTCTCCAAACAGGACATGTATTTTATTACACATTTCTCTTTGGTTGTTGTACATTTGTTGGATTGTTATGGCTAGTATGGCTAGAATTATATGTTGAAGTTTTCTACATATAATTCTGTGACATGGCTCTGTACTCCATTGATCTCTTTATCATTGATTGGACATTTGGGGTTGCCTTCACACTAGAGATTTGGGGAATGGCAATTGTGGAATGTGATGCATCACTACTTCCCACCAAAACCGATGGGCACACTAACAGGCCATATGACCCCACACTATAACTTGCTGACCTGGAATGTGAAGGGCATGGCCACTACCACAAAGATGTACTGGGTTCATACATATCTTAAGCGGCGTTGCACACACATAGCCTTTTGCCGGAAATGCATTTGACACAGGCAGACTTACAAAAAGTGCATTCAAAATGGAGGGGGCTGTTGTATAGCACTATGGCATCCCATATGCAAAGGGGGTCATGAGATAGATTGCCCCAGGGGTACCAATTGTGAAAGACATGCACAGAGTTGACACTGAGGATAGGTAGTAGGTGGTGGAAGGACAAATGGATGGTGCTCCCCTCATGCTGGTGGTTGTTTATGCCCCCAAGACTATTGACTCTACTTTTTTGGGGCTCTTCAACCCAGCTATTTTCTGGGACCCACACAATCCAAGCATCTCAGGCAGCAACTTTAATTGTGTTCCAGATGTTGCCCAGGGCTGCTCCACCCATCCGTTGAACGGCGCTATGTGTGTCAGGGTATCACAATACTTTCAGGACTCGATGGTTAACAAGAGTGTGTTCGATATGTGATGCTTGCACCATCTGGACACCAGTGGCTTGTTTTATTGTCTGGTCCATGACCTCCAAGCTAAACTTGATCTTTTTCTCTGCAATGAACCGTTGGGCACGTGAGTAACTGTGACAAAGTCCTTGGTGCACACCCTCTCAGATCACTGCCCACTGCTGATGACATTACAGCCCTGGAGGTTCCAGACCAAGGTACTTCAGAAGGCCCCTTCAGAGAGGCCCTTTCAATACAAATTACTCAATATTTCGAACTTAACATAGGCACCACCCCCTCCAGGGTGCTGAAGTGGGATTTCCACGAGGTGGTCATCAGAAGGCAATGCATTGGCACTATGTCAGGGGGTACGTAAGGCCCTGAACATGAAGCTGCTGGACATAGAGCGGGAGTTGACACTACTTGAAACCAAGGTGTCATAGTGGGCCGATGGGACAGAAAAAAACAAGCATCTGAGAAAGAGTCACAGGGATCTAGATGCGTTGTAGGGGAAACATGACAATAGTCACTGCCTTGCCCATCTCCATGCGGAGGGGAGCGTTCGGACAGGCTATTGGCATGGCTTGTTAAAGAGTGCCAGGCATACACAGCAGGAAGATCACAGCCGACCAGCTCGCAACTTCGCTGAGCATGAACCCTCCCACCAGCACAACGAACCCAAGCCAGGCGACCACCAACCTCGCAAAGTGGATCAGCAACTGCGCAGACGACCTCGCCCCTCTGAAGACCCCGCCTAGCAGACCGGCAGTAAGAATGCCCCATGGTTCACCGACGAACTCAAGAGCTCCAAGAAGAACTGCCGAGCCCTCGAGGAAGCCTGGCGCAGAGACCCAACACCGAACAACATGGCTGCCCTCAAGCTCGCCACCCGAAAACACCACCAACTGATCCACGCCACCAAGAAAACTGCATTCAAGGAACGACTGGACAACAACGCACACAACAGCAAGGAACTCTTCAACATCGTTAAAGAGCTCTCCAACCCCAACGCCGGAAACAACGACATCACCCCTTCACAAGACCTCTGCAACTCCCTCGCCTCCTACTTCCACAACAAGATCGTGGACATACACAACAGCTTCAGCACCCAACCGACGCACGCCACGACTGAACCACCGCCCCCCACCACCACCCTCCGCGCCTGGACCCCGATCAGCACCGAAGACACCCTCCGCACGATGAACTCCATCCACTCCGGATCTCCGACCGATCCCTGCCCTCACCACATCTTCAACAAGGCCGACGCTGTCATCGCACCCCACCTGAGGGACATCATCAACACCTCCTTCGGCACCGCTACCTTCCCGGAGAGCTGGAAGCACGCCGAACTCAGCGCTCTACTAAAGAAGCCATCAGCCGACCCCACCGACCTCAAGAACTACCGCCCCATCTCGCTGCTCCCGTTTCCTGCAAAAGTCATTGAGAAGACCGTCAACAAGCAGCTGGCCGCCTTCCTCGAGACGAACGGATCCCTCGACCTCTCACAGTCTGGCTTCCGGGCCAACCACAGCACCGAGACCGCCCTGATCGCAGCCACCGATGACATCCGAGCCCTGCTCGACAACGGAGAAACAGCGGCCCTCATCCTCCTAGACCTCTCCGCGGCCTTCGACACTGTCTGCCACCGCACCCTAGTGCAGCGCCTCAGCAACGTCGGAATCCAGGAGAAAGCACTGGAATGGATCATCTCGTTCCTCGCCGGAAGGACACAGAGAGTCCGCCTCCCCCGTCATCTGCGGCGTTCCACAAGGCTCTTCACTCAGCCCCACCCTCTTCAACGTGTACATGAGCCCCCTCGCAGCCATCGCACGCCAACACAACCTCAACATCATCTCCTACGCCGGCGACACCCAGCTGATCCTCTCCTCACCAACGACCCCGCCACCGCCAGAGCAAACCTACACGAAGGGATGACAGAAGTAGCCAAGTGGATGATGAACAGCCGCCTGAAACTGAACTCGGACAAGACGGAAGTCCTCATCCTGGGATCCTCACCCTCTGCCTGGGACGACTCCTGGTGGCCCCCCGCCCTGGGCAGCGCACCCAAACCAACAGACCACGCACGCAACCTGGGCTTCATCCTGGACTCCTCCCTCTCCATGACCAGACAAGTCAACGCCATCTCCTCGTCGTGCTTCAATATCCTGCGCATGCTACGTAAGATCTTCCGGTGGATCCCCACCGAGACCAGGAAGACGGTCACCCAGGCCCTCGTCACCAGCCGACTGGACTACGGCAACTCCCTCTATGCCGGAACAACCGCCAAACTCCAGAAGAGACTCCAGCGGATTCAGAACGCCTCAGCACGACTCATCCTGGACATCCCCCGTCGCAGCCACATCTCTGGACACCTGAGAGATCTGCACTGGCTCCCGGTCAACAAGAGAATCACCTTCCGTCTCCTCACCCACGCACACAAAGCCCTACACAACCAAGGCCCAGGATACCTCAACAGCCGCCTCAACTTCTACGCTCCCACACGCCAGCTTCGATCGACCGGCCACGCCCTTGCCACCGTCCCCCGCATCCGAAGAGCCACCACAGGAGGAAGGTCCTTCTCCTACCTGGCCGCCAAGACTTGGAACTCCCTCCCGACCCACCTCCGCCTGACCCAGGACCACCTTGCCTTCAGGAAGCAGCTCAAGACCTGGCTGTTCGAGCAGTAGCGGACCCCCCCTCCCCTAGCACCTTGAGACCCTCCGGGTGAGTAGTGCGCTATATAAATGCTTGATTGATTGATTGATTGATTGATTGATCAAGTTGGAGGGTGGCATGGTGGCTAATACACAAGTGGCCATTACTGCCGCTTTTGCAAAGTACTATCACTCCCGGTATGCAGCTGTAGACAGCCCCCAATAACTGAATCAAAGGGTTTCTTCACGGGCTACTGTTACCCTGATTGATTCCACTCTAATGAGCTGAACTGGATGAACCCCTTCAAATTGATGTGATACGGGTGGCTATCACCCAAATTGCATGAAATAAAACTCTATGTACGGATGGAGTCACGCTAGAATATTATGTCACCTTCAGTGCACACCCTTCCCAGATTCTCCTGGAAGTTTTTAAGTAAGCAATAAAAAAGGGTCAGCTCCCAGACTCGCTCCGTGAGGTGCTGATAGAGGTGTCAAAACCAGGCTGGGATCCCCCCAAAGCCCCTCATATTGGCCATTCTCCCTATTAAATGTAGACAATAAGATATTAGGGAAGGCCCTGGCTAATTGGCTGTTTCTAACACCCTAGCACAAGTAGATCAATGTGGGTTTATTCCAGGATGCAATTCTTTTCTCAACATACGACGACCACTTCATCTGATGAAACCTGCCTTGAGTGAGACTGGGGAATAGTTGGTGGTGTTGCTTGACTTAGATAAGGAGTATGACATACTGGGGTGGGATTACCTTCTGGCAACTCTGGAGGAAATCGGCTTCAGGCCAGGGTACCTTAATTAGATATGCACCCTCTATAAGAACTCAAAAGCAAGAGTCAGGATGGTACAGTTGATAACCAACAGTTTTGACATACATAGATGCACCAGTGAGGGTTGCCCCCTATCCCTGTTGATTGATTTGTATCCTGACCATGGAGCCCCTGGCCTGCTGCCAGAGCTTGCAAGTGCAGCTTTGGGGTCTGCAAGTACATGACAAACGCCATATCATCTCTTTATAAGCACATGATGACCCTATCTATCTGTATGATGCCACTGCCACACTTCCAGCCTTGATGGAGACACTGGAGGAATTTGGAATAGTATCAGGCTTCAGATTGCATTGGTCTAAGTCTTGCCTGTTCCCCATGTGTCCAGTTCATGAGCATAACAGGAGGGCCCTGCCACGGTTTGGGCTGGAATAGCACCTTGACATGCTGAAGTACTTGGGTGTACAGATCCACCACTCGGACAAGGACTTGTGGAGGGCAACGTTAACATGGGTAGGTCCCCGAACTACATCTGTAAATCACTCCCTTATGGTTGTCCTTGCAGCTGTCCCTGCTGGGCTGGCGGGTAATCTTCAAAATGCTTATCTTGCCATGACTCCTGTATACTTTGCAGCGTTACCACTTTCCCTCACCAAGAGCTTCATTTAGGACCTCCATGGTCTCCTGCTGGAGCTGATATGGGGCTCAGGCAAGAGCTGGGTGGTGCTCTTCATACTCTAGTGCCTGCTTCATGAGGGTGGTTCAAATTATGAGTTGTACTATGCAGCAGCTCAGCTGCAGTGGCCAATGCACTGGCTGGGCACAGCCCCTTGACCAGAGAGAGCAACCATTCACAGGCTCCTTAGGTGGACACATATATATGCGGCTGTTGGACCCCAGGGCTAGCCCAGCATATGAGACGCATCAAATAATGATAGGACATGTGTGCTGGCATGCATACGAGCAAGGCAACGGGTCCCATCATTCATACTCCCCATTGATCCCAGTTTGACAGTTGCTGGCACTCCAGGAGGTGACCAAAGAACACCATAACATGTTGCCTTGGAGAGAGGCAGAGATTGACCAAATGGGTGACTTTTTCATGGTGGCTGCACAAATCAATCAATCAATCAGTGACACTTATAAAGCGCGCTACATACCCGTGGGGTCTCAAGGCGCTGGGGGGGGGGGAGCCGCTACTGCTCGAACAGCCAGGTCTTCAGCTTCTTCCTGAAGGAGAGGTGGTCTTGGGTCAGGCGCAGGTCGGTCGGGAGGGAGTTCCAGGTCTTGGCGGCCAGGTGGGAGAAGGACCTTCCTCCTGTAGTCGCTCTTCGGATGCGGGGGACGGCGGCGAGGGCGTGGTTGGCTGATCGGAGGTGGCGTTTGGGAGCGTAGAAGTTGACTCGGCTGTTGAGGTAGCTCGGGCCTTGGTCGTGTAGGGCTTTGTGTGCGTGGGTGAGGAGGCGGAAGGTGATTCTTTTGTTGACGGGGAGCCAGTGAAGGTCTCGCAGATGTCCGGAGATGTGGCTGGTTCGTGGGATGTCGAGGATGAGTCTGGCTGAGGCGTTCTGGATCCGCTGGAGTCTCTTCTGGAGCTTGGCGGTGGTCCCGGCGTAGAGGGCGTTGCCGTAGTCCAGTCGGCTGGTGACGAGGGCCTGGGTGACGGTCTTCCTGGTCTCGGTGGGGATCCACCAGAAGATCTTCCGTAGCATGCGTAGGATGTTGAAGCATGCCGAGGAGACGTTGTTGACTTGCCTGGTCATGGAGAGGGAGGAGTCCAGGATGAAGCCCAGGTTGCGTGCATGGTCTGTCGGTTTGGGTGCGGTGCCCAGGGCGGGAGGCCACCAGGAGTCGTCCCAGGCGGAGGGAGAGGAGCCCAGGATGAGGACCTCCGTCTTGTCCGAGTTCAGTTTCAGGCGGCTGGTCGTCATCCACTCGGCTACCTCTTTCATCCCTTCGTGCAGGTTGGCTCTGGCGGCGGCGGGGTCGTTGGTCAGGGAGAGGATCAGCTGGGTGTCGTCGGCGTAGGAGATTATGCTGAGGTTGTGTTTGCGTACGATGGCCGCGAGGGGGCTCATGTAGACGTTGAAGAGGGTGGGGCTCAGAGATGATCCTTGGGGGACGCCGCAGATGACTTCGGTGGCCTCTGACTTGTACGGTGGTAGGCGGACTCTCTGTGTTCTCCCGTCGAGGAAGGAGGTGATCCACTCCAGCGCCTTGTCCTGGATTCCGACGTTGCTGAGGCGCCGTACTAGGGTGCGGTGGCAGACCGTGTCGAATGCCGCGGAGAGGTCTAGGAGGATGAGGGCCGCTGTTTCTCCATTGTCCATCAGGGCTCGGATGTCGTCGGTGGCGGCGATGAGGGCGGTCTCGGTGCTGTGGTTGGCTCGGAAGCCGGACTGTGAGGGGTCGAGGGATCCGTTCGTCTCGAGGAAAGCGGCCATCTGCTTGTTGACGGTCTTCTCGATGACTTTGGCTGGAAACGGGAGGAGCGAGATGGGGCGGTAATTCTTGAGGTCGGTGGGGTCCGCTGTTGGTTTCTTGAGTAGGGCGCTGAGTTCGGCGTGTTTCCAGCTCTCGGGGAAGATGGTGGTGTCGAGGGATGTGTTGATGATGTCTCGCAGGTGGGGTGCGATGACAGCGTCGGCTTTGTTGAAGACGTGGTGAGGGCAGGGGTCGGTCGGTGATCCGGAGTGGATGGAGTTCATCGTGCGGATGGTGTCTTCGGTGCTGATCGGGGTCCAGGCGCGGAGGGTGGTGGTGGGGGGTGGTTGTTCGGTCATGGTGTGCGTTGGTTGGTTGTTGAAGCTGTTGTGTATGTCCGCGATCTTGTTGTGGAAGTATGAAGCCAGGGAGTTGCAGAGGTCTTGCGATGGGGTGATGTCGTTGTTTCCTGCGCTGGGGTTGGAAAGCTCTTTGACGATGTTGAAGAGTTCCTTGCAGTTGTGTGCGTTGTTGTCCAACCGGTCCTTGAATGCTGTTTTCTTGGCGGCGCGGATCAGCTGGTGGTGTTTCCGGGTGGCAAGTTTGAAGGAGGTCCTGTTGTCCGGTGTCGGTTCCCTTCTCCAGACTTTCTCGAGGGCTCGGCAGTTCTTCTTGGAGCTCTTGAGTTCGTCGGTGAACCATGGGGCTTTCTTGCTGCCGGGTCTGCTGGGCGGGGTCCTCAGTGGGGCGAGTTCGTCCGCGCAGTTGCTGATCCACTTCGTGAGGTTGTCGGCGGCCTGGCTGGGGTTCGCTGAGCTGGCAGGAGGGTGCTGGCTCAGGGAGGTGGCGAGCTGGTCTGCTGTGATCTTGTTCCAGCTTCTGCGGGCGGTCTGTTGCTGGTGGTGGTGGGTCGTTGTTTTCTTGAAGGTGAAGTGGACGCAGCTGTGGTCCGTCCATTGAAGCTCTGTGGTGTGGCTGAAGTTGATGTCCTTGCTGGATGAGAAGACAGCGTCGAGTGTGTGTCCGGCGAGGTGGGTGGGGGTGGACACCAGTTGCTTGAGTCCCAGGTTGGTGAGGTTGTCGAGCAGGGTGCTGGTGTTGCGGTCGTTGTTGTTCTCCAGATGGAAGTTGAGGTCTCCCAGGAGGATGTAGTCAGCGGAGGGGAGGGCATGTGGGCTGACGAAGTCGGCGATGTCCTCGCTGAATTGTGTGCGTGGTCCAGGGGGTCGGTAGATCAGGGTGCCTCTGAGGGTGGTGTTCGGGTTGGTGTGGATCTGGAAATGCAGGTGTTCGGCGGTGGTCAGGGAGTTGTCGGTGCTGGTCGTGAGACGGATGGTGCTCCTGTGGATGATGGCGATGCCTCCTCCCATCTGGTTGGCGTTTCGGTCCCTCCGGACGATCTTGTAGCCCTCTGGGATGGCGATGGCGATGTCGGGAGCTGAAGAGGCGTTCATCCAGGTCTCCGTGAGGAAGGCAACGTCTGGAGCTGTGGTGTCGAGGAGGTTCCAGAGTTCGATGGCATGTCTGTGGATGGAGCGGGTGTTGAGCAGGATGCACTTGAGGTGGGTACTGCTGGTGTTCGGCTTGGTGGGTGCTGGTGCGAGGCAGGTCCGGATGCAGGTGAACTTGCAGGCGTGGCAGCTGAAGGGTCCGTGGGTACGTCGTGGAGAGGCTTGATGGCATTCTGGGAGTCGGCCGGTGTTGAGAGCGGTGAGGGTGGCGGCGGAGTACGTCAGGCGGGTCGGTCGGGGTCTTCGTGGGCCAGGGGTCCTGGCGCTGGTCGCGATCCGGTCGCGGACGGGCGTAGACGGGCTTACCTTTGGCGCGCCTTCGGCGCACAATCGGCGCGCCCGCTGCGCGTGACCGCTGCGCGTCCGCACGGTCGCCATTTAAGGCGAAGTGCGCGGGTGGGCGGAGCAGCTGGGAGGCGGGAGCGGGGAGGGAACAGAAATCCCCTTTTTGAGATTATGGACACGTATGGCATTGTGACAGGCCATTTCCTGATATATCGTGCCAGACAGTATGCCATAACTACACTACACCACCACTGCACGCAATCCCAAATAAAAATATTATGGCCCTTAATGTTGCATTGCACTCGTCCCATTGTGAGTCGTATGACAGGGCTAAAGACCGATAAATGGTGGACCTCAAGATGCAATTCACAGTCTCTGGACTCAGGTGTTACAACATGTAAAGGAGGTTTCACGTAATCCACACTTCTATTACACACAATTTAACTACTTGCGTCAGGGACATCTCACACTGGAACGCATCAAGCACCTGTTTTCTACAGCATCCTCTGCATGCCCCAGATGTAGAGCAGATGAGGAAGGTTTTTGACCACATGGTCTGGGAGCACCGGGTGATGGAGCGGCCCTGGGGAGAAGTCACAGAATAACTTCCACTTTGCTAGAGCGCTTGGTCCTGCCGATCCTGGAATCATGCCTACTCGGTCTTAGACCCAAGACTAAGAGAGATAAGTACTTTCATGGATTCCTTGACCTAGCCATAATACTCTTCAAACAGCAAATCATCATGTCCTGGAAGGCTCATACAGCCACTGATACACCCTGTTGGCTCTCCACATTGCTCAAATGGGCAAAAGCTGACCTAGATGACCTCGCAGTGACACGTAGATATTTAGGGGGAATGCTAGAGACGGGTGCTGGGATACCTATATCAGAAACTTAGAGGAAAAAAAGTATGCACGTCCACCCTGAACCCTGACCACTACCCTAGGTCCTTCTGTCCCATCCTACAACTCATACGATGAGCCATGCCAGCACATGAGATAGTGGGACCATGGTGCTATGAGGACTCCACATAGGTAATACAGCCACACCAACACTGCCCCTTACAACTGTGGGTGTGGATCTCAGGCACCCCAGAATTGCTGTCCTGGCTTGGAGTGACCACTGGCACTGGCCTGCAGGATCTTCTTATATCTCCATGTGTGGATTAGCCTCTACTGACGCGTACATGTGCCTGGGTGTCCTTCCAAATCATGTTGTACCCCAGGGACTATTGGCACGATACACCATACTGCCACCCATGTCAATGCAGGGGCCTTCTTCATTATGACATGCTACCACAACTGAGAATGGAGGAGTGACATGTCTAGACTATTATGACAAAAACAAGGATATGACTGACCGAGCACAGAAACTTTTCAGACACTCACTCCCAGTCACAGATCTGGGTTTCATCCATCATCGTTCTTTAGCTCAATTTCCCTCCTCAGTTCAGACCCAGCCATGTGCAAATCAGTCATGACCCCGTTCCTCCTGGGAACAGTCCAGCCCGAACTGCCAAGCCGGGTCTACCCTGGACCAGAAACAAGCATCCTGGGACTGGTTTCGCGGTATGAACGGGGGCGGCGAAGTTAGCTAAAGAACGATGATAGATTCAACCCAGATCTGTGACTGAGGGTGAGTGTCTGAAAAGGTTCAGCGCTCAGTCTATCATCTCCTTATGTTTGCTTTAGGCTATTGTGACTCCACCGTTCACATTTGTTAATTTTGTTTGATGTGATATCGTTTGTGAGTGGCACTTCGGAATTGTCACTATTATGGTTTTTTGTTTATTTTTCAACTTGTGCTAAAACCAATAAAGAAATTTGTAAAATCAAAGAAAAGGTATATGTTCTCAGTAAGTCCTTGAAGTCCCACGATATTGGACCACAAAATCACTTCAATAACTTAAGTTTTCTTTCCGTTTTTTAGGTGTAGGCAAAGGTGTTGGACCTTTCATCCGTCACACTGCAGTTTCACACTTTGCCAAAAGTAGAGCCATGGCTACAAATCCTCAAGCCTAACAATGCCAATAATAGGAACGGCAGTGCAAGGATTTATCCCATCTTGTACAGTGCAGTCATCAATTTCCCACCAAAACGTACCTTTGTATGGACATGTCCATGCCAAATGAAGAAAACATGAGCCTCTGGCAACTTCGGTTTGCACAATTAATTTTTAGTCCAGAGATAACACTGAATCAGTCAGTTTCTTGAACAATTGGAATCATGTTTCAGGTTGTGTTCTGTATATACAGAAGGACATTGTCCATGTACAGGTATACAACCAATGGCCTGCCATCTATATAAATTCCTCTAAGGGCATGCATCTGTCTGTAAACAAAGGTCAAGGGTTCCAGAAAATGGCAAATACGAGTGGTGATAGAGGGCAACACTGTCTAGTGCCACTGCCCATTGATAAACACTCTGGCATAGGGGTTCTTACGGAACACATTAATTTTAATAAAATGCCTAACCTTGCCCATTTTAGTTAATACCTAAACCATATATGGCTATTCCATAGAGCCAAATACTTTTTTAATGCCAAGAAGAAGTGACTATGCCAGTAATTGAGGGTCTAAATGATGTACTACTGCTAGGAGAATATTTAATGTAACAATGTTGGGTGGCTGGGTATAAAATCAGTCCGATCTGGAAGTACCAGGCCACACATAAGTGGTTTTAACCTACTAACTAGGACTTTTGCAAATACCATATTGTTAATGTAAAGCAATTACAGTAGTCTTTATGATGCCCAGCGTTCTTCTGATCTGTCGGGTTTGAGAAGTGCTGTCCACATGTCCTCTAATGTCAATGTGGGAAGTCACCCTTCTAGAATGGCTTCTTCATACTCCTTAAGTAGGAGGGGGCTTTTTAAATCAGCAAAAGTTTCATAAAATCTAATTAAAATCCCATCTTGCCCAGATACCTTACCACTCTGCAGCTACTTTATTACCTCTAGTAAATCCTCAAGGCAGACATGTGAACCTTTCCAATCATGAAACTGCGATATCAAGTCAAGTCAAGATAAATGGTATTCGGCGAGAGGCCATAAAAGCACACAAAAGGCAGATCACATAGCTATAAAAATATGGTAAATAAAAACATATCACTGAGTCACATAAAATCAAGGATATTCAGTACAATTTATAACATTTCATAAGATTAAAAAGCGTTGACTATAACTGATTAATACAGAAACTGCATCTTTTAAGGTTCATAAGCCCTCCTAATGGGTAATGCTGATTTGATACAATTGAGTCCCGCACACCAAACTTTGAAGAACCTAGTGCCTGCATAATCAGTAGCCCTTCCTAGTACTGTTTCACATTGGCCTTCCGTAAAAAGGATGCCAAAGATCAAAGTCTTGGCTCCTGGTACAAGTGGAAAAACAAAAATAAGTGGCTGATAGTTGGAGTTGCAATATTGTCGCACCTGCAGGTGAGTAGGTCTTGATGCCAGGGGCCCATTGTGGAAGAGTCAAATTTAAAGTGCAAAGTCCTTAATTTAAAAAGGGTAAGGCAATAACGATAAGTAGGGTATATAATTCACCCCAGATAAGGCCCCAGACCAGAGGTTGTTGTTACTTGAGCTTAACTTACAATACTTTGCATGTTTTGGAGTGCATCTAAGAGGTATTTTTGCAGTGCTCAAAGTATGCTTTCTTAACACGTTGCTTAAAATTTGGGCCAATTAAAAAGTGGGACCTGTAAAAATCGGACAGACATAAGCATGCAAAAGAAACCTCACGTACTTAAGTGGTGGTATTGGTTCTACCCCATCTAATAGAAGGCAAGCGCAGATACTAGATCTTGCTATTCCAGCCTCCTGTGATTGCCACATTTTTGTCCAGAGTAATAGGGGTGCTAGCTAGCCCTATCATCTTTCAGAGACAGCTTGCCAAGCTCTTTGTGACAAATTAGAGAGGGAGTGCTTCCCAGGACTCATAAAAGTCTACGCATAATTTGATTCTCTATGCGTTATAAAGTTTCTATGCTATTATGCCCCCAGAGGCAAGTACCTTAAACGCATGCTGACATACACTTACTCTTGCAAATATTCAGCATTGCCTCAATTGGTTTATTTTGAAGCTTGCTGGCAAATCTAAAAATGGATTCAATATGTCCTCTAAAAATCTGGCCTCTCAATGTTATGAGTGATGACCAGCTTAAAGGTGCTTAAACAAAATCCCTAGATAACTAACATTTTTAACTGTTGATAACGCCGATTTGCCCATTTAATTTGGTGCCAGGGCTACCATTGGTTATGATGTAGGACTTTAAAAAATTAACTTTGAGGTATAGGTCCTCCATTTACATTACAAAACAAGTCTAAGAGGTGCCGGAGACTATTTGTAGGTTCGTCTATTTGAACTGCGTTGTCAACATATAATAGGATGGGGATAGGAGTATGGCCCATGTGTGATATCAATAAGATGGTCTCTACTGCACTGTAGACCGATCCCACTGTGGTGTGAACGCATGCAATATTTCAAAGTGTACTGGACAGCACTCAACTGGGTGTTCTAAATTCTCCAGTCTATTGCCCTGAGTTTTGGGAGTGTGCTGTATCCTAAAACCTTACACTACAAAAACACTCCCACTGGTTGCGTGGATTGGAAATGCTGTTCAAATGCAGCTAATCTCATTTAAAAGCCTAACGTCATTGCAGTGAAGGCTCTCTTTAATAGCACAATAGATAGTATTAGGCAAAATCCATAAAAGAACAATTTCCAAATATGCAGAAAAGTCAGTAAGAACTCAGACAGCTCACCCCCAAAATTGGGCATTTATGTATGAAATCGCCTCATGGAACAGTATATAAACTGCTGAATCATGGTGCGAGGAAGACAATACATGTTCAACAAATCAGAATACCTACTATGTGAATAATGAATACTCCCTAGCCATGCCTAATGTCATCCGGAGGTGTCAGAACAAACTAGTTACAGAAACAACAGTAAACCACTGTGAATAAATGCAATACCTCATGAGAGACCCTTGGAAAAATGTTACATTCTAAGTCCATGCCAAAGAGTCTTCTTCACGAACAGCGTCATTCAGAAATAAACAAACATGACTTGCTTGACTATGTTCAGCAGAAATAAATAGTGAATGTGACTTATATTTTTTACAAGATGGTATTGAAAATCAATTGAGGCCTAGTTAGCCAGGATACAACATTTTAACAGGTCATATCAAATTGTTTCAAATGAAATAGCATCAGGTCAGTATAAATGTGTGAATTTGAGTGCAGATTAAGATTATGCAGATTGTTAATAAAGCACAATTATTTATTAATACACAAATCCTCAGCTTGCTTTGCCAAGAATCTCCTTTCGTGCTCTGCAACCTCCATGTAATTGCTTAATGGTTCATTCATTCAGGAAAGTGTGGCATAATTATGATCTCGCGTTGAATTTTTTCCAGCTACCTAAGATAATTTTTAAGTCATGTTAATCATTATCACAGCAATGTCAATGTCTTTGCTTCCTTTAATATGCCCTTACCTACAACATACACTTTAAAGGCCAGCCAAAATGTAGTTATCCGCAGCACAGAGACCAGGTTGAGGTCGAGTGTTCAGTGATTGCTTCACACTGCTCATTCCTGGAAGAGACATCTAATTAAAATTCTGGTTTAGATCTCCAAGTTCCAGTATGTCAGGTACCTTGCTTACAGTCCTGTACCAGAACTATTGGGGAGTTGACTGATAAGGATCTGAGTTGAATGCAAGGGTGCCTAATCTAGGATATCAGGTCCATAGACACCAGTCGATAGTCTATTCTTCAGTTTGCATTGTGCACTGTAGGTTAATAATTATATCGTACTGTGGTTGGATGCTGTGGTAACTAGAGATCCAAAAAGTCACTTTGTTAGACCTTGCATCTTTTGGCGTGTTTCCCCTGGCTTTTTGCTTTCTGACCTCCCGGTTGTGACTCTGTTTTTGCTGGTTTTATGTCTCTGTGCACTTTCTCCCTTCTGTTCAGTGTTAAAGTGCAAGTGCTCCTGTTGTAAATTGTGTTACATATTGGTGTTTCCATGATTGGCATATTTTGTTTACTAGTATGTCCGTAGTAAAGTGTACTAAGAGTGCCAGGGCCTGTATATCAAATGCTGCTAGTGGGTCTGCTGCACTGATTGTGCCACCCACCGAAGCCGCCCTGACCTGCCGCTAAAGTGTCTGTGCGCTGTTCTCAACTGCCATGTCGACATGGCAAGTGCACGCACTTGCCAGGCCCTAATCTTCCCTTTTCATACATGTTTGTCACCTCCTAAGGTAGGCTCAAGGTACCTCTGTGAGCAGGGTGCTGTGTATGTTGAAGGTCGAACATGTACTGGTGTGTATGACATGTCCTGGTGGTGGATTACAGTGTATTTCGTTTGTCCCCTACGAGACCCAGCAGTAAAAGTGGTTGTTGTCTCCATTTTCTTAGATCTCCCTGGATTTGGGAGTAGAGAGCTGAGTAGTTTCGGTCAACAGTCTACGTTGTTCTTGGTGTCAGGGTGATTCCCAGGTAAGTGATTGAGGTGCGAGAAGCCAATCCCCCGTACGTCAATGTTCCGCTAGTGGACCTGCGAGCATTGCGGTCCAAAGAAAGGATCATGGACTTACCCACATTCATTTTGAACACCGATACCTTCCCAAAAACCTCAATTTCTTTCAGGAAGGCTGGCACGGACTGTTTGGGGTTATCCAGGGCCGCCAAGATATCATCAGCGTAAAGGCTTATGGTTTGCGGTACGCCTCCGAATGTGATGCCAGTTATATCCGGGTTGTCCCTGATTCTTTGTGCAAGCGGCTCTATGTATAGCGCAAACAGTAAAGGCGAGAGGGGGCACCCCTGCCTAGTGCCCAGTCTGATGTCAAACGGTTGTGAACCAATGCCGTTGAATCGGACAGATGCCCGGGGCGCATCATAGCAGCTGGCAACCCAGGCTCTGAAGCGATCACCTATACCGAATCGTATGAGCGTCTTGTCCAGAAAGCCCCAGTCCACTCTGTCAAACGCTTTTTCAGCGTCGACAGAGAGGAGCACCGCATCAGAGTCATTGTAGTGGTCTTTGTCTATGACATTTAGAAGTCGTTTGGTGTTGTCGCTGCATTGCCTATTTGGGATAAATCCCGGTTGGTCTGGTTCTATTATGCCAGGTAAGCATGGTCCTAATCTAGCTGCTAAGATCCCCGTAAAGAGTTTGAGATCGAGATTGAGCAGACATATGGGCCTGGAGATTGGCGCATTGAATAACAGCTTTACCCGGCTTCTGCAGTACTAGGACATCGGCCCCAAGCATGTCTGGGTGTGGTGCCCGGCCCTTGGAAGGTATTAAATAACTTATTCAAGAGGGGCACCAGGTAGGGGACAAAATGCTTCATAGAAGCTGGCGGTGAAGCCGTCCGGCTCCGGCGCTTTCAGGGGCTTTAGGAGTAAAATCGCTGCTATCACTTCCTCTGTCCTGATATGTGCATCTAATGAAGTAGCACCAGCTTCATTGAGCGCTGTTACCGCCGCCTCGTTCAAATAATCTGCCTCGCCTTTATCTAGTGACAGATCTGCGCTGTATAACTCGGCATAGAAGGCCCGAAAGGCTTCCACAATTTTAACGTCCTCTTGGAGCTCCCGCCCTTTGTTGTCCTGGATAGTGGTGATCTTAGACCTCTGAACCCGCGCCCTGAGTTTGCTTGCGTGGGGTCGGGCTCTTTAGGGCTGCCGCTGTTGATCCTGATCCCCCAGATCATCTGAAGATCGGGCGCCCAAAGTGCTTCCTCTCTGCTCACTCCGGCTACAGGCGCCGCTCCCCTCCAGCACACTGGATGATGGTGTTCCACGGGTGAACTTCAGGGGCAGCACCCGGACCTCAGCTCCTGAGGTGTAGGCCCCTCTGCCCCTGTCTCAATTTTCGCGGCCCTCCTCCCCCTCGCTGTCGCAGGGGCAGCGATCGGGTACTCGCTGCTCCACGAGGTCTCTACAGCTGTGATCAAGCAGCTCTCAGGTGCGGGCAACCCTACGCTGGCTGGCTCCCCAGACTCCACAAGTTCAGAGGCTCCTTCTCTGACCCCACTCTCGAGTGCACCGGCGCTCTCCCAGTCAGGGTTCAAATTCGTGATGTCTGGAGTTGAACCTTTCAAGATCGCCACCGCCGCTCCCGACCTTTAAAAGCACCAGCAGATCAGGTGCCAGGTATGTGCTCCTCTGCCCGCTAACCCCGTGTGCTGATGGGGGAGTTTGAAGTAGAATGTGGCCGGCGAGGGGAGCACGGAACGGGGAGCCACTGGAATCAGCATCCTCTTAGGTCGCCATCTTGACCACACCCCCCTAAAAGCACAACTTTTAGTAAAGATTTTTATGTTCTTTGTTTGAAAATACCACTTTTAGAAAAGTAGGTATTTTCTTGCTTAGGTTCGTGCCTCTGCTATGTTAGTGGATTGACTGTCTGGCTTTGAAGTGACAGTTGCTGGGGATGTGCATTCTCTTCAGACAGCTTCTGGGGAGTCAAGGTGTGTCCCGCTGTTCCTGGATGAGTCTGGGCTGGGCTGAATAGACCTGGTCTGCATTTAAAGAGGTGGGAAGAGATTCCCTTGCACCTCAGTGGGTCTGGTCTGCTTTAGACAATGCTATCTCCGCCTCCTGCTGGGAACCTGGGCCAGAGAGGACCAAACTGGTTTGGACTTAGGCAGATACTCTCTGCCTGAGAGAGCAAAGGAATTTCGAGTACAAATACTGGGGCCCAGACTTTAGAACTCACTGGAATCAAGGAGCCTGCCAGGAAGAAGAGCTGGAAGAGCTGCCAGGAGGAGTACTGCCTCTTTGCAGTGTTGTTGCTTTGTTGGGTTGGCCTTCAGTTGCTGCCTCTGCCTTGGGCAGTGAAAGGACCGGACTGAACTTTCTTTACTTGTCCTGAGTATCTCCAAGGGCTTGAAGTAGAGCTTGCCTTCTGTTTTGAAGTCTCAGTGACTGCAAAGACTTCACCGACCTTGGGGTACTGCTTCTGCACCAGTTGACACAGAGAAGGGAAAAGTAAACAACTCCATTGATGGCTCGGTGTCCTTAAGGCATTACGGGAGAATCACTGTTCTCCCCTTCTGTCTCCTCTTCTTCCACCTCCTCCTCAGGCTGAGTATCTCCAGTGACTTGGTCATCAGTCATCTAACTGGACTACAGGGACAGGGGTATCAGTATTGTCATCTACAGTGGGAGAGCCTCCCTCAGCATTCCCTGTGGGGTTTGCTTTAGAGGTCTTTAGAGTCTCAGACTGGTCTAAGAGCTCTCTGAGGTGGTCTGTAGTAGGGGTAGGCCCTGTCCTAAGACCTCTTAAGACACAAAGCTGCCTTAGTTCCTTAAAGGAGAATATAGCAAATTTGGATGGTGCCCTTGGAGGGTCACTCTCAACAGAGACATTCCCAGTGGAACCCTCTGCTCCAGACATTGCTCTAGTGTGGGTGGATATGTTGCAATCTACCTACACTGGTGTTTACCTACTAAACCTATCTAGTAGTTGTAGTCAGGGTGTGCTACTCCCTATCCTCTACAATAACTACGTTCAGTAGAACTTAAGTATACTAGTCTTGTTTTATATGTACCTAGCAGGTACCTTTATGATCTTTCAAATGATACTCTCAAAGATTGTAATTTTAAAACAAACAGCAAGCTCAGATCCCAATCCGCTGCTCACCAATGTGAGAAGTTGGCCTGGTATGTGATGCTCACTAGTTCTAGTGATCACCTTGTACCATGCCAAGCAACCCTTATGATGATTCGTTGTAAATCAACCTTATAG
Organism: Lissotriton vulgaris; assembly: GCF_964263255.1. NCBI lineage: Eukaryota > Metazoa > Chordata > Amphibia > Caudata > Salamandridae > Lissotriton > Lissotriton vulgaris. The sequence goes on along the minus strand of NC_141694.1, from coordinate 1,346,397,539 downwards.
ACCAGCTATCCTAGTGGTAGCGTGGGCAAAGCAGTCTTAGGCTAAACTCTGAAAGGCATGTGAAGCAAGCTGTTTTACCATATACAACCCCCTTGAATACCAATGAAAGGACACCACACAGATATATATTGAAAATATATATATATGTATTAACTACAAATATCCCCTATACTCTTTATGATCACAGAAGCACAAGCGTTAAAACAAAACACAGTTAAAATACACAAAAGTTGCACAACATGGATGAGCCCTAGGGGCCACCTAAACCATATACTAAGAAAGTCGTATAAGAGATACCAATCGAAAAGGAAATAGGCCTAGGGCCTTGGGAATCGCTGGAGCTGATCGGGACTAGCAGTGACTAAGTCGGGAAAGGCCTGCAGGACTCGGGTGCAGTGTTTAAAGTGCACGCATTCACTAATGCATTGTCTATGGTGCGTAAAAGTTACACAGTTAGTGTTTTAGGAACCTTCCGAGTGACCTAGAGGAGTGAAACTGTAGACACAGACACTAGAGGTGTGTACCAGTGTAGGAACACTGGCGTTGTTGAGTTACCTCACCCACAGGAAGGGGGTGCACAGGTGCGAAGTAGTGTCGGGTTTCGTCACGCAGGTCGATGGTGCTTGGAGCTGAAGATGCTGCAGGCGGCTCGATGTGAAGAGTTCCGGTGGATCCAAGGGTGGATCTGAGGTGGTGAAGACCTGAAAGCAAAGGGGACAATGTTCAAAGTCACTAGCCAGTGACTACCGTGGAACCAGATTGGAACCAGGCGATGTTGGGTGCAAACAGGCAATGCAGTGTATCTTCTCTCTGCAGCCACGTGGACACGAGGAGGTCGAGGATGTCCAGGCGTTGGTCACGAGCTGTCCCACAAAGGCTCTAGCTGATGGCAGTGTTGGCAACTTGATCGGAGCAAACAGGCTTTGGCTAATGCAAGTCACGCAGGAATCGAAAAAGGCTTATCACTCGGACCAGCAAGGTCAGAGCGGGTGCTCCCTTTTACAGGAGCGAGGGCAAGTCTGGAGCAACCAAACCCGCACTGTAGATTGTAGGTTTCGTCGCCAAGATGGCCGCTGACCACGTGGCAAGTGGCTGGGATGGCGTGTCAAGTGGCACAATGCAAAAGGGCCCCACGCAGATCGTGGAGATGCTGGGGGGCTGATCTTCAGTGCAAGGGCTGCTTGGTTGTAGGGGTTCTCAATCCCCAAAGCACAGCATCGAGGGTGCCTCGGGTGCTGCGCAGTCAGCTTCTCGGCGGGTCTTTCAAGAGGTCCGGTCCCACGTCTCTCGGTGCCTCCACGGGTCCCTTCTTTGCAGGGACTGTGGATCGGGCTATGAGAAGTCTGGGAGTCTGAGTCTTGTCAGGCTCTGGGCTTGGGTTCCGGCGGGTGGTGGCGGCAAAGCAGACGTCGAGTTGCTGGATGGTGCCTGTGTTCACAGGGTGGCCACTCCTAGGCCACAAGGGAGATGCTCTTCAGTGTTCTGTGCAGCAGAATGTTTAAGTCCAGTCGTCTTCTTAGTTTCAAGTTGATTCAGGATGATCTGAGGTGCTATGGCACTGCTCTCACTCTTATTCCCAATCTGAGGGGTGGATCACCTGCTAGGTCCCTCCTCTGTGTGGGACCAGGAAGGGGGGCGGTTACACCCCCTTTCCTTTGTCCAGCTCCTTGCCAGGCCTGGGTCTGAAAAGTCCCCGGACCGGTTTGGACTGGCTTATGCACGGGGACACCTTGTGTGCCCCGGGCATGTCTGATTCTATTCAGCCCTGTCCTACCCAATACACAAATTCCTGTCTGGGGTGGTGCTCGTACCTCCCAAGGCAGGAAACCCTTTGTCCAAGCCTCCCTCGCTGGAAGGACTCCCAGCAGCAGGAGGTCAGACTTGTGTCTGTGGTGGCAGCATCCATTTTGTGATGCTGAGGCTCTGGTTAACTTTAACCGGGGTTAAGGCTATGTACATGTTGTGTCCCTCTAGAAGGGTGGAATGCTATCCCCGTCGACAGAACTGTCGAGGGGATAGTATTCCAAATCGTATGACACCTTACTCGACATGTTTTGATAAAGCCAAACCAAAGTTAGCATATAACCGCGAGGATTATAATGCACTTAAGAGTATATGGTATGGCAATATCCCGGAACAGCTAAGGGAGTTGTTCCTGACAGCTGCAGACAGGCTCAGCTCATGCTAGAGCACCATCCCACATATTTCCAAGCACTCTGCCTCCAGGATTGATGAGGCCTTCCATAGGAGTGGAAAATATGTGTCCAGTTTAGGTTAGGTATAGATATACTACACCTAAGCAAGAGGTGATTACACCAACTTGCCCCAGCTGAGTGATCAGCCAGTTGTGTCAAATATGGAGGCCAGGCCAGGGGTGGCACCATACATGCTGTAGCCCCTGGTAGGCCTTGGAAACACCTATGCCCTGGGTACCTAGGGTACACTGTTACAGGGGCCAATAAGGTGAACCAGTTCCAATTCGTAATGCACCTAGAGTGCATGGGCAATAATTTAGAGAGAGAACAGCAGGCTGTGGGTCTGATTAGCAGGCCCACAGCCACATTAAGTCATAAACCAGTGAAGCAAAAAGCAAAAATTTGGGGTGACCATAGGATAGCAGACCCTACTCTCCTACAGTAACCACCTCCCAGACAGGCTTTAGTGTATTGGGGCTGGGTTGGTGCCTTCATAGAATGCTTTTCTGTCAGTGCTGGGGGCACACTTGGTGTCCTTGTGCATACCCCAGTTCAAACCAGTTGCAGGGGCACTCAGCCCCTGCTCTGGCGTGAAACTGGACAAAGTGAAAGGGGTGTAACCACCCACCTCCCTGGAACCTCCCATAGGTGGGTCCCTAGAGTATGTTCAACCCCCTAACTTAGTTATAAATATGGGATCCCAGTCCTTAGGACTTCAGATTACACCTGGACGAAACTCTGCAACATATATCCTGGAACTTCGACATTCTACATCGACTAGAAGACAGAAGAATCTCCCTTGGGGTCAAGGAGCAACTCCCCTGTTCAAACAGGCACCAAAGAAGCATCTTGCCTGTCTGCATTCAAGGCTCCCACTGGAACCCAATGGATTTGGGACTCAGGACACAGATTTCCAGACTTCTCCAGGCCAACACAAGATCCCAGCAAAGCTGAGACCCTCTGCCCTCACGAGTGACGTGGGACCGGAACTCTTGGACACGTCATATTTGCAAGTGCATCGACTTCCCGGGCTTCCAGAAGCTGTGCATTGGGCTGCTTGTAGTCCACGCCTGAGCACCATTTGCACCAAAGATTGTGGGTCTACACTCCACGAGTGTTCCACGAGCCTGCTTCTAGCATTTCCGCTCGAGGGCCCTTCGCGATCCCTGGTCTGTTGACTGGTAGGTCCCCATGAATGTAACTCTCCTGTTTCTTTGGCTTCCCTCGTTGCACCAGACATGCCCTGACTCCCCTTCAAAGGGTGTGTCCCTCAGACCTTGCTGGCCTTCACCAAAGCCGATCTTTTCTTTCTACGTGGGTTGTTGTTGCCAAGGCTTGTTGGGTCTGATCCGGAAACCGACACCGCAGCACTCGACATCCTTAGTGGGACAGCTCGAATCCAGTTACTGGTCATCCTCGACACCTCCTGGTCCTCGTGGCTGAACAGTAAAGCTTCACCTTCTTCACCTGAAATCACCCGACATCGGTGGGCATCTGTTCGTCACCTTCCTGGTCACTGGCTAGTGACCCAAACGATGTCCCCTCTGCTTTCAGGTTCTTCAGATCTCCGATCCACCCTTGGATCCACCCGGACACTTTCCACTTGGTCGCCTGCAGCATTCTTCAGCAGCTTGCCATTGAAATCGACGATGAAACCCGACACGAAAAGTCACCTATGCACCCAGCTTCCCTGGGTGAGGTAACTCGAGTACTCCGGTGCTCCCATTGGTGTTGACTCTAGAACCTCCTAGTTCTAAAGGGGTTTGCTCCAAGTCCTCTTCTAAGTGTCCTTAATCTGTGTCGTGACCTGACAGATAAGGACTGGAGGACTCTAGGACCCTGTGGGTCATGAGGGAGGTGACCAGGTCACCGGACACCACATCTGGTTAGGGGACAGGAAGGGGATCAGACTGACCAGGACGGACATGGGGATAGACGTGCATGTAACCAGCTACGAGAATATATAATAAAGAAAGCGTTGCACAACCAACCTGTGCCCCGCGTTTGATGTGCTGCCCAGCGCCCACAACAAGAACACGACAACTGGCGACGAGGCGACGCACCCATCTGCGTGCTCATTGGAAGAAAAACAGCGATTTTATACCAGGAGCCCACCCTGGATCGCATTGTGCCCAGAAGAAGAAGAGTGCCCAAGAAGACAGCCCAAATCGCCAACAAAGAAGACCAGCGACGTGGGAGCCCACCCCAACCGCCGCGAGAGAAGAACAGACTCTGCCGGTAAGCGCCGTGCAGAGCAGCGCGAAGTTCAAAGGACTGGCCCGAGATCACGCGAGAGTCTCGGCGGCCATTTTGAGGTCAGGCAATAGCGCGATTGTCTGAGAAGTCTCGCAAGACTCTCGGCGGCCATTTTGAAGTCAGGCACAGGAGCCAATTGTAGGAGAGTAGGGTCTGCAATCCTATGATCACCCAGATTTTTTGCTTTTGTTTCACTGGTTTACGACTTTCTCTGGCTGTGGGCCTGCCAATCAGACCCACAGCCTAGCTGTTCTCTCACTAAATTGACATGTGTACCTTAGGTGCATTACCCAATTGGAACTGGGCCACCTTGTCAGACCCTGTCACTCAGGGCATCGGTGTACCCAGGGCCTACCAGGGGCTGAAGCATGTATTATGCCACCCCTGGATGGCCATCTAAATCTGACACAACTGGCTGCACGACAGCTGGGGCAAGGTGGTGTACTCGCCCTTTGCTTTAGATATAGTATACCTATATCTAACCCCGAAAATGGACACACGGATCCCTATCAGTCACTCCTATGGCAGGCCTTGACAATCCTGAAGGCGGAGTGCTTGGAATCGTGTGAAATGGTACTCTGGCATGAGCTGAGCCCGTTTGCAGCTTGCGGAACCAAGTCCCAATAGCTGTTCCATGATAACGCGTACCATATACTCTTAAGTGCATTATAATCCTCGCGGTTAAATGCTATCTTTGGTATCGCTTTATCAAAACATGTCGAGTAAGGTGTCATACAAATTGGGATACTAACCCCTCACCAATGCTGGCGACGGGGTTAGCATTCCACCCTTCTAGAGGGACACGACATGTACGTAACTGTGAACCCCGTTAAAGTTAACTGAAGCCTCAGCTCCACAAAATGGATGCTGCCACCACAGACACGAGTCTGACCTCCTGCTGCTGGGAGTCCTTCCAGCGAGGAGAGCTTGGACAAAGGGTTTCCTGTCCGGGGCGGTATTAGCACCATCCCAGACAGGGTTTTGTGTATCCTGGGTAGGCAGGGCTTTACAGGAAGGTAACTGTGGAGTGGCACCCCGGTGCTCACTACGCATCTGCCGGCTAGAACCAGTTCCAGGGGCACCCCAGCCCCTGGCCTGGGGAAAGTCTGGCATGGGAGAGGGGTGTAACCACCCCCCTTCCTGGTCCCACCCCTAGGGCAGGACCTAGTCATGTACCCACCCCTTTCTTTAGGATAAAGGCAGGAGAGGGGACCCTTCCAAATTAGATCATCTTTGAATCAAGAAACTACTTTCTACGAAAGGAACTCTCGACTCTTCTCAAGATTTCTCCCTTGTGACTAAGGAGTAGTCACCCTGCATCCGCAGGCACCATCTAAGAACTCTGCGGTTTGCTGCACGTCATTCCTCCGGAATCCGACTGCCCAGCTCGACGAGACCCGGCTTCCCTGGCACCTCTGATCTCTACCCACATCGTCAGCTCAGCTGAGATCCGTGGGTGCAACGAGACCTTGAGGGACAGGGACCGGCCATCATCAGAACTGCACGACTTCTATCCAGCACGACCGCCGAGGGATCCTCTGGTGAGTGCTTTGGGGTCCGAGAAGCCCCGACCCTGAGCAGCTCCAGCACCGAAGTCCAGCCTCCCAGCATCTCCACGATCTGCGTGGGGCCCTTCTGCTTTTCGCTGCTCATCACGTTGTCTGGCTACTAGCCCGCTGGCTTGTGGCCTTTTCGACGACGCCCGACGACATCACTGCTGCTGGTCTGGTTGCTCCAGACTGGCCCTTGCTCCCTTCCACCAGAGGAGTACCCCGGACCCTCCTGGTCCACTCAAGACGCCATTTTAGGTCCACCGCGTGGGCCTAAATTTGCCAAGGCTTGTTGCCCCAATCCTGGGCCCAGCGACGCCGACAGCATCAACCATCGTGGGACAGCTCGCACCTCCATCCTGGTCGCCGACAACGCCTCCTGGTCCGTGAGACTGCCGAGCCTAGTGTCGCCCACTCACCTAGTCGAGGTGACTACCATCCGGTGCCCTCCAGGTGCCCTCGGACTACTGGCTAGTAGTTACGAACTTGGTCCCCTCTGCTTTCAGGTGTCATCCATCTTCGATCCAGGCTTGGATATCTTCGAACTATCTTCACTGGTCGCCTGCCAGCAACTCCTTCCTTCAGGCTCCTGGTTCGTCAGCGAGGATTCCCGACGTCTGTAAAAGACCTATGCAGCTGCAGCCCCTGGGCTAGGTAACTTCGGCATTTCGGTGCCCCAGCATAGCCTCATTATCTAAGGGTCCAGAGTCACTGTCGTTTTCGACTTACCTTATCGGGTTCGCCTGAGAACACTAACTTTCCGTGCCCTCGGGCATTTGTGTAGATTGTGCACTTGAAGTATTTTCATAAGAGTTTTGTTGTGTGCTTAGTACCCTGTCCTCATAAAGAGTACAGGGCTGTTGTGATCTAAATAAATACACTGTTTATTTTCATAACTCTTGTGTGGTGTCCTTTCACTTGGTGTTCAAGGGGTATATGTGATGGTATAACAGCTGGCTTAACACGCCCTCTAGAGTTTAGCCCGAAGACTGCTCGTATCCACGCTACTAGGATAGCTGGTCTAAGGTTGACTTACAACCAATCACCATAAGGGTCGTTTGGACTGATGCATAGTGATCACTAGAATAGTGAGCACTGCATATCAGGCCAACTTCTCACATTGGTGAGCAGCGGTTGGGATTTGAGCTTGCTGTTGTTTTACCACACGTATCCTAAGAATATCTTGTGAAAGATCACATAAGTACTCCAGGTACATATAACTTAGCTTAGAATACTCTGAGTTCTACTGAACCAGCTGTTGTAGCTCCTCAAGGCTTAGCACACCTTGGCTACAACTCTTAGCAAGGGATCAGTAGGCAAACATATAGTGTAGGTAGGTGCATCACTTACACCACACTAGAAGCAGCATGTCAGACAAAGGAGGAAACACTGAGTCTCCCCTTGTGTCAGTGGACTTTCCACAGGTCACTTCCAGATATGCTGCACTTAGCTTCCAGGAGATGAGACAAATCTGTACATCCAGGAAGCTAAAACAGGGTGCAAACCCTACCATTCCTTTTCTGATTGGTCTCTTAGAGACTTATGATGCTAGGAGGGCTGGTCACACAGATCCTTCTCATCCAGATGGGAATATGCCCCCCTAGAGGGAACCACAGGTGACCCTGACCTTATCCATCTCTCTGCAGAAGGTGAAGAGGAGGATGAGGATCTAGAGCCATCTGAGGACGAGGCAGACAAAGGTCCAGAAGTAGTTAGCCAGCTAACTAGGGACAACTTAAGCAGGCACGAGAATGGTACTAGGAGACCCCTGGGGCCCCTCTCCGGCCAGCTTAACATTGGGAATGGACGAGTTAGGTCTCTATTGAGAGGCTCTAACAGATCCGTTCGAACCAATGGCTCTCAGGGCTCTTCTCAACGAGGGATGACATCCCCTCAGAGGAGAGTGTACGAAGCCAAAGTGAGGGAAGTCAATCTGAGGATTGAAAGGGAAGAACTTGCCCTGGCCAAAGAAAGACTTGCCTTCGCTAGAGAGCAAAAGTTACGTGGACTAGATTCCACTGGTGGCAGCATTTCCACAAGGGAAAACTGGAGTTTAGACACTAGACACCTGAGTAAGATAGTGCCCCCCTTTAAGCAAGGGGATGATATCCATAAATGGATTACTGCTTTGGAGAGGGCCTGCACTGTTAAGTGTGTCCCCCAGAGTCAGTGGGCAGCTATCTTATGGCTCTCCTTTGAAGGTAAAGGTAGAGATAAGCTCCTCACTACTAGAGCTGAGGACGCTAACGATTACCAGGTCCTGAAGAACACACTGATTGATGGGTTCGGCCTAACCACTGAGCAGTACAGGTTGCTGTTCAGGGATACCCAGAAAACTCAGTCTCAGGACTGGTCTGATTTTGTCGATTGTGCCACTAAGGCTTTGGAGGGCTGGTTGCTGGGCAGTAAGGTTACTGATTATACAGGATTGTACAATCTGATCATGAGGGAACAGATTTTAAACAATTGTCAGAACCAGTTGTTGCATCAGCACCTTGTCGACTCGGATCTGACCTCTTCCCAAGAATTGGGAAAGAAGGCAGACAGATGGGTCAGGACAAGGGTTAAGCAAAACCAGGGCCAGAACCAGGGTGGTCAGAAGAAAGCAGACCAGAAGGGTAAAGATTCTAAGGGTGAACAAAATGACCAGAAGTCTTCGACAGGTCCCCAACAACCCAAAGAGGGGGGGGGGGGTCAGGCTTCCCAGAAAAAGAAGAATCAAGAAGGCCAATCAAAACGGTGGTGCCAATACTGTAAAAGTAAAACTCACTGGTTTAGTGAGTGCACCAAGAAAGGAGGGCAGACTCCTGCTACTGCAGCCCCTAAGGCACCTGTGCCCCCTAGTACAGCCAGCAGTAGTAGTGCACCTCCCAAGGGATTAGTTGGGTTAACCTTGGGTTCTGAGGGGTATGACAACTTAGTTGGCACACTCACTCAGGCTGTCCTTGTCTGTACAGGGGATATGGATATGTCCCCTGATGTCAGTCCCAATACTTTGGGCAAATACAGGCAGACGCCTTTAATAAATGGAAAAATGGCTCAGGCCTATAGGGACACTTGTGCCAGTGTCACCATGGTGACACCTAACTTTGTGGACCCTGGACAGATCATGCCAGGTACAGATTTCCTGGTGACCAATGCCAGCAACGTCACTACCAGTCATAGTATGGCGATTGTTGCTTTCTCCTGGGGAGGGGTAAATGGCCAGAAAAAGGTTGTTGTTAGTTCAGACCTCCCAGTGGATTGTTTGTTGGGCAATGATTTGGAGTCATCACTAACCCTGGGCGGAGTTCGCGGAGTGGGGCTTCGCGGAGCTACGCGAAGTGGGCGAGAAACTACGCCCACCTCCGCACTCCGCGTAGCCCCACTCCGCAAAACCACTGGCCGCCAGCCCCGCCACCCGCCTCCCTCCCGCCCTCCCTAAATACTTTAAAATAAAGGAATGCTATAATTTAAAAAGCACTTACCTTGCCGCCGCTGGCCGCCGCGTTCCCCGGGGCTCGTTATCTTCCGTCTTCCGTCTTTATCAGTAATGCGCATGCGCGGGCGGCCGCGCATGCGCATTTTCTCGTGAAAATGCGCATGCGCGGCCGCCCGCGCATGCGCATTACTGATAAAGACGGAAGACGGAAGATAACGAGCCCCGGGGAACGCGGCGGCCAGCGGCGGCAAGGTAAGTGCTTTTTAAATTATAGCATTCCTTTATTTTAAAGTATTTAGGGAGGGCGGGAGGGAGGCGGGTGGCGGCCAGCTACGCTCCGTCTGCGGAGCGTGCGTAGTGCCGCCTGGCTCCGCCAGCTCCGCAAAATGCGGAGTGGGCGGCACTACGCACACTCCGTGCACGGAGCGTAGCTGGCCGCCCACCCCTAGTCATCACAATGGTCAGAAGTGGAGCAGAGGACTGACATGGAGATGTTAGGCTTGCCAGCACATGTGCTTGCTGTGACTAGGTCACAGGTCAGAAGATGCCCCACTGAACAGGTGCTGGATCCTGGAACAATGGACCAGACACCTCCCAAGAAGAAGAGCAGTAGGGTTAAGGCATCGCCTTCCCCCTTTCCCCAGGTTGAGGATCAAGTCTCAGAGGAGGCTGACCTACAGGAATTGAGGGAAACTGAGCCTAAAGAATTTGAACTTGATCGAGTTGAATTTCTGGGCTCAGGGGGACCCTCAAGAGAAGACCTGGGGAAGGACCAGTTAGACTGCCCTTCCCTTGAACCCCTCAGACAGCAGGCTGCTGCTGAGGCTGCTGGGAACGCCACAGGTACCCACAAGGTATACTGGGAGGATGGACTCCTGTACACTGAGGCAAGAGACCCCAAGCCTGGCATGACCAGGAGGCTGGTTATCCCCTTGTCTCAGCGAGGGTTCCTTCTTACCTTGGCCAACGAGATTCCCTTAGCAGGACACTTAGGCCAGACGAAGACGTGGGACAGGCTTGTCTCACACTTTCACTGGCCTCACATGAACGAGGATACCAAGGAGTTTTGTCGCTCCTGTGTCACTTGCCAAGCCAGTGGTAAGTCAGGTGGCACAACAAAGGCCCCCCTTGTACCAATGCCTGTGGTGGGGGTGCCCTTTGAGCGAGTGGGGATTGACATTGTCGGTCCAATGGAACCCCAGACAGCATCAGGGCACAAGTTTATACTGGTGGTAGTGGATCATGCCACCAGGTATCCTGAAGCTATTCCCCTTAGGACCACTACAGCACCTGTTGTGACAAGAGCCCTAGTTGGAGTGTTCTCTAGAGTGGGCTTCCCCAAGGAGGTTGTCTCTGACAGAGGTGCAAACTTCATGTCAAGCTACTTAACTGCTATGTGGAAGGAATGTGGTGTCAACTACAAGTTCACTACACCCTATCATCCACAATGCAATGGGCTTGTTGAAAGGTTCAACCGGACCCTAAAAGGGATGATTCATGGACTACCTGAAAAGCTCAGGCGTAGATGGGATGTCCTGATTCCCTGCCTTTTATTCGCTTATAGAGAAGTCCCACAGAAGGGGGTTGGCTACAGCCCTTTTGAACTTTTGTATGGACATCCTGTAAGAGGACCCCTGTGTTTGGTGAAGGAAGGATGGGATAGACCTCTCAAAAAGCCTGCAACCAACATAGTGGACTATGTACTTGGTCTCCGCTCCCGGATGGCTGAGTACATGGAAAAGGCATCTGAAAACCTTAAGGCCAGCCAAGAACTCCAAAAAGCTTGCCATGACCAAAAGGCTGTCCTGACTGTTTATCAGCCTGGACAGAAGGTGTGGGTGTTGGAGCCGGTGGCCCCAGCAGCACTCAAAGACAAATGGTCTAGGCCCCACACGATTCTTGAGCAAAAGGGAGAGGTCACCTACCTGGTGGACCTTGGAACTCCCAGGAGCCCCCACCGGGTGCTCCACGTCAACAGGCTCAAAGCATATGTCGACAGGAAGGACATGAGCTTGCTCATGGCCATAAATGAGGGACAGGAGGAAGAGAGTGACCCTCTCCCAGACCTGCTCACTCAGAATCCTGATGATGGATCAGTGGATGGTGTTGTCTTTTGTGGCAGCCTCTCTGTACATCAACAGAAGGATTGCAAACAGGTTCTTCAATCCTTCCGGCATATGTTCTCTCTAACACCCAGTCAGACCAATTGGTGTACCCATGAGGTTGACACTGGTGACAGCTTGCCAGTCAAGAGTAAAATCTACAGGCAGCCTGATCATGTTAGAGACTGCATCAAAACTGAAGTGCAGAAATTGTTGGAGTTGGGAGTCATTGAACCCTCGGATAGCCCTTGGGCTAGTCCAGTAGTTCTAGTGCCAAAGCCTCACACCCAGGGTGGTAAGAAAGAGATGAGGTTTTGCGTAGACTCAGGGGTCTAAATGCAGTCACTAAGACTGACGCCCACCCAATACCAAGGGCAGATGAGCTTATAGATAGATTGGCTTCTGCCAACTACTTAAGTACATTTGACCTGACAGCTGGGTATTGGCAAATCAGGTTGGCTGAGGACGCCAAGCCCAAGACAGCATTTTCTACCCCTGGTGGGCATTATCAATTTGTGGTAATGCCCTTTGGTTTGAAAAATGCACCTGCCACCTTCCAAAGGCTGGTGAATCATGTTCTCACTGGGCTGGATGACTTCTGTGCAGCGTATCTTGACGATATTGCTGTTTTTAGCTCCACCTGGGAGGATCACCTGGTCCACCTGAGGAAAGTGTTAGAGGCACTGCAAGCAGCAGGTCTCACTATCAAGGCCACAAAGTGCCAGATAGGGCAGACAAAGGTTGTATACTTGGGCCACCTTGTAGGTGGAGGCCAAGTTCAGCCACTGGAGAGCAAAATACAGTCAATCAGGGACTGGGCTCCTCCAACCACCCAGACTCAGGTTCGAGCTTTCTTGGGCCTGACTGGTTACTACCGAAAGTTTGTCAGAAATTATGGATCAATTGTGACTCCACTTAATGAACTGACAAGTAAGAAAATGCCAAAAAAGGTTCAGTGGACAGCAGGCTGTCAAAAAGCATTCGATGACCTAAAACAGGCCATGTGCACAGCACCTATCCTCAAGAGTCCAGACTACTCCAAACCATTCATTGTCCAAACAGATGCTTCTGAGTTGGGTGTGGGAGCTGTTCTATCTCAACTGAATTTTGATGGTAATGACCAGCCCATTGCTTTTATAAGCAGAAGGCTGACCCCCAGAAAGAAAAATTGGTCAGCTATTGAGAGGGAGGCCTTTGCTGTGGTTTGGGCCCTGAAGAAACTGAGGCCATACTTGTTTGGCACTCATTTCAAGATTCAGACCGACCATAAGCCCCTCTTATGGCTAAATCAGATGAAGGGTGAAACCCCCAAACTGCTTAGGTGGTCCATTTCCCTACAGGGGATGGACTTCACAGTGGAGCATAGACCTGGCACTGATCATGGCAATGCAGATGGGCTCTCCAGGTATTTAAACTTAGAACAAGAAGACTCACCTGGTCAAGGTTAGTTTATTGTCCCAACGTTTGGGGGGGGGGGGTCATGTAGGAGAGTAGGGTCTGCAATCCTATGATCACCCAGATTTTTTGCTTTTGTTTCACTGGTTTACGACTTTCGCTGGCTGTGGGCCTGCCAATCAGACCACAGCCTAGCTGTTCTCTCACTAAATTGACATGTGTACCTTAGGTGCATTACCCAATTGGAACTGGGCCACCTTGTCAGACCCTGTCACTCAGGACATCGGTGTACCCAGGGCCTACCAGGGGGTGAAGTATGTATTATGCCACCCCTGGATGGCCATCTAAATCTGACACAACTGGCTGCACGACAGCTGGGGCAAGGTGGTGTACTCGCCCTTTGCTTTAGATATAGTATACCTATATCTAACCCCGAAAATGGACACACGGATCCCTATCAGTCACTCCTATGGCAGGCCTTGACAATCCTGAAGGCAGAGTGCTTGGAATCGTGTGAAATGGTGCTCTGGCATGAGCTGAGCCCGTTTGCAGCTTGCGGAACCAAGTCCCAATAGCTGTTCCATGATAACGCGTACCATATACTCTTAAGTGCATTATAATCCTCGCGGTTAAATGCTATCTTTGGTATTGCTTTATCAAAACATGTCGAGTAAGGTGTCATACGAATTGGGATACTAACCCCTCACCAATGCTGGCGACGGGGTTAGCATTCCACCCTTCTAGAGGGACACGACATGTACGTAACTGTGAACCCCGGTTAAAGTTAACTGAAGCCTCAGCTCCACAAAATGGATGCTGCCACCACAGACACGAGTCTGACCTCCTGCTGCTGGGAGTCCTTCCAGCGAGGAGAGCTTGGACAAAGGGTTTCCTGTCCGGGGCGGTGCTAGCACCATCCCAGACAGGGTTTTGTGTATCCTGGGTAGGCAGGGCTTTACAGGAAGGTGACTGCGGAGTGGCACCCCGGTGCTCACTACGCATCTGCCGGCTAGAACCAGTTCCAGGGGCACCCCAGCCCCTGGCCTGGGGAAAGTCTGGCATGGGAGAGGGGTGTAACCACCCCCCTTCCTGGTCCCACCCCTAGGGCAGGACCTAGTCACGTACCCACCCCTTTCTTTAGGATAAAGGCAGGAGCGGGGACCCTTCCAAATTAGATCATCTTTGAATCAAGAAACTACTTTCTAGGAAAGGAACTCTCGACTCTTCTCAAGATTTCTCCCTTGTGACTAAGGAGTAGTCACCCTGCATCCGCAGGCACCATCTAAGAACTCTGCGGTTTGCTGCACGTCATTCCTCCGGAATCCGACTGCCCAGCTCAACGAGACCCGGCTTCCCTGGCACCTCTGACCTCTACCCACATCGTCAGCTCAGCTGAGATCCGTGGGTGCGACGAGACCTCGAGGGACCGGCCATCATCAGAACTGCACGACTTCTATCCAGCACGACCGCCGAGGGATCCTCTGGTGAGTGCTTTGGGGTCCGAGAAGCCCCGACCCTGAGCAGCTCCAGCACCGAAGTCCAGCCTCCCAGCATCTCCACAATCTGCGTGGGGCCCTTCTGCTTTTCGCTGCTCATCACGTTGTCTGGCTACTAGCCCGCTGGCTTGTGGCCTTCTCGACGACGCCCGACGACATCACTGCTGCTGGTCTGGTTGCTCCAGACTGGCCCTTGCTCCCTTCCACCAGAGGAGTACCCCGGACCCTCCTGGTCCACTCAAGACGCCATTTTAGGTCCACCGCGTGGGCCTAAATTTGCCAAGGCTTGTTGCCCCAATCCTGGGCCCAGCGACGCCGACAGCATCAACCATCGTGGGACAGCTCGCACCTCCATCCTGGTCGCCGACAACGCCTCCTGGTCCGTGAGACTGCCGAGCCTAGCGTCGCCCACTCACCTAGTCGAGGTGACGACCATCCGGTGCCCTCCTGGTGCCCTCTGACTACTGGCTAGTAGTTACGAACTTGGTCCCCTCTGCTTTCAGGTGTCATCCATCTTCGATCCAGGCTTGGATCTCTTCGAACTATCTTCACTAGTCGCCTGCCAGCAACTCCTTCCTTCAGGCTCCTGGTTCGTCAGTGAGGATTCCCGACGTCTGTAAAAGACCTATGTAGCCGCAGCCCCTGGGCTAGGTAACTTCGGCATTTCGGTGCCCCAGCATAGCCTCATTATCTAAGGGTCCAGAGTCACTGTCGTTTTCGACTTACCTTATCGGGTTCGCCCGAGAACACTAACTTTCCGTGCCCTCGGGCATTTGTGTATATTGTGCACTTGAAGTATTTTCATAAGAGTTTTGTTGTGTGCTTAGTACCCTGTCCTCATAAAGAGTACAGGGCTGTTGTGATCTAAATAAATACACTGTTTATTTTCATAACACTTGTGTGGTGTCCTTTCACTTGGTGTTCAAGGGGTATATGTGATGGTATAACAGCTGGCTTAACACGCCCTCTAGAGTTTAGCCCGAAGACTGCTCGTATCCACGCTACTAGGATAGCTGGTCTAAGGTTGACTTACAACCAATCACCATAAGGGTCGTTTGGACTGATGCATAGTGATCACTAGAATAGTGAGCACTGCATATCAGGCCAACTTCTCACACCAATCAGCAAGCAAGAAAATCGGGAGGCCGTTTTGAGGTCAGGAAAGCCACGAAAATAGTTAAAAAACGCCGATTTCAAAGAAAAAGAAGAAAAGAAGCACAGGCAAAGTCAAGAAACAATCAAAATAAAGGAATTGAAGTAATAATAAGACACAAACAAAGAAATACAAAAGAAATTACTGGAAAAGAAGATAGAAAAACAGAAAAAAAGAGAAGAAAATACTAATAGAAAGACAAGAAATAAATAAAGGAAAGAAAAGAAACAGTGAAAGAATAAAGAGAAAAAAACAAAGAAAAGGAAGATAAAGAGAAAGGAAGGAAGGAAAGAGGAAAGAGACGGTACAAAAAAAAAAAGACAAAGAGCAAAGGAAACATAGAACAACGCACAAAGGAGCGAAAGAAAAGAAAGGGGAAAGAACAGACAAGGCAAGAAGGCAAAGATGGCAGACCCAAAGCCCAGTGCACAATACAGGAGGCCACTGCCGTTCAACTTATCGGAGCCACAAACAGGAATAAGATGGGAGAAGTGGATCAGACGGTTCGAAAGATATATGGAAGCAACGGACGTAACAGAAGGAAAGAGACTAGGGTTACTGCTGAACTTAGCAGGGGATGACATCGAAGAACTTCTAGTGACACTGCCAACCGAAGAAACAAAGACATATGAGACATTAAAGAAATGCCCAACGGCCAAATTTGACCCACAACGGAACATTGATTTCGAACGATATACATTCACTATTGCGTGTCAACAAGTGGATGAGACGCTGGATGACTTTGCGACAAGGCTGAGAAAATTAGTGACACATTGCGAGTTCGACAAGTTTGACAACGAACAAGCAATAAGGCTACGGATCATTGAAGGCTGTCGCGACACAGGATTCAGGGCAAGGATCCTTAAAGAACAGATCTCATTGGAGAGCATCCTATCTCTGGCAAGAGCAGAGGCGAGAGCAACGGCACATGCCAAGGAAATTGAAAGAGGAAAGAACCTTGAAATAGAAAACGCACACTACGTGACGAACAAATATCGCACAGGCCGGTGGAGGAACGACCAGAGAGAACCAACAGGGAGGAGACAGCATGAAGAAACGTGCTACAAGTGTGGCATGGAATTTCCACATAGAGGTCCGTGCCCAGCTTTTGGCCAGACGTGCAAAAGATGTAACGGGAGAAATCACTACGCCAGTATGTGCCAAGGCGGACAATTCAGAGATGACAGGAGAACAACTGGAAGACAACAAGAGTCGACTACAAGACACATCAGATATGTTGACAGAGAAAGAAGAAGTTCATCGCGAGGATCAGGTGAAGATGAGGAAGAAGAGAAAGTGGAAAGACTATACCACATGTCGGAGGTTCACATAGAACTGAGTGGGGAAAACAGAAAAGGAGAGACCACAACTCATACAGGCAGAAGCACCCAGGATAAGACGGACGTGGCAAAGATAGGAGTAGGAGAACATGAAGCGGAGTTTGTACTGGACAATGGTGCAACATGCAATGTCATGTGTGCATCAGAATACGAGAAAATGGAATCAAAGCCGACACTGAGAGCATCCAAGGTGAAGATCTTCACCTGGGGGTCAAAGAAAGAGATAACAAACTTGGGAAATTTCACAAGGGAACTGAAATATAAAGACAAAAAGAACAAAGAAGACATACATGTGCTGAAAGGCGACGTTCCAGGACCATGCCTGCTAAGCAACAACACAGCCCAAACAATGGGTCTTATAACTATGACATATGACAAAAAGGAAAATGAACAACGCACCGAAAGCGAGCAAAGAGAAGAAACAGGGACCAGAGAAAGAGGAAGGGCACGAAAAAGAACAACTGAAAGACCAGACAAAACAAAGGGCGGCCGTAGAAAGAGAGGAGCCAACAGAGATAGCGCCAGCTGGCCCAGGACATCGACACACGACAAGGAGCTAGAAGTGGAAAGATGGAGGCTGGCACGCAGAGAGCAGAAGGAGGACAACAAACAAACAAAAGAAAAAGACGATGGCAGAGAACAGCGACCAAAAAGGAATGCAGGGAGACAGAGAGACTAAGCGAAGAAACATAGGAGTTAGAAAGTAGAGAGACGAGTCAATCACGACACCTGGACACTCTCTCTCTCTCTCTCTCTTCTCACCATAACAAAGAACGGTACCATGAACATTTGTTTGCAACAAAGGGGGAGATGTCGTGACCTGACAGATAAGGACTGGAGGACACTAGGACCCTGTGGGTCATGAGGGAGGTGACCAGGTCACCGGACACCACATCGGGTTAGGGGACAGGAAGGGGATCAGCTTGACCAGGACGGACATGGGGATAGACGTGCATGTAGCCAGCTACGAGAATATATAATAAAGAAAGTGTTGCACAACCAACCTGTGTCCCGCGTTTGATGTGCTGCCCAGCGCCCACAACAAGGACACGACAATCTGTAATTTTAAAAAACGCGACTTTCCATCCTAGAACTTATTGGTGATTCGCGGCTGTGTTTAGACATGGCGCACGTCCCCCGTGGGTCCCCTGTGTCACTACCTTGGGTGGTTCATAGTGGCCCCTGTGATTCTAAAGGCGCTAGGCCTTGTATCTATGTCAGTCGTGGTTCTTATACCACCTTCTAAGTATATGGTTTGGTACGCCCCTAGGGCTCAATGTATATTGTGCTAATTTACTGTGTACAAAATAAGTTTACTGAATGTACTTTTACCTCTACCCTCATAAAGAGACTAGGGTGATGTGTTTCGAAAAAATACATATATTTTATATATATACCTGGTGTGGTCCTCCTTTCATTTGGTCATTCATGAGATTATAGACTGGTAAAACAAGCTGCTTTACAATCCTTCAAGACTTAACCTGAAGGCTGCTCTCCACAGCTACCATTAGGATAGATTTCTAAATAGGCTGTCTTTAAACCTACCATCAATAAGGGTTGTTTGGACTGGTGCAAGGTGCCCACTAGAATAGTGGACAGCATATACAAATTAGGGACCCCAAACACCACCAGGCATGCTGTAACAAGGAGCTTCAACAACGAACTTACTGTGCTATAGAAAGCGTGCCTGTGTCTGACTGTGTCAGGAACTTAAATAGATGGCGAACTGGAGCACAGCGAAGCCTGATGAAACAACAATCAACAGCACTTCCAAGTTGTCTATTGCAGCTTATCGTCATTGTTGTATTGAAGGCGCGCTTCCCTTGTGATTATTGCATGCAGGGTAGTTGGCCTCCTAGGAGGCGGGCGCAAGGTTTTATTTTCTTAGCTTGCCCGTCTCTGGCAGACTTCCGTGGGACAAGTCGACTATGAGGTAGGAGGCGGGTTTTAGTTTTCATTTTGGAGTCGACACATGTATCGCGTCCCAGCCACACTCTCAACATTCACCTATCCAGCCCTTCGCATGTTTGCGCAGGGGGACACACTTAACTGCCCCTCACAGTTTCATGAACATTATGATTCATCTGCTCATTTGTTGGAGGCTCAGGGGGCGCACTACAAGTCATGCCGACGGTCATGCTGGAGTCTAGTTCCTGAAATTCGTGCCTTTGAGCATTTAAGAAAAGAATTTAGCGTATTCGACCATCATTCATTCGTATTCTGTCCCGCCTGGTTATGACCCTGAACATTTGAAATCGCAGTACATATATTATGAAACATCAGAGGCCTCCTGGAAAAATCGAGTTGTATTCTGTGCATAAGCAGGAATCATCTTAATACAACAGCAAATGGTGAATAATTATGCATGGGGCATTGTTTCATTTTTCTTTTTCGTTTTGTTTTCAACGAAAGGGTGCATTTAAACATTTGTGTCTGACGCACTACCGAAGTATTTTCATCATTTATATTTTGAATTGAGATTATGAGGGTTCTGCACCATCAGGTTTAAGGTCATCATTTATTGATAATTTAGGCAGCAATCACTGTATTTTGGGCTTTCTACAATTGTGAATATCACTTTTCCTTTGCATTGTGCTTGGTCTCATTTTCATGTAGTAAACATGGTGAATGGACATAGTATAACTGAAGAGAGTCACGCATTTCTTAATTTCCTTGGCTCAGCCTGCAGTCACATGTTTCTGGATTAACTCCACTGCATGTTTAAAACGATTGTTTCCACCTGTGTTGTTTATGGCGAGTTTGCTGACTATCACTTTGTTTGGAGGATAACTTAGTTTGTATTAGGTATGGTATCATGGGCGGCTAAATTGCAGACATTGTCCTGAATATGCTGATTTCCACACTGGCTCTTCTCTCTACACATATCGTAAGTCGAGCATTTGCTTATGTTTGGCTTACTTTTAGTTTCACTCATATTCGTTGAAATGCCACTAATAATTTCACTGAAATTATTAAAATGTCACACATTTATGCGTGCTTCCTAAAAGAACTCTTTATCCGAGATCGTAATACTTTAGCCAGCAGTTCGAGTTTGCCCAGAAAATAATTGTATTTTGAGCTAATTTCAGCGCCGTGAATTATTTCCTCTTCTGTCTCCAAGACGTAAGGGAATTATGGCTGTGTAAGAATCACCCGTATGCAATGCGTGCATTTCTATCTGCAGCTCGGCGCGCTGCTCGTTCTGCCTGCCTGAGCCGAGGTTCTTCTCTCCTGGGGTGGGCGGGGCTACTGGGGGCTCGGCTGAGCTGTCCAATAGGCAGGTCGTCCGGAATCTGCCGAAGCGAAGGGGATACACGATCCCGAGGGGATACCTGATATTACACAACACCGGCAGTTGCAAGAACCGCGCCGCTGCCAAGATCCAGGTCTCTCACTGCAGTCATCCTCATTCCTCATCCTGGGTAACCCACTGGGGGCTCCTCCGATAGCACACCTGTACTCCTCCAAAGTTCCGGTCAGAAGGGAGAGCCACAAACAACTGGTGTTCTGTGTAAGCGTGATGACCGCTTCACACTGCATCATATGAACAACACAAATCCAACTCCCACAAAAACTCCATGGCAGAAGGCACAGACTCGAAGTGTTAAATTCAGCATCAATTTATTGCGCAAGGTTGCCCCCAATCTCAGAGGCAAAGATACGTGTTTCGGCTTTCAGGAAGACTTCGTCAGTCTAGTTTGGCGCCAAAATACAAACAAATTAAATAGCCTTTCCCAT
Organism: Lissotriton vulgaris; assembly: GCF_964263255.1. NCBI lineage: Eukaryota > Metazoa > Chordata > Amphibia > Caudata > Salamandridae > Lissotriton > Lissotriton vulgaris. Next base: position 1,346,376,893 of record NC_141694.1, on the reverse strand, counting down.
TGGATCATTAAGTAGACATAGAAAACATACTATAATGTATGTAGTGAGCGTGCAATCCAAAATGCTACTTATCCAGTTACACTACAGCTAAAAGCCCAGCATTGTTGCAGGTAAGATATGAGCACATATAATACATTGCATAATACAATATTAAATTGAGGTGAAAAAAAGATAGTTGCAGATAGTATCAATGTTTTAATGAACATTTACAATATAAACACATCCACCCTGGTACGAGATTGGCTTTTACTGATTGCATCGCCAAAACCATGAATCTATATTTGCCAGGTTTAAAAAACATGTAAAACAAACTTCTAAACATCGTGCTGCTGGATGTCATTATTTGTGTTAAAATAATTCATTACTGCAATTGTCCTGTTTCGAGCTCTCCTGAACTTCTGACTCAACAACTGAAATGTGACCTCTGACCTTGACAGCAAAACCTATTGTATTTGTGCCGAACATTTATCAACACAGTTATTACTTTCAAGCTTCATGCAGCACTGGGAATGGAAAACTGGGCTTGGAGATGGGCAAGATGGTGGCGACCTGCTAGATCGCTGTTAGCAGCTCCTGACCAGTCCCGATGAGCACGCTGATGGACTGATAAGAGAAATGCTACGAACATACTATGATGTTATAGCTGCTTGAACACGACTCCTCCACAGCGTAATTACCTGTTCTGTGCTCCTTGATCCTCCGGTCGGCGTTAAGCAGAATGTTGGAGGAGAACTAAAGGGAGAGAAAGTCGGCGGCAGCACGGACAGAGAAACAGGCAGGCAGCGCGGGTAACGCAGGAGAAAATCCGGCCTTGAGAGCACAGCTCTCACTCCTTGCCTCCCTGATCGGCCTCACGGTGATACGGCTGCTGAGTAGTATCCGCCCACCCCCAGGTGTACACAGTGTTGCCAGATTGGGCTAGATCACGCACAATTGGGCTATATTTTTTCCAGTTGTGCGGTAACATTTTTGTTTGTGCTAGTTGCCAGATTATAAATATATATACAGCGCTCCAGCAAAGTAGTATGTTAAAGCGCTTTACTAGACAAAGTTTTACTTGACAGCCTGCTGCAACATCAATTCCAATGCATTCATTGCCTGCTTGACGCTGTCCCTGCCTTTTCTTCCTTAAAGTGCCAATTTTGGGCTACTTTGGGCTACTATGGTGGCTTTGGGCTAGAGAATGCTTAAAAAATCTGGCAACACTGGGTGTACAGCCCTGTCGGCAGCAGGCGGGAAGCACCGAGGACGGCACTCTCGCTAGAACAATGGCCCCGAAGAATGCAGCTGTTAGTGCAGCCGCGGCGAAAACCAGAGCTGCAAAACAAGCTCTCCGTGACCAAGAGATCATGAATAAGCACAGAGTGGCCGGTCTTGGTAATACGGGAAGCAGCACGGCGGTGGGGCCAGAAGAGGTAACACCTACCCGGAAAGCTGCGGCGAAATCCAATACCCCAACCCCCTCCGTGATTGCAATGCTACGACGTGTCCCCAGCCAGAAAGCTCCAAATACACAGCCAAAACAAATAACGGATACCTTGCCGGCATCCCCAGGACCGCTGAGTGTGGATTTTCAGGCCAAAACATCAGCGCTTGCGGCAAAGTACGCAGAGAGAAATGCATCAGATATCTCTCCTGTATCTGCGGCTGAATGTCCGGGTTCATCTGGATCCTTGAAGTCCCTCGAGCAGTTAAGGAGCCAAGATCCAAATCTCATCGCAACAGCAGGGTATCTCCTGGAGCCGCAAGCAGGAAGAGGTATGTCCCCTGGGGGTAATGGCTGTGCAGCGCTTAGTGCGACTTTAAACTTAACTCCATATACATCAGAGTTACCTGCAATACCTACTCTGCCTCTTCATAATAATATACAGGGCCCGAATATCCCTTCTACCAGTGATTTTGGGGACAGTGCCACCAGGCTGGGCATGGATGTACCCGTATCCATACCTATACCCATCTTATTAATAGAAAACGCCGGTGGAGAGAGTCAAAATCCAACTGCACAGCCCACCTGTAAAGTCCACCAGGTGCTCACCAAAGAGAATACAACTGATAAAGTGAATAAAATGGTTAATTTGCAGGGCAATGCAATTGAAGCCACAGAAACTGAGATGACTGAAATGACTGAAACAGATAGGGATCTCGCAGATCCCACGGACTTTTACTCATTCTCAGAGGACATTAGCTGGTCGGGGGACACAGAGGGGGAGATTGAAGAACTGGAAGATGATATGGAGTCAGTCATCAGCACGGAAAGTGATTTAGACCTACGTGCCAAGGGGTTACGGGACAGGCGGAAGACAGTATTAAAGAAGAAAAAGGGAGGTCATCACGGGGCAAACGAATTGGTATGGGACTATACTACAACAAGTCATGGACTGAGCCAAAGCCATCTGCACCCGTCCCACACATCACAAGTCTTTCCCCCTGCCCAAGCAGTCTCAGTGGATCAACCAGAACAGTCGGGGCCACACTAACCCAAGTTATACACACAGTACTACAGGCTATCGCATCTCACCGCGAAGAAACATCTAAAGATGGGCGTAAGGCACGGGCTGCACTACAAAAAGTCCAAGGTGTTGTCCGCAAGCTCACTAAAACCGTAGGTACATTTAATGACCGTATGATTGAGATGGAAGACCGAATAGTCTTTTTTTTTTTTCCCCTCATTCTGCAATAATGTGTTACTGGAGTTATCAGGGACCCATTTCTCTGATTTCTGATCCTTTACGACCCTTGGGTAATATCGCTTAGCTTCGTGGTTTTCAGAGTGGAATCCCCTTTTCTCCTTAACACTTTCAAGATCGAACTGGGGGAGCTGACCACCCTGGCCACTCACACAAGCATAATGTTTGTGTATCTTGTTTTTCCATTGCATAATCATTGGAAATGTGCAAGCTTGGCAAGTAATGTTCCAAGTGACCTATTAATTTATATATTGTGAACTTTCCCAAAGCTCCCAAAAATTGTATTTCCTACTAGGTCTGCCTTTTCTATCCCATTTATTTATCTTGTTTATAGAGGCCACCCATTCCAAATGTGTTGGAGCAACCGGTTTTATCCATTTAATGCATATTTCCCTGCGGGCTAATAGTATCAATATAAACAAAAGATTCTGTTCCTTAAGTGTTAAAGAATTCACCCCGTCTTGACTTTTAATCCCAAAAATAACAAGATCCATACTTACAGGTATTGGCTTCTTCAATACAGTTTCTAAGATTTTACTCACTTCCTGCCAGAAGCCATCGATCTGTGGGCACATCCAGAACATGTGTACATCATCTGCACCTACTAGTCCACATTTGGGACATGCTTTCATAGTTGGACCACTGAATTTGGATAACCTCTTTGGTGTCCAGTAGGCTCTGTGAATAGTAAAGAGATGATTTCTCCTTAGAGCAGCAGATTTCACATATGCCCAGCATTTACCCATAGATACTTGCCGCATGTTTTGAAGGTCCAGCGACAGCAATTCTTTCCCCCAGGTCGCCTCTGAAATTAGGAAGTTCCTCCCCTGCTGTGATAAAGGCCCAATACCATGATGCTATTTCTTTTTTATTTTGGGAATTCTTTATCATCTTTGTTTCCATTGTCTTGTTTCCGGTGTTTCTCTCTTTGATTGTTTTTGCCCAGCTAGTGAGTTGGTAAAACTTAAATTTTGAAAGAGATGCATTTGTTTTCTTTGATAAGATTTCCCAGTCAATTATCTTGTTGTCCACCATAAGTTGGCCCCAAACTTGGATACCTGCTGTTTTCAGGGGTTTAGCCAAATTATCCTTGAGGCAATCTGGGGTTCCCGGAGAGTCCCATATTGGAGCGAACTCACTGTAATACTGTATGTTTAAGATGCTCCTTATCTGATACCAAAGTTTTGCTGCCGATCTTAACGTCTTCAATTTGATTTTTTTAAAGTACTTTGGATGCCCAAATTTGAATAAGTAATGCCCAGTATTTTCCGTCATTGCTTTGAGATGTTCTGGATATATATCAGAGTTGCTTAAAAGGATCCTTATATGCTTGAATTGAAAGGCCCTATATTATTCAAATAGGTCAGGACTAGCAATACCTCCTTCTGCCTTACATCTTCGTAATTTATTCCAAGCTATTCTTGTGCTTTTGGCCGACCAAATAAAACTCGATAACTCCCCTTGTATTTTTTTCAGAGATTCCCTCTTGAATTCTAAGGGTATTGCACTAAACAGGAATGTGAATTTAGGTAAGATCGACATTTTAATTATATTAGATCTACCCAGGAAAGTTAGGGGGAGACCTCCCCAAGTTTTTAACATTCTTCTTACCTCTACCATTGTTTTATCCAAATTTATACTAGGTACTTTTTCTATATTTTTGATCAGTTCTATTCCTAGATATTTGATTTTTTCCCTGGAAAAATTGCTATTTACTTGAGTGTTCCAACTCATAATTTCTGTTTTTGCTATATTTACTTGGTAACCTGATATCTTCCCAAACTCTTTTAAAGATAACTCGATTGCGTTGTAAGAACCTGCATAATTGCTAGTGAATATCATCAAATCATCCGCATATAATGCTATTTTTTTTCCCATGCATGGTATATAAACGGGGTTATCTCATTATGGAATCTGAGCTTGATTGCCAGGGGCTCGATGTATAAATTAAATAGAATTGGGGATAAGGGGCACCCCTGTCTGGTTCCTCTATTTATCATAATACTCTTTGTAAGATTACCGTTGATTAAAACCTTAGCTTTTGGGGCTCGATATAGCTCTTTAACTGCACCCTGAAAGTTTTTTCCTAGATTGTATTTCTTTAAGGTTGCGTTCAAAAATGTCCAATTCACTCTATCGAACGCCTTAGCTGCGTCTACGGTTATTATGGTTAATGGGATATTTTCGCTTATGGCAATATCTATGGACATAATGAGTTCTTGTGTTAAATCTTGGAGGTGCCTGCCTCTTACAAACCCTTTCTGATCTTTATTTATCAGATTACCCGCGATTTTACCTAGCCTTTTCGCTAAAATATTAGTGTAGATCTTATAATCACAATTCTGTAGGCTTATCGGTCTATAGGATTCGCATTTTACTGGGTCCTTACCTGGTTTTAACAGGATGCTTATTGTCGCATCGTTCCAGGATTCAGGAAGTTTCTCTCCCTCTATGTAGATTTCATTTAATAGATTCGTGAGAGGGGAGGCGAGCTCCTCCCATAATTGGATGTAAAACTCGTTAGGGAGAGCGTCTGGTCCAGCTGCTTTCCCTCTCTTTAAATTTTTCAATATTTCAACTACCTCCTCACTGGTAAACGGGGCATTCAACCTTTCTTTTTCTAAATTTGTTATCTCAGGGAGTTCTAGATTTTCTAAGTACCCGTTTAAATCATCACTTGAAGGAAATATCTCTTCCGTATATAATGAAGAAAAAAAATCAGTAAATTCTTTCTTTATTACCGATTCCTCCGAACTTAAGTCGGATCCGTCTTGAGGAAGGATGTTTAATATCTTGTTCCTGTTAGCTTCTGTCTTAGTTTTCCACGCTAGGAGTCTACTACATCCCTCACCATATTCATAGTTAGCTAATTTACTTGCTTCCCATCTCTCTCTTAATTTGTTCTCTAATACCCCTGTTAGCCTTTCCCCTTGAATTTCCTTATCCGCCACCAATTCTCGTTTTATTTCTGGATCAAGTTCCCCTTCTATTAAATGCTCTAGGTTTTGGATCTTGGTTTCTAGCATTTCGATTTCTTGTTTTGATTTCTTTGATTTATGTGCAGATAAACTGAGTATTTTCCCACTTACGAATGCTTTGTAAGCATCCCATCTAACCTGCGGTGATGTTTCCTCCTTATTTCTCTCAAAATACTCAACTGTATCTTTTTTAAGTGTTTCTATGATTTGTGGGTCATTAAGAGTACAACGGTCCACAGTCCATCTCCCTACCTCATGCCCCCCGCCCAGATGAATTTGTAGTAGAACGGCTGAATGATCTGAGAGTAAAGCTGGCAAATGCTTAAATTTGTTTGTTTTATCAATTAGTATTCCATCCATCAGGAAGTAATCGATTCTGGATTGTATATTTAACCTTTTATTTTTGAATGTGTAGGGATATCTTTTATCCCCTTTTTTCTTCCATACATCCATCAACCCCAAGTCTCTCTTATAAATTCCCAGCCATTCCCTCATTTTGGGTAGATTTACTTGTTTCGTTGGGGGTTGACGATCAGACTTGGGATCGGGAACTAAATTAAAATCGCCTCCAAGTATAACTGGAGAATTGGATGACAGTAATTGGGAGAACAGGTTCTGTAAAGGGGAAGGGTCATCTAAATTCGGCCCATAATAACCTGCTATGGTGTATGGTTTATTGTAAAGACCAAATAGTCTTAAATGAAACTGAGGCAGCTACGACTCATGAACGAGTGGCGGCTCATGAAGCTGAACTTCAGGACGTGAGATGGAAACTCGAGGATTGCGAAAATCGGCTACGCCGAAACAACCTGCGCGTCCTTGGTATTCCCGAAAAGAGCGAAGGGGAGGATTGCCGCTTATACATTATACAGCTTTTCCGCGACACCCTTCCTAAACTCTCTAGCTGGGACTGGAGTTATGAGGTACAACGGGCCCACAGAGTTCCATTAACACTAAAAACCACAGCAACAACAGGGAAATATCCACGAGCAGTCTTGGTTTACTTCGGGAACTTTTCACTTCGGCAAGCCATCTCGGATAAAGTTACACCTGATAAACGCCACAGCAGAGAATCGATCTCGTATTTTGTGCGCCCAGACTTCTGACACTTTACAATGGAAAGGAGATGGCGCCTTAGACAGCTAATTAAGCCCTTGCTAGATAAAAAAGCGATGGTGTATCTTAACAATCCAGCCAAACTGAAAGTTATATATGGCGGGCAAACAAAGTATTTTACTTCGGAGATTAAGGCAAAGGAGTACTTAGAGAGCATAAAATAAACATAACTACATCCCTTTGAATTTAGATCTGGAATGTGGATAGATATCTATGGTAGCACTGACGGGTAGTGTAGTTTAGAATGATCACAACACTAATGTTTTAAGTAGGGATGATATCAATGTATAAATATTGTTCAACTGATGGCTTTATTATGATATTATGGACTTCCTTACATATATTCCTTATTATTGTAATATGAAATTAGTTTTGTATTTGTTTTTGTATTTAGTCTCTTTTCAGTTCCTTTTCTCCTTTTTCTTATTTTTCTCTTTCATATTCTCATGGCTGTGTGCTTGTCTTGTACTGGTCAGGCAGCGCTAATCCATCGTCACAGACTCTTATAGAGTCTAATTGCCTTTTTTCTGGGTGTAAGGAGGGAGGGCTCTGTCGGGGAGGTGGGTGGGGGTGGGGACGCGGGGACGCGGGGGGGAAAAAAAGAATAAAAAATGAGCAGGTCAAAGGGCACAATTAATTCAGTAATTAACACAATTATTGAGGCAGTAAATGAGGTTCAATGTATGAAACCAAGAAAACAAACGATCTACTATAATACTAGGTATGGTCTGATGTTTGGAAAGAGACTATGGGGAAGTTAAAAATTGGGTGCTGGAATGTAGCGGGTCTTAACGACAGGGGGAAGAGGGCACAACTATGTCAAGCAATACACCAAGGTTCATGGGATATTATATGCTTACAGGAGACCCACATCCCAATAGGTGAAATAGATCAGTTAAAAATCCTTGGATTTAACATTCTTGTTTCAACCACACAGACATCTAGGACACGGGGTGTAGCCATCTTAGCGAGCGCCTATTTGGGTAAACCAACACGAAAAATGGCGGATCCCCATGGAAGGTGGACTATTATACAGCTTGACATAGGCATTACCATTTGCTCGATCTACGGGTCTAAGTTGGACGAGCCTGCTCTATTTAATGACTTAGAACTCGAGCTGGCATCTTGGACCGGCTCACTCATAATATGTGGGGACTTTAATATAACGATGGGCCATCCACAGAACAGACAAGTTCAGCATACGTACGTAGGACGTAAGCCCAAGGTATTTAGGGCAGTGCAGCAATTGATGGCCAGTCACAATTTAAGAGACATCTGGACTCTGAAGAATAAAGGAGACCCGGGATATACGTATTTTTCCTATCCCCACAATAAATACATACGTATTGATTATATAATGTCAACTGCTGACATTGCCCTAAATGCTGTCATAACTAAAGCCCCTAAGACGATATCAGATCATAACGCTCTCTCTGTTGTATTTGATATTGCCAGTTACAAGAGATTATATCCTCAATGGTCATTCGATCGTAAGCTTCTTGCTAATCAAGAATATATAACACACATAAGGCTATGGACTAAAGAGTTTTTTGAGCTTAACCAATACAGCGCATCCAGGGTGGTTGTCTGGGATTGTTACAAAGCAGCTCTAAGGGGAGAAACTGTCTCTTTTGTAGCCAAGCGTAAAAAAGACCGTGACAGACTTGCTGCACAGTTAAACAATGAACTAGTAAACCTAGAGCACTTACACGCTACCCAGATCCATTTTGGGGAACAAACTGAAGATACTCTCTGTAAGATTTTGGTTTTAAAAGCTGAGATTAATAGCGATCTATCACAAAAAGCAGCAGAAACTCTTCAGGTTAACCGGTATAAAATATATGAAACCGGAGAAAATGTGGGGAAACATCTGGCCCTTAGAACCCGCCAGAAGCAATCACACAATTCCATTCAAACCATTGAATACAGAGGACAGAAACACACCTCCTCTGAAGGTATAGCAGCGTCATTTCAAGATTATTACCGGAAGTTATACCAAAATGAAGATCAACAGTTAACACCTAATACTAAAGAGTTTTTGAATACCTGGCACATAGAAACAAATCTTGGTAAAACCATCGATGAAACAACAAGGGAAGACCTTGAAGAAGAGGTTTCAAGTTCTGAGGTAGAACTAGCTCTAGAAGAACTGGCTACTGGGAAAGCAGCCGGACCAGACAGAATACCCTTAGATCTGTATAAGCTGCTTGATAATCTTATCCTCCCATTCCTCTACGACTTATTTCTTGGTGTGCAATGGCATGGCAAACCCCCTGAGTCTTGGAAACACACAAATATAGCCATCTTCCCAAAAAAAGATAAACCACCGGAACAAACCTCCTCTTACCGCCCAATCTCACTTATCAACTCAGACTCAAAGATTTATGCCAAGATTTTTGCCAACCGTCTCAGTAGGATTGTCCAACATCTGGTTTCCCCCTGACAGCACGGCTTTATTCCTGGTAAGAGTACGATAGACCATACTCGCAGAGCCATCTCCCTTTTTGACATCCTGGGAGTAGAGGGAGGCCAGATGTCGATGATCCTATTGGATGCTGAGAAGGCCTTTGACCGGGTCTCATGGCAGTTCCTATGGGAGGTGTTAGCGGCTAATAATCTTGGCCCGGTCTTTATAAAATCCATTAAGGCCCTCTATGTCGACCCTAAGGCAAACATTATGGTAGGGGGTAGCGAATCAGAGTTTATTAACATCCAGAGGGGCACGCGGCAAGGTTTCCCGTGCTCCCCGTTACTCTTCACTCTCTATATTAACCCACTTATCCTTATACTTATTACCTCCCCAGTAATCGAACCAGTTAAAGTAGGCTTGTATAATACCAAAGTATTGGCCTATGCCGATGACGTGGCGGTATTAACACCAAACCCCACAGAGGCAATTGATGAGATCGAAGAAATTACACGGTCTTTTGGTTTATACTCAGGATACTCCCTGAATAGGGATTAGACGATGGTTATCTGCACAGAGAATACATCTTTTGCTAGCCAATATAGGGTTAACAATGCGGTGTATCTGGGTGTAAATATCTTGCCTAAAATAAATGAAATTAACCAGCTAAATTATGACCCGCTTATTAAGAAAGTTAAGAAAGATCTTCTCAGAGTTAATAATCTCCATCTTTCTATAATTGGAAGGGGTAACTACATTAAAATGAATGTGTTCCCAAAAATATTATACCTGTTTCGGGCAATCCCTCTTTTGGTCGACAATGATATAATTAAAAATCTAGATTCTGCTATGTCGAGATTTATTTGGAATTACTGCAAAGTCAGGAGAGCATTACCTAAGCTAACTCTACCATATCTCAGAGGAGGATTAGCAATACCAAATTTAACATACTATTCATGGGCGACCCTCCTGCAACAAATGTCCATCCTCTTTGTTGCTCGAGCTCCAGTAAGCATTAACCGGGATCAGACTATACCCTCAATATATGAATTATCACTAGGAGATAAGGCCAGAGGTTTGCTGCTGAAACAAGTCGAACCATCTTACTTTAAAAAGATTAAATTTAAGATCATTACAGACGCCTTGAAAATTTGGAAATGAACCACTAAACTTTTGACAATACCAAGATATACCAAATATACACCCCTGTGGCAGAGCTCAATAATTCCGATTCAACTTAACGACAGCACCTCTAGGAGGTGGGAGAGACTAGGGGTAGTGACAGTGGGAGATTTTCTGGGTAGAGAATATATACCATCTTTCAAAGAGTTCTGTGCAAAATATCAAATCCCCCGTACTGACTATTTGTAATTTATACAAATTTATACCTCCCTTAGACAGTCGGTATCGACCATAGACTTAAAAACAATACCGATATTAAACCTCTTAGGCAAACAGACAACTCGGATAGGTAACATCTATGACTTATTCATAAAGAATCATCCTGATGATCTGGAACAAACGGAAAGAAACTGGGCCATTAAGTTGAATAATTCAAACATTGACATAGATATGTGTCTGGTGTTATCATCTAAAGTACTTCTGGCTTCAAACCTAAAGGCTCAAATTTATAAAACAATATACGATCTCTACTTTACCCCTGCAAAATTATTCATCTGGGGCAAAAGAATTAACGATCAATGCCCAAGATGTTCGTTGGGTCCAGCTAATCTTGTTCACATGCTAGGTGAGTGCCCTAAACTAGACGCGAATAAAAAAGGCATGACCAAGTATTGGACTGAAATCTTTGGTCATGAACTAAGAACATCAGCAACACTTTTTGTCCTAGGTTATGATGACTCCTTAGGGCATAGCAATAAAGAAGCAATGGTTACTTTTGTAGGTACGGCTGTTTATAGAATCATCTTGGCAGCAAGGTGGAAAGACCCAGATGCCTCTACCTTTCAGGGGTGGCTGAGTAGACCATTAGGTATTTACAAGCAAGAGGCTGCAATCTATAGAGGGAAAAAATCGAGATCATCTGGTGAGCAGATATGGGCTCCAGTTGCCACCTGGTTTGATAACCATAGAAACACATAGTTCCTGTAATAGAAATCGTAATATTAATATACTATAGCTGGTTGCCCCCCACAAATCATGTATTCCCACTTCCCTTCCATCTCTGGAGCATACTGGGGTATCCTCAGGAAGAGACTTCGAAATGAATTGTGTCTTATTGTACTGCCTATTTAAATTGAATTGCTGGGAATGAATAAGGTAATGCATTTTTCTTTTTCTGTTTTTTGCAGTATTATGTTGTGTATTCCTTTTTTTTCTATATTGTACCTTATAAAGCCTTTATTTGAGATGTACCGTTTTGAACCTGCTCAAATAAAAAAAATTTTTTTTAAAAAAGGGAATGGAAAACTGAACTTCCCCATGGTGCCAATTCCATGACCGAGTGTAGAATGATCACTCAAAGCCAAATATCAAGCACATGATTTGTACCCCCACGCGGAACTACCATACCCATAATGCAACAAGCTAGCCGATAGAATAGTAGGCAGTTAACACAGTTTTCTTTGTTCTGCTGGGATATATATATATATATATATATATATATATATATATATATATATATATATATATATATATATATATATATATATGTATATATATATATATGTATATATATATATATGTATATATATATATTTTTTTTTTTAAAGAAAATTTCTGGGCAAAAGACGCAGCACTCTGTAGCTTGGAATTCAACCGCTTTTAGTCCAGCAACACACCACCAACACGTTTCAGCCTCAAAACGGCCTTGATCACGGTTAGTAAGCCCTTCTTCTAATGCACTATATGTACCCACTCTGCATAGTGTTGCTTGATGAAGAGGATTATATAAATGAAGCTCAAAGACAGCTAAATGATACCAACAACTATTGTAAGATCCATTTTAATCCAATGAACAAAATGATACTTGATTTGAGTAAAAAATGACAGCAGTGGCACATGGCAAACCTCAGCAGATTCACAAGACGAGCTACCACCCACCAGAAAGACCAATTGTCTCTTAATGCAACGCTCTTTTTGAACATGTATCAGAGTATGTCGATCAGTTCCTTGCACCAATTGCCCAAAGTCTGAGCTCTTACATCATAGATACAGGAGTCAAAGTGGCTAATAAAATTAATACTGAACGGCGACGGTCACTAGGAAGGGGGAATTCCCCTAACACTTCACCCAGTCTGCTCACCCAGACACAGATATCTGTACCTGTAGTTAGCGACAGTTGTGATTCCGATGATCCTGATCCAATTAACATGGTATTACCAATAGAACCGACACTTAATCAGGTTATGATAGATGATTCTATTGATAATCCAGAACCTTGTACCCCAGCCCCCAGAGTTGTTAGAGCTTGTAGGAAATACCAAACAAAAAGGGGGGTAATTCGTAATAAAAAAAAGGGTAACTACTTCACCCAAAAAAATCGTCGGTGAGGACGTGACTACAGATAAAATAGGTACAGTTACGTTGAACACCAAGCAATTTGACCTCTTGATGAGCATCATTGATGCTAAGTTATATAACATCATCAAACCCTTGGTAGATAAACTTGACCTGATAACAACGGTTAAACAGATTGGGATGCCTTTTGAGTACCCGCCCTGACCTGGCAGGAAGTCCAAAATCCATTGGAAAAGCCCCTATTATTAGTAATAAAATGACTATTCCCTGTGAGGGGGGGTCAAGTGCAAATAAGATAGTGATGCCAATGCCCCTGCAAGCAGCTAGTTTAGAAAAACAGGACACAGTAGTAGCTGCTGCTGAGAGCAAGGAGGGTTGGACAGAAGTCAGGAGGAAACGTTTTCTTAATCTTCCCCCGACTGCGCACCTTATGTGGTGGTTTTAACTAATGTACCACCCACTGATTCATTAATGTCCCAGCGCCAGCAGGAATCACATGCTTCATTAAAAAATAAAACAGTTTCCTGGCTGCACAAGCAATGTGGGTTCCCAACGGCCTACTCTGACCAAATTTTGTCTGTTAGAAGGGTTAATTGGATAGGTAATTCCAGAAAGAGTTGTAGGGGTGACTGTGTTATTGTTAATTTTAAGCATCCACACCACGTCGCAACAGTTCTGCTGCGAGCAGCCTCCTTGCCATCCAACGACAATAGTGTGTGTGCACGCCCACTTGGTTATTTTTATAGCCATCCTATGATTAATCCACCCAAAGATTATACTAGAACCAGGCCACCCATGTCTTTTAATTATCCAGTTTTTCACATCCCAATGCAGAACCGATTCCATATGTTAAATAGTATGGACTCCAATGATTGACATAACCAGGTTTTGGGGACTGATTTAAACTGGAACTATGATTGTGGGGAGTCATCGAGTGGAAATTTGGACGGGGGTGTTGGGCCTAATGAAACTATGAATATGGACAATTCTGTTCAAATTCAGGGGGTTGATTTAAACCTGAACAATGTTTGTGGGTAGCCACTAAGTGAAAACCTAGATGGGAGAGATGGCTCTAATGAAACTACGAACATGGACAATTTTGCCCCAATCCAGGGGGGTGATCCAAATTCGAACAATGATTGTGGGGAGCCACTGAATGAAAATTTAGATGGGGGAGACGGCTCTAATGAAACTATGATCTTGGATCACCCTGGTCAAAGGAGTAAAGGGATAACTATTGTTAGCTGGAACATTGCAGGTTTGAAATCTAAAGATAATATACCAGGTTGGATGGATTGTGTTAATACCTACGATATTCTCTGTTTTCAGGAGACATGGTCCAAGGAGGACGTTAATTATGAGGGGTTTGTTTCCTATACCTTGCATGCACTGGGTACTGGCCCAGGTAGAGCCAAAGGCGGTTTAGTAATATTGGTATCTATCTCCCGCCCGATCGTAGTAAAAAGGTATATCACCGTAGGAGCCCATGTGCAGATCTTTTGGCTCCATGGTGATTTGGGTCGTAATATTTTACTGATAAATTACTATAACAATATTTTTGACAACTCTAGGGTAACAGTTGTAAATGACCTGGCAAATTTAATTGATAACTTAAATTTAGAAGCCAGTGTTTCTTTTGATTTTATATGGGTAGGCGATTTTAATATTACTCTATGTGAATTATCTGCACACAAAGTTTGCGGGGTTATCGATAACGCTGGATCAGATGATTTGCATTTTGCACATAATAATTATGGGGAAACTTTGAATAAATGTATGGGCTGTTACGACCTAGAAATACTAGATTTTGTTAAAGGGGAACAAGGACAGACTATGCCCACTTTTAAGAGTCGGCATATTAGTTCCACTACTAGCTCAGTCATAGACCACGTGATTGTTTCCTCCCACATTATTTCATGTTGTGCTCCCCCTAGGATTGAGGTGACTTCAATCAGTGATCACAATTGTATTATCAACTACTACCTTCTGGGGAGGAAGTTTTGTGAAAACAGGGAGTACTATCACTAATGTAGAACCCCACAGACAAAACGGTGTCAGACTTAAATGGGCAGGGGACAAGGCCCGTGAACTGATCGGCTCTATTGTCAGGGACTCTTTGGTAGATATCAATCTGATCCTTGATAATGTTACCGATCATGAACAGGTTTTGTCCGCTTTAAAAGGGATTAATCAATTAATCGATGCCAGGTTCACGCGACCGAGCAATGCCCAACGTAGAAATGGACCGGGTTGGTTTGATCACACGTGTACCACTTCATTAACCAAATTAAAAAGTGCTCTTGCCCAAAAGCCTAGGGACACTGGCCTTATTACTAAATTAAGATGAGAATATAAGAATACCCTGAAAAAGAGGAAGTCTGATCTACAACAACAGGCCTGGGACTCCCTCAACCAAGCTGAGCTATCTAATAGTACCCTGTTTTGGGCTACGGTTAACTCCCCTTTCCTTAAGGATGAAAATACCTTGGAGCTAACATCTAATGTCCCTAGTGATGGATGGGTAACACATTTTTCTAATATTTTTGATTCTAATAGTGGCGCACTTACCAACCTTAATAGTTGGACTGCTCTGCCGCTGGACATCTCTGTGGGCGAGGTGGAGCTTGGCATACGTACCAGCAAGGGGGGGAAAGCCCAGGGCCCTGACGACTGCCTATCGATGTTTACAAAGCGGCCCCTGAGATGTGGAGCCCCTTTCTGGCCATCGTTTTTAATGCTGCAGTTTGTTCTAAGGCCCCCGTTACCTGGGGGGAATCGATCATTATCCCGATATATAAAAAGGGCAGTAGGTCGGATGTGAAAAACTATCGCCCCATTTCCCTACTTGACTCTTCAGTCAAGATTATGAGCAGAGTTATGCTAGTCAGGTTAAAGGAATGGGCCGAGCAAGAGGGTATACTGGCTGACAGCCAATATGGATTTAGAAAAAACAGGGGTACCCTTGATCAGTGTATTAACCTTGACCTACTGATCAGGAAATATACCGAAGCCAAACAAGGCTCTCTTTATCTCTGCTTTGCAGACCTAAGTAGTGCCTTTGATTTGGTTGATCATACTCTTTTATGGACAACACTGTTACAGCTAGGTGCACCAGAGGGCATAATTTTCTTCTTAGCCAGGCTATATGTGAAACTACAAACGTGTGTACGTTTTGGCCCCAGTTGGGAATGCACCCCGAAATTTAGAGTTAAGAGAGGGATAAGACAGGGCTGTGTACTGGCCCCCCTCCTTTTTATCCTATTTATTAACGGCATTGATGCTATTTTAAAAAATGTAACTGTAGATGCCCCTAAGATCAAAGGTGTCCCTGTGCCGGTGTTACTATACGCCAATGACGCTGTATTGCTCTCAAGAACCCCTTTGGGACTGCAGCGTTTGATCGATAGATTCTCCATCTTTATAAAAGAAAGAAAACTAACTATTAACAAAGGGAAAACACATACCATGGCCTGTGGGGCCAAAAGCAACATTTTAAATGCCTTTTTTATTGACGGTGACAAGGTGCAACATGTAAACACATTTTGTTACCTTGGTATAACCTTCTCCAAAGATAGAAAGTGGCTGAATGAATTTAACAATATCCGTAACAAGATGGCCAAAAACGCCCACGGTGTTTTTAGGTTTGCGGCAAAGGTCGGGGATCCCCGCACCAGGGACATGCTCACTATTTAGCAAGCAAGATGTGTCACTATTGCACTTTATGGGGCGGGTGTTTGGGGCCACAAATGTGACCATAATCTGCAGCAGGAGGAAAACTGTTTTCTAAAAAAATTATTGGCTTTACCTGCGTCTGCCCCACCTGAGCTAATCCATCGGGAATTGGATATTAACTACCTGATTGATCTATTATCCTTGAGGCCACTTATGATCCGGTGATCCATTTGGCTACAAGAAGAAAAGTCTTTTAATAGATCTATAATTGAGGATTGTCTCTCTTTGGATAAAAACCTTAATATTCCCTGGTTAAAGTACGTGGTTGTCTGTTTCTTTGAGATATTTAACTTTAACGTATTGAGTGACCCTAATGCAGCATCCCTGATTTCTATAGCAGAACTGAAAAACAATTTCCTGACTTTTAGAGCGAGGAAGCGGGCACTAGCAAATGGATCTTTATCCACTGTCTTGTTCTACAGCACTTATAAGGTTGGCGAGGGATTTCCGAATTACTTAGCCATGGTGACAAGGCCATCACACAAGTTTGTATTGACCAGATTAAGGTTTGGTGTAGCACACCATTTGGTGGCGCTTCCGATTCTTAAGAAGCACCCTACTGGGCCTTGTTTATGTGATGGTATATCCAAGCAGAGCACCTTGCACTTTTTATTGTTTTGTAAACTGTACATGAATTTTCGTACTGCCTATTTGAAACCCATGTTTGTTAAATATGGTGTACGAACAGTTAATCAGGCTATGAGTTTAATTTTTAATCTGCAATCCGCCGATATTTGTTTTTATACTGCCACGTTTTTAAACCAGTCTATCAATGCCAGGAAAAGCATGTGTTTTTAAGAGTTATGTCTGCTAACTCTCTGGTTGTCTTTTTTTATTCTGAAATTTATTGTATGTATTATTCATGGTATTTTATCTTTGTGCTTTTATGGTCATTTACATGTGCCGAATAAAGCTTCATGAATTGAATTGCGGGCAGTGGCACATGGCAAACCTCAGCAGATTCACAAGCCGCTCTACCACCCACCAGAAAGACCAATCGTCTCTTAATGCAACGCTCTTTTTGAACATGTATCAGAGTATGTCGATCAGTTCCTTACACCGATTGCCCAAAGTCTCAGCTCTTAAATCATAGATACAGGAGACTTTTTAAGAATATTAACAGACATCAGTTGGAGTAATCAATATCTACTAGCAACCATTGATGTCATTTCTCTCTATACGTCAATCAAATATGAAATCGGATTAGAGGCGTGCTATTACTTTCTAAAACAACGCATGGTAACAGAGTTAAAACATACCTGCATGTTGCTATCAATGATTGAAATGTGTTTAAGGAACAATGTTTTTATCTTCAATAAGGAATTGTATCTACAAAAATGCGGAACTGCCATGGGAATTTCATTTTCTCCCAACTACGCTAACATCACCATGGGCAGGTGGGAGAAAACAATAGTCTGGAGTACAGAACTTCAAATGGAGTTCGATAAAATCCGCTACATTGACAACCTTTTTATCATTTGGAATGGCACCAAAAACGAATTTAAAGAGTATTTCCAAAAACTGAATAGAGACAATATAGGATTGTCATTGTAATGTACAACAAGCCAAACAGAAATTGCTTTTTTGGACACATTGATCTGCATTGAGAATGTCCAGATACATTCCACCCTCTTCAGGAAAGAGACTGCAACAAATAGCATTTTATATGAGACAAGTTTTCATCCCAAATAGCTAATAAACAGCAGTCCTTATGGCAAGTTTTTTTCGAATGAAACACAATTGTTCCAAACCTGAAGATGCAGAAGACAAAATCTTAGAGACAACCAAAAGACTGAAAAAAAGAGGATACAGAGATACAGTGTTGCATAATTGCAAAGAAAAAACTAGACATAAAAACAAGAGAGGATACATTAATCTTAAAAAAGATAATCAAAAAATCAGATCAGCAGGAAAAACTCAGATTTATTACAACCTACAGTAAGGAAAGCAGAATAATAATCAACAAGACCAAAAAATACTGGCATCTGATTGCAAGTGACACAGATGTGGGATCGCTTCTGGGACCTCAACCAGTAGTAACATACAAAAAAACTAAGTCTTTAAAAGCCACTTTCAAGAAACAAAGAAAATAAATTGGCTAAACAAACAACAAAAGGCTTCAAAAGGTGTAATTCATGTAAAGCCTGCAAAATTGGGAAAAACATGTCCAACATTTCAGATTACAATGGCAGCACTATCAAAATCAACCATGAAATCACCTGTAACACTCAATATGTTATCTACATCATAGAATGCAACTGTGGGCTAAGATACATCGGGAGCACGATTTGTACCTTAAAGATACGCATTTTGGAGCACGTAAGAGCCGTAAAAAACAAGGTCATCTCCTAAGCCACAGCGAAATATTTGGCTCAGTGCCAAAAAAGGGGATTGGAAATCCATGTGATACTATGGCATCGATACAATACCTCCCAATGAACGCAAAGGCAACGGAATGAAACAACTATGGCAAGTAGAGCCACAATACATCATTAAGCTCTGAACGAAGACACCAAAAGGAATTAATAATGATGAGGAACTTTTTGTGCACCTGGAATAGGAACTCGCAAGATTACCTGAAGAGAATCTGCTACTTCCAACACATGTAAAAATTTAAAATTGAAAGCTGGACAGTTTCTAAAAGAACATCAAATGAAACAGGTA
Organism: Lissotriton vulgaris; assembly: GCF_964263255.1. Classification (NCBI taxonomy): domain Eukaryota; kingdom Metazoa; phylum Chordata; class Amphibia; order Caudata; family Salamandridae; genus Lissotriton; species Lissotriton vulgaris. The sequence goes on along the minus strand of NC_141694.1, from coordinate 1,346,357,832 downwards.
CTATGCACCAACTAACAAAACTGTGTGGAAAATCCTGGTATATATTGATGGCCCTATGCCAATGAACTGTATGCCACAATTTACATAATTATACATGCCGTATAAATATACGAAATGCTTAAAAATATAAAAATATCAACAATAGTTGAAAATTCCTTTTTGTGAATAAATTGTAAATAAAGTTTCATTGAAGGCACTACAGATCCCACAATGCCACATTAAGGCAGAGTGGGTACATATAGTGCATTAGAAGAACTCACTAACCGTGATCAAGGCTGATTTGAGGCTGAAACGCGTTGGTGGTGCGTTGCTGGATTAAAAGCTGTGGAAATCCAAGCTCCGGAGTGCTGCATCTTTTGTGCAGAAAATTTAAATTAGGGCCTGAATCCGGCCCCTACGCAAGGCACCCGCTGTTGTGCACACCGAACGACCCAGGATTCCTTTGCATACAAATATATATATATATTTTATTGGAAAAGTGTCCTATAAAGAAACCCGGCCACATCCACCATACAGGGCTGGTGCAGTCTCTTGGGTAAAGGTACATGTATTAAATTACAGCAATCATGCCTCCAAACATCTGAAGAACAGCAAAAGACAGCACATAGTACTCTTCAATCTAGAAAATGTATTGCGGCAATGCATTTCAACCTGAGAAGGTCTTCGTCATGGGCAGTTTTACAAATTGTCCCCAATCAACCATAAAAATACCCAACAGGGTGATAAACATTGAAAACACACTGTCAACAGTTTCAGAGGAAATACAAAAACAGACTGTATACATGATAATTCATAATATGCATTCAAGGAAATGCATTCTCTTAATTCAGTTGAGAATAAAGGAACCAAGTGCTCAAGAACTATGTAATCTGTGTCAAGATAAAAAACAAATATACTATGGTCACACGTGTGTAATGGAATATATATATATATCTATATAAATATATATATATATACATATATATATATATATATATATATATATATATATATATATATATATATATAATTATTTTCCTTTGTACAGTCATACAAGAAGGGAGAGCATTAGAAATATTATATGTAAACAGTTCAAAAAGAGTACTTGCAAAATTACTCAAAAATGTGCCCAGTTCAAAAAACCATACTGCCAAAGTGAAATATAAAATAAATGTTCTACTGATAGTGGAAAAAGCATTTGCTGTAAAATGAAAATTATTTATTTTAAATATTAATCGCATAAAAGCACTAACACATACAATTCTAACATATAAATTATGTAATTTAGAGAAAAAATGTACATTGGTTACATTTTCCGAATACCTTTGGGGGCTGTCTGTTGGAGACATACTTCTAATACTGAGCCATACTTTCAGGAAGAGGCTTATCATACATAAACAAATTAGGTCCTATCTGTAAATAATGAAGGACATTGCTATGAAGTTATACATGGCTCGGAGGTAGGGTTAAACGTTTTGGTAAACATGTAACAGACCACTCAAAGCAGGATTTTGTCGGCAAAGCTTCTGAACATCCTGTTTAAGAGTGGAATTACACTTCCATATGAAAGATTCAAAAACAATCCATGGGAAAACTACAAGAGTATATCACTAGTTTAAAAAATATTTTTTTAAACATTTGCAAAACAAGATTAAGATGTTTTAAACATTGGACAAATGTCCATTTAGAAATATAACACAGCTAGAAGGGCAGTCTTTAGGCTGTCTTCAAAATGAAATGTGTAATTCACATTTTTATGAAATGAAGTTAAAGGCTTTCAATTCATCATTCAAGTACCCAAAACATGTACAAACGTCATACGTTGTTAAAGGACCAGCAATACAATTGGAGCTAATAAATTATGCTCTAGTACACTGTAATCCAGAAAAGGTCTTATCAATTACCAAGTATATACAATCAAAATACTTTGGTAGCAAATTTGAAATTTTGGGATATCCAAATATCATACACTCAGAGACTACAACGGTCAATGCATTATAGGCTTAAAACAATATGAATTCAATATTTTGGAAAGCATTTCTGAAATTCCAAATATGGTGTCCATTTGCGATAGACAGAGACATATTACAGCCAAACAAACTAAATATTTTGCTTTACTACAAAAAAACAGAAAAAGAAGACAGCATTGCTTGGTGGAAACTTGCTATTTATCTTATTGTGGAAAAAGGATATAATGTTTGTGCTGATGAGATCTTATGTTATTATTACCTTGAAAAATTGGACCATTACTTTATGCCTTCACATGCAATTTATAATAACTTGGAGCTTTACCCTATAACTTCAGAATTACACATTTTATATTTATATGAATGTATATTAATTAAAACGTACATCCATTTCAAACTATTAATAGAATACAACTTAAATCTGAGAAATTTCAACTACACGAACTAGCCCACACACTAAAAGGAATGGTTGCTTTTCTGCAATGAGATTTAAAAACACATTGAAACTGTGGGAGTAGAGCACAAAATAGAATAACCTTTAGTTTTATCAGATAATGGAGTGCCAAAAAAAGATTTTTTTTAATTGGCTAGAATTAATAAGCATTTCTAAAATACAAGATGCTCTTTCACATCAAAAATAACATACACTAAAATGTTAACATTGATGACTTCATAGATACCTCTGTCCTGGTATTTACAGATGAAACTAACATTGGCCAGTGAGAGGAAATTACTAAAGAACAGTTGGAAGTAAAATATGAGCACTGTAGTATACACTCACTGTATTCTAAGAAATTAATGGGCGATGCCCATGAGAGATACTACAAAAATGTGATGCTACAAAAAGATATCTAATGCAATGAGAAAGGCTACAGGAGATCCAGTTAGTATCTGGGAAAAATCTTTAGTTGCTAGATGTTATTCAATTTGATTTCCAACTAGAAAAGGAGGGCAATATGATGATCGTCCTATCCTATTCAAATGTCTGCATTGGAATATCGTTCTACAAAACAATATTCAGAGGATCCACATTTTAGGCAAATCATACCTTATATTTTTACTTTACTATTTGAAAGTGAATTATGTGTCAAATTTTATGCTGTTGTGCATGTGATGTGTACCGGAAAAGGTTTAATAACTTAACAGCTAAAGATTTCCATAACAAGGTGGAAAGCAATGACCCATATGTTACTTGTGACATCTCAAATAAAGAAACACACAAAAAAAGTGTTTGAACAAGGTATTAAATTATCAAATTAACGTATATGAAAAATAATGTTTATGAAAATGTAAAAACAAATCTAAACAAACCACTAAGGCCCTCATTATGATGTAAGTCGGAAAGCCTCCACCCACAGGTCGGAGGCTTTCCGACTTACATTGTTGGTCTCGAATCCAACAGTCTTATAACGACAAAGGCTGTCGGATTTGAAACAGGCTAGTCAGACTGACAGGCTTCCGAGGGGGGCTAGTCAGAGGCCACTCATAATCCCCATATGTATGCCATTTACGCCATGGGGATTATGATGTCAGTTTCTGACCGGCTTTTCATGCAGGGCCCCTTGCCACAGAGGCCTCTGGTTGGAGGCCTAGGGGAAACCTATGGTCCTCCCATGTTCATCTCTGCACCGAGTGGCAGGCTCCCTCAGGTGCCTTCCACATGTGGCAGGAAAGAACAAAAATGTCCTATTACTTACTGGTAATCTTCATTACTCATGGTCACGATGGCCTCGTCCCATTCCTGAACAAAGTGGAGAAGGCCATCTCTGCAACAGAAAAAAAGAACAGGAGCATGCTGGGATACCTAACCCACTCCCTCCCACTGGGAGTACATAAGCAGTACCAGCCCAGCATGCAGACAGAAAATACCAAGGCAACAACCGGTAGGCCGGCGTAAGGAATGGTATGAGGACAACGGGACCAGAAGTAATGAAGATTACCGGTAAGTATTAGGACATTACCCCCAGGTCCCTCCTGTCCTTGTCCCATTCCTGAACAAAGTGGAGAATACCAAAGCAAACAACCCGGCCTTCCGGACACCCAGCAACGCCAGGGGCACCAGAATGAAAAAAATAGCAGCCAACTGAAGCAGAAAGGCGACCACAAGAAAGAAGAAAACGCAGGCAGGATCACATAACCAGCCAGTCCCCCATCCAAGCCGAGAGAGCTGAGACCCCAAAACAAGCAGCGGATGACCAAGAAAGGACTGCAAAAGAGCACAAGACCCCCAGGCAAGCCCGAAGGAGGCCCAGCTCCCAGACCCAAGCCCCAAGTGAACACCCAGAGGGGCAGAAACAAAGCCCCCCCCCCAACCACCAGGGAAAGGGAGCCCAGGAGAAGCGGAAGCGCCCCAACGACGCAACCAAGCCAGGAAGGGCAGTCGACCAGGGAGAAAAACCTCCAAGGGCAAAGCCCACAGCACTAGGTACAATCAGGCAGCCGCCTCAACAGGAAGAAAACAGGCCAACCCGGCCCAACACCCAAGAGCATACAAGAGCAGACCACACAGGGCAGCACAGCCAAAGGCCCAGGAAGGAACACAGCAGGGGCAAGACAGAGAGCGAACCCCCAAGAGCAGGGAAGAGGGCAACCCACAGCCACACAAACCCACAAACGACCACCCCAAAAGGCGAGGGGAAGGAAGACGAGACTGACGGGCACACCAAAGTAAGAGAACAACGAAGGACACGACCAACCACAGGACCAACTCAACACACCAGAGGAAGCCACCAGCAGAGCCGCAAAGACCGAAAAGGGCAGACCCAGACCAGAAAACAGGCACCAACCCTGAGGAACAACCAGGAAGAAAGAGGCCAAGGAACACAAGCAAGGTCCCCATCCTCCCCCCCCACAGCCGACAACAGCAGCAATAGGGAACCTGGAGGCACAGAAACCCCACAGAAGGCCCAGGCTGTCAGAGTCCACCACTAAGGTTTATATGCGCTGACCAAACTGATATGCTCACGGAGGCTCCCAAGGGAAACAAGACTACACTTCCCAGCATGCCGAGAGGCACGTCACATACGTGACACATAGCGCGCCTATTCCCGGAAATAAAGATCTCGCCGGAGATGTCGGCAGTGCCGATAATTTGTGACTGTCCTCTGTTTGGGTCGGTAAGCTGTATGTGTGGTAAGCGATTTGGTTTCTTGCCTTTTGACATCCTGGTTCCTTGGAATGGTTATCGACTGACGCTTTTGCGTCTCAGACATTTATTCACGCGTCTTGCGTGAATTACGAACATCCCCGAGACTCTCTCGGCTGAGAGAGCTGTTGCCCTCGGGAGCGAACAGACGGTCTTTGGTTTACTCTGGCCGGGGAATCTAGACCCTATGCTGGGGTTTTCAAGTGACATTTCTTGGCACTGTTGAATCAGTGCTACCCAGGGGCTATAACGATAGCTGGATTTTTGGGTTTTTGACACTCGCTATTGGTCTAGAGGTTTCTAGGCTCCCAGGGAATCCTGGCCATTCAGCAACAGACTACGTTAAGGAAGTATTAACCCTGTCTGCTATATTTACCTATGATTTTCTCCACAACACTGTTTATCTCTCATCCAAGCAGGAGACACGAGTGAGGGGTATCACGCCCGAGGGATTCTTTTACTGAAGTGTACTCATTCATGATTTGGTATGTTTGGAGATCTTTGTTCGAAATAGCATAGCCGTCATTGAGACAGGTTTTCATTGCATGTCTTTCTGTCTCCTTCAACAGTTGGGTAGAATCTCTGGTACCACCTCGTATCTCGTCTCCTACAATTAGTCTACAGTATTTTTCTTTACAGGTTTGAGGGTGCATGGTCAGTGTGTTTCTTATGTGAGATAAGTGGGTGTGTCAACATCAGGGGGTCACGGGGGAGTATTCTAATAGTCTGTTCTTTATTGTTACAGATCTCCCTCCCTGCTGTCCCCTTCCTTTCCTTCCCTCATTGAACTACCTTAGTAGTCTGTGTTCATATTTCAGACTCAGGGGACGTTCTTCTAGGGGAAGTTATAGGTATTTCAGCTCAGCTCCGAAGAGACAGAAGCCGGAACATGACACAGGCGATATGGCAGGAATGACCAGCGGCCAACACCAGCGGAGACACCGGACAGCCGCAGGAAAGGCAGCCACACTGGGAGAATAGCCCGGGGTGCAGGAACCCACCAATCAGCCAGGCCCGAGGCACACCCCCAAAAGCAGAATACACCGGGACACATACCCAGCAACCCGCCCAACTGAGGCCAGGAAGAGCAACAAAGCGCAAAACGAAGCAGACCCAGCACAAGACCAGGGCACAACCCAGAGAGAACAACAGAGGGCTGAACACGGAACCGGGGAAACAAAAGCCCAGAACGAGGAAGAAGGGAACCGCCACCAACCAAGAGGTGACACACCGGCCAGGAGGACAAAGGAGGACACCAAGGAACCACCCAAGGCGAGCCCCAAGAGGAGTAGCAGAAGGGCAAAACAGGAAGGACCAACAAGGAGGCCAACAGCCCAACAATGCAGGTGGCACAGTAATAGCTAAGAAGCCAGCCGGACAAACCGACAGGTCAGCAAGCCAGGAGGCCCCTAACCCAGAGCCACCAGAACCCGGAAGGAGAGGCAAATAGCCAACTGACCCAACCCCTTAAAATAACCCCAACCAAGAAGGGGCACAGGGAAAGGCACTGGAGCCAGCCACAGCCAGGCCACCAAGAGAGGAGAAGCAGCAGGAAGAAAGGGAGGGAGACCGGCAATCCACAACTGTCAACCCACCCAAAGGCCCAAGCACAGCAGCCAGGCACAAAGGAGTGGCACAGGAAAGGACAGAAGACCTACCCAGTACCCAGACCACCAGGGCCAGAACCACCGGCCACCAAGAGACAGAAAAGAGGCCCAAATGTTCCAGAGAACGAGCTGCCAGGAAAGGACCCAAAGGGGACCCAAAGGGGACCCGATGCAACCAAAGGCACCACAGCCAAAAAAAAACAGACACACCCAAGCTGAGAAGGCTCCAGCGACCCACATGCCCAACCAATTGGGAGACCAAACACAGGGACCTCAAGGGTAAAACCCAATTGAGGCAGAGCCCAGGTCCCAATAGCACCTCGGAACACCCCAGGTGCCTCCAGAGCAAAGGAGAGGAGCCCGGAGAAACCAAAGGTGGACAACCCACCAGGGGGTGTGGAACAGACCCAATAAAGGGAAGAACAAACCCTGAAGAGCCAGCAAGAGAGCAACGGCCAGAGACACCACAGGCGGAAAGCAGCCCGCACGAGAGCAGCAAAAAAATGCACAAGCCCAACGACAGGCCCCCAAAGGGAAGGCCACAGCCCCAGAGCAGAGGCAAAGCCAACCACAATCACAAGGCAGACAAAAAGGAGCGGGGAAGCAGCAACGCGGCCCACACACCAGGGGAGGCTGACACCAGACCCACAACTGGCAGCCCCACCAACAAACCCACAGCCGAGACCAAGAGCAGGCACGGTGAGGAGGATACCCAGACCGGCACCCGCAAAGCAGGGAAAGGGCACAGGGCAGCAAGAACCAGCAGACAGGGCGGGGCACAGGGGCAGGGCACCCAAGAAACTGAGGAGCCACCCAGGCAGAGGCCAAGGAAGACCCAAAACACCCAGCTACCGCAGGCGGCAAAGGGAGCGGCAGCAAAGAGGCAAAGGACCGAAAAGCACACCAAGCCACAAAATGAAGCAGAAGAGGGGAAAAGGAAACCAAACCCCCCAGCCAACCAAGTGCAGCACAACCCAGCACCAGGAAAGAGGCAAACAGCAACACCAGCCAGAAAGCCCACCTGGGGCACCACCAGCACAGCCCCGGAGCTAACAGCCAACCAAGGCCAAGGTCCCGCCTTAACAGAGGGAGGGCACAACAGCCCCCCTCAGAGAACAACAGAACCCAAGAAACAGGGAGACCGGAAACCTCGAGGGCCCCGACGTATGACGCAAGAAGCGACCCAGCCACAGCCGAGCAGGGGCCAAGCAAACAGCTCCAGAAGGAACCAAAGAGCGTACAGCAACAGGAAGCCCCAGGCAGGTGACCAGACAGGCACAAACCAGGCCCGGACCCGCTCAACGACCAAGAGCAGACAATCCCAGCAGGCCAGGAGAACGCGTAACAGGACATTGAGGACAGCCTAGCAGCCCGACAAGACATCCAGTGAAGAAACCATCAGGTAAGTCAGCAAACACGTCCCCTCCTGTCGGAAAACAGAAAAAAAAGAACAGGCCGCATGCTAGGTTGGTACCATATGTACTCCCAGTGGGAGGGAGTGAGTTAGGTATCCCAGCATGCTCTTGTTCTTTTTTTATGTTGCAGAGATGGATATCTCCTCTGTGTTCAGGAATGGACGAGAACAGGAGGGACCTGAGGGTAACACCCATTTCTCTATGGGAGCTTGTGCTACGGCAATCCATCTGACCAATGTAGTCATAAACAGGCCCTAAATAAAATATGTGGCATGTATTAAGTATGTATTAGAAGAAATGTAAACATTACTTTTTTTAAATTGCTTTTATATTTGATTTAAAAATGTAAAAGCAAAAAAAAGTCCAGGTTTTATTCCTTTACTACTAACAAAATACTGAGTTAAAATATATTTTGTTTACTATATGTACCTACACAATATAACTTACCCTTCACTTACTTTCTCCTTTACTCTTCTTCCATATATATTAATTACTACACCTGTATAGAAAAAGTTACAATAACAACTAGCTTTATATTTTAAAGAAAATGAAAATAGTTTTAAAAATAACTTTTTTTTCTTCCTTATTTTTTTGCAATTTTCTTTGGGATTTCCTTTTTTTATAACAATAAGTCAACCGGACCAACAGTAATAAAATTTTAAAAAACAATGCACCTGACAGGGCACACCAAAAGCTGCTGCCCAAAAAATTCCCAAACCCTATGGGTTTTGATGATAGCAGTAATTAGCTATTACCAGGTCGCTGTGGATATTAGGGTCATGCTGCCCTGCCACAATCACTGTTTGGTAGTGAAAAGAACGTCGCTGTACTTGCATATGGCTTGACAATTGGCGGTCTTGCCTCAGGCGGAGTAAAGTGACTGCCAAACCAGGTGGTGCCAATGTTGCTGAGGTGGTGGTTGATGGTACTACTGCAGTCTGCATGGCCAAAGTGGAATGTGTAGCAGTTGGGACTTCAGCAGCAGGTGTTGATGCTGTTTCGTCCAGTTGAGGCAATTCCAACTCACTTTTCCAGTCAGCCCGAGCCAAATGGGTGGAATGCATGGTGCAAAGGTGTTTCCGCATTGCAGTTGTACCTGATTACTGCTGTTTAATTCCATGTGAATTCACTTTGTGACATAAGATGCACTGCACATTCTGTGCATCGATTTTCTTCTACCCGCTGGAAAGGAAAAGAACTGACAGGCCACTGACTACATCAGCTGTTTTCTCTGCTCCACCTCTTGATATTCCTATGTAATGGCCTCCATTGAAGCATGAGGAATTCGTCTAGGTTCTACTGCACCAAACATGGTTGTAAATAAAAGCCAAAACCATTGAAAGCAGCGCATCAACTGTTATACTTCTAATAGACTGAAAAGACCAAAATTAGGAAACTAAAATAAAAGCATTCTTTCTATTGATTCACTAACACATCTTCTAAGAAAATATCTTTTCTTAGTTGAATACGGAACCCTATTCCATTGGTGAACAAAGGGTCCCTCTCATTATCTTTTTCTCAATAAAAAATCTTTAGAAGCTTTCTTACTACTGAGGTACCACCGAGAAAGTGCTTCAGTACCGGCAAAAACTGAAGAAAAAAGTCCAATTACAAAATTCCAGGATAACAATACAGAAGCCCCCCCCCCACCTTAAAAAGACATATTTTTAAAGTAAGTTACAAACATGCTAACAATTACAACTGTTTCATTGTATATATATAAACAATAAAGTTTAAAAAAACAATATATATATATATATATTTATGTATATATGAATAACTACAATTCTTCATATAATAACAATTTTCTTTAAACACACTACATATAGTAGAATACATAATAATTTGTTTACATTTTACATATGTAGTATGTTTCAAATAAAAAAATAAAATACCAAACCTATTCTATTTTATAACATCTTTCTTAAAAAATGTTTTATATTTTAGTGTACTAGTTCTAAAAACCCTTAGTAATCACAAAAATACACCAATGGTTACATGTGAGTTATTGTTAGAGGTTATTATAATATTCTGCAATTACACACCACATATAAATTACACAAATATTAGCAATACAATAGTTCTAAGTATCCATTTCTGTTTTTAATTCCAGCATTAATTGGCACACTTATACTACAGCCCACAGCGCATCGAGTCTCAACATCACTCATACACTGAAGGAACTATAACTTGCCCATTACATCTCCATAATTTATGCTACATATTTACTGTTATACAAAAAAAAATGTATTTATTGTTAACATTTTTTGTATATATTTATTATGAATTTGACGAGTTATAGTTGCTTCACTGTTTGAGTGGCATTAAGAATTGATGTTATGCTGTGGTCTGTAGTATAAGTGGGACAATTAATGTTGGAATTAATAACAGAGGGGTCCAATGAACCCTAATAGCTGCTGTATTCACTACCCCAAACAGCAGGCAAAGGGGCCATTTTCTTGTTGGCACTATGACCCATCGCATCCTTGCTATGTTACTGTGTGTATATATGTAGGCAGACAGACAGACAGACAGACAGACAGACAGACAGACAGATAGCTTTAGCGGAGCTTCACTGGCTTCCGGTAGCACAAAGGATTTTGTTTAAATCCTTGTGCGTAACGTTTAAGGCGCTTCATGGGCAAGGACCTAAGCCGATCCAAGCCAGCTTCCAATGGTACGTACCCAATCGCAATCTTTGTTCCGCATCTGCCCACCTGGTCAGGGTACCAAAGACAAAGAAGGCAACCATGGGAGGTGGAGCCTTCAGTGTGGCAGCTGCCTGTCTCTGGAACAGCAGGCCCCTGGATATCAGGAACACATGGAACCTGCTGCTTTTTCACAAGAAAGTAAAAACCTGGCTCTTTCCTATAGCCCGCCCCCTGAGTCTCTAACTCTGTATCTAATATTTGCCTAGCGTTATCTGGTCCGTATGTTGTCTTAGCGCCAGGATGCCCGTAGGGTTACAGTGCGCTCTACAAATGGCAAAAATAAATAAATAAAAATAGATAGATAGATGACTGCATGGTAAAGGACGTTTCTCCGTTAGGAAGCTTTAAGGTTGTTGCACAAATCCCACTACTGAAAGATTTTTCATTTCCATTTAATGGCACCCTTGGTTTTGTATGGTGTGGACTTTGGGCATTCTTTTTTGCAGAGATGCTCACAGTGAAAGTTCTGAGGACGCACATTGGAAAGTTTTCTTTGGGTACGTCATTGCTTCTGGATTGCCAATCCTTCTTAAATTGCTTTTTCAGGTGTGACAGTTAAGCAAGTGCCGCATTGCAAGGCATATGTTTTTGTTTTTATGTCAAGTACTGCCGTGTGTCTTTTTTGTTTGGTAAGAAATTATCGGAAAACAAAAATCTGAAACAGCGTTTCAAAACAACGAGACATTACAAATTCAGAACCTGACCTCAAGCAAACTTTATATTTTGTATCTGTCATTTACACAGATGTAGACATTTAGTTGATTACGTTTTAAATGGATTATGTGGATGTTTGTCTGGCAGACATTAGGGTAGTTATGCGTTTATTGAGACAGTAAATACAGTTATTCCTTAGGGGGCTGTCTTCTCTAATTGGCAGAAGCAAGAAAAACGCATTATGAATATTGTTCGTTGTACAGACAGAATTAAAACTTCTTGGTAGGCCTATCAAAAATCATTGAACAGTGCCAAAACTTTTCAACTCGGCTTCTACACTCTTCGTGGAATAAGGCCAACACATCTCAGTGGTGCTGCTATACTTTTCATGATTAGTATCAATGGTTCTCCACATGGCTGTCATACATTTTGCTCGGGTACCAATATTCCCAGCACAGTGCCCATATTTTTAGTGCACAACTCCAGCAGTTCTCTGCAGGGCTTCTCTATATTTACTGGACACAACCAGGACTTGTCAGAAAAAATGTTGTACATTTTTGACTTATCAATATGTGTGTGGCCGCTTAGTAGACTAAAGCATCCAATGTTAGGATTTGTTTTTAACCTATGGTCATAGGTTTGCATACGGTAATGTCCGCACAGCCTTTCATCCTCTTGAATTTAACACAAAGAGTACCACTGATTTAGGTAACAATAAAAATCTGTCAAGAGTGTAAAGTGAACCTACGAGTGAGCATAAACTTTACAAAGGCTCCTTTATATCGCTTTATTTCAGCAGAGCTGCATATTTCAGAAGTCACATATTATACATTTGGGCTGAGTGCATAATTGAAAGATTCTCTGTCAATGAATATAATGAAAAAACGTCAACTGATCTGATCATATCGTTTATGCAGTACTGTAGTGATGATCCAGTCACATCTTTTTTATTGCTTTATTTTAATTGGGAAGCATCATAATATTGCGACAAAAGACATATAGAAAAGCATTGCAAATCCAAATTGATATAAAGATAGACAGAATAAATATATATCCATATAAAACAAGAAAACTGCTCATACTTTTGCCATAAGATAAATGGAGACACAGAGCTAACCTCTTTAAAAACAAATCACACAGCAGAGATCTATAACCTCCTAAAATCTCATGGAGGTAAGTGTGCAGAAGGGAGGCAGTCGTTTCCTTGATCAGTAGCCATAGCTCACAACATTTTTGTCTATTCGGGTGTGTCTTAATAATGGTAAGCTCCAACCCATAGGTAAATATAAACTCCTGCCACCAGGCCTTTGGATCAGGAGGTTCCCTTTGGATCGAAGCCCTAGCGATACCCAACCTACCGACCAAGATGGTAAAGAAATAGATGCCTCCCAGATTGGATGTTATGAGAAAGGCCCAGCAAAATCAATTTAGGGTCCCAGCGAACATCTACAGCCATCAGGTTACTCATCTTGTTAAAAACCCTTGACCAAAGGGATAACAAAAAGGGACCCGTGGCAAACAGATGTGTGGTGTCTGCATCTGAGTCCTGCAATCGAAAGCAGTTAAGCGTCACCCGGCAGCCCATTTTAAACAGAAAAGAGGGTGTATAGTACATTTCGTAATTTTGAATGAGTGGATTCCCAAGCAGGATACATTTAGAGATTTCTGAGCCAGTAAACTAGAGTACCTTATGTCTTCCAGAGAGACTTGGACTGCCAGTTATTTGGACCACGTTACAGCCATTTAGTCAAAATAATGAACGTGTGGCCGATTATTCATAAGAATCTGATAAAAAATGCCTATCCCACAATTCTTAAGCCTACTGCAGAGAGAGTGCTAAAAAGGAGTTTGGTCCATAGAGAATATATGAGCTGTCATGTGACTAAGAGTCAGATGTATGAAGCGTTTTTCCCGTTCGCAAACAGACCGAATCACAGAATGGGCCCATTTGCGAATGGGAAAAAGTCTTTAGGCCCATAGGAATAAATTGGAAGGTATTCCTTAATTGTGAATCCCAATTTGCGATTTGCAATTAGGGAATATGCAGGAATCGCAATTAATATTGCGAAACCTACATACATTGCCTTTTGCGAGTCCTTAATAGCGAATCGCTAAAATTCGCAATTAAGGACTCGCAAACTGCCATGATGATACATCTGCCCCAATGATACTAAAACACTCGCAGACCTGGAGACTCCTGCCTGTTTATTGACCTTGAGAGACCTCTGCAGTACCTCGAAAGAAAGAATCAATCAGTCAATCACAGCATTTCTAAAGCGTGCTACTTACCCGTGAGGGTCTCAAGGCACTGGGGTGGGCGCTACTGATCGAAGAGCCAGGTCTTGAGAAGTCTTCTGAAGGCCAGCAGGTCCTGAGTCTGTCTTAGGCTGGTAGGGAGGGTGTTCCAGGTCTTGTCGGTGAGGTAGGAGAAGGATCTGCCGCCGGCAGTGATTTTACAGATATGAGGAACTGTGGCGAGGGCGAGGTTAGCTGAGCGGAGGTTTTGGGTGGGGGTGTGGAAGCTGGGTCGGTTGTTGAGGTAAGTAGATCCGGTGTTGTGTAGTGGTTTGTGTGCGTGGATGAGGAGTTTAAAGGTGATCCTCTTCTTAACGGGGAGCCAGTGCAGGCCTCTCAGGTGGGGTGTGATGTGGCTACTTCAGGGGATGTCAAGGATCAGTCGTGCCGAGGTGTTCTGGATTCGTTGTAGTCGTCTCAGGAGCTTGGTTGTTGTTCCTGAGTAGAGGGCGTTCCCGTAGTCGAGTCTGCTGGTGATAAGGGCCTGGGTGACGGTTTTTCTTGTGTCGGGAGGGATCCATTTGAAGATCCTGCGGAGCATTCGGAGGGTGTTGAAGCAGGACGCAGAGACGATGTTGACTTGCCTGGTCATGGAGAGGGTGGAGTCGAGGATGACCCCCAGGTTGCGTGTGTGGTCTGTGGGTTCCGGGGCTGTGCTCAGCGATGTGGGCCACCAAAAGTCGTCCCAGGCTAATGGGGTGGGTCCGAGAATGAGGACCTCCGTCTTGTCTGAATTCAGCTTCAGTCTGCTGTCCTTCATCCAGTCGGCTACGGCCTTCATTCCTCTGTGGAGGTTGGCTTTGGCGGTGTGGGGGTCTTTGGTGAGGGATATAATCAGCTGGGTGTCTGTCGTCGGCGTAGGAGATGATGTTAAGGTTATGTTGTCATGCGACGTGGGCCAGCGGTGCCATGTAGATATTGAACAGCGTCGGGCTGAGGGAGGATCCCTGTGGTATGCCGCAGATGATCTCCGTGGTCTTTGGGAGGCGGACGCTCTGGGTTCTGCCGGAGAGGAAGGATGTAGACCACGCCAGGGCCTTCTCTTGAATTCCGGCGTCATGGAGGCGTGCTGATAGGGGCGGTGGCAGACTGTGTCAAAGGCTTCTGATAGGTCCAGGAGGATGAGGGCGGCTGTTTCTCCTTTGTCCATCAGGATCATGATGTCGTCAGTGGCGGCGATGAAGGCGGTCTCGGTGCTGTGGTTGCTGCAAAAACCGGATTTGGGAGGGGTCCAGAATGCTGTTGTCTTTGAGGTAGCGGGTTAGCTGTTTGTTGACATTCTTCTCTGTCACTTTTGCTGGGAACGGGAGCAGGGAGATGGGCCAGAAGTTCTTGAGGTCCTTGGGGTCCGCTTTGGGCTTCTTCAGAAGGGCGTTGATCTTGGCGCGCTTCCAGCATTCCGGGAAGGTTGCTGTCTCGAAGGAACTGTTGATTGTTTTCAATGAAAAGCTGACCAAACCCTTCCACACCAGCAGGCTGCCATATTTGAATATACCTATATAATCAATAGAAAATTAGGATCAGCTCTTAAGGCCATGTACGATTACGCCTGGATATTTTACAGTTGGTTCAAATATGTGTCCAGACTTTAACAAAGACAGCGGGAGTCTTAAATCTAATGTTTTTGAAATACATTGTATCAATAATCCCTTGTGAGGGCTGATGAGCAATCCGAGCATAAATATAATCTAGGTGGAGGCCTGACAGCTGCCTAAAGCCATTACTACCAAGAGATGTGACATAAAATAAGAGACAAACATGAGCCAAAGTGACCTAAGTCCCTTACAACCCAAAACCAGAGGGAGCTGCAAGTAATGAATACCACAACAAGGTTTTTTGCCATTGAAAATGTTTCCAGCTAGCTTCCACCTTTTTAAAAAATACTTTGGGTAAAAATATTGTGATTTCACAAAACAAATATAAAAGGCATGGCAGAATGATCACTTTAATTAAACTGCATCTGCCAATAATGCCCAAGTGCACTCTGTCCTATTTCATAAATACAGCTAAAGATTCTTGATACAGTGTACTATAGTTAAGACTCACCATGCCACTAGTAACAGAGGTTATCTGAACCCCCAGATATGTAGCCACTTTGACATAACAAGAATCCGGGGTTACCCACCTAAGACTCGTGCTGACCTGAGATTTATCCACATTCAGGTCCCAAATCTGCCTGCAATGCTTTCGATATTAACAAGGTCCTTAGATCGAGAGGAAGTCAAGATAGTGATATCACCTGTATATGCTGAGACCTCAGCGCTGAATGCATTAAGCTTCAGTGGGGACTACAATCTGCAGCTTTAAGCTTTTGAATGGAAGGTTCTAGATAAAAAGAAAAGAGCAGAGGAGACAGAGGACTTCACTGTCTGGTACCCGGATGAATGCTTACTTTATCTGACATCTACCCCATAAAGACAATTTGAACAAACAAAGAGGAATTAAGAAATGTATTAAGAGATACAACATTTTTGCCCAGGCTCATCTGATCCATATATTCTCATAAAAAATCCAGGAGACCCGGTTGAATGCTTTCCCAGTGTATATTCAGATATATGTGGATCATCACAGCAGGCTCAAGTAATTCTTCTGCCAACTCCAGGGCAGATAGAGCAAGTTTGATGTTAGCTGAGGTATCCCAATCAGAAATAAATCCATGCTTCACAGAATCCACCAGGGACAAAATGATAGATGACAGGGGATAGGCCAGAATCCATGTATAAAGCTTGGCATTGGAATTCATTAATGAGATAGGTTGATACAAGTTTTAAGTAAAGGGCTCTTTCCATTGTTTTAGAAACACCACAATGTGCACCTCCCCCCAAAATACTGGTACCGCCGAAAAAAAAGAACAGTTGACTAACTCAACAAGATGCAGAATTAATATTTCAGAAACGGCTTTGTAGAATTCAATTAGGGTATAGTCTGGGTCAGACGTTTAACCAGAAACTATTTGAAGTAATGCTTTCCTTGTCTCTGCTATCATAATTCACCCTCCCCCAATGTTGTCCGCTGAGTGCCTGTCAGAGTTGGCAAATTTGCCCCCGCCACAGGCTGGTTTCATGTTCTCAATATATGTATTCCAATAAAAAAACGACACAAAAAGAACACATCCGTGTCACTCCATCCTTATCATTTAATGGTGATCATTCATATCACACTGATTTGTTGTGTGCATCGGTTTTTGCTTACAACATACTCTGTTACCCTTGCAAGTGGAATATATGTGTCCTCTGCATATAATGCTGTAAAGAACTCCTAAAAAATGGCCAAAGCGTCATTGCTGCCAGACACCATGAGGCCCGTGGGGTTCCTGATACTAGTTATGACATTCTTAGAATGACAGTCTAAAAACTGAAAAGCAAGTGTATGTCCCATTTCTTCGCTGTTCACAAAGCAAGATGCCTCCCTATTCAGGGATTTTTTATAGACTGAATCTCAAATCCTCTTATGAAACATTATTCAGATAGAAGTTAGTTGCTTGAATGTCCACTGTACATGATGCACCCGCGGATTAGCTGGGTAATAGGAATATTCAATTTCTAATTTTGAAAACTCAGTACTTAATCAAAACTCTGAGGGGCCCATTAGGATGATGGGCGGACAAAGTCCGACCGCCATCCCATCGTATATAGTGACCACCCGCCATAAGGGCAGGCGTCCTGTGCCTGCAATTAGGATGCGCCTGCCACAGTGGCAGGCGCATCCAGCATTCCTGACATTGTGGCGGGCGGTGCACTTAGCACCGCCCTCCACATTGCCAGGAAGACATGCTGTGCACTTCCATGCACAACAGGGCAGTCACCGTGCGGTGCCTGCCATGTTGTGCATGGAACTGCTGGGGGTATCATAGGTACCCCCCATGTGCAACCCCCCAGAGTCCCTGGGGGCCCTGAACAGGCCCCCAAAGCGGACTCCCCATGCCTTTCCGTGGTGGCATTGGAGAATGCCCATTTTAATATAGCTGGCCGTGTCTGATAGACACCGCCACCATATAGAACCCTTTTCTGCCCGGTCGCAAGGCGACTGGGGTAGAAAAGCGGCGCACAGTCTTTCTGTCTGCTGCGGACCCCCCAGCCATAATAATATGGCTGGGGTTCATTCCAGCACGGATGGCTGGCGGATCGCCACCGCTAGGAGCGATCCACCCGCCATCCTAATGGGGCCCTAAGTCTTTTGCCTCGAGATCTGGCTCAATCTGGAACTAAGTGTCTGGCCCCTAATCATGGTTTTCAGCGCATACCAGACAATGATGAGTATAACTGATCCTTTATTGAAAGCAAAGATTTATCTTAAAGAGAAAGCCATGACCTTCAAATAGGCCATATCCCAAATTAATTTATGGTCAAATGACCAGTGTGAGAGACATGTCTAAAAAAACATAGAGCGCGAGCATCATGATCTGGAATGAATTGTGGGTGTCTCTCAGTCTCAATCCAAAGAGACAAGATGGTCATACGGCTAGCTAAAATCACATCAATTCATGACATCATATCATGTGGGGTTGAATAAAATGTAAAGCTTGGCTGTAGCCCATTACAGCCCAACAACACATCCTGAAAGGCGTGCAAATCCATACCCTACTTAAGAGCAGACTGTGAGCCCCTCATCCATTCTCATGTGCTTGCTGCTGTCTGGCCCATGCCACCCACACTGTCAACGTCAGAAATAAATGCAAAACCTCACTTTTCTGAAAATTCCTGTAGTTTTATTATTACTCTGGTAAAAGTAATTTGGTGGTGGCAGGATACCCATGTGAGGGTGATTCACACAGTTTAAAAATCCCAAGAACAACACAACATAAATCACATAAACAAGCATTGCAGCAGACAATGTATTCACTACACAAGTAGTCCATAGTGGTCCTCCCAAATCTAATTTGATATATTTTCATTTAATAATCAAAGAGATTGCCTATTCATTTTCTCTCACTGAAATGAGAGTGTGTGAAGGTATGAGACTTGATTATTCATAGAAGGTTCTTTGGTGTCTTACCTCCTAGTGAATGCTTCACTTGCCATAATGATCTGATGGACATACCCCTTTGCACTGTTTTTAATATATAGTGTGTGTACAGTGGATCACGTTCACAATCGAAAATGTTGTAACTTCATATATAACAGAAAGTATGTCTTCCTTTGCCTATTCCCACAGATTCAATTACCTGGTACTATCCAGGCTTCCTTAGATGCTGCTCACTGGATTGTAAGGTGTTGTGGTTGTGAGTGTGATATACACAATAGTCGTATGCACAAACCAGTAGTTGGAAAATCATAATTATTGGATGTCCTGAAGATCTCTGCCATAAAGTGCCTGATTCTCAAGGGTAAACTTACACTTTGGTGTACGTTTACAATTGTTTGCTATTCATAAAGCGATTTACGAGTAATATCTTTACGAGTGCGGAGTTTTTGCACATAAAGAGCTGTATTGTTTTGTGTGCGGAGACTCCACACCTGTAAAGATACTACTCGCAAAACCCTTTGTGAATAGCAAACAAGTGTAATCTTACACAAAACTGTAAATTTACTTTTGTGACTCATGCCTCATATATTGAAGGGATGAGCTGGGTCCTGATTAAAACCAGGAGACCATGTGGGCTGAACCTAACCAGCTGAAACATGTTAACCAATAGACATGGACATCGATAACCCCTCCATATTTCAACCCGTTTTTACCTAGCTAATGGTATCCTAAGAATAAAGTTTGAAGTATTTATCCACAGACCATTTTAAACTTCAGATCCCTCCTTGCGATTAACACCAAAGAGCAATGATGAAGAATGCCACAAGTTAAAGAGGGTAGGAGTCCTTTTAAAAAATAAGGATTGTTTTATAGGGAATTTGTTGCATAAAAACTCTCATAAGAAGGCCTTATCTTATGATAATTGTTGGGGAAGTTGAGGTGCCTTTCCATATTTAGCCCTTCCCGATTTCTTATTTAACAAGTTGAACAGTACTACACTGGTACTCTTTTAACTACTTGTATGTGCCTTTGAGAATTGGCATCATGGTCTCTATCACAGTTTTGGGCTAATTGTTGACATATATTTCCTCCTCAGGCAGGGGTAAATGGTTGATTGTTTGAAAGGTATTATGCTTTTGTCAGGAAATGTAGCTGCATTAATTGATGCCTCTAAAATAGCTACATGACACAATGCAATGCAAAACTGTTAAACAACAAAGGCATAATACAAAAAAACACAGCAGAATAGAATAAAATAGAATATTATAAAGTATAACAAAAGCACACCCACAAAACAGCACAATAACACCATACCATGTCAGAACTTAAAGCCAATACAACATAACACAGCACATTTGTATTGATTGTGTACTTTTGTGTTGATGTATTATTAGTGTGTTGTGTTGGTATATTGCTAAATTGCATAGCTAAGTAGGGAAGTATGTTTTCTTTTTGTATTGTTAAGGTGTGTTGCGTGTTGCCATTATGCTGTCATAGTGTTGTTGATTTCACACATTTTTAGATCCAATGTATTTTATTGTATGGTTTTATATTTTTGTTGGGTAATAGTTGCATTGTTGTTCTGTTGTGATCTTGTATGTTGCTGGTGTTTCATAGTAAAAATATAGTATGGTGATGTGATTAGGGTGGGCAATGACTCCCAATCCACAGGTGGAGATCGTGAAGTTTTGCCAACTCTGTGTGGAGTGGGAAGTTCCAAAAAACTCTGTGAACACATTTTTTTGGAAACGCAATTTTTAAAGTGTGTGTTTGAAAATACCACTTTTAAAACGTGTGCATTTTCTTGCTTTATCATCCTGTGTCTCTGTCTGCCTGGGGAATCAATGTAAGGTGTAGACTGATAGCTGGGTTGTTTGTGCATTAACTCTGGACAGTCACACAAATGGAGCTCAGATGTGCCCTGCACATCCTGATGGCCCTTCACCAGGAAGATGGGCCTTCCTGAGCTAAAATGGTGGAAGGAATTGTCACTGACACCTGAATATGGCTGTGCCTGGCCTCCCACAATGCTGTCTCTGTCTCCTGTCGTGTATCTGAGGCCAAGGCAGGATCTTGTGGACAACAAAGACTTTCTATAAAAGGGGTATGAGTATTGGACCTGTAACCCTACATTTTTTTAAAACTTCTGGATTGAGGACTCTGCCAAAAAGAAGAGCTGAAGAGCTGTCAAGAGGAGTGCTGCCCTTTTGCTATGTGTTGCTTTGCTGGGTTGGCCTGCAGTTCCTGCTTCAGTGGTGGGCAGTAAAAAAGAACAGGACTTTGATTTTCAATCCTGATTTTTCAAGGTTCCTCAAGTGCTTGTGTGCGCTTGCTTCCTGTTGGATATTTAAGGGCCATCAAAGACTTTACATGCAGCATCCCTGAACTCAACTGGTGGGAGTCCAGACCCACCAAGTGGTGCCAATTCCAGTTCTGGGCCTTTGAGGATTGTTTCTGACGCAAAAGACAACAAACTCGACGCATCACTCTTCCACCTCCTGTTTTTTCAAGAAAGCAAAAGACGCACAAACAATGGACAAAATGCAGCACTGCCATGTGGGAGGAGTTTCCATGAACCGCCGCCTTGTGGCTAAAGAAATCGGTGCAGCGCCTGTTTGTGGCCCAGTGCACTGTGTCTCCGATGTCCGAGACCACCACATTGACTCCGACACAGGCTCTGGATTGCAGCTAAAAGAATCAATGATTTACCAGTCTGTGGCTGAAAGAATGGACACAGTGGCTGTTTGTTGCTGCCTTGACCTCCAGCATGTCTGGGTTTCCACACATTGCGCCTGGGCACCAGGTTTCCCACTGCACCACCCATACACCTGAATCACCCAATTTTGACACATGAATTCCCATTATAGTCTGGATCTGAGGCAACACTTATGCGTGCAGCAGAACTGACACCTTGCTTCTCCAGGGACTGAAGAACCAATGCATTGCAATGTTTTCCGATGCGTTCCTCCTCTGCAGCAGTTTTTTTCTTGTGGATTTTGACACATCCAACGTACTTTGTCTAAAACCCCTGTATTCATAGAGGTCTATGGACAGAATTGCTTAAAACCATTAAAAGTGAAATTTTGAGTTTTCTATGTAGGATTTTTTGTCGTTATGGTCTTGTTTTGTTTAGATAAAGATTAGTAACTTTCTAAACTGGTGTGGTGTCCATTTGTGGTGTTTTCACTGTGTTACTGTGTGTATTATGTACAAATACTTTACACGTTGCCTCTGAGATAGGCCTGACTGCTCGTGCCAAGCTACGAAGGGTGTGAGCAGGAGTTATTTTTGGTGTATAACTCCCTTACCCTGACCAGAAGGAATGGTCCCTACTTGGACAGGGTGCATACGAATGCCAACTAGAGACCCCTATTTCTAACAAGGAATGATTTGTCTTTGCTCTGCAGCACCTTAGAGTGCAGGTGCCATGTATTCCCTGCTCCCCAATTGTGCAGGTACACCATTTGTTCAGAGCACACCTATTACATGTTGATTCATGATTAGGCTACCTACCCAGTATCACTCTTCATGTTTGACCATATCTTGCATATGGGTCATCAGCTGTTAAGCCATACCCAATATGAAGCTCCTCCTAGTATTGCCCTGTATACTTGTTGACAACTCTTTCTATCAAGCAACAAACAAGCACAATGACCTAACTGCAGCACCCCACCAGGGTGTGAGTTATGCTAGTGAGACAAGAGTGAAACCAGAGCAGAGCCTTTGCCTATTATTGAGGTGGAGGTCAATCCTTTCCTTTGGGTGTGGGTTCCTTGATTGAGTTCCCTTTTCTTCTTGATGGTATAATATAGCCTCACTGTAGGGATCTTGGCACTGAATACCATATGTCTATGTAGGTATGAAGCCCTATCATTCATGGGTCTGTCTATGGAGGGCAGTTTGGCTGTACTTGATGGTATTTGTCCATTTATGGATGTTTTGGAAGGTGGTCAAGAGACAGACTATTCTCAGAGTCACTAGGAGAGGCATTCTAAATACAAAGGGAAGTGTAAAGTGGCAGGTAACTAGAGGGCCCTATCCAAATGCTGCTAGTGTGGGCCTTTTTTGGGTTCTAGTCTTCGTATGGTGAATTTGGACACCTTCCGATCCTGTGGTTTGGAGATTTTGAGAGAGCTGTTCATGGTGGACATTCCTGACAGATATGACTCTCTGGGGGCTGGATGCAGGGGAGCAGGTGAAGCAGTGTAGGGTTCATCATGGGTAAGGGGACATTTTTTAAGGGTTTACAAAATAAAGATGGAACATTATGTAGTATATTGTTAAAGGTGAGTCTGTAAATGCTGATAAATGTGAATGCTGGGCACCTAATTTGACTGTTTTGCTATATTCTATATCCTGCATAGCCCAGCATACAATAAGTGTTATATGCATACTACAGAATTCTGCAGCATCAATCATGTTTTCTGGTCATTCTCTTTCTTCAATCCTCCTAGAATGGTTATGGGATCATCCTCCACTGTCCTGGCATATCCTCTTTGTATTGACGTTTAATCAAAATCAAAACCAAGAAAACATTAAAGGTTTATTCATTTCTTAAGTGAACAGTCTCACCACCAATATAGCACGGTGGCATTCCTTTTAAGATTGCACCCTAATTCCATGCCAATTGAGACCAGTCATACCTTGCCTTTCAGCCAGCAGCCATGTGCATACTGGGATTTGAAATGTTGATTTCCCGGTCAGTATGGCTTACATTGGTATAGCGGGGTGCCACCTGCTCTAATGCAATTCATATCAATGGGCCCCGTCCCCTAGTTTAGTGGTAAAAACAGCTTCAATCATGATGATTTCAGCCACTCAGATTCCTCTGCCCCAGTTACACTGCACCTGATTAACTAGTAATAGCTATAGCCCTGATGGATTGTGACAATAGCTTGGGTTGTATAGGTGTTTGCTTTTTAAATTCCATAATTACTTTGGAAAAATGATATTGTGTGTTTATGTAGGCTGTAATTATGATGATTTCTCCCTATAAATTCTGTGTGTGCTGTTTGACAATTCGGTATTACCATTATTCAATTATTTGGGCTTCATGTCTAAAAGATGTGCTGTTTAACAGCTAGCCTTTAGGCACTTCCACTTCAGCTTTAAATATTGCACACCAATTAAATTATCATGTAGGAGTAATGCATACCTAGGGCTCAGACGTGCACAACATAATCAACTCTACAAACTAAGGACTGTGTCGACTTAGCATTTATGTAGGCATGTTTCTCTGGCAGGGGCAAATCGGTACAATGATATGCCCTGTGTTCATCCCTGTCAGTGATGTGGTGTGAATAGAGCAGCATGTCTTCAAAGGTTCAAATGAAATGATTCAGTACAATTTCAAAAAACAATGATCGGAAAACATGTGTTCCAGAAGTAGTTGAATATCTCTTGGGCTGAATTACAAAACATTTTAGGCTGGTATTATTGCATGTTCTTTTGGTCAGTAAGGCAGTACATGTTACCACCAGCTTTTACAAATGTAATACAACACAAGATTTGTGGAGATGTTAATGTGTCACAAGAATAGTTGTATATTTTTAAGTAGACAGACTGGTGTTTAGGAATAAGAAGAAAGAACATCACATCTATGCCTGGGTGGATTTTGCAGAGTCGTGCTATGCGTAATTCTGTGAAGTGATGGAAAAACTTCATCACATTACGTGGAGTTCTGCAAGCGGCGGTGTCCAGTACGTCGTGCTGTTTGTGCTGATTTTTAGCCCAAGAGTGCCAGAGGGTGCTGCTTCTTTCGTTTGAGCAGCAGCTTTCTCAATGTGAGCGGCAGCTTCCTCAACGCGAGCAGCAGCTTTCTGAACATGAGCTGTAGTGACCTGCTGTGACTCCCTCTGTTCAGTAATCTCACTGGGAGGTGCCCTAGTGTACGATTTCCCTCAAACATATTGAGGATCTTGGCAACTCAGAGCCGATCTATGAGCTCATCTGCCCTGGGGATGGAGAGTGCATCAGCCTTAGTGACGCCGTTGAGACCACGGTAATCCACACCGGACTGAAGTTCAGGTGTGGCACCAGGTGCAACAGCCTTTGGGACCAAGACCATTGGGATCACCAAAGGACAGTTGGAGGGCTCTATCACCTCTAAAGCTAGAGTCTTCAAAATCTCTTTCTTGATACTGGCTTTGAACTTGTCAGTTATTCTGTAAATGTTATGTTTTACAGGTGGACTATCCCCATTATCCACATCATGGGTACACCAATGGGTGACTCCTGGGGTCAAGGAAAACAGAGAGGCAAACTGTTCCAAGCAGCTGGCAACAGTCATTCTGCTGTTCGAGGTTCAGTGTTGGGGAGAGGTTCAAATCCTCCACCGACTCATCCTGCTCCTTGGTAAATAGAAGGTCAAGAAGAGGCTCACTCTTCTCCTCCAATCCATCATCTATAGCCAAGAGCATAGTCAATGCAGAACTCTTAAAGTGTGGTTTGAGGCGGTTCACATGTAGGACTCTGAAAGGGTTCCTGGGAGTCTGCAAGTTCACCAGGTAGGTGATACCACTCATTCGCTCCACCACCTCAAAAGGCCCAGTCCACTTGTCCTGTAGAGCGTGCGGCTTCACTTGGCCCATGACCCACGTTTTCTGGCAAGGCTGAACCTGAACAAGAGTGGCATTCTGGTCATACCAGCATTTCATGCCCTCCTGGCTTGCCTCCAGGTTTGCCACAGCGAGTTTCCTGAAGCACGCAGTCTGTGTTCTGAAGGCCAGCATCTAACTGAATATATCCTGGTGGGGCTTACTGGGAGCTTTCTCCCATCCTTTCACCAGACTAAAGAGTTCCATCACAGGGTGCCCATGCTGCAGTTCAAAGGGGCTGAATCCCTGTCCCTTCTGTGGTACATCCCTGTAAGCAAAGAGAGGGCATAACAAAGGACGTCCACTTAGGCCTCATGGAGTCTGACAGACTCCATGCTCTTCAGGGTCCGATTTAACCTCTCAAACAGCCTATTATCTTGGGGGTGGTAAGGAGTGGTGAACTTGTAGGTCATCACACACTCCTCCCACAGAGACTTCATATATGAAGATATGAAGTTGGTACACTGGTCAGACACTGCCTTTTTGGGGAAACCCAATGCAGAAAAAGATTCCTATCAATGCCAACCAGATGCTGGTGCAGCTCTCTATCCACATCAGTGTCAATCTGATGCTGGCACAGCTCTGGAAATCACACACTATACAAGTGCTCCCATGCAATAAAATATCCAGCCCCTGACAGTCTGTTACCTGCCTGCCCTTCTCCCAACCATCCAGTGCTCTTCAAAAATGATCAACACATTCAAACCAAGTATGTGAAACAGATTTCTTGAAAGTCCTAAACGTGTCCTTGTACTGATCTTGAGTGGGACCATACAGAGGGGTCAAGGCATCTTTTATGACAGAGCAGGTGAGACCAGTGGCTGACCCTAGGCCTGTCAATGTGTCCCTTCCCTCTACATCATAGTGCTTCCACACACCCGCACCCCACTGTGTGTCATGGTCCTGAATCATGTGGAGAGCTGCTTCATATGCCAAAAACCAACAATGTATGTCTTCCTCCCTCTTGTAATCCCTGGGAATGGGCACCCTCCCTTTATATTTCACTGGACGTACCCTGGCATCATTTGGACTGGACCTGCCTGCTTGGCCTTGATGTCCAGCTCCTTCAAAATTAACTCATGAGCCAAAAGCAATGTCCTTTCATTCAGAGCAAGGGACTTCTACTTCTGTACTTTCAGATTGAAATCCTCATTCCCAGCTTCTCTTGATGCCCAAACGGCCCCCAGCCCCTTTTGCAACTCCTCCTTCCTATAGGAGCTTTTTACAGGGCAGTTAAAATCCATGCAGATCTGCTTCATTTGAGACAATGAGTAGGACTGCAACATTCCGCTCTCAAACACAACCTCTACAACTTCAACTGGCTCACCAAGCTGAGACATGACTTGTGAATAACTTCAAGGGTTGTCACAAAAAAAGGAAAAATCAAAAAGCAGTATGTAGTCACGTAATTGTCTGCACTATGCAGTATTGTACACCAATTACTGTATGTCAAGTACAAACATTCGTCCCATCCTTACTGCTGATCAACAGTGTTAGAAATGAGAGTCTCTATTTGGCAGTGGTATGCACCCTGTCCAAAAAGGGACCCTTTCTTCTAGTCAGGATACTAGTAAAGTGCTCACCCCTTGGTAGCTTGGCACAGGCAGTCAGGCCTACCTCAGAGGCCATGTATAAAGTATTTGTACTTAGCACGCTCAGTAACACAGTGAAAACACCACAAATCGACACCACACCAGTTAGAAAAATAACCAATCTTTATCTAAACAAAACAAAACCAAAATGACAAAAAAATCCAACATACATAACTCAATATATCACTTTTAAAAGGTTCAAGCAACTGTGTCTATAGAACTCCATGTATGCAGTGGTTTTACATAAAGTATCTTGGATGCATCAAAATCCACAAGGAAAAGCAGCGATGCGCCAGTTCTTGAATCCCTAGGGAAGTGAGGCGTCAGTTCTGCTGTAGGCAAGAGAAGTGTTGAATCGATGCTGGACTGTAAGGAGAAGCGATGCATGGAAATCCTGATGTGCTGGAGGTCATGCAGCAGCGTCAATTATTTCAGCTGTGGACTGGTGATGTGTCGATTCTTTCAGATGCTCAGCAGGGCCTGCTTTGGAGTCAGTACGATGGTCCTGGACGTCAGAGACATGGTGTGCCGGACTCGGTTAGTGCCGGTTCTTCATGTCGCGAAAAGGTGCTGCAGCGATTGCCAGGTCAGAACTCCCAGCAGTCCAGTTCAGGGATGCTTCAGATGAAGTCTTTGATGGGCCTGAGTCTTCCAACAAGAAGGAAGCACGCACAAGCCTGTGGAACACCTTGGAAAAGCAAGATTCAAAAGCAAAGTCTAGTTCTTTCACTGCCCACAGACAGAAGCAGCAACTGGAGGTGGACCCAGCAAAGCAACACACAACAAATGGGTAGTACTCCTCCTGACAGCCCTTCAGCTCTTCTTCTTGGCAGATTCCTTGATCCAGAAGTGTTCTAAAAATATGGGGTTACAGGTCCAATACTTATAACTTTTTGGCCTTTGAAGAAGGTGAAGTAGTGTGGCTCACTGGTTAGAGGCGGCAGACCCGAGAGCAGAGGACGGCCCGGGACCAGGGTTCGATTCCCGGCGCGGCAGGTTTCTGGACCAGGGTCAGCGGACTTGATAATTCTCTCGCCTCGGTGCCCACTCTGATCGGCGATCACACTCGGCAACTCTGGGCATTAGCTTGCCTCATCTTCACTAACGGCCCCACCAGACCGCCGGGGATGCCTGGTCTCACCCTGGAGATACCCATTAAGGGACCATCTCTCAGGGAAGCCAGGAAGGGTTTCGCAGCGGTCGAAGCGCCTTGGGACCCTCCGGGTAAGTAGTGCGCTATATAAATGCCTATACATACTGAAAATGAAAGTCTTTGTTGCCCACAAGATCCTGCCTTGGCTTGAGAAACACTGCAGGTGGGTGGAGACAGCATTGTGAGAGGCCAGGCACATCCCTATTCAGGTGTCAGTGAAAACGCCTCCCACCACTCTAGCTCAACAAGGCACAGCAACTTGGTGATGGGCCATTAGGATATGCAGGGCATACATCAGCTCCCTATGTGTGACTGTGCAGAGTTAATGCTCAAACAACCCAGTTGTCAATCTAAAGCAGACGTTGATTCCACAGGAAGGCAGAGGAACAGGATAGTAAGGCAAGAAAATGCCCACTTTCTAAAAGTGCCATTTTCAAACACATAAATTAAAAACTACCTTTCCTAATATGTGTTTTTACATCCTGAGCTCAGAGAGCCCAAACTCCAAAACTCAAGATGTTCCCAATTGAAAGTAACACTTAAAATGTTACACAGCAGCTCCAATATTGACCTATGGGGGAGCTAGTCCTTGCAATAGTAAAACATGAGTTTGACAAAATTTAACTATCAGGACATGTAAGACACACCAATACATGTCCTACCTTTCATATACACTGCTCCCTGCCCATAGGGGTTCAATGGGCCTACTTTAGGGGTGCCTTACATGCAGTAAAAGAGAAGGTTTGGGTCTGGGAAGTGGTTACACTTGCCTGGTCGACATGGCAGCTGAAACCTGCACTCATAGACACTGCAATGGCAGGACTGAGACAGGTTGTGTGTGGCACAACTAGTGCTGCAGGCCCACTAGTAGCATTTGATTTATAGGTCATAAGCACACATGGTGCACTACACTAGGGACTTAGCAGGAAATCAAATATGCCAATCACGGATAACCAATCCTAATCATAATTTACACAGTGAGTACTTGCACTTTAGCACTGATTATCAGTTGTAAAGAGCCCAGAGTACACAAAACAGCACAAGCGTCCAGCACTTAGTAAAAAATACAGGAAGTAGAGGCAAATAGACAGGGGAAACCACGTCAAGGATGTCAGATCTAACATTCCTCATATTCTATTCGAGGAGGGCGTTGAACACTGTCCACAAATAGACTGTCTTGCTTCTTTCTGAGCAGAAGAGATAGTAGAGAGAGTACAAGATGAACATCGTACAGTCTATTGGGAAGTTCATCTAAATATTAATGACCATGGGTCACTGTTGGGATAGACTGGTCCCCTGAGTGACTCTGGAAAATGTGTTTTCCTGGCCTGTGATTCCATATCAATTTTCCAGCACTAGAAAATGGCCACAATTAGGTTATATTATTTGGAGAAGGCCACCATGTGCACCTCTTCTTTACTGTGTGTGATTACATAGTAAAACAGCACCTCTCACAGCACATCAATAACCCTAATGCTACTGACAACTATTGTACATAGTAAAATCCTTACACTTGAGCAACTCTGAAATTATTTTAATGCATAACAAGTGCATCCAATGTCAGCTTTCCATCCTGAGTAATACTTTTTCCACATTTTCACATTTGGGACAGTTACCTTACTGTAAAACACAAAAAAAACCTTCGTGATTGTGGTAAGAATTGTGAGACGTATTTTCGTAGTTCATTTGATATTTTTATCAGATGGATGTGGTTACATGACATCTATGATGTTTGAAAGCATTTACTTGCTCCAATTTGGACCTTTGTACCCTGGTCTAGAAAAAAGTATATATTGATGATAATAATATAGGGCCAGAGCTGTTAATCTGCTTTTGCAACCTTAAACATTATTTTTCAGATGTACTAATTTGGAGTTGGAAATGTTTTTCCGGTTCCTAAAATGAGATTGAGAATGGATGCTGATTTAATATCTGTACAGGCATGTTCTAGGCCTGCCATCCAAATACCAAATGTTTCTGGTATGAATCAATATTTTGCAACCAAAATCTCAACTCAAAACATTGATATATTTACGTCTAAATGAAAAAAAAAAGTTTTTTGAAGAGTAGGCAATTGTCAACAGGGCCACTACCAATTCTAAAACAAACAAATACGTGTTCCTCTTTTAAACACAGCCCCATTTCCTTCAAAGACAGAGGGCTGCATTTTTAAAAAGTGTTTACTTGACCTAAAAGTGATCACATAAATTGTGGTCTGCTGACCCCTGTACTACCATCTCTGTGCTGGCCTCCAAACATACTGAGTTGCCATTTGTGACCTACAACATTAATATTCATAGTGTAGGTCAGATTGTGACCCACTATGTTTCAGAATATTACGAACCCACCTATTCGTACATAGATCAGTTGTTAAAATTCTTTAATGGCTAGAAAAATACTGGTCGCAATTTGCCACCAGTGTTTCTTCGCAAGCAGTTATTTTAAAAACTAGTACAGACGTTTTCTGTAAACCCAGCATAACCCAGAACAATTTTGATGAACACTAGAGCCTTTCTTTACTCTTAAGTACAAGTAAGCTCGTGATTTCTGTGACACCTTTTTGTAATCTTCAGTCATTACATTTACATTAGCGTTTAAGTGTGTAAAAGGCCTCAGTTATGGACTTTGCCAGTGATTTTGTGGTGATGTTGCCATCAACTCTCGTATAATGGGACATCTTGGAAAATTATTAAACCAGTGTCAGACTAACGAGTAGTCCAGGATTATACTTCTGAAGAAGGGAACCCTCTTTAGAAAAACAAGTTAAGGGCAGGAAGATAGGGGGGAAATACAATAAACACAATAAGTAATGTACCTCCCTCGCAACCTGTATTTCTTCAACATAAAGAATTAATCTGAATGGGTTATGTGTACATTTTGTAGACCCTTATAGAAATCGCATCATTTTGCTATTCAGAGAATATTTTTTTATTAATTTTGATTTAAACATTGATAGTATCAAAACAGATAGAGTTAAATCTTAAAAAGACAGAAAAGTTCATAACACTATATTTTTCAGAGACTTCTCTTTTTTAAGGTTTTTTTAATACAATTTCCCCCAAAAAATATTATAACTTTATATATATATTAATTCAGTTCTGTTCAGTGGACCCCTATAGTGACAACATATACTCTAATCTAATTGACAAGTTCACATTCACCCTCAATCACGACAATCTATCTGCCATTCAACCCAGTCAATGGTTATATGCACAGGTCACACTAGGCCACAGGTAAGCACAAGTGAGTACTAAATGTGTACAGTCATGCGGACAGACATCACAATCCAGTCAACACGAATGCAGAACGCTGTTGTAGCATTGTAGTTACCAGAATCACGTTTTATTTTTTGCAGAAAATAAAGCCTAATTATTTTTAGTACAGGATTTGCACTACCCAAATAGGTTGCACTTAGCATTTGAATCGCCCTGTGTGCCTCTTGACTGTTTTCTAGAACTTTGTGCAAGACTTTTCTCAGTATGAATTTAATTTATGTAGCACGGTGCTGTCATTAGTGTGCTGTCGAATTGAATCCTGAATGAGCATTCTTGTGTGGATGAGAAAGGTGGTTGTTGTTGTCACTCATATGCAGAGCAGGGTGTGTCATTTGAGTCAATAGAGAGGTGCACCGGTTGCATCAGAGGGGTTGGATGTGCAGGCTTAGAAAGGAAGCCTATATGGAGGTGTAGTAAGGTGCAGATAAACCAAAGATGTGCTCTGACCATGGCTCATGAACGGTATTCACAACACCGCCCTGCTGAGCCCTCTCTCACCCTTACCCCCCTCCAGTACCCTTGCCGCTGATCCCGACCAGCACTCTTTTGGCCTATTATTTGGCCCAGGAGGGAGAAAGACGTGCGCAAAAGGTCATGGTATGCCTGGAACCGCGACCTATTCCTCTTTCCATCTCAAATAGCTTGCAACCTACCGGGGCACACTCTAGAATCCAACGTTATGACAAATAAAGTATCTTTTAATTGACTGAACAGTGTGGCAAGCAACAGCTTTAAAAGGTTTAGCAGGAAATGTTTTATAAAAATAAATGTACATCAAAGGGATTTTTGACATATTGAATTATCACTATATGTATGTTTTTTTCGTGTTGATGCATGAAGTATGGGATCAAGTATATTTCTTAAAACTAGTCAATTAGTACATCAAAGAAAATGTATCTCGGTTTGCAAAGTTCTAAAGGATGAATTTGATTCCATTTTAACTTCTAAGGGACATGCAATGTTAATTTGCAGAATGCAGAATGAGCTCCCTAACTAAATTTATGCATGCTAGCTGTATTTCCACAGAATAATGCAAACAACTGGAAGACGTGTCCGAATTAACAATTGGACCAGAAGAACACACACAGAATTGTAAGCAGAGACCAGACAAATGGAAAATAAACGTAAATAATTGACCACTATCTCCACACCACCCCTACACATCACAGACCTTATGAAGTGAAACGCATCTCCTGACAGAATATCCACGCATTGAGCATTTGTGTTAAGAGTAACTCTCCTCATTTAGGGTCGTTAGATCCTCAGGTCACCCGACCATGTCCCTCAATCTTTTTTCCTGTCTCTTTGACAGTGAGCTTTACGAAGGTCCGCATTGTTATGTTATGTTATGTTATCGGATTCTTCTATAGCGCAACGGCTACTCCAGAAGGAGTGTCCCGGCGCTTTGGCGAAGAAGTCCTTAGGGAGTGGCGACATAACTGCAAAACATAAGGAAAGGCGTTGTGACTCCTGAGCTCTACTCTCACGTAATGTCACCCCTTCATGGCACAGAGAAGCATTTGCGGGATTGTGATGGGTTTCCTCTAGGCACATAAGCTTCCGGACCAAAGGCCTCACTTATGAGGCCTCACTTTTTGTGACGTCCTGTGGCGCTGGAGCCCGCTCCATATTTACGAGGCAACACTAAGCCACTTTTTTTGGCTTAATGCTGCCTCGTAAATATCTTTCGCTTCAACAAAGTTTAAAGGGACATGCAATGGGTGTTGCTAGGGGTGTTCCTAGCAACATCTATTGCTTTTTAACACTGCCCCAGATTTACAAGAAATTGTATCTCTGAGGCAGCGCCAGAATCCTGGAAAAGGGAGGCGCACCAAGGAGAAATATCTATATTTCTCCTGATTTTTCCTTTTTCTATGTGTGCTGCGTTCTGTAGCACACATAAAAACAGGAAAAAGCCTCCTGTGATTGATTTTGTGGCAAAAGGTTTCCCTTCCTGCACAAAAAAACCATCCCGCAACGGAGGCACCCTTGCACCATGGTGCAAAGGTGCCTCCGTAGGCGCACACCAGTTCATTGTGCACCTGCGCAGGGGAAAAGGAAAGGGATGGGCCATATCTGATAGATAATGCTAATTCCTGACCTTTTCTTTTGCTGTAGGGCAGTGCAGCATGATACTGCAAAGCCTCATAAATGAGGACCCCAGACGTTAGTATGCCCCTTAGAGCAGGTGTATATAAAACAAAACTCCCAAATTAGTCCCATGTTAAAGCAATCTTTTATTATGTTGCAAGTAGTGCCAAGGATCCCCCATTTCTTTACGGCACATACACAATTTTATGACACTTGCTAGCTCAGTTTAGTGCTTTCGTAGGGGAGAAAAGTAAATGTAATGGCGTTGGGGCAAAAGGGGCCTTCAATTATTTTTACATTATGGCTGCGTGGAAATGCAGACTAAAGCTGAGACATATGAGGGAGGATTCTTCTAATAAAGTCTTCATTTCCTGTCCATCATCATGTCAATGGACACAATTCGAGTCATTTGTGGGGTGATATATGTCCCTCGATTGGGTAAGCTTCATATCAAGTTTATTTCTTACAAACAAGTGCACCTGCATGACCATGTTCTGAGGCCTCATCCATCCAGTCATTACCATCACCATATTTGTTTACAGCTAAGGGATATTTGTGAATTCAGCTTTGGTTCACATTTCTACACTAAAGCCTGACAGCTCTAGTTGTTCTGCTGTGTGACTGAGAATGAGAGTGCATTGTTTGACACTAAGCAAGTTTGTTGGAACCCCATAATCTTGAGTGTACATCAGGTTGATTCCCTTTGATGTTGTTGATATGTTTGTCTTGTCCTCCCTCCACAGGTACACCGTAGACCTACACTGATTTTACATTGCAGGACCCAATTTTCCTTTTTTTTTTCACCTTGGAGTGTGTTTTCCCTGGTGTTAATTTTGATGCTGCCCCATATTTATGCTACCCTTGTAAATATGGGGCAGCGTCAAATTCAATGGGCGTTGCAGTGGAACACCCACAACAGCATCAATGCCCGCCCCTTCCACGTGAAGTGTAGTGTGAAAGGGTGCCTTATATACAAAGCAGCATTAGGCTACGTTAAGTTGCTTAGCGCTGTCTTGTAAATAAGGTGAAGCCCATATCACCATATCGCCTGTTGTGATTGGGGCTTGTAAATATGCTCCTTAGTTTGCACGACACACTTTTTTAACAAAGAGCTCTCACTTTATGCTGATGAGCCCACTCGCCCACCTTATAACAACGATCAGCCTAGTATCAGTTGGTCGAGGAAGACGCATGGCACCCGGGTGGGTGTTTGAGGCCGTACCTTAATTTTTGCTTTGTTTCTCTCATCTCAGAGGACAATACATTATTGTGAGATTTTCCTCCTTTTCACATCCTCACCAACAGCCTTACTGGCATGAGTGTTTGTTGTTTCTTGAGTGTGTGCCTCATTATTTTGTGTGTTTGGTGACTATTCGGAAATAACTTGAAGTCAGGTCAAAGCTATTGAGATTTTTTGCAAAGCCAAATTATCAATGAGGTCATCAGCTCTTGGTATGCAGTGGGCATCAGTTTTGGTGACTGCATATAGGCCTCTGTAGTCCACACAAAACCTCATCTCAGGTTTCCCTTCTTTTGGATTAGGTTTGGGCACCAGTACCACTGGGCTCGCCCAAGGACCACAAGAGGGCTTTATCACATCCAACTCTAGTGTCTTAGCAACATCAGCCTTGATACAAGCTTTGGCCTGGTCTTACAGTCCGTAAATCTTGCTTTTGACAGGCAAGCTGACACCTGTGTCGACATCATGGGTACACCAAATTTTCAGCTCTAGTGTCAATGAAAACAGACTAGTAAACTGCCTTAACAACTTGTGAATCTCTCTCTACTGTTGGACTGTAAGAGTAGTAGAGAACTACGGCTGGTTTTGCTACACTCAGAATGGAGATGCGTCTATTTCTCCGGTGCAAGTATCTGGGTCCCTATCCAGTGAACCAGACACAGGTGGAGGGGTAGAGACTTTATTAGCCCTTAGTCCCAAGCAACATGAGGCAAGCCAATATGCCCTTGGAGATCACTTCAGTTGCAAGGCAGAGTCCAGCCCTCCCTCGGTAGGGTCAGAGAACAGCAGGGCAGCACAGCAGAAAAGCAGGTCTTCCAGATCAGCAGTCCAGCAGAATATCAGTCCTTGATACAGCACAGCCGTTCTGCTGACAAAGTTCAGTTGTGGGATTGGAAGTGTCAGATATAGTGGGGGTCAGAGCACCAGGAATTATAACCAGTTGTACCTTTGAAGTGGTGGAGTGACTTCAACGAAGGGTAACAGAAGCGCTTTCTTCCTAGCCCTGGTTCCAGACTATAAATCAGAGGTAATCAGTGCTTTTTGCTCGGACAGGGCATTGCACATGCAGGTGTAAGTGTCAGCCCCTCCTTACGTTTCTGCCAAGGAAGAGCCCTCGGAAGGCAGATGAGTACTGAGACACACCTAACCTTCCTGGGTTACTGACTGTCTAGAGATAATGCACAAAGTGAAGCTGTCACCCACCCCAGACATGTATTGGAGACAGGCTGCAGGCACACAGAGCAGAGAAATGTCCAATTTCTAAAAGTGGCATATAAAAAATAGTAATGTTAAATCCAGCTTTACCAGTAAAGAGGATTTATCAGTACCATTACAAAGATATAAAAAATAAAACACCCGCTCCTTTCTAATCAGAAATTACAGCTTAAAAGTGTATTAAGAAATTCCCAATGTTAACCTAGGCCTTACAGTAGTGAAAATCAAATGTAGTTTTTTTTTTAATACCAGAACATGCAAAACCTAACCCCTTGCGTGCTCATGGCGGCCCCGGCTGTCACGTGTCACGGTGGGCATGTGTGCATGACCGCCGCGGCCGTCCACACTCCGCCCACTCATAAAAACTCCTACACAGGGTGAAAATGACCAGCACACGCAAGGGGTTAAAAGCACATGGGTGACCTATTTGTTATAAAAAGGGTGTTTAGGGCTTGACAAAGGGTTTTACATGCCAAGTCGAAGTGGCAGGAAAACTGCACACATAGGCTGTGCAGCAGCATGCCTGAGGCATGTTTTTCAGGGCTACTGGTGTGGGGGGCTGTGATCTCCCAGGTGTTCAGAGCATTGAGTCAGGAGCGAGGGTTGGTGAATACTATATTGACCTGTTGGTATGGGCAGAATATAGATTGTGTGGGGTCCAAGACAGGAGGGGGGAATAAAGTCACTAGAAAAAGTAGTAAGTCCAGCCACAATGTCACAGGGAGGGTTGTTTCTGTGACCTTCTCCCAGAGAAGTGGGTTTCTGTGGTCCTTGGTCGGCTTCTCCTTCTTGCTGGGATGCCAGAAGAGGGGAATGTGGCCTGTACCCAACAAAAAAGAAAAATAACAAAGGTCAGCAACACTGGGTTTGGGTTAGTTTGTCCACCACCACTGTCACCCACAACAAGGGTTGTGCTTTAAAACTCAAACAAAAGGGTGGTGTATCTGGTGAAGAGAAGGGTCTTAAGGAGTTTTAACTATAGGGGCTTCTCACAGCCCCTTCCTCCACCAGCCCGCAGTGAAGTAATTAAAGAGAGGTACTTGCCTAGGGCCATGGCCCTCCTGGATCTTGGTTGTGGGAGTCTTGCCGCCCTCCTCTACTCCGGGCCAGCTGAACTCTTGAGCATTGCCACTGGGCGGTTCTTCTGGTGATGGGATCTCTGCCTTCTCGGCGCTGTCTTCTTCCTGCAACAGGGGTCCTCTCCAGCCTCCAAAACCGCGGTCATCTCTAGCGCCGAAAAACTGACCTCTGACTCCCTCTGCTTCTTCCTTCCCCGCTACTTGTTCCTCCTCTTGCCGGGCTGTCGTGTCTGTCTGCGGGAGAACTAGACTGCCTAGTTCCTGTGCTGGATGTCTAGGCCCGGATGCCATCTTGGAGTACCCGCCCGTGTGGGGAGCAGGACTAGCCTGGCACAATCAGTGCAGCAGGCGCACTAGTTGCTTATAATTTACAGGCCCTGGATAAATGGGGTACCACTTTATGAGGGATTAACACGTACATTTAATATGCCAATTGTGTACACACCAATGTTTCCATATTTAGGGGAGAAGCACAGCCACTTTAGCACTGGTCAGCAATGGTAAAGTGCTCAGAGTCCTAAGGCCAGCAAAAAGAATCTGCACAAGGAGGAGATAAACAGGTAAGGAAATTGGGGAAGACCACCCTAAGGCAGACGGGTTGAATACTAAGATAATCAGAGCAAAACATTTTTAAACTCTTCCTTAAGAGTTAACGTGGTAGATTTCAGGTGGTTACTAATTTATTCATTGTACATTATATCTAAAGACAAGTTCTGGATCCCCTGGCTAGGTATCTGTTGGAAATGGCCCTTTTTGCAGGGTTATCCCCAATTTTTCCCTGACCTGTTTTGGCTGGATTAGTATTTCTCCACACTTTCTCACTGCTGTTCAGTGTTAAAGGGCAAGTGCTCCTGTTGTAAATTTTGTTATGGATTGGCGTTTCCATGATTGGCATATTTGATTTACTGGTAAGTCCCTAGGAAAGTGCACAGGGAGTGCCTGGGCCTGTAAATCAAATGATATTAGGGGCTTGCAGTACTGATTGTGCCACCCACAGAAGTAGCCCTGTAAAGGTTACTCAGACCTGCCACTGCAGAATCTGCACGTAGTTTGTAACTGCCATGTGGACTTGGCAAGTGCACCCACTTGCCAGGCCCTAACCTTCCCTTTTCCTACATGTTAGTCACCCCAGGTAGGCCCATGGTACCCCTCTGGGTAGGGTGCAGTGTATGTGAAAGCTAGGACATGCCCTGGTGTGTGTGACTTATCCTGATTTTTTTTGTTTGAATATATTTTATTGGTTTATGCATTCAGGTTTTAAAATACAGAGATGCAACATCAAGAAAGATAGGGAGTAATCACATACATTGCTTAAAATGGTACAGTAAGTTAGTACAATTGCAGCACACATTAAAACAGTCTCTGTACATACCAGTTCCTTTAGCAGAAATGCTATGGTGACATTGATAGGTAATACAACTGCAATGGACGTGATAACACTCAGACTGTAGGGCAATGCATCCTCAGGGTGTTGTGTGGCTAAGTGTGGTGGGAGGTGGCATGTTCCATGGCTCTTGATTTCCGATTAGCATAATTCCTGATATACAGCATGTGGTAGCACCAGACGTGGTGTGTGGTCAGGAGTACCGACTGTCGGATTCATACCGTCCTCCAATGCAACATATTCAATGTATTAGCAAACATGGCAATAGAATCTGCCATAGTAACTTCCAAACAGAGACCCCATTGGGGACAAAAGGTCAAACAGGACCAAACAGGGAATGGAGAGAAGGCCTCAGGTACCATGAAGTGATTACTGAGAAGGAGAGAAATAAAAAGGGGGAGGGGAGTAAGTTGTGAAAATAGGGTTGCAGTGTCGTGGGGCGGGTCAGTATGCAGCTGTCTGGGCGACTGCCCGGGTCTGAGACCAGTGTGGTAAGAGTGTGTTGCAAGAGTCACTTGATGTGGAAGGGGATGCTGACTTATCGCTAACCAGGAGGTGCTCTGTTGCCATCTCCAGGGGCAAGTGGTGGAGGACACGGCCCAGCTATGCAGCAACATCACTTTTTACAGGTGTGCCTCCCTTCTAGTGTGTTACCCCTCAGGTAAGCCCGCAATTCAAGCCTGCCTGTTGGAAGGAGCGCAGTGTGTCATCCCAGAGTTGTGCAATTGGAAACTTTCGTAAACCCACTGTTTCCTCTCGGTGCAGTGTGATGCTTTCAGCTCTTGCCCAATTAGTGAAGGAAGTGAACCAGTATTTAGTGCGTGGCAGCTCACCCTTCTTCCAATGTTTGGTGAGCATGCGTTTGTCAGTGATGAGTCATAGGTCCCAGAATCTTGCCGGCACTTTATTCAATTTTGTTCTCTTATACAACCCCAGGATGCAAGCCTCCCATGCATGGGGCAGACCTGCGCCAGTGCTGTGCGTTAATAGGGATGTCACCTCACTCCAATATGTAGCAAGGGCAGGGCAGTTCCAGAGCATATGTAAAATGTCCGCACCAGCCTGTGTACATCGGGGGCAGCTGGCGGTGGCAATCGAGAAATACCTATTAATCTTGTCTGGGGACAGATATGCCTGATGCAGGATATAAAACTATGATTTTAAAACGGGAATTACATGGAACGTTTACAGGGCTAGCCAGCACCATTGTCCACTCCTTGTCTGTCCATTCCCTCCCTCGGGATGCCGCCCATTTATCACGCAATGGCTGTGTGGATCGCTGTGTGTGCACGTGAAGGGCTTGTGCTAGCCAATGGATAATATGTGAGCCGTTACCCATGACATGTAGATACTATATGAGATGATGTATTGGTAATTCTTCATGTATGTCACCCCAGGAGTCCGTATACGTGCGCAATATTGATGCATGTAGGAGAAATTGCCCAACAGGTGGGCACGTGCTCCTTGCCAGCTCACCAAAAGGAAGCAGGGTTCCATCAACATATAGATCCCCTATGGTTTCCACCCCAGCCTCCATTCAGGTCTCCAGTATGGTCGGCGTTGTCGCCCCACCCAGCCTGGGGGTGCCCAGCAGGGGGAGCGCCGGGGCATAAGGCTTCACCTCCTGTGTCGGTTTCAGGCTACGCAGGAAGCACCGATGAGCCACCGCCACATGTAGTGGCAACGGGCGGGGTCCCTTGGTCAGGGGGTGAAACAATGCGCAGATTTGTGCGAGTGTCCATACAGTGGCATCGGTAGCGGTGTCATTCAGATTTTTCCCACCCAGCCAGCACGACACCCATTGCAGCTGCGCTGCCAGATAATATATTTCTAAATTGGGGACTGCCAATCCTCCAGTCTCAGTAGGCGCGTAGAGTTTTGTCAACGCAACCCAGGGTCTGCCAGTGTTCCAAATGAGGCTTCGGAGCATAGTGTCTAAGTTGCGGAATATCCGGGCAGGGACGTACAATGGGATATTGGCAAAGTGGTATAACAATCTCGGCAATACAATCATCTTGGGTAGCGCTATCCGGCAAGGCACATTTAGGGGCAGTGTCCTCCAGAAGACTGTCTGCGCTCGCAGCGAAGAGATCGCATGCGTCAGATTTCCCTCCATTATGTCAGACGGGTCTCTGTAGATGTGCAATCCGAGGTATTTAAACATGGTGGGGTACCAGGCGAGCCTCCCACCACTGATACGGACATCACATTCTTGTGTGTCAGGGCTAAACGAATATACACCGGACTTGGCCCAGTTGACCCTTAGTCCCGACATATCCTCAAAGGTCTGAAATATGTCCGATAAAAAGCCTGGTATGCAGGTGAGGTCACGGACGTATAGGAGCAGGTCATCAGCATAAAGTGAGACCACATGCAAGCCATCCGCCAATGGGATCCCCCAGTCCTCTCCCCGCGTTCATAATAACGCTGTGAGGGGTTCTATGGCTAGGGAGAAAAGGAGCGGCGACTGGGGGCAGCCTCGTCTGGTCCCCCTCAGCACGTCTATTGCCTCCGAAAGCAGCTTACCCATTCGTACCCGTACAGTGGGCCTCTGGTACAGCAACCCAACCATGTCGACGTATGCGTCTCCCAAATTGAATTTCTCCAGCACAGCCCTGAGGTAAGGCCACTCCACCGAATCGAAGGCTTTCTCTAGATCTAGTACTAGGCATCCCGATCTAGGCCAGTGGAGTGAGGCACTTTCCTGCACCCTGAAGAGGCGGCGGATGTTATAAGAGGTGCTTCGCGCGAGTACAAAACCATTCTGGTCCTGGTGGACAAGGGTGGAGACTACGGTGGCCAGGCGCTGAGCTAAGATGGAAGTAAAAATGTTGTAATCAGTATTTAACAGAGCTAATGGTCTGTAAGAACCCACATTCATGTCGTCCCTGCCAGGTTTTAGGAGTGAGACTAGATTGACCTCATTGAGCGTGGGGGGAAGCGCAGAGTCATCAACTGAAGCAGCATATACTTTAAGCAACTCAGGAATCAGGATTTCTGAGCATGCTTTAAAGAATTTGGCAGGTAACCCATCCGGTCCAGGTGACTTACCATTGGAGAGGGCAAAAATGGCAGCGCGCAGGTCCTCTGACGCGATCGGCGCCTCTAGGTCTCCCTGCTGCGCAGCCGTGAGGAGCGGCAGCTGTATACCCGAGAGATAGTCTACGATAGCTTCAGTAGGAGCTCTCAGTTGAGACCGGTACAAGGCCTGGTAATGTCGTACAAAAGCTTGGTGTATTTTACTCTGCGTGTATACTACCCCTTTCTCAGCGGTGTGGATGGCAAACACCAGTGCAATGCGATCCTCCTGTCTAACAAGCCAGGCCAATAATTTCCCGGGTTTGTCACTTAGGTGGTGTGTACGCGCCGAGTGAGCTGTGTAGTTGAGGTGACAGAGCCGCTCCAGCAATCGCGTACGTTCTTCGCGAGCTATAAGCAGCGGTCCGTTGGCTCCTGACATCGCCTCCTGTTCTCGTTGGAGCAGGCTAGCCTCTACATGTTGCAAATCTCCTTCCAGTCGCTTCTGCATGTGCCCCTGCATGCCCATGCAGTGTCCCCTGATCACAACCTTAAAGGCGTCCCATTCGATCTGTGGGGAGGACGCCGTGCCAGAGTTGTCCGCGAAATATTGCGCTACACAGGCTAGTAGGGAATCTCGGAAAGGGGCATCTAGCAGTAATGCAGGCTGTAGTCGCCAGGTAGGAACAGGTGGGTGTGGGCGCTCCAATGCTATATCAAGTGTATGTGGGTTGTGGGTGGAGTGTGTGCGACCCAAGTATTGTGTGTCGGTAATGAGGGGTAGGAGTTCTGAAGACACCATGTATCTGTCTAGGCGCACATACAGAGTGTGTGCTCCTGAGTAGTAGGAGTACACCCTTGAAGTAGGGTTGCGAGTGCGCCAGGCATCATGTAGGTCCCACTGCGTTGCCCAGTGAATGAGCGCCTTCATAGTGCCGCTGGTCGGTGCGCCGGGTCGAGGTGGGGCAGAACGATCTAGTGTTGTATCTAGAATGCAATTGTAATCGCCCCCGAGTATCCAGGGGGACGCCATGCCAGGGCGCCAATTTCGCCGATAGTTGTGTAAGATAACTCCCCTGATCTGTGTTGGGTGAGTACAGGGAAGCTAGAAACACAGGCTGCCCATCCAGCCGGCCGTGCACAAGCACAAACCTACCCTCCGGGTCGATGTGGGAGTGTGTTGCTGTGAAGGGAGTGCCCGGTCTCACCCATAGCAGCACCCCATGGGCATACGAGGAGAATTCTGTGGTGTATAATTGTCCACGCCATCGACGGCGCAATGTTAGCACTTCCGCCCTGTTCAAGTGTGTCTCCTGTAAAAGCGCAATGTGGATCCGGTGGCGTTTCAGGTATGAGAATATTTCATATCGGCGTGATGGCGTGTGCATGCCCCTAATATTCCACGTACAGATTTTATTCGTAGTCATTGTAACAAGTCAGGCGATCCCCCCCCCCCCACATCCGCGTTCCCCAGGCCCGCTGCACAGCCTCACCGTCTGCACCCAAAGACATTACCATTGACACTAAGATCGTAACTTTGAAAACAATAAAATGGAACAGTTCAAGTGACAGAATTAACTAAAAGGGGGCCAACCAACGGTGAATACCATAAGGGCAGCAGCCAAACATGCCACCGTCCAAACTCTCTAGTGAGAGGAGGAACCTTTCAATTCTAGGGGGTGCTACGCGCTAGGCACAGGCTCAGTGCTGCAGTAACTTGGTCAGAGAAGGAGGACAACATCCTTCCCTAGGCCTTACGGCACAGGCATCGTGCAGCTAAAGTACTTTGGGCCAACTCGGCTTGATCAGCCATGTAAATGTCTCGGTCCGG
The DNA here is from genome assembly GCF_964263255.1 of Lissotriton vulgaris. Lineage (NCBI taxonomy): Eukaryota > Metazoa > Chordata > Amphibia > Caudata > Salamandridae > Lissotriton > Lissotriton vulgaris. Next base: position 1,346,314,620 of record NC_141694.1, on the reverse strand, counting down.
CAAGTCATGGAGGAGCAAATCACAGCAGGCCACACAACACAGGCCACTTGTGCGGCTAGTCACTAATAATCGGAGTGCGATGGGCAGAGGAGGTGCTGGGAGTCCCTCTCATTACAGCGCTGTGTCAGTGTATGTGCGGCAAGGGTAGTACTCACTGTGTCCCGTCTCCGCCGTCTCACCGTGAGGCGAGAATGCCGCCCTGGACGTCGCCAAGCCCCCATGGCAGCATCTGTCTAGGCCGCGGCCCGGTCAGCGTCATTCAGGTGGATTCCATCGGGGCTCCGCAAGCGACTTCAGTGGAACAGGTCTGCTGTCTGTGGTGTGATATCCGGTGGGTCTGTAGAGAGCTGAGAATCCGATATCCCATAGATGGCTTCATCATCACTTGGAAACGTCGGAGGGCTGGCGTCCTGCGCGGCGTGTGATGTCGGGGAGCTGCTAATCTCGGTGACCTTGCGGAGTGCATCCTGCTGCTCCATGATAACCAGTTCTGCTGGTGGGAAGTGGTCCCCCACTCCCTCCGATTGCTGAGTCAGAGGTGTTCTGTTCCTGCGGCGTCGCCGCGGTCCACATGCTCGCGATCTCGCCGCGGAACCTTGCGGCTGTCTTGGAGCTGTGTCAGTGCCGCCATCAAGCCAGGCCGCAGCTTCTTCAGGGCTAGTGAAAAAGTAGGTTTTGTCCTGAGCTACTACCGTCAGCTTGGCAGAGAAAAGGAGGGAGTATTTAAGGCCTGCAGTGCGAAGCCGCCGCTTCACGTCGAGGAAGGAATGTCTTTGGCGCTGCACTTGAACTGTATAACCAGGGAAGAACATCACCGTAGCATTATCTATGCGAACCTCTCAAAGCTTTCTGGCTTCTCGCAAGACAGAATCACGGTCACAGTAATTTAGTATGCGGAGGAGCAGTGGTCTCGGATTGGAGCCTGTGGGAAGCGGTCTCGTCGGTACGCTGTGTGCTCTTTCCACCACAAAGTAGGGCGACAGCATGCCTCCGGTAGTATGGTTCTCAGCCATTCCTCCACGTGTTCGGTAGGATCGTTCCCCTCCCATTTTTACGGTATTCCCACAAGCCTGATGTTATTTCTCCGTGCCCGTCCTTCCGCGTCCTCTGCACGGTCTTCTAGAAATTCAACCCTATTCAGGAGGTCTTTTACTTGCTTGTCTGTCTGATTGACTCGGGGCACAAGGTCCGTTACCGCTTCCTCCAAGACTTTGGTGCGATCAGCCAGCTTTTTGTGGTCTTCCCTCAGATGGGTGAGGTCGATCGCGACACTGTCAATTTTTGTTTCCAAGGAGGTTTTGGTCGACTGGAGCAACTCTTCCAGACGTTCCATGGCAGCGAGCACGCTGTCCAGCCTCGTTGTCACTTGGTCGGCGTCCATTAGCTTTGTCATCTTATCAGTCTTCCCTTTCAGTAGAGTGCCCCCAGTGCCAGTGCGTGTTATCACTCCTCCAGACATGGGCAAAGCAACCAAGTAACGAACCAAGCAGTGTCCACAGGGGGCCGCAGCAGCAGGGCTCACCCTAGGCCTTGGCCGTGAGAGATGTAATGCTTCTATTTGTGGAGGGTCGACAGGGTAGACAGTGTGGGCAGGTGACAGCAGGCACTACAGACTATTGGACCAGGCAGGTGCGTCTGGTATGTGGAAGCAGGCAGTGACAAAGTGGGGCTCCACAGCCCACGGAGGGAGCACACAGCCAACGTGGTTATAAGAATGCGTGGGATCGTAGCTTACCACCGCGACCAACAAGTACCATTTCTCACCCACAGTATGGTATGGATAATAGCAGGTGGCAGCATGAGGCCCACAACAGGTCAAATGTCAGTAGAGCTGCCTCAGGTACAAGGTCTGCGGGAGAGTCCGAGGGGGATCCGAGGGTGCGTGGTCACAGCGTTGTGGTCCTGCGGCAGGTTGCGGGGAGACAAGTGTGGTGTTAATGGCGCCGCAATGCTCCACTGTCGATACAGGATCTTGTCTCCCTCACCAACTCAAGGGCCGCGCCCTCCAGGTAGCTGCACCCCCAGTAGCCCTGATCGTCTGCTGAATTCCGGTGGAGCACTCGTCCTCAACTCCTCTCAGGTGGGCAGTTTGCAGGGGGCTTCTGAGGAGCCCAACGGTAATGGGGGCGTGAAAGCACTCGATTTTTCCGAAACCCTCGAGCGCCTTACCCGCATCGACTCAATGGCTCCAGTAGGCCTCTGTCGTCACTCCATATAGGCCGCAACGCCTGGTTCTGCCACCCGGCAAGATCGCCGGCCACTTCAGCTCCACCCCGAGAGAAGAGGGCATGTGTGGAGTCCAGGGCAGTCCAACGAATCCCTAGAGCGTCCGGTCGGGTGGGCAGGCGGGGGGGTGATGTTAAGTGCGCGGCCTGCAATGTTTGGAGAAGTGCGTAGCACGGTGCCTTTCTCTATGCTGGTAATGGTCAGGCGGCATCCAAAGGCAGGCCTCCGTGCGTGGCACCCCAGTCCCACATAGGATGCAGGCCTGTCCTCCCAGGGGGTCGCGGTGTCTCCAGCTGCGTCACCCAGTCGCTGGACAGCAGCACCCCGGCTCCAGGCCCCCGCTGGGTTATCAGGCAGCGTGGAAGGCAAAGGTTACCTCCTCGCACTGGGTTAGATCGCCAGCGATTCTCTGGGAGCAACCAGGCATACCTGTAGGTCTCGGTGTGGAGATGCAGGAGGGATCCGGGTCCTGGCGCTGATAGACGGGAGGGCTCCAGCCAGTCAGTTTATAGGCCACATATTTGGGCCTAGTGAGCAGGCCAAAACCGCGGTCTCGCGTGAAAGCGCCGGCCGGTTGGGCAGCATAGGATCCCGCTGGAGGTCGTCGGGAAGGGCCGGTGCAGCTGCGGGCAAATTAGCAGCTCCAAAGTCGGCCAGCAGGCAGGTGCAGTCGTCGCAGTACTCTGCTCACGTTTGGAGCCAGTTGCAGGAGAAATGTACGGAGAATCGGCCCAGGGAAGGGGAGCTCAGTGCGGGGCTCTACCCGAGTGCGACTGCTACCAATGCGTGCTTAGCCACGCCCCTGTGTGTGACTTATCCTGATAGTGAAATACTGCCAATTTACTTTTTCACTTTTGCAAGGCTACCTGTTCCCGTAGGATAGAATGTGGATTTTTCTTATAACATCTTATAAACATTATTACCCCTGGGAACCAGGTAGGAAAATAAAGTTTAGTATGCCTGAACTCGGAATGTTAAAATGCATCTTTTAGTGGAGTAGGTATTTTCTTCCTTAGCCACCCAGTGTGCCTCTGTTAGGATGTGTATTGACACGAGGGTCACAGGGGCTGGGAATGTGCAGTGTCTCCAGAGAGCCTGATGAGTTAGGGCTGGGCTGAATAGACCTGGGCGGCATTTAGAATAGGAGGAGGAGATTTCCTTTCATAGATTAGGCCTGGTCTGCCTTCCACAATGCTGTCTCCACCTCCTGCCAGAAAGCTGGGCCAGAGAGGACAGAACTGGTTTGGACTAAGCACAGACAATCTCTGCTTAAGAGAACAAAGGATTTTGTAGTATAAATACGGGGGCCCAGAACCCAGAACTTTAGAACTCTTTTGTACAGATAAGACTGACAAGAAGAAAAGCTTGAGAAACTGTGAGGAGGAACTACCACTTTGCTGAGTGCTTTGCTGTGTTGGCCTGCAGTGGCTACTTCTGTCTTGAGTAGTGAAAGGACTGGACTGAACTTTCTGCAACTTCTTTTTAGAGTTTTTCCAAGGGATCAAGGTTGAGTTTTCAGCCTCTTCAAGAAGTCTCAGGAACAGCAAAGACATAAAGTTCTTCTGCCATCAGCACTGGGGACTGTGTGTTTTGTGCTGCAACAGAAGAAAAAGCAACCCAACGCAATCTATGACACCACTGCCCACTCCATTTCCTGAAGGCACTGCAGAGGGCACTGCCGCACGTCGCACCCCAACCCTAGTCTCACCGGCGACACCACCTGATACCACCACTGAGCCGACGATGCCGCTGCTTGAACCGTGACCTGCCAGTACTGCAACGAGCACTGCATCACTGCCGCACTGCTGCCCTGGACTCACCAACACCATTGGACGACCGTCAATGAGGCACTGCCTGCACCGGGACCTGAGGGCACCACACGCTGCACCGCTGCACTTTGCACTGCATGACCCAACACCTGCCGAAGCCGGTGCACCCAACCTCAACCACTAGGAGTTCGATCTGCAATGCGTGTGACTCCAAGGGCACGATGACCCCTGCACCGACTTCCAGAACCGATGCCTGCCAAAGCCAGCTCTACGAGACATCAAGGACACCCTACATTTCTAAAGGTACTGTTTTGCGGGTCTTTCCGACACCATAGCTGGCCCACAACGCCATGGTCAGCCAGAACTGTTTCGATTTGTTGTTAGCTACCGACTACAAGGAACTGTATTTTTCAAATATCATGCAAATTATACATTTTAAGTACTGTATTGTGGATTTTCATTGTTTTGGTCTTGTTTTAAGTATATAAAATACTGGATATTTTTCTAAAACTGGTGTGGTGTCCTTATGTAGTGCATATTACTGTTGGTTATGTGCAAATGCTTTACACACTGCCTTTGGGAAAAGCCTGACTGCTCATGTCAAGCTACCAAGGGGATGAGCAGGGGTTATTTTAGGAGTGTAACTCCCTTACCCCGAATAGGAAGAAGGATCACTATTTGGACTAACCCTGGACAGAGTATGCGAAGTGGTGCTCCGCGTAGTTCCACAGAATTAAAAAAAACTCAGAGGAACTCCGCCCCAGGCCCACAATTCATTTTGAAAAACCCACTTACCTTCTCTTCTTCTGTCTTCGGGCTGAGCTCCTCCTCACCACGTGTCTCCTTCTTGCCGCTGTCCTCCTCCTCGCGTTCAACTCCAATATTACGTCTAGCTTGTACTGCGCATGCATGAACTTGTTTTGCTAAGGCTGAGGGGCGTACTCGGCTCCGCCATGGAGTAGGAGATTTGCCGCAACTTCACTTTCCCAGCAGAGCTCAGAGTTGGTAAAACTCTGCAAACTCCACTGGTGGAGCGGAATACTCGGCCCAGGATTATTTTGGACAAAGGAGCAAACCCTTTCCAACTAGAGACCCCTCAATCTAATAGTATCAATCTGGATAAAGTGGTCTATTGTGTGGTGTGGGTGTGCAACATCACTGTAGAATACACTCACAATGCTGATTTAGATCAATCTTAGATACAGTCAGGCTGATTTGTTAAACCTTAGCTCAATCCTGGTAGCTCTGGCTTCGAGCAGTCAGGATGAAAAAAGGTAAAGCCTATAGAAGTGCCAAAACAATGAAATAAGAAAGACACACAACAAAAGAAATCTTACATCAATTTATAACAATAGATCTTATTTTGATGAATATTTAGACACAGAAATGGGAAAATTCACTTGAGGGTTCCATGGATATGAAACATTGCAACTGCAAAGTTTGGAATCTTTCTAAAACTTTTGCAGAGTTGTGTTGGGCTGCTATAGCCTCCTTTGGATGACCAATTTTGATGGGGGGAGGATCAGCGGGCCAATGAGAAGTGGTAGGATGGTTACACTGTCATTATACCAGTCTCAAGTCCACTCCCGGGGCCTATGGGCAAACCACCATTGACTTTAATGGAGTGGTCCTAATGCAAGAGATACAGCATGGTGAACATGATGAGAGGCTAAAGATATGGTGAAGTTTACGGGGGGTCTTCCTGGGGCTACTTCTCAGTCCATGGTCCAGGTGGGGCAACTTTGGCCATAGGGGTCCATGTCCCTCAAAGTCCTCTTTGGTCCAGCAAAAGTCCAGTTGCCACTGGGTGACTGATCTCTGGTCACAGTGAATCAGACAGTCCCTTTTGTAAAGGATAGTGCCTGTGTTGTGCAATCTGTCAGTCGGAATTGCTAGACCGTGACTAATCACCTGTAAGGATATCAGGGCGCTGTGATTCTGCTGCAATCAGTGGAAGAGCCTGGTATTGAGCCCCTTTCTGAATTCTGTGAGGGCAGATGCTGTTTAGAGGTGGAAGCTGTTCCAGTCTTTAGCTGTGAGGCAGGAGAATGAGTGCTCTCCGCTGTAGCTTTGGTGAATGTTGGGGTTGTGTGCAATTTTGAGGTGATGCAGAGCATAGGTGTCTGGCGTGTTGGTGGTAGTTCAGGCATTGGTTGATGTATGCTCGGCCTTGGTCATGTAGGACCTTGTAGACGTGTGTTAACATCTTGAATTGGAATCTTTCCTATATGGGGAGCCACTAGACCGTGATGTGGATCCATTTGGGGAGGTTAAGGTTGAGTCTGACTGCTGATTTCTGAATCCACTGGAGTCTCTTTGGGAGCTGGGGGTGATTTCTACATAGAGTGCATTGCCATACTCTAGACGCCTGGTGACTAGGGCTTAGGTGATGGTTTTCCTGGTGTTGATAGGTAGACATCTAAAGGTCTTTTGGAGCATGTACAGGGTGCGGAAGCAGATGGAGGATATTGTGTTGATCTGGCATTTCATGGTGAGTTTGCTGTCATTTATGATGCTGAGGTTGCGGGCGTGGTCTGTCGTTGTAAGGTGTGGGACCAAGTTTGCCTGGCCAAAAGGTGTTGTTCCATGGGGAAGTGCTGTTTTCAAAGATGAGCACCTCCATATTTCCTGTCTTGTCTGTGTTGAGCTTCAGGCAGTTGGTCTTCATCCAGTCGACGACGCTCATCATGCAGTTGTGGAAGTTGGTTCTGGTGGTGGCAGGGTCTTCAAGGAGTGAGAGAATGAGCAGGGTGTTGTCTGCGTAGGAGATAATGTTGAAGCAGTGGGTCCTGATTATGTCAGCCAGGGGTCTCATATAAGAGTTGAACAGGGTGGGGCTGAGGGACGTAGCTGATGATGCTCTTTTGTTCAGACTTGAAGAGAGGTGGGTAGATTCTCAGTGTTCATCCTGTGGGAAATTATGTGATTTAGTTGAAGGCGTCTCCCTGAATCCCGATGTGGCAGAGTTTGTTGATGAGAGTGTAGTGTGATATCATGTCAAATGCTGCTCAGACGTCGAGAGGGATCAAAGCCGCTGTGTCTCCTTGGTCGAGGATGGTTCTGATGTCATTGGTGGCAGTGATCAGGGTGGCGTCTGTGCTGTGGTTTGTGTGGAAGATGGTCGGGGAGGAACCCAGCAAGTTGCTTTTCCCTAGGTGTTTGGTGAGCTGTCGGCTGATGGCCTTTTCAAGGAGTTTGGCGAAAACAGGAGCAGAGAGATGGGGAGGTAGTTATGATATCGCTGGAGTACACAAAGGGTTTCTTAAGGAGAGGTCAGACCTCTGCGTGGTTCCCTTGATCAGGAAAGGTGGCGGATGCAATGGATGCATTAAAGATGGAAGAGAGTTTGCAGCTGATTTCCTTGCTTACAAGAATAAAGAAGTGATGAGGGCAGAGGTCCTTGTGAGCTCCAGAATGGAGAGAGTTCACAATGGATGTGGTGCTTTATGTAATGAGCTGTTCCCAAGTGGTGAGTGGAGGCATGTGGTTGGGGACAGCAAAGTGATGAGGCTATGGAGGTTTGTGGGTTGGGGTTTGAAGTTACTGTAGATGGTAACATCACTCAGATGACTTTCCCAGGTGCAGCAGACCCAAGTAAAATGTTTTTGCATTGAGACTTGGTCGTCCAGACTACATGTCTGCGATCAGGGGATTGTAGCTACTGACTGGCCAGAACAAGCTTCTTCAGCTTTTGTAGCCCTTGTCCTGTAATAGGAAGTCTGCCAACTGACTCTTGGAGTTCAGTTATTCTGTCTTGGGCTTGGGATCGGCTTTTCCACAGGTCAGGCACCACAAGCACAGTCCTCTTGTTGGTAGCCCAAGGATCAGCATCTACAGTCCAGCTGTTGGTGCAGCCTGTCTTGTCTGGCCCAGGGAAAAGCAGAGCAGTCATTTATCTTGTGGTCCTTTTGTGAGCTGAGGTCTGGGTGCCAGGGGGTTCCAATTTATGCCCACAGTGCCATTGGGGGATGGCCTTGTTACTAGCTAATGGACTACCAGGACCCTTCCCACCTAATGATTATTTTCTGCAATGTGTGGCATCTAGGTAAGCAAGAGTTCACTATTCCATCCGCTCCTAAGATGGCAGAACCCCTTTCTTTGTCGGTGGAGCTATTTATCGCACCTTAGAGGTGTGGCTACCTAAGGGCTACACAGCCACTGAAAAAATGGTTTGGTAACTGATCTGTCCTCTCTGTCCCTAATGCCAACCCATGTACCTCAACCAAAGAGCAGCCTCTCATGTGTATTCACGATTTGCCCTTCAAAGGCAGCTTTGACTTTTAATTTTCAGCTTTTGGGCTCACACCCTGAGTGACTTCCTGCCAGGGAGAGGTGAAATCTCTTCCAACAGCAGGTCGTGTTCGTACTCCTGGGCGTCATTCACACTTCTTCCAAGGAGGACCAAAACTGTCCTCTGAATAGCATCTCTGAGTGGCCTCAGGAAGACTTAAGAAACAAACCCCCACATGCATCAAGCTTTTTTGGAGTCGCAAACGGTGCGATTCCTTAAAATCGGCCGTTTGCGATTCCAAAAATGCTTTTTTGGATGCATCAAGCAATTTTAGAAATCGCAACATTTTTGCGATTTCTAAAATTGCGATTGCTTTTAAGAAATCGCAAATTTGTGATTTCTTAAAAGCAATGCATGATTACTTTTTAAATTGCGAAATCGCAATTATGGGGTCAAATTTACCGAGTGGTTGAACCACTCGGTAAATTTGCAAAAAGTGTTTAAAATGCTGAAAATGCATTTTTTTCAACATTCATGTTACGGACACACATGTCCTTAGGACATGTGTGTGTGAAACATGATGCGAAAAATACATTTCAGGGGTGCATGGGGGGGTCCTTTGGACCCCCCCCTGCACCCATGAAATGCATTAACAAATTGCGATTTTCAAAGTGAAAATCGCAATTTGCTAATGCCTTCCCATTGCTTCCTATGGGCCTTTTGGCCCATAGGAACCAATGGGAATAGCGAATTCGCAAATTGTATTTCGGTAATTTATGCGATTCGGTAAAAATTGCGATTTTTACCGAATTGCATAAATTTACCGAAAATATTCATGCATCCCGTTTTGCGAATTCTTAATTGCGAATCGCTATTTTTCGCAATTAAGAATTCGCAAACACCCGGGATGATGCATATGGGGGAAAGTGGCAACATTCTTAAAAATTGCATTTTTTAAAAGTTACAGTAAATTTGATTTGGGCACAAAGCTGTGTTTAATGTAAGGATTAATTTGATACCTTGAAGTGTCCTATTTCTAATCCCATTCAAAAGTTAGCAGAGCTGGGTTGTCAGTGTGTAACCCTGTACTCACCAATGGGGCTACTAACTCACCTGCAGCAAAAACAATACTTTGTGTTGAAATATAAAAATACATGTCCTTCTTTTTAATAAATAGCACCAACTTTAGGACTCGATATGCCTACTGTAGTGGTAACTTACATATATTAAACAAGAAGAATTTGGACTTTGCTATTAGTTTAAATGGCATAGTAGAGTTAGAAGTTTAAAACTGCTCTGCCAATCTGTAATGGCAAGCTGGGAGACCTGTTTTCACATTGTCATAACTATGGTGGCACAATAAGTGCTGTAGCCTTGGTAGGACAGGCAGCTTCAGTCCAAAGGCTTTGTGGTGATCATGCAAAAAGAGGCATCTCCTTACTGAGATCATAAAAAATTCAGAGAAGATTATTTTCGGAAGAACTTTGGTGGATTAGACGAACTGCACCCTTTGTTAAAAAATATTAGAGCAGAGGATTTTATTGGAAGGATCTAATCTCTGATTAAGGAGAATTAGATAGTTCTGTGTTCTCTCTATGAGCAAGTGGTATACAGCATTATATCCTTTGCCCAGAGGGTCACAAACAGTTTGTAACTCATCATAGAAAAATATCAACAAATTCAAAATAGTAAAAGGTAAAATATATATGCTACTAATTATGCCTCTCCAGAACCCAGTGATTAATCTATATCTCAATCACTTAATTTAGAGGTTCTTTCAGTTTTCAATAATTCCAGTTGTTTCAACCATTTGGTAAAGCCTTGCTAAGAATGTTCAACACAGTCCTTGCTTCAGTGGTAATTGACTGGTTCTGGCTACATTACCGGTCCTAGACACTGGCTGGTCCAAACAACAACAAAGAAAATGGTGGCAGGCAGTATGCATGGGCCAGATTTGAAGAGTATCCATAGCTCATCAATTCCTCAACTGAAAATATTTGAATCTTTTGATTGCAATACATCAACATCATTCCTAATATATATGGGATTGCAAATCATTGATAAATGTTGTGACCATATAGATGATTGACACTGAAAACTGAGGGGCATATTATCAAGGGGGTTTATCTCCGCTTTTTTGGCTTTAAAAGTCAAGAAAGCGGAGATAAAATTATCTCCCTATTACCTAGCTGTCGCTAACACCACTTAGCTAGTAGGAGATAGCGACAATCTTGGGCCCCACTTTGCATGTCAGTGATATTTATCACTAATGACATGCAAAGTGGGCGTGCCAAGATGTTAGCGACTGGAAACAGTCGCTAACATCGCTATCTCCTATTACCAACTTTTGGGGATATTCGCGCTAAGCGCGAATATCTCCAAAAGCTAACACCTGCCCTGAGCAGTTCTTAGCCATGTTATCCAATGGGAGGTGGATAACATGGCTAAGAGCATTAGCTCGGTAATGCATGAATATCGCTGACTTTTCAGCGATATTCATGCATTGCGGCCGATTTTTATCGCATTTGCGATAAACCTTGGTAATACCAAGGTGTATCTGCGATAAAAATCGCCGCAGCTCAGCGGTAAATTTTTGTCTCTAACCAAGCAATAGAGATAATTATCGCTATTGCTTGGTAATATGCCCCTGAGTGCCTTTATATGATCAAGGGACCCCAAGCTGATTTGCAGTATCCCTAAAATGTTTTGCAAATTACATTGTATTCCTTATAATGTATGACAACCCCATCAAGCTAACCTCAACACATTTTAATCCTTGGTGTCATGCTCTTTTATATTAAAGAGACAGTATAGTAGCAGAGAGGAAGAAAAGAATCAGAATCCTGTTTGGCAAAAACACATTAACAAGCTGTTAGTAATGTGTTGTAAAAAGATTTTAAAATCAGTTTGATTTTAAACAGATTGAACAAATGATGAGGCCCATAATACAGAGATATTATGTCTTTACTGTAATAAACTTTAGTGTACCGAAAATAAACATGTTCCCATGAATATTTACTCTCTGCTCATTACTGGTCCTTTGAGAAAAAAAGATCAGTCACATGTCATGGATTTATATGGGGTCATTTATAACTGCAGGGGCCCGCATTTAACAGCTCTGTGGCAACCTACCTATTAGATTTAGAGTTCCAATCACATATCGTGTGAAACTCCTGCCGGAGCAATCAAAGCATTTTTTACAAAAATACAATGTTGGCCAGCCTGACATGTTATTGGGAACCTTCTGGCCTTTATTTTATTTTTCAGATATAAAACCTAAAAGAAGTGGGTGGTTTCTGAGAAATAAAAACATGACCCAGACTGGTATGGATAATTCTCGCAGAGAAGGTGGTTATTTTTGCATTTTTCTTTTAGGATCTGCCATGTTTTGACAGTGGTTATGAATGCAAAAGCAACAGTTGATGGACAGAATGCAGAACAATGTCATACATTCACCCCAGTACAGAGATCTGGGCCTAAATTCATCGTTTTTTTGCTCACCATGCCATTCCAGGATGGACCCAGACATGTGAAAGCCAGTCTTGACCCTGTGCCCCATGGGAACAGTCCAGCCCGAACTGCCAAGCCAGGTCCTCTCTGGACTGTAAACAAGCATCCTAGGACCGGTTTCGGGCTTTCAGCCCTCATCAGCCAGGATAGCTTGATTCCTGTGGCATGGAGAGCACGGGACTCACCAGGTCAAGCAAATGGCAGTCGTCCTCATGATGGCATCCGCGTTATTCCAGATTATAGTAATCAGAGTGGCAGGACACTCCCAGCCATCTTTTTCTGCCTTACTAACATCTCTCCTACATGCCATTATCTGCCTAACATGCCAGTACCTCCTCACACACATCAACTGCAGCTAGGGACCAAGCAAGGTTTCAATGCCACTGGTACTTTCCCACATGTGCTCGGTGCCATGGACTGCATACATGTGCAACTGGTTCCCCCTGAAGCTACATTCCATCTGTACAGGAAGCACACATACTCAATCAATGTTCAGGCCATCATGGACAGTTGAAGAGGTTCACCAACATGCTGGTCAAATACCCCGGGAGTGTCCATGACGCAATCATCTTCAGGCACTGCATCATCAGCGAGTGCTTCCAGAATGGCCGATATGGGAATGGCCTACTTGTTGTAAGCAAAACTCAAGTACCTAACAGACCTACTAACTGTTAGAAATGTATGACATAATACCCATCTCTGTGTTTGTCGACATAGATAGGGCCATATGTATGAAGGGTGTGCCTCATACATGCACCATGCATCATAGTACATGTGTAATGGAAACCCCCACGTCACACATGTTAAGACACACATAGCCGCTTTGTTTGCTTTTAAAAAGCGTAAAGGTACAGAGCAATGCATTGCAGGCCAAAATGCAGTGTAGCATCACCGTTTGCAAGGGAGGTGTTACATAAGCATGTTGGGGTGTCCCATGATTCATGAGGCATGTCATGTATCCCACCCCAGGAAAACTATAAAATGTGACAAATCAATTGGGGTCCCCACGTGATGTGTAACGATCAAAAAGAACTGAAATCATTCAAGTCACTCCCACTTCCTATGTGTGCTGTATTCTGTGACACACATACATAGACGATCAGGCCTCCGAGGGTGCACTCTGTGCAGGAAGGTCCACCCTAATGCACAAACACAATTCTGCATACAATGCAGGCCCCCAAGCATCCATGGCAAAAGCGTGTCTATGTTTCTGCTAAGCAGCGCAATGTGTGTGAGTGTAGGCAGAAAATTCCGTATTGGCATAAATACCATGCATTACTGCTCTTTCTCAGTTACATAGTGCAGTGCTGAAAGGTGCCTTGCTGCACTGCATGGTGCCACTCTCCAAAATATCTGTGTACTTGTGTCATGTGCATATAGTGGGAACAATGCCATGCAAAGTGTATACAATGATGTGCCACATTGACATGCACTTACTAATCTGGCAATGGCAGTAGCAACACAATGTCACTGAGCTGCAATTTGTCAGTTCAGTTTGTGTAGATGGATGGTACCACATCAACTGCACTGGTTAACAGTTCTTAACTTAAATCATGTGGCATGACAGACAAGTCAATTGTGAGTACAAAGGAAACACCAAAGAGAAGTCTGAGGTGAGGGTCTACTCACTGGTGTACCAACTTGTTGTATCACTCACAGGTCAAATATGTCAGTGGGTGAGAAAATGTACTTTGGAAAACAGAAAGTGCATTACACATGGCAGTATGTTGACCAAAGTTTTAGGAGAAACACAGGAAGAAGTATGTGGAAATGCAATGTGTTCTACATACTTTCAATGTAGAGCCCAGACAAGTTTATATCTCAATCAAGGATAACATTGTGACACGAACAGTACAAAACACATATATCTTATAGCAAAACTGACTGTCTATGTCCCCAAATACACATAGGCCGCGGAGGCATTGACAGATGTCAGAAATGTGATGGTTAATCGGTTCTGTTTAGTCGGTAGGACAAATGAAAAGAATATCAACCCAGCAATGTGAAACTCATAATGTCAATTACAATGCTGACCAACATGTCATACATCAGTCATCAACATAGAATAATATCCAACATGGACAAGGAACCATAACATACTCAAGCAATCAATCTCAATATTAATTTGCCGGAGCAATGAGGATAAATTCAAGGTATACAACTACACACGCCCCTACAAGGTATAGGCCTATACATATATGTGAAAAAACAATGTAGTGTGTCTAGGTTTGTAGCACACAGCTCCTTGTAACAACATCAGTGTGTCCCACATAATCATGACCTACATTGCAAAACATATGTGTTAAGCAAACTGCACCAAAACAACTTCTCTGCAAAATCAATAGTTGAATGCTGACAATGAATAACATAACAATCCATTTGACATATGTGATCTGCACCACGCGTATGACCCAAAATCACATGGTCAAGTAAGTGCACTGTATAAAACGGCTTTACCAATGTCATGTAAATCACCAATGACATTTGTGATTTATCATGGACATATGCATGTGTAATACATGTAGGCAATGCCACGTCCTACCGAGGGAGGACCAACTAGCTAAATATCTGGTCACCAATCTGTCACTTCACAGATGTAGTGAGACCACATAACATAGAGTGGTTAGGAGCATATCCAAATAGCCATCACAAAAAGCTACTGGATCACCATGAAAGTCAGCATGTAGAATTGTACAATATATTAGGCCATTCTCAGCATTTGATGTTACACAGAGTAACGGAAGAGCCATGAGTAAACCTATACCCAACTGTATGAGTGACTTATATTGCGAAATACCATCAGTAATGTGTATGACTATTTAACTATGTATAACACACATGGGCAGAAATGCAAAAGCATTTACAGTTGTCCTTTCTTTTTTACTTTCAGCTGACCAAGGATATGGTCTCCAGCCGTGGGTCATAACCCCATATGCACATCCCCCGACAGAACTGGAGAAAAACTATAATCAGGCACTCTGCAAGACCTGAAACTTTGTTGAGAGAACTTTCCATCCGCTCAAGTCCAGGTTCAGCTATCTGGATATGTCAGGGAGGAGATTCCTCTGCTCGCCCCCTATGGTGTGCAAGATAATACTTCTCTGTATACAATGTCAAGCGCACACAACCTGCAGTAGTATATCAATTAAGTTTGGTAGTCGTTCAATGAAAAGGATAAGATCCAACTCCAATGTTTTTAACTTGTAAGATGTTTATTCATCCAATGTAAGTATTAGTTTCACAAGAAAAACCAGCCGACATGTGTTGAGATTTTCTTCCCTTCTTTTCTCTGAGACAAGGGTTATCTCAGATCAAGAAGCACCAACCACCTAACTTCACAAACTACCCATTTACCACTACCTGTTGAGCGCCTCCACATTTCTGAACACTCTCATAACCCTTCGTTGAACTTTATAATACTTTTCTGTGTCATTCTACATATCTGTATGCAGACTAATGTCCCATGGGATACGGACCATCAAGAGCAGGACCCACTGAAGGAGGTAGAGGAGAATAAGGATGGTGGAGACATCCAGGGGCAGATTTACAAGAAAGTGCAGCAGCGGAGCAACGCAAGCACTTTGGCTGCATCACGCTGCAGCACTTTCAAAGCACAGGAATGCAACATATTTACAATACTAAGTAAGATGTGGGTGATTATACCCTGGGTCCGATGATGCCTCCGCAATTTAGGTCAATATTAGATATGCAAATGGTTTCACTTATGGGTGCTTAGGGTGGAGGCAATCAACCAAACCTCTCCAATCAGATCAAATGATCCTATAACACTGCTACGAATCCTAGCACACCACAAAGTAGATTATCACAAGTTCAATTACTCAAAATATTCAACATGTTAGACAGGTTTTGACATCATAGAGATCTTTTAATTTGTTCCATGTGTTCAGGTTCCAGCCAACATGTGTTTCGTCAATCAGGACAGACACCCGCGACTTCCTCAGGGTTTAAAATTATCCACAGATTAATATTAGGCCTTCTGGCTGGTTATAATTCCGTCTAAACAGCTGTTTGGAGATGCATATGATGTCATGAAGGGATAGTTGCTGCTGGATATAGCGCAACAGATATTTCCTTAACTCGCTCACGTCCAGACCTTAAATACGTCTAGGACCCTGCTCTAGCTAATAAGATAAGCTTAGAGGACCCTATTGAGAACTGCTATACAATCGCTGCCCGGCCAAACTTAGGCTGGGACGGAATTATAACCAGCCAGAAGGCCTAATAATAATCTGTGGATAATTTTTATGCCCTGAGGAAGTCGCAGGTGTCTGTCCCGATCGACGAAATATGTGTCGGCTGGAACCTGAACACATGGAACAAATTAAAAGACCATGCCTTGGCAGCATGGTGCAAGGATGCCTGCGTCATGGGGAGATGGTTTTTTTGCAGGAAGGGGCACCTTCCTGCACAAAAACAATCACTACATGCATTTTCCACTTTCAATGCATGCTGTAGAATGCAGCACACATTGAAAGAGACCCAAAACCAGGAGAAATGAAAACATTTCTCCTCGCTGCGCCTCGCGACACCACTCCTGGAGTGGCGTAGCATTTTCATGCATTTCCAGGTTTACGATTCCTCGTAAATCTGGAAATGTGTCTGGTTCCATGGGTGTTGCGTGGGAGCACCCATGGAACGCTCCTTTCACGCAAAGTGTTGCATGTAAAAGGGCCGTATATACAAGGACAGAAAAGTCTTGCAGGGTGGCTTTTCCTCTCCTTTTTAAATATGGAGCTGTAAAATGTGCCACCGGTACGACGCCAAAAGTGATGCTCCGGTGGCGTAAGGGGCTTGTAAATCTGCCCCACAGAGTCCAGTGGCTGACAATAGGTGACACACACACATTGAGCAATATTTCTTATCCTTACGTAAATGCACTGCGATGGAGAATGAACTAACATAATATAAAAGTTTAACCATGCAAATAAATGTGTCAATGCATTATTTGTTTTTCTGTTTATATCACAGTCCCAATAAATATCAATTCACCCACATCTCATCAACTAGAAGTAGACCTCCACATTTAATATTCATGTCATCAGACCTGTTGCCCTACATGTGTCCATGCTGCACATCTATCAATTGCACGTATACAGAAATCCTCTGTGAAGGAGTGTACTGCATCAGAAGGACAGGCCAGGCATGTCACATTTCCAATTCCAAATGGATCCTCTCCCCTTGAGCAATGCAGGGCTGCACAGCTAGCAGTCTTGCTGTGTTGTGCAGCAGCAAAGTGTACATCAGATAGCAGCCAGTAACGTTTGGAACACAAACCACCAACTTCCATACCTGAGAGTAACAGCAAAATGTAGTGTGTCCGACCACGGTGTCAACATGCAGAATTACTGCATCTTGCTGGAACTAAGCTCATTGTAGATACCATCAGAGATAATAAGTGACAGTTGTAATGGACAAAGGCATTATGTTATGCTGACATGCAAAAGCTGTCACTTCTAAAGAGTGCATCCATGTATGTGTGGCTCCACACAAAATACAAGACGTTAATTATTGACTGGCTACATTGTCATATACACCATGTCAAACTACAGTAGTCAAAGGAGGCATTTCCCATGCATTGAGTAGCAATGCAATGAGGAACAAAGGCATAATGAGCAGATGACATTGTACAGTCAGTAAATAGAACAGTATTACATTGTACAAGTAACGTGCAAACATATGAACATTTGAAGAATACTTAGATGTCAAGAGGGGGAATACACATGGATAAAAAGGAAGACATAACTCTATGTGCATTCACACAAACTCACTGAACATTTTTAGGTGGAGGGATTTCGATATGAAGTATGGTCTGCATGGTAAGAGTTTTCTCCCTCTTACCTAGATGTACAAGTGCATAGTAGAGCAGATCAATAATCTTGTATCCACCCAAAGGGGAAATGTAAGTTGAGTGTGTCCCATCATTACCTATGTCTGTGTCAGGGAATGCAGTATCCTAGGACCAGGAGACACACACACATGTGAGTCCTCAGAGTAGACGTACTGCTACTAACAGTGACAGGAGCAACACAGATCATGTGTCTATGCCTGAATCACTGCCATGGTAAAGCTGCACCCCATTAAGCACCAAAGGGGAAACACAACATGGTCCCTGCACATTAGGGCTACTACACAGAGGGCGCTTGAGGGGGTAATAACAATGAAGTAGCTTCCAGTGGTACATATGTGGATCACTGCATAGGCTGCATGATGTCCTGAGATTAGACATAGAGGGGAAAACAATGGCAATGGCCACACAGTGCCGCCTAGATAGTCTATCTACACCACAGCTACGTTTGCAGCACATTGCATGATTTGCACTGTATCCAACAGAACTCTTTTAAGTGTTGACTCAAACTGTGCAAGGTTGGAATGGCCACCCATGGCCAATGCAGGCACACTTGCCTGAGTCAAGGATGCAACAGTTACATTCAGGAATGGATGTGACTGTAATGTTGCATATTACTGATATCCTATATGTGCAGTTAGTCCCAGTGTTCCAACTATGGTGAATATTTACACGAAAGTGGCAAAGTGTGTCGTTAAGCCAAGAAGGCTAACAAAATACTTTTTTACTTTAGAAACACAGGTCTGCACCATATTTACTAGAATATGATGCAACTCTGCTTCTTCCCCCTGCGTTGGTGCTCAATTTAGCAGCCTAGCGCCAAGGCAGACCCCTTGCACCCTAGTGCAAGGGTGCCTGTGTTGAGGGGAAGATTGTTTATGTGCAGTAAGGTCCCCCTTGCTGCACATAAAAATGATTTCAAATTCAGTTTTGTCACTTCTATGTTTGCTACTTAATGCAGCACTCATAGAAGTTGCAAAATTACATTTTTTTTAAACAATTGTTTATGTGCAGGAAGGGGGACCTTCCTGCACATAAACAAGCATTGGCATTTTGCTGTTCTATGTGTGCTTCCCAAGGCAGCACACATGGAAACAGCAAAAACGAGGAGAAATAAAGCCTTTCTGCTTGTTTCGATTTAAGACAAGGTTTTTCCTGGTCTTAATTTTGGCGCTGCCTCCTATTTACGCTATTTTTGTAAATAGAGGGAAGAGTGAAAATGAATGGGTGTTGCTGTGGAATGCCCACCACAACACCTATTGCCTGCCCCTTTCACGCTAAAGGCCTGATTATGATGCGGGCAGGAAGGGCTCCGACCGTGGGTTGGCTGCCCTCTTGTCCGCATCATAAACACCGGTTCGGATTCCCTTCTGACAAAGCCATTTCGATGGGCTTTGTTGGAAGGGAATCCGAATCCGTCTTCCGAATGGCTTACGTCGGGCTCGGAGAGGCCGTCCGCTGTTCGGAGAGCCCACAGTAATCCCCCGGCCGGCTCTTTCAGGTCGAGGGATTACAATGGCAGTTCCCACTGCCTTTTTCAACAACAGGGGATTGGTAAACTCATTTGGGCAACCCCAGCAGGGCCCCCATGGGTGCAAGGCTGCTGAATTCCAGCCTAGGGGGCACCTACGGTGCCCCTCTGTTGATCCCTGCACCCGGTTGCAGGCACCTTGAGGTTCCTGCCACGGGGATGCAGGGATGAACTGCACCCCTGCTCTTTGCTATGAGAGCATGGATTCCGCACGGAATGCATTCTCTCATAGCAAAGTATAGGATTGCAACCAAACATATTTCAGTCGCATTCTAATTCCTGGGCTGGAACCTATGACTGGAGTCGTTTGGTTCCAGTTCCAGAACAAAGAGAGACTGACTAGGGTCCGTCCAACATCGTAATCGACCCCTAACTTTAGCGTGAAAGAGTGCCCCATTTACAAGGCAGTGTTAAGCCACGTTAAGTGAGCTAACGCTGCCTTGTAAATGAGGAGATGCCCCTATCGCCATCACAACGTCACTAAAAGTGACACTGCGGTGGCGATAGGGGCTTGTAAACTTGCCCCTCAGTCTTTCATATCGATTTATAGCTGAATACAGTTTTTAAGTGCCAAGAGCTTCTCAACAGCATGGCGTTCAAGTCAATGGGACAACCTTGAAAGAACATACACCTGCTTTTAATTCAAAGAAACGCGTGTATGTAGCATGAAACTGCTCGCATCCCAGAATGCCCATGGTTACTTCTGCCCGTCAAAGGATATTACATCTTGGGTCAATAATAACGTGGACTCTGCCTCAATCAATCTGTTGCTGTTTTCATATTTTCTTTCTTCTGACCTGCTTCCCACACCTTCGATGACATATTGTAAAATAAAGTGCTTATCAGACTGTGATATATAACCAGCCTAATCTGTTCATCCAGAAACATTAGCGCTCAGCGCGGACACCGAAGCATAAACGTCGCATCACACACCAGAATTGTACTAAATCATTCTATCATATTATGCTTCCATCTCCTTTCTTCCCTATTGTGAGGACATCTGCCTCAGCCAGTTATTATTTCAGCGCTGACAGAGTTTATGACTGCTCTGATGGCCTACCCTATCTAACGAGAAATGCCAGGACATCAGGGCTTTAATGATCGAAGCAGGGAGCTCATTTGAATGCACAAATTGAATGACCGATGCACTGTTAAATGCTGGTGCTCCGCCATTTTTATTTGCAATCTATTAGTCATGTTTTATTGAGAAGACTCACTCAGTCGTAGAATAGCAAAGGACTTTGACTGGGAATGTGCATATATTTTACATGCTGATGAGCAATGGGGACATCAGTCAATTTCCGACCTCTCTGCAAGCTAACTTTTAGCTGTTCAGCAACCGCTCACAGAATACCACCGAAGCTATTTAAAAGTGATGTGAATCCGCCGAGTGTGCTTGGAAATTTGAATGCATGCGATGAATAACATTTCAGTTTATCGGGCCTAAGGAGTTTTCATTTAAACATATTGTTCCAATTCATAAAGAAATTAGTAAACCTACCGTCACATATTTACGCATACCTGCAAACGCACTTAACCATTTTCTGGAATTCACAAATATTCCCCTTCATCACCTGAAACGGGAATTATGCCAGCACTCTAACGCAGTACAATTCCTACCTCTTCCAGGGCTGAATGGGCAATGAAAGGAGTGTTTGAATGCTCACAAGTGCCTGTTTTG
Organism: Lissotriton vulgaris; assembly: GCF_964263255.1. Taxonomy (NCBI): domain Eukaryota; kingdom Metazoa; phylum Chordata; class Amphibia; order Caudata; family Salamandridae; genus Lissotriton; species Lissotriton vulgaris. The sequence goes on along the minus strand of NC_141694.1, from coordinate 1,346,293,806 downwards.
TGGGTGTTCACAAACTTCAAAGGCTAATCTTGCCTTGAAATGCTCATTATGGGCCCGATTCACAGAACTAACTTAAGACAAAATCCTAAACTTACTACCATTTTGGTATTCACAGAAGGCACTTACTCATTTTGGTATTCACAGAAGGCACTTACTCATTTCGGAATTCGCAGAAGTTAGGAGTCCTAACTTTAGGACTCCTAAATGCCTTCTGTGAATACTGAAAGTCTTAAAGTTAGGATTTTTCTCAGTTTAGGAGTAGTAAAGTTAGGACTCCTAACTTAGGACTCCTAAATGCCTTCTGTGAATACCGAAGTCTCAAAGTTAGGATTTTTTCTCAGTTTAGGAGTAGATAAGTTAGGACTCCTAACTTTAGGACTCCTAAACTGAGAAAAATCCTAACTTTAAGACTTTTGGTATTCACAGAAGGCATTTAGGAGTCCTAAAGTTAGGATTCCTAACTTTACTACTCCTAAACTGAGAAAAATCCTAACTTTAAGACTTTCGGCATTCACAGAAGGCATTTAGGAGTCTTACGGAGAATTCCACACTCATGGCAGACATCTTTGCTCCGGTTTACTTACTCAAGGAGTGCCTGCGTTGGCGCTAGGCAGATGGAGTTATCGCCAGTGCAGGGGGAAACGCAGAGTTGCACCATATTCTTGTGAATTTTGGTGCAGCCCTGCATTTCTAAAGTGACGTAGCGTGTTGTTAGCCTTCTAGGCTTAATGACACACTCCTCCACTTTCTTTGTAAATATGCCCCTGTGTTAGAGTTCAGGTTTTCCTTTCCTTTTACAAACCATTGAGATCTGGACATTGTATCCAATTTTTTTAATTGAGGTGACCTACTACTAAGAGAGGTTTATCAAACTTTCACGCAGCGCAATAAGCCTCTGTGCTTCTCTGCGTGAAAAGGAAGTGCAGGAATGTACTGTATGTGACACTACATGGTGAATTCCTGTCCTTTCCATGCGCTGGCACACTTTGGCTGCCTAGCGCAAACACAGGCACCCTTGCACCATGGTGCAAGGCACCCTTGCACTATGGTGCAAGGGTGCCTGTGCTGAAAGCAGGATTGTTTTTATACAGGAAGGGAAACAATCCTGAGAGGCATTTTCCTCTGTATATGTGTGCTGCAAAGCGTAGCACACATAGACAGAGAAAAAAATGAGGACAAATAAAAATATTTCTCATTATCGTGCCTTTCTTGGGAAGGCCTAGCATTTTGATGGATTACCAGGTTTACCAGTGCTGGTGACTCTGGAAATGCGCCAAAATTCATGGGTGGAACACCAATGCTCCACTCATGGAACACCTTCCTGGGGCAGAGTACCGCAATGCAGAGATCTGCACTGCTTTGTTTTTTTTACTCCAGATTTATCAAGCCATGCAGGGCCATGCAAGGTGGCCTTGTGTGCAACCATGCAGAGAACACAAGTAAATAGGCTCGGAGGGAGGGAGGAACAGCTCTGAGGCAACGTAACACACAATAATGCTGCACATTTGCCACATGTAAGACATGTCAAACATGAATCCCAAAGTCGCACACATTATACCCACCCCCAACAAGCCACATCGCATTGCCTGAATGCAAGCTGATGACAAATTAACATTAGGGTTGAAAGATCCTTTGTCTGAACTATCAGGCGGGAGCACATCTATTGGTTACACATAATAGCCCTTAGCAACTGACTTCTACCCCCATTCTGCTTAATGCCAATTTCCTCAGTAACAGTTCATGGAACATTCAACTAAACTGACAGGTCACAAGTTCACCACATTTTCAAATTCACCACACAATGTTGCAAATGCAAAAAGCAGGTGTGTTTGACTTTGCAACGTATGACCTTATCCTTTCTACTACACCTTGCAAACATTTTTTACTAACCAATAAGAAACCTGTCTTTTAAAGAAAGTAAAATACACCCTAATATTGAATGTACAAAGTTCTTAAACAGCCAATCAATTCTCTACTTTCTTAAAAAGAGCATCTTGTCCACCAATTTAGATACCTCTCATTCTATTAACTGACTACTTCAGCTACAGACATATTTTCAATACTTCTAGTCATCCCTTCAAGATGCTTTCAATGTGGATTGTTGGGCACAGCTATGTTTTCTGGTGCAAAAGGTATGCTGAAAGCAGAGGTATTGACAAAGACCTAGCTTTACAAAATATAGACATTAAACAGATTGGACAGAGAGGATTAAAGTGCATCACTTAATGCCGTTGGTAAAACCTTTTTGCATCTCCAAACCCCTTGACCTCATGATCGTGCATTGTGGTGGCAATGACCTAGGCACATTGACTGGGGTAGATCTGGAAATGCTAAGGTAATGTAATGTAATGTAATATGTTCTTATATAGCGCTCTGTCACCCTATGGGTATCCTGGCACAGAGAGGGTTACCTTGGTGTTCAGTACATACTACTCATGCAAGGAAAGTTACTAGGCAGGGGGAAGACAAAATAAAACTGCATGTTACTCCTCTATCGGGAACAGCAACGTTTTCAGTTTTTTCCTGAAATGCATAAGATTGTCAGACTGCCTGATATCCATCGGAAGGTTGTTCCATAACTGGGAGGCCACAATACTGAAGGCTCTCCCTCCTGTTCTAGATCTTTAGAATTTTATGGTATTTACTAAATACGCTGAGTAGGAACGGAGATTTCTCGCGGGCAAGTACCACAAAAAATTTCTCTGTAATGGTTTAGGGCCCAATTCATGAACAGTGTTAAAAACAATGCAGAGAGACTTAAATTGTATTCTTTGCTGCATAGGCAGTCAATGTAAGTCTCTCAGTGCCATAGTTGTAGAAGATCTGTGTTGTCGATTTAACACCAGTTTGGCTGCTATGGTTTGGATCCTTTGCAACTTCCATTTCAAGGTGTTTGGAGCTCCAAGGTACAAGGAGTTACAATAGTCCAGCCTGCTCATGATGACACTCCTCACTATTTCTATTCTAGCCGAATTGGGAAGTAGTAGGAGAATCTTTCTTAGGGTCCTAATTAAGGAGAAGCAGGTACCCACAGTTTTATTCACCTGCAAGTCCAGCTGAAGATTGTTGTCCATCATTACCCCTAGGTTACGTACTGATTTAGTTGGAATTAATGGTGGGCCTGTGGGGGTCAGCTGGGATTCCGTAGTGAGTGGGCAGGCTATCTTACTTGAGGTACTTACTTACTTACAGTAGACAACCTCCGTCTTTTTTCCATTAAATTGAAGGTAGTTCTTCCTAAGCCAATTGGTAGTGCATTGCATACACTCGTGGAATGTATCCATAGACACTGATTGATCCCCTTCCTCTGAGAACACTAGCTGCGTGTCATCAGCATAGTTGATCACTTCCACTCCAAAAGATCTAATAAGGGGAATAAGTGGTTTTAAGTAGATATTAAATAGGGTCGGGATTATGGCAGACCCCTGCGGGATGCCATATTGAATGGCTGTCTTTATAGATTAAAAAGGCCGGATGCTCACTGCCAGTGTCCTATATGTCAGATATGAATGAAAAAACAAAATGAGAGATGGTGTGGCACACCTGTTTTAATGCAAGTTCAAACAAAAATGATCCTAAATCAAATTCGTAAAGTCGTTTCTGGGCACCTCAGGAATGGTCTCTTCTGGCTGGTAAGAGACACAGAATTGAAAACTAGTGGTGAGGAGGTGTGGGAACTTCCCACACAGAATCCTGAAGGTGCTCCTGTGGAGGTGATTACCTCAATCTTTTCAGCAAAAATATATATTCAAGTTCAACAGTTCAAATGGTTCATTAAGAATTTTAATCCAAAAGAAGTCATATATTCATATTCATATAGACTGTATGACGAGGTTCAATTCATTATACATCACAGACGATTTCGGATGCCAGAGTCCCTATGCATTTCGGGACAAACGTCCCTTCATCAGGGGATGAAGTTAATCTGTGAAGGAAATATACACTTATTTAGAAAGGGGACTCTTCCCTCAACTCTAAAAGAAAAACGACAATAAAAGTGAGTAACTAAACTGACTCAAAAAGGAAATCACGGGTGATCCATGACTGGGTGAAATTGAGAAGGAAGTGCAAAACGTGCGTTTATATCGTGAGCAAACCACCGAGGTGACACCGAAGACGAGCTTAAGGACCAGGAAAATAATGTGCCTCTTTGGAGGAAAAAAAACCGAAGGGACAATCGAACCCCACACGGAAAACACGTTTGGTACGCATACCTTGTGAAGTAATATATAAAAAGAACCGATAGTGCAGAGAATAATTCTTATCCAAAATGTACTCGGAGTGGCATTCTGTGACCGTTACAGACTCAATATCAAGCGGTGTCGGAGTGCGGAAAAGACAGACATAAATAACGGACCAAGTTTATCCCGTGACATAAACAAAGGGCTGTGAGCAGATTTCTTCGCGGGCGATGTCAGAAACAAATCAGATTTATTCGCGAGTGATGTTAGAAACAAATCGGATAATGAAAACAGGCCCGAGGGTTTCATACGGTGATATGGTGTACCACGAGGAAATAACCATGTGGGGGAAAATTATTGGAGTGACCAAACAAGTGCAATTGTGGGTTGCAGAAATACTATAATCCGGCCGGTGTCGGCCATATTGGATAGGGGAGGGTTACGGGGAATAAACAGATACCAGGTACAAAAACCATCACAAGGCTCATAAGAAACATAGAACCAATATTCAATACTAAATACTGTATTTCATGCAACGTTTAAAGGGAGAAGTAAAGTTAAAGATAAGAAGCCACATAAAAACAGTGTAGTATAGAAGAAGAACCAGTGCAGTATTGAGAAAGAGCGAAGACAAGGAGAATTAAAGCCTTTAGACTGGGAAGAAACCAATGTCAGAAGAGTAGTGAGAACAATTAGAGTGGGGATATATATAAACAAAAAAGCTGCTAGAGAACAAATCTTAGGCAAAAGGAAACATATTGGCTAGGCAGAAAAGACATGTGGGCTAGGCAGAAAAGACATGTATGATAAACAAAAAACGTGAGCAGGTTAATAAAGGAAGCAACTATATTCAATCCTTTCGTTGAGTCCTTTTGGTTGACATGATCCCAACGATTTGATCCAGAAAAGTTCACGTTGTAGTAATCTCTTGCGATTATCCACGCCCGGTCTCATTGGGACAACCTCTAGTACAAGGAACCTTAGTTGACTGATGTTGTGCTGGGCAGATATAAAGTGAGCAGCAAGAGGAGATTTCAGATTCTTGTTCCTTATGGTGCTTTAGTGTTCCGTTAGGCGAAGTTTCCTTTCAGTCTTTCCCACATAGGGTAAGCCACACGGGCATTTCAGTAGATACACCAAGTTCATGGAGTCGCAGGTCGCGTTAGTTTTAAGTTTGATTTGTTTGCCAGATGATGGATGGTTCATAGAGTTACCTTTAATTATATTGTTGCAGTGACTGCAGTTGTGGCATGGTTTTGTACCGGAGAAAACAATGTTAGATGGTTTGGGTTTAAATTCCAGCATGTTTTTCAGATTGTTTGCTCTTTGGTAGGCGAACAATGGGGTACAGTTGAAAATACCTTGAAAGTCTGGTTCAAGTTGTATCATTTGCCAGCTGCGTAAGATGATGTTTTTGATCATTGGACTCCTTGAAGAATATTTAGACACACATACTGGTCTTTCATTTTTGCGTGGGCCTAAATTGGGAGTTAGAAGATCTGTTCTGTCTTTGAGCGTGATACGTTCAAGGGCAGCCATTAGGGTGGCCTCAGGATATTTCCTCCTCCTGTATTTTTGTAAAATCAGGTCTTCCGTGTGTGAATATTCTTCTGGTTCAGAGCAAATCTTTTGGCCCTAAGTAGCTGGGAAAAGGGTAAATGTTTTTTCAAAGGAGCAGGATGACAACTGGTATACAACAGGGCATTGTTCCGGTCAGTAGATTTCACGAACAAATAAGTTTTTTCAACATAGTGTTTTCCAAGGTGACTAAGATGTCCAAAAATGGGAGACTTTTCTTATCAGCATGGTGAGTGAATCGAATGTGGTCATCGATTTGGTTGATGTATGAAATGAACTCAGTAATCTCTTCAGAAGAACCAGCCCAGATTAAAAAAATGTCATCGATGTATGAATGAAGACATTTCAGCGCCTGATCCTTAACTCCAATACTCCTAAGTCTTTCAAGCAGTATGCCTGGTTCTCTGTGTCATATGCAGCTGACATGTCCAGCAGTACTAAAATAACTGACTAGCCATTGTCAGCCTGCATTCTAATATCATTCAGTACTGTTACCAGGGCCGTTTCCGTACTGTGTTTGGGACAGAAACCGAACTGCAGCTCATCCAGTAGATGATGGTCCTCCAAGTACTGGGATAGAGACTTGCTAATCACTCGCTCCAGAATCTTTACCGGATACGGAAGTAGAGAAATGGGTCTGTAGTTCGACAGACAACCTGGATCAAGTGTTGGTTTTTTGAGAAGTGGGGTTGCCACAGCCTGTTTCCAGCATTTTGGGACCTTTCCCTGATTTAAAGATTGGCTACAGATTTGGCCGGAAGGAGAAAAAAGTTCTACCCTAAATTCCTTCCAGATTTATTGAGGGAGAGAGTCCAGTGGAGATCCAGATGAAACCCCGAACGCTAATTTTGAATATAATTCTTCAGTGAGGATTTGAACATTCTCCAAGGTGGCTTGACAGCTATCGTCTAAGTCTACCTTCTGTTCCTCTACCCATGCTGATGTTAGAGGCATGTTCTCTTCATTCGTGGATAGAATATTTTCAACTCTCTCCTCGAAATGATTATGTGGGGCAAGGTCCCTGATGATTTTGTTGATTTTTCCCTCAAAAAAGGATGCAAGGTCATCGCATAACTTTTGCGTGGCTGGAATCTTATTGCCAACACACGTTGGCAAGATCTTTCACTATTCCAAAAATAGCTCTGGTATTGTTGGATGCTTGTAGGATGACTTTAGCAAAGTATTCCACCTTGGGTTTAATAATCGCCTACTTATATAACATCTGCTGCAATTTAAAAGCTCTTTTATCTACTTCATCGTATAGTCTTCTCAATTTTCTTTCACCTTGTTTACATCTCTTCCTCGTCTCTCTCAGCTCCTCATTATGCCATGGGGCCAATAACTTATCTATTGTTTTTCGATTCTTCAGAGGTATTCTCTGGTTGAGCATCTCATTTATCTGGGCACAGAGGGCCTGGTAGTTTTCCTCCACTGACTTGTTGGGAGTGTACAGGTTTGTCTCCATGAGTGGGGGAGAAGGTTTATTTTTAAGCAGCTTGACCCAATCTCTTACCACGTGATAATTTCTAGGGAACACCGTTTTATTAGTTGCTTTTGGCAGTGCTATTGTAAAGTATAAGAAAGTGATCAGTCCAGCATAACCGTAGTACCTCGACCACCATTCCCCCTGACGTTAGCGAATATTAAGTCAAGAATATGGCCTCCTTGGTGTGTGGGTTGTAAAACTAGTTGTTGCAGATTAAGACTTTTGCAAGCTTGAGTCAGTTCTCTTAGGGGTGTGCCCAGGCTACCAGTGTCCCAGAGGGTCAAATCCTCCAGAATCATCGTTCTAGAATGTGTCAATGTCATGTCGTACACATTGTCAATCAGTGCCTGACACTGGGGACTCTGCCCTCCTGGGTGTGTGTAGCACACAATGCCAGAGAGAACTTGCCCTCTCGTTTCCTTAAGGGAGAATCCTAAAAGTTCTATACCCTCTACGTCGTCCAGCTGGATTGGAGAGAAATTCCATTTCTCTTTAAATATGACTCCAACCCCTCCTCCTGTCCCATTGGGAGGAGGTTTATGAAATGCTTTATATCCTGAGGGACAGGCTAGTCATAGCTCAACTATTGAATCAGTACGGGTTCAGGTTTCAGTCAGGAATAAAGCGTACAGGTCGTGGCACTCTAATAAAATGAAAATCTCTTGATAGTGTTTAATTAGAGACCTAACATTGACTAGTCCACATTTGATGTTATTCAGTGGTTGGTCTGCCACAGAATGGGTATTTTTATCCAGGCTACCCCATTCTTTGTCAGCCGACCCTCATTCACCTATGTGCAAGAGCTGTTCCAATGAGTAGCAGAGTCTACTATCCCTAGCGGAGAAAAAAAGGGGGTCCCAAAACGTGTTTTCCCCATGTTAATTTCTATAGGAAACTTTAGACAAAGCTACAGCCCGAACTGCTGAACGGAATTACACCAAATTTAGCAAAATGGTTGCCCTTTTTGTTAAATGGTGTAAATCCATTCAGTAGTTCCTGAGAAAAAAAAAAGTTTCAATATCTGGGTGGAGTTTAACCCCCCTGAGCACAAGCTTGGCTCTAATTGGCTGCCAACACTTCAAGCCAGGAAGTGTTGGCAGCCATCTTGTGCTATGTATATATATCGGATTTCCTTCTGAGGAATCTTACAATAGCAGTTTGTGGGACTGGTCCTGGATTTACAAAGGCTTTTAATTTCCCTAACCTTTTAAACTACGAAATATGCACGTTTTTTGGCCCCGGCTGTCAAGTTTGAAGCTTGTGCGCGTTGCTGAAAGGGAAAGTAAAAGACAAATAGAAAATGCAGAGGTGCAAGTCCGGGGATGTCGTAAGCTCCCTTTTGGCAGTCTTCCATGACAGACAGCCATAGCTGTGTGTGAATCACTGAGGCAGCGGACACAGGATCCATTGAACCTCAGAGAAAAGGTCTATGTAGGGAGGCTGCCAGTGAGTATTTGTTAATTGTGTACAGCACCATGTAATTTCCACGAGCACAGTTTTCATTCGATTGTTTTGTGACATTTTATGTATATTGACCAGACGCAGGTCTCCTTAACATGTGAGTTATGTTATTATAACGAGCATTGGGTTGCTCTATGGGCAGGGAGTCGCCATGTGCTGTTCTTGTTGAAATTGAATACGTTTCTGTTAGTGTTTTGTTTGGATCTCACTATCAGCAAAGATTCTGTAAACAATATTTTCAACTAAATACTTTTAAGGGTGTATGGGGAGCACTGCGAACTGTTGCGCTGCTTTGTGCGTCTTTTTACAGACACTGGTTGTAAATATGTTGTTTTTGTCAATCATGTCAAACTTAAGAGACGCTATGAAATAAGAGTGTCAAAACATCTTGATTGGCACAATTTAATTATTATCTGGCCTGTTTTTAAAGCATCCCCCCTTGGCATAGGGCAGGGGTTGGCGGGCGCTAATGAAACGTTAGAAGCCTCGGAGGTGGTGTTTGATTGTAATTGCTAAGAGGTGCAGTGGTCGCGGGCTTCTGAGCCCTAATCAACATCCTGCAGCTCCTCAAAGCTGACAATCTCTCAGATGCAGTTCCCCCTACATGGCCCACGTGGACTTGCACTGAAAGTCTGAAGACAACTGTGGCTGCCTTGTACCCTTTGCCCCCCGCACCCTCTTTCTTGTGAGCCTGCCTTTCCTGGTTGTTGCCACAGGATGGCCAGGACGTGAGAGTCTGAGACCGCCAGCTCAGCCCACACCCTCTATCTTGCTCCTTCCTCCTCCCCCTCTTTCTGATGCAGAGCTCAGAGAAACTAAAGGTAGGGAAACACCTCTTGGCGCAGACATGCAGAAGCAACCCAATACTGTCACTTCTCTAGTCGGCATTATTTCTCCACAGTGCAAATCTCATGTACGAGTCTGACCCATATCAGACTTTTAAGAGGGAAAGTTTAATAAAATGTCTGCCCCCACGGCAATGCATTGGGGTTTCTCATTTGTATTGCTCCTCTGTTTCCATCAGGTGCTCCGGCAACATGGGCCTTTCATCGGGAGAATATCAGGAGCTAGGAGAATATCAGGAGATGGAGATTTAAGGACAAGATCGGGAGTCAGGGGTAGATTAGGAGTGAAGGCAGGATTCGGAGGACATTGTCTGCCAGGGGAAGATTAGGATAAGACCAGGAGTCAGGAGAAGATCGGGAGTCCGGAGAAGATTAGGAGTCAGGGCGAAATCAGTAGAAGATTGCCTACCAGTGGAAGTTTAGGGGAAAATCAGGATTAGCGTGACAACAGGAGAAGGGCAGAAGTCTGGACTAAATCGGAGTCAGGAAAGATCAGGAGAAGGTCGACAGCGTGGGATGGTACTCCCTGAGAAGGTGCAGAGATCTGGGGGATGGTTAAAGACTAGGAGAAGATCCGGAGCCCGCAGTACCTAGAAGAGCAGCATACTAGAGGATAGCAGGGCCCTCAAAGTGTCAGAGAAGTTCCAGAGGGGTGTCTGAATTCGTGGGAGCAGTCCCTTTCCACCACTGGGCGTGTCTTTGAATTCAGTGGACTGGTTGTATGGGTGTTTCTGCTTTGCTGCACCTGGGATCGACTGTGGGCTACAATTCCTGGATACATCAGTACACAAAACGGATTAGGGGGCAGGGTTCTGGGGGTGTCTGTAATTAAGAGAGATTCTAGGACTTCTGGGATATCTGTGATTTAAGGGCTCCTAAGATTTATTTTTAGACTTTTGGGGGTTTGTAATTAACATGTCTGACACGGTGGCCCAGATGAAGTTAAAGGAATAGCTAATTGCCCAGGTGGACAGTGATTGGTACCCAGTCCTGCATTGGCAGAATGCAGAGAAAGCCATCTTCCGGATCCCATGGAAGCATGCAGCCAATCAGGACTACCAGGAGAATGAGGATGCAGTCAATTTCAAGGTAAGGAACCAAATGAACGATGGTAATTTGCAAAGGTGCAAAGTAGGACTAAGGGGTGAGCAGAGAAATGCAGCACTCTTCAAGGTAAGCGACCTGCGAAGGCATGAGATATGGGATGCAGCAAAATGAGCATCCTAGTTGGAGGGGGAATGAGAATTATGCCTGTTCAAGGTAAGGAAATCTATGGAAGACGGAGACTTGAGGCACAGTGGCATGGTGTCCCAGGACAAGCGAAGGCCAGCCTGGAGGTCCTCACCCTCCTGAAGGCTGGCAGCGTTGTGTGCAAACCAGCAACATGGGAAGCACTTAGAAATCCAGGATATAGCACTTCATGGCTGTCTTCAAAGTCAAGAAGGCAGGGAAGAGAATACAAGAGATGTGTGAAGCAGCAACATGGGCATCATGGAGCATCAATGAAGGAACAACATGACACATCTGTCGCTGGGGTAGGGAAGCCAAGGAAGGCACTAGGTAGAAGAGGTAGCAAAATATGAATGATAGAGCAAAGGCTGAGTGTGAATAGACATCCCTCTTCAAGGTACGGGAAGCACGAAAGGCAGGAAATGGGCGAAGAAACAACATTCAATTCCTGAGGGAGCAAGGCACAAAGAGATCAGTGTAGCTGTCATTAGGGTAAGGGGTCTAAAGAAGACTGGAGGTGGGCAGAACAGCAGCACAACATAATTGCAAGGGCCAACGAAGATGTTTCTCTTATCGGACCATGTGGAAGGCAGGAAATTGATGAAGTAGCAACATGTGCATCTTAAGAGAGTATGAAGAGTGTAGGTTATGACTGAGTTCAAGGTAAGGAAAATAAAAAAAAAGACAGTAAAGGTGCACAGCAGAGGCAGAGGCAAAATACAGCGAGAAGGGACTGAGAAGGCCTTCCCTGGGGGAAAAGTGCATAGATGTCGAAAGTTGCAACGGAAGTGAGGCTTGAGGTGGAAGCTGCATCCTCCAGAAAGGTGAGGAACCTATGGAAGGCAGCAAGTGGAAAAAGGAGCTGAGGGAGGTACTAAAGGGAACCTGGGTTAGGTGAGTTATCTTTAAGGGACAAAACATAACATAAGCAGCACATATGCATGTCAGAGGGAGCAAGGGGTGACTAGTTGGGTGCAGCCCACTTTAAGGCAAGGAGCCTATTGAAGGCAGAGATGCGCAAAGTGGCAACGTAAAGGTCCAATAGGAAGCATGGATTTAGAAGGAGGGCACCGTCCTCTTCAAGGTAAAAGCCTAAGGGAAGCTGGGAATGTGCAAAGCTGCAAAACTTTTTTCATGAATGAGGCAAGGGGCAGAAAAGCAGGACACAGCTCTAAGGTAAGGAAGGAAGGAAGACAGGATATGTGCGATGGCATAATATAGGCATCTTAGAGGGGAAAAGGATGCAGCTCTTTTCACAGTAAGAACAAGGAAGTCAAACAGTGTTAAATACCTTGACATAGTTGGCGCGATGGGAAATGGCTGGAGCCTCGGCAAGCATACATGCCACTTACAAAGAGACTGACAGTAGTAACATCTGAAGAAGTAAGGGCATATGGTTTACAATTAAATTAAAGTTAATTGAGATCCATTTCTAATAGTTCTTCATATCTGAAAGCCATGCCCTAACATATATCTAGAAATGATTTTACTGCTTTCAGTTTATTTTATACCTGCTCTAACCCATGCATATTCCACCAGAGAGCTCTGCTACACTGACTGACTCAGAGATCTTGTCCGTCAGCCAGCATCTTCACTGACAACTCTGACTAATATTCCCCAAGATAGCTTGATCTCATTAAACAATATCGCAGTTGGCAGGTCAGTCTTGCTCCTCTTCCTGATAACCTTTCCACAGACCTGCCACCTACAATCCCTGATGTTACAAAAGATGTACACTCACCCACCCACCACCATTCCAATGGATAGGTTTCTTCCACCAAAGTTTCTATTGTTGACAAGTCACCGTCTACAATATTCCTGTGGGACATCTTGAAACTAGTAATACCAATGACAGGTCTCACCCACTCCACAACATTACCATGGCCACCCTCCGACAGACTTACCAAATGCTCCACAACATTGACACAAAGAGCAACCAGTAATCTCTTCCCATCCTCTGCAATTCCATGGATAACTTCCTCTGACAGACCAACATTTCCATGGACAACTCAACCCACTAGTCAGTGATCCCACAGTGTGCTTCACTACTGCTATGGTAAAGCCACTAACCATTCCCTTTAATTCACATATAGTCCCACAGACTCCACCTACTCCTTCACTCCCATCATGGGTGTGCCATGTACATGTGGCTGACTACCCAACAGCAACAGAGACAAATAGAACATTGCAGGTTTACAAAGCTTCACCAATGTCTTTATCTGGTCAGTAGTCATAAGAAGGAGATTGGACAGCCTCTGTGTTCATTCAGCCTTCATTGAGTCAGGGTCTAGGTGTCACAGACTGACACCATGATGGCATCTTCAGAACCCTGCCCTCTGGCCATCTTGTGACAAAGCCCGTCCCAGCTGATGGTGAAAGTTAACCTGAATTAGACTAAATTATCTCATGTTTGTCATCTTGCAAGGCTCAGGAAATCTTGGTTGACCTCCAGATGGAGTCCTTCCCAGGTCATCTAAAAAATAAAATCAACAACTCCAGGGATTTCTGCTTTTTTGATGCACATACAGACATACAGACATGGCATGAGTCTGAACTTCAAAGGGGTTAGATGGAGTTCCCTGGATCGTTCTGCAGCTAGAATCACTTGTGTGTGCTCTTGCGAGCACCCTGCTGGAGCATCCAGGCATCACTTGGCTGTACATAATCATGATACCAAAGAATGAACAGTGGGATTGGTTTGCCATTTTTAGAACTCAAAGTAAATTATAAAAGTAAGTAAAGACCTTGCAACTGTTATATAGATCTTAAAAACCGCATGACTGCAGCACATGAAGCATCCAAACAGGAGATTAATTTCAAAGAACACACATGTATAATGTACCCCGTCATCAACTGAGCCTTCTACATTATTTGGGGGGTGATTTTGAAGAAACAATGTAACAGAATTATAGTGTGTGGTGCTGGCATAGAAGGAAGCCATTTAAACCCACTCAAAAGAGAAGTCTTAGAAACATAATCCTATCTATACACTATCCAAGACAGGCTGGGGCTACAGGCCATGTAGTTACCCACATAGGAACAGTAGATATCATATCTACTTGAACCCAAAACAAGGGAAGACAACAAATGTCTTAATACTGCCCTCACACACTTTGCAGTGTCATGCTTCATCATTGGGCCGCATCATACATCCAGGTGCAGACCAATACTTTGGATGGAGCGCAATTTTTTAGACGAAGAACAGTGGTGAGGGTAGACAAAGAAGGGAAAATGTGATGGAACACACACAAGACACGTACACAACGTGGAACAACTTAAGACAAAAAAATAAAAAGAAGGGAGGTCCATCCCCTCTGTAATGGGACCAAACAGTGCAGTATATTGACTTAGAACAACCTAAGGGTCAACATAAATTCTTTTATTCTATCTGTAAATCACTGGTAGGATTAAAAATATATTGGGGTATAGGAGACATACATTTGCAAACGTGATGTTTATGACCTTGGATACATACCAAATGTTGTCAGAGTCATTGACTGCACACATGTTGGCCTAGTACCACCACAGGCACCTGAGCCCTTCTACCACAACAGGAAGCATTTCCATTCCATTAATGTGCAAGTGGTATGCCAAGCGGATATGATTATCTCTCTTGTCTATGCCAAATTTACCAGTTCAGCAAATGACTCCTATATAATGAGTAACAGCATCATCCCACAATTGATGGCAAATCTGCGTGCGCGGATGTTGGTGAGCATGCAGAGTCAAGTAGTGTGCTGTATGTGTGATATGTTGTTCTCAGCTACTGTTTATATTGCAAAACTGGTCTGTGTATCTCAAACCTAGGTGACTCTGCATATCCCAACCGGCCTTGGTTGCTGAGCCCACTGAAGAATCCAAGGACCCCGGGTGAATTCTGGTAAAATGATGCACATGGGAGGACACGTTGTGCAGTAGAACGTGCTTTTGGACTTCTGAAATCAAGATTCCGGTGTCTGGACAAGAGCAGAGGTGCACTACTCTACTCTCCTCAAAAGGTTTGTCAGATTATGGTTGCATGCTGCATGCTCCACACACCCCGCCTTTCGTAGAGAAATCCCCCTGCTCCTGGACGATGATGAGCAGCAGATGCCCGCGGCTGCAAATCCACACATGCCCAGTGGCAATGATGGTAGAGAAGAGGAAGGTGTTGACCTGCGGCAACAGCTCATCAACAACTACTTCCCTTGAGTGGAAGTGACATTGTACAACAGTGACATTGTCTTTTGGCTTTAATGGTAGTGGCAAGGCATAGATGAGCTTTTTGACTGCTGGCTATTGGCTCAGTGCTAATGGCTGATGTGTGTGGCACAGTATATTGTTTTCCACGTACCTCATGTCTATGTTGCTGTTGTTGCTCATTGTTATGTGTGATAGTTTTTGTACATTGTTGACTAGTGGTGTGTTTTAGCTGTGAAGGCATCACCTGACAAGTAAATGTCATCTCTTGTGTCTTTCTAGGTTCCTTCATCCTATCAATGCTTCATCACAATCAGAGATTTTGGTACATTGGAATCTGAGTTGACATTGTACATACTGTGATAAACATAGAACTGACACAAAGACGTAGGTGTGTAAAATGTTTTTTTTCAATACGTTTTTGCGAAAAGAAGTGATTGTTTTTAAAATTGTGCAAAGTTAATTTATGAGTTGTCAGTGATAGTAAATTAGACAAATAGAGTAGTCACCACATTGATGTAGTCACACAGTCCAACAAATTCCTGCCATCCACATGGCAATGTGGGTTAGGATAGTTAACAAAGTCAGTGTCAAGGGCAACAGAGGTGCCTTCATGGCTGGCTCAGCGACTTGCCTTTGGTTGGTGCTTTGCCACGTGATCCTCCCGTGGTGTTTCTCGGATGTCCCTTCTTGCATTTGGTAGGGGGGTCCTCTGTTGCAGGCTTAGCTGTGTCTGAAGAGTGTTTGTCTTGCCGCTCACCCCTCTCTGTGGCCATAGCTGAGGTGGTGGGAGTATCTGCAGGCTGGCCACTGAAGGGGGGTTGAGCCATCATTTGAACCGCATGTCTATCCCTCAGAACACCCGCAAGCTGGCTTATGAGGTCCATAAGTTGGCAATATGTGTGTCCATGGACTTCAGCAGCAGGTGGAGCTCACGCACTTCTTCCACAACCTGGCCCATCTGTCCCAGCTTCTGTTTATATGCACCAAGGAATCTTGCGGTGGTGGCCAGGGCTTCTGTCTCAGTGTCCTCCTGTGATTGTCCCCCAGTTGCCATCCCACCTGCCCTGCTGACACGGACCTGTGGCGTTGTGACTCGATGCACCTTCACACTCCCCCTGGCATGCTCAGATTGTGTGGTGGTGTTAGTAACCACTGAGGCAGAGAAAGTGTTGCAGGCAGCAGTGGTGATGGTGGAGGTGGCTGCCGCACAGGTCCTTGTAGCAGGGGTCAGCGCTGTTGTTGTTGCTGTGGTGAAGATGGTAGTGGGGACAATGAGGCTCAGAGATGTAGTGCACCCTGGCAGTCCTGAGGGGCCAGGTTGTTGCTCCTTATCCGAGATAACCTAGGGAGTTTGCATCAGAGATTTCACGTTTCGGGGGGGGGGGGATAGGCTCTGCTGGTTGGTGCTGTTTTCTGCTTAAGTTGCTTGTAGATCTCCTATTGAACAGACATTAAAATGTCAGTTCAGTGCACTCCACAAGCTCGGTGTTAGACTTTTGGATGCTACATTTGATACACCAAATACTTTCATCGAAATCACTTGCTATGGCTGAAGATAATGAGCATCATGACATGATGTTGAGGTACATACATTACTTGTCCATAGTGTGACATGTAAATTGAAACCATGGGCCACATGCAGATTGTGTGATTACAAGGACATGTCGTCATCTACCAACTTGCGGCACATCAACTTTTGAGGATGCGTCTTTTTTGTTTACTCTTCATGGAATCAGTTTCAGCTAAGCAAGGACTAGCCATTTGAATGTTATACATAACTTTTTCATATCAAGTACTTTACTTTGTTTGTCAAATTGACCATGCATGTTTTGTGTTCATATGGCCTTTGTGCTCTGACAGCATAGCACTTACACATTGCATTCTGTGCTGTGCATGATTGTGCCCTGAATTTCTTTCATATGTGAATTGGTGAGTCAAAGTTTAATTTCTATGACAGTTACGTGCGCTTAGCTGTCTGCACACTGGATGTAAATGTTGGATCTATGCCAAGTTGGCTGACATGTGAGGGCTGGTGTGGCCATATGGCTCCATGCATTTTGAGAAGGATGGCAGGATGCATGCACTGACTGCCTACCTGTTCAGTGACACAGTGGAGGAAGATGGCTGCCACATGGTTCTGGGTGTGGGGAGTGTTCCATCCTGCTCAGCTGTAGGACAGGAGAGCATGAGAAGGCAGCATACCTGTAAGTCTGAGGAGAGCAATCAAATGGCGGCCACATGGTTCTGGTTGGGAGAGTGTTCCATCCTGCTCAGCTGTGTGACAAGGGTGCCTGGTGGGAGATGTAGTGCTGGCAGCCTCTTCACATACCCTCATGGAAATATTGCTAGCAACCTTTGAGGTCATTCAGAGGAAAGAAATGTTAGATCTATGAGACAGAGGGAAGAGTTTGTTGTACATAAGTACATGTGTGTCTAGGAAATGTAGTTTTCTAGTTGTGCAAGACAGTACATAGCAATGTAATGGGAGACATTTGTTGGTACTTACCAGCCTTCACTCCCACGGGTATTCCTCTGAGACTCTCTGGATGAAGTATGGCAAGCATCTTCTCCTCCCATTCTGGGAATGTTAGTGGTGGAATGGGAGGGCCACCGCCAGTCCTCTGAGCCAGTTCCTGGTTCTTGTTGGCATGCTCCTTCATCCTGCTCTTGAGGTCATACCACCTCCTCTTGATGTCACGCAGGGTGCGCAGGGTGTTGGGTCCTTACGTTTTGGAGGTGTGCAAAGGATGCTGGGCAGTGAAGGGGTCAGTTTTATATTCAGCTATGTGGGTGGGTCAAAATGGGGGATTCCTGTCAGGTGTGTTATCTGGGTTGACATGGGATTTGTTTTCATTTCTTGCCATGTGGATGTGTCATTGGGGTGTGTCAGATTTTTTGGGAGGCTGCGCCAGACAAACAGCCACACTTGGTAGCCTTGTTGTGACGTTGCTTTCAACCGCCATTCCTCTTTCCGTCGACTGCAGCAGTCTGAAATCAATGGTCCTTCTGCCAGCTCTATCATTCATCATTTCGCACAATCGTGGCGGTCAGGAACAACTCATTGTTCCGCTTGCCCCGCCATCATATCATAATTTCAGTTGCGGTCATTCCGCTAGTAGATCGGCTTTCTTGGGTCTTTCCGCAGCAATTACGTGCACTGCGGATGGATTTTCAGCTTTTCTGGATGTTCCCGGCAGACTTTTGTAGAATCCGTCCACCACTGTCGGATTTTTCTAGTAGTGCATCCTAAACTGACAGCCGGTTTTGACACTGTACATGCAGACGGTTATTTTCCGCTACTACGACGGTCGGAGTGCTTTTCCATCCACTATCATAAGTTTTCCAGCTCTCTTCAGTTCGATGTTCTTTATGTTTCAATTGCTTCTCTCAAGAATTTGAGCAGGTCATCACCTGCATAGTTAGTACAACTAAGTGTTAGAAACTAACAGCTAGATTCATCAAAGTGAAATCTGCTCGCATAGGGCCAGATTCTGAGAATCTGGCCCTTTGCGAGCACAATTTTTTCCTTTGGGATTCATCATCACAAATGCAAAAATTGCAATTATAGAATTTAGGCCCATAGGAATGAATGGGGAGTTATACCTTATTTGCGATTAGCAATTAGCTAATCGCAAATAAGGAAGCTGTAGGAATCGCAATAATTATTGCGATTTCTACATGAATCCCGTTTTGCGAGTCTGTAATAGCGATTCCTTAATAATCGCTATTACAGACTCGCAAAACATGCCGAGGATGAATCTATATGTAAGCCTTTGCTGCACCACACTGCAGCTGACGGAACCAGGGGACTTCTGCCCCCCAACAGCCCTCGTGCCAGGTGGCGCCAACATTTCTTTTTCATGCCTTGAGGCACATAAATGTAGTGTTAAGTGCCCGCAGCGCAGAAGCCTTTGGTGCACCACACTGCCGCTGCCGGAACCGGGGGACATCAGCCCCCAATAGCCTTTGTGCCAGGAGTCAACGTTTGATTTTTTCGCCCTGAAGCTCTTAAAGGCACTGTTGGGCTCCCGCAGCTGGGAGCCTTTGATGCAGCACACTGCAGCTGCTGAAACCAGGGGACTTCAGCCCCCAATAGCCTTCACGCCAGGAGGCGCCGAAGTTTGTTTTTTGGACCCGGAGAAGCATAAAGGTACTGTTGGGCTCCCGCAGCGTGGGAGCCTTTGATGTACCACACTGTGGCTACTAGAACCAGGGGACTTCAGCCCCCAATAGCCCTACTGCCAGGAGATGCCTGGAGAACCGGGCCTTATGGGCCAGGCGGCGCAGGGCACGCCTTAAATACCCGGGTTCACCTGCCTTGTCGAACAGAGACACAAGACACTCTGTTGAGCGTGGAAATCGGGTTTATTAGCTGCAGCCAAGCACAGTTATCCCAGAAGTTACACACAAGGTGGGTTCTGAGGAGACTGCCACTTCACTCCGTGGTGCACAATCTTTTATAGGAAACACATTTACAGAAATAACTCCTTACACATACAAAACGGACCAATGAGAAAAGTTGGAAAACAAGCTATCAAGTATCTCAAATACGCCCCTTTCTCAGACCCCATGTGTTACCCTTCCCAACAATTTAATCAGTAATAGTTGCAACAATCCAATTTGCAGGTGGCAGGATGTATTTGTGTGCCTCAAAGGATAGCTGTGTAACAAGAGAATACAAGGAGAGAATAGTGAAGGCCAGTCGGATAAGATAATGTGAGGAAAGAATAGGAGAAGGCAAATAGTCAGTCGAGACGGGGATCAGTCAACCCAGTCATGGATTAACGAACTCGGCCAGACCCTGACATCGGTTTCATAAACAAGGGCAATAGAGTTATTCTTTAACTGAAAGGACACGCAGCAGCTGGGAAAAGCAAAAACACTCAGTTCGCCGTGCGGCCTGAGTGAGGGCAACACAAAATGGCGATGAGACACAAAATGGCGGCTAGATACGGAAAGAAGTCAGAAATCAAAGAACCTCAGACCCTCCTTTTGCCATTACTCAGGCAAAACACCAAGGACTCAAGTTAGTCTGAGTCGATGTCAAAGGCCAAGAGGTCATCGAGCTGTTGCTGTAACATCATTTTAATATTCTCTGTTTTCTGTGACACAGGCTTTGGGACGCACAAGGTAGCACAAAGACCACAGATGGTAGGTCCACACTGTACACAGAGACAACAAAAGAAAATGATGGCTAAAACCATTCCAAGGAAAGTTAATATCTTCCATCCCCATGTGGACAGTAGTCCCCAAAACCATCCCATCACAGACCAATCTCCCGTTTCCTAATGTATAGACTCGGAGATGATATGTAACTTGGAGATAGCTTGTTATACCGTAGGGGCATTATCAGGAATGTAAACACAGCAACTAGACCTGATCAATTTACAGACTCCTCCACGATCTGCAAGGACAATGTCTAGAACCATTCGGTTCTGCAAAGTCATAAGGCGATCTGCCTGAAGTTCGGCTGTCAGATTACTCAAGGCTCCAGAAGTTACATTTATGGTAGCCTCAACAACACAAACCAATTGTCTAATGTCTCTGCTATTGGCCATTGGGCCCCAGAAAGGAAGCAACCCTTTAATAAAGTCACCTCCTTCTTGTCCTGCTGTGTCTTTTGAATCAATAACTCCTCTGCCATACCTTCTCCTATGATGACCTGAAGGAGCAGTATATGTTGGAGGAAGAAGAAAAGCCACATAGCAAGTTCCTGAAAAATAAGTAGGAAGCCATGTATAAGCTCTGTCATGGCAGATAAAATATGTGCCTTGCGATGGCACTAATGGTGAGGGAATCTGAGGTGTATAGACATAAGTATGAGAACAAACACTCCTTTCCTGTTGATTCTTAACATTCGGATAATTAGTTTGTAGACAAAAATTACCTTGATGAGGTGCAGTCCAAATTGGTGGGGATCTCCTTCGCCTAGCCTTATCCGTGAGGCTAGTAACATAACGAGTTATATTCCAGCCATCATATGTCTTTTTTTCATCCACGGGAATCTTACTTATCTCAGCAACTATTCCCTTTATCAAAGAAATATGGCTGAAATCTGATCCACCACCATATGGACTACCAGGAGGATACCGTAGTTGATTCTGATAGACATTAGAAAACATAGCCAGATAGGCCCAAGCGGAGCCTTCATAGGAAAACGGAAGGACCAAATATGGCATCCCTCTCTCTGTATTATGAGGCATGAGCCCACAGACCCAACAATCAGTGGCATTCATTACCAGTTGATTCTGATGCAATAACTGAATAAATGAATTATTGAAATATTCGGTTCTCCTAATCTGTTCGTGTTCTGGGAATGTATGAAACTGATGTGGAGAGACAGTAGTAAACAGAGATAAAGAGACAGAGGTAGGAACATGTGATGGCTGCATAGTATAAACAACCCAACTTATACACGCTAATGAAACACATGAACATATTAAAATACATAATATTATGCCACACGGACTAACCAGGTGTTTCTTAATTTTACTCTTCATTTTTAATTCTTCGTCATTAATTTCCACTTTTGCATCCATACTCTAAAGCGTTGCTCACAGCAATCTTCCTAGATCACTTAGCTGTGGTTGTTAGCCGTCCTATGATACTGCAAGTCCTGCACACCTATGTCACTACTCAGGTCACAGCTTAAGACTCCTACAGTGACCCTGCAACTTGATGGATAGTGGAAGAAAAAATAAAATGTCTCTCAAAAAAGGAAAGAAAAAACGTAATCAGAAAAAGAAAAATTCAATTGTCCTTTGCTGTTCTTAGTCGCAAATTATACCGAGTCTTATTAGGGATCGTTTGCTCCTTAAACAAAATTTCTGGGTTGGCCGAGTTCAATCGCAGTTGTGATGGCACAGCTTCTTGCAACACGTCGTCGTCTTCTTTCTCAGAGTTGGTTTGGTCCAGGTGTGCACTACTGAATGGTACAAATCGAGGAACTCTTTCGCCTTCACTGTCACTCATGCCCCTACGAACCCATTGGTCAAAAGGTAGAGGCAAAGGTACCCTCTTACAGTGCACGCCGTGGACCCATTTCTTTTTCCCGATGACCTTTACTGCTGCACGTGTTGTCAATAAAACTTGCTGCGGCGGGCCCCAACGAGCTTCCAGACTCTTTTTCCGCTGAAAATTCTTCACGCAGACCCAGTCATCGGGTTGGATGGAGTGAACTGGGTCCACAGAGCCCTCTGGCAAAGCGTTTTGAACCTGTTGATGAAGAACACGTAATTTAGTGGTGAGGTCATGCAAGTAGTCAATCAGCATTGGGTATGGGATATCAGAATACTTTTTAGGTCAAGGGACTCCCCAAACATTAGCTGGATGCACAAAAACGACCTCATACGGACTAAGACCTAATCGAGAATGCACAGTAGTTCTCGTGGACAGAAGTGCCAATGGTAAGGCATCAGGCCAAGCAAGACACGTGCTGGCCTGAATCTATTCCAATTTAAGCTTTAGGGTGCCTTTATAGCACTCTACCAAACCTGCTGACTGAGGGTGGTTTGCCGCATGGAATTTCTGCCTAATACCAAGACATGTACATACTTTCTGCATGATTTGGCCTACAAATTCACTCCCATTGTCGGACCAGACAATGCGCGGCAAACCAAACCTCGGGAAAAACTCCTTCAAAAGGACTTTGGCAGTAGACAAAGCAGTATTTTCCTTTAGGGGTAGGCATCTATCCATCTGGAAAAGGCACACACCACCACCAGAACATACCTGAGGTTATTACAACGATCCATATGAATGTAATGTATTTGTAATACCTCGAAAGGATAAGTAGGAGGAGCCAAATGACCTGCTGGAGTTGGGGTTCCCTTTCCTGGATTATGCATTAAACAAACAATGCAATGCTTCACCACATTTTCTGCACATTTAGGAATTCCTTCATTCTGCCATACTGGAGCCAAAAGTTTACATATTCCTTTTGCAAAGATGTGGGCTGGACCATGCACCATAGTAACTACAGGTAGTACACAGGCGTCTGGTAACAGCCAACGCTGATGTTCTGACAATTCCGTCCAACACCCAGTCGAGTCCAACATTCCCGTACTTTCTCTCCACTTACTCAATTCTTTCTCAGTAGCCTCTTCTTGAATCATTCTCACACTTTCTATCGTGTCCTCACACATTCCTCCTTCTCTGACCCATCTTGCAGGGCCCGCAACACACATGCGACTTGTAACATCTCTCGCTGTTTCCTTCGCTACTTCATCTGCAAAAGCATTCCCACGACTCACATCGTCAGTAATCTTTTTATGGGCACTACACTTGATTTTTGCTATCTGTGTAGGCAGAGCAAGTGATTCGAGAAGGTCAGTCACCAACTGAACATGCTGAATTTTAGTTCCAAGGGAAGTTAAGAATCCTCTTTCCTTCTACAAACGACTGAAACTATGAGCCACACCAAAGGCATATTGGCTATCAGTGTAAACATTCACTCTCTTTCCCTTAGCCAACACACACGCTGTTGTCAGGGCAATTAATTCAGCTGCTTGGGCTGAGTTCTGTGCAATACGTGCTGTCTCCACTACCGCATACAAAGTGGTGACGTCATAAGCTGCAGTCGTCTCTCCATTTGGAAGCTTGAAACAAGACCCATCCACCCAGAGGATCCCATCCGGGTCCACAAGTGGTGTGTCTTTTAGATCTATTCTGCCTTTCGTCTCCTCCTCTGTTCGGAGAAAACAATCATGCTGTTCTTGAATGCCTTTCTCGTCCGGAATGGTCAACAATGTTGCTGGATTCAAAGTGTTACACCGCTTGATGTGTATATGGCTGGCCAAAAGCATCAGCTCATAACCAGACAAGCGAGCACTCGTAAGGTGTTGTGTCTTTGTCCTATTCAAAAGAGTATCTACTACATGTAGCACCATGACAACAAGAGTGTTATCTTATACCAATCCAGCAGATTGATGGATAGAGATTGCTGCTGCTGCTGTAGCTCTGAGACAACTAGGCAACGCCTTGGCTACTGGATCCAAAGTAGACGAAAAACAGGCACATGGCCGTTCTTTGTCTCCGAATTGCTGCGTTAAAACTGACAACGCGCAACCTTCTCTTTCATGAACGTAGAGTGTGAAAGGCTTACTGTAATCTGGAGTACCTAACACAGGGGCAGAACACAAGGCAGTACGTAAGTCAGAAAACGTTTTCTGACATTCATCAGTCCAAGGAAGAGGTTGTGGTGTATCTTTCAACGTGAGTGCCAGTAGAGGTTTAGACAGCAAGGAGAAATT
Source organism: Lissotriton vulgaris (assembly GCF_964263255.1). Lineage (NCBI taxonomy): Eukaryota > Metazoa > Chordata > Amphibia > Caudata > Salamandridae > Lissotriton > Lissotriton vulgaris. The sequence continues at coordinate 1,346,269,592 of NC_141694.1, read as the reverse complement.
CGGGATCCATTGTCTACAATAAGAGGTAATGCCCAAAAAGGCACACACTTCCCTTTGTGTGGATGGCACAGACATTTGTGCAATTGTTTGTATTCGTTCTGGGGTCAACCGCCTTCCCTCCTTTGACAAGAGATGACCTAAATAGGTAACCTCTTGGTGGCAATAGTGCAACTTAGAGGGGGACACCTTATGATGCAAGTCAGACAAATGACGCAACAAAGAAACCGTCGCATCCTTACAGATATCCTCCAAATCAGCAGCAACCAACAAATCGTCGACATACTGAATCAAAGTGGCACCTGAGGGCAAAATGAAAGCATCAAGCTGGGATTTCAAATCCTGACTGTAAATGGAGGGACTTTCACAATAGCCTTAAGGTGCACGTTTGAACCAGAAACTTCGACCTCCGAGAGAGAAACCAAAAAATATCCCTACTTTCCTCAGCGATAGGAATGCTAAAGAAAGCATTCTTGAGGTCGATAACCGAAAACCATGCCGCTGAAGCTGGTATCATAGTAAGCAAAGCAGTGATATCTGGGACAACAGGAAACTGGGGGACAACAATCATGTTGACCTCCCGAAGATCGATCACAAAGCGACATACAGGAGGCTGAGAAGGGTCAGTATGTTTAAGAACAGGCAAAACAGGACTATTGCAAACATTTCCTCTCCTTTCTTCCACCACACCCTTCTGAACTAAATCATAGATAATAGCCAACAGAGCTCGTTCATCATCATTAGAAATCTTATACTGAGGAATACGTGGCAATTTAACATCACTTTTAATAGTAACCACGTAAGGTGGAATCTGTAGCAGACCAACATCATTCGGACCTGTAGCCCAAAGCATAGCAGGGAGAGATTGCAATTCAGGCGGAAAACGATCTTTGGATAGATATGTAGGGGAGACCAATTTCTCACCCAAGGTAAGATGCACACCAGAGGGGGAACAATACAACGTTGCATGCAGACGTTTCAATAAGTCCAAACCCAACAAGTTTTCTCCGCAACCAGTCGTTACAATAAGCTTAGCTTCCAATTAGTAAGGACCAATCGAAAGAAGCAAAGGACAAGAAACTGGGTTAGCAACTGGGGCACCTGAGAATCCCACAGAAACATTCGTTAAGGCGGACAAAGGTGCCCCAGCAGTTTGGAATGCATGATAGAACTTCTCATCGCACCAGTATCCAAGAGAAATGGCTCTGCAACACCCAATGCAACTACTTCGACATAAGGTCCATTCTGATCCACTGGAACTCATACGACTACCTTACTTTGTCCATGGCTGTCCTAACTAGAATGAAAATCCTGAACCTCACTCTCAACACAATAATCATCATTGTAATATTGAGCAAACTGAGTATTCTGCTAATCAAAATATTTCAAAGAATTCTGAGGGGGAAAGGAACGCTGTTCCTGAGGCAACGCACCTCGCCCTCTATCTCTAGGTGCTGATTGAAAACCACCACGGCCTCGAGGCCCTGGAAATCCACCATTACGCTGCAATAAAACCGGACAGCTATTCTTAAAATGACCTTCCTCTTTAAAATAGGCACATTGATTAGGACCAAGCAAAGGTTGCGGAACAAAAGACTCAGGTTTCTGTAACAACCTCTGAGGCTGGAGAGGCTGTTGAAACTGACGTTGGCCAGAACGAGGGGGATAAGCCTGTTGAAGAAGAATCTTCGTTTTTAAATCCTTAGTTTTCTTCTCCATCTTACCTTTCTCTTTTTTATCCCTATTCTCATAATACTGAGCAGTGGCCAATATCTGTGCAGAAGAAGAAACATCCCAAGGACTTTCGGAGTCTTTCAACTTATGGGACAATTCAGGAAGTAAATTAAATACAAATTTATACACAAATAATCGCTGTCCACCTTTAGTACTCATATCCTGACCACTGTGGCCAATAAACGTCTCCTCAAAACGAGTAAAGAAATCGGAGCCATCCTCATCTTTCTTCTGCTTACACGCAGCTAACTTATCCCAGTTAATGCGTAAGGCAGGCATCAATGTCTTCATTAAAGCTACTATTCTACCAGGCAATTGCGTAATCAAATCATCTGGCTTAGCACCACCCACTTGTGCTGCATCCGCGTCGACTATATCTGCCCAACTACCACCTAAAGCTTGGTCGTGGTCCTCTCTATGAATCAGAGCCAACAATGCTTGTGGAACTACATTCCACATCAAGATATCAATATCGGCCAAATTCATAATACACGCATCAACAGTCTGAGACAGCTCTATGTAATATCCCGCAGGATTTTTACGAGGGTCCGGTAAAGACTGCTTAAGTGCCAAAACTTCGGCTCTCTTCCAAGGGACATGTACCCATATACGCTGGAAATGAGCAGGAACACCTGGAACATTACCCGCTTGCGGAACTGCTTCTCTACAGACTGGAGTAACTTCCCTCATAGGATAATTCTTCGTTCTCTGTCTAACTGCAGAATCAGGTTCAGGAATAGTCTGGGACGAATATAACGATCTGAAAGCAACAAGTGTCTTTATAGCGTCCTCAACTTCAGAACCCACAATAAGTCCCTTATCAAACCTGTCCTGTATATCTAATGGACCCTGAGGAGTTAAATCCAACTCCATATACTCCCATCCTTTGACAAGAGCATCACACATTACGTTAAAAATGTATCTCTGCGTAGGCGCATTCCACTGGAGAAAGGTACTCAGAATATCAGGTACGCTATACAATGGACCACTCATCATCCATTTATGAGCAAGTGAGGTGAATACAACTTGTTCGTCAGAATCTAGAATTTGACTATGGGATTGCCTTCGAGAAAAAGCAGGAGTCCTAGTAAATGACCCAAGAAGGGGGGAGAAAAGACCAGAAACAGTATCAACAAACAGAGTACAAATTGGGGAAGAAGCAGAGAGTAAAACTGGAGATGCAGTATTAAGCAAAGGAAGAGAAGAACTAGCCGTTACAAGAGAACCCAAAGGTGAAGGAGACTGAGGTACAGAAGTTGGTGGCAAAGGAGGTGCAGGTGGCAATGCAGGAAGAGGCAATTGTGGAGGAGCCGCAGCACCTGGCTGAACAACCGGTTCCTGAACATGTTGCAATAATACGGGTGCATTAGCTCCCGGTACATAAGGTGGAGGCAATCTCAGCAAATGAGACATCAAAGGATCTTCGTCAGGGTCCTTACTCCGTGGAGAAGTAGGCAACACAGGGTAGCATCTATCTATTGCCATATGATGTTGTCTGTCTAAAACATCAATTGCACGCTCAGTCTCATCATCCTTGAATTGCTGGGCAGCCTGTATGATCGTCATATATTTTGCTTTTCTATCTCTTTTTGCCTGCTTAATTTCTCTCTGTTCGGCTTCCTTACGCCAAAGGCGGAAAGAGTCAAACATTGCCGGCCGGGCTTTTCTTTTAAACAAAATTGCTTCCAGATTATCTAAAACATCAGGCTCAAAACTACCATTATGGGGCCATCATAAAACACCATCTTTCTTCGTGTATCGGATCCATGCCTCATTAAAGGCAATGGGGCCAACACCATGTTTAGAATAGAGCTCATAAGTAGGAGTTTTAACCGGAGGAATCGGACATGAGTCCTCGAGTCGGGAATCCTTAGTACAGCAAAAACAACAGAGTTTCCTGAATCCGCTCAAACCAGGCATTTTCAAGCACACTGGTCCGTTTACCAACTTCAAGGAGTGAAAGCAAAGAACATGGTACAAAGAAGTGGGCGCTACCCACGAATAATTAATTAAAAGGTCTTCTTACGCCAACAGAGGTCCGTCTAACATCTCGCGATACCAATCATCACCAAAGGGTCCAAAGCAGGGCGGTAGTCAGGGCAGCAGTCGTCAGCAGCCGTCAGAAAGGAGGTGCCACGCTGCAAAAGACCTTCGGTCCACTTCGACATACAGGGGTCGCTTGACGTGGTTCGCGAATCCTCTGGAATTTTCTTGCAGGGCTTCTCACGACCCTCGGGTTGAACCGCTACCACTGAAACTGCCCGACGTTGGGCGCCAGTTGGAGAACCGGGCCTTATGGGCCTGGCGGCGCAGGGCATCCCTTAAATCCCCAGGTTCACCTGCCTTGTCGAATAGAGACTCGAGACGCTCTGTTGAGCGTGGAAACCGGGTTTATTAGCTGCAGCCAAGCACAGTCATCCCAGAAGTTACACACAAGGTGGGTTCTGAGGAGACTGCCACTTCAATCCGTGGCGCACAATCTTTAATAGGAAACACATTTACAGAATTCACTCCTTACTCATACAAAACGGACCAATGAGAAAAGTTGGAAAACAAGCTATCAAGTATCTCAAATACGCCCCATTCTCAGACCCCACGTTTTACCCCTCCCAACAATTTAATCAGTAATGGTTAGAACAATCCAATTTGCAGGTGGCAGGACGTATTTGTGTGCCTCAAAGGATAGCTGTGTAACAAGAGAATGCAAGGAGAGAATAGTGAAGGCCAGTCGGATAAGATAATGTGAGGAAAGAATAGGAGTAGGCAAATAGTCAGTCAAGACGGGGATCAGTCAACCCAGACATGGATTAACGAACTCGGCCAGACCCTGACATCGGTTTCATAAACAAGGGCAATAGAGTTATTCTTTAACTGAAAGGACACGCAGCAGCTGGGAAAAGCAAAAACACTCCGTTCGCCGTGTGGCCTGAGTGAGGGCAACACAAAATGGCGACGGGACACAAAATCGTGGCTAGATACGGAACGAAGTCAGAAATCAAAGAACCTCATGCCGGCATTTTTTTTTCACGCCCAGGGGCGCATAAGGTACTTTTGAGCTTCTGCAGTGAGGGAGCCTTTGATGCACCCCACTGCTGCTGTCGGAACAAGGGGACTTCCACCCTCAATAGCCCTCATGCCAGGAGGCACAACATTTGTGTTTCACACCTGGAGGCGCATAAAGGTACTGTTGGGCTCCGGCTGCTGGACAAGGCTGGGCTGGGCCACCCCGTGGTTTCACCATAAATTCACTGGTAAGAAAGTTATTTTACCTTACCTTTCTGCAGTCCTCAAATTGGAGGAGTGCATTGCTTCGTAATGGGCACCTTGATCCCTTGCGGTTTAGATCCTGCTATATGCATTGGCTCTTAATGGTCGTGGAGACTTAAAACAATCCTTGTCTCCCACCCTCCAGTTATGTTTTAGTGAATGTGGTATGAGTGTAGCTGAGGAAATATGTATGTGATATAGTTTGATTGAGGTTTCTCCTTTTATGTTGTCTCTCTACCCAGGGGTTCAGGATGTTGACACATGAAAATGTCATGTCATTATACTGTAAATTTGTGTGTATGTGTTGATGAAATGAATTTTATGTGTAAAAAGATGTAAAAGAAAGTATAAAAATAATTGTGATAAAAAAAAGAAATTTAATAAATTATGTGAAGATTTATAATTATGTCGATGTTATTGAAATTTGTTTCAGCCCATGTGTATTTTATTTTCAATCAGATAAAAGAAATATAGGTCACAAGGGAGTTTTCTCTGATAGTATTGTTGTGCTTCCCTCTTCTCCCTGACCTCAAAAGTTTTTTGCGCAGAGTGGGTCCCCTTATTTTGCATAAAATGTAGAGGCAGAAACACCGAATTGCTAAATAAGGAATCGCTAAAAACAACATAAAACAACTAGCGATTCCTTATGTAGCGAAAATTCCACACCAACTCACTATTTAGCGATTCACAAAATAAAGAATCACTAAAAAATTTCGCTAAGCAATGTACATAAACTCCTACTACCGAATCCTTCAAAATCGCAAATTAAGAGTTGCAAATGACCATTAACTCAGAGCAGGTGGTAACCAGGTGCACAGCATGTAAACAACCCCAGAATGCATCAGCCTTAACACAATGCCGGCCCTCTATGTCATTGCAAGGCGTTTATGGATACAAGCTGCAGCACAAAGGATCTTGAGATGACAGGAACGGGTATAGAGATTGCGCATCACATTATTCCAACACACAGAGGCTGAAATCCATGAAAGGTACAGGCTTCACCCAAACACCATCCTGGACCTGATACGGGACCTGCACCCTATTCTGGAGCACCAAACACCAAGGGCACACGCAATACCTCCACATGTACAGGTACTATGTTGCCTGCACCTACTAGCATCCAGCAGTTACCAGGGGGTAATAGCTGTGGCAGGTGGAGTCTCACAGAGTTGCCTGTCACGTTTCTTCAATACATTCCTGGATGCCATGTTGCAAAGGATGCCACACTATATCCAATTCCCCAGCACACAGGCAGAACTGCATAAGACAAAGATGGACTTTTATCAGAAGTCCCAGTTCCTACATGTCATTGGGTGCATTGAAAGGACACATATACCAATCGTCCCCCCTCTGCGACTTAGTACATCTACCACAACCGCAAACTGCAAATCCACACATTCAATCAATGTACAGGTTATATGTGATGCTTCTCACATCTTCACCGACATATGCAAAATTCCCATGGAGCACACATGAACAGTGGGATCTATAACTGTCTTGTTGGGGGTGAATTTGGAGAAGGATACCTGCTAGGTAAATCCATGTGACACACCCTGATGTATACATTTGATGCAACGATTGCCGACTGTGAATAATTTTCCTTTCTTTTTAACTTAGGTGATAGCGCATATGCGGTGCGCGCTTTCACCCTGACTCCATACCTCAACCCATCTACCCCAAGTGAAAGGAGATATAATGTGCACATAAATCTATGCGCAATGTGGTGGAGCATACATTTGGACTCCTCAAAAGCAGGTTCCGCTGCCTCCACAAAAGTGGAGGTGCACAGCAGCATCGGCCCCTGATCTGCTGCAAGATAATATCTATATGTGCCATGCTGCATAACCTTGCCACAAAGAGGGGGACACCCGCGGAAATCAGTGAATCAGAGGATGAGGAATGCCCCCAGCCACATCACAGTGCTGCAGGTATCACAGCTGCACCAGATGGGAGACACAGACGGGCAGAGATCACACACAACTATTTCTGAGTAAGTAATGAGAAAAAGCTAGTAACTGCAATTGTGTGACGGTGTTTAATTGACCTTCAGTCAGGCAATTGGACAGCACACCGCAACACTATGATGGCCTCACAGTGCCTGGTCAAGCCAAACATGGCATAGTCACTCCACCATGCAACATCCCTAGTCCCATCACTGATATAACCTGTAGACCAATGAAGCCCGCAAGGACTCCCTAAATTTCTCTCCTCAAGCAACCCCTTATGTGATTGTCCTAAAAAAACTCACCAAAGTTGACAGACAAGCCTATAGAGACCTGAGAGACTTTGAAGAATAGGACCGTCCATTGGTCTGCCACTAAATCCAACTGTAGTACCAACTTCCTCTTACAGAATATAATCATAATAAGACGAGTGGATTGGTTTGGCGACCTGAGGAAGTGCTGCCAAAGGGATTGTACAGTGATAACATTTCGCAGCCCTGGGATCATAAGGGCTTTGTTTGATGAATGTTCTGTTAAACATACAAGATCATTTAACCATGTTAATGAAATTATTACTGTAGTTCCATTGGAGTATTTTTATAATCCTGTACACGAGCACCCACCACTTATTAGTAAAAAACAACCTTGTACAGACATGCGTACAGTACTACCTCAGTCTAATAGGTTCTTGCCCCTAAGAGGTTGTAGTAAGCTCAATTGACTGTCAGAGGAGGAATAGCGTTTGACATCCATTAAATACGCCATTTCACCACCTAACCCTACCAATAATCCCCCAAGTTGATACCTTCCACATGGAAATCTGATTATTATATCATGGAATAAAGCTGAGGTGAGAAATAGGTTGAACAACATAGAATGGCTGAAGGAGATAAATAACTGCTCATTAATACTCAACCAAGAAACCTGGAATACTGAACCTTTTTACATTGATGGATTTAAAATAATTTCCACACAAACTGCCCCTTCAAAGTCAGGGAGAACCAAAGGAGGCTTGGCAGCATTGGTCTTGGTTACATCACAGTTAGTCCTAAAGAAAGCCTATAATAACTCCCAGTTTTTTCAGCTTTTATATTTTTGTACAAAAGGGAAACAATGTATAATAATTATACATTTTTATAGTAATAATTTTTAAAGCACTAAACACGAGGTAGTTATGTCCCTAGAGGAGGAACTAGATACATTTTTAAAAGGCATTAGGGGAGACTGCTTGCTTATTTGTGCAGGTGATTTTACTAGTGAGAAATGGGGGTATACTGCGGTCATAGAGATGAACAGGGTGATTCTTGATCCCATTTTCCCCATAAGGTATATGGAGATACCATTAATAGCATAATGTACCAATATAATCTGGAACTCTTGGAGTTATTTGGAAAAAAGGGTGAAATTGCTGTCCATACTTATGAAGGAGCAGGATCTTCATCTAATATTGATTATGTTTTGATCTCAGGAAATTGCAAGGGTGTGCTTGAAAACTTCAAAATACAGATCCGTTTCGTGACCACCTACCACTTCTACTGGTGCTGAAGTTAACCTTGATGCATCAGGAAGATGACTGCATAGTATCCAATATCAAAACCCAAGGCGGAAATGACACTTCTAAGTTCAAATAAAATTTTATTAGGGTAAACAAAATTGTCATTACAAAGAGTAATATGTAATACAACAGTAGCAATAGGAATAATAAGCTAGGATAACAACAATAAGTTACATCAAATTAAAGAGTGAAGGGGAAAAAGAGGAGAAGGGGAAACAAAAAAAAAAAAATTAATAAGTGAGGCTTGGGATGAAAAGTGTACACTCAATGAGGCTTTGTACTTCAGGAGACAATGCAAATATATGCGGGAAGCTAAGTATTAAAGAAAAAGAGGGAACAAAAGGCAATTCATGGGGGTTTCGAAACCTCTTGCTGCGATGGTGGAAGGTGAGATGAGCGTTTGGCGCAAACATCCAAGTAGAGGGTAACAGGAAGCCACAACGCATGTCTTTTCGGGGCTAGGGTGATGGGATAAATAAATGCAGTATCTAATCTATGATTATAACATACATTGAACCACCAAGCTTTAAACGTAATACCCTCAGAATTCTTCCAGTTAACAGTAATCTGTTGAAACGCAACAGCTAATAGCAAATCAATAATATGAATATTCATTTCAACCTCAGTCCAGGAAGAGGATAGTGAGCCGAGGAAAATGTCAGTGATAGAGAAAGGGATAGAAGTATGAAAGATAGAATTGATTTGATCCCATACTCTGATCCAGAATGCTTGCGTGAGAGGACAAAGGAAGAGCATGTGAAAAAGCGTGGCATTAGGGGCGGAGCAAGACCAACAAAGGTCCGGAGTTGTAGGGAATCTTTTGTGAAGAAGAGATGGCGTGTAAAGGAGTCGATTGTAAAGAAAGAAAAGTGTTTGTGTAAGAGAAGCAGCTCTGGAAGACTTGCGAAGCTTAATCCAAATGACACTTCTATAAAATGGTCAGGTGTGGGCTCCTTAGCATTTATGGATAACTTAGGGGCATATTATCAAGGGGGTTTATCTCCGCTTTTTTGGCTTTAAAAGCCAAGAAAGCGGAGATAAAATTATCTCCCTATTACCAAGCTGTCGCTAACACCAGTTAGTGACAGCTAATAGGAGATAGCGACCATCTTGGGCCCCGCTTTGCATGTCAGTGATATTTATCACTAATGACATGCAAAGTGGGCGTGCCAAGATGTTAGCGACTGGAAACAGTCGCTAACATCGCTATCTCCTATTACCAACTTTTGGAGATATTCGCGCTAAGCGCGAATATCTCCAAAAGCTAACACCTGCCCTGAGCAGTTCTTAGCCATGTTATCCAATGGGAGGTGGATAACATGGCTAAGAGCATTTGCTCGCTAATGCATGAATATGGCTGACTTTTCAGCGATATTCATGCATTGCGGCCGTTTTTTATCGCATTTGCGATAAACCTTGCTAATAGCAAGGTTTATCTGCGATAAAAATCGCCGATGTGCGGCGATAATTTTTGCCTCTAAACAAGTTAGAGACAAAAATGATCGCTAGTTGTTGGTAATATGCCCCCAAGTCCCCCCAAAATAAGAAGATATTACCATTTGCTTGAGGGAATCATCCTTGGATGCACACAATATAACAGCTTTCGGTAATATAGAGGGTACAATCTCTGGAGATTTAAAAGTAAAGAATAAGAAACATGCTAACCCCCATCGAAGATGGTTTGACCAAAAGTTCACTAAAACAAATCAGGAACTAAAAGACGCACTAAAAGTTATACCTAGGAATAGGGAAAGGGTGAGCACCTTACGTAAAATCTGTATGCAACGTTTAAATACAAGGAAAGCTGAAATCAGGAATTTAGCTTGGGATAAGTTGGTCCAGGCAGCAAAGACACAGGAAACTGTACTATTGTGTTAAGTGGGTGCTCTGAGCCCATGATCTAGTTGACTGATGCTGACTGCTCTATTTTGCACATTTATATTTGCATTTTTGTACGGTTTTAAATACCTGTATTACTTTTTAAAAGTAACCTTGTTTTAATCGTCTTTCGCTGACCCGAGGTGCCCGTCTGTTAGAGAGGGCCCGCTGTGCTCAGTGGTCACCGTTCTAGTTCTAGTCCACCCTGGCTATAAAAAATAAACTGGCGCGACCGCGCAGCGGGCATGCCGCCAGCATGTCAAAGGCATGACCGTCGCACCCGGAGCGCGTCCAGCACCAGAACCTTTGGTGTTCCTGGACCCCTTAGCTTTACAAGAAAACAATTAATTGAGCTCAGGAGAGGTGGTGCTGTGCCCCTGATATTCTTCATGGGATAAGAATGGTGAATTTAAGTGTTTCAGATGTGACTATCTGCCTAATCTGGCACCAGGTTTTGCTAATGGCTTTGCGGACGCAGGGATGGTGGGGATAGGGGGGAAGGAGGGAGAGATTGAAGCCCCTGTGACATGTGTGAATGGGTCACCGACTTCTACAGTTAGAAATGGTCTTTCGGGTAAAGGTGTTAGGATGCTGCATGAACAGTCTCTTCAATGTACATTGTTAAAAACGTGATTGTTAGTCAAACAAAAGCGTCAGCTAGAATGTCTGCTACAGCTTTCCAATCAGGATTTAGTTTTCCTGACTGAGATCTGGACTGACGAGACCTCCGACCCTGACTGGAATATTGCCTTCCCCACAGGCTATGTAGCGAATAGACAAGACAGGATTGGGAACAAGGGAGGGGTAATAGCAATAATTTATAGAGAGCACCTAAAGGTGCGACTGGAAGCAATCTCACTGCTTCAGGTAGAGGTGATGCATTTTTCTTTAAGCGAAATAATATTTCCACGTTCCAAGATGTACTCGTTTACCGGCCACCTGGCCCCAGAGCAATTTTCTCTCAAGCCCTCCAGACCCGATTGGAGTCATGTTTAGATTTCCCCTCACTCACTATTTTGGGTGACTTTAACTATCATCTGGAGTTAAGCAACAATTCAGACACTATCAGGCTCCTTGATAATCTAGCAGCCCACAGCCTTACTCAAATAGTGTCTGAACCTACTCATTTAGCTGGCCACACTCTTGACAGCATATTCACCATCAATCCAGACATTACCATTACCAAAACCTCGTCACTACCCTGGACAGACCATAGGGCCATCTATTTTGACATCAAGATATCACAGCCCAATCACTCTATCCCAAACAGGCAGACCATCGATGGTAAAAACTTGGTTGTGGAACAAGATACAAGGTAGAGATTTAGAACAGGCCCTTAACATGTGCCCCCTTACATTTGCTCGGGATAATTATGACGCAGCCCACCAGTTTGACAACTGGATCTGAACAGCAGTCAACAGTGAAACGCCTGAAAAAACCAAGGGGCATATTATCAAGGGCCTTATCTTTTAAAGCCAAAAAGGCGGAGATAATGGTTTCACCCTATTTACAAGTCAGTACTAACATGCATTAGTGCATGTTAGTAGCCTTTGTAACGACGCTTCGCTTTGCATCTCTAATGAGGTGCAAAGTAGGCGTTTCTTAAAAAAACAACAGGGAAAATATCACTTACAGCGCTTCTCCCTATTAACAAGATGGCACAGGAAACCCATAGCGATAAAAAAAGCTGCGCTAACCACGGTTATCACTATTAGCTGCGCTATATTTATAAAGGGAGGTGGTTTCTAAGCCTAAATCCACATCTTCCTATTTACAAAGATTCCCTATATCGCCGCATTTGGATCGCTTGATTTCCAGCGATGTCCCCTTATTCTGCCGCTATCGCCGGATTGTTTAACGCTGGGAAGATAAACGTTGATAATACCGCGTTATTTCAGCAATTCAATCCAGCGATATCCGGCGTTACTAAAAATATCGCTAAGTGCGCCCAGCGATATTTTTCGCTGTGTGATGTTAATATGACCCCATTACAATAAAAAGAGGCTCGGCAACCTCGCTATAGTAGGGACCAGACCTTAAATGCACAAAGGTCAAATGTAGGAGAAGCAAGCGAACTTTGAGATCTGATTACAGTAAGGAGCACAAAGTGGCTTACAATTTAGCCTTAGAACAATATAAGGAGGCAATTATTGAAGCCAAACGTGCTTACTTTGTGGCAAAAATTGAGGAGGCTTGCAACTCCTCTAAGGAACTTTTTAAATCCATCTAATTGTTAGCCAAACCGGAGCAGGCTAATCAGTTTAGACCAGACCAAGCCTTCTGTAACAAATTGGCTATTTTCTTCCAAACCAAGGTGCAATTGATCTACAATGATCTCCTTAACATGTCTTGTGTCACGAATGGTTGTAAGTGGTCATCATCGGAGGAGAAGGCAGCTCATTCCCAGCTATTTAGCTTCCGGTCACTCTCTCAGGAGGATATGAACAACCTCCTCCTATCTACAAGATATGGTTCCCCAAATGATCCCTGTCCCCCTGCCACAATGCACTTAGTCTCTGGGAAGATTAGTGCACATCTAACCCCCCTTTTAAACCAAGTCTTAGAGTCTGGGATCTATCCTTGTGCCTGGAAAAAAGTATGTATTAGGCCAATACTTAAAAAGCCGTCCCTCGACCCCACTGAGAGCAAAAACTATTATCCAATTTCAGAGCTGCCGGTAGCAGCCAAAATTCTTGAAAAAACTGTCAATAAGGAATTAACTCAATATTTTGACTCCAATAATTTGATTTACTCTACCCAACATGGTTTTCCGTCACGCTATTCCATAGGGACAGCCCTGATCATGGCAACTGAGGATGTTCGCAGAGTGATGGATGTAGGGGGCAGAACGGTTCTTATCCTCTTAGACCTATCGGCAGCATTTGACGCTGTCAACGACACGGTTTTAGGGAGGCGGCTGAAGGACGTGGGAATTAAGGCTACAGCTCTGGCCCTTCTCTCCTCCTTCCTAGCAGCTCGGGAGCAGAACATACATTGGGACAGTCTACGATCTGACACCTTTCATCTTCTGTGCCGATTACAGCAGGGTTCAGCCCTGTCTCTGACGCTATTTAACATATATGTTTCCCCTTTGGCCAGACTCATCAAAAAGCACAGATTTAACCTGGTCTTGTATACTGACACCTCTCAGCTCGTAATATCTGTGTCCAAACAACCAGAGATCATTGCCAGTGGCTTTCATGCATGTTTAACAGAGATTGTGAACTGGATGAGTCAAAACTTCCTTAAGATAAACACCAATAAGCCGAAGGTACTGGAGTTTGGCAAGGGCCAATCCCTGTGGAATCAATCTTGGTGGCTGACAGAAGCGGGTGAATGCCCCTGCGCTACTGCTAAGGTCAAGAACGTAGGAGTGATCTTTGATGATCAGCTCAATTTCACAGCCCAGGTCAATCGTCTGACTTCCTCCTGCTTCTTCTCATTGAATACCTTACAGAATATTTTCCCTTTCATCCCGCAGGAGCTTCAGAAAACGCTAGTAGTAGCTCTTTTTCTTTCAAAATTAGATTATTTCAATGCTCTTTTTATAGGCATCAAGAAGTCACAGAGGATGAAATTATAATCAGTGCAAAATGCTGTGGCGCAATTGGTACTAAATATTCCCAAAGACCATTCCACCTCGGCGGATATAAGGTCACTTCATTGGCTCCCTATCCAGCAACAAGTGGAATTTAAGGCCCTCTGTCTGGTGCACAAGGCACTTTATGGAGGCAGTTCGGTGGATATCCAGAAAGTGTTATCATGGTACACCCCACCAGAACTTTTAGATCTACAAACACGGCCTTTTTCATACTCCTAAAGTTCAGAGAGCAAGAATGGGGGGTTGGAGTCTATCACACTGTGCATCCAAGTTATGGAACCAATTGCCTTCTGCTTTGAGACTTCAACCTTACCGGCAATTTTTTCGGAAAACCCTGAAATCTTGGCTCTTCCCTCCCAATTAAATCGAATCATCGGTTCTACTGCCCAGTCTCCCTTCGTACACTCCTAGCACCAAGAGACCGCAGCATTTGAGCACTTTAAAAATGATTATCCTATGCTATTCTTGATAACGTTAGACCACCCCTCCTTTAAAGACGAGTCAGCAGTTAAGATTGTGACCATAGTACCACCAAAAAATGGTTAACACACTTTGAATATATAGTTAACCCAAATAAAGAGGCCTCTTTATTCCCTGATACCAGTTACACCATAGCTGTTGCCTCCCATAACTTGGCCACCATCACGCTAAATGAAATTAAAATCACCTCAGATAAAAGTGCAAATGGTAAGGCACCTGGCCCGGATGGGGTTCCCAAAGATATTTTTAAAAGTAACAAAGACTTTTCGTCTCCAATTCTACTAAGGGTCTGCAATGCCACAGCAGGAGGCATACTGCCCACCACTTGGATAGAGAGTGTTACTGTCCCAATCTTCAAGAAGGGAAACAGAAGGGAAGCAAAATGCTACCACCCTACATCCCTACTTGACTCAATATCTAAATTGATGGGAAGAATCCACTTGGAAAGGTTAGAAAGCTAGGTAAGCGAAAACAACATTCTTACTGATTCCCAAAACAGCTTTAGAAGGGGTATAGGGACTATTGAGCAGTGCCTCAACCTCGAACTGGTTATTGGGAAATGTACCGCCGCCAAGGAGGGCAAACTACATTGCATTTGATCTAGTAAACCATAACAAACAATGGCAGACCTTATTAGGGATGGCTGTCCCAAAAGATATTATAACCTACTTGTCGCAAATCAATGCGTTATTAACCTCCCGAGTCCACTATGGCCTTATGGCCCGTTTTAGAGTCACCTGAGGTATACAGCAAGGGTGTGTCCTCGCACTACTTTTGTTCTACCTTTATAATAATAATGTTGACTTATTTCTGCAAACTTTGAATGCTGGCGCCCCTAGAATTAGAAACTATGTTACCCCAGTACTCTGGTATGCAGATAATGCAGTCCTGTTATCAAGGTCAGCAAATGGGCTCCAACTATTAATTGCAAACTTTGCATTATTTATGAAAGGGGAAGATTTAATTCTCAATATTAGTAAAACATATATCATGTAGAAGAGGGAAAACTAAATATAGAAACCGCTAAGCTGAAGGGGTTCTCATCAAAAGAACACCCTCTTTCTCGCATTTATGCCTTCTTTTCAAATGTCAGGTAAGCTGGGGTGCCCATTTCGATCTTTGTAAATTGAAATGTATATGATTAATCAAGGCCATCTTTAGATTCTCTAAAAAAAATGGCAACAAACCTATTAGGGAAAACCTGACCCTATATAGGAGCAAAGGCCTTACAGGAACATGCTAATGAGCTGCAATATGGGGAACACACTTTATTACAAACTCGGGAAAATAAATTTCTAAGAAGACTCCTAGCAGTTCCTGATTCCACCCCCCACACATAGTCTACAAGGAATTGTCAGTTCTTATGCCCCGGTATGGGATCTGGACTAAAGAAGAGACAACATTTACAAAGGAGATTATAATGCAGTGCTTATCCCTAGATCATTACAAAAAAATCCCCTGTCTACAATACATTCATAACCTTTTAATTGAGTGCAAGGTTGATGCCAATCTTAAAGACCCCTTGACTATCCAGAAATATAGTAAAAGGGACCTAGAATTGAGGATCGTAAAAACCAGAGATGCACTTAGAGATACTGTAGTATGCTCTAAACAGACGATTACGTTATACTGTGAAGGTCCTTTATCATTGGGTATCCAACCATATTTATTGTTTACAAGAAATGTACAAAATAGGTTTCACTTAACCAGATTACGATTGGGCACTCTCCATCACCTGATTGCATTTCCAAAGATAAGCAAGTGGAATCCTACTCTTCCATATTTCACTTGTGATGGAAAATCACCACAGATGACATTGCACTTTATACTTTTTTGTAATTGTTATAGAGACATTAGGAAGTATGTTTTACACCCTTTATTTATTGATAGCAAAATTTATTTTCATAAACATGCTTTTAAATATATTTGGAGCTTGGAAAATGAAATTGTCTGCAATGCAGCAATTACTTTTGTACAAATGGCGATCAAAAGAAGAATGAACAATTGCTACTTGGAGGCCCTATAATACAAAATATTTTCGGCCTTCAAGTAAAGACTAGCCCTTTTTTTCTATTAAATGCTCTTTGATTTTTAGCTTTTGTATAATATTTTTAACTTATTCATTAATCTCCCTAAATTGCTCCGATATCATTGTGTATTTGATTGTACTATGTA
Source organism: Lissotriton vulgaris (assembly GCF_964263255.1). NCBI lineage: Eukaryota > Metazoa > Chordata > Amphibia > Caudata > Salamandridae > Lissotriton > Lissotriton vulgaris. Next base: position 1,346,252,962 of record NC_141694.1, on the reverse strand, counting down.
TTAGATTGTGCGAATATCTGTTAATGAAAAATGTAAACTTATTAGAATGCTTTTATGGTTGTACTTTATAAACTGAATAAAGCTTGTAGGTTTCTCAACATGCATTTGAGTTCACCATGATGATGATTCCAATAATCTTTGGTACAACATTGGGACACCAATAAAATGATTAGCCTCTATTCCAAGTATTCGTCCCTTCCATGAACTTTGTCAATGAACTTCGTTGCATAGAGATTTTGTAGATGAAGTCCTGTCTTCAATATATGTTGACCAGCATATGGAAGTCGAGACAAGTCACTCTCAAACAGAAGATGAAATATGTAGGGGATACACGGCCGAAATCTTGGCTCCTCTGAGTAGTATCTTGTTGACCGTTATTCAAATGCTGGAATCTGTACAGGTTGGTCATCAAAGCATCCACCTTCTCCAGTGGGAAACAGCTGTGGAAAACAGTGAGGTTCTAAACCTTTCTCCCATACACATATGGTAGCTCTTTTTGCTTGCTTCATTTGAAATAGTTCAATGGCATCACTGATCACTTCTTTGGAATGTAGGGGATGGATGCTGTAGTGTTCCTAATCTCTTCTGGTCTGCATTGATCCACTTATTCACTTGATAGTAATCTCTCATACTTTGCTTATGTCGCATCTTGAACAACATTAACATTCTTATAATTAAGATAACTTAACTTTGAACCAGGATTAATGTTGCATTTTTACCTTTACTAACCTCCACTAACTCCTGCCGGATTATTATACTTTTTGTAGGCACACCATTTACTAGAATGGCAAATGGTTCTTGATTCTCTATATCAACACCAACAGTTTTAATATTCTGTTTAAAATCTAAAGATAAGTATACAACTCATCCTTTCAGGCCTTTCTATAGATCAGTTGGTGGCAGCTTCCCTGTCTTAGCCTCCATACAAACAATGGCCTGACATGGATATACAAATTGTATTGGAATGAACTCATAAATATATAAATCTCTTAGTTCTTTCCAAATGCATACGCATTGTATCTTATTATATACTTCTCTAGCTGGCATTTTGAAATCTGTTAACTTATGGTAGCAGTATTTACATATAATTTGGACAAGTTAAACCACTTGCCTATAAATAAATAAACAGAAAACTGTTGCCACTTATTGTTCTGTTTTTCACTTATTAAATACAAATCAACATTTCTAGTTTCACTTTTGTAGTGAGTGCGTCAACAACAAATACAAATATATTTTGTCTTTTCAGATAAAACTGTCTTGAACTTTGTTATCTCTTCTACAAAGTTATCAATGATAATCCCTGTCTCCTGGTCCACTACACTTGCAGATGACAAGCCCTCACTTTCCCTACGCTCCTCTTCAGGACTATGGAAAGGGAACTGAACATCATCACAAACTTTTTTTACCTCTGCTACTGTACAATGCGAAATAACTCTATCTATTTTTCCTATACATAGTGCAGGAGTTTTAACAGAGGTAAGTATCCTACCTAACTTCCACATTGCAGATTGGTGAACAGCTCACATTCTAAAATGATGAAAGATAGCCGCGCACTAACTGCTGTGCCCTACGAATAAGAGGCATGTTGCCTCGAAACGTGTCAGGGCGTCTTTGAATACACACTGTTTGGAAGGCTGCCTGCTGCTGATAAAGGTTTGGAGAATCAATCCCTGGGGAGTGGCGTCCTCTAAGCACACAACAACTTTGGGAAGAGGTTTAAAACGCTGCAGTCCGGCCGTGGGAGGATACAATGGCGGGTCCACATGCCAGAATTGTGCAGGTGTGCAGGCACAGGGATTGCTTAAAATGACAGACAGCTTTCGAAAGGGAGACCCACTAGAGGGATTAAAAGAGGATTGAAAGAGCAACATTGAAGGCTAGTGCTCGGAAAGCCACCAAAGGCTTAAATTACCCATTGGAGGGAACAAATAGCACTATAACGCCCAGTATGCTGTTGAAATACCCATGTGGGAGCGGCATGCAAAGTGGGAAATCAAGGGTTGTAATGCGCAGCTGCGCAATAACTGCTGTGCACTATGAATAAGAGGCATGTTGCCTCGAAACGCATCAGGGCATCTTTGAATACACACTGTTTGGAAGGCTGCCTGCTACTAGTAACGGTTCGGAGAATCAATCCCTGCGGAGTGGAGTCCTCTAAGCACAGGACAACTTTGGGAAGAGTTTAAAACGTGGCAGTCCGGCAATGGGAGGATGCACCGCCCGCGTGAAGTAATGTCGGGTCCATATGCCGGAATTGTGCTAGAGTGTATGCACAGGGATTGCTTAAAATTACAGACAGCTTTCGAAATGGAGGCCCACTGGAGGGATTAAAAGAGGATTGAAAGAGCAACATTGAAGGCTAGTCTTCGGAAAGCCACCAAAGCCAGGAAATTACCCATTGGAGAGAACAAATAGCACTACAACGCCCAGCATGCTGCTGAAATACCCATGTGGGAGCGGCATGCTAAGTGGCAACTCAAGGGTTGTAAAGCGCAGCCTTGCACTAACTGCTGTGCCCTATGAACAAGAGGCATGTTGCCTTGAAACGCGTCAGGGCGTCTTTGAATACACACTGTTTGGAAGGCTGCCTGCTGCTAATAAATGTTCGGAGAATCAATCCCCGCAGAGTGGCGTCCTCTAAGCACAGGACAACTTTGGGAAGAGATATATATATCGGTTGCCAGTAGGTAGTTATAGTTAAAACCTACTTTCCATAGAAAATCCGCAACATTCTATTTGGAAAAACTTTGGCGCCAGTGGATGAATCTTCACGAATTTCTCCAAGAAGATGGCCTGCTCCGCTCCGCTCCTCCTCTGAAAGTTTGGGGGTGATTCATAAAGGGGGGGCCAAGAAAAAAGGGGGTCCCAAAATGTTTTTTCCCCATGCAATTTCCCATAGGACCTTTAGCCGGGGCTACAGCCCGAACGGCTGAAAGGAATTACACCAAACTTGGTAAAAAGGTAGAGTTTGATTCGCAGATGGGCCTTTTTGTTAAATGGTGTAAATCTGTTCAGTAGTTCCTGAGAAAATCAAAAGTAAAATCATAGATTTATATTGGAGGTGTTACGGTACGTGTACCCGTAGGCGTGCAGTAGGCGTACCTTCCCGAGCATGAGCTGCATGCTGATTGGATGTCAACTGTCTGTCAACACTCAAAACCAGGAAGTGTTGACAGCCATCTTGTGCCTCGGTAGAACCGAGGCACAAGAAAACAGAGAAACAAATGCGCAAAACACACAAGGGGGGCAGGGTAGTCACACCCTGACCCCCTAGGCCTGCTTTTTTTTTAAAACACAGGGTACGCGTACGGTTGCGTACCCCGTGAAAGAACAAAAAAAACACGAGGTCTATTTTTTTAAAATTAGCCCCCGGGGCGACCAAATCCCGGGGGCAAAATTTGTAAAGAAAGTGTGGGGGGGGTTTAAACCCCCCCCAGCCACCACCACCCCGGGGCTTTTCCATGTTGGGAGGGGGCCGCGTGGCCCCCATCTTGGAGCCTTTGATGGCCCTGGAGATCGCCACCTCCCCAGGGCCGGCCCCTGCAGTGTCCCTGGGGTGCCTACCCCCGGGACACTGCTGTTTGCTATGGTAGGGTTGGAGCCTCGTGGCTCCCACCCTACCATAGCAAACTGCTTTTCATCAGAGAGAGCAGCATGTCAGCTGCTCTCTCTGACAAAAAGCAATGCCGGCTCCCAAAGGACGCAGGGAGTCAGCTGGGACGGTGGGAGCATTGGGGCTCCCCCCACGGTCCCCAACATTTTTTTTAACCCCGGGGGATCGGGTCCCCGGGGATTATAAAAAATTTGTAAAAGACGCAATTTTTTTTTTACGATAGATTTACTGTGCGCGTACGGTGCGAATTACGTACGACGTACGGTGCGAAATCCGTAAGTCGTCCCGTAAGCTTACCTAAGCAAGAAAGAGTAAAATATTTTTAGATATTTATGAAGTGTATGTGTTTAGATGTTTGGTGGCTCTAAAAAGAGCTGTTGTGTTTATTGGTAGATGTTAGTACCTACAAGTAAGTTTATGAGGAAGACTCTGTTTCCCTCATCTGTAAAATATATACCATCTCTCCTATAAATGTCATGCATATTGAAGCGTAGATTAATATTGTAAATGGAAGTCATTTTATAGTCTCGGAGAAAGGCAGAAACAGATTTATTCACATGTTTCCAAGCTTTCTCAATCTGTGGGCAATATTGTTTGGACCAGTTCCATTTCTGCCTTTGGCATATATTAGAATAGACAAAGGCAGTTTGGGGGAAAGTGTCATCAGTTGTTGAAAGGTGTCCTTCATAAACATTTCCAGACCTACACCAGAGAAGAGTGCCTAGGTTATTGCCACCACAGTGCACTAGTATGAGGTCAGGGTGTTGGAGATGCATAAAGGATTTCACCAATGGCATCAATTGCTGCCAATTTAACCCTCTCTGTCCAATCCATTTAATGTCAACATTTGATAAACCTAGGTCATTGTGAGTTTCTTTCTGTTGTGCGGCTCCCACCCTGCCATAGCAAACTGCTTTTCGTCAGAGAGAGCAGCATGTCAGCTGCTCTCTCTGACAAAAAGCAATGCCGGCTCCCAAAGGACGTGGGGAGCCACCTTGGCTCGTGGGGGAATTGGGGCCTTCCCCGCGGTCCCCAATGTTTGTTTTTTAACCCCGGGGGATGGGGTCCCCGGGAGTTATAAAAAATGTAAAATAGACGCTATTTTTTTTTACGATAAATTTATCGTACGCATACCATGTAAGTTGTTCCGTAAGCATACCAAACCAAGTAAAAATCAATATAAAAAATACATTTTACAGATATCTTTAAATTTTATATGTTTATGTGTTGGTTGGTTCTAATGAAACCTTTTCTGTTTATTAGTACTTGTAAGTATATACTTAACCATAGTGTAAAGTTATTGAGGAGCAGTGTTTTATAGTGTGCTGAACTTTTGACCTCTGTTGACAGTTGACTTTTGCATTATCTGTTGGGGGTTGGGTGGAAAGTTATGTCACTTGGAGAGGTTTGAATTATTGAACCAATAGAAATGTGTATTTGGTTTTGAATTATTGTGTGACGGAATTTGATTTGTTAATAATGTGTATATAAGTGTAAATTGAGAGGGAAAATGTGCCATTTGTTGGTTCCTGCTGCAAGCACTAAAGCAGAGAGATTCTGTGTGAGACTACCTGCTGTGTGAGTGGCATTCTTCTTAATCTTCCAAACAATTTGAAAGGTGAGTTGATGACTTCAAAGGAATTGTATTTGGTGCATTTTATTTTTAGTAAGAGTAATGTGCTTATTCTTGTAAAGTTTGTAGAATCATATTCTGAGTTTGTCTGCTTTTGGATTATTATTGTGGTAAAATCATTTGGTAAGTCAATGTGTTTAGTTAGTCAGCTTTGTGGAATAAAGTGCAGTACTAAAAAATGTAGAATTTGTGCAGTCACTTATATAATGCTTCAGTCAGTATACATAGACTGCTGCATACAGTCTTGTATAAATGAAAGAATTATATTTGCACCTTTTTCTATAATCTCACCTGTCTCTCCTCACAGTCTACCTCTCTCTGCTTAAACTGTCCTCTTTATTCTGATATTGTGTCTCATGTTTGGATGTAATGCTGGCAAAAAAGTAATACTGCAAATTGGAAATGTATTTTGAAAATGATTCAGGTTTCTACACTGTAATGTAGTGCTCATATACATGGGCTGTGTTCTGTCTCTTAAATATTTTAGTGTGGTAAATGTGTTTTGGTAAAAAGTATGGCTTTTACATTTTTGTCCCGGATCACACTGAGTGTCTGTGTAAATTAAATAATTATATTTGCACTTTTTTCTATAATCTCACCTGTCTCTCTTCACAGTCTACCTCTCTCTGCTTATATTGTCCTCTTTCTTCTGATATTGTGTCTCATGTTTGGATGTAATGCTGGCAAAAAAGTAATGCTGCAAATTGGAAATTAATTTTGAAATTGCCTCAGGTTTCTGCACTCTAATGTAGTGCTCATATACATGGGCTGTGTTCTATCTCCTAAACGTTTTAGTGTGGTAAGTGTGTTTTGGTAAAATGTATGGTTTTAAAAAATTTGTCCAGGATCACACTGAGTGTCTGTGTGAATTAAAGAATTATATTTGCACCTTTTTCTATAATCTCACCTGTCTTTCCTCACAGTCTACCTCTCTCTGCTTACACTGTCCTCTTTCTTCTTGTATTGTGTCTCATGTTTGGATGTAATGCTGGCAAAAAACTAATGCTGCAAATTGGAAATGTATTTTGAAAATGAGTCAGGTTTCTGCACTGTAATGCAGTGCTCATATACATGGGCTGTGTTCTGTCTCTTAAATGCTTTAGTGTGGTAAATGTGTTTTAGCAAAATGTATGGTTTTAAAATTTTTGTCCAGGATCACACTGAGTGTCTGTGTAAATTAAAGAATTATATTTGCACCTTTTTCTATAATCTCACCTGCCTCTCCTCACAGTCTACCTCTCTCTGCTTATACTCTCTTTTCTGATATTTCCACTCTTTCCTTATTTTCACTTGTCTTTCTTGATAGTGCTATTTCTTATCAAACTGCCTCCTGTGTTCTTAGTCTCCCTCTGTCGTCATGGTCTTTCCTGTCCACTAATATTCCTCCTTCTTTTTATACTCCCTCCTCTGCCCTCTTATTTCTCTCTGTTTTATCATACCTCCTCTTAGCAATTCCCCACTCAATATAGATCGAGTGCTGCATACACTCTTGGGCAGATTTACAAGCACCTTGGGCCTCTTTCTTCTTGTGTTGTGTCTTATGTTTAGATGTAATGCTGGCAAAATACTAATGCTGCAAATTGGAAATGTATTTTGAAAATAAGTCAGGTTTCTGCACTATAATGTAGTGCTCATATACATGGGCTGTGTTCTGTCTCTTAAACATTTTAGTGTGGTAAATGTGTTTTGGTAAAATGTATGGTTTTAACATTTTTGTCCAGGATCACACTGAGTGTCTGTATAAATTAAAGAATTATATTTGCACCTTTTTCTATAATCTTCCCTGTCTGTCCTCACATTCTACCTCTCTCTGATTATACTGTCCTCTCTTTTCTGATATTTCCACTCTTTCCTTATTTTCACTTGTCTTTCTTGATAGTGCTGTTTCTTTTCAAACTGCCTCCTGTGTTCTTAGTCTCCCTCTGTCCTCATGGTCTTTCCTGTCCCCTAATGTTCCCCCTTCTTTTTATACTCCCTCCTCTGCCCTCTTAATCTTCTCTGTTTTATCATACCTCCTCTTAGCAATGCCCCACTCAATAGAGATAGAGTGCTGCACACTTGGGCAGATTTACAAGCACCTTGGGCCTCTTTTTTCTTGTATTGTGTCTTATGTTTGGATGTAATGCTGGCAAAGAACTAATGATAAATATTGGAAATGTATTTTGAAAATGAGTCAGGTTTCTGCACTGTAATGTAGTGCTCATATACATGGGCTGTGTTCTGTCTCAAACATTTTAGTGTAGTCTAATCTCTGCTCTCTTCTTAAGAGTATATATAACAGTGTGTTTTATACATTTATTTTTCAAAAGTGATATATATTTTTTATACTACATTTTTTTCATCAATACTAAAAAAGTCATCATGCCTAGTAAGGCTAAGAAGACGAAACAACGAAAGAAAGCAGGTTATTTAAAGAGAAGTCATCTACAAGATTTACCTCAAGAAAAATGTATAAAGAAGACGCAAAAATGTCCTGGTAAGAAAACTAGAAGTTTTCTACGAAGATTGGTAAACAGTAAGAGTAGTCTGTACAAAGAAAGAAATATATCAGTGTTTCTGCAAGCAAAAGAAAAGACAAGAACCGTGTAGTATTATGTTCTGAAAAAAATGAGTGTAGTACAAGGAGGAAAAATCTATACACGGAGATAAGGAAGAAGATGTACCGAAATCGGGTTGTATCTAATTTGACTAAGATTGTAAAGAATTGTAAAAAAAAAAGAGCTTTTTACGAAAAAAAGAAATATATTGAAAATGCAGTTGAGAAAGCTTTTGAATTGAAAAAAATACTTTTTATTTTAGTAATCAATAGAATTCGATCATTAGATAAGACAATCCATTTGATAAAGGCCAAAAGTAAGTGGAAAAGGTTAATTAACAAAATTAATTTTTCAGAGGTTTTTCTGGGTGTTTGGAAACATGGTTCAAGTTCTGAGCCTTTTTTTAATGAAGCAAGTTGTATGTATGTATGTATAGGCATTTATATAGCGCACTACTTACCCGGAGGGTCCCAAGGCGCTTCGACCACTGCGAAACCCTTCCTGGCTTCCCTGAGAGATGGTCCCTTAATGGGTATCTCCAGGGTGAGACCAGGCATCCCCGGCAGTCTGGTGGGGCCGTTAGTGAAGATGAGGCAAGCTAAAGCCCAGAGTTGCCGAGTGTGATCGCTGATCAGAGTGGGCACCGAGGCGAGAGAATTATCGAGTCCGCTGACCCTGGTCCAGAAACCTGCAGCGCCAGGAATCGAACCCTGGTCCCGGGCCGTCCTCTGCTCTCAGGTCTGCCGCCTCTAACCAGTGAGCCACACTACTAGTTATCTGCAGAGTAATGATTTGTTGCATGCAGTTGACACTACTGGTTGTGCTTGTGAGGTTAAAAAGTGGTTGTCCTATTGAGAAAGAGAAAATTGTTTCTAGAAATGAGGAACAGTTGTTAGCTGATGAAGTTTTAGGGAGACGTCCTAAAGCTCCAGTGTACACTTGGAATTGCAGTAGTATTTTTAGTGTATGGCAGGAGTCTATTGATTTTTTACGCAATTTCTTACGCAACTATACTAAGAAAAGTGTTAAACAAAAGATTAAGATGTTGCAAGGATTAGACCCATGCAGAGTGAGACAAATTACTGGATTGCAAGGACATTCTTTAGCTTGTCTTTCTAAAAAAGTGTGTTGAAGTGTTTTTCACCATTTCAGGATGTTAGCAGTTCATCTTACTCAAATGAGGAAATTATTGAGAAGGTTGTATTATGGAAAAAGTCCAGAATTAATGGTAAAAAAGTGGAACAGTGCTCTTTTGCATGGAACTGTATCAGATGTAATAAAGGTTTGTGATGAAAATGAGGTTAGTTATTTTGGTCCTCAAGAACACTGTGCAGAAATTGATCCGTTAATAGATGGAAATGTAGAAGAGATGTACAGCATTGTAGTACAGAAAAATTTGAGCAAGAAATTACTAAGTTTGAGGTAATTTAGGTGAAAGGCCAAATTATTGTTGTATCTGTTGTCGACGTACTCATAAAAATCAGACTAGGACTGTTGATCTGTATGTAAAAAGTGAAAAAGAAAATAATATTGTTATAATAAATTAGATGAGAATAACATGCCTGCGAGCTGTGTACAACAATCTTGAGTTGGTAAATATTCCTTCTGAATTGATGGATTTAAATACTTATGAGTCTATTCTTATTCAATGTGTTCATCCATTTCAAGTGATTGATCGTATGGAGTCTAAGACGGGGAAATTGCCTCCTTCAGATTTACAGAGAGGGTTAAAGGTGATTGATCGTATGGAGTCTAAGACGGGGAAATTGCCTCCTTCAGATTTACAGAGAGGGGTAAAGGAAAGAGTTGTATATTTGCCTCCAGATTTAAAGAAAAATGTTGAAACAATTGGAGTAGAAAATGTAGACGATGAACCTTTAGTTATCTTAGTTAATGGTGTTCCTACTAAGAGTAAGAAAATCTGGCAGGAATTAGTGGGTGTTAGGAAAGTTAAAAAGGCAACGTTGTATCTGATAAAAAACAATCAATATTATGAAAATGTGTTTCTGAGAGAAAAAGAAATAACTGTAGAAGTAGACAGTGACTTGCCATCTGGACAAATTGAAAAAGTGGATGTGTCCAGAACAGAAGAAATCTACGAACATTATAGTGTTCATCCACTTCATTCTAAAGAAGTGATAGGGGATACTATAGAGTTGTTCCAAATGAAAGAAGCAAAGGGAAATCCCATTAGTGTATGGGAAAAAAGCTTGGAAGCTCGCTGCTTTCTTCAGTTGTTTCCAACAGGAAAAGGTGGACCATATGATGACTGACCTGTGCAGATTCCTGCATCTGAATACCGGACATCAAGATTGTATGCTGAAGATCCAGCATTTCGGCAATGTATTCCATATTTGTTTCATCTATTATTTGAGAGTGACTTGTCTGGACTTTCTTATGCAGTAAATCATATATTGAAAACAGGTGTACATCTGCAAAATGTTTCAGCTTTGGAATTTATGGATAAAGTACACTTGAAAGATAATGTTTTGGAATCTCATCTGATTAATCTCATGACATGTCAGCGTGGTACTAATGAGTAATGGTACAGTCGTCATGGAGAACTTAAATGTATGCAAAGGAACTTAGAAACTCCTACATGGTTCCTTACTCTAAGCTGCTCTGAATATACTTGGGATGATTTACTTCAATTTCTTCGAGAGGCAAATGAAAATATAGTAAATATTGAATACAAGACACCTGGAGAATTGTGTTCTTTGGATCTAGTTAATGTATACAGGTATTTCAATCATAGACTTGAAGCTATGATGTCTTTTATCACCAATAAAAAAAATCCACCTCTTGGAGAGGTTTTGGATTTCTGTTGGAGAAATGAGTATCAAGCAAGAGGTGCTCCTCACATTCATATGTTAATATGGATTAAAGAAGCTCCCAAGTTTGGAACAGACTCAGATGACACTGTATTGTCTTTCATTGAAGAATATGCAACATGTGATATACCGAAAAGTACAAAAAATAAGGACTTAAGAGGAAAAGTCTTACGATTTCAAAGTCATCGTTGTGGCAAATGCTGTCAACGAAAGTACAAATCAAAGGATACATTCTATACCAAATGTCGTTTTGGATTCCCACATCCTGTAATATCGAAAGGAAGAGTGAACAATTTTATGTCATCTCTGCGACATAGTATCAGAAGAAAGTCTCCATAAAAAACCTACAACTTAAGAGGAAGTGAAGAGTAAGTACATAAATGATTACAACCCAGTAATTTTGTCCATGTGGAATGCTAAAATGGATATTCAATATGTTGCGGAGAATTCCATAGATGTTGCTCAATATGTAACATCTTACATAACCAAATCAGAAAAGACAGAATTGAAGAACATGTGGGAAGAGATTTCTCACGAGAAGAGTCTAAGTAGGAAATTATATACTTATAGTTTAAAGATGTTATTTCATCGAGAAATTGGAGCATATGAATGTTCGGATCGCTTATCATCTGCCAGTCTTTACTCCAAATCTAGGAGAATCATTTGGTTGAGTGTTGGTCTTTCTGCAACACGAAATCGAGTACTTAAATCTGTACAAGAAATTGAATATTTAGCTGAAAAGGAACCAGAAAGTACATATATTGTGAAAACAAATATGTTGGATACATATTATCCAAATAGAAGTCATCATCTTGAGAACATTTGTCGTATAAAGTGTTGAAAAACGATATTTTTAAACGGAATATTACAGAAAACATCAATAATAGTATGTATGCCGTAATTGGTTCTGAAGGATGTCTGGTGAAACAAAGAAAAGGACATTTGATTAATCATAGAGAAATGAGTTGCGAAACACCTGACAAAGGGGAATTTTACTATTTAGCTCTTTTGCAACTTTTGAAGCCATGGCGTTTAGAATTAGAATTACTTGGAGATTTTGAGAGCTATGAAGATTCCTTCAATGCTACTAAAGACACTATAGGATATCCTGTTTTTGCTAATTACTTGAAGATGTTGAATGATGAAATTGAACAAGAAGCTGCAATTGCAACTGAGATTGCTAGAGACAGTTTTCAGGATAGTCAAACTTCTGCTTCATTAAGTCAGGATCCATTAGGAGAACCAATTATTCAAAATGAAGCAGCACCTGCTATGGAAGAGGTGGAAACAGCAATGTATCAAGTTCTGGAAGATGTAAGAAACTTAGAAAGTTTGGAAGAACAACTAAATGTTGAGCAGAAGACATATATGAGCAAGTGAAAGAAGAGATTAACCATAGATTACTTCATGAAAAGAAAGAGTGCTCTTGCTCATCATTTGAACCTATCCGATTGTACGTGAGTGGACAAGCTGGAACAGGAAAAAGTTTTTTTAATAAAAGTAATTTCAACTTATCTACACAAAAGAACTGACTCGTATTTGTCTTGTGTTGTCACTGCTCCAACTGGGTTGGCGGCACACAATATTAAAGGAATTGCGTTACATTGTTTATTAATGCTACCAGAAGAGCATAAAAACAAATTGGAATACCACAAGCTATCTGGAGAAGCTTGTTTTGAAGTTTCTAGAGTCTTGAAGAAAATGAAAGTTTTCATTATTGATGGGGCAAGATGGCGGCCGCTATTGTGGCCGTGTGAGGTGCCGCGTCGTATCCCTGGTCGAATTCCCTCCCTATGGTGATTTCTCCTACCTTTCCAACTCCGGATCGACGGCGCTCATCCATGGTTTAACCGGCGGTTATTGAGCGAGGCCGGAGTGCTTTCATTGGAGTTTCAGCGATTTTCAGCGGCTTCAGCTGTGTCTGCCCGAGAGCCCGAGTGAGTAACGCTCCGAGCCGACGTCTGTTCTGATCCTGCCCCGATGCCGGGTTGGGCTGGGACATACTGCTTGCAGCGCTGATACTGACAAACGGCTAAGAATCCGGAGAGTGCAGTTTGGTTTGGTTGCTGAACTGCGCGAAAAGACTTATTTCGGTGAAGCTTTGTTTCTACTTGCATGGCTTCTTTGCTACAACTGCTTGCCTGAAACAATTTTTGAAGTTGGAACGCTGGAGGTGATACCTTGAGACACTGATTTAAGGTGAGAGTGGACATTTGTTTAGAAGGCTACTGCAGGCTTTATTATAAAAAATTAAAAAATCTCTAGCAAAATATAAAGATTCAAATTTAACAGTGATCCTGCCCTACAGCTTTTGGGATGGCGCCAAATGGAAGGGGAAACGCGAAGAATAAAGGAGGAGGTGTGACTGAAATACCGGTTGGGACCCCCACAAGGAGCGTGCCTGTTGAGGGAAATGGCAATGGAGCAAAAACGAGAGGGGCTGCCTCTAAGTCTAAGGTTCCTGAGGTGGACAGTCGCTCGACTCGGGTGGCTACAGATGCTGGCGCAGCTGGAAAGACTAACGTTCTAAGTGCAAAAGTGCACTCCCCTTCACAGTAACATGCACGAAGTGGGCAAGGAGCCTTAGGAGATTTACAAACTAACTACAGAGATTCAGCAGCCCCCCAGTCTCAAGAGACACCGGTTAAACAAAAAACAGTTGCAGTTGCAGCAATTTTTGATAAAAGGCGGGGAACCAGGCCGAAAGAAATTATGGAACCGAATACTGAGCTACTAATGAGTCTATCGTCAGAAATGATGCAGTTGGAGATGGAAGTGAAGTGAACACCTCTGAGACAGACATGAGCCAGGATCAGGCAGAGGTAATCACCCCTGTAATGGGGGTTGAAGATATGACTTCCCAGCCTAGCTCAAAATTAGCCTTGGATAAAGATCTTGAATCTGAGGCTGAAGGGAAATTTTACTCTATATCAGACTTAACAACCTAATCTGACAAAGAACAAGAATTGGACAGTGCCAGCAAACTTGGCGACCTTCCAGAATATGAAGAAGGAGAGGACCCGGAACAGTTTCAGATCCAGGATACAGTGAGGAAGATGAAGGATATCAGTGAAACAGTACAGTGTGATCAAGTACTGCCATTCGTTCAGATTAACTTGGATGAAGAGCTGGAAGAGGAGGCAATTACACTTGGTCTCATATATAAGACTATTATGACTCATCGTAATGAGACAAAAATGGAGGGTCTGCGAACGCAAGGTGCGGTAAGGAAATTCCAGAACAACGTACGGCGGCTAATAAAAACCTGTGCAGAAGTTACATCACGCGTGGTGGAAGTAGAGGAGAGAGTCCCCTCTGTAGAAGATACTTTGGAGAAGCAACAATCTGTTGTAGAGTCTCTACAGAATGCAAAAACCGATGTAGACTGGAAGCTTACGGATTTAGAAAATCGATCACGCCGCAATAACTTGCGAATTTTAGGTATAGCAGAAACAAGAGAGGGGGCAGACCCTCGCAAGTTTATTGTACAGCTGTTCAAGGAGGCTTTTCCAGAACTGACTACTTGGAATTGGGAAAGGGAGGTAATCCGGGCTCACAGATTTCCGTTTGTAGCACGACAGCGTGCGAGGGATAGACAGGGTGACCAAAACCTATATCCAAGGGCGATATTGATTTGTTTGAATAATTATTTGCTGCGAGAAGCCCTCTCTGATCTAGCCCGTCCTGGGAAAAAACGTACTGGTAGGGGATGTGAGTTTTTCGTACGCCCGGATTTTTGGCCAACAACTGTAAACGAACAATGGCAAATGCAGAAACTATTTACTCCCTTCCAAGCAGGAGGAGCCCAGGTCTTTCTGCTCAATCCTTCCAAATTAAAGGTCGTCTTCAATGGGCAAACGAGGTACTTTACATCTAGCCGGTTGGCACAGGACTACCTGTCTGATCTCAAAAAGAAAGAAGGCTGAAATAGATGTTTATTGTTAAAAATTACTAACGGGAGAAGATGATTTATTTAGTTCTGCTGCTTTGACAATCTGAATCTGAACCTATAACTTGTAATTGGTATTCACTTTCTGAATCTGGGGTGATGGGTAGGGTTAATGCTTTATTTTTTGGCTGAATGTTAATGAGTGTATCTCTCTTTGTACAAAAAATATCGGTTATGTTATTGTATAAACAAAAGGGAGTAGTTCATTTGCTTGGTTAAGAGCTGGTCCCTAGGAGACAATGATGTTAATTGTATCTGTTTATATGCATAGAAAGAGTAACTTCTTTATTATTATTATTTCTTATAGATTTGAGGGATTTTTGATTAAGAATGACTTAATACCGATATTTGCAATTAGAAGCTAATTATATTTGAGAAGTGGAGCAAGAGAGTACCATATGTGCGGGGTAGGGAATTCGATGGGGTGGGGAACAGTTGATGCATCTCAACATCACTGAGGACAATGTCCTTAAGCCTCTTTTTTGGGTGGTGGGGGTGTGGGAGGAGGGGGGAGGGAGTTGAAAGGGGTGGCGCGGGGTGGTGGGGGAGAGTGGGGTTGCAAAAAAATTGAGACTTGTCTTGCAGAATTGGTGGTACAAATTACCTATATAATGGCTGAGGGAATCTCATCTGGGTTTTCCTTTTTTTTCTCAGTGCTTAGATGGGGCAGGATAAAATAGCTATTGGCACTTGGAATATCTGTGGCCTCAATGACGCTAAAAAGCGGGCTCTTTTTCGTAAAATTATTGATTTCATGCATGTAGATATACTCTGTATACAGGAGACACATATTTTATTTTATTTTATTTTTATTTTTATTTAGCTGTTTTATAGCGCGCTCAGATACTACCAGAGTGTCCTGGCGCGTGAAGAGAAAAACAAGCAGGAGGCCAAAAGAAAGAAGGATGAAGTTCATGTTTATTTTTTATTTCCAGTATTTTATATAAGCTAATAAGCAGTTCTGAAGAGATGTGTTTTAAGTGCCATGGGGGAAGCTGGAATGTTTGAAGTTTCCTGGTTTTGAGTTGGTAGTCTGTTCTAAACAGACATTCATGATCAGAGGGGTCGCTATATATGCAAGGGGCGGCTTGTGTAAATGTAAAAGGACAAAGGATAAAATGGGTAGGTGGGCTATAGTGGAATTGTGCTTTGGTGGGAAATTGTTAACAATCTGCAACGTGTATGGATCGAATTTAGATGATCCTGAAGTGTTTGAATATATAGATGTTGAGTTGGCAGCATGGCCTAATCCACTACTCATTTGTGGAGATATGAATATTAATATGCCAAGCGATGTGGACTTTATGAATGTCAGTAATTATGTGGGGAGAAAACCAAAAGTTTTTAAAGCCCTTCAGGCTCTTCTTCAGGAGCATGGACTTACAGACTTATGGTATCTGCATAAGGGAACAGAAGATGGTTTTAAGTTTTACTCCATACCTCATAAGAAAAATGTCAGGTTAGATTTTGTTTTTCTGTCTAAACAGCTAGCAGCTGTTAGTAATATTTTTTGTTTACAACGACTTCTCTCAGACCATAATCCACTGATTGGTGAATGTCCTTGGCCTCGAGTTAGAAAACCACCTAGAGATTGGACCTTTGATAAGAAACTCCTATTTGATGAGGGGTATCGCTCACATATTAAAAAATGGGTAGTCCAATTTCTGAATATTAATAGAGGATCTACTACAGATCAAGTGGTCTGGGACACAATGAAAGCTGGGTTACATGGTGAGACTAAATGTTTCTCTTCTTACAGGTGGAAATTAGAACAAGAACGGATGCGTAATGGAGTTAGAGAGCTTCGGGATGCAGAAATAGCACTGACTTTAAATATCAAGGGCGGAAACGATACAGCCCCTTGTTTACGAAAGGTAGCGATTCTCAGGGCTGCTCTGTTGGAGCCTCTTGGGCAGGATCTCGCGTTAACATTTTTACAATATCGCACAGAAATGTTTGAGTTCGGGGAGAATTCTGGCAGGGTTCTGGCTAAGAGACTCCGCCAGCGGAGCATTCAGAGCCAGGTGGTGAAAATTCACGATGAACATGGAGTGGTACATGAATCACAGGAAAAGGTCAATGATGTCTCCTTAAGATTTTCTTCTTCTTTATATAGTGAAGATACCACTCAGCTTAACACTGACAGAGCTGCCGAAGCTTTCCTAGCAGATCTTGAGACTGTCATTATTTCTCCTGTACAGGCTGCGCATCTGGCCACCCCCATTCAACGGGAGGAGGTCGAGACTGCAGTAAAATTGTTGGCTAATGGCAAGGCCTGTGGACCAGATGCAGTGCCATTGGAGTTCTATAAGGTCTTTCTACCTGAAATTGGTCAGTTATTCTTGGAGGTATTAAGAGCAGCCCAGAGGGGTATAGTACCAGAATCATGGCAAAATACAACCATAGTTTTGTTTAAAAATAAAAAAGGCAAACCTGAGTTATTACCATCATCATTTCGACCTATTTCTCTAATCAATAGTGATTCTAAAATATATTCAAAAATAATGGCCGGTCGACTTGCACAGGTGATTACCCCTCTGGTTTCTGTGTTTCAGCATGGATTTATACCTGGCCGAGATACTGCCGACCATGTTAGACGCTCCATAGCATTATTAGATTGGGCTCAGGTCACTAATTCGCCTCTCGGGTTGATCTTGTTGGACGCCGAGAAGGCGTTCGACAGGGTCTCCTGGGGGTTTATGTGGGCTGTCCTGAAGTGGAAGAGATTTCCAAAAGAATTTATACAGGCAATCTGTGCGATGTATATTTCTCCAAGGGTGCAACTTCGTATCTCCTGCCATCAGACTCGTCCTTTTCCTATCACTAGGGGCATGCGACAGGGTGTCCTTGCTCTCCCCTGTTGTTTGCTCTTTATATAGACCCCCTCCTCTCTAAGATTAAGGCTAATCAGCGTATAAAACCTATAAGAGTTAGCAATATGTCTTACAGTTTGCTAGAGTATGCAGATGATATAGTGGTTATAACTTCTGAAGTCTCGTCTGCTTTTAGTGAACTTAAGCGATTGGCAGGACAATTTTGTGGCAGTGTCGGGCTACAAGCTCAATGTCTCAAAGACGCAGGTGGTTCAGACACTGGTATGGCCATTTCAGATTCCCCAGTGGTTCCTGATGCCATGTATTTAGGGGTGCGTATAACCTCTGCAGTAGATAGCATACCTGATTTAAACATCCTACCGGTTATAGATGAAGCCAATAAAAAACTGGAAAGACTAGATAGCCTGCATCTATCCTTATATGGAAGATGCAGTGTCATTAAAATGCTAATATTACCTATGTTTTTATATCTGTTTAGGACCATTCCTCTTTTGTTTTCTCAAACAAGCTTGGTAAAGGCAGATAGAGTTTTTTATGTATTTTTGTGGGGGTATAGACGCTCACGTAGAGCAGCTAAATGGATGTGCCTTCCCAGATATCGAGGGGGCAGGGCGGTTCCAAATCTTGTTATGTATTATTGGGCTGCAATGCTGCAGGGAATGGGAGTGTTGTTATGTGGGGATAAAGTGAGCATACCAATATGTAACACTCCCACTCTTTATGAGATTGGGCTCGGTTCAGCTGCAAAAGGTATTCTACTTGAAGTCCTTGAACCTAGCTACTATAAGAGAACCCGTTTTAAGGTCTTGTTAGCAGCATATACTATCTGGCGAAAGATCAGGAGGAAATTAACTATTCCAAATATGAATTTATATACGCCTTTTAGAGCTACACGAATATTTCCCAGCATCTTTCAGGATTACGTTATGTACAGATGGCAAAACAAAGGTATCTATGGGTTTGGTGATATTGCCGAGGATGGTGTTGTTCTATCATATAGTGAAATAAGGGATACATTTCAGTTATCTTCACGTGACTTCTTTAAGTATTTACAGATTCAAAGTTTTATCCAAAAATATCTGAAGATAAATTCGTGCATTTTGGAGAAAGTGCCTGTTATTGAACTGATAAAAAAGAGAAGAAGAATAGGCATTCTGTATCATTATGTTTTATCAACATTTCCGGATGACTTGACTGTTCAAAATGCCAAGTGGGAAGTGAAATTGGGTATAGAAGGTATTGATTTAACTTCGGTGATAGAACTTGCTAGTCAGGTTATAGTATCTGGCTCGCTAAAACCCCAAAGCTATATGTCTATGCTGGACTTATATTATACGCCTGCTAAGATTGCAAAATGGGGGGCCACAAAAGGTAATACATGCCCACGATGCGGGCTGCTGGCAGCCGATGCAACACATATGTTCTATTCCTGCTTATTGCTCCGTGCCTTTCTAGATGATATCAAGCACTTTATTAATGTTACACTTAAGATCTGATGTACAATAACACCGGCACTTGTGATATTTGGGGTCGATACAGGTAATATATTAGTTGGTGGCAACACCTTTAATGAACCAGCTCTTATATTTATTGCTATGTCACAGGTTCGCCTATGCATTACTTCTCAGTGGCTCTCGCCGGAAGCCCCCACATTTGTACAGTGGCGGGCAAGATTGTTAGCCATACATTGTTTAGAATTTTCTGCATTTTCTTGTAAAGGGGGGAGACGGAGGCAACTTGCGACCCGAGTCTGGGCACCTGTGGCCGAATGGATTGGATAAGCAAATAGCGTTGTTCGGACTGTATTTTAGCTCTAGTATCCTTTTCATATTTTTCCGTTGTGTTTTCCTCAGCCTTACTTGATCGGAATGTATTTGTGTTATCATTTGTCTAATTTGACAATGTAATGTTTGTTTCATTTTGTATGAATTTTGTATAACCAATTCTGTAGCTTAATTGTAAATTGGAACTGTCTAAATGTTTGGTCTCAATAATTTTTTTTTTTAAATAAATAAATTGATGAGGTAAGCATGGTATCAAACTTAATGCTTGCCTTTGTGCATTTAAGAATGCAGCAAGTTCTTAAAACAGAGTATGACGTATTATTTGGAGGAAAACACGTCATAGTTTTTTGAGATCTACTATAACTTACTCCAGCAAAAGGACAACCAGTGTTTAAAACACTGACACATGAAGATACTAAAAAGTCTTTGGGTAGTATTGGAAATGTTAACATTAGGTCATATTTTCAATATAAGGAACTTATTACAAATATGCGTCAGGCAAATGATGCAGATTATGGAAAAATTCTTCAAGATATAAGGATTGAAAAACTGACAGCACATGGCAAACAAGGTTTACAGAGATGATTACTTCCCAATTTGTTTCCAAATGAAAATATTTTTCCTGAATAAATATAAATGAAAATTTCAGAAAACAACTCTATAATCTGTTTAATGCCAACACTACGTGAATGTTCTATATTCAATGAAGAAATGTTAAAATTGGAAAATGAACAAATTATAAAATTGGAAGCTATTGATAAAATAGAACATGAAGAGATCACTATTATTTTGACGGAAAAATTGAAGAGGAAATTAGATTCTTTAGAGAAATTGATAAGTAAAACTGCTGGGTTGGAAAAGAATGTATATGTATGTAAACTGCTCATTTGCACATTAATTGTATTTCACCGAACCGGAGACTACTCCCCCCGTGGGTCCCGCCATCTTGGGTGAGGAGCCGGCCGAGCAGTCTAGTGCTCCACCCATCCAGACCCTTCTCCCATAAAAACCTGGAGATTTACCACACCCCACTGATGGCTAGTGTGAGTGGCGTGCTTGCGTGTCCTGAGGCGGAAGCCGGGACCGTTGCGGGTGACATCGCGATTGCTGCTATGTTTACTGTAATTTGGTTTTAAAAGCGCTATTATCTGTATGCCTTTTTAAAAACGTACTGCTCATTTGCACATTAATTGTATTTCACCGAACCGGAGACTACTCCCCCCGTGGGTCCCGCCATCTTGGGTGAGGAGCCGGCCAAGCAGTCTAGTGCTCCGCCCCTCCCGACCCTTCTCCCATAAAAACCTGGAGATTTAACACACCCCATTGATGGCTAGTGTGAGTGGCGTGCTTGCGCGCCCTGAGGTGGAAGCCGGGACCGTTGCGGGTGACATCGCGATTGTGGCTATGTTTACTGTAATTTGGTTTTAAAAGCGCTATTATCTGTATGCCTTTTTAAAAACGTACTGCTCATTTGCACATTAATTGTATTTCACCGAACTGGAGACTACTCCCCCCGTGGGTCCCGCCATCTTGGGTGAGGAGCCGGCTGAGCAGTCTAGTGCTCCGCCCCTCCCGACCCTTCTCCCATAAAATGGCACCCTTCCCTAGGAAGCACAGCGGGCGCGCCAGCGGCGCACCGAAGGCTCGCCAAAGGCAGGCCCGTCTGCGCCCGTCCGCGCCGGACCCGCACCTTAGGCCAGGACCCCTGCTCCGCTGCAAGCCAATCCAACCTCGAGGCACACTCATAACAGCGAGGCTTTTTGGGCTTTAAGGGACAGCACCAATTTAGCAGGTTGCACAATCTTGGAAATGGGGGATAACGCACGGAAGAACCCTCTCCAATGCACTAACTGTTCACAGCCTTTGCCCAGACTGTGCTGGCAACCTATTGCACCTCCCAGGGACTATAAGGAAAAACCTTTAAGGAAAAATCATCCCTCGGTCAAGTGCCTTCTCCTCAATGCTAGATCACTGGTCAAACACAGCATAGAAGTAGCGAAGTTGATTCAGGACGCTGGAGTGACAATAGCATTTATTACGGAGTCCTGGACCGATGCCGCTTCAGGTCCTGACATTGTTAACGCCACTCCGCCGGAATATGTTTGCTATACTCAAAATCGAGAAAAGAGGAAAGGTGGTGGCCTAGCTATCATTTACCACAACTCAATTAGAGGGTCCTTTCAACCTGGATCCATAGGTCTAGAGGAGACTCTTTTCTTTAATCTTACCTTATCCGATCATCAAACCCTCAGAGGCTGTCTTGTTTACAGGCCCCCAGGGACCAAAGCCCCATTTGTTGTAGCTCTGAGTAAGCTACTCGAAGTTGCAGCCTGTGCCCAAGCTTTTACACTGCTTTTAATTTCCACCTAGAATGCGGCTCGGATCCAGACACACGCGATCTGATTGACCTACTGCAGGGGGTGGGTCTGAAGCAATGGGTCTGAGGTCCGACTCACAAGGCAGGAAATACCCTGGACAGGATTTTTTCAAATCATCCCAGCCTTAACGTATTAACAGTGCAGCCGGTCCCCTGGTCTGATCACTCAGCAGTCCATTTTAATGTTACCCTAGCCCCCCGTGAGATCATCTAGAGCCAGAAACGTACCAAGACAGGTTAGGAAATGGAACAACATAAATGGTGAGGTGCTGGAGGGTATATTAAAAACTTCCTTGGAGCCCCTCACAGGAAATGTGGAGGAAGCAGCCTCAGCCTACACTAATTGGCTAGAGTCAGCATGCTTACAACTGGCTCCCCCTAAAACTTTTTACTCCACACGCTCAAATCCATCCGCCCCTTGGTTCTCCGAGCAGATCAGGGACCATAAAACTCGGTGTAAAAAATGGAAAGAACTTGGCGGACAAACTATAGTGAGACAGACAAAAAAATTCTCAATATTGAGCAAAGAGCCTATAAAGAGATGATACAACAGGCAAATCGGACCTTTCTCACGAAACGGATTAAAGAAGCCAGTAATGCCCCGAAGGATTTATTTCGGACTGTGTCATCCCTGGTAGTCCCCAAGACCATAGAGATCCCCCCCAGTCTTCTACTCTGTGAGAATCTTGCCACTTTTTTCCGGGAAAAAGTGGAAAAAATCTTCTCTCCCCTAGACAGTCAAGTAAGGACTCCTCCCTCTATCGTTGGTCCGGAGTTAGACAGCAATTCGGAAAAACTCCTACAATTGACCCAAATCAGCGAGAAGGAGGTAGTGAGCCGACTACAGAAGATAAAATCGGGCTCCCCTCATGACCCCTGCCCTGCTGCAATTGCCAAATTAGCTCCAACCACCATTGCAGCCGGACTTACTCCCCTCCTCAATCTCATGTTGGACAGTGGGGAATTTCCTGCAAAATGGAAACGAGCTTCCATCCTACCCCTCCTAAAAAAATCCAACCTGGACATAGCTGAGATGAACAACTACTGGCCTATTGCCAGATTACCCCTCCCAGCCAAAATTATAGAAGGCACCTTAAATACGCAGCTAAGTGCCTTTTTGAGGACAGGAGAACATCTAGATCCATCCCAACATGGTTTTCATGCAGAACACAGCACGGAATCCGCCCTGATTAAGTCGGTGGAAGACATTAGAAGAGTGATGGACGCAGGAG
This sequence comes from Lissotriton vulgaris, assembly GCF_964263255.1. Taxonomy (NCBI): domain Eukaryota; kingdom Metazoa; phylum Chordata; class Amphibia; order Caudata; family Salamandridae; genus Lissotriton; species Lissotriton vulgaris. The sequence goes on along the minus strand of NC_141694.1, from coordinate 1,346,230,172 downwards.
CCGCCCTGATCTTGTTGGATCTTTCCGCGGCCTTCGACACGGTCCATCACAAGTTGTTGATGGACCGGGTGAGGGCCTGCGGAATTCAAGGAAAGGCATTGAAGATCTTACAGGCCTTCCTTTCCAATAGGACTCAGACGGTGGCACTGGGGGAATTTGAATCACGTCCTTTTGTGCTTCCTTGTGGAGTTCCCCAGGGGTCCTCACTGAGCCCGACCCTTTTTAATGTGTACGTCTCTACCCTAGCGCCGGTTATTCAATCCTTTGGTTTTAACCTCACAGCATACGCAGATGACACGCAGATAGTGGTGTCACTGCTGCTGGGCGAAATAGATAGCACAGCAGATAGGCAAGAGGTGGGCAACTGGATGGCACAAATCTGTCTTAAGCTCAACTCTACAAAGACAGAAGTGCTACTCTTTGGTTCCAAGGACAACTTCTGGTCCCCGATATGGTGGCCAGAAGAAATGGGAACCCTCCCCTCCCCAGTGGCGAAGGTTAAAAATGTAGGTATACTGGTGGATGATTCATTATCCTTTAAACCACAGATCAATGCACTATCCTCATCCACGCATTACATCCTTAAAACAATTAGGAAAGTGCTGCCATTTCTGGAGGTAGAGCATAGAAAAACTGTGGTTACTGGACTGGTTCTCTCACGTCTAGACTATTGTAACAGCCTTATGCTGAACGCTCAACAGGGCCTACTGAACAAGCTGCAGATCCTGCAGAATGCAGCCGCCCGCCTGATCACTGACACCCCTAAGTTTGCCTCGGTAGCTCAGGATCTGGTGAAACTTCACTGGCTGCCAGTCCAAAAAAAATAGTCTTCAAAGCACTCTGCGTGGTCTTCAAGGCACTGCACAACCTTGGCCCTCGCGTATGAAGCTGCTCTTTCACTGGCATAAGCCGGCAAGAACCTTAAGATCTGGTGAGCAGGCATTGGTATCAGTCCCCAGAGTCAAGAAAGCGTGATGGGGGGGCAGGAGTTTTTCCCTAGGCGCCGCAGTAGCCTGGAACAGATTACCACTCAATATCAGACTGTCGTCGGACCTGCTATCTTTCAGAAGAGTGCTTAAGACCTGGCTCTTTACTCACTAAAGCTCCCTACCCACATACACTGGTTCAATCACGTTAGCGCCAGGACACCTCCGGGTAACAGTGCGCTCTAAAAATGTGAAAAATAAATAAATAAATGTAAAAACTGTAGGGTAATTTTACGACGTAATTTGAATGTGGAAAAAGGTTTAGTAAATGGAGCAATGGGTAAAATTGTTGATTTTGTTAATTATGTAAATAGAGATGGGATTGAATTTTTGAAAATCAAATTTGATGAAATTCCTAAAGTGCAACAACTTAGTCGTTGTCCAGTTCATTTTTTGCTTGTAAAAGATTTGTATGTACGCAGAAAACAGTTTCCTATTTGTTTGGCATATTCGGTTACCATTCATAAATCTCAAGGTTTAGGTGCAGATAGTGCTTTAATGAATATTGGAAGTACAGTGTTTAAAGAGGGTATGGCATATGTTGCTTTGTCCAGAGTGAGAACTGTGTCTGGATTGTATTTGATTGATTTTGATGAGACAAAGGTTAGTGCAGATGCAAATTGTGTGAAAGAGAGAATATGCACCCAATTTAGGTCAATATCCAGTGTTTGAAAAGCGTGTGGTAGGTAGAAAAAGAAGATTAGAGAATATCTGTAGTGAAACTGTAGAGAAAGGAAAAAAACAAGATGAAGTTGCGCCTGCAAACAAAAAGAAAAGCGATAGTGTTGAAGAAAATGTTGGATATCGGTTTAAAATAGTTGTGGTGTCAACTGCTATGCTAATGTAGTTGTTAATGTTGTTTTTCTTCTTCAAAGTTTGCAACAGCAAATTGCTAAACATCAGGAGAAAAGATTCTCTTCATTGTTGTATTCTATTTATGAGAAATGTAGTAGTGATAGAACTAAAATACAAAGTGTTTCTGATATTCGAAATCTTTTGGACATATGTTCCTGTTCTACTCAATTTACGCAAAATATACAGCAAGATTGTCAGGAATTTTTAATGTTTATGCTTCGTGTATTGGAATATGAAGGTATAGATATTGAGACCCTTTTTGCCTTTCTTATAAATACGAAAATAAGTGTCAAAATTGTTTGTTTACATGTATCACTGACATAGACACTGAAAGATTTATATATTTCACTTTACCAAAGTGTGAATCAGTGTCTTTTAATAATCTAGTTAGTGGAGCAACTAGTATGTTATTTTAATGTTGAAACGTTGTAGAGCTGATGGAAGAACATTGAAAACTTTAATGAGAAATGTTGTAGCTACTCAAGTATCAATATCAGGAAGAGCTTTTGCAGCTGTTGCAATTATTTTTAATGATGGACCTTCTACAACATCTGGACACTACACTGTTTATTTAAGATGTCTGAAAGGTTGGACACATTGTAATGATACTCAATTCGTTTTTAAGCAACATTGCCTAAAGAGTTACCAAATCTTACCTAATATTTTTGAAGCCCAAATGAAGCCCAAATGTTAAGAACTAAAGTTTAGCCTTTCATGATTACTGGTGTTGCAGACTATTTTGTAAGGGAGGGTGAGGAGTTTGAAGGATAATCCTCAAGTTGATGTTGAAGCAGTGTAGGTGTATGAGGTTGTGAGTGATGTGGCTACAGCAGAGGATATTGAAGATCAGTCAGGTAGAGGTGTTTTGGATTTGTTGTAGTCGTTGTAGGTGTTTGCTTGATATTCCTATGTAGAGTGTGTTGCCACTGTGTAGTGTGTTGTTAATGAGGGCCTGTGTCACTGTTCTTCTTCTTTTAGTTAGGCTGCACTTGTAAATGTTGCAGAGCATGTGGTGGGTGTTATAGCAATATGAGGAGATGCTGTAGACTTGCTTACACATGCAGAGGGAAGACTTAAGAATGAATCATAGGTTGTGTGCATGGTCAGTAGGTGTTGGTACTGTTTATAATGTAGTTGGCCAACAGAAGTCATCTGAAGCTGAGTGGGTTTGAGGATGAGTATCTTAATGTTGTTCAAGTTCAGATTTAGAAAGCTACTCCTTATCCACTTGGTGATATCTTTAATTACGTTGTGGAGGTTGTTTTTATGGTATGTTTCTTGGTGAAGACGAGGATGAGCTGGGTATCGTCGACTCAAGAGATAATGTTGTGGTTGAGATGGTGGGCCACTTATGTGAGGGTGGCTATGAAGATGTTGAATAGCGTTGGGATGACAGATCAGCGCTGGGGGACGGTGCAAATGATATCAATGGTTTTACATCAAAAAACTGGAAGGCAAATATTCAGAGTTACTATAGAACAACTTTCAAAGTAAGAATTTCACACATACTATTTGGCCATGGGGAAAAGTTTGTGAAATCTTTAATAACTTTTTTTCAAGTTTTATCATGGAATATAATTAATGGTGGTTTTTGGTTATTTCAGGATTGTTTGACATACCTCATAGTTACGTAAGAAATTGGTCTTAGAAAAAAACATTTAAGATATGATTTATTTCTATTTTTTTGATTCTTAATGAGATTGTTGCTTGGGTTTTTTAAGATAATCTTTTTGATTGTCTTTTTTTTTGCCCGCTGTTATGTGATGAGTACTATTGAACTCACTGTTTCTTGTGAAATTCAATATAGTCTGAGAACAGCAAAAAAGGCAAATTAAATGCTTTAGAAATGATTTTGTGTTGTAAAAGATAAATTGTAACTGTATTTTTGATTGTCTTCTACAGATGCTAAATTTGCAATATTTTTTTATTTTATTTTATTTATTATTTTGAAGGTAAGTATAACTAAGTATCAAAAATGATCGATGGGATGTACCTCTACAAAAGTGAAGTAATACAACGTCTATGGTGTACAAATGTTTGTAAAGATGGCTTGTATCTTTGAAACACATTTGAAGAATTTTTTAAAAATATATAGTGAGTGTACCTGTGTTCTTTGTATTCTACTACAACACATCAACTGCTTTGGAACTGGTAAGCTGAATAGATATTTTTTACTTTTTTTAGTACTGCATTTTATTATAATAGCCTTAGTTTATTTTTTTAATGATAAACAGTGACTGATTTGAAAATACAAGGCCATTTTATAACCAAAAAATAATATAAGCAAATTTAATTGATATAATCATATAACATTCTTGAGAAAAGTTTTTGTATAATATTTTTTAAAGGGAAAAATAGTTGATAAAGCTAGTTTTGTATTACGTATTAGGGAAAATAATAAAATGAAGTGTTTATGTTTTTCTGCAAGGAACAACAAAATAAAATTCAATATGGAAGAAGAGCAGAGGAATATGGAAGAGAGTTATGAAATTACTGACAGTCTGACAGAGGAGTTTAATATACGTTTCATAGACAGCGAGAATGAAGAAGAAAGTATTGGTGCAGGAGATATTACCTGTGATTTTTTATATCAAAGTTTGGACGATAAGTTTACTGAAGCATTAGACGACTTTGAGTTTCAAAACATGACTTTTGGAATTCATAATGAAGAGAACGAAATTTCAGATGAAGTGATGCTGGAAGTTCCATTAAATTATGAATTGTTAGAAGAATAAATGTATGATTAAAAATGAAAAATGGTTTGAGAGACTCTTCTTGTAGAATTCTAATCATTCAGCAAGTATCCAAGTTCTCATGGAACAAAATGGGTCTTAGGGCATGGAGTGCTTCAAACCTTTATAAATTATTAATGCAATGTTCTATGCACCAGCAAAGTTGTGTTTTATAGTTTTTATTTCCAGGTGCATTTCCTTTGACTTCCAGCAAAGTCTCAGTGATTGCTGATGCAGTATTAAATAGAGCTATTCAACAGAATGTCCTTCTGTATGTCGTGTGCTAAAAATGAGGCTATTTAAAATTCAGTAGGCAGTTTGCTTGCAGAACTGTAATCATCTAGTCAGTATCCAAATATTCATGGAGGACAATACGTCTTAGGCCGTGGATTGCTTTAAACCTACATAGATTATTGCAGTCTTCTATGTAACTACAAACTACTCTTTTCTATATTGAATTCTTCAATGTGTATTATTACACTCTCAGCAATCATTCTCACTCTACTGTTTCAGTATTGTATTGAGTCATACAGGACTATGTGCTTATCTATAAACTATTAGAACATGTACTAATCCATTCACTGTGCTAAAACTGAAGCACTTATAAATGTATTCAGGCACTCTCCTAGCAGAACTGTAATCATTCAGTCAATACCCAAGTACTCATGCAGCAAAGTAGGCCTTAGGACATGGAGTGCCTCAAACCTCTATGCAATATGCATGCAGTCTTGTATCTACCTGCACACTTTTCTTTTATACCTTCAATTCCCCAGTCTGTATCCTTACACTTCCACCAAGCACTCTGTCACTGCTGTTGCACTGTTGTAGTGACCCATTCGGCAGAATGTACTAATTCATTCACTGTGTTAAAACTGAAGCACTTATAAATTCAGTTAGGCACTCTCCTTGGAGAACAGTAATCATCCAGTCAGTATCTAAGTACTCATGCAGCAAATTAGGCCTTAGGCCATGCAGTCTTCTATGCACCAAAGTAGGTCTTAGGGCATGGACTGCTTCAAATCCGTATAGACTATGCATCCTCTATTCTACACAACAGTTGACTTGTCTTTTATACCTTCAAATCCCCAGTCTGTATCATTACACTTTCACCAAACAGTTTTACACTAGTGTTTCAGTATTTTTGTCAACCATACAGTACTATGTGCTTATTTGTAGAATGTTCTAAAAGTAAAGTTGGTATACATTCACCTACACAGTCTTGTAATTATTCACGGCCTCATTTATGAGACTTCTTGTGCCATTGGAACTTTACTTTTTGTGGTGTTCTGTGGCACAGCTGTCAGTGTAATATTTATCAGGTAGCACTAGGATACTTTTTTAGGTTTACTGTTGCCTGATAAATATCAGATGCTTTTATAGAGTGTTCTGCGTTAGCGGGGTGTGTAACGGTTGTTGGTGGGGGTGTTTCTAGCAATACCCATGGCCTTTTGTCCTACATTTGCAATAAATTCTAATTTTGAGACACTGTGAAAAATGTATCCCATCCCAGCAGAGGCATAAGCATGGTGCAACGGGAAAAAATTGTTTTATTTCTCCTCGTTTTCTTTTTTCTATGTGTGTTGCTTTCTGCAGTACATGTAGAAAAAGGAAAAGTCTCTTGTGATTATTTTTCTACAGAAAGGTTTCGGTACCTGTACAAAAATAATCGTCCTTACAATGCAGACACGCTTGCTCCATTCTGCTAAGGTTTCTGCATTGGTGCAGGCAGACCATTGTGCGCCGGTGTAAGGGAAAAGGATAGGAATATGCTATATCTTACAGATATGGTGCATTCCAGTCTTTTTCTTTTGCCATAGGGAAGCATAGCAGGAAGGCCTGCTGCACTTTCCTATGGCGAAATCTCATAAATGAGGCCTATGTGCGTAGTCAAGTACTCATGGTGCAAAGTGGGCATTAGGGTATAGAGTACTTCAAACCCCAACAGACTGTGCATACATTATTCTATGCACCTGCAGTTTGTCCCTTTTCACTTCCACCAAACACTCTGTTACTCTTGCAATAGTTTTCGAGTGACTCATTGATCAGTGTGTAGTAAAGCATTCACTACATTAAAACAGTAATTAGTAGATGTAGATTAAGTGGTAGATCTCCAGTTATTATGCACTCCGACATCACCATCATGGATGCAGCATATTTACAATGTGGTGCACTATGGGGCAAAAATGGCACAGATATGTGATGTTTCTGTGCTGTGAAGATGGTGCCTTGCTTGAGTTGCATTGCAAAGACAATGCAGCTCCAGCAATGTTCTTTGGGCTCTATGCTCACAATGCTGTGTCAATCCTTACACCTGCTTCAAACAGGTGCAGGGTTTTGACGCAGTATTATCCAAAAAGTGACTGAATAAAATCTTATAGATTTCACCTAGTCACTTTTAAGAAGTGTTCCTTCGCCAGAACACCCCCCAACTGTGCAGGAAAGCCCCCTTTTGACGCACGCCTTTACAATGTGACGCACCTTCCAATTACGACAGATTGTAAATAGCATACATCTTGGTACATTTTTACACCACCACTGCATCACAAATGTGATGCAATGGTTGTGTAAAAGAGACACAAGGGGTTTGTAAAACCGCCTTAATACATACAAATTCATCCACGCAGTTTCACCAATAGTGCAACTTGAAGCATGGATTTGTAACATATTTATATACATATGTTACATTCAAGTGCTTCGGCGGTACTACAGTATACTATAGGTAAACACCCTATAGATTTATGCTGTAGCACATCCTTATAGTTTTGCACTTTCAAATTCATTCATTCATTTATGAAGTACACATTTTTTCTGACAAACTTTTACAGACAAACATAGAAATATAGTTATTTTATTTGACCAGTAGATGTAGTTCTAAAAAGAACTGTTTTTTTTCTTTTTTCTTTTGTACTTTTTTGTAGTTTTTTCAACAATTTTGAGATTTTTTTTTGTAGAAACAAAAACTAGAAAAAGAGAACTTTTGAAAACAAAAACCTGTGGACCTGCAATAGAAATTCCATTAAAAAAATCAGTTTCTGGGGCATTGGTGCTGCTCCTGCCTCCTAACAATGAGGTCCACTGACTGCTCCCCATAACATAAAAGTTCATTGCAATATATGCAGTGGAACTATATTTTGGAAAATTGAGAAACATTCACATTTGTAGGAGTGGTTCCAGATGATGGTAGCGGCGTACTTGAGGTGCTTGGCACTGAAGTTGGTGGAGCATCCTGAAGGCTGCGGGTTTTCTCCCTTGCATAATTATTGGGGTGCAAGTTTTTTACATGTCTGTCCATGCTTGCTGTTCCAAATGAATATTTCTTTGTTGGGTCCCCGCGAGATAGAACTACATCACAAAGTTTGCCGGTCACCTTTGGAGCGTTCACTTTCTTTTGGCCCTCAGGAATAGAAAAACAATTCCAAATGAAAGCCTCCTTTTTTTTCTTCGGTGGAGGTTCTGATGGAAGGAGTTCTCATCAGAAGAATGCTCAGAAGGTGTTGTAGATCGAGCAGCCATAATAATCAAATAAAGTTCCAAAGGACTTCAGCTGTAAAGAAAGGGTGCTACTCCTCAAAAAGTCAAAGAAGAATGAACAAAATGGGAGGGGTCTTTCAAAAATTAGAGTAGAAAGTATTATGAACCAATGAAATCTCTTCTTTTAATGTCACATGACTGAACGTGCTCTTGCGGTGCCCTTACAGAGCTCTTACGCTGCGCTTATGACGCTCTTACGGAGCGTATACGCTGGACGTACGATTGCGATGTTCGTAATTTAAAAAGTAATATACGGTTCTTAAAAGTTAAAAAAAAAAAAATCTTGATTATCCCAGATAATGTCTCCCTTTAAAATTTACAAGAAATACATAAATATATTGTTTTTAACATTATAAAACTTTAGGAGGTGCGGGTACGGGGGGTCCTACAAACGTAGATGATGTCACACGGAGGCGCGGATGCACCGGTTAACGTCAAAACATACTCGTGATGTGTGCGTGCGTGCTTAATACAATTTACAGTATAAATGTTGGTGCTTTCACCGTATGCGTACGGTGCGACTATCTAAAAAAAAAGAATAATATCAAATTTAATTTTTATGTTTGTAAAAAAAAAATTATTACAACAAAATATTTTTATATTTAGTTTTATTAATATTTTACAATACAATATGCACTATAAATAAAACAAAATAATATATAAATATTTATTACAAAAATGAGTAAAATTAGTAAAAAAAGAATTTTTTTTTTAGTAATTAATACATTTAAGAATTATCATTTACAAAACCTTTGAAATTCACTGAAAAAACCATAGGTTTCACCTACGTTATAGTTAAAAATTAGCATTTAAAAAACCTTAGAAATTCACTGAAAAAACTATAGGCTTCAGACACGTTATATTTACCTGGACATTTTACTCATACAAAACCAATAAAATTCCCCCGTTATAGTTAACTATAACTCGCGCGCCCGCAATGCACTGCTGATGACGTCACATATTACATCACTCATGACATGGTCAGTGACATCACTCATGACATCACTGATGACATCTCAAACAACATCATCCTTGTGACAGAGTGGCAGTCCTCCTCTCAGTGTAATATAACCCTTGATACACACATTCAAAAATAGAAACTAAATTTTTCAAAAAAATAGAGATACCAAAACCAGTTAGAACAACCTATTCAGTAATTCCAAAATCTACATCCACATCCACTCATTTACCAACAGCTCTATATAGTCACTCATACATGTACTCACTCATCATATTTGCTCATACACCTATACATCCTGTTACACACCTACACTTATACATAAAGTCACTCACACACATACTCACACATGCAAATAAACTATCAATCATCCATTTACTTCCACATGCAGCTATACACCCACCACTACACTTACTTCTACTGAAACATACACATACTTACTCTCTTAAACAATCACTTATAGAAACACATACTTATTTATACAGGAACTCTTACAATCTCTCGCTCTCACATATACTCGTTAAAAACATATGTAGTTACTCATAAAGATACTATTGAGACAGTTGTTCATTCACTAACACACCCATTCACACACTCTTCTACCCATACAGTCCTGCACACATACTGTCTTCAAAACACATACAAACAGTGAGTCACCCATTCATGCATCTATGCGGTAAGTAATACCCCCACCAAACCATACAGACACTCATACTGATACTCAAAAAACCAACTAATAACCCATATCGACACTGAAGTAGCTCGCCACCAACCCATGCAGCCACTTATACACAAAGTGAGACACTGATACAGATATTTACATATTTAAACATTACTCGCTAATACATGTATTCACTAAGATACACTTAATAAGTCAATTATGCAATCATTTTTACAAAACAATATCCATTCAGACACTTATTTACCATTTATTCTTCCATCGACCTTTAGACATACATGTATCAAAAATATTTATTTTTCAGAAAGACACACATTCACTGGATGATGTCATCAGTGATGTCAATTGAGATGTCATCAGTGATGTCATGAGTGATGTCACTGACCATGTCATGAGTGATGTAATATGTGACGTCATCAGCAGTGCATTGCGGGCGCACGAGTTATAGTTAACTATAACGGGGGAATTTCAATGATTTTGTATGAGTGAAATGTCCAGTTAACTATAACATGTGTGAAACCTGTGATTGTTTCAGTGAATTTCTAAGGTTTTTTAAATGCTAATTTTTAACTATAACATGGCTGAAACCTGTGGTTTTTTCAGTGAATATATATATATATATGGACAGTGAGCAAGGGCGTCCGCGCCCGAAATGCGTCTGTTTGATGGTTTCTGCACCCTGCACTTTGATGGCAAAATAAAAGAAGCTATTTCACAAGCCTGACTCGAGACGATCATTGCTGTTTGCGCGCTGGGGAAACGGGCAGAGGCGCTGCCGTTTTTCAAGTTGGAGAACAATATATATATATATATATATATATATATATATATATATATATTTTTTTTTTTTTTTTTTTTTTTGAACACAAGGAGGGCGGCACAACCGGATAATTATTTAGAAGTTTTTATTACACCAACACTCCACCGACGCGTTTCAGCCTCACGGCTTTTCTCACGGTCAGCAAGTCCTTTTTTGCTTTCCATTTTTATACTGCCCCACCTGAGCCATAAATTGGCATTGTTGGATACGTAGTTTATGAAGCAAAATTGATTAAAAACAATAATGACAACCAAGGACTGGTGTGTTCTGATTATACAAGTATAGTACTTAGCGTCCTAAGTTGTTTTCACTCAAGGGCGTATCTTATTGCATTTGCATTCATAGTTTTAATTGTTCACGTTAAGGGTATAGTACCCGAGTCCATGTGTTTTGCTCGCTGAGTTCATATTTACTCCAGATGTATGTGGAGATCTTCTCCAAAGTTCATGCCTCTGGGCTGTTTTGTGCGGAATCGAATGATGAAGCGTGATTCCATCTGTCGAAGAAGACGGACCGTGTCTCCTCCCCTGTCTGGTTTGGTCAGCATCTTTAACCCATAGTAGTTCATGGCTCGCCAATCCCCATTTTGGCAAGTGTTCAAATGTTTTGCTGTGGCATACAGCATGTTCGAGTTCTTTACAGCCCGGATGTGTTCCAGTATTCTTTTCTTTAACATGCATGGGGTAGATCCTATGTATTGCATACCACATTTACATTCTATCACATACACCACGTTTTTGGATGTACAGGTGATGTACTGTTTGATAGGCATGTATTTTCCATCAGGTTCCAACACAGTCTTCATTTTTTTACCTATTTTGCATGCTTTGCATGTGGTACATGGCTTGAAGCCTACATTTTGTTCCGTCCACCATTTGGGTTCTTCTCTGATCTGAAAATGGCTTTTGACTAATAGGTTTTGCAGAGATGTGTTTTTCTTATACGTGATGGAGGGGTGTTTACCCGCCAGTGGTCCCACATCCGGATCGCTGGTTATCAAGTGCCAATATTTTTTCATTTTTTTCGCTATTAACCCACTCTCTTTGTCTCCAATTTACATGCTCAACCAACAAGAAAGAGATAGACTTTTTAGACACCAAGGTCTATGTCTCAGAAGGTAAACTGGAAGCAACACTGTTCCGAAAAAAAACTGCGACTAACAGTGTTCTCCATGGCACCAGTTTCCATCCGAGATCGCTACTCAAAAGCATCCCATATGGGGAATATGTACGATTGAAAAGAAACTGTTCAAAACCAGAAGATGCAGAAAATAAGATACTTGAGAGTAAAGCAAGATTCCTGTCAAGAGGATATAAGGACTACGTGCTAAATGACTGCAAAAAGAAGGCACACAAAATCAGCAGAGCAGATACTTTGGTTGAAAAACAACAATCCCCACAAGACAAAGATCCACCTAGATTTGTAACCACATATAACAAAGAGAGTGGGTTAATAGCGAAAAAAATGAAAAAATATTGGCACTTGATAACCAGCGATCCGGATGTGGGACCACTGGCGGGTAAACACCCCTCCATCACGTATAAGAAAAACACATCTCTGCAAAACCTATTAGTCAAAAGCCATTTTCAGATCAAAGAAGAACCCAAATGGTGGACGGAACAAAATGTAGGCTTCAAGCCATGTACCACATGCAAAGCATGCAAAATAGGTAAAAAAATGAAGACTGTGTTGGAACCTGATGGAAAATACATGCCTATCAAACAGTACATCACCTGTACATCCAAAAACGTGGTGTATGTGATAGAATGTAAATGTGGTATGCAATACATAGGATCTACCACATGCATGTTAAAGAAAAGAATACTGGAACACATCCGGGCTGTAAAGAACTCGAACATGCTGTATGCCACAGCAAAACATTTGAACACTTGCCAAAATGGGGATTGGCGAGCCATGAACTACTATGGGTTAAAGATGCTGACCAAACCAGACAGGGGAGGAGACACGGTCCGTCTTCTTCGACAAATGGAATCACGCTTCATCATTCGATTCTGCACAAAACAGCCCAGAGGCATGAACTTTGGAGAAGATCTCCACATACATCTGGAGTAAATATGAACTCAGCGAGCAAAACACATGGACTAGGGTACTATACCCTTAACGTGAACAAATAAAACTATGAATGCAAATGCAATAAGATACGCCCTTGAGTGAAAACAACTTAGGACGCTAAGTACTATACTTGTATAATCAGAACACACCAGTCCTTGTTTGTCATTATTGTTTTTAATCAATTTTGCTTCATAAACTACGTATCCCACAATGCCACTTTATGGCTCAGGTGGGGCAGTATAAAAATGGAAAGCAAAAAAGAACTTGCTGACCGTGAGAAAAGCCGTGAGGCTGAAACGCGTCGGTGGAGTGTTGGTGTAATAAAAACTTCTAAATAAGTATCCGGTTGTGCCGCCCTCCTTGTGTTCAAAATTGAAATTGGGGCTTTGATCCAGCCCTTGGGCCGAGCACACACTGTCGAGCGCTCTCATGCATGGAAGGATCATTTTGGTTGACTATATATATATATATATATTTCTATATATATATCTATATATATTCACTGAAAAAACCATAGGTTATAGACCATATATAGTTAGGAATTCGCATTTACAAAACCTTATTTTACTCACACAAAACCATTGAAATTCCATATATAGTTAGTTGCACTAACTATATATCGCGCACCCGCAATCCACTGCTGATGATGTCACATATTACATCATTCATGACATGGTCAGTGACATCACTGATGACATCACTGATGACATCTCAAATGACATCACTGATGACATCTCAAATGACATCACTGATGACATCACTGATGACATCTCATTTGACATTACTGATCACATCACTGATGATATCATTCATGTGATAATACGATGAACCTCTTCAGACTCTAATATAACCTTAGATACAATCAGTGTAAACAGACACTCACAGACTGTCACTCATCCATGGAGTTACTCACACACCTAGTCAGTCATGCAAAGAATCAATCACACCTCCATTTCCTCAACTATACAGTTATACAAACTTTACTTATTCAAACATATACTAACACATATTTACTCTCTTATACAATCCCTGATACAAGTTCACAATGATCCATACAGCCACTCACACATTCACTGGCTCTTATGCACAGTTATTTATATATGTCAACTCTCACATGTACTGTGTTTTACATATGTACTTACTTTGACATGTAGCACTGAGATATCCATTCACTCACCAATACACTCATGCACACAGTCAACCGCCCATACAGCTGTTTCCACATGCACTCTTGAAACCATACATCTAGTGAATCAACTGCTCACACATCTATGCACAGAGTCATACACCTCCCAGCCACCCACACACACACTCAGTCTCCCATACAAATACTTGGGCAACCAATCAATAACCCATATAGTTACTCATATAGCTACTTATCAACACATGCAACAGTTTACAGAACAACAGACATAATGATGCACAAATTAAGACAGTTTAGTCACTAACCCATGCACTCAGTGAGACACATTTAATCACTCACTCATACAGTCAGTCATGCACCTACTAAATCCTTCATCCAGACACTTATACATCCACTCATTCTTCAATATGTAAGACATATTTTAACTTTACAGAAACATACAGTCACTGGATGTTGTCATCAGTGATGTCATCAGTGATGTCATTTGAAATGTCATCAGTGATGTCATCAGTGATGTCACTGACCATGTCATGAATGATGTAATATGTGACATCATCAGCAGTGGATTGCGGGTGCGCAATATATAGTTAGTGCAACTAACTATATATGGAATTTCAATGGTTTTGTGAGAGTAAAATAAGGTTTTGTAAATGCGAATTCCCAACTATATATGGTCTATAACCTATGGTTTTTTCAGTGAATTTTCAAGGTTTTGTAAATGCTAATTCCTAACTATATATGGTCTATAACCTATGGTTTTTTCAGTGAATTTTCAAGGTTTTGTAAATGCTAATTCCTAACTATATATGGTCTATAACCTATGGTTTTTTCAGTGAATATATATATATACATACATATATAAACATATATCATCTGTATATCTATATAAATACAAACATAAATGCATGCATACATATACTTATATGCATACAGATGCATGTTATTTACATGAAAGTTGAAAAAACACTAATAAAAGCAAAGCTAAAAAGCCACATCATTACAAACAGAATGGCTTTAACTTAAACGAGGGCGAGATCTATTGCATTTTCTATGCTTGTTTACTTTGGTTCCATCAAGAAGGCATTCAGATGTGTCACACATTTGCCATAAATTCTGAATGTTAGCACTCTGTTTGCACATTAGATCACTGTAGTAAAGCTACTGCTCACCAGGGACGTCTGCTGCTGGTATTCAAAGTGCATGTTTCAGTCTGCATGTCAGAATTTTTTTAATGAAATAGAAGAGGATTTGAGAAGTCACTCAAAATGATCCCTAATTTTTCTTTCTGAAGCACTAATCATACTTTCTATGGCAAAATTAACCCCCTCATGTTGTTCCTTTTTAAATTGAGTGTTTTCAGACTTACCACTTCATTCCAATCAAGATGGCTTCTGGTGTGCCATACTTTTGTCATAAGTAAGACTGTTAGCGCTCTAGTTGTTCTTTAGAACACTCTGGGACATTCTGTCATTGGGCTATACTTGGGGTACATCTGGGTGATATTTGGGCTACATTTAGGCTCGTTTGTCTCTGGTGGCCATCTTGGGAGACTGTATGTCAGAATTTTTTAATGAAATTGAAGAGGGTTTGAGAAGTCACTCAAAATGTGCCCTAATTTTTCTTTCTGCAGCACTAATCATAATTCATATGGCAAAATATACCCCCTCATTTTGTTCCTTTTTAAATTAAATGTTTTAAGAGTTACCACTTTATTCCAATCAAGATGGCTTCAGGTGTGCCATACCTTTGTAATAAGTAGGACTGTTAGCGCTCTAGTTGTTCTTTAGAACACTCTGGGACATTCTGTCATTGGGCTATACTTGGGCTACATCTGGGTGATATTTGGGCTACATTTGGGCTCTTTTGTCTCTGGTGGCCATTTTGGGAGACTGCATGTCAGAATTTTTTAATGAAATAGAAGAGGATTTGAAAAGTCACTCAAAATGTGCCCTAATTTTTCTTTCTGCAGCACTAATAATACCTTCTATTGCATAATATACCCCTCATTTTGTTCCTTTTTAAATTAAATGTTTTAAGAGTTACCACTTTATTCCCATCACGATGGCTCCAGGTGTGCTATACCTTTGTAATAAGTAGGACTGTTAGCGCTCTAGTTGTTCTTTAGAACACTCTGGGACATTCTGTCATTGGGCTATACTTGGGCTACATCTGGGTGATATTTGGGCTACATTTGGGCTCTTTTGTCTCTGGTGGCCATTTTGGGAGACTGCATGTCAGAATGTTTTAATGAAATAGAAAAGGATTTGAGAAGTCACTCGAAATGTGCCCTAATTTTTCATTCTGCAGCACTAATCATACTTTCTATGGCAAAATATACCCCCTCATGTTGTTTCTTTTTAAATTAAATGTTTTAAGAGTTACCACTTTATTCCAATCAAGATGGCTTCAGGTGTGCCATACCTTTGTAATAAGTAGGACTGTTAGCGCTCTAGTTGTTCTTTAGAACACTCTGGGACATTCTGTCATTGGGCTATACTTGGGCTACATCTGGGTGATATTTGGGCTACATTTGGGCTCTTTTGTCTCTGGTGGCCATTTTGGGAGACTGCATGTCAGAATGTTTTAATGAAATAGAAAAGGATTTGAGAAGTCACTCAAAATGTGCCCTAATTTTTCATTCTGCAGCACTAATCATACTTTCTATGGCAAAATATACCCCCTCATGTTGTTTCTTTTTAAATTAAATGTTTTAAGAGTTACCTCTTTATTCCAATCAAGATGGCTTCAGGTGTGCCATACCTTTGTAATAAGTAGGACTGTTAGCGCTCTAGTTGTTCTTTAGAACACTCTAGGAGGCTGCAGTAGAACACAAAGGAATCAACTGACAGTCTCTGTCCTTGTTGGATGTACATGTTTTACTGAGAATGTCAGACTTCATTTTCACATGACTGAGAAAGATAATGTGAATTTACAGAAAATATGCTTTCAGTTTAGCTTATAGATCCCCTTCCAAACCACTGTGGGAAAATCATGAGATATTAGTTTTCTTTCAAACAATATTCATGATATCACAGCAGAAGGTTTTTTCACATGGTAAAATCACCTTAGAACCCACCACAATTCCTAAAACGAGTATGGTACCATCAACAAATGATTTATAATGTAACTAAAGTCCTAAAACCCTCTATTAACTACAATGCTTTTTAATGAGGTGCTATCATGTATATTGGTCCCAAGATGGCTGCCAACACTTCTTGGATGAAGTGCTGACAGCCAATCAGATCAGATGTGTGGTTAGGCTCCGCCCAGATATATATCTTTTTTTGAACCTAAATTACTCAAAATCCACTGGAGCACATATATTGAGACCTAGCAAAGGCACATCGGGCTAACAGTCCCTACAATTTTGCCACGTTTCGTGCAAATCCATTCAGCCGTTCGAGCTAAAAGTGAGGCCAACCGCCCTATGCAAATGAACATGGGAAAAACGCGTTTTGGGACCCCCCTTTTTTCTCGGCCCCCCCTTGATGAAACCCCCCCAAATTGTCAGGGGCTGCTCAGAAACAAAATGTTCCATTTTCCTGAAAATTTCAGCCAATTCCGTCCACAAACGCCAAAGTTATTAGACATAGAATTTTCAAAAATCCCATAGAGAAAAAATCCTAACTATATATACCTACTGGCGACCGCCAGTAGGTAATATATATATATATATATATATATATATATATATATATATATATATATATATATATATATATATATATATATATATATATATATATATATATATATATGTATATATGTATATATGTATATATATATACATATATTCAATGTCCCGTTATATGTCCAAAGCAAATAAGGTTTCTTTCATTTTTTCCTGTTCTTATACTAGTTTTCATTGGTGATTTTTTAAAACCGTTTATTTGTGTCTTGATAAGAAGTTCAAACTGATAGTGTTTGTTTGTGGAGTCAAGACCCCATTGTGGCAACCTCTTCTTGGAAAGTACTTGCCAAGGTACACATTTACGTCCCTGTGTCCTGGCCTCGCAACTTTGATATTTGATATTTATTAGCTTTTATAAAGCGCTACTTTCGCTCCGGAGGGAGCATCTTGGCGCTGAGCACACAGAAGAACGACTGTGGGGAGCATGGATCAAATGGCTGCGAGAACTGAGGAGTCAGATTGAGAGTAAATCCAAGTCTTCAGGGATTTCCTGAAAAGGCTTTCTGAGGGGGCATGCCTAAGATTGGGGGGGAGGCGATTCCATGCCTTAGCAGCGAGAAATGAAAAGGTCTTTCCGCCCTTGGTTTTTAATTTTATTCGGGGTTCAGAGATGAAATTAGCGCCTGATGACCTCAAGTAGCGGGTTGGAATATAACGCTGAAAGCGCTTGATCAGGTAAGATGGGCCCGTACACCTGTTGGCTTTAAAGACAGTAACTAGAAGCTTAAATAAGATTCTCTTATGGAGGGGCAGCCAATGGAGTGCGTTAAGGGCTGCAGAGGCCGAAGACCTGCGGGGGAGTTTCAGGACAAGCCTAGCTGCTGCGTGTTGAACACTTTGTAATTTTTTAAGAGAGGACTTCTTAATGCCTGCTAGGAGGCCGTTACAATAATCCAGCCGGGAAAGGATGAGCGCAACCGCGACTGATTTCCTGGCTGAAATGGGCAAAAAATTAAAGAATTTCTTTAATTGCCTGATTAGACTGAAACAGCGCCCTGCGGTAATACGCACATGCTCATCGAAGCTGAGGGATGCGTCAAATTGAACTCCCAAATTGCGGGCTGAGACAACCGCGCTTGGTGGAGCTTCGGAGTTATGAGGCCACCACTCTTTAGGGGAAAAGAGTGTGCCTTTACCGAGGGGTATTATTTCGGTTTTGGCGCTGTTGCATTTTAGATGATTCAGGTTAAGCCAGGAAAAGACTTCTGACAGGCAGTTTTGAAATCTGATGGCAGCATCAGGGAGTCTTTTGTCAATAGTGACGACAAGCTGGGTGTCGTCAGCGTAGGATGTCACAAGAATCCCATGTGACTCAATCAACGTAAGGAGGGGGGCCATGTATACATTAAAAAAGAGAGGGCTCAGGATGGAACCCTGGGGCACACCCGAGCTGGTGGAACGTTCGCCAGAAAGATAAGGGCCTAAGGAAACCGTTTGAGAGCGGTTGGACAGAAATGAAATTATCCAAGCAAGCGCGGAACCCGAGACACCAATCTCACGCATTCTATTGATAAGAATAGCATGTGAGATGGTGTCGAAGGCCGCGGTTAAGTCGAGCAGGATGAGGACAGCCTGCTTGCCCTCATCCTGCAAGAACTTGATGGTGTCTGATAACTCAATCAGAGCGGTTTCTGTAGAATGGCCAGGGCGAAAGCCGGATTGCTGTGGGTGCAGGATGCGTTTATTTTCAACAAAATTTTTTAATTCCTCATGAACTAATTGCTCAGTGATTTTGCCTAGCGCCGGGAGAAGGGAAATTGGGCGCATATTAGACAAATCAGTAGGGGATTTATTTTGCTTTTTCATGAGGGGCTTGACTATGGCCTTCTTCCAGTCAGTGGGAACAATACCGGAGTTGAGAGATTGGTTCACAATAGCATTGATCAGAGGGTTGACGGCCTCGATAAGGTGGTGTAGGGTGACTGGGGGGCAAGAGTCCATAGGGGCACCTGATTTACAGGCCAAAATAGCTTTTTGCGTTTGCTGTAGGGAGACTGTTGTGAATTGATTTAGTAAGGGAGTAGTTGTATCGGGTTCTTGGGTTGGAGTGGGTAAGGAGGGGAAGTCCTTATGAATATTATTAATTTTCTCCTCAAAGAAATCAGCGATTTGATCGCAGAGAGTTTGTGAGGGGGGAATTTCAAGTGCCAGTGCCTTGGGATGAGTGAAAGATTTTACGATGTTGAAAATCGTTTGTTGTTTCTGTTTAGCTGAGTCTATTGCTAGAGTGAAGAATGCCATTTTTGCTTTTTTTATATTGGAAAGATATTGTTTTCTCTGGAGAATGTATATGGATCTGGCAGTAGGGTCGTAGGTTTTTCTCCATTTTCTCTCCATAAGCCTACACTTAAGGTGGCAGTCAGTGAGGGCCGGAGTATACCAGGGGGCATTGGGCTTCTTTTTACCTCGAACTGGTTTTTGAGTAGCAGATATTGAATTGGCAGAGACCATTCTGTCAATCCACAGATGAAAGTTTATGGAATCTAGTGATGCGTCTCCCATAATGGGAGGGGGGGGGACAGCCGGTTGGGGATTAAGTTTGATGCACTCAGCTACCTTCTTCCAATTGACGGGGAAGGGGGTGTGAGAGTGTTTGATGGGGGGAGAGAGCAGGGTTTTGGTTTTGATGGAGAAAGGAATGAAACAGTGATCTGTCCATATTTGTGGTAATGGGGAAGAGACATCTAAGGAGGCCAGGTTTGTGCAAATGCCGTCCAGAGTGTGCCCGGCACAATGGGTAGGATGGGAAACTGAAGGGAGTGGCGGAAATTGAGAGTGTGTGGGTCAGTACAAGATTCCAAATGAAGATTGAAATCCCCTAGAAGGGTGAAGGTGGGGTAGTGGGTAAGAAGGGCTGCCAGAGTTTCATCAAGGGAGTCCAAGAATGAAGTGGCATTTCCAGGGGGGCGATAGACAAGTCCTCCTGAGAAAGCGGAGGAAGAGCTGATTTGGATAACAAACCCCAGGGACTCGCAATCCTTGAAGGCGGCCAGGTCGAATGTATGGCACTTGAATGATTTCTTTACAATGATGGCCAGCCCGCCTCCCCGACCAATGGGTCTGTCCTGCCTGAGGATGGTGAAGTCAGGAGGGAGGGCGGTTGCAAGATCAGGGTTGGAAGCATCATGCAACCAGGATTCGGTGGTGAATAGGGCATCAAGATCGGCTGATACAATAAGGTCATGGATGTCTTGTCCGTGACGTGCTAAGGATCTGGCGTTAATGAGGCCACTATTGAAGGAAGTTGTCTTGTGGCGAGGAGGAGAGGGAAGGGGAGGAATAGGGCTGACGGGGCAAGAGGATGACCAACCACATGAATGACAGATAAAAGGGCCCCTGAGGTGGTCTGAAAAGGAGTGAACATGACAAGAAGGACTAGGTAAGGTGGGGCGCATAGAAAGCAGCACAGAAAAGTCGTACCTGAGGACTGGGAGTGTGGGAGCAGCATGGCCCGCGCCCGGCGCGATCCTGGCGCGGACGGGCGCAGACGGGCTTGGCTTAGGCGCGGCTTCGGCGCGCATCCGGCGCGCCCGCTGCGCCAGCCCGCTGCGCCGTCTGGCCGGCTTACACATCTTATGGAAAGAGAAAAGGGCGGGAGGCCAGCGCAACTAAAACGCTGTCCCCGCCTGACTTAAGATGGCGCCCACCGCCGCCGAATATCGGCAAAAGCGGCTGTGGCGAGTGAGGGCGATCGAATACTGATAGAAGTGTAAAGGTGTCAGAGTACCTCAATTATAAATTCCCCTTAGCTCCTTCAAAGCCCTCCAAACATAAATGAAACAATCAGGTCAAGATGTAAACAGTTTTAAAAAAGCGCTCCAAGTGCAGAACAGGTAAAAATTAGTCACAGGTTTAAAACACCACGTTTTTGCTGTGCACACAGCTCGCAGCCCCAGTTACCCTCACCGGGGAGAGCTTCTAATTGACACTCCTGTTCCCCCGCAGCTTCCTTCCTTGCACTATTGGCATCCTCCGTGGTGGGTTCAAGCCTTGCTCTGCTCTCCTTCCTACCACCCTTCCTCTCTGCCCTCCTCTTCTCCAGACCTTTTTTTTCCTTACCTCCTTTCTTGTACAGCACCTTATTTCAGTTTCCTGGTCCTGATGATGATCCTAAATCATTAGGATCGAAACGCCATTGACATACCAGCACAACTTATGGCGCCCTTTACCATGGTTCACTAAAATGCCTAAAATCTGTCAAATTCATGCAAATATTTCCCTTTGAACCAGAAGTTCCTTTTGTATTTATTTGTCACGTTTTTACTTTGTGCCTTCCTATTTTCACTTGTCCCCTGTGCCGTGTACCTTTGAGTGTCACAAGCACTTGTGTGCACAAAGTCTTTTGGGTTACTTACATATTAATTGCTTACAGTGCTCTTTCATCTGTTCCCAATTTTTCCATACCCGTCCCACTCTTGCTTGTCCTGCAACATTTCTTGTATTCATCCAAATACATGATGCCTTGGGCACATCCAAACGAACTATGAGTCTCCCTACCTTCCTTTCTTGTAATGTATTGTGCATGCCTAATTATCAATTTTTTCAATATTACGTGTTGAGATGTTTTTTATAATACCCATTGCGGCACCCAGCACGCTCCGTGTAACTCCACAATGGAGTTGTGAGTCCATACGGGAGTCCATTACAGCATTTTTTACTAACAGTGGTATGTTTTTTCAATTGCTTATCAGATGCAATCACAATACTGATGTGGAAAATACAGATATCATGCATATATCACACTATATACTATATACCAGCTCTAAACAGTTTAATGCCAACAAAACTGAGATCCTTCTGTTCAGAAAGGCCACAGAGATTTGGTCTGCAGACTGGTGGCCACCGGAATTAGGTGAGGCTCCTAAAACTACCGGCCGGGCTCAGAACCTGGGTATTCTGATAGACAACAAGCTCTCGCTGGAGGAGCAGGTAAAAGCAGTATCGGGAACCTGTTTTGACATCAAACAAATGTTGCGGAAAATCTTCGCATGGATCCCTATGCAGGATAGACAGACCTTAGTAAAGGCCCTACTAGTCAGCAGACTAGATTATGGCAATGCGCTTTTAGTAGGAATCAGGGATGACTTTGCAGCTAGACTACAGGTAGTCCAAAATACAGCGGCATGGTTAGTCCTGAATAAACCTAGACATGTCTCTTCCCGCCCTCTGTAACAACAATTGCACTGGGTACCTGTGAGAAAGAGAGCGGTGTTTAAATTAACGGTGATGGTGTTCAGAGCGCGACAAGGGATCGGTCCGCTCTATCTAAGGAGGAAATTAACAGCCTACAATCCGGCCCAGGCATTAAGATCTAGCAACCGGAATTTGCTTCTCCCCTGTAAAATCAAGAAAGCCAAATCGGGAAGATGTGCATTTTCATATCTTGCCCCTCTCCATTGGAATCGGCTGCCGGATGAGATACGTGCCTGCCACAGTGTACAACAATTTAAGAAGCTCCTAAAGACTTGGCTCTTCTAACTGCTGTAAGCCATGTCCTGGTCCTTAGCACTGTGTTTACCAAATGAGCCGAGAGATCCCTGTCGGGCATGATTCATTGCTCAATATACGTCCTAAGTAATAATAATAATAATAATGATAATAAACTAGTATAATTGAAAAATCAAATGACAATCTTTTTTGTAACCCTTTCCCCATACTTTTTTGCAACCCTGTCCCCATACTGCTTTACCACAGTTGCAATAGCAACCTCCTTTAAAACACTCTACTGTACCAGTAGGTCATAGGTTCACTGCATATGCCGTAAAGTGTAACTTTTGTAAGATTTTTCCACAGCCAATAACAGATGTATTTACCTTAGTAACTAAATCACCACCTATTTTCAGGTTTCAAATTATATATAGCGCCCAATCAAATGTGACCTTTTGTTAAACCAGGTCCGCTCCTCTATTTTAACTGCCTTTTATTCTA
This sequence comes from Lissotriton vulgaris, assembly GCF_964263255.1. Classification (NCBI taxonomy): domain Eukaryota; kingdom Metazoa; phylum Chordata; class Amphibia; order Caudata; family Salamandridae; genus Lissotriton; species Lissotriton vulgaris. Next base: position 1,346,206,775 of record NC_141694.1, on the reverse strand, counting down.
CCAACTGTCACATTCAGCTGCAGCCTTCTCCTGTGTGCTACTGCTCCTTCCTTCAAAATGGTTAGAGTGTGGATTGTGGGTCACAGCTATCTTTTCTGGGCCAGAGAGTCTGCGAGAAACAGTGGCATTGACAGGGACTTGTATTTGCCTAATGTGAACATTAAATGGATTGGCCCAAGAGGTTTAAATTGGCGCCAATTGCTGCCTTTGGTTGATATTATTGTAGATTGCCAACATCCAGACCTCATAAATAAGGCACTGCAGTGGCAATGACCTTGGCACTATTACTGGGGTTGGTTTGAAAATTGCAAAGAACGAAACCTTTGACCAATTAATGGCACTTTTGCCTCACATTGTCTTTGTGTACTCCAAAATATGCCAAAGGCAGAAATGAAGGTGTTGAAATCAGTTTTGCCCACAGATCTACAAAGCCAGGTAACATGGTAATAAAGCTGTTTCTGCATTCCTCAGAGAATATAAAATGGGCTCTATCAACAACAACAATCTGCGTTTCAAGATGGATGAAACTTTAAAAAAAAGAATGCTGTGCACTTTACAGACAACCTGAAAGTCTACATTTAATTTTATATGTAGCTGTCACTTACATACTATGAAAACAAAGGCTCTCCTAGGAGCCGCCCTATTGCCGAATACTAAAAAAAAATATACATTTTGAATCCTTTACAACTCCATCATGGGAACACAAACCAAAAGCACGTTTGATATATAACTATTATTTTCATACTTTACATATTTAAGACACTTTGTTATGTTATGTTATGTTATTTTTATTTGTACCGCATACAGCTGCCCCAGCAAAGGGGCGTCCTGGCGCTTTGAAAAGGTAAACACAACACAGCATTAAGAGCAAGCAGAAAGGAGAAGAGACACATCAAAGGGGCTAAACAAATAAAAAGGTCTCGATGGCCCGTCTAAACGGAAGGAGCTCATCGATGGCGCAGATTTGCGGAGGAAGAGAATTCCACCAGCTCGCCGCCAGAACGCGGAAGGATCGGCCACCAACTCTGCTCAACTTAAAACGCAGGACCACTGCTAAGTTCTGGCCTAACGATCTAAGAGTGCGGGAGGTGACATAGGAAATCAGCAGTTTCTCCAAGATTTGTGGGGAGGTACCCTTGAGGATTTTAAATGCAAGGCAAAGAACCTTGAATCTAATCCTCTGCTGCACAGGGAGCCAGTGGAGAGAGCGCAGGGTATTGGACACCGGGCACCACCTAGGCAGACCTGTCACCAGTCGGGCCGCCGCGTTTTGATCCCGCTGCAGACGAGAGAGTTCTGACTGGTTAACCCCCGCCAGTAGTGAGCTGGCATAGTCCAACCTGGACAGCACTGATGCTTGGACCACCAGTTGTCTTGTGGGTGCATCAAAGAGTTTGAGGATGGGTCGAAGTCCTCTGTAGATGCCATAGCAAGAAGCCGCCACCTTCTTGGTATGACAGATGAAACTCAGAGAAGGATCAAGCCACACCCCCAGGTTTTTTATCTCTGACGCTGGGAGGGGAGTCACACCCAAATCCGAAGGCCACCATTTGTCGCCCCACAAAGCCACCTGTTTACCAACCACCATAATCTCCATCTTCTTGGTGTTTAACTGGAGACAGTTGGAATTCATCCAGTTAGCCACTTCCCGCAGACCCTCACGGAACCTGGGAGCCTCCAGACCTGAGTCCCCGCTCAGTGTGACCGCCAGCTGCGTGTCATCTGCGTAAGAGACCATAGTCAGGCCCCACCGCTTGACGACCGCAGCCAACGGTCTCACATACAGATTAAACAGGGTGGGACTCAGTGATGACCCCTGTGGGACTCCCTGGTCTAACGGGTAAGATGACGACTTACCGGGTGGGATCGCCACCTGGAATGACCTATCCGTAAGGAAGGATCGAAACCAGCACAAGGCGGAGCCAGAGACGCCCACCTCCTCAAGGCGCCGAAGCAGAATCCCGTGCGAGACCATGTCGAAGGCGGCACTGAGATCTAATAACAATAGTGCCGCCGTCCGACCTGAATCCAGCACGGAACGCAAATGCTCGACCATGGAGAGAAAGGCCGTCTCCGTGCTGTTACCCGCACGGAACCCGTTCTGAGTAGGATCAAGAATGTTAAGCCTACCAAGATGGTCTGAAAGAGTGGCATTCACATGGGCCTCCGCTATTTTCGTGGCCCAAGGGAGAAGGGAGATAGGGCGGTAGTTTTCAGGTTTAAGGGGGTCGAGCGTCGCCTTCTTCAGGATTGGCGTGACTACTGCCTGCTTTCATCTGACGGGAACCACTCCAGAAGAGAGGGACAGGTTGATCAAAGACAACACCGGGGAGCAGCAGACCGGCCCCAAGGTCTTAAGTTGGGCCGGTTTCAGCGGGTCTGCCGGAGATCCAGACTTGATTTTGGCGCTGAGAGAGTCAAACACCTCCATAGATAAGGGGGGGTAAGATAGAAAGACACTACCCCTCACCTAAGGTGCACCCAACCTGCTCTTGCATCAGGGAACCCGTTGGGAAAGTGCGATAGATGGCTTGCACTTTTTCATAGAAGAAGGAGGCCAAACCCTCACAATGAGTGTCCGAGCATATTTCCACCGCAGTTGCTCTCTTCGCCATCAGGTCCTTTAATACTTTCAAAATCAGTTTCGATGGATTAGCAGAATTCTGAAACTGTTGGGCATAAAAGGAAGTGCGAGTTTGACACACTGCCCTGTGGTAGATCTTGACCTTGGCCAGATAACAGATCTTCAAGTCTGGGTCATACGACTTCCTCCATACTCTTTCGGCCTGTCTACAGGCCCTCTTAAGGGATGCCAAGGTACTGTCATACCAAGGACTCGACTCCTTCCGACGACACTTGGACCAACACATAGGAATCAGAGAATCGAGGGCACCAGATATCCACTCACAAAAGGCGTCGTATCCACGATCGACATCGGTGAGCGGGCCTAAAGGAGCCTCCTCGAGCAGATGGTAGAAATCCTCCAGTCTTAATTTGTTCCAGTGTCGTTTAAGAACAAGTCTGTCCTGTGATAGAAAAGGAGAATCAGACAAAGAACATGCCGTTTTCACCAGCACGTGGTATGTCCAGACCAACTGGGAGGAACCAAGAACTCTGAATCCTTCTAGGTTTGTAAAGAAAGGGTCAAGAATATGACCACCTCTATGTGTGGGGAAAGTAATCATCTGCGAGAGCTGTAGAGCCTCAAGATCCGCCAGAAAGCTCCTGATGGAGGGTAGAGAGGGGCAGTCCAAATGGAGATTAAGATCTCCCATAACATTAAAATTGGCGCATCCTAGTGCCTCTGTACTAATATACTCAGGAAGAGCAGCCCTAAAAACAGAGTCGCACCCCGGAGGCCGGTAAATTAATAAACCAGAGAAGGTAAACTGGTGACTAAACGCTATTTTAAATAAGGCACCCTCACACCCCAAAAGTTCAGCGGCTTTCCACTCGCAAGGATAGCACCGTTTGGTGGCCATCGCAATGCCTCCACCTCTAGTCGTCCGATTTAAAGTAAAAATAGCATAATCTGGGGGAAAGGCTAGGTTAATTATCGAGGAGTCAGAGTCCTGGAGCCAAGTTTCAGTCAGGAAAAGCACATCAGGGGAACCATCAATGAGAAGATCGTAAACCTCCTGATCTGACATTTAAGCTCCAGATACTCAGGTCCCGTTGTCCTGCCCTCTTAGTAACAGGAATTGAAAGCCCCAAAGAGCGAATAAGAGAAGGGGGTTCCAATGACCAAGCACCACACCTACAATGATATGGGCCACAAAGAGGGACCACAGGCGGAAACTCACAGCGTGTACATCGATCCCGAAGGGCCAGTAAATCGGCCCTACTGTACGTTCTCAGAGGCAAAGTCATGATGTCCAGTTCCAGAGTTCTGCCACGGCCCGCGCCTCCTTAGCGCGGACGTGCGCAGACGGGCAGGACTCTGGCACGACTCAGGCACAGCGAAGGCACGCCCACTGCGCGTAACCGCTGCGCGTTGAAGGGAGCTTTAAATAGGCGTCCCTCCACTCAGCCGGAGCGCTAGACCGCTCGTCAATAACACCCACCGAGAGTGAACACCACTCCAAGATGGCGCCCAAAGCCAATCCCCACCCCAGAAACCCTACCCGCCAAAACAGCGGTGAGGGAGCCGATTATTGTGCAGGTAAGGGGGGTACAATGAGTCCTGTTAAAATCAGGGGAGAATACAACTAAAAATAACACAAATAGTCACAAGGGTAGCTTTAAAAATAGTAACGCAGTAATTAAGGCGCGTAGCGCGATGCAGAGCGCGAGTACCTTCTCAGGGTACTCGCTTTGTACTGAGCAATTTTGCCAGTTTCTAAGTGTGTGAATAAGTGGATGCATATGTCTGAGTAGCTCTGTGAGTACATGTGTCAGTTCCTAAGTGAATGTGTGAGTGGAGGCACCAGTCTCTGCCTGGGTATGTGAATAGGCGCATGAGTGTCTGAGTAGCTCTGACTGTGGGTGCATGAGTTCTTGAGTGGGTCTGTCAGTGAGCGTGTGATTGAGGGTCTGAGTCGGTCAGTGTGAGTGTGTCCGGGTCTGAGTGGGCCTGTCAGTGACTGTGTGAGTCTCTGAGTGGGTCTGTCAGTGGGTATTTAAGTCTCTAAGTGGGTATGTGAGTAGGTGCATGAGTGTCTGAGTGACCCTGTGAGTGGGTGCCTGAGTCTCTGAGTGGGTCTGTGAGTGGGTGTATGAGTCTCTGAGTGGGTATGTGAGTTGGTGCAAAAGTGTTTGTGTCTCTCAGTGAATTTTTAACTGGGTTTGTGAATAGTTATGTGAATGCCTCATTGGGTCTGTGAGCGGGTGTATGAGTCTCTGAGTGGGTCTGTAAGTGTAGGGATTTCTCAGTAGTTCTGTAAATGGGTATATGAGTCTCTGAGTGGGTCCGGAATGGGCATGTGATTCTCTCAGTGGGTGTGTGATCAGATGCATGAGTTTCTGAGTGGGTCTGTGAATAGGTTGTGAGTCTCTAAATGGGTCTGTCAGTAAGTATGTAAGTGTTTGAGTTGCTCTTAGAGTGGGTGCATAAGTCTCTCAGTGGGTCTGTGAGTGAGTACATAAGTGTGTGAGTGAGAGTATCAGTCTATGAGTGGGTCTCTGAGTGAGTAAGTGACGGTCTCATTGGTTCTGTGACTGGATGTTTGAGTCTCTAAGTGGGTCTGAGAGTGGGTGCATGCATCTGTGAGTGATTGAGTGAGTGTCTGAGTGAGTCTGTGAGTGGGTGAAAGAGTCTGTAAGCAGGTCTTTGAGTGGGTGAGTGACTGCCCAAGTGGTTCTGTAAGTGGTGTGTTAGGCTGTGAGTGAGTGCATGAGTGTCTGAGTGGGTATAAAAGTTTTTGAGTAGGTTTAAGAGATGAGAGACTGTCTGAGCGGGTCGTTGAATGGGTTTTTGAGCCTCTGATTGGGTCTGTGAGGAAGTGTGTGAGAGGGTTATGAGTGGGTGCATCAGTCTGTGAGTGGGTCTCTGAGTAGGGGAGTGACTGTCTCAGTGGTTCTGTGACTGGGTGCATGAGTCTCTGAGTGGGTCTGAGAGGGGGTGCATGGATCAGAAAGTAAGGGTGTGAGTGTCCAAGTGAGTCTGTGAGTGGGTTTTTGGTTAGATGAGTGACTGTCTGTGTAACTCTGTGATTGCATGCATTACTGTGTGAGTGAGAGTTTGAATTTATTTTTTATTTATTTCCATTAGGTTCATGCCTCCACTGCGACATTACATGGGTGGACGTGCTGAGCATCGCTACTCTAACCACATGGAAAATAAAAATTATTTTGGCATTGTAAAACTCATAACGGATCCCTGAGACCCTAAAATATGCCCATAGGCTCAGGATACATCTTCCCTGACCCCTTTTGTGCTTTTTTTACATTCATATTTATACCCTGAAACTGGCCCATGCTTCATAAAATGGTGGCCAAAAGTTTTTTAAATTGGTTTTGATGCGGATCGCACCTCTGTTGTGACATTACATGGGGAGCCACGCTGAGTGCTGCTAGGGGCCCAACTCCATCCACGTAGAAAAAAACCTGATCTCTGCATTCTAAACTCATAACGAATCCCTGAGCGATCCCTACAATACACCCATGGGTCAGGGTACTCCTGCTTATACTGAACCCTTATATGGCTTTTTACATTTATATCTATCCTCTGAGACCGGCTCCTGCATCATAAAATGTGGCCATAACATTTTAGGCAGCTTGCGCTCAGTCAATTGAAGCACTCCACCTTGTCAGGGCCACAGATCCTCTGCTCCCCCATATATACAATTGAAAATCTCTTTCAATAACTCTGCAACTATTGAACAGATTTACACTAAATTACAAAAAAGCACTTCCCTGGACCTATGTCTCTCTTTCTGCCAAATTTGGTGTAATTCCATTGAGCAGTTCTGGCTGTAGAGTGTCTAAAGATCCTATGAAAATTAACATGGAAAATGTACGCTTTTTGACGCCTCCCTTTTCTTGGCTCCCAGGTTACGGACTACCCCGAAACAAAAAACATGTATCCTAACTATAACTACCTACTGGCGACCACCAGAAGGTTATATATATAATTGTCACTCTGTAGTTTTAGTTAGGATTTTGCTTCCATAGGAAATTAATTTTTGCTTTGCTAATAACGTTGGCGCAGTTTGACAAATCTTCACAAAACTCTCAAAAAAGTGCTCTTTGTTTACCTAGTTTGTGAATGAAATGTTCTGGGGTGATCGGTCAAGCATGTGCTGAGAAAAAAGGAGGGATCCAAAATGTGCTTTCTCTATTCATTTTCTTCTAGTAACTTTAGACACAGTTACAGCCTAAAGTCCTGCATGTATTTACACCAAATGTGGCAGAAAGCTAGATCTAGATCCAGAAAGAGTGCTTTTTGTGTTTTTGTGTAAATCTGTCCAGTAGTTTTTGTGCAATTAATGATGAAAAATGTTGTATTAGTAGGGATGCAGAGGACTCCTCCCTTATTCTTATTAGACCCAGTAAAGGGGAAAGGAGGGTATGGGGCCCCCTCCAAAAGCCTTATTAGGCCTTGGGGACACCATCCGCTAACCGTTTTCTTTTAACAGAAGGGGAGGGAGGCCACAGCCCAGGAGACCCCATCCTCATTTTATAAATTAAGGGGGCCACATGGCCCCTTTCTTTGAGCCTTATTAGTTGCTTAGGAACCCTTCTCTCAGAGCCATTTCTTTTTTTATTAAAGAGGAGGGAGGCCCTGGGGACCTCATCCCCAGGGCCTTTTTTCATGAATGGGGAAGGGTACCATGTGTTCCCTCTCCCCTTCAATTAAAAAAATTGCTGGTGGAGGGCCCCACTCCTCAAGCCTTGCTAGGTCCTAGAGACCCCATCCCCTAAGGCCATTATTCAAATGAAAGGGGAGGGGGACCATGAGACGCCTCTCCTTGTTAGGCCCTAGAGACTCCATCCCCCTGGGCCATAAATACAATTAAAGGGGAAGGGGACCACGCGTTCCCCCTTCCCCAGCCTTGTTAGTCCCTGGGCCATAAGTAAAAAATAAAGGGGAGGGACGCATGCAGCCCCCTCCTGAGCCTTGTTAGGCCCTAGAGACCCCATCCCCCAGTGTCATTTCAAAACATTTCTAAAGATGAAGGATAGGAGTGCTGCACAGACCTCCTACCTGAATCCCTATTGGCCCGGGGACCCCATCCCCCAAATCCTACATTTTTTCAAGGTGGGGCAGTGGTGCCCACCTGGGGAACCCACCATATACTTCTTTGGGGGAGTGGGGGAGCCCAAGGCCCCCAGTCCCCCAGCTACTAATGGTTCTCCATCCATGAGAAAGCAATGTGTTGATCTGCTTCCATTTACGCATCAGCGCGGGTGGAGAGACAGATCAAATCATGCTCTGAGCGGGTGGAAATTTTTTAAAAGACATCCCCCACTGGGCGCAGACTTTGTACTTGATCCCACTTGGTGGGAGATTTGAAAATGCTCCTGCTATTCGAGAGCAAACACAGGTTTCCTTGTATGCACCGCTGTGGATAGGGAAACTACTATGTCCTACAGGTCAGATCCCCTGAGCATACATATGAGCCAACCCCGGTAGATAGAGTCTCTGGGGCCGTTATTAGCTGAGGGCGGTGGGGGCTGTGCCACATCCCCATTTTAAGTAATTTCCGGTCTGGAGGTGGGCTACCCAGGCCTGTTGAGACTCAGGGAGTGGGGGCCACGTGGCCCTCTCTCATTTTATTCAACTCTGTGGGTGTGTTTCCTGGTGCTCTCAGAGTTTCAGGGAGGGGGGTCTTGAGGCCTCCTCTAATAACATGCACATTTTGGTCCTAGGGTAGCTTCCAGTGGCCTTGAATGTGTTGGGGAGGGGTGGCTCCTTCCATTTTTTCATCATTATTGCTGGGGGTGCACTCCCTGAGGCAACGCAGTTCCCTTCCTTTAATGAATACAGCCCAGGGGGTGAGCTATCAGAGCATTCTTTTCAATTCCGATCACCACATTTTTGGCCAATTTTTATTTGTTTTAGCCCCAAGAGGGTCCCTCTGGGTCTGCCTCCATGGGACTTAGGGGGTCAGGGTATCCTTACCCTGCCCTCTTATACTATTTTTGTTTTTCTACATCAGGATAGGGGACTATGTACCTGAATTCTGTAATGGCTAACAGCAACATTTTCTCATGTTGCTGGCAGCCAATCAAAGCCTTAACTCCTGCAGTAGCCAACTAGCCCAAGAAAAATAATTAAAGTGGTGCTCCTGCAAGAGTCTCTTTAACCTCTTGTGGACTCAACCATACAGATATACAGTTATGTTTGATTTTTCTTAAAACAGTGGTGTGTTTGATGAATCTTCAACAATTTCAACAAATTTTTGCCTATCCCAGGCTCCTTCCTGGAAGGTTTTGGGGGATCCATCAAGGGGGGAGCGTGGTGGGGGGGGGGGAGGGGGGGCGGATTGGGGGGCGAAAAAAGCAAGATCCCAAAACAGCTGAATTGAACTTCACCAAATTTAGCAGAAACCTTGATCTTCACCCAGAAAGCATGGTTTGTGGGATTTAGAGCAAATCTGTTCTGTATATTTCAAGAAATTAGGTACAAAATGTACAGATATCTGGAATGATTGCTCATTTTAATGGAACTTGTTAATCCAGATTGTTCTGTCACAACATGGTATATATGTTGGTCAACCATTAAAAGACCCAGGGTCATGATCACCTTTAAAATGCATTGTAGTGAATGGCAGGTTTGGAGGGTCACAAAAAGTATTATAAAGTGGGATAAAATATTATAATCACATTGTAAATCAATTTTTGGTGGTACCTTACTAATGTTAGGTATTGTGCTATATCCTAAGGTAATTTTACTCTATGTAATATGGTGATACTCTGAGGGATTTGATGAAGCATATATGGGAGAAAACAGTTTTCTCTAATTATTTTCTCACATAGGATATGGATGGTGCTGCAGAATCTAAAATAAGAACATTTCTTCTGTAAATGAACAATATTTATCTCAGCCGTGTGACAATAAAGTTTGACATACTGAGTACAGCATGAACTTTAAACAAAAGTAGCACCCTGTGAGTTGATTCCCCTGTGTTATACCACAGCCTCCCAGGTTGCTCTGATGAACAACTAGAGCACTAACATTCTTACTTATGACAAGAGTGTGGTGGAATCAAAGTCATTTTGGCTGAATTAAAGCTGTAAAATTTCAGAACCTATCCAGTACAAAAAATGCAATGAAGGGATTTATGTTGTCATATAAATTTGATGTAGTGCAGTGAAAAGCAAAATTGGGATGCGTTTTCTATGATTTCTCAAAAATCTTCCTCATCCATTTCAGTTAAACATTTTGATATGTAGGCTGAAATGTACTTCCTACACCAGAAGCAGGATGCCAGTTAATTCCCTGGTGATCAACTGCAGCTTTACCACAGCATTCTAAAGAACAACTACAGTGCTACTAATTCTGAATTCATGACAGAAATATGACATACCTGAATACTATGTTGATGGAATCCAAGTTGTGAAACTGAAATCATTTCCTTCCGAAGATACTGCAGTAAATCAGGGAGCTTGCAAACCGAAGAAAAAGTCCCCCTAGAGGACATGAGAGAAAAAGAGGCCAAATGCAGGCCAAATATCAACCAATCAAAGTCCAAAATATAGCCCAATGACAGATATGTGCAAAACATTTGAATAACTAGTACAAAAAATAATCAAGCGAAACGCTGGATTAAAAAACATAAAAAATAGCACCAAATTAAAAAAAGCTTTGTCACAATTTGAGTACTCAGGAAATGTGCCCTCATTTTATCTTTTAGAGCACTAAGCATAATTCTTATAAGAAAAAGACTCCCCACTTTTTGTTCATTCTGAAGGTAAAGGAAATGCTTTAGGTTTTACAGTTTTTATTCCATCAAGTTGACTTCAGGAATACCACACTTTTGTAATAAATACAGAATGATGGCATTGTGGCTGTTCCTTACAATACTGTGGGAGGCAGGGGTAAAGACACAGACGATTGAGAGAAAGGGGGCAGTGACAAAGGGAGCGCTCTTGAATTTCCAAACTGCAAATTATGCTCTTTGTTTTGGATATGACATGTTTTCTGCTCCTAGCAATGCCTTTTTTAGGGTTTTTGATTTAAGCGACCACTTGTCATAATTCCCCCTTGAGATGTCTTAGGTCATCTATTGCTGTTCCATCTTAAAAATGTGTTATTATAAAATAATTATTTTATAGCTAATGATCTGGCTATCTTTTTTGCAGGTTCAATGAGTAACAGCCTGTAGGGTAAAGGTACATATTCCTATTCCTAATTTGTTGTAATTTTTTGTTACAAAATGTGCATTTACAAATCTAATGGTACCTTCTAGAACATCTAACTGTGGGTTTATCATTTCTAATTTTTGGTGCACTTTTATATCTTGCTTGGTATAAGGCTTGCCTTAGACTTGATGTCACTTATGAAATATTTCTTTGGTGCTCTAATACTACCATGGATAAATATATCTATATATATATAATTGTTTTGCATGCATAAACTAATATCTATTGGTTCATCATTATTACCAACTGTCTCGCCACAGGGGCTTTAAAACCCATATATTTTATGCTCACTTTAGCGCCAAGCGGCCAACACAGTACCAATGAGATTTCTCTACAAACTATACTTCAGAATAAACTTGCTTGTTTTTTTCAAATGCTCACTTGTTAGACCTCGTATCTTTGGTGTGTTTTTCCCTGTCTTTTTTTTCTTCTGACCTACTTTTAACTGTGCCCTCCATTCATTTTTACTGGTTTTAGGACCCTGGTCACATTAGCACTGCAGACCAGTGCTAAAGTGAAAGTTCTCTTGGTGTAAATTGTATCTATAATTGGTTATCCTTGATTGCCATATTTGATTTAATGGTAAGTCCCTAGGAAAATACACTGTATGTGCCCAGAGCCTGTAGATCAAATGCTACTAATGAGCTTGCAGCACTGATTGTGCCAACCACATGAGTATCACTGCAAGCATGTTTCAGACCCCCCGCTACAGTGCCTTTGTGGGTAGTTTTAGACTGCCATAATGGCCTTGCATGTATGACCACTTGATATGAATATATGAAAATTGCACACACATGATATTGTACCAATTTGAGGAACTTTAACCTATGTAATCACCGGTTTATGTTATGTTTCGAGTGCTAGTGTGGGACATCTGACTGCCCTACACACGTTTTATAATGCTCATTTCTTGAAGTGTTACAAAGACCTTGTAAACTGCCATCATAGCAACTGGTTCTATCAATGATACCTCAACATGGGTTTAATCATTACTATGAAAACAATTTACTGTGTTAGTAAAACTTCATTTTTCATTTTAATATTTTGAAAATGTTCATCCTTTTTTAACTAATGTCCATACAATGGTAATAAACCATATAATTGACATCATTTGTTTTCAACATGATCGAAAGAAAATATAAATATGGCCTATTTAAAAAATGAACAATTTGGTTCCAATAATCTATTTGTTACCCAATGCATCATGGGATGTCACTCCCTTCTTCTGAGACAAATGTAAACGCTATAACGAAGATGAGAGAGGAGGAAATATCACAAAACAATGGGCCCGATTCACAGGACTGACTTAAGACAAAATCCTAAACTTACTACCATTTTGGTATTCTCAGAAGGCACTTACTCATTTTGGTATTCACAGAAGGCACTTACTCATTTCAGTATTCACAGAAGTTAGGAGTTCTAACTTTAGGACTCCTAAATGACTTCTGTGAATACCAAAAGTCTTAGGGCCCCATTAGGATGTCGAGCGGATCGCCACCGCCATGGTGGCGGTGGCGATCCGCCCGACAGAAATGCCCGCCCGCCACCCTTTCCCCCTCCAACACATTACAATGGCGGGGGGACCGCTGCGGAGGGAAACACCGCCCGCCAATTTTCCGCCCCGGTCGCCTTGCGGCCGGGGCGGAAAAGGAATAATATGCTGGCGGTGTCTAATAGACACCGCCAGACATATTATGATGCGTGGTGTTCAGTGCATTTCCGCGGCGGAGATGCCGCCACGGAAAGGCATGCGGTCTTCCCTCTGGGGGCCCCTTGTGGGCCCCCAAAGTGAAGTACAGGTGGGGGGTGCACGTGGGGGGTACCTGTGGTACCCCCCTTCATTGTCATTTGCAAAGCGGCAGGCACCGCGCGGTGCCTGCCGCTTTGCAAATGACAATGTTCAATTCAATTTTCAGCATTGTGGCGGGGGGTGCAGAGAGCACCGCCCGCCACAATGCTGAAAATACAGGATGTGCCCGCCACTGTGGCGGGCACATCCTAATGGCACCCCCGGGACCCCCGCCCTTATGGCGGGCGTTCCCGGTTTACGATGGGATGACGGGCGGGCAAAGTCCGCCCGTCATCCTAATGGGCCCCTTAAAATTAGGATTTTTCTCAGTTTAGTGGTAGTAAAGTTAGGACTCCTAACTTTAGGACTCCTAAATGTCTTCTGTGAATACCGAAAGTCTTAAAATTGGCATTTTTCTCAGTTTAGTAGTAGTAAAATTGGTGGTAATCTTCAATGATGAAGAGACTCTGAATGAGCCAAGAAGACACAAGTAAGCAAGTTTCATGCATATAGGAGTGTGCATAGAAATCATTCAAAACTGAAAACCGAAAACCTAGACATGCACAAGCTCACATTCTTCGATACCTAAAGAATGTTCTTGTGACTAAAATGTTCCCACTAATTTATACTTAATTTTTTTACCATAGTGTCAAACCAGTCTATGAAAGAACTTGCTGAGTAAGCGTTCAACTAAACTCATGGAAGATATAAAACAAAAAGTCATTATGAATAATTGCTCCTTCTTTTTGTGTATCACAACCAAATGTCCTTCTGTATAGCTTCTGTAATGAATAGCCGTTCATGAGAATTATGATAACAAAATCTCCTGTTTTACGTTGCTGTGAAGCACTAATACAACATACATTGTGAATAGCACTGCAAAAGAATATATAGATCTCAAACATGTTAGTTTGACTAAAACGGACAGTTCTTCTTACAACTGAGCAGTACATCAGTGAGATTTGATAGGGCACAAGCATATGCTAATACATTAATTACAAAGTTTGAACATGACTATGTTTTTTGTTGACCCAGAGTGAAAAGAGGACCTCATTTTTTTATTGTTGATTTATCGATTTTATATTTTTGGTCTTGAAGGACACCAAAACTAAACTTCTAGACAAAACAGCTGAATGAAACACCAAAAACATGAGAATACAATTTACTGATTATATCAGCAACTTAAGTTTAGCATTTCTAGGTGCACTGGTGGAGAAGACAAATTCAAAGATTTACACAAGCATACATAAGAAAAGCACAGATCAATAAAATGTATTATCATTCCAGAGCTTTCATCTACCTAATCTCATTTCTAATTTAACTTATTCCCAGATGCTCAGAATAAAAAGAATATCTTCTACACCCAAAGCATTCTCAACATCTCTTAGAGAACAAAAACTGAAATTCATGGATAGAGGTTACTCACCGAAAATACCCGGGACAACAGAAGAAAGAGTTCAAACAGTCAACCATCAAGAATTGTTGATAAAGACATTTAAAATTCCCAAAGACATGTTGGTCTTTGTCTCAAGTTCTCAACCAAATCATAAATGATTAAGAAAATCTTCAATAAACGATGGGAACTCTTGCAAAATGAACCAGAATTTAAAAGTCTATTAAAAAATAAACCTCTCTTTGCCTACACGAGGAGAAATAACAAAAAATAATGATTCACTACAACTTACAAAAAAAGTCTGAAAGTTGAAGAAGACACTAAAATGTGTCATAACTGTATACACTGTAACAACATAATCCGTGGCAACAGCATTACACATCCCAGTACAGGCGAGCAAGTCAGACTCGGACATTCGGCAGATTGCAACTTGGCAAACGTGATTTACTGCTTTAAATATCTATGTGGGCTGATGTACATTGGCAAAACAGAACGCAAGAAAACAACAAGAATTTCAGAACACAAAAGCATGATATGAAATAAAAATACCAATTCCAATTTAGTTGTTCATTGGTTAGAAAACATACACAACATTGCCGAATTAAGATTTCTCATTCTTCAGATATAAACAGTCAGTGCAGATAAAGATAAGTCTAAATTACTTTCACAGAGAGAGAGTTATTGGATCAAAATATTTAACACAATGACACCATCAGGAATGAATGACAAAATTGACATGAGTTGTTTCTTATGAATACACCATCTCAATATGTATGCTAATGTTGCATGTTTTAGCTTCATGTTTAGCAATCTATTGACAAGGTGGCTGTGTCTCAGGGAAATGTCACTTGTTGTTGCATTACCAAATGAATGATTGTCAAGAGGAATTGATTGTACTCTTTTTCATATTTGGTCTTTCTATTTTTTCATATATTTTCTTTCCTTTTCCACTTTCTCATGTAGTTGACATGCAAAGAAGTGTTGGTGAGGTTGTCTTAATACCATTGGAAGTAATTTACTGCATGATAATTTATTATATATATGCAGCATTAGATATCAGTGTAGGGAGGCAATTGATTTAGCCCCAGATATCAACACCGTCAAACATGGCGGTCATTTCATTTGAGTTATCGCGGAAGCATTATTAGTAAAATAAATTACGTTTTTTATGGTAACTGTTGACTACTTCAATGGTTAGATTGAGAGTGTACAAAGAAAGAATTCCCTTGAACAGAACTAGATAAACAAGGCACGAAGGTCAAAAAAACAATAAAAAAATTCACTAATGTAAAAAGAATTCTTAACAATTTATTGAAAATACAAATGTTAAAAAAGTGGACATACAAGAACCACTGTAGCAAAATTTAAAAAACAACAATAAAACTGTTTGACATTCAATATTAACCAGCAAGATTGAAACATACAGACAGAACACAGTGAGACATGAAGCTTGTACAGTACTAAATGTATATTCCAACTCTGTTTCCAACACCTATGTTGTGCACACCACAGAATAGCATATCAACAAAGGTGTATGAGTCATGAATTATACTGTTATGGTGCGGCGACGCGTTTCGGTGGGTTTCCACGTTTTTATCCTCCTTTGTCAAGACAACATTTATCTGTCGTAGTGAGTGGGTCAATATGATCTCCCTAGAGAGTGGAGACACGATAGATTAATTCGAAATGCATTATGTTCTGTCTCTTTTCTACAAGAACACCTATAGTGTTTTAGTCTTGTTTAGTTAAACAGTAGTTGTACCCGAACAGATAACCAGGTTAAGGACCCTCATTATACATATCATTTTCATCATACAATGATATATTCGAGGGGATGACACAAAACAAAAAATTGCTTTTACTCTTTGTACAAGATTCCTCCAACATGTCTTTTTGCTATACATTTATGTATTCTCCAGGATGGCCTTCAAAAAACAAACAATGATAGTTGACTTAAACACATTGTTTATGTGTATACATATTTTTCTTGTTCTATAGCGTCTCTTCATCTATTTGTTTACTGGGGCTTATGTTTACTTTAATGTCTACAAACACTCAACTCTGGTGAAACAGTTGTATTGTACACCCAATTACTCCTATTTCGATTTGGGAGTTGCAAAAAAAGGGGGACGAGAGTAGTATGGCGTGGACTAAATCATATTATACCAGATTAAGGAGCCTAGTATAATCTTACTCCCTCCTTATTGTCTGTTGCTATTCATATTTATGTAAAAGCAAGGTCAACCGCGGAAAGCACCTGTTTCCAATGGTTTTAGGTACCTATTGGGTTAACATCGTATCAGACTTATAACTTGATTTAAGGTTACCTTGAGATTCTCTTTTGAATGTGGTCCGATTTTCGTTATCAATCACACCGGAGCGTGTTTTAGTAAAGATTCGGGCTTTGTATATTCCCCTCTTTGGTTAAAAAAGTCAGATGCAATAGAAGATTGAGAGTGGCCGTTGAGCTTGGCTTTATAGTAGTGAAAGGTCTAATATGGCAGTCATTTTCACACAGTATGTTCAGGTAATACCAGTCATATTTTCACCCTAAATGCGGAAGACACAGTCTACACGCCGCAACCATATTTATAGTGACAACCAATGTTCTCTTGTTATGTGAATGGGCAGATACCTCATAATTGGAGAGCTACAGTGTTAAGTACTTTGGACTTTTAGTTTCCATTTGATTCAATCAGTAACTTCAAGGTCAAATTAGCTAAAATCAGGTCTTTTATTCCTCTTGCCCTACAGTTCAGAGATTTATTGGAATTAAGGTCAAGCTAACATGTTTGGGATCTACCTATTCCTTTGCAGTGGTATTCATAAGGTATGTTGCATTAGTGCTTCACAGCATCGTAAAACAGAAGTTTTTGTTATTATAATTCTCATGAATGGCTAACCATTACTGAAGCTATACAGAAGGACATTTGGTTGGATACGCAAAAAGAAAGAGCAGGTATTCATAATTACTTTGTGATATGAGTATTTCATGAGTTTATTTGAACGTTTACTCAGGGAGACAGGTTTGGCACTACAGTCATGAAAAATTAAGAGTAAATTAATGAGAACTTTTTAGTCAAGGAAACATTCTTTAGATACCGAAGAAAGCAAGCTTGTGCATGTACCGGTTCTCAGTTTTCAGTTTCGAATGATTTCTATACACACTCCTAGAGGCATGAAACATGCTTACTTGGTTGGTAAGTTGTCGGGTGTTATCACACACATATTGTCTTCTTGGCTCATTCAGTATCTCTTCATCATTTCTGATAACCATCATAAATAAGTATACACTGATACTAAGCTGTAAAAATATTGTTTTGTGATATTTCCACCTCTCTCGTCATTGCTTATATTTGTTTCACAGTTGCCTCTGAAGAAAGGAGTGACATCCCAAAACACATACATTATTGGAAAAGAGGTGTTTCTTTCGTTTAATAGGCCATTTTAATATTTGTTTTTAGAGCATGTTGAAAACAAATGATGTAATTATATGATTTAATACCATTGTATGGACAATAATTACAAAAGAATGTGAATTTGAAAAAATGTTAAATAAGAAATATAGAAAATAGTTTTCATAGTATTGTTTAAACCTATGTTGACGCATCATTTATAAAGTCAGTTGCGGTGCAGCCAGGTTACAAAGGTTTATTAACACTTGAAGAAGGGCACCACTTGCAGGCCCAAACCTTTGTTTTACTACATGTAAGGCACCATTAAGGTAGGCCCATAGAAGGAGCATGGACGTGGTGCGGTGTGTTTAAAAGATAGGACATGTACCGGTGTGTTATACAATTCATGTTAGTGAAATACTGCTAATTTTGTTTTTCACTATTGGAAGGACTACCTCTCCAATAGGGTAGAATTGGAGTTGCCTTGTAACCTCTTACAAGTGTATCTTCCAATTGGGAAGAGATAGCTATTTGGAGTTTTGTGTCCCTAAACTCAAAATTTAAAAATACATATTTTGGTGAAGTTGATTTTTAAATTGTGTGTTTGAAAGTAACACTTTTTAGAATGTGTTCATCTTCTTGCTTTGCCATTCTGTTCCTCTGAATCTGAAGCCACGTCTGAGGGAGGGTGACAGTTGGGCTTTTGTGCATTCGCTCTAGACAGTCACACAACGGGAGCTGAGGTGTGTCCTGCATATCCTGATGTCCCATCACAGGCTGATGGGTCTTCCTGAGCTAGCGTGGTGGGCAGAGTTGTCACTGAAACCTAAAAGGGCTGTGCCCCTCATCAAACAAAGCTGACTCCTCCCCAATGTAGTGTGCCTGGAGCCAGGTCAGGGAAATACAGGGTTTTGTGCACTACAGATACTTTCCTTTGAAGTTTGCCTACTTCAAAAGCAGACAGTGGTATAAGTACTGACACTATAACTTCAGAACACTTTTCTACTAAGAGGACATTCTGCCAGAACGAAGAGCTGGATGCTGTAGAAGGGACTGACAGTCTGCTTATTACTTTGTTGTGGTGGCCTGCTGCTTGCTACTTCTGTCCTGGGTGTAAAAGGACTGGACTTTGCATCCTGCTACAAATACTTCCAAGGTTCTTCAGGGGCTTGTGCATGCTTGTCTCCTCTTAAGAAGTCACCAGTGCCTGGAATTTTCTGCGGAGAGCCATGACTTGCCAAGTGGTTCCAAATCCAGTTTATGGGCCCTTGGAAGTATAATCCGGTAATCTGAAAAGAAAATCCACGCATCGACTCTCAGCACCTGCTGTGTGGCTAAAGGATTGCCCCAATCTGAGTCCCAAGCACTGTGTCACCAATGTCCTTGGCATATGCTCCGTCTCCGACACTGGCCCTGTTGTGCAGCTGAAGAATCGCAGCATCACCCGCTTCACGGCTGTGTAATCAACACAGTGCCTGCTCTTTTGCATCAACACAGCTCATCTGGATTTTGATGCACCAGCCCTGGGTGCCAAGTTCTTAATCGGCATCACCCAGCAGTAAGGAATGGAAGTCGCATGTTTGGAGATCAATGCATCACCTCCCCTCACAGTGTGGAACTGGCGCATCACTTCCCTGACATTAAGAAACCAATGCATCACCTCTCCTGCCCTGCAGTAAGGTTCTGACGCATCACCTCCCCTGGCAAATAGGAACCAATGCATTACCTCCCCTGGGAGTAAGGAGCCAATGCATTGCTTTCCTCTTCCGGTGTCTCAGCTCCACTTCACCTGTTTTCATATTTGAATTTTGATACATCTAAAGTACTTTGTGCAAAAAGAAATGCAGCTATAGTGCTCTATGAACTGAATTTATTTTACTTTGAAAAGTGATATCTTTACTTGTGTGCGTTGGATTTTTGTAATTTTGGTCTTGTTGTATTCAGATAAATATTGACTGCGTTTCTAAAATGGTGTGATATCCATTTGTAGTGTTTTCACTGTGTTACTGTGTGTGTATCTACAAATGCTTTATACATAGTCTCTGAGATAAGCCTGAGTGCTAGTACCAAGCTACAAAGGGAAAGAGCAGGGGTTGCCTTGGTTATGTAATCCCCTTGCTCTGACTAGAGTGAGGGTCTCTACGAGGACAGGGTACAAACCACTGCCAACTAGAGACCTCCGTTTATAATAACTCTCATTCTCCCAGTACTCATATAAGAACTCTGTACCAGATTTACTAGTAGACAAGAAACAAATAGAGAGTGCAAGTTGCACCCCAACTTTTTGCAATGTAATGGAACTGGTGCTGATTTAAAAAAGGTTAGTTTGGGAAGACGTCAGCAAAACAGGCAATGGTACTCTATCCCACTGCATACAGCCCCAAGGATGTCAACAAAATTCCAAAACGGGAAACTGTCTAAAAGGAACATTTCCCAATTGTGAAAGAGTTATCTCCTCAGTGGTTTGCAACTGCAGTTCGGTTCAAACCTCATTGATACACCTCTTGGCAAATTGAAATTTCAAGGAGGATCCTACCTTCAAACCCCTTCCTAGTTGTGATTCGGAAAGAGTAGCAAAACCACTTTTGTGATTGGGAAAGGCTTTTCTAAACTGTAAAAATAGTTTTTTCTGTCTCAGACCCCATGAATATTAAAATCACAGGATTAGCGAACATGAAATGCATTAGAACGTGTCTCCCTCTAGCCTTAAACTAATTGATAGCTCTACTCTTGATGATAGTTTCCAATTCCCTGGTGTGCCATTTTCAGGTTTTTTTTACACTTCTTTCTCTCCACCCCAGATAATGGTTCTATCCTGCCCACCTACCAAGGTTCCATCCACATTCTTTCTGTCTATGAACTCCCAGAAATACCTTGTTGTTCCAGTGTTGATGAGGACATAATGTTTGATCTAGAGTTGTTCCTAAATGTCTTTGTAAATTGACCCAATGAAACATTAAAACTCTCTTGCAGAACATATTTTTTGCTCTTTCTACTGATATACAATCCATGAGATAAATCACAGAGTTGTCCACATTTTGAAATTAATGTTCACCAATTACCTGAGAAGACAGTCTTTGCCTCACTCATAGCCTTATCACCACTATCATCTGGTAAAAGAAGGTGTGGAGAGACATTAAACAAAATTATTTGGAGGTGTGTGCTATTATCCTCACATTTCCTGGCAGCTGCAGAGCTATTATAATATTGCGGAGCAGAATAATGGGGCATGTTACCAAGCAATAGCGATAAAAATAGCGATAATTATCGCTATTGCTTGGTTAGAGACAAAAATTTACAGCTGAGCTGCGGCGATTTCTATCGCAGATAAACCTTGGTATTACCAAGGTTTATCGCAAATGCGATAAAAATCGGCCGCAATGCATGAATATCGCTGAAAAGTCAGCGATATTCATGCATTACCGAGCTAATGCTCTTAGCCATGTTATCCACCTCCCATTGGATAACATGGCTAAGAACTGCTCAGGGCAGGTGTTAGCTTTTGGAGATATTCGCGCTTAGCGCGTATATCTCCAAAAGTTGGCAATAGGAGATAGCGATGTTAGCGACTGTTTCCAGTCGCTAACATCTTGGCATGCCCACTTTGCATGTCATTAGTGATAAATATCACTGACATGCAAAGTGGGGCCCAAGATGGTCGCTATCTCCTACTAGCTGTCACTAACTGGTGTTAGCGACAGCTAGGTAATAGGGAGATAATTTTATCTCCGCTTTCTTGGCTTTTAAAGCCAAAAAAGCGGAGATAAACCACCTTGATAATATGCCCCAGCATCTCTTAATAGTCATTTTTTGTATCCCACAGCAAAAACAGCAAAAAATGCGAGGTCTAAATGAGCATGGAAAAAGCCCCTATTCAGAACATGTCCTGTAAATATGGTAGAAAAACTGCAATGTTGTTAGCCATTACTGGTAGCTATTAATGACACATATAAGTGGCAGGGAAAATTGTGGAACCACAGTTTACCATTATCACATGACATTCGCTCCTTTCCTCTCTTGCAGCTAAAGCCAGAGAAAGTTGTGCAAAATTGGTCTCATCCCTCGCAGTAATTTCCGGAAATGTTTAATGCTGCACAGTGGAAAAGTGTCAGGTGACACAGGTAGCTCGTAATTAAAGAAGGGCTCTAGCAAAACAAAACCTATCCTACAGCTGTTCTGGGTAACGTTAGTGAGGTACTTGGAAAATACATAATATGATGCTGTGGAGTTTGAAATTAGTAAGTATGCAATTATCAGACTTTTCTAGGCTTACGACCTACGAATCTGGGATAACATGAAAATAGAACGTTTCTGAGGAAATAAAATAAGAATGTACGCAATTGTCTGCTAAGTTTGCTCCAAGTCTTAGCTGGTGAATCTTTAGACAAACAGTTGTGTTGAGGTACAGTTTGTGCCCAAATTAGACTCTCTGGGGTATATTTACAAGCCCCTATTGCCACAGGAACGTCACTTTTTTGGACGGTCCTGTGGAGATATGGACTGCACCTTATTTACAAGGCAGCATTAAGCCAGTTAACGAGGCTTAATGCTGCCTTGTAAATAATGCACCCTTTCACGCTATACTTATCGTTAAAGGGGTGGGTAATTGGTGTTGTGGTGGGCATTCCACCGCAACACCCATTTATTTTGATGCTGACCTATATTTACCCATATGGAGCAGCGCCAAAATCTAAGACCAAAAAACACTGGAGTTAACATGACATAACGAGGAGAAATGGTTTATTTCTCCTCGTTTTTATTGTTTCTATCGCGCTGCATTGTGCAACACACATGGAACAGCAAAACGCCATCCTAAATGGTGATTTGTAACTTCTATGTGTGCTGCATAGAAGTTGCTACTCATCATTTTCGAAATGATTGTTTATGTGCAGGAAGGAAAACCTTCAACGAATGACAGATACGAAAGTATTACTGACGTATCTGTCAGCACAAAACTGACGCATTGTCGGAGTTGTGTCAAAGGGTGACTCAACTCCAGCAATGTTTCTTTCACATGGGTCAAACCCCATGTGAAAGGTCCTGCGTCACCCTTACGCTTGCCATGAGGCAGGCTTAAGGTTTTGAAGCATTGTTGTCCTAAAAGTGGCGCAGTGAAATCTTATAGATTTCACTGATAAACTCCTACGACCCTTTCTTGTGGGGGAACGCCCACCCTGCATACACTATACCTGACACAGGTATAGTGTAGCGCAGGGTTTTACGAAGTGACGCATCTGCCTAGATGTGTCACTTCGTAAATATGGTGCAACATGACGCATTATTTACGCCGCAGCTGCGTCGCTAAAAGTGATGCAACAGCAGCGCAAAAGTGACACAGGCCTTCAGAAATAAGGCCCCTCATGTTCCTCCACCCAAACTGTGAAGGGGCATGTCGTTTTTTTTGTGTTCTCTTAGAACAACTTGGAACTTTTTGTCTTCCAATACTGAACCGTCTGTTTATTTTAAAAGAACAAGTTTTGCCTCAGACGACAGGTATTGACAGTTTCCAGCAAAAGCTTTGCCACCTGTGGCTAAGTAGCTCATCACATTATGGATTGCCAATTGGTTAGAGGGCTGACATTGCAGCCCATCTTTTTCATTTGTAAGCAAAACGTAAAACGAATTCAGATCCATGCCCCCATTTCACCCGACAAACCATCATCGGTAGTTTTATTGTAATGGAAATGTACTGTGAGGAAAAACATCTCTTACGCACAGCACTGAATAAATCACGCCCTCGAGTTACCGGTCAATAGATCACCGCAAGAAAAACAGCTCTGCACCCCCGAGTCATGGTTTATGAGCTGTTAATAAACGTGCAATCCACATCAAGAACACCTGCCAACTGGACATCACCAGAGCAATAGATTTCATCTTTCAATACGCTCTGATCCGTCTGCCTTATTCATAATTTATCGAAAGGATGTTGTTATTAACTTCCGCATACTGCACTGGGAACAGCCAGCTCATTCAAAGGCCATGATTCAGGAACCTCCTTTTGATTTATGAAAGAAGAGGGATTTTTTTCAAAGAATGTCAAAGCAGATGTGATGTGAATATGAGAAATATTCCGTGTGGATCTACCGTAAAGTACATTTTTCAATATTTTCAATAGAGAAAGCCGACAGCAGGCTTTTGTAGTGGTGTAATACTGATTGATTGTTAGGTGTTTGTGGTATGAATTTGTCAAGCATCACAAAAAAATTACAGCATCTATATAAGCTAAAATATGTTTATGAGACGGTCTTTAAGAAAAAAGTGGTACAGTATTCTTATTTGGAACAAGTGAACTGATAAATTCACATTCTCAAATGTATTATTCCGGTGCGAGAGGCAAGTTTCACGTTATTAACATAGCAAAGTACAACTAACTAGAGAAAATACTTCTTAATATCTTGAAGTTATGATGGAGAGGAAAACTGCATGACCCCATACTCACATGATCTATATTATAACACTCAATTTTACAGAACATATTTGAGAGTAGATTCGTAAACATTTTGCGGGATGGATAAGCATTGCAAAAGTGACACAAACCAGCACCAATTTTTGGGGGGGATTTACTTTCCAGCTCAAAACTTGTTTTGAACTGGAAAGTACCCTAAAAGTAGTGTGGATTCCTCACCTTTTGAATTACCCCTTGCACAGCATTCCACTGAAACTTTTTTTATAGCTCTCCCACATCGAAGAGGATGTCACAATGGTTTGGCTCCTCTTGCAACCCCACAAGACATCATCGGAGCCATAAAAAGCCTTGTCCGTGTGCTGATGACATTTCCCTTTTTTTCAGCGCTGTTGACGTGTAAAGGTTTTTCTACGACTCTCCATTTCTTTGTGGTTAACATTGTTACAGTCAATCTGTAATTGTAGCAGTGCAATGGCTACACAGAAAAAGTCAGGGTTCAAACCTTGTAGGGAATGTAGGGGACATATGTCCATCACGGACCCCACGATCATTGCCTTTAGTGCCTGTCGTCGGACCACAACTAGGGATGCACTTCGTGTCGCCGGATGAACCTGAAGTCCCTCAAGGAGAGGGAAGCAAAACTTCATGGCTCAGGCAAAGAAGCTGAAGAGGGTCGGAAGAGGACAAAGTCAAGGACGAAGTCGCCCACTCCACACACCTCATACTCATCGAGGAAACTTAAGAAGAAGCAGCATCATGGTTCTAAGAGTCGCCTTTCTAAAGAAAAGTCACTGAAGTCAGTGTCCCCAGGTCTATCGCGTCACAGGAATGATGACATCTTACCTTACCCTTCACCACAGGTGACTTCAGTGCATTCTCTCATTTTGAGGGACTCTCCGGCACCCAGGGAAACGAGTCCTTCACCTCCGGCCACTCTGCCTCTGGCTCCGGTGTCTCCGGTGCCGCAGCCTGAACCAGCCTTGCAACCTCGGGTGGTTCCAGATTAGGCAGATCTCTTCCCACCCTTTCCGGCTACAGGTGCGGATCAGGTGCATGTTTGCCAGGGCGGTTAACCCATCTGGTGGCCCCGTGGGACCGCTTTACTTTAACATGGGTGTACCCCATTCTTTTGCCCAGGCACCTATTATGCCTTTCATGCCAATGACTCCAACTTCGCCTCTCCAGACGCCGAAATTCGAGATGCTGATCCCATCCCAGGAAAAATTGGACCATTCTCTGGCGCTATCAGGCTCCGGGCCGGCACTGTCTCGACTTTGTGCGGTGCCTCCAGTCGCACCTGAAGGGCCTCCGTCGACATCAGTGCCAGCCCGTCTGGCACTGCTGATGCCAATACCGAAAATACAATCAAGAAGGGAGGCTCAGAGGCTACTGGTAGAGGAGGAATTCCAGGAGCAACAGGAAGAAGTGGATAAAGGGGAGATACTGGAACCCATGAATGGTTTTGAAGGGCTTCAGGAAGCTAGTGGGCTGGACAGATCACCAAAGTGTGAATCAATTCCTGATGTTAAAATTAATGCAACTCTAACAATAGATTAACAGAAAGCTACTCCAAGAAAAAAAACACAAGGTGAATTAGATTGAAAGCCTTCAAACAGGCATTTCCAATGTAAAGGTTCTGGCTTTCATTTTGAGATTTAGCCAGACACATTGGCTTTTCCATTATGGCCGGGATACCCATCACCCCCTCCCAACACAATCCCCAAGAATGGGAAGACGGAAACAATTCTTGAGCTTTTGGAAGGCGGGAGGGAGTTACCCTCCCGGCCGTATTTATTAAAATATGAAACAAAATTAAAACATTAAAATAACAGTTTCATATCAAGTACAATTTCATTTCCACATTACGATGTTTATTGGCTAACCTTAACATATCTCTAATACAAAGGTTCTCCTAGCCGATTCTAAAACATCCTGTAAAGGCATCTCTCAAAATTCAAATTGTACATCCTAACATTACGGGCCAACGGCAAGGTCGTAACCGGTGTCAGATCCCTAATACCAGAACTCCCCCCCTTACTTGTGAGGGGCGGGCGCACAGAGGACTGTACCTCTGTGCCAACTTCCAATTTCCCTTGTCTTAACGGGGGCCCCATATTTACTCGACGCCATCTTGGTGGTCGTCCGAGGACTTGTGTGAGGTGTCTAGAAGGTAGCGTAGACCCCCCTCCCACCCCACACTGCTTACCACATCCGCCGTCGCGGATGTCCTGGCCCCGGGAAATTCCCAGATGGGGCCCGTAGCCCCTCCTCCCCCAGGGAGGGGCCTATGACCGCCTTCCCTTTCGGCGGCCCCATCCTTAGAGGGTACCGCCTCCCCGTGTGAGGGGCCAATGGCCGCCTCCCCCCGGGCGCTCCCATCCATAATGGGTGGCGCCCCACCTCTAGGGATCTTATAAATTACTGCTCACCGATCATGACCTTACCGCCCGACCAAAAAATAAATACGACAGTTTTTAACCTAATGAGGACGGAATAAACAGTTATACTGGACATTTTAAAACATAAACTTCTAACTATGCAATCACACCTCTTTTAATTCAGCTGCGATACTTCGCCTAAAAAGAGCAACCCTTTTATTGTCACATCAAACACCAAACTTTATTTGAAACAACCTGAAAAGAGATAATATCCTCGTTAGTCAACTTTATTGCAATACCAATCGCTGCCATCAGGGGCTGGTGGGTGGGTCAAAATTGGCTCCTTGTTCCGTCTCGGGCTCACGTGCAACGAGGGGGTGCAGCTTCCAAGCACAGGAACAAGAGGATGCTTCCTTGGATTGTTGCTCCTTTTATTCTTCCTCGGGAGGGCGTGGACCCTCCTCCAACCGCCTACGGGGCGTGTCCAACGGTGTAGGTGTCTAGGACAACCCCTCTTGGGCGGGAAAAGGCGCGCCCCGGCTATGCCACTTCGGGCATACCAGCCGAGACACGCCTCCCGCCCAAAATGGTTTCCCGGGGGGATCGGGGCACCCAACCATACGTTCGGGGGGACCGAGTGGTCGCCCCTTTCCATATGGCCGGGATACCCATCACCCCCTCCCAACACAATCCCCAAGAATGGGAAGATGGAAACAATTCTTGAGCTTTTGGAAGGCGGGAGGGAGTTACCCTCCCGGCCGTATTTATTAAAATATGAAACAAAATTAAAACATTAAAATAACAGTTTCATATCAAGTACAATTTCATTTCCACATTACGATGTTTATTGGCTAACCTTAACATATCTCTAATACAAAGGTTCTCCTAGCCGATTCTAAAACATCCTGTAAATGCATCTCTCAAAATTCAAATTGTACATCCTAACATTACGGGCCAACGGCAAGGTCGTAACCGGTGTCAGATCCCTAATACCAGAACTCCCCCCCTTACTTGTGAGGGGCGGGCGCACAGAGGACTGTACCTCTGTGCCAACTTCCAATTTCCCTTGTCTTAACGGGGGCCCCATATTTACTCGACGCCATCTTGGTGGTCGTCCGAGGACTCGTGTGAGGTGTCTAGAAGGTAACGTAGACCCCCCTCCCACCCCACACTGCTTACCACATCCGCCGTCGCGGATGTCCTGGCCCCGGGAAATTCCCAGGAGGGGCCCGTAGCCCCTCCTCCCCCAGGGAGGGGCCTATGACCGCCTTCCCTTTCGGCGGCCCCATCCTTAGAGGGTACCGCCTCCCCGTGTGAGGGGCCGATGGCCGCCTCCCCCGGGTGCTCCCATCCATAATGGGTTGCGCCCCACCTCTAGGGATCTTCCAATTACTGCTCACCGATCATGACCTTACCGCCACAGGCCGGATAGTTGACCGGCTACACAAACTTTTTAACCAAGCTATGAAGTCACCTATGAGTAAGACATTTCCCTCCCGGGACAAATGGACCCCATCTTCCAGATACATATGGTCCCCCCGGATACATCCATGTGGAACACAATGCAAATTTCCTGTACGAAACAACCTACCCAGTTTGTTATTAACCTTCTTTACCGATTGATTCAAGGCTGACACACCTTCCGAGGAATCATGTGTGACCTTGCAATCGTGCACCCCGGAACCCTTCTTGCTAACCAACTTACTGAGGATAAGATTAACTCGAGAAGTACTCGTCGACCAATGGTCACCAAATCATTGCCCCCAAGATGCACTATGATTACAGACGGCGGTGACCTTGTCCGCCCTAACAGTCCCTCCATAAAACCTTGAAAATGGTCAATACAGAGCCCGCCCCTTCTGTGGAAGGTCACCCTGTACCCGTATTCCCCAGCCACGTGAATCATGTCACCTGCTTTGAATACGTCTGCGGCGCGCCTCACGTATGAGTGGCCAACAACCCACACCACTCTTCCCTCAGCCGGTGATCTTTGACCGCTGGTCCCCAGGTGTCGGGTCAACTGCACAGTCTGCCCCGCAAAGCCTGCTCGCGAAACTGAAAACCAAACAGAAAACAAGAAGCGTGAGTGCATGACATTAGCTTCACAACATGTGCAACCGCACATACCTTTTATAACAATTCGAGGACCAACGCCCCAACTGTATCACCTTTTCCACACTCAGACCCCTGGCTGTAGCCTCTGTAGCAGCCCCTATCCGGAAGGAATGGGTCCCAAAATCGCTCGGGTCCAAGCCCGCTGCCGCGATTGCCATTGTTAACACCCGCTGAAACTGAAATCGAGTCAGTGGGGTGGCGTCGGTGTGCCTCAGCAAGCTCCCCCCCCATGATGCCGCCCTCTGCGCTAAATACTCCTCCACGCATTTTACCGGGCACATGGGAGACCCCGGGATCCGCTGAACTACCACACCGTCCCCGATGGCTCCCTGATCGGTCTTGGACCTGGCTATTGTGACTACCATTGTGTCACCCTTGACCTGAATGTGTTCTCGACACAGACCTCCCCCCGTATCCTGCTTATTCCTCGCTACCAGCTCGCTTACCCGCATAGCCCCATGGAATGCTAATGCAAAAGCGGCCCGGAACAGCACCGTCTCTGATTGAGATGAACAAGTCGCAGGGAGCACGGACATTAACAGGGACAACCTTGCTAGATCTATCGGGTGCCTCTCATCCACTCTACGGCCCTCAAGGCGTTGCCACCCACGCAGTGCCTACTTTACGAGGAAGGACGCTGTGGGGTCCTGGATGCCATGCGCCTGTGCCATGAAGGCAATGGCGGCCCTGTGCCTATTGGCTGTTGCCAGTGATCGGCCTGCCTGATGCAGTGCTACTAGAAATTTCAGGACATACTCCTCCTGCCCCCAATGCTCCCCCCTAGCTGCACCCAAAAATGACCAATAGGAACGGAACGCCCCTTCATATGCCTTCCTTGTCCTGGGTGCTAGACTCTCTCCCACGAGGTTTTGTAATCCGGGGCACCGAGAAACCAGAGAGCTTCGGGAAATGGTGCCGCCACCAAGTCCGCTGAGGGCAGAAAACCCCGGAAGGCCTGCATATGGGAACGAGAGAGTGCATCAGCTGCCTGGTTCAGTACCCCCGGCACGTGTCTTGCCCTAAAGTGGACGTTTAATCTCATACATAGCAGGACAATTTCTTTCAGCAATCTCAAAATCCACTTGCAGCGTGCTGCCTGACTATTGATACATTCCACAACAGTCATATTATCAGACCAGAACACTACAGCGCGATCACGAAACCCCTCTGGCCATGTTGTCAAGGCCACCAGAATGGGGAACAGCTCAAGAAACCCAATGTTCCCTGTGAGCCCACTATCGTGCCACCACGCCGGCCATGTTTGTGCCGACCATTGATTACCAAAGATGGCGCCAAAACCCACACTTCCTGCCGAGTCGGTCCACAACCCCAGCTCCTCGGGGGAAGCTGACGGTTTGTTCCACACGACGCGACCGTTGAAATCCGCCAGAAATGCCAGCCATATGCGCATATCCTGGCGAACCTCTGCTGACAGTCTTGTGCGGTGGTGCCCTTCCTTGAGGCCCACCATGGCTTGTGCTATAGAGCGGGAAAAGGGGCGAGCCATTGGTATCACTCTAAGGGCAAAGTTAAGCTGACCCACAGCTTGTTGTAACTGATGGAGAGTTACTTTTCTCTCGCTAAGGCATATTTCAAGTGAGGCCTTAAATTTCATTACCTTCTCCTTGGGCAAACGGAAGCACCCCTCTACTGAATCGAGCTCAATTCCCAGAAACTCGAGTGAAGTAGATGGCCCCACAGTCTTGCCTGGTGCCAATGGCACGCCAAATCTTTCCATGAGATTACAGAATTCCATCAAAGCCTGTTCACATTCCGTGCCCCCGGCTGCCCCCAGAAACAGAAAATCATCAAGGTAATGCATAACCTGCGTGAAGCCCGTGGCTCTGGTGAACGCCCATTGCAAGAAAGTACTGAACTTCTCAAAATACGCACAAGAGATGGAGCAACCCATCGGCATACATTTATCCATGTAGTAACGTCCTTGAAACACAAAACCTAAGAGACGCTGATCCTGTGGGTGTACCGGGAGCAACCGGAACGCTGACTCGATATCTGATTTAGCCATCAGCGCTCCGGGCCCCAGGCGATTCAACATGGCGACGGCCTCATCAAAGGATGCGTACCGCACCGAACAAACTCCCGGGTCAATCGCATCGTTCACCGAAAGACCCCTAGGAGCGGATAAATTATGGATTAATCGAAACTCACCTGGGTCCTTCTTGGGGACTACTCCCAACGGTGAACAAACAAAGTTAACAACAGGCGGGTTCACATACGGTCCCGCAACCCGACCTCGGGTCACCTCCTTTGCAATCTTTGCCTGTACCACCGCCGTATTTTGTTGAACAGATAGTTGATTTTTACACTGTGCTTCCCCCCGAAAATCCCCCGCCGGGATGTGGAAACCATATGAGAAACCGTCTCGCAACACCCCGGCGGAGACATGATCGGGGTATTCGTTCAGCCAAGGGATCAATGCCATGATGTCAACGGGAGTAGGTAACGGTGCCCCTCGGTCGATGTTAGACCTGTTTGGCTCCTCTACCCCCTGTCTCACCATTCTTGGCTCTGCACAAACTCTCGGGGTGTGAAGACTGTCCGCACCCTGCACACTCGTGCCTGAACTTGCATGTCCCTTGTGGCCTAGTGCACTTGCCTCTGTTAAAGCTCCAACAGACCCCTTTTTTACCCGAGTTCCCATTATTCTTAGTGTGCTGATCCCCGTTGGTGCCTGCCTGAAAGGGCGCCGCCGAATAATGGCGGGAAGGCTCTGTCCCATTCCCGCCAAAGGAAGACGACTTCGCCGTGTTCGGCATAACCTGCTTCTGCCAGGAAATGGAGTCGAAACAATCCCACGTCAGGGATGAGTCGTGCTCCTTGGCCTTATGAAATTTGTTATCATAACCCATCCATTGATTGCCTTCGTATGATTCATAAAATTCCATAATACGTGTTTGGTAACAGGCTAATTCCGACAACAGTTCAGGCCTACGTTCCCCCATGATTGCTGTGAACATTCCAAACGCCCTGGCCCAATTAGCGATCGTTTCATCTACTCTGAAACCCGCCATTTTTGCACGCCATACACTTGGATGCAACAACTCCTTCTGATTTTTAACGTGCTCTATTTCATAGTGATCGGTCAACAGTGAAAACATGTTCACATATTTATCAGCCCAAATCCTTTCTTTCACATCCATCGGGATATGCTGCACCACCCTTTCCCTCCTCGAGGGTAACGATCCCTCCCCCGCCATTGGCAACGGCTGCTTACCCGAACCAGTAGCTGTATCTGTTGTTGCTGCCGTTCCAACGCTCGCCGCCGGCTTTTCCGAGGGAACCTGCGGGGAAACAAGAGGACAAGGTGCCTTTGCAGCATCTCTTGATTGCCGCAACTGCTTCATTATTAACCTGGCCTCTTCGGCCGTGTCTCCTGGTGCCATACCACTCTCGTGGTTCTTGCCTAACCAAGTCGCCAACTGGGCGGCCAGCTCGGGAGGCATATCCTCCTCGCTAACGGGTGTAACTACCACAGGGATCGGCTGTCCCGCGTTCGGGATCGGAACTGGGGCCTCCACCGGCCTGACCGGGCTCGCCGGAGGGGACTCGGGAACCGGGGCCTCCCCTCCTGCCGCCCTATTCCTGGCCCTTTTTCCTCTCCCGGCAGGGACTACTCCCGGCAATGCTGGTCCGATGACTTTCTTCGGTCTACCCGTGCCATTCATTGCCGCCATCTGCTTCTTCATGTTCGCCATGTCCTTCACCAGCATGCAAAGCATTTGTTCGGTCCCAACCTTCTTTCCGACCCTCTTGCCAGGCATCGCTCACGGATATTCGATTCGAGGTCCTGGATCAAAGCTTCGGACTCACTGAAAGAGAAACACAACAATTTCAGCAAGTTCTCAAAATTGGCTCCTTGTTCCGTCTCGGGCTCACGTGCAACGAGGGGGTGCAGCTTCCAAGCACAGGAACAAGAGGATGCTTCCTTGGATTGTTGCTCCTTTTATTCTTCCTCGGGAGGGTGTGGACCCTCCTCCAACCGCCTACGGGGCGTGTCCAACGGTGTAGGTGTCTAGGACAACCCCTCTTGGGCGGGAAAAGGCGCGCCCCGGCTACGCCACTTCGGGCATACCAGCCGAGACACGCCTCCCGCCCAAAATGGTTTCCCGGGGGGATCGGGGCACCCAACCATACGTTCGGGGGGACCGAGTGGTCGCCCCTTTCCATTCCTATTGCCTATTGGTAGTGGCTTAGTGGCCAGATGAAAGGGAGCTACCAGGCACACTGCGAAGCAACAACATGCTAGTATCAGGATAGCAAGGACCTGTCAAGATTTCTATGTCACAATCCAAGAGTTGGTGGGGATTGGATGGTGTGACCATTGATGCATGCCCAAGTCTCTTGAGATACACACTTTGGCACAAATTTACAACATTTTCATGCAATGCAGCAGACAAAAATACTGCACTGCTTTACTTGAGAAGCAAAGAGCAGGAGAGTGCCATTTTTACAAAAAAATGGCCCTATCTTCCACTCTCCCTAGTGACAACCCTTGGCAGCTGTGCACAATACACACACCTTTGGACCTCAGTGCAAGGTTGATTCCGTGAGTCTAATATAGGTTTTGTATTGGAAGGATATCCTTTGAGAATAAAATACTATACTTAGATCAACTTTATAAACTTTTCCCACTTTGTATGTGTGCTGTACAGTGCAGCACACATTCAAAGTCGGTAAAGAAAGGAAAAATTAAAGCAGTAACTCCTATGATTCAGCAGGTCTCTATCTTTCACGTGGTGAAAGCTGCAGTTCATGTTGGGAAAGTTTCTGCTTGTGTAGAAATTCTGCTCGAGTGGCAGAAAGAAGCAGTGCCCTCTGGCGTGCCACATGGTGCCAGTCACATGGACTTTACAGTGGTGGACAAACTCCCGGTGCTAAAAATCAATGCAAGCAGCGCAATGTACTAAACTCTGCTGCTCGCGTAACTCTATGTAACCTCACAGAGTTTTTAGGGAACTGCATAATTCTGCAGTGTGAAACTACGTGACTTCTGCCCACCACTAATGATAATACTTTTACTAATATCTCTCTGACAGCAGTGAAATATGTGAGAATTCTGTCACTGGAGAGCTTTAAACATATTCCAATATTGTTCAGAGCCTGCAATCTAATTGATCGTGGAGACAGTGCAATCATTTGTCTCCTACTTTCCAGCTAATTGCATTTATGAATGTTGAATGAATCTGTATGAGAGTGGATGTTTGAGTTACAGTATGCATGAATTCTTGTTATGATCTCTCACTCAGAGGTAATTATGGTAGATTGTATTGCATCTTTATTGTATAGTAGAATTGTGTTTTTTTGTATGCACATGTTGAAAATAATAGTTTTATAGTAATAAAAAAAGCAGAACAAACATAAATAAAAATATATATTTTTGTAAAAATTAAGTCAAATAAACAATAACAAAATATTAAAATTGTAAAAGTCTTGTTTTGAAGTATATTGTTGTGTGATATAGGTGCTTAGCCCATGTAGAACTTAGTCTTTGATCTTTGAAAGATATATAGGTCACAAGGGAGTTTCTTCATACTGTTCTGTTGCTTTCCCCTCTTCTCCCTGACTTCAAATTATCCCTAGAGGGGGACCCCCATTTTTTGCTTGAGCTTTAAACATGCATAATTGCATAATGATAGCCTCCGGTCTTATAATGAAATGGCAATTCTCTAATTAACATGTAGAGAGAATCTTGATTTCATTAATGACAAGGAGGCTAGTATTACCCTACCCACCTCTCCCATTAGGTATTTTTTCTGAATAAATTCATGAAGATTGAATTTGCTTCTATATGTGTGACGACAATTTCAGCATATGTTACTCACAGGTTTTTCTCCTGATTTATTTATGTTAAAAGTTGATGTATACTATTCTTTATTCAGACAACTATTTGCAGTAGAAGAAAGTTTTTACCAAGGTTAAAGAAGATCTTGGGCCCGTATCACAAAGGCAAACTTAGACCTGAAGTGTAACTTTACACCTGTAGTCTAACTTTACACCTGAAGCCTAACTTTGAACCTGAACTCTAAGGGCCCGATTCGTAAAGATAAAGTGAGACCAAAAGTCTACCTTAGACCAAAAGTCTAACTTTAGTTCTCTTCAGTATTCACAATGTAGATTACTACTAGGAACTTTACTACTAGTACATTTACTGCTATTAAAGTTACTGGTAGTAATGTTACTACTAGTAAAATTATAAGTAGTACGTATGCTAGTATTAACTTACTTCTGTGAAAAACCAAGAAGTAGTAAGGTCAGAATTTTGGTCTAAGTTACACTTTTGGTCTGACTTTACTTTTGTGTATCGAGCCCTCAGGTCTTAACTTAGATCCAGGTCCAAGGTTCGACTTTAGGTCTAAAGGTAGGCTTCTGGTCTAAAGTTAGACTTCAGGTCTAAGTTTATCTTTGTGAATCGGACCCCTTGTGTTTTATCACAGCCTAAATAGATATGTGTTTCTATAGCAGGGGTTTATATACTCTGCTTCAAGATTCCAGATTGGAATATGTGTTTTATGATCTGTTTTACTGAATATTATTTAAAGAGCTGCATGTTGTAGCAGCAATACATTTCTTATGCATAATGCTAGCCTTTGCTTTCTTTCATGAAATCAGTATTCTCTCACCATTTTTCCCTGGGCAGAATACATCCACACTCTACTTGTTTTATAGAAGTGGTGACACTAGATCAACATATAGCTGCAATGTCAAGCCAGAACAAGAAATTTAGAAGAGTGACAAAAAATTGTGGCAGTCAATCACTTTGCTGAACTCTGGGTCCTTGAAAAGGTTGCTGTTTTAGCAAACAGGGCTTTTTATATTTACTCAAGTAGCAGCTTTTGGAACTGTATTGGTCCTGAATTGTAAGCAGTGTGATGGGCATTTTCACACATACGAGTAGCCAGCTCAAATAAGTTGGAAAAGCATTGATCCACCCTCGAAAGAAAGTTGAAACTGAAAGCTGTGTTTATAATCGCTGTTAACTTCTTCCTACGCATCAGTGCCTATTATCTATTAGTAGCCATGAACTCGTACTCAATGATTATTTGCCTGATTACATTAATAATAAGCTATAAAACTCGTTTTGTTACTCTGACATGCAATCTTCCTAAGTTTAGATACACACAGCACCCAGATTGTAATGCATCGCTCATGGAAAAAAACATACTGCCAGAAAGCACCACGAGATGATACAGACTGGAACACCGAATTCAATCCAATAATTGCTAGTACAAGTATTCATTAACTGAAAGGCTAATTAATGGATCATATCCGTGCAAAATAAAAAAAGAAGAGAGTGTAAGTCTTTGGACGCGATCGGCCCACAGCAATTAAACTGCTCTGAAGTCAATGAAGCAGAATAAAGACCACCTTAGAGTTAAGTGTTTGGACCATTAGGCAATGCTGGTTAATGTGGTGAGTGTCAGTGTCATCCCCAATGGCATGCTAATGCAGCAAGGGTATTATTTCATTCCCTCAAACTAAAAATACACATGCAACAAGCTAGAAGTCGAGAGATTGTACTTTTTTCATTGTTACTTTTCAATTTCACTTGACTTTTGAAATATGAAGAGAAAAATGGTTACATTGATTGATCACAAAGGATATTACGGCAAACGTTTGTGTGTTTTGGTTTGGACCTAGGCCTGTTCCTACCCTTCAAGGATGACTTCAGGGGAATGCAAAGTTTTGACTCTCTAGCCTCCACCATTCAAGTCCCTGCCACGGGTGGTAAAATGTTTGCAGAGCTCAGCTCAGGAATTCCCACCTTATCTCAAAGTGTACAAGACGCTGAAGATCTCCTCTTATTTAATAGAAATGTTTTTGTTCCAAAATCCTTCCTTAGATTGAATACACTCACATTTCCTTTCTCTCTATTCTGACATGATTCTTATGTGCGTTCCATTTTGGCCATGTGCTTTGAAGCGTTAACCACATGTTGTGCCATATAAAGTACTGTAATGAATACATAAGCTGAGCCTGTCCTGCCAAGGGGGTTGGTCTTGGTCAGACTGTTTGTTGTCAGTACCCTACTGATGAATGGCTGTCAATTACTGTTTTTCCACTTCTATATTCTCACTTTGTACCCTCTCAACTGTTAGGAGGTGGCAATATTACCACAAACAAAATCCATTGGGCCCGATTATGTAAAGTTGTACTACGGTAGTAATACTAATTTAGAAAAACTGCAGGGCCTTGTTTATGGGAATTTTTGCCATAGGGCAGCGCAGCAAGCCTTGCGGCTGCCATGCCGTGTGGCAAAAGAAAAGGGCAGGAATATGCTAAATCTGTTAGATACCACGCATTCCTGTCCTTTTCCCCTGTTGCGGCGGACAATGGGCTGCTGTGCGCCAATGCAGGCACCTTTCCACCATGGCGCAAGGGTGTCTGCATTGCAGGGATGATTATTTTTGTAGTTATATGTGAGCATATGTTCCTTTTTTCTAATTGAATAATTTTTCATTCAACATTAATAGATCCATATTGTCTTTATATTGCGGTGGCAGAGTCTGTTACTGTATGTTCCATCGATTCTCTTCTCAATTAATCCATTTCACTCTTTTTGTAGAATTTATAAAACTTTATTGGACATGACAGAAACAGCCGGCACGGGTTTCACCCTATATGGCGAGTAACGCCAGAGCTTTCTCAAGGCTATTCAAATTTTTAACATCATTCTGTTTCTGAATTCCAAGTGATATCGTAGTGCAATAGTTCAACATCCAATTTTTAAAGTAGATGAAAGGATTTCCAAAGAAGTCCTCCGTGTAATACGGTGTTGGCGATGGTCCCGTAATTCTGCTGGCAGAATGAAAAAAATTTCAATTAGAAAAAAAAAAGGAACATATGCTCACATATAACTACAGTTGTTTTTTTGAAGCTGTCATGGTCCAGAGCTTTGATCACTCTTCCTTGGTTGCTTTAAATCATTTTGGAATTGAGATATAGTCCTGGGACCCCTGGACCAGGCACTTTTGTTTGAATTATTATTTTTGTGCAGGAAGGAAAAATCTTCCTGAACAAAAACAATCACAAGAGGCTTTTTCCTCTTTCTATGTGTGCTGCGGATTGCAGCACACATACAAAAATGAGGATAAACAAAGATATTTCACCTCGTTGTGCCTCCATTAAGCCTCCCGTGGGGAAGCGTACGTTTTTGGCGCTGCCTCAGACTTACGATTTCTCTTAAATCTGGTGCAGTGTCAAAAAGCCATGGATGTTACTGAGAACACCCCTAGCAACACCCATGGAACTCCCCTTTCATGCAGTTTTCTGCGTGAAAGGGGCACATACTTATAATTCCATGAAAAGGCATGTAACATAGCTTTACGTGGCCTTATAACTATGCTTGTGGCACATTGTGCCATGGGACTATCAAAAAAGTGATGTTTCAGTGGATCAAAAGTACAGTTAGGGCCTCATAAATGAAGCCAGCAATTTACAAACAAGTGGGTGATTTTGGTTCTCTGCCTCTCCTATTGCTTCTATGCACAACTCTGGCACAATTGTGGAGATCTCTGTGCATGTAGATCTACGTTTTAGTACTACATTTTGGATGGGCATGGGGAGTGGCTGGAAAATGGGAGATGCTTATACATAAATGCCAGGGGTTTAGAGAGTGGTAAGGAGAGGGAGGGACATGCACATACAGGCACACACACACACACACAAGAGTAAGCTCACTGCTACTCAAAAATGTCACTTCTATATTTACTACAGCCAAAAAGGTCTCAAAACAGTCATACATGTTCTAAGGCCCAGCATTGGAGTAAGTAGAACAGCGCGCATGCCCACTCACAGGCACTGCGAAACGCTCCACGTGTGTCTGTATACATATATCTATTCCATTACTGAAAAAGTTAATAATAATGGTATTTGAACGCTAAAACTTTAATGAACTTCAAAACTTTGTTAAACAATTAGCAATGTTTAAAGTGAATTTTTTACTTGATTTGTAAAACATTTTACTGCACCTTAAATAGAAATATACACTTTAAAGTAGATAGGATTTGTTTTTTAAACGCTTGTTTAGGTATTTTATTTTTTCATATTCAATAAATATATTTAAAATGATTAATTATTTAATAACCAAATTCAGTGTATGTGCTGTAACATTTAATTTTAATATGTCTAGATGTAAAATAAATATATAAATCTATTAGATATTTATACATTATATATTTTTTAAGTTTATTAAACTTTAATACATTTTTATATACTTTATCAGGAGAAATCTCCATCCCTGCAGCAGAACATCAGCCCATGTGTGAAAACCTAGTAGTAACATTGCACTTCTAAATCCTTTTCTAGAGCGCTCCACCAGAAGTCAAACTGCCATTTGGAAGCAACAAGAGCACAAGATTCATTCTTGTTTACTAGATTGGGAGAGCCATGACCCCCGTCCTACAGAGATTGCCAACTCTGTTATTTTGACTGATTAAGCTACACGCCGTGAGAGCTCCACTGCGTCACATCTTCATCGTCCATTACATTCAAAAAGAGCGGTTCGTTGCCAACTCGGAACATCCATTGACAGTTCTTTCCTCAAGTGCTCCTTACAACAGCTTGTCCTGAAGAAGACCCCTAACTGAGGAACCAATTACACGTAACACAACCGGGGTGGAAACGTAGACTTCTACTTACCCTCAAACCCATAGGAACAGAAGAAATCAATTAATTACGACCTATGTGTTTATGATTTTAGGAGAACTAGGGGACCTTTTTAAGGCTGTAAAGGTTTTACTGTATATAACTGTAATTGTGCCTATGTCACCACACCTTTACCCTCTCCCTCACGTATCCATTCATTCCCATTTTCCCAATATTCTTTGTCTCTCCACTACACTGTGAGCACTGTCAATATCACACTGAATTGAAGTATATTTAAGCAGATACATGAAGTAACATTGATGTTTTGAATTGGAAGAGCATCCAATGAATGTGTCACTTAGTAGAATAAACCCATGTTCCTGGTTCCGTGGTGAACTGTTTTGCTAATGTTTTAGAATATTGATACTATTTTAATCCTTCTTTGAACGCATTATGGAGTCGCAGGATCAGAGTACCGCTGAGCAGGGAGCATGGGCAACATTCAAGCGAGAGAGCATAGGACGGTCCAGTGAGGATGTTGGGCGCTGTGGGCGCCATGGCAGAGACAGTCGGCGCATCAAGTCCATGACATCTAGCCCTCCATGCGCAGGTAGGCAACACCAAAACAGAGATTCAGGGTCCAAGAGAAGTCTGTCGTACAGCACTCTGTGGATGCAGGGTGGATGGCTGGGTTAGCGAGGGATATCCACAATAAGGTGATCCCCAACCCGGGAGCTGTAAAGCTGAGCTCCTACCAGGCGGCCCTCTTGGCTTGAACTGTCCACTAACCCAGGTCATTGGATTGTCTGCAGGCTAACAGTTTAGATATTTCTAACTTTTGGCCTAACACATTTTAATGCAAAAACAACAGTTGATGGACAGAATGCAGAACAATGTCATACATTCACACTAGTACAGAGATCTGGGCCTAAATCCATCGTTTTTTTTTTTTTGCTCACCACACCACCCCAGTTCAGACATGGCCATATGCAAATCAGCCTTGACCCTGTGCCTCATGGGAACAGCCCAGTCCGAACTGCCTAGCCATGTCTTCCCTTGACCGGAATCAACACATTTTAAGTCAAATTTTTCAAAAACTGTTCAACACATTTACTCTAAACCCATTCGAGGCACTTTCTTTGGTAACATTTTAATTTCATGTTTCATGCCAATTTTGATGTAATTCCATTTCCTTCTTTCTTTTCTCCTTTTTTCTCCCTAGAGCATTAAATCTGCCACTGAGACCCAAATCAGAAGACACTTTATTTTGGAAAGTTTTATGCAGATTCATCAAAAGGTACCAAAGTTATTTGAAATGTACACAAAGGTTTTTCAATGTAAATTATCACCTAAACATAACTACAGAGTCATTAGCACTAATTCTATAATATTTGTATTTGTATTTGTTTATTTGTTAGGCACACTAATCATCCCTTTCGGCACCACAGCCGCAAGATACAGTTTGCAATGCAATACATAGATTTGAGATTAAACAGGCAGGTTTTCAGAGTTTTTTTTTTTAAAGAATTTGATCTGGGCACGAATCGAGGCAATTTATACAGCTCACAAAAAATATTAAAGTGAGAGCACAGCACAAGTAAATTCCTACAGAAATTTTGAAAAACAGAGAAAAATGCAGTAAATTATTTGACACCAGAATGCCAAATTTCCAATCAATAAAACCAGAGTTATGAATTATTAGTAAAAACTAGCACCTAAAAGGTCAAAGCCCCAACTGCTGGCATGTAGTCACTTGAGACCAGGGCAAAGTCTAAAGTTTAAGTCAACCGCGATGGAGCTTGGTTCGGACACATGAGTCTTGGCTCACCTTTGGACGTTGAAAGTGTTTTTGAGAAAAATATCTGAGAAGGTAAGTTCAGTGGGACAAGGCAGCTGAGGAGGAGGGTTGTTCTCGAGGAGCTGCTGTACTAAGTCACAGTAAAAAAAATGAATTTTTTTGGGAAGTCGAAAATCTTGACTGGGACAAAGCTGGAAGTTGAAGCCGACGAGGCCTGCTTGAGCTGGATACCTCTTCTGCGAAGAGTCGCTGAACAGGATTTGCAGCTGCTGAGCAGAACGTAGTGGTAGTTACAGAGAAGTCAGGCCCACCAGTGATGTACCTTGGATGGATTTGCAAGCAGGTAGGTCCTTTTCTCCTGTCTGTTCTCAGAGCTCTTTTTGGCAAAAAATCTTCTAGGTCCCAAGTCTTGGGTTTTGGATATTTGGCACCTTAAGCACTACTTCCAAGGGTCCAAGACTGGTTGGCCACCACTTGGAGGATAGGACTCACTTCCGGTAGGGTCCTGTTGCAGAGTTCAATTTGAACAGGAGGCCATCCAACTAGTTCTTGGAGTTACACTAATAGTCTTGGGTAAAGTCCTGGGTCAAGCAGCAAGGCAGTCCTCGAACAGCTGGGCAGTCCGCTGAAGTGCAATGCAGCTCTTTTGAGTGTCTTCGCAGGTCCAGAAGTGAACTGATGAGTGAGTCTAAGAGTCTTATTTTTATACCTGGCATCAGCTTTAAACTGGAAGAAACTTCATGTGTTTTCCCTGCAAGGTTGGTTCTGGAACTTACTTTCTCCCTGCCCAGGCTCCAAGAGGTCTAGGGTGGCAAAAGACTGGTGTGAAGTTCTTTGTGAGTGTACAGATGCATCTCTTTTGAAATATAAGTGGGACAGGGAACAGGCCCAACCCTCCCTTCGTGTCAAACCTGGCCCCCCTTAGTCACGCTGTCCAGGAGGAATACACAAATGGAAACTGCCCCTCTAATCACAGTCAGTAACCCAGGACACAGGCTGCAGACACCCAATAGTTAGGACAAGAAACTTCCAACTTTCGAAAAGTGGCATTTTCAAAATTATTGTTGGACCTGTCATCTTTAGTGGGCGTATTTCTCTCAACCTTTCGCCGCCCAGATTTCCTGTATATTTTTGTTGAACTTAGGCCTCTGGGCACTTTACCACTGAATCCAGTGCTATATTTAGTGCTAAAGTGCATGTGTTTTCCCCTAAACATGATGGCATTGGTATATTCCTGATTGGCATATTTAGTTTATGTCAGTCAGTCAATAACTTTATTTCGGCCAGCTAGGACCATAAAAGTGCATCATAAACAGCATACAACCAATGTAAAAAATAAATAACAGTGGACCGTGTGTTAATGTATCTACAAATATTACAATGCACAAAATAATATAACATTATCATAAAACCAATTTAAACAGTTATTGAATTTATTTAAAACTAGAAGTATCATTTACGTGGCAAGTGGTATGCGGGGCAGGCAAACAGTATATGAATTTCGGACTCTATCCTGTATTTAGACACCGGGCAGTCTTCCTTGGTCTCTGTAGATACCCAGTCTGAATTGAATAATCAATTTCCTGGCCAGGGGGGATGGATCACATCCAAGAAGGATTCTTTTTTATATTCTGCCTTTACTTGGAGGAACTCTGCTGTCAACCAACCACCAATGGTCTTTTCCTGAAGGGTTTGTAAGTTATATTGCCTATAATGCAGCACAAGATCTAGCCTAGATAATAATGGGCACGCTGACTCCGGCATTTTCCAGAGGTCCTGCCTACTGAGCCTAGCACAGAGGTCCCTTATGTGGGAAAGCCACGGTATTGTCTTATTAGTTAAAATGTAAAGGATCACCCTGAGCTCAGCTCTGTAGCATGACAACTCTGGTGTCACCCATACCCTGCGCCAAAATGTAAAGGGCCTAAGGGCAATCGCTTCATCAATGGGCCGCAAGCCCAGGTTCATACAAAGGGGAACTAAGGGGTTGCTGCTAGGAAGACCCAGTAGTTGCCTCTCAAAGTTATTCTCTGTTTTCAAAAGATTTGAGGAAGAGCAGTGTCCCCACAGTT
The DNA here is from genome assembly GCF_964263255.1 of Lissotriton vulgaris. Lineage (NCBI taxonomy): Eukaryota > Metazoa > Chordata > Amphibia > Caudata > Salamandridae > Lissotriton > Lissotriton vulgaris. The sequence goes on along the minus strand of NC_141694.1, from coordinate 1,346,164,018 downwards.
CAGCCCCATATAGAGTGCCCCCCGACTTGAGCTTTATATATTCCAACAACAGGGGCAGCTGGCTTAAACATTAAGATTCTGTACAACTTCATGATCCCCCCCACCGTCTGTGTTAACCTAAGATTTGCCTTCACCAGTTGGGGTTCCCACTCAAGATGTTCTGTTAGTGTGATACGTAGGGATTCGAATATCCTGACCCTTTCCAGGAGGGTACCATCTACGGAGGGATTTGGGCGGGTGGTTTTGGGGGGGTTGAAAACCATGATTTCGTCTTAAGTAAATTAATCTCCAAGCACCTCAATTTACAGAACTCTGCAAAGCCGTCCGGGTTACATTCTATACCCATTGATGTTTTGGACAACAGCAAAGTGTTGTATGCAAACATCAATGCGGGTACCCTGCCCGAGACTAGCCTTGGTGCATCATTGTCTTTGATGTTTTGAGATGGTCGGTGAACCCATTAATGTAAAGACAAAATAGAGTGGGGGCAAGCGCACATCCCTAGCGTACCCCCTTTTTAAAGGAGAAGCGTGAAGAAAGTTCCCCATATTTTCCACTTCTTACTTGCGCATAATTCCGTGTGTGTAGCCTCACTAGCACATCAAGGAGATAGGGTGGAATCCCAAGGTTGTGAAGTACTTTCCAGAGTTTCTCCCAGGGGACTAAGTCTAAAGCCGACTTCAGATCAATGAAAATGAAATAGAGGCTGCCACCCTCTATACTCACCGTTTTCCAGAAAAGTAGATGTAGTGTAAATATCTGGTCAACGGTTGACGTACTCATTCTGAAGCCGGCCTGATACGGACTTAGTATCTCCTTCTCCTCTAACCAACCCTGCAATCGTTTCAAGAGGAATCGTCCCATCAGTTTTTGGGTGGTGCTGATTAAACTGATGGGTCTATAATTTGTGGGTAGGAGAGGACAACCTTTTTTGTGTATGAGAACTATCTCTGCCCCGTGCCAGGTTTCCGGAGGATCCATGCCCTTCAAGATGGCATTAAATAGGGCACACAGGTAAGGGACCCACATTTTGGGTTCCATCTGGAATAGATCCCCAGGTAATTTGTCTAAACCTGGCACATTATTAGACTGCAGTTTAGTGATAGCATTTTCCACTTCACCCATGCTAATTTCCCACTGCCCCTCTATTTGGAACTCCTGAAGACGCCTTGGAGAATCAGTAGTACCACCCTCTATTTTCTGCTCATCGTACAGTGCCCCGAAGTGTAGTTCCCAAACTTATGGCACTATGGTAGGCTCTAAGGCAGGTCTCCCTTCCCTATCATCAGAACTTACAATTGCCCAGAATAATTTCAGGTCTTTATCATTCAGGGCAGTCCTAAGAACTTCCCACTTTTCTGCTTCCCAATTTTTCTTTTCTGTTTGAATAGCCCCTTTGTACCTGGCCCTGAGCTGTTTAATTAATGGCCTATCCTTTGCCTTCACTGCATCTAAAAGATCCTGCTTGGTTTTCCCACAACTTGTATTAAACCAGGGACATTTGGGGCATTTATTTTCCCTTGGTTTCATCACTGGGTAAAATACATCAAACAATTTTGCCGTTAAGTGCTCATTAATTTTGCGTGCCCTGTCTTGTGACCCTATAGGGGGCATGACCCATCCTACCTCGCCCATTTCGGCTAGAGATGGTAGTACTAGCTGATATATACTGGCCAATTTGGGAGGGGATTGCTGTATGAGACTCCATCGGACTCTCCGTCTGTTGTTGGGTAGCTTTATTGCATTAGACTCTTTAGTGGGCAAAGGCGGGGTATTAGACAAGCCCATATTCCCTATTTTCAGAGTCATTATCAGGGCGGTATGGTCACTATCCTGTCTCTGGTGTACATAAAAATCACTGACATTTTCCCAGGACCTGGTTTCCACCAGGATATTATCAATCAGGGAAGTCTGCCCCTCTCTGTTAAACGTGGGCTGGCCGGCTGATCAGACTTGGTCCTCCCATTACATGCCCTCAATGAGAGGGCCACGGTGAGCGAGTGAAGTTGCATGGCCAGTGGTGACCAGATTTTGATCGGTGTAATTTGTGGATCAGGTATTGACCAGTGCTGGTCTTCTTCAGTGGGCGCACCTAGGTATGGGTCAGTAAGAGACTCGAATCAAAATTGCTGGGTCCAGAGTTGGTATAAAGTACCCCAACTGATCTATGGCACCTGATTCCTTTCTGTTGCTCACAGGTCTGGAATATACATTGATAAGGGCTATTCGTACCTTAGTGGGAAGTGTCAACAGGACACATTGAATATCATTGGTGGGGGATATCATCTGCTCCGCTTTAACGCCAAGATGCGTACCCACCCAGATGGTTAAGCCACCTGACGGTCTCCCCCTCCCCCTCGAAGTGGCCATCATGTTAAAAGAAGCAACGCCTACTCTCTGGTGTTCTTCCCTGGCCCATGTCTCTTGAAATAGGCAAGTATCATGGTTGTCCACAAAACGACCCCAATCTGGACACGTTAATTTATTTTTAAGTCCCACCAGGTTCCAGGACCCTGTTCTCTTAATCTACATTGTGGCTCACTAATGTTGCCACCTAGGGTGGGAAGAACATTAGTATAACCTCTGGGTAAGCTCCCAGAAGCCGGTTCCCCTTTACTACTTGTGCCACTCCAAGCTATCAGGGGTGGAGCAGCCTGAGCCCTCTCTGGCTGTGTGCATAGTAGTGGCAAACTAGTGCACCCGGCACCGACCGGGCTACATCCTCCTACTGGGCGGGACCCACGTAACTCTAATACTGCCCTTTGTACCAGCCACAGAATTGAAGGGTTATCCCCTTCCTGTGGTCCCTCCCCTAGTCAGTCCACTTCCTCTAGACCTTCATATCTGTTGTTCACCATGATGTTAAATGGGGGACGCCTGTTATACACATCCCATCTACTCTCCTTTGCAGACCCAGAGCCCATCTTGTGCACTGCTGGTACTCAGTTAGAGTTGTGTGTCGTTGGGAATAGAAGAAATCTAAAGAGTGGAGGCTGATTCATCTTAATTGATGACTGCACACTCCCCTGGGTCTGTTTTCCTGCGGGTTCCCGGCCACCCTACTCTTCGAACCATAATAATCTCCCCAGCTCTGTCATGCTCGAAATGTTTATATCGCGCAAGCAAGAACAGGCATTTATTCCATAGTTTGAGTTGGGTCTCCTTGGCATTAGGTAGAATTGATGGCGTTCCTGTCAATATGACTACATATGGAGCACATGCCGGAGGAAGATTTATGTGGGGTAAATGGGTTTCATCAGTCACACTCCTTACAGCTTTGCGATCATGTTCTGGTCACCTGATGTTGTTACTGTTGTCACCCATGATTGGGGGATGGGGATTGTTACTACCACTGTGACCAGGGGGGGTACTCACAACTCTGTGGCCGCTACTGGGGGTGCTATTACCCTTCGTGTTTCTGCCGCTCCCTGGCCCTCCATCTTGCAGCATGGCCAAACTCTCCATAATATGCTCTCTCCTTATTGTGTGTATTATAGATGGAGTTTCCCCATTGGGGCCTATTCCAGTCTCTCCCCTCACTTTCATTGTGGTGAGTTTTGGAAGTATGACGGACCCTGCATCCCCAACTGCCATTGTATGCTCAAGTTTTTCTAATCTGATAATTAATGGGGCTAGTTCTTCTCTTGTTGTAGCTCTCACTTTATCGTGGAGTGCCTCCATTAAATTGAGTGGCCATGGTGGGTAGTTAGTGTCTCCACTGACAGATTGATGGGTAGCCTGATCGAGTTCTAGCTCTGTACTCTTCCTAGTATCCACCATGGTCTCCCCACAAAGTTTTTTTTCCTAGGCCCACTCTCAAAGGTTAGCTTCCATTTGCAGTTGTTAGGTATAATAGTGGGAGGTCTGCCCTTGCGCGGAACCTTCTTTAATGGGATCTCCTGGGTCGGTGTTGTACTTGGCTCTACCTGCTGTGGTAGGAGCGTAGTTGCCGGAGATAGTGGATCTTGTGTATGAATAAATATATCTAGTGTGAGTGACAGCCTCCACTCCGTGAGCTCGATTTCTATATTAACCACCCCAATGGTCCTCTGCAGCATTTTGTCTATTGATATTTGGGGCGGTGGAGGGGCGCTAGTAGTTTTGTTTCTACAAGGACCTACCCTTTTCCCCATGTTGCCACTATCTATCGCTTTGTTCATACACCCAGTTCGGCCTAGGGTTGGGCGGGGGGGGGGGGTGCACCAGCCAACACAATTAACACCTGTTCTCACTATGCACAACAATCCCCTACTTAATCATACTCCCCACAGACCTGGGTATTTAATAGCTT